>NC_090437.1:50397445-51720041 GCF_031143425.1 Pleurodeles waltl
CTTTAGGTCTGAAAATACCTTTATAGTTGAACTTTATGTAGTAGTGTGTGAACAGCTTCCACGTGAAATCATGTCCTGCATAGCTTAACTTAAACCTTCAATGTGTGCAGACTTCTTAGTCAGCAGCCCTTTGCATGTTGAGCTTATTGAGTATTTGTGAAAGGAAGGCGTGGGCTATCATCATATTCTATGGCAGTGTCCGTCTCACCCAACTTAGGCATAAGCTGGAACCCTGTTATGTATGGGTATGCCAGTCCTTCTCGATGAGGAGGCCTCACCCACATCTTGTGAAATGCTTCATCATTAGCAACCTCACCTCACCCTGATAGGATTGTACTACGAGGGTGGACTCTACATCAGTGCAAGGAAGTTTTTTAATAAGACATATACTGGATAGATGTGGGGTCTAGAAAGATAAAAATAAGTTGAACCCAGAGGAATACCTTTAATGGTAGGTATAATTAAAAATGGATAAACGTGGTTGACCTTTACATCCAAATCGGGCCAATGTGTTTCTACCTGATTTAGTGCTGTGGGCACATTTTTCATCCTTTGCAGGAATCTGCCAAGGCAGCTAAATAAATTCAGGCGTACTAACATGAGTAAAACTAAACATTCAAGAAAAATGATACACAAAGTCAATAGAAATATCTGATACACGGAAATCACATGATGCTCAAATTTCACAATCATTTAGTCAATTCAAATTCAGTTAAGTCAATAATCCTTGGCTGGGCATAGGTCAACCCTACAGCTAACTAAATTAGGGGAATAAGTGTGTGGGAGAGACACATGCAGGCAAAAGGACAAAAATAATTTGGAAAAAGGAATAACTTTGTCCATAGGCACTAACTAAAAATAAAATAAGTGTCAGCATAGTGACGTTGCTAATCTGAAAAGGCATATCAAGGGGCATTGGCAAAAGGCAGAAAGGAAGATACTTCTCCAAGGGATACAGCATTCAGGGAATCTTGATCAGCAAAGCATCTGGTCAGCAAGGCATCTGCAAGCATCGGGAAAATGTCTGTCTCAGACCAAGACAGGACTGCTCTGAGCAGAGTTTGAAAATCCAACACTATTAATCCACATGAAACGTTCTGATTTGTCCAAGGTGTCGGTTCATTTTACCTTGAAGGGGCATCATCCAATTAGAATCGATCACCAGACTACAATCCCTATTCATTTTTCTACCTAAAAGGCACACTTATGGGAAAAGGAAGTTTTATCTCTGTGCTTGGTGTGAGTGAATAACCTGGGAGCAGCAGACAATTCTTTAAAAGAAACATACATGACTATGACTGGCATACAACACTTAAATAAGTCACGCACTGTGCATTACAGACCCACCTGAAGATAGTGTTAAAGACCAGGCTCCATAAAAGCAATTAAAGTTAAACATCAGTCAAAAGAAACCTTTTTGTTACCTTTTGGAATGCCTCTACGTCAGATGTCAAGACTCCCCTTTGGATTTTGGAAACCAGTCCTAGGCAACTCCACCCTCCTCTAACCACACAACCTCTCCTTTCCGTTCAGCTACCCAACTCAGTCCGTGATCAACTGAATATGGCACCTAAAATGGTTGTCGTGCTTTTGCATTTTTCACACACTAAATATCACTCAGACTTGGGTCCAATCTACGCACCCAGTCTGAGCTCATTAACTGCCTGCTGTGTGTTCCTGACAAAACTTTAAAAAACTGAGTATCCGCTTTTTGCTGGGCTTTGCCTGTGCTGTTCCATTAAAGGTATTGCATACTTTTATGTAGGGTGCTGGCACTGTCCTTTAAATGTACCGTAGCACTACTGACAATTGCCAGTACTGTCTTATTAAAGCTACAACTGATCTACTCAAAAACTATCTGCAGTGGTTTGAGATTATTGCATTAGTTTTCTACGGAATGTGAATATTCGGTCCATTTCCTGGATCCATATCCTGTGAGGTTATTGGGTGAAACCCCTAGTGATTTCACACCCTTATGATTGACAGGTCGACTCTCACACATCCCTTATCACTGGTGAGCCCCTTTCACAAGTTGTTTTGGGGATTTTCAGATGATTCGGAGGTTTAGTTGAGAAAACAGCCTTAAGTTTCCAGACCAAACCCAGCTGCCAACAGACATATCTGATTAGTGAGCAGTGTGTTCGGTATGCGCTGATCTGCTTCTTTAGGTTCTTTCCTGAGCCACTTGCATGCAGAGGAGATGAGCCATAGCAGCTACAACTGGGGACTGTGGAACTGGAGAACCAGGTTCGAACCCTGGCCTTGGCTCAAAATCCTGTTCTACCCAAATCACTTATTCTCCCAGTGCGAAAAACGAATGTGTTGCCTATTTTGATTCTCCTGTAAAGCGCTCTAGCCAGGTTCGCGCTGTACAAAAAGGCAACAATAAATCTTTTGCATTTTGTACACGAGAACGTTGAGACAATCTTTTGCTTTTGCTTCTACACTTGAAGACTTTGACCACTGTGGCTTTTCCACACGTAGCAGAAAGGGAAACTGCACTCCTGCTCAATTTGTAGTTTTATTTTGCCATGAATTAGTGCCAGTCTTTGGCTTGGCCTGCATGTATTTTCAGACGCCTAAGCCGCCCTCCGAGTAAACTGAATTCCTTAGTTTGCAGTTTTAGTAAACTGCATTTAGGCTTTGTCATTTCCTCGCCTGCTTGATTTTCTTCCAAGTCGATGTGTCATAGAATCATGGGACCTGTATTGTGCACGGTCTGGACTATGAGCGCCCAGTGTACCTTCCATAATTGTAAGCTGACATTCAGCCATTCAAAACACAACAGTGATAAACGGACACAGAATGGTGTATTTTGTTCTGTAATCGCACCTTAACCGCCGTCACGAGGCCAAGGTCCCTTCGTGTAACTCACATCCCTGGTGAAATCCGTCAGCTTTACCACTCGACAAACCCTCTGCCATATAATACTCCCTTCCAAAAGTATAGGACGGCCAAGAAGTAGAAGAACCAAATCAGGGGAGCAATCAGAAAAATAAAACACCTCCCACTTTGGCCCAAATCCAGAATGACACTGAGTGAGTGAGCAAGTCCGACATTTGTTGGGTTGCTTCTCCGAGGGAATTCTGCAAACAGTGTAGCTGAATTGTTTTTCAATCCTCAATCCTCAATCCTCAATTAAGATGACCATCCGTCCTCCTGTACACCCCTTCTTTCTCCTTTCCATCCTTCCTTCTTTCTATTCATCCTTTCCTCCTTTCCATTCATCCTGTCCTCCTTCATTCTTCCACCCAATCCTGATCATTAATCCATCATTCCTTCATCCCTTCCATCCTTCTCTACAGCCATCTTTTTCTGCATCTTTCCTTCAGTTTATAGCTCCCTTCATCACATTCTATCTTTCCTTTCATGCTCCCTGATTCAATTTGTTCCCCATAGTTCCATCATACTGTTCTGTTACACACACTGCTCAGTGGCGGCCACCGACCACGGAGGCTGCTAAAGTGGGAGTTCATGACACCATTGAAATAGGCTGGGAACGCTCCCATAAACAAGGGGAACCCCTACTTCTTTTTAGCTTCTCTCAAAAATGGGTTCCTTGAGCCATAACGGCCAGAGCCCCAGTTTTTCCTCTGTTAAGCTTTCTCCGATAAATTTACTGGCCAAAGGCACATTCCCGCATTTCTAGAGTAGTGATTAAGTGAACTATCCAATGCACTTTCTTTCCTCTGCTGTGATCACTCAGGCCAAGGGAAATCTGACTCGAGACCGCCTCCCCATGACCATACAGCGCATCCAGGACAGTGTCGCGGATTGCCAACCAACAATGAAACGATAAGCTAATAGTAGTGAGAAAATGCAGGAACATCATTGGAAAGAGTAGGGATCAAGCCTGTTAACGTCATTCTGCACTGTACGCACTCAGTGAAGAGTGGACGTCCAAAGTGGCTAGCAGCTGATGAGGGTATTCTATCTAGCATCCCATCCACCCGAATCACCGAGGGTGGCCCAAGGAGCCTGAGAACATTTTGGAGGCTTCATTTGACAGCCGTGAATGCTGCGCAAGAGTTCTTATTCACAAATTTCGGAAAGGTTCTGAAGCATCCTCCCATGCAAGTGCCAAAACCCATGCTGACTCTACTCTCGCCAAAGCTGAGAGCTCTCATGGCTTAGCTGGGAAACCTTTCTTAAGAAAATGAAAAGCATCGAAAGTAAGATCAGGACATTTAAGGGACGGCTGGAGGTAAGTTCACACAGGAACCCTTGCTGAACTCCAAGTGTTTAGGAAGAGAAGAGGCTCTCTAGACGCTTTCACAAGTGCAAAACGGGAGACCAGTGGCTCAGCTGCTGAATTTTGAAAACTGTGGTGTTGCTTCCATTAACTATATGAAGGATAGGATGACGAGGCTTGAAAATTCCATCTTTTTTTAAAGCTTTATTATTGAAGACATGGAAATACAACTTAAAGCATCTATAATATGATTGCCTAGTTGCCATTCAACAGTTTGGTTACAGCATAGCAATAATAGTCCTTATTCTTCATATTCCTATTACTACTAATTCAAGGGAAAATCAAGAAGCGTGGGTCTCAGGAACGTCATTCACCAAAACATGGCACTGTAGGCTCTCTTGAGTTTCAGCGTGGTCAGGTGTTTAGTACCAGGTTCTTCACCATGAGTGGTCAACTAGTACCCATTCAGTTTGTTTCAATCAGTACTCAGATTTGTGTTTGTACAGACTCATAACCAGGCACATCTCCTCAGCGGCAGCCCATTCACTCATATCTTTACCTGCAAGTCATTTACCGGGCTTATCATTTAACCTGTATTACGCTAAATGCCTTTTTCACTGGTAGCAGGCACACTGCAACCAGAGTATAGCATGTTTGTTTCTTTGGCTTCCAGTGTAGGCCTAAAGTGCTTTGCATGTGAGCTAACTCAAATGGGCTTCCACCTGCTAGGGTCAGCTTAGCTGCAGACATTTGACTTGTGGGATGACAGGGCTCTGAAGAAGCGATGCATCTGTCGACCTACGCGTATGACCATGACTCTTTCCGATATAAGCAGTTACCAGATTGCAACAACTTTCTCTTGTTCCTAATAGGTATACCTGCTTGCCCCTTCGCTTTGCATAGCCCTGTTTGTGTACACACATGCAGTTAAATAGGAGCCACCTTTCTGCATGATCCTAATTTTCTCCTTGTGGGTCAGACGTATTACATGTTCGGGTCTGATGTCATTGCCAGAGAGAGTAGACTGCATCTATTCTGAGTACACACATCTATCCCATGCGAGTTATCCATTTTGTTTTGCTCGATCTCTCTTCAGTTGAGTGAAGGATGCTGGGTTTCCTAATCTGGCAACAGTGTTCTTTGCTTTATATCTTCTCGTTGTGCCTCCAGGTTCATTCTCGAATTAGGGGAAAAAAAGGTGAAATGGAGAAGGTGCGCGGACTATTGAACCACACGAGAACAACAATGATATTAAAAGTCTAAAAAATAGAAGCAATTTGGTTCATAGCTGGTATGTGCCATAAAGCAAAATAACTTTACTTTATTTTCCATCCCATCAAAATACAATTGGTGAATCGTTGAATATATATACTTTTCTCCCCTGTGCTTGCTTCACCAATGTGTCATTGATCTTAATCCTGCTTGCGGACACTGCTGAAGCATTACTAATAGAAAAAGACATTTCATGCCCACACGGCTTTGATTTACTTTTGATTGCCTTAATAGAGTTTAGTGAACCCACAGCAGTGGAAATAACAACCAGCGCAACTTTGTAATTGTTTAACTTTTACTTCCACCGACTTACCTCAGTGTCACTAGTACTCCTTTTATCAATCATCAGAGGATGGCAGACTGAGGTAATCAACAGGATTTTAACCCATGACGTTCCAGTTCCAGCCAGCCCTCCGAAATAGGTTCTTAATTTGAAGATCTATTGTACCAGCTGGCATAAGAAATACGTTTCTGAAATTGTTTGACGCATCAAAAAAACTGCTATACGAACAAAAATTCAAGATGTTCTATATGAAGGTTTATTTTCTAGGGATGCAGAGATGTCTAGAACACTCTGCTTCTGTAGAGTCTTTTCTGTCTCTCGCCACATGATCACGTTTAGCTTGAAAGTGTCAGCTCGTTCTCAAAGGCTTCCGAAACAACATTGTTCTCATGTGCGCATATTCTCTATATGCAAGTATTGAAATTTGTGATGCCTTATTAAGCTAGGTTGTAACTATGACCCTTAGTACCAGGGTAATATATGCATATCAAATAATGGGTTTACTAAGTGAACCCATTGCTTAGCTAGGAGGTAGAGGATAATTTGAGAAGGGAGGGATACGAAACAGTTGTTGATATTATGTATTAGATAGGGCAGTAAGGATGGTTGAGGTAAATCTGAGCTACATCTGTATAAATGAGGTAATTGGAGCAATGTATGTGACTATTATGTGTATTTGTAAAGCGCACTATCACACGTGAAGGTACCCTGGCACTTAGCAGGTGTAGGTGTGCCCCTAGTCCTGCGTATGGTAGGTTGGTTAATCGGAATGCTAGGTCTTCAGCTTCTTGCGAAATTCAAGATAGGAGGCAGTTCTGATGCAGAGCTCCTTCCGTGCTTTTGGACTGGTGTAAGAGAACGGCCGCCTCCCTGTTGTGGCTCTGCATATGCGTGGGTTACGTGCGAATATGAGTCCTGCCCAGTGGAGGTGTTTCGGTGGAAGGAGATGCGTTAGGTGGGGCCTGAATTATATAGGCACTCTGAATGTGCATGTGAAGAGTTTGAATTGAGCACATTTGTATATCTAGATCCACTTGTGCAGTCATGTCCAGTTTGCTGTTGATTATTGCAAGGTTCTTGGTGTTGGTTTTGGGTTGGAGTTCCATGGTGAGGTGTTCTTGCCAAATGACACTGCTTGTGTCTTGATGGTTTAGCTTAAGACAACTGTCTTTCATCCAGTTAGCGATTTCAGTCATGCAGGAGGTGAACTTGTTTCTTGTGTTGGGGGTCTTGTCTGAGAGTGAAAGTATGAGTTGCATGTCTCATGTGTAGTGGAGTATGTTGATGTCCTATGCACGGATGACATTGACCAGAAGGATCATGTATATGTTGAAGAAGGTGGGGTTGAGCGATGAGCGTGGAGGCACTCCGCAGATGGGTTTGTGGGGATTTCTGAGGAGTAGGGTGCCAGGCTGGCAGCTTGTGCTTTATCCGTTAAGACGGAGCAGTTAAAATGGAGAGTAGGCCCTTCGATGCCAATCTCGTATCCGATAAGGATGGAGTGTGGCACAGTGTTAAATGTTGCAGAGAGGTCCAGAAGAATTAGGGCTGTTGTGTCTCCTCTGTCAGGGATCATATGGATGTTGTCTCCAGTGGCAATGAGGGCTTTTTCTATGCTGTGGTTGGGCCTGAATCTGGACTGCATGGGGTCATGGAACAAATGGTTGCTGAGGTAGTTGGTGAGGCATCTATTGATTAGTTTCTCTAAGACCTTTACTATGTATGGTAGGAGGGAAATGGGTCTGTAGTTGGAAAGTGTGGGTAGGTCAGTTGATGGGTTCTTGAGAGGGGGCATGATAGTGACATGTGTCCGGGAGTGTGACTGAGTTGATGAAGGTGCTGAGTATGAGTGTTAGAACTTTACTGATTAGTAGGAGTCATTTGGTGAGGGAGTGGTGGGGACAAGGGTCATATGGAGCCCCCGAGTGGATGGTCTTCATGGTAGCAGCGATTTAGATGGCGGTGATGGCAGGGGTTCGCTCATTGGCTGTGATAGGAAGTTGAGTTAGAATTGTGATTGACTGGGTGTGGTTGGAGGTTGAACAGTGACTAGGTCCAGTTGAGGGCTGGAGTTGCTGTATATGAAGGTGATTTTGTTACAGAAGAATTCCAAGAGTTTGAAAGGTCTTGTGATGTTTTCTGGAGCTGCCAGATGGTGCGGTGAAATCTTTGATGCCGAAGATTTCCTTGCTGCTGTGAGTGCTGCCGTCGATGAAATCTGCTAGAGCAGTGCACTTGGTGTTACATACCTGCTGGTAATGATATTGAATTAATCTATTCATAAAGATTGGCAGCCCACTTGTTTCTTTGTTACTCATCAGTGTTGATTATGTTTTGACCCTTACTTGAGATACAAGGGTCAAATCAGGACGGGTGATCCCATATCGAATGATAGCAAATGCGGTTTCATATGTGCCCAAATAAAAATTCAGATACACCATAGTGAAATAGGTAGAGTGTACTTACTCAGGGGAGAGTGTTTCCAACAAGTAGTAAGGAACGTATAGGGCCGATGGGCAAACCTGATAGCTAGGAAGTCCTCACCAAATGGCAGCCTGCTGTGTGGAATCAATCCTCCAATAACCCGTCTGACAGTGCGGTTTGGAGAACAGTCACTGAAGGAATGTTTGAAGTGCATTTGCATGTCGACAGCCTGAGTTCCGCAGTGTACCAGCTGGCTGTGGTTGAACTCTTGCTGTTGGTTTGCACTTGAGGGGAACCAGGGCATCTGTGCTTGCAGTGATCCAACTCGTGAGGTTTTCAGTGGCTTTCAGCAAGTCACTGGTGTGCTCAGGTTGGAGGTGGGAAGTCCTTGAGATGCTTTTCCTCCTGTGGCAGGTGGTTCTGGTGGTGGTAGATCTGTGATGGTGTGGGAAGGGCATGCGGAAACTGACAAGAGTGTGGTCTGTCCAGGCCATAGTTGCTGGCTTTTGACTGTGATATTGCTGCTTGAGGAAAAAATCTGTTCCAGTAGGTGTCTTGTGCTGTGGGTAGGTTTGATAACATGCTGGGTGAGGCCTAGCATGAGGTTTTCTAGAAGGCCCGTAAAGATGCTAGAGACATAGTTGAAGAGGGTTTCATTCCTTGTTTTTTAGGTTGAGGATAAGCGTAGGACCCCTTCTATACTTCCAAGTATACTTCTTTTGTGGATTTAAAGCCATTTCTTTTGTTTGTTTCAGTGTCATTTAAAAATCATAACTTGCTAATGGTCAGTCATGCCTCTTTGTCCCTTCTTTTTCTCTTTGGGAGCAGGGACTAACTATGCATAAGTATGCTTTGTCCTGTTAATCTGTTCTTTGGGGGAATCTTTATTTTCTTGTTGTCCTGCTCATGTTTAGGGAAGCTTCCCTTTTCATTTGCAGAACATTCTTGCTCTCTGCTACCGTAACTATGTTGTTCCTGCTTACATTACATGCTATACTTAATGTAGTATTCTCTATAAGTGTTTGCGTTTTCCAGAATGTTTTTACTTTTGTTTTTTTAGTAGTCACTTTGACTCAACTACCAACATTCTACTACTGCTCGACACAATAGAACATCATAAAAAGTGGGCACCGGCAAACATACTTGCTTTTAATGGAGTTTAGGCATGTACGTAAAGAAATTTTAAGGTGAAGCCTGGTTTTAGTTTTGGCGGCGTTCTCCCTGAACACCAGCCCAGTTCCCTCCCATGCGCAGGCTGCAGGTACGGCTTTACCTTTCTAGAGGCGCTGAGCCGGATGCACCCTTAGATGTAGAGAAGATCCCATGGAAATGGGGCTGGGAGGGTGAGCTCCGCCGGGAGGCTCACATCAAGTGGTGCGTATTGAATGGTCTTGTTCACATACCACTCTTTAAAAGTCGCTTTCATGCTCACAAGAGTTATCAGAGATATAAAGTTTCCCTTTCGCGTAAACCAAGTTCTCCAGCTTGATATGCTTGCTGTGCGAACCTTCATTATTGCTTTAGCATTCAATACTAACAAAAATTACACAAAACCCCCTGTTTAGGACAGCTCGCTTAGGTTTATTGTTCGTCTGTTTTTTTTTTTTTTTCCATTCAACCTAACATTTAGCAATTTGCAGAACCCTTTCAAGCGAAAAGTCTCTTGCAGTTGTCTAGGACCGCTTTTCTTACGAGTACCCTTTGATGTGAGGGGTAATGTTTATTTTCTGTGGGAGCTGGGTTTGGGGTACTTATCTGGTGGTTTCCGATCTACCTCTGGTTGATTAATTTGAGAGCCTACTAAGAATGGTACTTTCTCTGATAGCGCTCATATTCGGTTTAGACTTTTCCTGGCCTTTAATTGGCATATGGAATTTGCTTGTTTTCCTTTTGAGTTCCTAGTTAAGATTCACTTTTCAGTGTCAAGAGCGGATGCCAATATTTTTCTTAACATTTTTAAAAACAGTGTTAAGATGAAGAAAAAGTAGTTGGTGTCTTGTTTTTTTTAAAACTGAAATGTAGCAGTGTTAAAATGCTAATGTACTTGACCAATGCAAAATCTCTTCTGTATCACACATGATGATAATTAAGAAAATACAAAAGTAAAGTTAGTGCTATTTCTAAAGCTTGGGCACGACATTTGTGAAAACGCCAAGACCTGCATCCAAAACAGAAGGCACATTTACACCTGAAACCATAGTGGTGCTGTTGTGAGATGGATAGATCTTGTGGTGAGCATGTGCCTCATGGGTCTTGGTAGGACCCTTTCATGTGAATGGGATTCATGCTATGGAACGTTTAAAGCATGCTGCTGGGACTAGACTTCATTTGCTTGTAGATTTTTGTCAGGGGATGTTTCCACAGTGGCTGTTTTATTTATGCTGCATTGAGAATTTGCTGCAACTCATCGTCGCCGCATATATCTCTCTCTAATCAACCTTGTCTCATCTAGCACACTTAAGATTTCTTACATTTCTTCTTTAAGGCACTTTTCACAAATATATATTAAGCTGACATTTTATTAATAAATCTCATCTTCAAATTTCTAGTTTAATAACGGGTGGCTGGTTACACTACTCTTTGTGTGGAACTTTGTCAAGGACAATGTTCTGCTTCACTAATGACCGAGCTGATACACTCATGCACTGACAAAAATCTCTGGAATGCGCTTTATTTATTTATTTATTCACTTCGCAAGGTTCGTAAAGGAGATTAGCATGCTGAAAGCACATGTTTAAAAATGGTCACAGCAATGAAATGAAAACGTACAAATGATTCTCCGATGCAATATACACAGCAAATATATGTATTTATATGTATGTATATATGTCACAATGCAAAGCAGATAACAAGAATTAAAAAATATGCATCACCATGAAGCATGGGCACATCTGCTTCATCTCCCTCCTATCAGCATCCGATCGCCAGATCCCAGAATCAATCGTCAATCGTGGGGAGAGAGAGATCAATTATCCTCACAGGAAAGATGACGCACCTCAGTGTCATAAGCATGTCTGAGATCTGTATCACTCCCCGGTCCATCTGGTCTCGGCCTCTTATACTTTGAACAAACAAGATAGAAGAATTCTAGAAACTCCCCCTCACTACATAAGTTTATTATTTAAAAAATGCTGATTACTTTAGGTCAGTTTTGAAAAGAACACTTCAGGACTTGGCCAAAATCTCAAAGTGCCCTGAATCAAAATAAAACCGTTCCCTGCCGCCCTAGTACATTCTTATCAGCCTAAGCCCTTGGTTAGAAAAGAACACGCAAACATGCAAAATAAAAACTTGAGCACATTGTATAACGTGAGCATGGAAAATGACTTGCAGCTTTTAACTTGGCGGTGGCTAATACTAAAATAAACTCAATAGGAAAATGAAGTTAGTGGTCACTAATGTGACGGTGTGCTGCTACGCTAAATGCAACGTGGAGTCAGTGGTCAAAACACAAATATCATTACAGACAGGAAAGTAGGTTGGAAGATACTGGGAGGCTGTAATTAACAGGTAGTCTTTATTGTTTTCATTTCGTGAGGAACTTATTTAGGTGCCCCATCCAACAATGGTGCCCGAAAGTCATTGGGGATGTGTTGAATTCGAGATTGGAGGGTGCAGTACCTGATGTGGCCAAAAGAGGTCCCAAGAAACACCTAGGGACAGCCTGTGATATTGCATAATTTTCCTTCTTTGTGCACATTCGAACGGTAAATGTTGCAGGTTTTTTAGCCTGCATATTATAAGTGTAAAAGTGTTAACGTAACCATGTTGTTTCTGCTTACATTTTACATGCTTTATTTAATCTAGCATTCTCTGAGTGTTTGCTTTTTCCAGGATGTTGTTACTTTTTTGTTATTTTTTTTAGCCAGCTTATTACTCTTGTCTCCCCTCCCTCATAACCGATTTCCCATTTTCTGGTTATCCAGCACTGTAAAGTGATACAAATGGCACTAGTGCTATACAAATATCATCACTCCACTGCAAACAAAAAAACAAAAATACAAAAGTAAATGCCATTTTCAAGGCCAAGAGCTCTAACTTTCACAAATGTGAGATCAATTACATTTCAAATGCTTGTTTCCCTTCCTGCACTTCTTGTCTTTTAAGCCTTGGAAGATCCTCCTTCTTATGTAGCAGCTACTTCTGTAGTATTGAGATATTGTCTTGTGATTGACAACCAACACTCAATCTGCAAGTGCGTGATGTTGCAGGCATTGAATAATATTCAATATTAAAAATATTTCCCCCCCTTACATTGTCACCTAAAATTTGGTACCCTGCTCCAGCTCTTTACTTCAATTTACCACTTCTAAATATGCAATATATGTTTTCTTAGGCTTGTTCGCCCCGTGCCACTCTCTCAGGGAATTCTTGCTGCTTCTGTGGGAGTCCTGCAGGACTGAATGCGGCTCCAGCTTGTGCGCTCCTGTGTGGGAGTGAGCGTGACCCATAACCCTGTAACTGGAAAAAAAATTAAAAAGGAAGGTTGTAGGGGGTGCCTCTGTGGGCGGTTTGCCACTCATGGGGCCTTGACTGCCTGTGATGGATGGGCTTAGGGCCCAAAAATACGTGTGTGTAGCTGAAGTCATGCGTGAAGTGATGTCATAAGCAGGCATAGCGAGGTGCATAAGTTATAGTTCTCTTAGGAAACTATAACTGCTGCATTTCAGTGCATTGTTTGCATTTAAAACATGTTATGACTGACATTTTCACTTAAGTATACGTCACTTTAAGTTTTGTATTTTTAAGTTACTTTCTGGGTACTTTTTAAACGTAAAGTCACATTTTAGCATCAGTTTATCCTTTTGTTTTTTCCCCCTAAATACACAAACAAGTAATATGCTATTTATTGGATTTCTGAGGTGGGGAAGGGGCCATCACTCAAGAGGTGAAGCCTTGACTAAGTCTTATTGCCCCTCCCCTTACTCAGTAGTGGCAATAAATAGCATATTACACTCTTCGCATCTGCGCATATGGTTTATGCCATTGTATCATTTCATGTGTTTGTTTTAACAAAATGTATTTAACCAGAATGTCAAGGTGAAATGCCACTGAAGAGAATATGATAATTGTTTCCCTGTGTAAGGTAATTGTTCCGTGCAATCTGTGATGCAGTTTTTCTTACTATGGTAATAAACTCAAATTTACTTTCTTTCTACTTTGGTAATAGATCTATGCGCATTTATTTGTGCAGTTGCTCAAAAACATGCATTAATCAATATATATATATATATATATATATATATATATATATCTATATATATATATATATATATATATATTTTTTTTTTCACAACAATGAGAATCCTCTCACCATGCGGCTGCACCATACCAAAAAGGAATTTTTACATTCGCCGGCCGGGTATAAGGAGAAGACAATAACTCATCCATAAGTGCTCATCTGTTTTATTCCAGATACGTTGCAAAATCAATGCTGCTTCCAAACAAAAATGTCTACGCGTTTCGGCTGACGCCTTCTACTTCTATATATATATTGTTGTCAGTCAATTTTTCTAACACCCACTACACTTACAGCATTCCGCTCTTTCAGATGGAGAACATATGCACACAAAGTAGTTCCTTTCTGTGCAGAGCACTATTTTGGAATGTGTGCTTTTAGAAGCCAAATACGTTTTTTCCCTTAGTTAATATTTTGTTTTTCATTGGTGAGAGCACAGCTGCTCCACCAACAATTAGGTTTAACAAAAACCATGACAAAACAAAAGCATTAACAATGCCCAAAGGATGGCAGCCAACACCAGAGCTATTGGCTTTGTCAGTGCTTGTCTTTGTCTCGTGTTCCAGGCAGTGCACGCTGTCCGGTTGCAGAAGTCCTATTGTTTGCAGCCCACCCATTGCTTATGATTTGTTGGCTTTATTATCGCTCTAATTTGCTTGCTTATTATGCAGTGGCTTACAGTTACTCTTCTTGTGTTTGTCCCTCACATGAACCATAGCCTCTTTTTCATCCTTTTAATTGGCTGACTTGTGTTCTTCCACTGCTCTCTTCTAGTGAATTACTTTTTTCTTTCTGATTAACCATTCCATGAGAATGCATATACTTTCCAACTCCATCATGTGGTTCTAACCTGTGTTGCTCTCTCCCCTGTATGCTGCACACTCTTTGGTTTTGCTTCCACCCCTCCCCCCAATTCCTGCACTCCCTTGACCTGTGTTGTCTATATCTTGTGCGATTCTCCCCTGAATTGCTCTTTCCCTTGTGTGTAGGCACTAGGTGTAATTATAATTCAGCTTGTGGAGTTGGCAAAATTTGGGTAACAGAGTTCCTGCCAAATTCTGCCAATCGTTATGTGGTGGAATTATTCTGCCGCTCATGCCTAGCAGGAACAACACAAGGGTCCACAATGCGTGCAAACAAGAGTTGCCGGCTCCTGGCTCAGTTTCCGGATACCACAGAACCTTCTGGATGCATTTTATAACAACGACGGACCAAGCAGTCAGAAAGGGCTGCTGTTCGGGGACGTTTGTTGCTGCTTGAATAGATTATCTACTTGAGCTGTAGCAAAATCAAATTGAATGGCTGCTTGCTCTTGCACAACACATTGTGAGTTTCCTCTGATTTTCAGCACTAAATGTAGTGCAAGCAATGCAAGTAGCATGTTTTCTGCCCGTTGGCAGAGTTCCGCTAAATTTTGCAAAGTTTTTCTGTATCATGAAATTCTACGGAGTGAAACTATTACTTAAACCTACCCCTACTTCTGTGCTGCTTCTCTCTCATGTGCTTCTTCCCCACAGCACTATGCTCCGTGTTGTTCTTTCTGTGATGTCTCAGGAGCACATGAAAGTATGATGTAGTGTGAGCTTGAGCCTTAAATATGTACTTCTTATTTGTCTTTTAAAATGCAGTTGTAATCTGTGAGAGCTGCATTTCACTCACGGAGTTTTGATGTGAGAGTGAATGTGCTGTTTGCGGTCAGCAGTTAACATTTTAGCAATGTTGTTGCACTGGTTATTTGACTTCAGCTGAGCTAGGCAGCGCCTGTGATGTCACATTGGAGTGCCCAGTTTTTACATGTGTGAGTTCCATTAATGTTATACCAAGGGGTATGCTCGTGAGTGCTGCATATCTATGGCGCTGCTCGTGGGCTTGAGGTAGAAGGCTTGGTTTTATGTTTGAGGTGACAAACTAGGGAGTGTTGGGAGAATAAAGAAGAAGGTGATCAAACTTTTAAAAATTAGAAAAATTACATAAGGAATGGATGGCCAAGAGAAGGTCAAGTGATGTAAGATGTGAAACCATTCTTAAGGGTAAAGAGGGAGTTGGGCATGGAAAATAATTTGGTAATGAGAGGCACCAAATTGACTCCTCCAACTGAACTGAGGAGTAGTTTAGTCAAATTGGCTCACAAGGGACATGTAGGTATTACAGGCACTAGGAAGAAATTACGTCTGTATTACTGGTGGCCAGGAATGGACTCAAATGTGGAGGTGATGGTTGACAGTTGTGGTGGGTGTTCGCAAGCTGAGAAGTCTATAAATATACGGAACACTATTTTGTCCAGTGGGTTTCCCTGCATGGCCGTGGGAGAAAATTGGTATGGATTTTATTGGACCTATTGGTGGATTGAATGAAAGGAAGAGATTTTTGCTGGTTGTTTTGGACTACCACTCGAAATGGGTGTTGTATAAATTCTTGAGAGAACCTAACACCTGATGTGTAATAAAAGTTTTAAGGAAACAGTTTCAGTCAGAAGGGGTTCCAGCCTTTGTGGTCACGGATAATGGTGTACAGTTTGTTTTGCATAATATGAAAACATTTCTGAACAACTTGGGGATCAACCATTCTACGACTGCGCTTTATAATCCCCAATATAATGGCATGGTGGAAAGAGTTAATCGCATGATGACAGAAACGATACAAATGGCTATGGAAGCTGATGGGTCGATTCAAGAAGCGGTTGGGGAAATAATTTGGTGCTATCATAACACTCCCCATTCTACGGCTGGCGTAACTCCTTTCACATTATGGAGAGGAAGACACTCGTTTAACGAGTTATCACCTAAGTGGGTGATTGAGAAATCTGGCCCGGACAAGAATATCCCTAATTTTGAGTCGATAAAACACAAGGTGAAAGTGTCGCAGACCAAGGCCAAGAGCGGATATGATGATCTTAAAAAAGTGCAGGAGATAGATTTCAGGATTGGGGATCGAGTAAGAATAAGAAGACCTTACAAAATGAAAGGTTTTAAGTACTTCCAAGAAACAAAAGTTGTTTGGGTAACCAGACATTCGGTTAAAGTGGAAAGGGGGTAAGTGGTGGAGTAAAAGGAAAGTAGCTCGATTGGATAACGATGCAGCATAAGGTATCCAGTTATGGGGTAAGAATTCAGGAGAAGTTACTGTTGGTCAGAGGAGTGAGAACTGCTTGAAGGACAGCGTTACATTTTTTGATGGAAGCTGTAGTGAGAGTGGTGGTGCCAGTGGAATGATTGGTGGTGAGACTAGTGAAATGGATGACATCAATGTCAATGAGCTAGAGGAAAGTCTGAACCATGCTCAGAGTGTTGATGGTTGTAATAGAGAGATGGATGATATTAATGCCAGTGAGCATGAGGAAAGTCTGAACCACATCCAAAGGGAGACAGCTAAGGTGGGTAAGAATCGGGATGCTTTACAAGAAAAGTTTTCTGACAAGTTACCAAAATCTAAAAGAATGATTAACAAACCAAAGTATTTAGAGGATTTTGTTTTGGATTAATAGGGGTAGAGAGTATTTATGAGTTGTGGTTGGGTTTTCTATTTTTATTTTGGGGTGATATAGCTATTGCATTTTTATTGTTGTCATTGAAGAGGGGAGATGTGTTATGTGTGGTGAGTTCCATTAATGTTATGGCTACCAAGGGGTGTGCTCGTGAGTGCTGCGTATCTACGGCGCTGCTCGTGAGCATGAAGTAGAATGTTTGGTTTTATGTTGGTGGCGACATTCTGAGAATGCCAGTTGTTGCAGGGCTTCTTGGATGCCGGTCGCCGAGGGACACTTGTTCTAGGACTGGTCAATAAACCATTTGAAAATACTTTGTTCGTGGTGTGCCATTCTTCCACCTACAACACAACAGCAGTCAGTCTGGCTGCTTTGAGGTGAGGTGTGCTACAGTTAAAGTGCTGGAGGGAAACTGCAGGTTGCTCAGGGCTTAGTGACCTCTCAAGTCGTAGTGAAAGCCTTCTGACCCTGAAAATCTGGGACCTGAAATTGTGTACTGTAAATCAATACCCGGGGCCTTTCTCATGCTTAGCATGGGAAGGGCCCCAGGCCCTGGACTCCTGGCCTGAACTGGTACAGCCTCTCATTCGGTCTGTGAAGCTTGGAGATCAGAAGTAAATGCCATAAGTATAGGATTATGAATGAATTAGTGGGAGCTCATTAAACAGACACTGGCAAATTATAGCCTTTTGCTGACTGTCGGAAGGCAACAGGTAGAACAGAATGAATGTTCGAGTGAAAGGTTTCTGATCGATGCCGTGGAGTTGAGGGCCAGGACTAATGTCTCATAGCTTTCCTGCAAGGGAAACAAGCAGGGTGGGAGTAGCAGTGATTTCTTCCATAGGAATACTTACCATGAAATACAGTGACTACTTTGGTTTTGAGCTTTGTCATTGTCAGAAACTATCTACTACATAGAAAGCAAGTGTTTAAACCCTCAATTCATACCAACTAGGTGATGGCCTTAATGGGCAGCTGTGACCCGGGAGCTGCTGACTGGATACACACACACCACAGATGTGCATTGATAAGATTTATTTGGGACAAGTATTTATTTAAAATGATTTTTCTGCAGTGTCTGTTCCGATTTTCCCTATCGATTCAACTAAGATGATTATTCGTCATAGATGAAAGCTAATTTCGCTTAGAAAAATCATACAACGTTTTGGCTACAAAACAGCCAAGACTCATCCATTCCCCAATTTTGTCTGACGTTTTTGTCTGACATTGTTTGCTACCCCATTCCAGAACTTTCCCTTACCCCGCTACTTCCTACACCACTACCCCCCCCCCCACCACCCAGAGGCAGAACCATACATGGTGAGATCAGGTGGTAAATGTATTTTTTAAACCACACAGAATTGGAATTTCCATGTGGTTTTACCACTGGTAATCATGTTCCACTCAATACTTCCCCTTTCCTTGTGGCTTAACTTGTAATTGCATGATACTAGTGCAGATTTACCACACATTACCAGTAAAATCGCGTGCAGATTTACCTGTACGGCACCATTTAACATGTTCAGGACCTATTCTAAAACGTTGCAATCTTAGTTTTTAGAAGCCTGTGTCAGGGTATTAGGACAGTGACACTGACAGCCAACAGCTTTGTGAAAAATCTCTGTCCCTTTGGCCACGAAAAATTGGCAGGTGTAAAGGTGTTGTGATCACATAACCATATCCGCAGAACGAGGTGAGCTGCATTTTCAAGTTAACGTGCCACATATTTAGGGCCATGAACACTAGGTGTTGGGGTCCTTGGAGCAAGAACCCCACTGGAACCATCGGCAATTGGTCGATTTTTTTTTTTTTTTTAATGCCCCAAATCTACCTCTCGGATATACTGGCCTGACTATTTCTTGTCAAAGTAGTGAGGGAGGTAAGGAAAAAAACTTTCTCAGTGAATATTTATAGAGTTCAGTTTAGGACAACATGTTTATCATTATCTGATGCCCCGTGGGTGCGGTGCACAGGACTTTTGGCCGACTAAAGATGAGCCTACAGGTACTCCATTTTTTTCAGTTTGAGCGAGGGGATCATAGGATATGAGGCGGCATAATAGGATCTGTCCCAAAGTGATTTCTAAATGTCATGTAAATTAGTGCACTGTGCCAGCAGAAAACAAATCCAGTAGACGAACGCTGTAGCAGAACCCAATAAAATACATGCCTACCAGCCCAAAATTGTAACTTAATTCACGGACATTTGTTTAATTTAAAATGCACTTTTTTTTGGACTTGCTTGTAAATAAACTTAAAGGTTTTTTTTTTATTCGCTCTCGTCGTGATAGCAGTGACGAGAGCATTTGTTGCAAACGCAGTGTTGTTTTCAGACCCTAATTTCAGAATGGTTCTGTTGATCAACGTCATTATCAAATTGGGCATTTGCTAGATTTTCCCTTTTTCTCTCTTTACTTTATAATATGTTATGGATTTTCTACATTAATTTAATGATTTTAACCTTCAGTTAAGTGTTCTAGTATTGTTATTCCCGCAAACTCTTGGTCTTTTCGTTTGAGCGCAGCTGATGTTTAATTCATAACGCAGGCGCACTAGCCAGAAGTACATGCAGCTTGCTTACCCCTTCGGAGTATTTTCTTAATGGATATGAGACTGTGCGGTGCACTGACCACCCACTCAGACCTCTGCAATAGGAGTACACGTGTATTTACTATTTTTAGCTTTGAACATTTTGATCAATTGGTTTAATTTTTCTGAAAGCGGTTTCTGATTATAGATTGTGCTGTGGATACAGCTTTTTTGCGTGTACCGATGAAATGGCATTAATAGTCATAATTTTAAAATGGGAAATGTATCCATTTTTAATGCTGCTTTATTATAAAGTATGTTTTAGGACATATATCATCTCGTCAGTCGTTGCAGAATGGCATTAAAGGTACCCTATTTAAAGCCTTTATGATGGTTGCTTTTCTCATAGGAGTAATGATGAGATGTGGGTTTCTTAGAACCGATGCATAAAAAACGTGCCCACCATAGTAAAAAAAAAAAAAAAAAAATTCTCTTTTCTCATCCTTCATTTGTAGAAATTCAGTAAAACTCAATCAGATGTAAGCACCCAAAGCAGCTCAACAGAGTACAGCACAGCTAAGTAGCATGCTAGAAAGGGCATTTCTTCATCCATATTTAGTACAGCTCCTGTCCCTAAACATGGCTTTGTCTAGGAACTGCTTAAACAGTAAGAAATTAAGCGCATCTTTTCGGCAGGTATAAGGTTTTCAGCAGTGTTTTTCTTTTCTTTTCTGGTGTTAATGAAGATAAGTTAATACAGAGTGTGTTTTCAGAGGTCCCCGGACTCCCAGATAAGTAAATTCCTGTGCAATTTTAATGATTCAGTAGTTAGGCGCCCACCATGCAGCAACATCATCAGGTCAAGTCAGGTTTCCGGCTTCCTAGCAGTTTTACTTCAGAAGTGAACTAATGATGACAAAGCGGTTCTCTGCCACCATTCACAAGGAGACCAAAAGGCTTATACTCAGAGATCCAGTGATCCCCAGATCTCATGCAGGATGAGCCACTGAGTTAGCTCCTCAATGCTGATATATACAGTCACCTGTAAGTCACCGTCTGAAACCTAGAAAACTCGTGCCAGCCTTGCATCCTACCATGGTTGACAACTTGAGTCCATTTCAGTTGGTTAATAGTACCACCTCTTGTTTAGAGCACTTAGAAACGACTGTGTGGGATGAAGCACTAGATTCAAGCTCAAGCACTATGTGAGCAAAGTTGTAATCTTAAAACATGAGAATGTCACTTTGGCAGGGGAGTGATTCAAGAAGTTCACAATATTGATATCCGCTTCTTTATCCCGCATTCATTTCCGTAATGTTTTAGATAAGCCACCCTTGCCTGTATTTTACATCTCAGAATGTCAGTCTTCAGTCGGAGTACTTTTTAAGGTCCTTTAGATTATCTCTTAGCCGTGACCCATTATTGCTTTCAATACGCTGACTTTGTTTCCTTCTCCGATGTCACTCTTTGTGCACCATGTTTATAGTAAACCAGTAGGACCAGTGCTGCTTATTAGGTCGAGCGTGCAAGCACTTTGATCTGTTTTAAGTATTGTGGGCTTTTGACCACGCCCACTGCACGCCCATCACTCACTCGTTCATGGGCTTGCCTTTCAAAAATCCTTTGTCATCCTTGGTAAATGCTTTACTTTTGTCCTGCCTTGGGCCATGTTGTTACCACCTTGCAACTCTCCCTGTTACATGGATAATTGCATGATTTTCGATACGTTTGACTGCGAGCAAACTTTTTTCTTTTTGTGTCTCCCCTTCGTGCTCATGATCATGGCGCTTTCAATCAGCTTGCTAATGTCAACTAATGATTTACACTTCATTTTCAATTTATGTGGCAAAAAAAAGTCCAGTTAGGAATTTACAACACTAATAGCTCTAACTCCAGCAAACAAGTGACCCATTTCATTGCAAATGCTTGTTAGGTTTGCTCAGCCTTTTGAGCTATCATAATGTTATGGGGCAGTTTTCAATTCTTTGGAAACATAATGCTCATGAATGAGTAGTCTCAACTAATTCTTCCTCCTCATCCATCCGAGATAATGGTCTGTTTTTTTGCCCTATTTTCCCTATGGTAAGTTTGAAGCAGTTTAAAATGCTAACTGACCAGACTGTAAACCGTTGGCAGTCATTTCTGGAAGCGTTTTGTCATCACTGTATAGCAAAGACTGGCAGGAAGTCCCCTTTCAGGTTTTAGTGATTACCAGCCTCTTGTGCTACCTGAATTTCAAGATACACGAGGATTATGATAGAAATAATGGTGCCAGGAAACACACATTCCTTACCCCTCCATTGATCAAAAGAAGGCTGGTTATCCATGCTGTGCCATCAACGTTCATTCTGCAATATTTGTACCATTGTAGACCCTTCAGATCAGACCAGTCGTCTGGCTAGAGCACCAGTCTACTTCAGCCTCATCCAGAAATTATTGCAGACAGTTGTCTGGATTTTCAGCGTGTTCCAAGCATGGCCTAGTGCCATCTGAGTCTTATATGCCTATAATTGCCATATAGAGCTTATGGACCATGCAGCATTTTCAACCTTGTGCGAGACTACGTTTGCCTATATGTAGAATGTTATGCTCACCCGGACCAGTTGCAGAAATAGCCAGCCCTTTTAGTATGAAATGGTTATGTCCAGCAGTGAAATTGGCCCGCAGCCATTGGGGGTCACTGGAAGCATCTTTTTCATTAATCGGTAATATCTTGCCATTTTGGCAGAAGCAGGATACCTATGTTAGCAAGGCTGATTGTCCTCATGTTGGTCCACTAAGCAGGATTATTCAACTGAACAATTGGGTTAGCACGATTTGTCTCTGCCACTGTTTAACACAGGCCAAGAGGTCTGCATGTTCGGGTTAGTTTGCTATCTGACTCAGCTATCGGAGTATTAGTAGCTATGGTTCCTGATTACGCATTACAACAGTATAATGGTTGGCCCTCTCGTGGACCTTCAGTGATAATCTGGCTACTGCTCTCAAAGCACAACTAGAGTGTCTTATCGTTCCTGTTCTGAATATAACAATTACCAGAATATCGGAACAACAGCAGTTTAGTTGCAGGGCAGAGTGCAACAAAAATGTAGCCATGCTAGGGCCTCTATAGTCTGCCTGTTTCTTCGGGTCATGGGTTCTTGGAATTTCCAGCCCTTTGTGCAGCATGGCTGAATCCTCATCAAGTATGCAACTTCCAGATAAACTAGAATTTAGGTTGCTCATGAAGATTCCTTAAGCTGTTGTGTTTGAGGCCAGGTCCTCCCCTGTGAGGGCCCCTGGTTGAATGGTCATATTTTCATCCCTGTGAGGTGCGAGACGCCAGATTGATCAATAAGTTAATGATAAGTGGCGTGATCGGGAGTCACAGCTAGGGTGAAGGTTGTTTCTTAATTTATGAACTTTGTATCGTTTGAAAGGTTGTGCTGTAGGTCGTACTACGACCCCATCAGTTTTAAATCTCGTTCAGCTTTAGGGAATTTCCTTGTCTGCTGTGAAGCTGGCACAGGTCATTTGAAGTGCCTCGGATAGTCGGGCCTGCCAGCAGAAATATTACTGTTTGACTTACCAGAGCCTTTACTTTTCCTTTCTCTATATTCCTCTACACAGTTGAGTTTCCCTTACGGTTGACTTACTTCCATACTGCTAAACTTCTTTCCTGTATTAGAGCGCATTGCCTTTCCGTCCCACGCGTTAATGCTCATTTTCTCTACTTCTTCAGTCAGATCCTCAAAAGCAAAGACAGACAAATGGGAGGCAAAGCGGCAGCACACATTAACGCCGGGGAGATATTGGCACAGATAGGTCAGATACAAGGATATTGGGGGCACTCGCCATCTCTCCTAGCTCTAGGAGCGCACTGAACTCGGGGAGAGTATTCAGGTGAGCCCTATTCGAAGTATAACTATACATAAACATTTAATTCATCAGCTTCATCTTCTTACTGCATAATTTAGCCAACCTCCGGCATAGTTTGCTCTATCCACGCTGCTTTATTCCAGTAGCCCTGACACACTTGTTGTGTACTCATCTGTTATTTTCAGATCCGTGCCAACATTTCACAAGCAGATACTAGGAGCAAGAACCGCCCTGAATGAGGACCATGATTTACATGTCTGCAATTATGAACTTTCCTGGCCATTTGATTTGAGTGACTCACGTTGGCCAACTAGTTTGACTAGATAGACCAAGAATGGAAATTTCGGGTGCTATCCAGTGTGGCATTAGTAATGGATAATTAGTATGTTTCCAATGATAAACAAGTTCATTTTCAAATATAAAGTAGTCCCTCACTCATCACAATGCAAGTATTCCAGAGGAGGTAAAATGATACACTGAATAGCCAATAGCCTGAGGTGGGACAGAAATACTACTCTGGGCCGGAGACAAAGCCCACCATGTGTATATATTTTAAAGAAATATTAACATTGAATCATGCTGCCAGCTTCTTTGCCAAAGCAGACCTTAAACATTTAATATGGCAATTCATTCAAGGGCAAGTCCTGTCCAGACTGGTTAACCGCCCTACAGAGCACTGGCTAGCAGTTAATTTACAGCAGACCTCATAAGGGGGTGGCATATTTAACAACTGCCAAAAGCAGCATAGTCCTTGCTGATTTTAATAGATCCATTTTTTTTTACTACTCTACAAAGCTAATTAAAATCAGCCAGAGCTTTCTCTCCCTTTCTTCTTTGGTTGTGTGACTAATACTTTAAGTACCCAACTTAGGAAATACGATGACCTAAAAATTAAACTCTGGAGCCATACGGCTTATGCAGAGACAAACTGCAGCACCCAGGAGCAATTGGAAATTAACAGGAAAATAAGCATCCACAAAAAGAGAACAGAGGGTGGCCCCACCATTTGTTCTACGTTACCTGATCATCTGCAGAGCTGGAGCAGTGTTTGAAGATATACTCTGGTCAGGTAGAAACGTGTGAAGAGATTGAAATGCAATGTTTTGAAAGCGGCTGAGGAGCTCAGTTGGTGGACTTGGGAATGTCTTTTCACCTGTCACCCACCATGAAAGTATTTAGTCCTTGCATCCTCAATCGGTGGGTTTGGATATGTAGTGTCCATACCAGCAGTGGGCATAACACTTCTTGCACAAAGGACTCTGGATTGCAGAAAACCTCTGAATAATGTTTTCTGATTATATGATTAACTAGGAAGATCAGTGTGTCTGCTGTGGTATTATTTCAGATGTAGTGGTTAAGAATGCTATTGAGGAGAAAGTGAACATTGTCACTTAGTCATCTTAAATGCACAGCTGCACAGAAGAAAGGGACCTGTTTCAAAGTACAGAACCCTGACATCTGAGGCCCACATGGAATTGAGACATGGCTTAATAGTTAGTTTGGTGCAGGCTTTAAGAGATGCCTGCACTCTCTGCTGAACGCTTTTTTTATTCTTGATAGTTCTTTATTTAGTAAGTATTCTTTACTATCTGGTAAGCAAGAGAGTGGAATTTGGATTTAGCTAATGCACATGTAATATTGGGGTATGTATAAAGCTTGGACCTAGCCCTTAAAAGTAGCAGAGGCCTGCACAGATCATGATTCATAATCCTGCATATAGGAGATGTGCAGGTATGTACAGTAAGAAAGTCAAGCCAATATACACAAATATGTAGAAGAATAGTTAAATGTCAGAGTGATGACGTGAAGGTGGTGAATAATGTAGGATAATAGTAAGACTGTGAAGATTTGGGTGTTGAACTATTTCTCGAATTGCAACAATGGAGATCCTTCCAGTGTCCTGGTCCAAAAGCAAAAATACCTTGTTGGTGTGTTCATTCGTGATAATTATTTTGCATTTCTGACTTGTCAAGGGTTGGGCTCTAGTAGGGTGCAAACCACCAGGTGGTTTGAGTTTCGAGCACAGATAATCCTGCTTTTCTCAGGTAGAGTGCTCAGTAGATCGCACAACACATGTAATAGTCGATTCTGCAGAGAGATGGAGCTAATGCAGATGTCCTGAAGTATGAAAGACCTAGTCCAACTTTCTTTGGTTTCTGATTAAAACTGGCGTAATTGAGGGTTCTGGGAGCTCAGTGAGCAGATCCTCACTATTGTTGTGAATAAGGATGAGAGCTTAGACTGTTGAAGAGGGTTCTTATCTGTCCGTACATGCTTAACTTTACACAATAATGTAAGCTGGAACCAGGCTGTTTATATATTTTTTTCTTGAAATGGTACTTGGAAATAGGAATCCTTGAGAAATCCCACAGATTTGGTGGAGAATGAAAGACGTGGCAAGAAGGCAGCTTAACCAGTATTGCTGATCTATTACTGGATGAGGAGCTCGGTTTGTCCTCTACTTACGAGGACAAACTCAGTTTGTCTAATTGAATCCACCACATTGGAAGTGAGATGACCGAAATATATGAGAAATAGAATCCTCTTAGTATTTAATTTATTTAAATGTAAGTTGACAAGCTAATTTATCATTACTTCACAGAGTCCAATAGTCATTGAATCAAAAAAGCATCTCCAGAATGTTTGATATTCACGGGGCACTGATGAAGTCAGCAAAGTTAATAGAGGAAGATATTACTAATGAAAAGGTTTGTAGCAATTGTTTTCTCCGTCTTATAGGAAAGGAGTGATGTGGCTTGGAAAACCTTCAGGAAGTTAATGGAAAGCATGCGAATAGAACAAGGACCTTTTGACACTCATTGTTTAAGGGATCAGTCTCCAAATCTAGTCTGATGAGATGTGTAACATAACCCTATCGTTTGTGTGAAATAAAACAGCCATTGTTAAGGTATTAAGGTCTCTCTATACACAGTATAATTTGAGCTATGTCTGTTGCCACAGTTTGGTCAAGGAGCAAAGGCTTGCTTAGGGGAAATAATGCCATGTGTTCTGCATCCTGAGGTGTGGCATGTTTTTATACTGTTAGATAAATAAATATTTGGTGTTTCGAAACTCTTGGCCATTTGGGATGACCATGGCCATTCGAAGCCCACAGCAAAGTGAAAGCATTGGACAGTGTTTCCCTGGGTGGCATAGTCTGGCTAGTAAATTTCCCATTAGACAAGACTAATTCCACAGACGTCCTAATAATCTCCTCTTACCTCTACACAACACTCCAGTCCTTCTGTTTGAAAGTAGTGCCAGTACCTGATAGGGTACCACAAGCTTTTCCCTAGCTCCATCCCTTCCTCAAGGATCTGAGTTACTTATTTGGTAGATGGAAGCTGAATCATTTCTCTCATTGCTTTATTTCTGAATTTAGTGATGATTGGGGTATGAAGCTTGGCTGTTCTGACCATCATGAAAGATATCCAACTTCTAGCTCTGGCATTTCTAAGTGCAGGGCAGGATGCTTTGCCTGTCACACTGCCACGGATAGCTATCATGCTAATGCCTGCCAAAGTCTCACCCACATCTCAAAGTGGACTAAACGATCTGCACAGAGTCATGTAGGCACTAAATAAAATTGTCCAATTGCCAAAGGGTTCAAATAATGCACTTTCCTAACTGGTCCCCATCTTTAGAGATGCAGATCCAGTCCCAGTCCTTTGTTTATGGCACAGAATGGTACCTTTATGAGGTGCTGGTTGGAAATAGCAGTCTATGGAAGTCTTGAGACATAGAGACAAGTTTGAATTGCAAATATCTGTTGTGCATTCGCATTTTCGTAGCAAGAGGGAGTAAGTGAAATTTGTGCCTTTAAAGGGTTGCAAAGATTGAACTTTTTCTTTTTTGTATATAAAAGATTTAAAAAATTGAATAAAGTAAAAGACAAACACACAGGGTGTACCACACTCCGCTGTGTCTTACTAGAGTATCAGATATTCAAATACTCAAATAGCAATGCACCATCTGTGGTTGTAAAGAGAACAACTAAGATTGTCCAATTATACAGTTCATCTTTTTATTTGTGTCCAATTCTTCACATAATAGGTATGCTGTAATCCTTATTCTCAGCAAGTGCAGCATAAAAACACAACCAGCCAAAACGCGTTTTGTCTACTCTAGTAGTCTTCTCCAGGGCATAAGTAATTCAAAACTGCAGAATGTGCCAAAGCCGTCCAATTTGTAATGTTCACACCAGAGGATTACTAGCCCCTATAATCAAAATAATTCCCAATGTGTCTGGGTCTATCCTGGCCTTGAAAATCTGGACCAGCCTTCTCAGGATGGAGCACCTTAATACGTGCTGATACTGTGTACACGGGCCACGGCCCACAGCACCACTTTTTCCCCAAAGTGTCTGGTTTAATAGCAGGTCTATACAGCAATTGCACATCAATAATTGGCCTTTGCAAGACTACTGGGATGGATTAGGGGTGCTAGTATGGGCTCTCTGCTTTCAGTCTTTGGGTTAGAGTATCAGATATTAACAGTAGTTCAGCAACACATGCATATTAACAGTTCAACCCTGCAATTTACTGCTAGAATAGCAGAGGTTAGAGGCTCTCCTTTCACTCCTGTAGCAATACAAGCAATACAACATTGATGGATCTCCTTCTCACTGCAGCCCACACTGCCACATGGGGATCTGGCAGGGATAGGAGATACCTCTGTATTCACCTAGGCGCAAAGAGTCTCTGCATATTCCCATAAATATTACTCAGCCTATTATTATTCAAGTTTCAATTAAATATTTCCTTGAGTTTGTACGACCATAAACTGCCATGAACCATCCCAGAACGCAAGGGAGAAAGTCCTGAATTACATTTTACTTAAATTCAAGCCTTTAGGTGTGGAGCCTCAGGGCTTTTTTGAAACTTACAGCCATGCAATTTTGTTTGGCTTCACTGTCTCAGTAGGTCTGCTACCACCATACCCACCTCCATTCTTTGTACCCAGAGTAGAGCTCCAAGTGACTGTGCATGACTCTGCTTCGCTCTCCGAACTGAATAATGTAAATCAGGAGGTGACAGCCTGACAAATTTCCCAACTAGCAACGTCAATTTCTTTTCTTGTGAAAGTCATTTATTCTTTCAATTTTAGATATGAGGATATTTTGACTCACAAACAGATGAAACACTTGCAAAATTGTAGCTATGGAAGTGCATGACTCTCTCACTAAAAACGTGAACTGAAACTCCAGCTGTTAGTACACTGTTAGTGAACCTGCAATGACCTCCATCGTTGCTGCTTTTGGGATGCGCATGCAGTCATGTATTTGCTATGAAAACAAGAATTTGCAATGCAATAGGCCTCACATATTTCGAACAATTTAATATGTCCTCTTTTCACAACAGCGCCCATGAGCAAAAAACAAAAGGAAACATGAAAAACTGAGAAAAAACGACTTCGAAAAATAAATAAAGTTAGCTTAAAAAAATTAAAACCTTACAATTTTGGCCTGCTGGGCACTTTATTGCCAGTCTCAAGCCTTTTGTTTGCAGGGCACTGGAAGTTAAAAACAACAAATAGTGCCTCGATCATGTCGGAAGCAGCGGATGGACACTAATGAAGTTGCATCAATTAGTACTTGATCCCTGCTCCACACAAAGCAACGGAAGTGATGCCAAGTGTGCCTTGATGAATTATGAGGCTGTGAAGAAGCGTGCCAAGCAAACCAACAAATGGTGAGCGACAGGCGGGCTTCAAGCCTTTTACTGAACACAGCAGCGTCTTGCATACGAGACGCATGTGCAAGCTTGTGCCCTCGCAGGCTTGACCCTAAAAATAAGAAAATCCACCTCACTTATGATCATCCTTTTCTGTAGCAAAATCATTTTAGGGGAGGCATTCAATTGCTATTGAGATGTGAGGAAGTTAATAGAAATACATGGAATGCGATAGGACTTGTATCGACAGGGGGTTGAAATTGAAGAATTTAGGTTAATTGGAACTATAATCAATGTAGTATTTGTTTATATGTAACATATTGAGTGCCTCCTCTAAAATGTTGTTCTAATTATGGGATTGGGTTCTTAGGCAACAGAACCGGATGGAGGATGAACACTATATTATTAGAAATCTTCTGAGTGGTATGTGTGATGACGCCACAGTCTCCTTTGCAGATAGAAATCATATTTTCCTGTGTAGGTCACCAAACGCAAAAGTACATCCTGTAATTGTATGCACAACACTTTAATGTAGGCAGCACAGCTCAAAGGCTGCTTAAATGGGAATGTGTTGTTGGCCTAGCCTGAAACCGCACATTGACGGAATGGGACCTGACAGCAGCTTAATGAGTTCCTAATGGAATGCTCTCACCTAAAATACAAAACCACCAGAAACACTTTATTCAAGCTCCAGCCTATGGAAAAGCCATGCTGCATGAAAACATACATACCAACCAACTAAAAGAGCACATACCTGTGCCAAATGTGTGGAATTCAGAAACCATGCTACATAAATTCCTAAAGCCAATTTTAGGCCTGGTCTAGAAACTGCTTTGTTTACAAAATATTCATGTAAACAATCATGAATAAAAAGCAGACCTACCTTCATATATAGAAGAGATTCAAGTCCGTCTTATTCATCCACTAGTCTGTTCACATGTCACTCGCATTTTGATCCCACCAACCACAGCATGCAGCTGACAGCATGGTGCAATGAATATGTCCGCTTCAATCATTGGCAGTCTTGCACTTTGAGTAACAGCTTTTTCCCCGATCGCTTTTGCACAACCACCTAAAAACGAAAAGCGTTTCAATGCCAAGTCCGGTGGGTCAGTAAGTTTACTTTGCTAATGTTTTTTTTTCTTTCTATTCTTTGTTTTTTATATTTTCTAAGTCAGCCTTGTGTGTTGAAATGATGTCTTCCGATTACTAATAGAACCTTTTTAGACTCTTATAAGAATCACAGTTTCCTGTAATGTGCATTAGAATTAAAATGGATTTCTATACCTGTTCTAAGTACATCTGTCTGCTATGAAGCATATGTACTGTTATATTCAATTAATTCACAATGGTTAATTTTTGAATGTATATTTAACATTTTATTGCAGGCAAGTGGGCACCAAGTCTAGGCAGTATTATGTTTTGTTTTTCTTTTTGTGCTCAAGCTTACATAGCATTGTAAACATTGCACTAATTTTCCAAACTCGGCCCTGTTGGCTTTGGCAGTACTTATTGAGCCTCGCCTACAGACAGATTTAGCCGTGTGTTGTCGAAGAGTTATTGTGGACAATATCAATACTTATGGTGGGCATTGTGTCAGCCCATTCTTTTGTCTTGGTTGGCTTACTTGTCGATCTCATTTGGTTGCCTCTTATTCAGTGGCTTTCCTGCCTCTTGTGTTTGTGCCTTCCCTATTGCATAGCTTCATTACTGTCGTTTTACCCGGATTACTCCTATCCTTTTACTGTTTACATTTAAGGAACTACGTTTCCCTTTCTTGGAGCACTCAATGCGAGTGCATGTTTTCTAGCTCTTTCCCTTGCGCTACTTCCCCACTCAGACATCTCAGTGCTTTCATCTCTGCCCCTTCCCCTGCTTCTCTTTTGCACCCCTACCCATTCTTGGCTGTTTTTCTCTTATTTTAGCCCTCTGCACTGCACCCACCTTCTCTGTTGCTTCCCCTCTCCGCCTGCTACTCCCACCACTCCTTGGCACCAACATCATTCCCTACATCCCCACCTGATCCACCGTTGCTCCCACCTCCATGTTTTACATTTTTTTTTAGACCACCCTGCAACTACAATTTCCTGCTGTGCTGATCATTTCCAAAGAAGACACTTTTACGCACCAAGTACATATATATTTTTTTTAATTTCCAACTTCATTATGGGTGTCCCCATTACAAAACGGTAAAGTTTAAAATAAATAAAAAATATCACAACATCAGCAGCATCATAAAGCATTGCTGGTTATGCTAGGTAACTGTTGCATCACGATGCATACGTGTGCGTGCATGATGGCCCATAAACATGTTTGGCTCATTCCGGGGGTTCTTTGCTTTTTTTCTTTCTTTCTATTAATGCTGTCTACCATCGCATAAACATCACAAAGCCCAAAAAACACAGGCATAAGGTGAGAATCATTGGCTCTGCCAATGCTTGTTTAAATGTGCTTACGTTCCTAGTTGTATTTAGTGTTGTGATAACTACTGCAAATGTTTATTAATATCCACAAAATCTAAACTTTCAGAGTTGCACTTTTATGTATTTCCGATGCTTGGGGCATTTTCGTGGGAATCCGTTTACGATCAAACAATACAGCTGTTGTAATTGCCATCTGCTCCCAGAAAATCCTCACAGTCCCGACTTTGTGAATCTGATCCGAGTAGGTTTCTGTGCGACAGTGCAAACTTTTCTGCAGTGACACCTAGGGGTTGGAAAAAGCTTAATAAATCTGCCTGTGCCTTTCACGTTTGCTAAGTTCTGATAATGGGTCGGAGCAAAAAAGAAAGCGTGTGACTGAGGTCTGGGGAAGAATGGTAGATATCTTGACAAGCATGTAAAGCACCTAAACCTGTTTTTCCGCCCTACAAATATTTCCCTTTGAGCTTAAAGTAACGTGTGGTTTCGTTATACCCCTAAGGTATCTTCACGGAAAGGTCACGTTATTTCTTGTTGAGGAAAATCATTAGTTAAAACTTGTTGAGTAGCTTGTAAAACAGATATGTGATAAGTACATTTTTATGTACAGTTTGTGTATCTCTTATGTGCAGCTATTTGTTCAGTGCATTACAGTTGAAAAGGAAGCCTGGAGTGGTATGTTTGGAATTATCAGAAACACTGTTTAATGTTCTTGAAGACCACAACCTCCTGGAAATTCCACCCCCCCACCAAAATCTGGATTTTGAGCTAACCACAGCATCAAGGCATCCCTGATTGAAGCCACAGATTACATCAGAGCCCTCCTGATCTGTGGTTAAATAGTAGCCCTCATCCTCCTGGACCTGTCCACTGCGTTTGACACTGTCTCCCACCACATCCTGATCAACAGACTCCACCACATCAGGATTCAAGGAAATACCCTCAAATGGATTGCCTCGTACCTCACCGGCAGAACCCAAAAATCATTTTCTGACTGTTCACCTCAGAGCCCAAGAAGATAATCTGTGTAGTCCCCCAAGGATTGTCCCTCAGCCGACCCTCTTCAGCACCTACAGCCGTCACTGCCAGATCACACCGACTCAACATCATCCCATATGCTGACGACACACAGCTCATTCTCTCACTGTCTGAAAATCCTCCCACCCCCAAAATCTAACTTCCACAGATGCATGATGGACGTAGCCTACTGGATGAACATCTGTCTCAAACTCAACACCGAAAAAACAGAAGTCCTCATCTTTGAGAACAAAACATCGCAATGGACTGACACATGGTGGCTTGCAGAGCTCGACAACCCTCCCGCCCCCAACACAAAGCACGCGCAACCTCTGCATCATCCTGGCTAGCAAGGTATCCATGAAGAAACAAGTCGAGACAGTCTCATATGCCTGCTTCCAGCATACCAAGATCTTCAAGTGACTCCCAGCAGACACCAGAAAAACTGTCACATAGGCCCTCATCACCAGCAGACTGGACTACGGAAACACGGTTTACCTAAGAATCACAACACATCTCCTGAAGAGACTCCAGCCAATACTAAACTCAGCGGCAAGACTTGTACTCAACACTGGCCCCCGATTCAGAAGAGATGCCAGTTGAAGATGCTGACCCAGTCTTCAAGGCCCTGCACAACAAAGGAACAGCATACATCAACAATCGCCTAACCTTCCACCGACCAGACCACTTCTCTCTCACAGACCCAACGGATCCATTGAGCCAACGGCGGAGGAAGCATCTTCTCACACCTAACAGCCAAGGCTTGGAACAACCTCCCCTTGCCCCTCAGGACCACACCGTCACTCCAGCGATTCAGAAGAGAACTAAGGCCAGGATGTTTGGATGATCATTCCTCCGTGCAGCAGCATACAGCTACAGTGCCTCAAAACCATCATGGGTGATTTGCAGCACTCTATAAATGTTTGATTGATGGAAGATTTGTCTTGAATTCTGTAAGTGAACTCCATGTAGGCACATTCGGGATAGGTTCATCATAACACTTCACTGATGTCGGGGTTGAAGAGAGCAGAATTTGGCACTATAATGAGGAGTGGGGATACTCCAAGAAGGTCTCCTGAGACCCTTTTGCTGTCTCCTGTAGTTGAAACTGACCCTAATTCTATACAGTCAAACCATTGCTGGAATTTGGACCTACCTTTCTAAACATAGCGCCTCATGGTTCCAAGGCTCTTGTGTGCAAATCAGGACCGTTAATGTCACAGGCTTCTGAAATTGCAGACTGCATGATGGTTCTTTACCAGGCTGATGTTGGCAGGGTACCACATTTACATTCATGGGCTTTTATTTAACAAATATGTGAATTCTGGGAGATATAATCTTGGCTCACACACCTGCTGTTGGCACGCTGTGATCTAGCAACCAAGATACGGCTCCTGTCCTGTTGGTTGTGTATATTAGGATGAAGGGGCTCTTTTTCTATCAATGCAGTCCTGGTGCAAAAAGAGAAAAGTTGGGTGTTATCTGAAAGTAATGCAGGAATAGAAAATGCTTCATATATAGAAAGGGAAGTTGAATCCTAGCACAATCAAGCTGTTAGGTAAGAGATAGGCATCTTACATTGCGCTTCATGAGCCTTCAGACATCAAGTGTATTTTCTAAGTTAAGCGGTTCTACCAAGGTATACTTGTATTTCAGCTCTATATTGGCAACTTAAACATTTATGTTTCTGATCGATGCAAAGGATTGTTTCACTGGCATTTGAATGAAAATTAATGAATTCAAGCAGTTATCCTCAGTAAAAGATGTGCTTTCAGAGACACACCAAGTCACATACTAAGTGCAAGATAAACAGGCATACTTACTTTGGGTATCGGCTTCATACCCTTTAACAATACTTTTCAGAAAGCTACACTATTTTCCTATACATTTAACATTCTTTTTGGATGAATTCTGTTTATTGTAAATCTGCGTAATGCCAAAAATGCTGTATTTTGATTGGATTATAGCGGCTTGTATCTACACGGGGGATTAGTAGTCTGCTTCTGAGACAAGCCTCATTACAGTAGCAACCCACATATCACTACATCTTTTTCCCTGAGCTGCTGCCGGTGAAGATCACAGGGTTCTAATAAAGAACTAGAACATTCACCCTTCGCTCAGAATGTACCTGCACTGGGAGATGTGCTGCTGGAGAAGACCGCTTTAGAATCATTTCCCTTGTGTACCGAAGGCTGAATATGTGCATGAATTTTTATTTATGCTGCTATAAATTCCTGAAATAATTGAGTTCCCGAATGTATTCTTTTTCATGTATCGGTATTATATATTTAAAGAGTTTTCAGTCAAGGGAGTTATGAAATATAGGTCCGTTTTCACTGCATTCAATACTTTACCCACAATATTTTGTCTCATTTACGATGTAAATTCCTTTAAATGATTTAATTATCTCTGTAGCAGTTTATAGGGTATACAGGCATTTTTTATAGATACTTTTAATGCCGTTGATAAATTCCTTATATTTAACTTGAGTAAAATGAATGGAAAACCAGTGTACATTAATATAGGCAGATGCAACGACTGACAAGCGGAAGCGGGAAAAGGTAAAAAGAAAAAAAAGTGAATGTCCCCAACAGACATGCTTTAGGAATGTCTCCCTACCCATTAGGTCACAAATCTATTAATTTTAAATATGAGGTCTCTCTGTAAATACCTTCACTTACCTCTAAAACACAACTATTAGCTGTCCTTTGAATGGAAAAGTAACATTTGATGTTTACCAAAATGTTACTGTTTTAAAATCTGGGGGATATTAAGTAACAGAGAAGATGGGTATTCTGAGTTGACAAATGTGGAACCTGTATGCTGGATTTAGGTTGGATTTCTTTCTTTAACTGTTTATAGTTCTTTTAAAAAATGTATTATGCCTAAAGTGACTATAACCCAGTACCATCCCATACATTTTTAACCAGCTGGTTCCATATCGGCTATAACACCTCCATACGTATTTACTTCACTCTCCTCTACAGAAAAAAAGTTTAAATTCAACAACTCCTATGCCAACAAAATGACATTTAGGAGTGCTTCACTTTTATCTCAATAGTGACGGTTAGCACTCTAGTTGTTCATGAGAACTATCGTGAAGCTACAGAAGAACACTGGGGAGTCAACTGATAGACTGCAGTTGGTGTTGGAAGCAAGTTTCACTCAGCATGACAGTTTCTTTTTTCTCATTGATGAGGAAAATGTTTCAGAATTTATTTAAAAAAAAAAGTGTCCTTATGTTAGCTTTCTAGAGTGCTAACTACAATTACTATGACAAAATGAAACCCTTCATGTTGGTAATTTACTGTGCTCATCAACTATATTCATGTTAAAAATGTTAAATTATGAAACTACACATACAAATACAGAATATCTGATGTACATTATAAGTAAAATATATAATACAATGATGACAAACCCATAGAACACAATCCAGTAGTTCAGTGTCCACACACTTTATTGTACGAATAGCATGCCAAATATAATTTAAAACTCTGCTAGACTTGTATTGAATTTTAATTTTGAAAACAAATCAGCACTTGTCTGCATGGTCCAATCCTAGAATGCTTCAAAATTGGTTTAATAAACTTATTTCTAAATTCTAAGTGCATTGTAAAAACTACAAAAACATAAAATGCAACATATTTGATAGGCCATTATTTTCATAAGATCATGGTTCCAACGACCTAGACCAATCATTGTTCAGTCATTGCATTGTAGAAATGAGACAATACAGTGGGCCAAATTTAATATAAAACAAGCAAGAAGAAAATCTCAATTGGCTATTCCCCATAGGCACCAAATAGGGTTGCAATTCTGCCTCAACTGACAGTGAAACATACCACCTATAATTGACTCCGAGTAGAAGCACAATTTATTTCCACTTCAGAATGCTTTTAACATAAGTCTTGTCTTGCGAAATTCAAGTAAGGTCATTGGATCATCAAAAAATGTTGGCAGTCCAGTTTATGACAGAATGTCCTAATGCTCCAAGCCATGGAATATGCAGTGCATGATCTAAGGGCAGACATTCCTGAAGGCCCTGTCTGTTCAGCATGGCCTCCTGCTTGTTCCAAACCCTGTTGTTCTAACAAAAAAAGCACACCTACTTGGCTGTGCCACAAAGTGGAGCTGCAACTTGATGGGACTGACAACAGCCTTTGTATAGGGGCATTTTGTATCACTTGAAGGTTAATGACTGGAACATATTCTCAAACTATGGCTCCTTATATAACTACCGATGTACACTTGGCAGGATAGATGGTGCACGTTTCCTTCAGGGGTTTATTTTCCAATTTATGTGAAAAAATGAAAAGTGCATTATTTGGCTTTAAAAACGGATTGTTCCTAAGATTAATCTGTTGCTGCTATGATCCTATGTATCAAAAACGTATCCCCGTATAAGAAAAGGTACTAATCTGAGAGGCGTATTTTCGATTCAGAAATGAGATGGATGTGGGAAAACAGTGATGGAAGGTTTAGCCAGGTTAACCTTCAGGTCCAGATCATCTATAAATGGTACAAAGGTATCTAACAAAGCCTCTAGTACCCTAGGAGTGTAAGCCATCAGGACCACATCATCAGCATAAAGGAGGGACGGGACAGGATGGTGTCCAATCTGCAGTATGTCGCAGCTCCCCTCCCAGGACCCTCTAAGTTATTAATGTAATGGTGAATGGGAAAAGGAGTAAGGACACAGCCCTGCCTCCCCCCACTTGTGATTTGGAAAGCTTCAGCACACTCTCCATTCACTCCCTATCTCACCTCTGCGGTAGTTCCAATGCAAATGTCTCTCAGCAAGTTTAGAAGGCACACAACCTCCCAATATTTTCCATCAAGTGCCATAACATTCTGTGCGAGAATGTCAGCACATCTATGAAGGCAAGATACAAGGCACCCCTTTTTTTTGCAAACTTGTGCGTGCTGACATGTGGGGAAAGATTAATTCTTGATAAATCACCTCCTGCTCTCTCATCCACAGTGTCGATGCCACTCCGAAACCCATATTGGATATCTGCCAGTTTGGCATGTTCCTCTACCCATTCCTCCAACCTCTCTAGCAAAATCTAGAGAACCTTAACAAAGGAATCCAGTAGTGAGATCAGATGGTAATGGCTGGTGTCATTGTGGTGTCATTGCACGTTTAAAAAAAATTATCCTATTGATTGTGGCTTCAGACCTTGTTTCAAACTTGTTTGTTCTGTATGCACCCCTTACACTTTGTTTAGGAGAACCTGGGAGTTATCAGAAGACTTATTGGGGGGGAGGGGGCGGTGAAAGACAGCGCATATCCCCATCAATGGAGTTTATACACACAGCGGAAATGATCGACCCACTTACTTGCTGGAATTGCCACCCCAGTAGTGGGGGCCCCTATGTTCTTAAAGTATGAGCGATTGCTCACTTGCCTCACTTGAGTTTTATTCTTATGTTTTCTGGCCTTAACAAAGTGGTCCCAAGCCTTATCCTTGATGGCTTTCTTCCTGAAGGAAAGAACTAGATTTTAACACCTCCATTTTCAGTTATATTGGACTGGGATCTCGATTGTATGCTTAGTGCTGACATTAAAGAATCCCTAGTTAAAGAGAAGCTATGGTCAAACCAGCCTTGCTTCTTATTTCCCATTCCTGAATTTTTAGATGTTAATGCTGCTTCGTATATCTTGATAAATCACCTGCTGCTCTATCATCCAAACAGATACTGATATTGTAGACATTTGACATAAAGCCCTCTTCCACCTAATTCGGAGGCCATTATTTCTAAAAGTGTTGTCTTTCATTGTACAATCCGACTGAAAGTGGGTATTCCCCCCAACGCCAAACTAAGCTCCAGGCTTTGTGAATTATCACTGTGGCAGGTGGAATGTGTCTGAAGTTCTGAATATGTGGGTCCAGATTGGGCGAAACCAGGATGAAATCTATGGTACTCCCCATCTCTGCCTGTAAACGTATGAGCAAAGGGGGGCCATTGGAAGAATAACTTTGTTAGCAAACATCAAGTTTACATAACCAAGGTAAGACTAAACATGATGCCGTATTCATCATTAACAAAATGAGTTTGACCATGATCTGATGTGTCACAAAACCCATAGACCTCCTTGGCGGTCAGCTGGCACAAAGTGAACATTAAAGTCCCCTTCCTTAAAATTTAAAGCTGCTAAATCTGAATCCAGTCTGTGTGCAGCATTTAGTTTTGCAGGATTGAATAAATTATTATACAAAATTTACACATACCAGACATACACCTAGAAAATTCTCTAGAACTAGAATTTGATAAATAAAATGTTTCTGCTACTCAGTACCTACTAAATATCTATACACACGCCATGTGACCAAGGTGGAAACATATCGCCAAATCTGCCTTCCCACTGCCGGAATTGGATCTCAGGCTGGCCATATGCTAGATTTTGTAAACGTTTGGGTAGTCGTTCCTCTGACCTACTGTCCTGGCGGTATAAGAATGAGTACTCTGCAACAAAATTACCCCAGTGCACATTATTTAACTTCTTTTCCAAGGCTGCTACATTCCAATACACGTAATCCAGTGTCATAAGCCACGTCAAAGGTGTTAAGCGCTGACCCCACCAACCTAATAGTCATGTCCTTCACTTGTGAGTTGGATGCATCTGGTAAGCCCTGCCTATTCACCAAAACTGAGCTATCCCAGGGGAGCATTGATACATTCCTTTAAATATGTAACTGAGTCCAATTCAGAGCACTGCAGATCCGGTTCTCTTCTTGGCTCGGAGCCTCTCCTGGGTTCCATTACAGCCATGTTAAGGTTCCTGCTTTCAGACAGTCATTCTAGGCCATCTTGTGCACTCAACCACAGAAAGCAGTTAGAAACAGGGCTGCTAAACCGTGACTAAAAGCATTGCTGCACATTAAATCTAGTAGAGATTAATAGATTGATCAAATATACCTGAGTGGGTTTATAAAAATATCCCAATGGGACCCCCACAGTCTGTGGGGATAGGTGGCCTAGTGCGTTGAGTCTCCTTAAGACTAGCTCTACCACCACTTGGGAATTAAAATTCAGAACCACAAAGTCTCCTGGGCTGAGTTTGTCCCCTCTCGCCACCGAACTCGCTTTCATGCCCATTATATTATTATTATAAAGATCATTTACTTGTCCAATCATATTCTACAACTAATGTTCTTCAAGTCCAGCCAGCTTTCTGTCTGGGTTTGTGTAAAGCACTGGGACGTTCCTCAAGAACAATATATAATACATATGACATAAAACCAAGGGGTAAGTCCAGACATTGTGCTTGGCCATTGATGGGATGCCAGTGTCCATGAGGATCAGCAAGTAGTGTTATATGCTGCTGGTCAAATTTCAGCATATCCTTGGAGACTCTTTCCTTGGCTTACGTAAGAGTTATAACTATTATAAGCTGAGCAGGAGCAGGGTAGAACACATAACTGAGAACTAACAGGGTGATAACACAAGGGTATGGGCAATATCTGTGATAACTAAGTTAGCTGAAATACCTTCACGTAGAGTTGCCTCTGAGCTTTTTATTTTTTTATTTTTAAGAGAACCAAGGCAGTTTGCAACATCCTCTTCACCGTCTTTAAAGCGAGAACCAAAATTGACTAGCAAATCCTTTAACTGTGCTTCCAGTGCCTAAAAAGAAAGTTAGAATTGGTTGATAATAGCAACTTCCAGGACATCTAAATCATCCTTCTTGACGGGTCCATGTGAATCTCCTTTAATCATTCATTTTGCCGCCTTGAAGAGGGAGACATGTTGAGAGTCCAACACTTTAGCAGCACAAAAGGAAGATGGACGGAGTGCTGAAACTTTTCAGACACTTACCCCCCCAGTCACAGATCTGGGTTTAATCCATTGTTCCTTTGCTTACCATGCCACCCCAATTCTGAGTTTTGCATTAAGTTGCACTAGGTGGCCAGGGTATGCCCACACATGGGTCCCTTGTTCACTGTGCCACTGGATTCAAGCTAGCCTGGCTGAGGAGGGGTGATACCCCGAAACCGGTCACAGGATGCTCGTTTCCGGTCCAGGGAGGACCTGTCCTGGCAGTTCAGGCTGGACTGTTCCCATTGGGAACATGGTCTAGACTGATTTGCATGTAGCTGGGTCCACACTGGCGTGGCATGATTAGCAAAAGAACGATGGATTAAACCAAGATCTCTGACTGGGGGCGAGTGTTTGAAAAGTTTCAACACTCTGTCCATCATCCTTTTGTGTTGCTAGAGTCTAAGACTTTCCCTTTTAAACATTTTCTTTTTGGAAGGGGGAGATTTATCTGGAGGGGTGTCAGTTGTTGCAGTCAAGGGCTCTGTGATAACACATAGGTTCTCTGTCTACTTGTTGGACAGCGCAGCCCCAAGAGACATAGTGGTTGAATTTGAACAAGTACTTATCACTAAGGGGGAGTGATAAGCAAGAAACTAAAGATTCCCTCCGCTTCCAAATCCTATTTAAATTAAAGGGTTATACTACCTTATACGTTCCCTGAAGCATGGTTAAATGTGGGTCCCTAGGAATCGTGTAGATTATTTCTAAGGATCCTCGCCCACAGGTACCATCCGTAGCATGCTTCATTATCAGATTCTCACTCACTACACCTAGTATGAGTAGGCGGGCTCAACACACTTTGTAAACAGAGTACTTTATTCTAAAGGGATCTACAGTTAAAATTGCCTGTGGGTTCCTCTGGTCCGTTCTTTATTATGAGTACCTTTGGCAAGATTAAAATCAGGTTTAAAAAGTGATGTTGGTAGGTTATATTATGACCCAAACATCATAGGTTGACAAGTTTTAGCCCTACTGAAAGGTTTCAGCCCTACTCACTACCCATCTGGTTCATTGGACTTTCAGGATCCCTATCTTCTATAATCCTTTATAACGAATGGCAATTAACCAATCTATTATGCATTAGAATGGTGGGAAAATATCGCACTTCAAAAACATGCACTTATGTACAAACCATAAACTGGAGTCTCCCTATATTTATCTGGAACTGAGAGACAGACACACAATTTTTCTACGTTGTCATGTACTATATTTCATATTTGTAATCATACACTATGCTTGTGGCAAGCAATGCACACAAATTAATTCCCCTCACTCCACCTCTCATTACTGAAAACACACAGAGAGAAAAATACATTTACAATTTTTCTACGTTGTTGTGTACCATATTTCATATTTGTAATCGTACACTATACTTGTGGCAAGTAATGCACACTTGTGAATTCCCTTCACTCATTACTGAAAACACACTCAAGTGAGAATCATTTTTACGTGATAAAAACTCTACTTGTGGTACTTTATGAGGTGTAAATACACTTGCATGCAAAATGACTTAGTATCAAGACCTACACTGCCCAATTATATTTAAGGCTCTATAAGGTCTGAGGAGGAGGGTGAACCCTGTAGTCACACACTGCAAGGAGATAAACAAAGGTTTGTTGTCACAGGTTCCAGAAAGCTAACAAAATAAAGATCTCTCCCATGAGATATGTCCCAGAGACTTACCTCACCAAGAGTCCATGCCATGCATGATACCTATTGTGTATCCTCAGAGCCCCACACGTTACTGCCTTCTAGAGGCACTCAGGGTTTTTAAGCTGGTTGCGTTGCAAGTCGTGCACCCCATTGACACTCCCCCCTGTTCCATTAGGTGCGACCGGAACTTGTTTCTCATGTGCAAGCTGGTGCTGGAGCGTGGGGGAGGCCGGAAAATGAAGTCCCACCCCCTCCGCGCGAGTTAGTGATTACCTCGGTTCCTGAATCCTTAGTGTATCTTGTCCATCTGGCTGGCTATGATCATGATAATTCTCAAAATGGGCTGACCCTGACCTAGTTTTGTTTGTGTTATCTAATAAGGTATATCCTAATGTGATATCCTCTGTAGGGTTCCCTGCCCTAGATCCTGACATGTTTAAAGGTAGTAATTGCCGTCTCTGGAGACATGAATTAGATGTGCCCCAAACCACTTGGTATTGTGTCCCCAAACCTAGTGCTATGGTATATAGAACATCACTCTTCAGACTTTTAAACGTATGTACTAGGTTAGCTAAATAGATACACTTTGCTGATGATCACGTATTCGGATCGGTACATAATGGTATGAACAGTCAGGTTGTCCTCATTACCGAAATTCTACAATATATTTTACCATGGGATGTCATCATTGATACCCCGTTTGTATGTAGCCAGTTTGTATATCCAGCGCTGCGCCCTTTCAAAAAGTATCCTCTTTGTGTCTGCTGTCCCCATCCATCTTTCAGTTACTACCCATCTAAGGGCTGCCACTGCATGTCCCTTAGAAATATAATGTTCTGCCGTTTTTATGGTGGTACACTTGCAGCATATTCTGCTGTTTGCAAATCCTCATTTTTACTTTGCTGGTAGTCATTCCTATTTTTCTGTCTCCACATGGACACGTGATCATATATATCACCTGTTGTGAATCACCATTAGTGTGTTTTCCAATCAGGGTAGGTAGGCCTAGGTTATTCGTCTTCATGGGGGAAGTGAGGTGACAAACAATGCATTGTCCACAAGGGTAATGTCCCACCACTGCTGGAAGGCCCAAATAACTGTGTACAGTGGATTCCGTTTTGTTTAGTTTCTTAGGTCTTGTTTGCACCAAGGTATCTCCGAGTCTTCTCGCCCTTTTGTGGGAGACTATGGGGTAATCCCAATCTCTTGTCTCTTTATTGAGAATGCACCAGTCCCTCCTAATAATCTTCTTTACCTTGTCTGATGCTACGTTATACGTTGTGACGCACACCAAATTAGGTTCTTGGAAGTCTCCAAGAAGGCCTCTGTGATATGATTTCTAGCCCTTTTCTTGGTAGTTTGTGTCATCTGTTATGGGTAATTCTGAGCTCTTCTCTTCTCAGTCAACTATTCTGCCTGTTTTTTTATTTTTTTTAAAGTCTGACAGTCTGCTGCAATTATTCTGAAAATACATTAATTGACCATTCTAGAGATTTTCTCAGAAGGGGGGGTGGATGGAAACTACCAAACATCAGTAAGTTTTCATATTTTGGCTTGTGCAATGTATCAGTCTACAAAATTCCCTGTTCTGGGAATATTCTCACGTCAAATTTTTTTAGGGATTTATTACTTATTGTATGCGTGAAACTTGGGTTATTGTCCTGTCCATTAAGCCAAGTTAGGAACTGTATAGATGTTTGTGTCTCGTGACCAAACCACGAGTATGTCATCTATGTAATGCTTCCATGTTCTTATGTGTTACCTTTATGGGTTGCTGTTAAGAAAATGTTTCTTCTCAAAGTTGTACACATACAAACACACTACACTGGGAGTGAATGTTTCCCGCAGATGTAACATGTATTTGCAGAAATAATCTACCCTTCAATTTAAAAAAAAGTTTTGATAACTGCTTATCTCACACATTCTGGAACAACTCCTGTGGGGTAGAGTATGTATATTCTCTGCTTACCAGTATTTCTTGAATTATATTCAAGTGTCTCCCTGGGATAGGCTAGCTTACAGACTCGCTGTGTCTAGTCCTATCAGGAGCTCACTCTCTTGGTGAAGTCATATCTTTAATGTGGGTGAGGAGGTCTTTGGTATGTTTCATGTAGGTCACTGTCCTCTGTTCCAGAGGATTCAAAAAATAGTCCCAAAATTGGGACAGAGGTTGGAACAATGAGCTTATACAGGACACAGTGGTCAGCCAGGTAGAGGGTCTCTATTTTTGTGAATCTTTGGGAGGGTATACAAATATTGGGCCAGAGGGTTGACATTTCCCAGCACATCTATTTCTTGTTTGCTAATCCATCCTTCACATCTGGCCTCTTCAGCCATGGTGCTAATTCTCTTATGAGTGTTGGTGTTGGGTCATTGTCTAATTTTCTGAGCATAGGTAATCCTTTCTACCTACCTGTTTGCTTTCATGCCTGCTGCATTGTTTGGATTGCACTCCAACCCTAAGCATACTCTTTGCTGTGCCTCCTGTCGGTTTAACCTGCCTGCTGACATAAGGTCTATTGCACTGTTAGCCATTGAGCTTTTCTCTCTTGTGGACAGAGAGAGAAGTATTTAGCACAGCTTTTGCTATTTCAGATGGCTTTACACTCAACACAACTGCTCGTTCTTTGGTGATAACAGGCGCTTTATTTGTGTCCTTTGATTCTGAACATCTTGTTTAATTCAGGAGGACTGCCTTAGTTCTATCTTTGCAGTCCCTTTGCCCCACGTATCCTGTAATCTGTTGATGGCCTTTTCAAGCTTTAGGTAGCTGCATCATTTCTAGTACAGGGTTTCTAATTGAATCTCTGAACAAAGATTTTATTTTATCACTCTCCTCCTTATGTGTGCCTGTCACTTAATGAGTTTTCCATCATCTACCCTTTTGGAAGCAGTGGGTGTCACTGGTATGCCTTCTGTATAATTTGCATGTGAACTAGTGTTTCTGTGGAGACCCCTTCAGGGGTCACTCTGGGGGCAGATTAGTGAAATTAGTTTTCAATAAAATATTACATAAAACAACACAAATAAAGACAGTTGGGTCCCTCTCGGGCCGCATGGCAAGCTGGAGCTACAGGGCTTCAACCCCAGGGCTAATGTTGCTTGCCTTTGATGTCTCTGGGTCCATCCTAATAAGACTGTGCAAACTGAGCCAACTACAACCTCACCTGCACTTACAATTTAGTGGTAGCAAGTGCAAGCAGTTATAGGATTCTCAGAGGAGTAGTGTGGGGTGGTACGTGAACTCAGGGATCGATAGTCACTAATCACCTCTTTAAATGTCCAACCAAGTTATTGTCTTTTCAAGAAATAAAGATACTTTTAATGTAGACTAGAATGCAGTACTACTCACCCCTTGTCAACAGAAAGTGATTTTGTGTCTCTGAGCGCTATTCAGGTAGTGCTGTGTCTAACTCTGCCTCCTCTCTGGTTCCACCCCAGACCAGGCTCACACTGGTTCTGGGTGGTCCTGCCCACCCCCTGTGTAGGGTATGTAGTAGTGCCATTAACTAAGATCAGATGCAGCTTTTAGTTGAACCTAAGTATAAGTGCACTCAGTCCCCGTTCAACAATTCTTACCAAACTGTAGTGAGAATTGTCCTGGTGGCCCGGCCTTGCTGCCCGGTCTTCAACCATACGTACCTGCCTACTCTGCAGGAGAGGGGGTGGCATTCAACACCTTTTCTTTGCACCTGCCTCAGGTGCTGGGGTCACATACCCGAATCCTAGCACTGCAGGAGTGGATTCTGCAGTCCCGCCTTGACACAGTCCTGATTGGTTTAATGTTGCGTATCTCAGGGATGAGCCCACACTGTCCATGAGGCAAATCAGTTTTCACTCAACAACAATTAATGGTTACTTTTCTCTGACTTGGTGTAACATCTTGTCCCTGGACACTACGGATAGTTAATGTTTAGGTGCTAGTAATTGAATCAGAATAATAACCGTTCATGTTTTTTGTTCTAAATTTTATATATGGCCCGTTTTGCCCACTGTACAAAAGTTTGCTCAAATTTCCAACCTCAAATCACTGGATTTTTCCAGCTCATTTGTGTCAGTAGTGATGAGTGGGGTTGAAGTGTTTTCTACCTGCTCTCAAGAACCACGTTTAAGTTGAGAACACAAATTTTTATTTTTGTAAATTTCCATCTACAGAGAAGGCATGCATCCTAGCATGGAATACAGGTGGCTTAACTCTGCTTTATTTCTTTATCTCCGTAAGAGTTCTTGTGTCAGTAATGAGAAGTTGCTTTTATTCTGTTTCCTGAGAAAACATTTTACCCTAACTTTTAAAAGTGGGAAATAAAGTTCTCCTAGCTCACAACCTTAGCTGGAGCTTCGCCTTCTGGTGTACTGTTATTTGCTGTTTTGGTTAAATTATTTTCTTTTTTTATCTTTTTTTTTCTAAGTATACTATTATGAAGTGGATTATTATTATTGTGTACTATGTAATATCTTATTACTTTGGCTAGTTATGGCCTTGTTTATTTAGGTTTTGGAATGAGTATCAGAGAAAGAACATATTAGCTCTACAGTGTCTGGTCTCACGGGAGGCAGTCTGAGATGTAGCAGTGCTTACATTTCCATTGTGAAAATGACCCATTTGCATTAAGCGATCCAGGGGCACGTGGGTCTTTGTTTCCTACTCCTCTATTGTTTAAAGTCAAGTTTCTTTTTTGTGGTGGCTATGATTGTGTTCTCATGCTTGTCTGTTGTGACTACTCTATAAATAATTTTGATCACTTAGTTCTTTAAGGGATTCGATTTAGGTCTCTGAAACAAGTATGAGATTTTGACAATTTAGAGAGAAGGTGCAGAGGTCAGGATTCTGACCACTCAAATCTGTGCTGTAGAGTGATGATTCTGCTGCAATCTTAATCATCTGTATTGCAATTGTAGATTGCTTGGCTTCGATGACGTCTACTTTGGAGAATTTTGAGTCATTGGACCAATCGTCTGCTAGGTGAATTCTTTCAGCCTTGAAGTCGGGCTCCCCGCTGGACCCTTGTTCTCCGGATATTTTGTGTAGGCTGTCTCAACAAATTTTTTAGCTGATTGTCAAATTATTAAACCAGTCACTGCTAAACAGGGTAATTCCTAATAGCTGAAAAAAACGCATTAGTCACTTCTTTGTTAAAAAAGACTAATGCAGGCTCTCTTGTAGTGTTTAATTATTGGCTGATATCTCTTTTGCCCATCTTTTCGAAACTGTTGGAAAAACGTGTGAATCTGCAATTAACAAGTTTTGTTGAACAGAATAAACTGCTCCATCTCTCCCTGTCGGGATTTCGTGCCAGTCATAGCACTGAAACAGCGCTCCTGGGGGTTACAGAATTCCTGAGACATAAACTGGAAGAAGGCATGGTGGCTGTAATTCTACTATTAGATCTGAATACAGCATTTGATACGGTCAACCACAATATGCTCCTCTGGAGACTAAATGGGAATTCAAGGCAAGGTGCTAGCCTGGATCAAATTTTGGGCAATTGTTCTTTCCAAGTATACACTAATCGACGTAGGTCTAAGCTACTCTCTTTAACATCAGGTGTACCTCAGGGCTCTATTCTGAGCCCTTTACTTTTCAATCATTATGTGAAACCCTTGGCTGATATTGTCGAGAGCTATGACCTTACTCTTTTCTTGTATGCGGATGACACAACTTGTTGTATCTTTGTTATCTAAGGATAACCAGACTGCTGCTGCTTTACCATCCTTTCTCCTACATGTTTCAGACTGGATGAGGGTTAACTCCTTGAAGTTAAATGGGACAAGATGGTCGTTCTTTTAGTGGGAATTCTTCACTCTGGAATCCACTCTTATGGCCATATTCCATGGGTGCTCCCTTCCCTCCTCCCCCAACCCTGCCCCTTTTGTGAAAGCTTTGGGAGTCCTGTCAGATCAGGAGTTGGCTATGAAGCATCAGATCATCATGGTAGCAGCCATTCTACTGGAATGTTCTATACTTAGGGGTGACTAAAGGCCTGCTCAAATGCCTCCAAATTGTACAAAATGCTTCTGCACGTTTATTGCTTCGACCCCAACAGTTTTCCACTACAGCCAGCCTGTTAATCTCTTCACTGGCTGCCAATTGAATGTAGGGTGCATTTCAAGGCCCTCTGTTATATGCACAAATGTCTTCATAACTCTGCTCCTTCTTACTTGAATTTCTCGCCGAGGCATTCTCTTAGTTCAAGTCATCAGAACGTAGTGGTTATCCCCAGAATAAGGGAAGCTACTCAAGGTGGTCATTCTTTCCGTTTTCTGGGTCCTAAACTCTGGAACGAACTTCGGGTACCATGAAACAATGTAATTATTTTCCTACATTCCAGAAATGGCTTAAAACTTGTTTTTTCCCACACTCGGGTTTATAAATCCTTGGACCTGATGGTGTTCTGGTATTCGGATATCTGTAATTCTGGTTAGTGCTGGGAAAACCTTGTTGGTAGCTATGCATTTTAGAAATGATACAATTAATCAGTCTAAAATAATTTGTTCACATTTGCTATCTTTCAGTACTCTTCTCTTGCAGATGTACGTTTTTTATATATATATGTATGTATATATATGTATGTGTATGTATATGTATCTATGTATGTGTATATATATATATATATATGTGTATATATATATATATGTATGTATATATATGTGTATATATGTATTAATATCCCCATTTTTCTCTCAGACTACTTTCTTTTTGCCTGGACAATAGGTGTAATTCTTCAGATTAATCCGGTGCAGTTAGATGGGTTTAGAGATCTGATTGAGGGAAATTGTACATTTGATTTCACCTAATATTGCACGTGGAATTTTTCTATTTAAAGCCTATTGCTGTGGTATATAAAGACCCTAAATTAGAGAGATTGATCAAATCATTTTAAAGGGGTTGGTACCTTAATCAAACTGTCAATGGCAGCGCTTTCAAAAGTCAGTGCTCTAGAGATGGGAGAGGACAGCACGTTAAACGAGGCGATCTTAGAAGAAAACATTGCCATTTGGCAAAGTAGAGAACTGTAGGTGATTGTGGATGCTGTCATGAGTCAAAGTGAAGAAAACCACAAAGTGGATGGAAAGATCCCAAAAGCGTGGCAAACAGCCATATCAGGGTAAAGGTGAGCAGCACAGTGGAAGAATACACACAGGGCACAGTGCTACAAGGTGAGCAAAGTTAAATGCACTTGGAGAGACTTGTATGGGACAGACAGCCATATTGACATAAAGAAGAGAGTCACGGGTGTGGGGTATGGATCAAGAGTACTATATAACTGAGTAAGAGCGTCTCTGAGAGTGTACACCATCAACTGTGGTATGGATAACTTCACCTGTGGTGTAGAGAGGAGAAGAATACCTCCTACAGGCAGCCATGAAAGTGTTAATTAAGAGCAACTAAGGGAATGAGCACAGAAGGCTGAGGACCCTATGGTAGAGCATGAGCATTTCAGATACATTCCCTTTGCAGTGAACCTGCAGGGCAGAGAAATAAATAATTAATGCTATACCAAGAAAGCATTAATAAACCCGCTCGTTCTGTTGAAGCAATAATAGTACTGTGTGAGCCCCCTGGTCTAATTTTAGATTGTAGACATATATCATCAGAAAATATTTTTTACTTTGTTTCTCTGACTTCCCTGACTCTTTCACTTTAGACCTTAAGATAAAAAATACTGTTTGGTATGGTAATTGAACACATTTAGAATTTAGAATGCGTGTTGATCAGAGGGGTCTTCTTTGTTGGTGATGTATTTGGAGTTGGTGATGTTCCATCCTTCAGGTTCCGTTGACCAACACATAGTGTTCTGTCAATCAATAAAAACCTTACATTGAAAACTTACGCTTAGCGTTTGTCTAACAGTTGTGATCTTGTAAAAAGCTTGAGCTCCAAACACGTTAGCTGTAGACTTGGCGACTAAAATTAATATGCCACAAGGATGAGTTCCAACAACCACTTCAGGCTGGAGCATGGAATTTTCAACTGTGAGGAAAGTTGAAACGGCTGGTAGAACCCCATTGACCCCTAACATTTATTTAATGAAGGAATGGATTCTGCCATTGTTTACCCTGGTTTTCTACCCTTCTGCCATGTTGAACCATGTGCTAAGCTGGTTGGCAGGTGGGCAGTTAGCACACCTTAAAGGATTACTTCTGCTCACTTCAGAGGGTTGCTTTTTTGCTGATTGAGTCCAACATCGTTTTTCGATTCGCACTGAAGGACCTACTAGCTGTTTTTTCACATCGTGTGCCTCTTTGTATGACTTTATTTAAAAGGAAATGTTAACATTGTAAGGTAAAACTAGGGAGCTGCATGGTGGTCTGGGCCACTAGTACTGGAATGTCCGATTGCCCCAACAAGTCACACATTTTTGCCTTTTGTCAGGAGCCACTGATTTGATACAAACTGTCTCAGGGTAAAAACAAAACTTTGCAACAGTCTTAATTATTTTGATCCTGTTTCCTATCTTAAACGGGAGCGCTACACTAAACTTTAAAACATTTCAGTAGTACAGACTCTGTGCATGTGTTTTTTTCAACCATTAAAAGTTAGATACTTGTAACGATTGTGAATTGGGGGTGGGGATGTAAGAAGTTGGGTTGAGTTCACAGGGAAAACATTTGAGCTGGGTAAAATTGCTGTTTCTTCCCATATGGTAAATTAGGTGTTCTGGAAACCCAATCTCATGCATTTATGTATAGCACATTCACATTCTGTTTCCTATTTGGTGTTTTCGCCATGCTTTGTGAGTGTACCAAACCTATTTACTATACATTCTTCCAAATACATATTATATTTTTTTTGTTCGTTTTCCTTCTCGGCTGGTTAATTTCCAGTATTCACATATCTGGCGTGTTGAGAATTCTCTTCGAAAAATAACCGTAGTCCAAGATAAAGAAAATCCTCTTGGGTTAGTAATGCTGCCCTTCAGCTTTGATTCTACGTATTTTCAGCTTCACTGTTTAGGTTGTTGCTGTGATGTGTCTTTTCTGTTTATGTACACAATAGCTGAAAACCTTGAATTGGAATGTGCTTTCTCCAGCTGCCTGTAGTTCTTCACTCCTTGTTTCTCTCTCTGTACCGCGTTCCTCTTTAGTTTAAAATGTTTTAGACTATACGTTGCCTTAGTTTTCTTGTCCAACTTTGTGTACGTCTTTGTCTTCACTTCTAAACCTGCCTATTATGACTCATTCGTATTTGCCTTGTGTCAGGGTGCCATTTCAGTATTCTTCATGCTCAGACATTTGTTCTTCGTCCACGTGCTCACTGCCATGTAGTTCTGCCTCCTGCACATAGTGCACCGATTTCGTAGATGTATTTACAGTTTATGCAGTTGTGGCATGTGTTCTTTCTGCTGATTTTATCTCTCTGTAGACTCTCGTTCTGCTCTAATGGTAGTTTGACATTCTTTTGCATATTTCTGTATAGCGGTTACCACAATTCCTTCGAAATTAATATGAGCATTTTTCGACAGAAGGTTGATAAAACATTTTAAGTGGGAGTGTGCAAACTTGAAAAAGTATTTACATCCTCGACGTCATTTAAACATAGTGGCAGAAAATGTGGCTAAAAAAGTAAATTGGTGGGAGCATTTTTGCAAATGTTCTTAACATGGTGGATGGAGTGTTCTCCCACTCTTAATTTCTTGATACTTATTTAGCGAGCTAATACCCATCCTGAGTGCCAAGACCTAAATTAATGTTACCGAAAACAATGTACACAGGTTAGAGCTCAGGGAGAGGCGAGCATAAAGTGTAGACACTGGTCAAATAGCTTGTGTAGTGCATCTCTCTGCTTCTTTGGCTGCGCTGATCTCAATTTTTTAAATAATATTTTTATTGTTATTTGTTATTAAACATCCATAACCTGTGACAAATAGCAGCAGATGACTACAGTACCAAACAGGAGATAAGGTCAATATGCTCATACACGTGTTAAGTAGTTCAACAGGGATACTAGTTGTGTAAGAGCGTCAGCAATTTATATCATCCACACCGTACATTAAAGCAAGAGTAATAGTAAGTTGTCTCATGTGTAACTAGGAAGAGGCAGTGAACATGGGTAAGGGGCAGTCAGGCGGAGGGGGGGGAGAACCAAGTGTTACATACAAAGTGGGAAGTGTAGAGGCAAGCAGGTGGGCTAAAGGTGGTCGTGATAGAGTTGTGTGGGAGGATAATGGTGGGGGATCTCGCTGCCGAGGTAGGGCTCGCGAGGTGCCTGGAGGTGGTGTGGTGTGATGTGGTCATGGAGGAAGAGCATCTGCTGTCACCTGCTGTTGGGATTGCTTGAGGAAGGTAGCACGTTGAGAGGAGATGGGTCGTCTGCGCACCTCCTTGTCCCAGAGGGCATTCTCCTCCGCTGCGCCCAATTTGCTTACTGCTCTGTTCCAAGCAACCACCAGGGGGCTGCTTGGGAGCACCAATGAAGTGTGAACGTGCGCTTAGCAAGCGGGAGTGCCGGGGCTGTAAAGCATATGTCTACTTTTTGGTGCTTCCTGTGCTTGAAGATATTTGCTGCATTACTCTTAATATGTTCTTTCCAGTTTATTCCAAAGGTCTGCGTGCTGCGTGTTTTTCTTTGTTCGCTTAGTTTTAGGTGAACAATAATAGCATGCCTGTGCAGAGCTTGAAAACGTGCCCTGAAGAGACATACTTGCTAGTTTAGGCCTAAAGTTACCAATGTGATGTTTGCCCTCGTAAAGGTCCTCTTCTAATGTCCAATTAAGCTGAAAGTGGCTTCCTCATCCAGTCTAAAGAACTGAATGCAGTAGTTTATGCTCTCACATGTTTGTAACTTTTCAGATCATTCAGCGCTGATTTCAGTAATCTTGTTACTCCTCCGTTGATGTGTGGCTTAACCGCATACTACACTGTGATTGATCCTTGTTTGCTTGTGCACAAGAAGTGATTCTGCTTCTGAGAGCAATTTGATTTGGTTCAGTTACATTACATTATGTTAGGGGCATTTGTATAGCTCATTTGTGTAGCCATTTGTATGATTCTGTAGACTCTAGGTCCAGAGCCTGGGTGCCCTTTATGATTTTGGGATTCTCATTGATCATAGTGAAAGTGGTCTGTAGATATTATATGTGATGTTGCCTTGTGTAGTTCGGTTCAGAAGCAAATTGGATGAACAGGGTAGAACAGACTAATTTATTGTTTAATAATGGTTCACTTTGGTAGCCAGTTAGATCCCATCATGGACCTGCTTATGCCATTATGTGTAGGAATATTTGTGCTGATGGACATTGTGGATTCTGAAATTATTTGTGCCAGGCCCATGCCTTTTGATATAAGATTTGCTGGCAACTTGGCATATATAACAGTGATCAACAGATTCCACAAATCACTAACTTAAATTGTAAACGCTAGAGGCACACTTTTGAAAGCTGAGTAGTCGGATTAAGTACATTCCATGGATTGCACAGTTTCAGCCCCTGGCTTCCACTAAGAGACACTTTTCTGTTGTGCTTTGTGTGTAGTAGCTGGTGTGCCATTGTGCGCCATTGTGAGCCAAATGTGCATCATTGCTTATACTTTTCGTAGCTGTGATCTGCTAGGATTGTTTCAAGTGTTGTTGTCCTTGTTGAGGAGTTGTCTTTATCTATAACCTATTTCAAATACTCCATGCCCATCAGTGCATCTGATCCAGAAAACACAGGCGTTAGTAATCCACCCAAACACTCAAAAGCTCAATGTTCTGCAATATACATGCTCTCTATCATGCTGCAATCAATTATTGGTCCACATTAGGAATGGACTCCTTTTTCTTTAGAACTTTAATATAGGACCAATAGTTAAGCACTGTACGGGGCAAATATCTCAGGGTACAGCACCAGAATAAATATTCCATAAGTACGTCAGTACTTCAGGGAAAGATGTAATTCACAGGCCCTTCTCAGGAAAGTCAAATATAAAATAAATAAGGGTTTGTGCTTTACCCCTTTCATGTCCCTGGAGTACTGACTTAGTTATAAAATGTAAATATATATACTTACATCCAGTATCTGAACTATTTGCTTATTCAAATGAGAACATTAGTTTGTTCCCAGTATCCTATGTTTTGTGCTCTAAGTACACCGGTTTTGGTTTTGGTTTTGGTTCTCCATAGTGTTTGTTCCTAAAGTTCATGTTTTTTTCTTGTCACATATTCTCATCTTCCTCCGTGAACTCAATTGTATCGTCCCTAGTCTGACGAGTGACCGTTTTGCTTCTGTTTGCCTAGCCAAAATATGGGTCTTTGTCCATTATTTTGATATTTTGTCTAAGTACATTTCATCCTGATCCATGACAATGATCCAAGGTTGCATTTTCTGTTTAAAATGCCTGTGCCTTTCTTATTGTTTTCAAATAAAGCATATTCATTTTAAGAAGTAAAGGTAGTCAAGGATGCAGAAGATTTGAGTGGTCAGGACAGCAAAATGACTGTAGATTGCTAAAGCTCCAGCAGATGCCTTCTATTTCAGATTGGTTCCTTCCGGTTCCCCTGTTACGCGACCCCATTCTTTGTAGCCAGTGGAGTTGGAGGCTGGGAAAGGGTCCCTGCCACTGTCTGTTCAGATTGGCTTCGTAAAAAGAGAATTACATTTAGAGGTATGAAATGTCTTCTATTCTCTGACTTCAGTTCACTAACACAGGCAAGATGGAGGGATTGCAGGGAATTAACGGGTAGCAGATACAGCCGAGCTCTTATTTTTTCCCTCACCCAAGTGAACATTTCCTGGATATTCCTGGTTGATTAAGAGAAGTCGGAAGAGGTGGTATTAACCGTAGGAGGTCGGTCTGGCTTTGCTTAAATGATAGTGTTAATCTTGGTAGTGGTAGCAGTGATATGGGCTGTTTCTTCAACATAATTTATATAAGGGGTTTTAAATTAATTGGCTGCCTCTTTCTTCCTAACTTTTTCCATTTGTTTGTTCCACCTCCCTTCTTTTCTAGTAGTGAGTGTGGAGTACACAGAAAAGAGATTTATTTGAGAGTATTGTAATAAAATTTAGGAGTTCATAAGACATCATATTTGATTTTTGCACATATGGTGCCAACAGTATGGCGATTGTACATCATTTGTATGTAAGAAAGAGATGGAAAACCGACATGTTCAAAGGTTAGCCCCAGTACCAGATTTCATAATGGGTGTAGCCCTTTCTCTCTTTGGGGGAACGTTTTTAGGCCACAGTAGAGTAAACATACGTTTAAATGAGATCTGCAATTCTAACACAGCTGCCTTTTTCAAAGACATAAATCTGTTTCTTTATAAAGCAAACTAACTTTCATGGTTCAGCAATACAATGATATCACATTCATTTCCACTGTACACCTATATGTAATGTGAAGAAGAGAACTAATTAATGTCATGTTTTTTCTGCCACACTATGCAGATTTGTCGGGAATCCCCATCAGAATGTAGCTTCTCTAAGAAACGGACCTTCTTTCACTGTACTATTTATACTTTATATCCAAATAAGACCATGGGGGATTGAAGTTTCCTTTTAATTCCTCTAGGTGACATTCTAATGCCTTTCTTTTTAAGTTCATGCCACAGTGACACCATGAACGATAAGCTTAAAAGTACAGGAGGTGCTAGACAAGCTTCTTCCACTTGCTGCTCTCTCCTCCAAAATATTAGAAAAGTTAGGTTTGTACCCAGATGGAGATAGCAATAAAGTTATAAAGTTATCCTCCCCTTATTAATTTATCATGTTTGAACTTGCCCTCACGCAATTAAGTAAAAGTTTAAACAAAGTAATAAGCAATAAGTAGGTGACCTCTATTTAAAATAAAAAATGAAAGAAAACAAAAAGTGATCTGAATTTGCTCAAAAAATGTACAGTTGATGCAATTTGGATCACCTTATGTGCAAAATTGACCCATTTTACAGGATTATCCTGGATGATTTGTTAGTAGTTCCCAGGTAGTTGGTGCAGGCCTTCGAGATGTACTGATATGTGATCTCAGAGGCCAGTGCCTTGTTTCGCCTTTTTAGGCAATGCAGTAGTTTTAGGCTCTCTTGTGCCTCTTTGAAGCAATTTATTTTCCTTAGATTGTCTGTTAGTTTAAAGTTGATACAGCAGAATGCACGAAAGGGTTTGTGACGCACTATAAAATTCTGTTCACTGCCAGTCAAAATTCACAGTATTTTAGATATATAGCTGAGATACGTTAGTGATCTGACATGGCAGGTGGCAATGCATTTGCTTTTCAGGTCTTTCATAAATAGACTGACACACTGGTGTCATCTTTGTTTCCATGGTAGCTCTCCATGTCTGGAATTTGATGGCATTTCCCTTATAGAAATACGTGTGAGTTAATACAAACAGAAATATGTAATTTGCTCTTGCTACAGTTGAATCTTTCTAATCCTGAATTAAGACCAGTATACCACACCAGCTATTCCTTATGTTCTTCTGTGGTCATTATAACGGAGCTGAGGTTGATATTTACAGTACTTCAGGTCTGCAAGCCAGTAGGTGGGGAACTGTATAAATGAACCTTGTAATAACTACTTGAAGTAGTGTATGGAAACATGTGGCCTTGCTATGCAACAATCAGAAAATACTGTACACAGTTCAGATAATAGTGTATACAAATGTATATAACAATGTTTAATTTGTAGACAGGAGCATGGAAAGGGCTTCCTTTCAAACTGTAATGCTGCTTGATCAGTAGGCCAGTTGGACAGTGGGTGCACTGGTATTTTGCTTTTCCATGATTTACCTTTGAGTACACAACCTTTGAATAGGTATGTTGTCCTCTGGAACAAAGCCTGAGAATGATGAGTATACCAATCAAATAAATAATGAAGAGAGTTGAAATCAAGGATCAGAAACGGCTCCTTGTAATTACAATTAATGAAAAAAAGCAGTTGTTAACACCCCTTGCAAATACATATTTAAAAACCACTTTGCACAGATCTTATGAAAGTAAATATGGCATATGCAAATATCTTGTAAGAGTGGTGTAAGTGATATTTAGCTAAAATCGTGTAATGAATTTCGATTCAGTTCTCATTGAAATTAAGAAGCTTAGTCAAGAATGAAAAATGGGATCACTCAGTGATGGTTAATGTTAATCCTGTGGGAGTAAATTTAGATGTGAGCATGTTCTTTTTTTTAATGTTAAGCCTCAGCAGTTGCTATTTTAAAACAGTGTTTTAGTCACTACATTTCTTTGTCATATTTCGCTATAATGATTTTATGTGGTTGTCATTCTAGTTTTTTTGTTAACCCTTCACTGCCAGGCTTTTCCCCTTCAGGTGCCAGGCCTTTTTTTTGGCTATTTGGGGCAGTTCGCGCTTAGGCCCTCATAACCTTTTGTCCACATAAGCTACCCATGCCAAATTTGCGTCCTTTTTTTCCAACATCCTAGGGATTCCAGAGGTACCCAGAGATTGTCGGTTCCCCCGAAGGAGACCAAGAAATTAGCCAAAATACAGCAAGAATTTCATTTTTTTCAATAAAATGGGGGAAAAGGTCTGCAGAAGAAAGCATTTGTTTTTCCCCCTGAAAATGGGATCAACAAAGGGTTTTCAGTGCTAAAATCACCATCTTTCCAGCTTTCAGGAACAGGTAGACTTGAATCAGAAAAACACATTTTTCAACGCAATTTTGGCATTTTACTGGGACAAACCCAATTTTTCCTATTTTTTGTGTTGTCAGCCTGCTTCCAGTTAGTGACAGAAATGGGTGTGAACCCAATGCTGTATCCCGGACAGCTAAACATTTCTGAAAAGTAGACAAAATTCAGAATTTAGAAAGTGGTCATTTGTGTAGATCCTACAAGGTCTTTCTACAGAAAATAACAGCTGTAATACAAAAATATTGAAATGGAGGCAAACAAAACAGCCATTTCTCACCACGTTTTACTATGTAATTTTTTCCTCTGATGTCAGATTTTCAAAAGCAATATACCTTCTGCTGGACTCTTCTGGTTGTGGGGATATATAGGGCATGTAGGTTCTTCAAGAACCCAAGGTACCCAGAGACGATAAATGAGGTGCACCTTGCAATGGGCTTTCATTGTATACCGGGTATACAGCAATTTATTTGGTAAAATATAAAGAGTCAAAAATAGGTAACAAGGAAACCTTTGTATTTCCGAAATGGGCACTAGACAAAGTGTTGAGAAACAGTGGTTATTTGTACATCTCTGAATTCCAGGGTCCCCATACTAGCATGTGAATTAAAGGGCATTTCTCAAACAGACCTCATTTTTACACTCTGGCTTACACTTGGAAGGAAAAAATGTAGAGAAAGACAAGGTGCAATAGCACTTGTTCTATTCTGTGTTCTCCCAGGACCCCCGATAAAAATGGCACCTCACTTGTGTGGTTAGGCCTAGTGCCTGCGACAGGATATGCCCTAAAACACAATGTGGACACATCACATTTTCCTAAAGAAAACTGACCTGTTTTTTGCAAAGTTCCTAGCTGTGGATTTTGGTCTCTGGCTCAGCCGGCACCTTGGAAAACCTACCAAAGCTGGACATTTCTAAATACTAGACACCTAGGGGAATTAAGAATGGGGTGACTTGTGGGGCACTCACCAGGTTTGGTTACCTAGAATCGTTTGCATACCTCAAAGTTTGGCAAAAAACAACAACTTTTTCCTAACATTTCGGTAATGGGAAGTTCTTGAATCTAAAAGGAGCCACAAATTTCCTTCCACCCAGCGTTCCCCCAAGTCTCCCTATGAAAATGGTACCTCACTTGTGTGGGTAGGCCTAGTGCCCGCGACAGGAAATGCCCTAAAATACAATGTGGACACATAAAAATGATCTATTACAAAACAACCTGTGTTTTTGGTCCCAGTTGCGGCGGTCATTTAGGGAAACCTACCAATCCCAGACATATTTGAAAACTAGACACCCAGTGGAGTCCAGGGAGGTGTGGCTAGCGTGGATCCCCCATCATTTTCTCACCCAGACTCCTCTGCAAAGCTCATATATAGCTAAAAATAAATAAATCACATTTTCTTTGTAGGATCTGTGTGCTGGCACAAATTTCCTACCACTCAATGTTCCCCTCGGTCTGCCGATAAAAATGATACCTCACTTGTGTGGGTGGCCTAGGTGCCTGCAACAGGAAAAGGCCAAAAACGTGTAGAGATTGAGGGGATAGCACAGCAAGTTGATAAGCATTTTTTTTTCTTTTATACATCTTTAGGCTGACTCCACTTTGAGGACCCACACAAGTGAGGCATCATTTTACTTGGGAGACTGAGGGGAACGCTGGGCGGTAGAAAATTTGTGCCAGTGCGGTGATCCTACAAAGAAAAGTGAGGTTAATATGCTTTTTTAAGCAAATTTTGAGGTTTGCAGAGGAGTCTGGATAAGAAAATGTTGGGGGATCTACGCAAGCCATACCTCCCTGGACTTCTCCTCCTAGTTTTGTAATAGATCATTTTGATGTGTCCACGTACTTCTGTGATGTTCCAAACACTAAAATTGTGAAAAGAAACACACTTAGGTTATGTTAAAAAGACCCCTCACCGAACCAACCAAGCTGGTGGCATGCTTCATCATCCTGGGTCCCACCCGAGACACCTAGAATGTCAAGGGTGTGCTGTGACACCGGATTATAGCAGAGCAGCATTTGTCATTTTTACCACACATATTGGTTGGATTTGGCACAAGGGTGAGTGATGGGTCAGTAGATCATTTTCATGAAAATTAAATGCAGTGATAATAACTGAAAGGCCAAAAAACCGAACCAGTGACTCACTGCTCATGGGCTGTAAAGCCGCGTCAAGGCACCAACCGCTTTACAGTCCATTCACACACCTTTCACACATGACATGCACAAGACCACTCACGCCACCAGCCGCGGGCCCAGCCCAATACAACACTCGCATCAACAGATAGCGCATTCAATGGCCCGTTACTTTCATATGCCCACATGCCTGACACAGCAATCACACCAGCTGATGGGAGAGTGTGGACTGGCGATTGGCTGACACTGCCAGCCAAGCGCCACTCCACGCACACGCCAGCCAAGCGCCACTCCATGCACACCGACATCACTTTTTTTGTTGTTTTTAAACAACAAAGAAATCACTAACTACTTATAAATAAGTACAAAACTACAAACACAAAAGCTCTAACTGAATACATGACAGTAATGCCAATGTGAAACTGAACATTTGAAAGTATAAAACAGCAGTTTACGCTCACAGTAGTTCTCAGTAATTCTTCTGTGTGTGGTAACTCCTGAAACAGCCAGCCACACACAGCCTAGGCTTTTAAGAACAGTCCGGGCAGTATATCCTGCTCTCCCTCTGGGTACCTCTTCGGGCACAGACTCTACATTTCTTAGTGGGCAAGTTTATTTTTGGGGAGTGGAAGGAATGTGATCAGGAAAGTGGCGATCTTTCAATCTAGCCACATCCCCCACCAGTGCTACACTAGGAACCCTTGCATGATCCACCATAATAAGGCTCTCTATCACGGACTCCTGAAATTTAACAAATTTCATTCTTGACTCGAGAACAATCCTTGAACACAATAAAAGCATTAAAAATTGCTAAGTGAAACAAATGTATGTCCAACTTTTTGTACCACACGTAAGACTTACGAAGAGCAGTGTAAGGTTCCAAACTCTGATCTACTCTGTCAGCACCACCCATGTGCTTATTGTAGTCCAAAATGCACGCAGGTTTGCGCACTTCCGCAACCTATTCCCAAACAGTCACAGGGGAAATACTCTCATCATGGATGGTAGTTAATATGTACACATCCCTCCTGTCTGCAGATTTCAGAGCTAGCAGCTCATTATTACGCAAGGCACTGTCCCCTCAAGTTTTTTACAGGCAAGCTCCCATGGATAGCCTGGCCGGTTAGACCGGATTGTATCACAAGCAACAGTGTCCACTCTGAACAATTCCGTGAACAACTGCACTACAGTGTAGAAGTTATCTATGTACAGATGATGACCTTTTTTAAACAGTTGTCTACCAAGTTCCCACTCAATGTTCTCGCTAACTCCAATAATGGGCGGACAACCACAGGGGTCAATACTAGAATCTCTACCAGTGTAGACCCCGGAAATTATACACATACCCTGTATTACTTTCAGAAAGCATATACATATTAATTCCATACCGTGCCCTCTTGCTAGGAATGTACTGCTTAAAAACCAAACGCCCCTTGAACAGAACCAAAGACTCATCTACAGATATTTCTTTCCCTGGAACATAGACCTCTGAAAACCGATCTACAAAATGATCAAGGACAGGCCTAATCTTAAAAAGACAGTCACAGACGGGGTGATCTCGTGGCAAGGCTAAAGCATTATCAACAAAATGCAGCACTTAAAGAAGAAGCAAATACGGATTACAGTCATGGTTGCATGAAATATAGCCGTTGCCATCCAGGGACAGTAGACCAATAAGAAGCCAGGGACGGCTTCCTTATCAACCCCATCAAAAAAGTCAAACCCAAGAACTTTTTCATCTCTTCCAGATTTGTGGGAATCCACTGGGTAGCTCTAGACTGAGTCCTAAGTCTGGCAACGTTGTCCCTCAAATACTGCTCCACATACAAGAGTCTGCTGAACAATCTCTTCCAAAAATACATTGTCCATAAACAACTGAAAGAAATTGACAGGCAAAAGGTTTTCCGTATTCACTGTACACCCTGGGAGACAAGTAAAGGCAGGCAAGTGTGGCTGCTCCATGTTTGGGGCAACCCAGAGTTCAGGTCGTCCAATGGGAAACCTTTCAGCCCCAGGCTGCTGCAATATTGGCACATCGGTGTCCTCCTCTAAAACAGGCCCTTCATCTGCACTGAGAGTGGTTTCCTCATCAGAAGATTCCTCTCGGACAGAAAACTCACTGCCAGAATCTCTCACTTCCTCCTCTGCCTCAGATGCAGAGTCAGTCTCATAATCCTGGTCAGAAGATGACTCAAAAAGCATACCAACAACCTGCTGAGCAATCACTCTGTGGCTAGCCATGATCCTTTCTAAGAAGTGTAACTTGACAAATACGCCAACAACAACCAGCACTGTCTAAAATAAGTAATAAACAAAGTGTGGCTTTATCACAAAGAGTTATGCGCTCAAAAACTATACCACTCACTTGCCTGAAAAAGCTAGACTCACCAGCAGCTACTCTGCACAGACACAGTAATCACCAATAATATCCCACTAAAAAGTAAAAAGAAAAGCACATTAGAGATAAGACAATACAAATATGATTGTGCATAAATCTAATGGACAATTTCACACACAATCCTGCCTTTAGTACACCATCTACAAACGTCATTTATGCTCCTTTGGAGTAAATTGTTTTTACTTACCTAAACATGCAATTACGCAAACCGCAGGTCAACCACTGCCAAAACCGCAAGGAGCCACAGCAAATGAAGAAAAAGCTTTGAACTAGTACAAAAAGGAGAAACACACTATTATAATCGCAAATGCAAATACTTTGCCAGTTGACAAACACCCCACCGCCAAGCATTTAGAATTGTTCCATGGTGCCTAAGTGGACTCTGCCCCCGTTGGGGGCAGATTGGCCTACAAACAGTAGGCCAATCTGCCCCCAAGGGGGGCAAAAATGGCCAACAATTCTGTGCCCCCCCACACCAAACACACACACACACACACACAACAAGATCTCTGGTGCCTAAGTGGATTCAGCCTAAACAAACTAGGCCGATCTGCCCCAAAGGGGCAGAAATGGCCATCAGTAATGTGCCCCACCACACCAAACAAACACACACAAACAAGATCCCTGGTGCCTAAGTGGATTCTAACCCCCTTGGGGGCAGATGGGCCTAAAAAAATAGGCCGACCTGCCCCAAAAGGGGCAGAAATGGCCATCAGTAATGTGCCCCCTTGGGGGGGGAGGAGGGGGGGACCCTTGCCAAAGGGGGCACCACCCCTCCAACAAAAAAATCAAAAAAAAAAAGGAAAAAAAAATCCTTGGTGGCTTGGGGGCAGATGGCCTAAACAAAAAACGGCCAATTTAGCCCCGGGGGGGGAGGGGGTGGCTGATACACGGTACTGTATTGCCCCCAGGGCAGTGACACTTGCCTAATGGGTTGCTGCCCTAAACCATTATAATAAAGATAGTCTCTGGTTCTTAGTGGGTTTCGACCCCCCTTGTGGGACAGATCGGCTGAAAAAAAACAGCTGACCTAGCCCCCGGGGAGGTGACACAGAGATACTGTATTGCCCCCAGGGAGCGATCCTTGCCTAAGGCGTCGCTCCACAAAATACACAAAGAGAACATCCTTGGTGCCTAGTGGTGGATTCCTGCTCCACGATTTCGGGCCTCGCCCGCGATCGTGGAGCAGGAATCCATTGAAAACAGGCACAGGGGGAAAGGAAAAACTATTTTCTTTCCCCCTGTGTCTGTTTTCCACCCCCAACCACCCTCCAGGAGAAGGACTCACCTTTTTTTGCTTCCTCTCTCCTATTGCGCTGAAGCAAATGGCTTCCAGCATGTCCCTGGCACCATTTGATGTCGTTGGTGCACTGTCAGCGTGCTGATATCATGAGATTGCCGGGGTGGAAGGGGAAGTGTTTCCCCTTCTATCTCTGACGGGGGTTGTGGGTGGGAGAGCACTCCCCCGTGGGCTTGGGTGCAGGATGAGCTGGTCTCGTCCCCGCACATGGGATCCGTGGCCGAAGGTGAGACCAGCTCATCCCTGGTACCCAGGGGGTTAAACATAAGCAAACAAATGGTGTCAAACCTTTCCCTCATATGCAATAATCTAAGATACTGGTCTTTTGTCTTTACAACTGTGTAAGACATATCAACAGAGCTGCATTGACTTGTTGAAAAGCTTTTCTTGTTAATGATTTGTGCAGGTTTATTTTTCTGTACAGACCTGTTTATGATTTAAGTGATAATCAAATATTTATTTTGACTTCTTTGCCCATAATATTTTTTTGTCACATCCATTTCGTTGGCTGTTTCAATCACATTAATCGCTTTAGTATATAGAAAGCTTTCCAAAGACACCTCTCCATAGAGAGACAAAGGCCCAAAGACTGACCTCTTGCGTATGTTACAGGAATCTCTTCAACAGTCAAAATAATTTTTTTATTTATTCTGTTTGTTTAGCATTAACCTTTCTTCACACAAGCTGTGGACTATGATACAAATAGATAAAATAGGTAGATTAAAAAAAGAAAAAATATAAATAAAGTCAGTTAACACAATTATACAGTATACACCTGCTTCAAAATAAAAATCAAGTAACTGGAGAAAGGTAGAACCTACACTTGAAACAAGGACTTGGGAATCTCTAAGAAAATCAATACTAAGTAATCAGTTTAATATCATCATGACTGTATTAAAATACTATATAGAAATTGCTCCAGTCTGTTCTCATACTCAGTCTTTGCTGCAGTATTCCTAAGGAAGTGTTAACTTGCTAAAGAATTTACAAACAAAATAAGCATTTGCAAACCCAATATGTCTGGCTTGCATTTCAAGATCAGGCCCAAAACACTTTAAAAGAAAGCCTGCAGTAGTGAAAAAAGAAAACCATAATTATTGCTTTAGTATGCAGCGTGTCTATGACAAAAAGAATTTGTGTGATAATTTGGTATACCTTTGAGATGTAAAATGGCTCATGCATGGCTGTGCAATCACTTCATAGGAGGCATAATGTTGTTCCAAGCAGCCTGTAGCATTTGGTGAGAGAGAATGCATACAGTGGGCTTTGGGACCACCCAAAGGAGTATGTTTTGAATAAGTGCTACCAGAAGGAGGCCTTCAAAATAGCTTAATTGTCAAGCCAGACCTCCTGATGTGAGAAATATCTGGTCTGGCAGAAGAGACATCAACCAAATAATCGATCATTTACTTACAATCCGATGGCAGGTTGAATACTGAGTAAACTTAAACTAGGGTTGAAAAGAGTAGTTTAACCGAATGATCCAGATCTGCCTGCTGTCTTGAGCTAGAGACTGAAGCGGACTCCTAAATAATGTTTTACTACCTACCCTATGTTTAAACTGGTCTCAATATATTAGTTGCTTGGTCAAATCAGCCTTTCAGTAACAACCAAATTGTCTTGTTTATAAAGTCACACTTCCTTATGTTTTCCATTTTTTTTTCCAGAGTTCAACACTTGGCACATTTATTTAAACGCTCATATTCAGGTGTATGGCTCAGTCTATTTAGTAGTACTTAATTCATTTTATGCTCTTGTGAAACATATTCCTCTTGATTTAGGATGCAATCTCTTACAACTGTCTCTGTTTTTGTTTAGAGAGTAGTGTTTGTTTAGAGACGGGTATAATAGTTTTTTAATAGCTTTTCCTTCCATGTCAAACTGTCAAATTATCTGTTTCCATTTATCACAGGTTTGATTTTCCTACCTGGCTGACCTTTACTGGAGAATTTGCTGGGATTGTTGTTTTCTTTGAGATTACCTCTCACTCATTTACTCTCATCCTAATCATTCATCCTTGGGAGAACTTTGAAGACCGATTTTCATGAAGTAAGAAGCAAATTAGCCATTCAAGCAGTCCTTCCATGGTGCAAGGATGGTGATTTCCCACCAGAAAGGTAAGCCGCTCAGTGTAATGAGTCTTTGCCCTACTCTATGCGCTTATGGTTTCAAGACCATTTATTGAACTGTTGTGAGAATATATGCCACAAAAATGCTATTATTATTATCATTGAGGATATATGAAACTCATAGGATTTATGTCTGTGAAATAATGTATAATATTGAGGAGTGGAGGAGGGTAAATAAGCTCATTACATTTTCATTTGATTCAGAGCTTCATGGAATTTGTTAGGGTTAAGAGACTATACCAAAAAGGACGATAGTAAATAACTTGTGAGCTGCTCTCATAAATTACATTAAATTAAATAAGGGCGTTGGTCTGGTTTGGTTTGATTTTTCTTATGAATTTTTCAATTTTTGATTCCTAGGACTCTTTAAAGAGCCATGGCAAAGCACTATAGAAGTCCAATACATGGTAAGTATGCTGTTTGCTGTACTTTCTTTGTCATTAATCTGATGTGGAATGAGTCCTGTATGAATGAATGAAGACTGATGCTCTCTCCTATGGTACACTTTTACATGTATGTAACTATGGCTACCAATTAGTTTGATTTATTGTGTTTGGCTTCATTACAAGCTTGACATTTCTTTTCTAACATCCATACTAGTTCCTGCAGATGAAATACACACTTTGAAGCAAGACACTTCAGACACATTCTTTTGGTGTCTCCCATTTTTACCTCCAGCCTCCCCTGCTATCATTTGTTATTGATTTAGCTTTTTGATTTACTTCTATAGGAGTGGCCAACATAGTGTGCTCCTCTTTTGCATAGCCACTTAGTACAATTGTTGCCCTAGACTTTGTCTGTATTCTGTCTGTAGTGGTTGTTTACATAGTGCTATGCTGTCATTAGGTGAGTATGAACTAAGGATCTGATGTGGGGACCCATTTAAGATTGCCACCTCACTCCATGCTTTCTATGTTCCCTGTTATGCTCTTTAATATGGCAATCTAATGCATTCAGGAGTTGTACTGTTGGTTTGCGTCTTTTGAGTCAATTGGACTAACACAACTTAAGTCAATGGTTTGAAAAAGAAAATCACAGGTTTTTAAATATGATGGACTAATAACGTGGTGCTAGGTGTCAACCCGATGTGCCTCCCTGGAACGGTGGAGGGAGTTCTGCTGCTACAAACACGTAAGAATAAACTGATACATTTGCACCATTTTATTTGAATTTGTGAAGTAATACTACATCTTCTCAGATGAAACAATTTAGAGTAAACGGCTGTAAACAGTTCTGTACCGCAAGAAATTGTCTACTATACCAATATGTTTGTTGATTGACACATTTGTACTTTTGTCACTTCCTATCCCTATCTTGTAAAATAGGTGTAACTGTGGCACATACAAGAAATGCAATTCCCTATCAAATTCCTGATCCAAACCCCTCTGTCTCCTTAATTCCTGAATGCAAATTATCCCACACTAAAAGGTTTGGGTAGTAGATATGGAATTTAAAGAAAGATGTTCACTAAGGAAAGAGTAGAGACTCTGGAGTGTATCATAGTAGGTGAAGATGAATATTTACACATCCAGCCGGCCAAGAGATTTCTATAGTCCTGCATCTATTGAAGTTTGAGATGCTTATGCCCCACAAAATTCCATGGCGGTACTTTAGGCTATGATAAAAAGATACCCTAGACTGAACCTCCTGTATATACCCAGTAGAAAACTATCGGGGCATCTTTCACTGGCTCTACTAGCTGTTGTCACACTACGTGGATCCCAGTTCTGTCTGCTGTAGCTTCAGTGAGTGCTAAGTGCCCATTCCTTTCAGATCAGGTTTGCCATCCTAACACTAACACAAACACTTGAAGTAAACTATTTGCCCTAGGTAGGAATACATAATAAATCATTTTCCCACATCTCTTACCTGTGGCTTAATTAACAATGTTCTACTTTAATCCTCAGCACACATTAGCAAGCCTCTACCACATAGCAAATGCCACACTAAAACTTAATAATTCTTTAGTGCCCAAATATTTTGAAGCCAATGGTGGTGTTGTTTTTATTGAGATAATTCATGCATTCATTATTTCTCGCATGTCGCCTCTTTTTCTGGTAATTTAGGCAAGTATAGTTTATCACCATATGTTTATGTTGCCGGGTGTCCTTTTTAAATATTTAATTCTTCGCCAAGCTTAGTTGAACAGGAGCATTGCAACTTCTTGATGTGAAAGGGTGGGAAACTGTTGGCATTGTGCCCCAGTTCACCAACATTTTGTTTATCTTGATTAGGACTTCATTGTTGTTAATGACTGACTTAGTGGTAGGTTGGACGATCCAACATATTGAGGAGAGCTTACCTCTTTGGTATTTGGCCACATCCTTGACATGCTGTATGGTGCTGAAATACCCAGCAGCTTGCCTGAAATCACTAGTGTGATCTTCCTTTGTTGGAGATCCATGCTGAGATTCCTAAGCTGGAACGGGAAATTGACAGAGGGGTTGCTGGCACCACCACTGAGCCGGCTTAGAGGGCTTCCGCAGGTGGGATACGATTGGCAACACTGTCCTTGGGGATGTCCAGGCGGGAAAACACATCTTGTCCTTTAGAGACCTAGAGGTCCGCTGTGACCGTCATAGAATGCAATTCCACAAATATCTGCAACTACGCCAAGCACTTCTAGCTAAGATACAACCCAACACTGAGTTCGCAGAATGTAGTCCCCTGGAGGCCTAGCTGCTGATGGGTCATATTGATAAAGGTGCAATCTAACATCAACGCATTCTAGCTATCTCTGCACGCCTCCGGCTGATTCAATTAAATTACCTACATGCAACATACCTCACCCCTATACACTTGCACCTTGCTGGCGGGATCCCCAACCAGCTTGCTTCCACTGTTCAAAGACCCCAGCTGATTTCTGCCATGTAGTCTGGGCTTGCCTGGTTATTTCTGTGTATGGGCAGCAAATAGAAATGGAACTTTCTGGGGTTTTGGAGCAGAACCTTGACCTGTCCCCCAGGCTGGCCCTGCTGGGCATGGTGAACGAGGTTCGCGGCTCCTGGGCTGACTGTACACTTGTTACTGTTGGACACATATAGGAAGTGCAGTTAATTCACCACTACTACCTTTGTTATGTTCTATGTTTGCACTCTACACTTGTGGGTGTTGCTGCATTAGTTGCTAAGTGGGACATTGCCCGGAAATGGAACTCCCCCAGCACTGTGTCCCTAGCGGAATGGAGAGTGGGAGTGGACTGGTGTGCTCAACTTGAAAAATCGATTTATACGGCATGAGACTGTTCACTGAACAATGATAAGATATGGGGGAGATGGGAGCCTACTATGGTTTGGAGATGTGATTTGTCACTTGGTTGGTTATAATGTGAAAGTGAAATCTACCTGTACTTGTATTTTTTACCTGGTGGATTTCAAAAACTGATAAAAATGTTATCAAAAACATCTTGATTGGGACTAAGTTTTAAGTCACACACACTCACAGATCAATCTTTCTGAACCGGTGCCCAAGAAGTAACTAGTGATGACTTTTCTGGACCCCGAAAAATTGCAGTGTTGAGGGGGTTACCTTGTGAAAGACACCAGAGAGCAGGTAGGTAGCCTTGTGTTAAAGTTTAATAGATAATGAAGCAGAGATGATCCCTGAAAGAGCTGGTTTGGCAGTTTTTGTGTATATCCAATGGCCAAGTGAAGCCACTTTGTGACTTTATTTTTAACCTTGGGTAACAGTGTATTGCATAGACTTTGGAGTTTATTTGCATTAATTGACACAGTGTACATCTTTTGCATTCATTGGCTTAGTGGAAGTCTTTCACTCATTGGTTAAATGCAAATTTACACTTTCTCGTTCACTGTTCTGCCTGGGTCAGACTCTGCATATGTCATACTGAGGACTGTTCCGGTGGGAAACGTGTCACCAATGCAGGGCTGGACTCGAAAGCTCATGCTTTGTTTGACAAATGTATTTTTAGAGCAGGGTCAGAATGATTCTGTGTTGCGAGAGTTTTTAGAATCTCTGCTTCGCGACTTGAGGCTCCACGACTAACATTATTTGCGTCATCTCTTTTTCTGGTCGCTTGTAAAAATAATGGCTGTCAAGTTTGTGATTCTGTTTCTTCATTTTGAATCTAATAAATGCATGTAGGTGTATTTATGCTGAATACCTAAATGTCGAAGTTACCTATGTTAGGAGACTGTCTTTTTATTATTATTCCCCTTCTACCCCCTGCACTTGTTTATTCCTAATGCAATGGATACTGCCCCATCTGTTGTTCACGCTTGTGTTTTGTTTTACATGCCTGTTAACATTGTCCTAATTTCTCACTTTGCCACATTCTTTTCTTGGTTTTTCCTCTGTTGCCAACCTACCTGTTGTATCCCCTACAGAATTACAGTGGGATTTGTGTCCACCTCTTATTAGTGAGTGGCTTTTTGTCTGAGTTCCCTACTCTTGGTTCAATTACTTTTCTAGGTATTCTTTTGTTTGCCTCACCCAGTCTTATAGTGCGTAAGGAACTATTTTTTCTCTCTTTTGCCTCTCCTGCTTCACCCTAATTTCCTGTTCCTTCTCGTTATAAAAATGTTATCAACCCCTGCTTACCTTTAGCCCCCTCATGTTCCACCCACTGCTATATCATTGGGAGCCCTCTGTAAAGGTTTTTAAATGATTGCACACATGTGTGCATGCAAGAGACCATCATGGATTTTTTATTCTGTGAGAAAATTCACTTCTTGATGGTTATCTGTTAAGCCTCTGCACACAGAATGGCCTTCTTGGAATGCCTTTTCTAACTACAATAGAAAAAAACATTGCAAGCTGTCTGCCGTGCACATACATGCACTAGGGCTATCTTGGAATTATGTTTCTTAAAGCAAAAGAAAACCTATTCCAAGATGGTGCAGTGCATGCATGGTGACCATCTTGGAGAGTGATCTTTGCTTCAAGTAAAATCATTCTAAGATGGTATCTGTGCATGGCCAGCTGTGAGGAAAAAAACAAGCATAGGCATAGTCAACAGGTCTCTATTCAGTTTATGTTTGCGTTTCTAGTGCGACTAGCTACTCTCCTGCATAAAGCTGCTATAAATTTGCCGACATCTTGGTTGATTTTTAGTGCTCAACTACAGCAGTTTCAGCACCAAAAAGCATTTTTAAAGAACCTTAGCTGTCTCTTGTTTAGAGATCTATATCTTTGTGTTGTAATAGTAACACTTGTTGCGGTACCAGAACATGAGAACAGTATTACTAAGACTGTCCCATCGTTCCACCTTGTCTTCTCAAATAGATTTATTGCAGGTTAATGATTTTAGTTTTATAAGAATGAGTCACTCTCATGCACAAAAACGATCATTTGGTTTTAAATGAATATTTAAACTACGGGACTGATTTAATGTTGTCTCTATCCTGAACAAATGAACGTGTGGGTTGAAACATAGGACGTATATACCCCTTATGGTTGAAGCGTGTTCCTGACTGCTGATGAACAGGACTCCGGGCAAGAAAACACGGTTGAGGCAGACCTCTCTTTGGCACTGGACATTACGTTAATACAGAGTGTGCAAATTGAGAAAGTGGTGGGCACAAAAGAAGTAACATCTTGAAAGAGCCAGACTGGGAAAGCATAAGAGTATTTTCACACGCCCATTATATGAATCTTGGTAAATGAAGATTGGATTTGTGTACTCCATAGTGTATGCCCTGAGTTCAGTGTACTGCTGACACCCTTTCCTTGGGGCTTAGACTGATTACTGAGAATTGGGTATTTTCTTAATACAGTGTTTGCTGGTTGTATTTCTGCAGGTTTGCATTGAATCAGCAGTGCCCTGTAGCTGATCCAGGGTGTGCCAGCACTGTTTAAATACAAAAAGAAATAATAATACGATGGCCTGCTCTAGTGTCAACGCAGGTGAAACTTCAATATTAGAAGTCCTGTTTAAATAAGGTAGTTTTGTTTGAAAAGGTTGTGCTTGGTGGCAAAATCTGAAACTCTTGTGAGATGCTTGGTTTCCAGGCACGTTTGATTTTAACATAAAAATGTCTAAAAACATTGGGTAATTTGACTAAATGTGTTCCTGTTTACACAATATTTTACCATATTATTTTTTTGTGGCAGAATCCAAATGCTCTTGTAGCTGGGTGTTACCTTATTACACATTAGTAGCAAGTTGGTTAATTGCGCATGTTTATAAAAAATTGTTACTCTGGTGTTCTGTGAAGTCGCACCTCGATTGTGTCCAAGGATATGTATAAAAGTATATTAAGCATAGAAAAGTTAATTAAAATTTAAAACGCCCCCCGAAAGAAGACAATATTCTAGTTTGACTGTGCTAAGAATTTATTGACAAGCTGTTTGTGCTTGAAGTTAGTAAGCCACAACCCTGTGCTGCCCTGTAATCTATAAAGGAAGTAATTGATGCTTCTTTTTGTGTACAGAGGACCACACCAATGGAAATAATTCATGGCTGCAGGTGCATAGTTTTTGTATTATCTCGGAAAAACTGAATATATATATATATTTTAAAGTTTCACAATGTCCTTTATAAGTGATCCTTCATGACAAAGTGGCTCGCCTAAGTAGAACATCTTTACTGAGGTGTAACCCCTTGTATTGAGCAGCATTACCTTCAAGAAGCAGTTACTACTTTTCAAGACCCATTGATTGCCTTCTTTGTTACTCTAATGGACTTGGGCCTTCTTTTCAGTTATTGGAATGTGTGCACCTCTTTTCCTTGCGAAACCTTGACATTTTAATGCCTTGTTTGAGGTTCAGCTACATGATATAAGTGTGTTTGTGAAGAACCAGCTATGTGGCAAGTTAGCAGGGAGAAAATTGGTTCAGCAGTCGGTGGAATCTTCTAAACTATACCAACGAAAGTTGAGACCCAGTCTGTAGTCCGCCAGACTTCATTAGTTACAACTCTTTCATTTATGGATTCACTAGTATTTCTAGTGCCTTACACTTGATCCCTCCAAGTATCAAATCTACACTTACCTGTATATTTGTACTATGACACCATAGTACAACTGAGGTCGATATTAAAAAAATGCAGTATTGCGGTAGGAACACCAGAGTGAAGGATCAAAGCAGTCAAATGAAAAAGGTCATTAATAATATTGTATTGCACAAGAAAAAGCATATTTCAATTGCATAATAAGTTTCCATTTACTTTCATAGTACCGATTAAAGAAAAGAATATAAGCAAATCTCCAAAATCTGTTCAATATGCCACATAACAGTAGGGCCTTTTAAAATATGTATCCAGCTCATTAAGAGGCTTGATAATGGCAGATACAAATCGAAGGTGATGACTTCGGGATACAAACGTGAATAATAACCATTGCTGAAAAACGTAGCTGGAGTATCTTTTTTGTCCAAATATAAGCCCTGCAAATTCCTGTGATTAAAGCATTAGCATTCATACTTCCTCCAGATGTTGCTAATAAATGAGGGTTATTTGCTGTAATTATTGGACTGGGCACCTTTCTAATATCTTATTGTTGGACACAAATATGTTTTTGGGTGCTGGCCACTTATCCCCCAGACTTGATCCTAATCCCTAGTCTTTTATACAATAAATTATAAGCGTGATTCTTTTTAAATGTGCTTTTGGCCATTTGCATTGGTAAAAATACCTGGCCATCGGATTGGATAACATCTTAGATGTTAATGTTTCAACAGAGAATGCAAAGTTGAATTTGAAGTATTCGTCTGTGTGGAATGAACCTGACATGCACCTCTTATTCTTAGATAGGCTACCACAGGGGAATGTGATGCTGGATTTAAAGCATCTAATCCACTTCTGAAGTCCAAATCTTCATAGGCGTAACAATGGATGAGGGACTGCCAGGAGATGTTTTACTTTGAGGGTGCAGAATCTTATTTTTTGTAGCGTAGAATTGTAGTACGAGATGGTAAATATGTTTGAAGTATTTTTGAAATACCTCGTATATATAACGAAGAAAACAAAGCATATTTCTGTGAGTGTATGGTTCTAGAATAAGTTAGGAAAGAGATGAGATTTGTCTAGGGATGCTCATTAATTTCTGAAGGGATATCTTTCTTAAAGGGTGCTAAATAATCTAAACTTGTTCTAGGAGTATAAGTGGCATCATTAGTGAATGTATACGGAAGGTAGGGTTTGGGCATCGATGAATAATCTAGCCAGAGCAGAGGCTTTGCTAAAAATTAAACACAATGTTCAAGTGTTATTGCTGACAGGGAAGGCTGTACACCCAAATGTACCTGTTGGTTATTGTAGGTATGTATGGTACTTGTGTATTTTCATCAGTATCTATGAATATATGATGAACATTGTGGTCTAAGCCTAAGGTCAAATAAGAGTCAAACAAGCATTGACAAAGCCATTAGTTTCATCTTTTTGACCTATTAACTTCGCCTGCGCTTTTTGACTAGAAAAAACGGTGTGATTACGCTAACATGTGCATGCGTGCATATGCTGCTTGTGGCTATGTTATTCTGAATGCATGTGCGTGCATGATGGCTTATGCGTGTGCATGCATCTGCATGTGCATACAGAATAATGCTGGCACCTTTTTATACATTTTTTATTTAGCTTTCTAAGATGGCGAATGATGCTTTGAGCAGTAACTTTTAAAGAAAATTAATTTTACTTGTGTCTGAGCAAAGCGGAGCTGCCATACCCAAAAAATTTAAATGTTAAAAAAAGAAAAAGAATATCAAGAAGGGTGGGGGAGCAACAAAGGAGTGGGAGGGGAGTGTACAGGAGAAATTAACACAGGAGAATGGGAGAAAAAGAAAGTGGATGGGGAAGCAACTGCAGTTTGAGGTGAGGAATCAAACAAAGGAAGGGGAAAAGGGCAAAGAAAAAGCCTGGATAGGTAAAACAGTGGATGAGGAGGGTGTGTGTCATGAGGAAGTAGCAAAGTGTGTGGAGAGAGTGGTGGCTATTGGGGTGGGGATGAAGCAGCACACAGGGGAGAGAACAAAGAAACCCCTACACCCTTAGAGAGTGCCTAAATAAAAAGAAAATAATCTCTCAGTTTTGCAAGGATATAAGCCATGTAATGAAAAAAATGGTAAAGAAGCTATGCTCCAGTGGAGGGGCAAACAAATGAGTGACAAGAAAGGCAACGAGTGGTAAGCAGTGGTCTGGTTGAAAGCCCACTGTAAGTTTTTGGTATGATCCACATAAGGTCTCCGGCAAAAACAGTTGAAAGCTGTCTCTGTGGGAGACATAAATTCTCATGAATGCTAATGAATATAATATGTCTGTGAAAAAAGTAAGACGTTGGTAAATATTTTGGATTGTTTTTTTCATCGCTGAGAACATTTATGGAGATATTTTTCAATGTATATTTCTTTTTGATATCATTCTAGTGCTTGTTTTTTTTGACAGTCCTGTGGTGGAAACGAAGTAAATATGAATTACCTGAAAATACCAATTGCAAGCATTGTTCCAAAACCAAGTTGTCCATGTTCTGTTCTCTAGAGTCTGGGTTGCAGTGCTCTATGTACTTTAATCAATTTTGAGCTAAATGGACATTATGTTACCTAGCATGTCTGCTTGTCATCTGCCTCATTAACCAGACAAAGCTTTCTGCAACTATACCGGTTTGTTCAGTGGTTGATGGTCAAAGAAGTTAAGATTTGATGTAAAATGCTTTGCAACAAGTTCTGTCTTTGAGGTTTTAGAGAGCAGTAGTATATTGTCATCTCTCCTGGTGCATTCAGATATTCTAAAATAGAATTGTTCCTTTAGGGGCTCTTAGCCCCATAATGGGTCTATAAAAACATAGCTGAAAATCTAAAGAAATGAGCATTGGCATAGTCAACAGGTCTAACCTTTGGGACCATATAAGTATTTAGCCATGCAGCACATTAACCCTTTATCAGAAACAAACTGTTTTTGCATTCCTTCATACACTTGGCATTCAACTGTAATGATCAGAATATTCCCTAGAGGGCATACAATAAAAAAAAAGCATTTGGAAGAAACATGGTCATGTAACCATATAGTCAGCTAGTAGAGGGCATAGCCACATGAAAAGAGAAGGGCAGAGAAACATTGCAATGTAACCATATATGCAGCACCTAGAGGGCATAGTACATTACACATTTTCATGCCAAGCAGGCGTGCTTGAATATTGTTACGAACAAGGCCCTTAAAACACAAACTGCTCCCAGCTGTAAAACAAAAGCTCCAGCCATAAGAGAGCTTAAAAAGATATTGAATGTTGGAAAAAGTCATGATTTTGGGGTACCCCTCAACGTAGTGTGATGACCCAAAAGAGCACGTCAGGCTGAACATTTTGGTGATGTCCCCTTGTCCTATGACCATCAAAGGCTGAGTTATGGACAAAAATGTGTTAAAAAAGGAATGCCCCACAAATAGCATTTATGAGGCAATTTGCCCGAGTGCAGTGGATACTGTAGTACCGGCTCTCCTGCTGTGCCAGGGAGAGCCACGTTGAGGGTTTCCCTTGTGTTTTTTTCTGTTTAAAAGGCGCTAGTTTGTATATATTTTTAACTGCTAAACTTGGGAAGAATTTGGGATTGGACTGCAAATTAAACCGGTGCTCATGTAAAGCGCTCCAATATTCTAGTCCAGTTCATACTATGTAAATAAATACAAAAGAATGCCCCTCCAGCTTGCACCCTTTGTCGGGTGCAGACACCGCAAAGAAACAGCAGGATGCCAGCTAAAGAAACAGAAGGATGCCAGCTGAAGAAACAACATACTGCCACAAGCGCGAATTTGAGAAGCAAAATAAAAAAGTAGTGCTCTGATACTAAGGTATATGGCCAATCGTACAATAATCAATGGACAGGGTCAGTCTCCAAGGTGGTAACGAAACAGTCTCAAGGCGGGACAAACCTAAAACATGTACCTAACAAACAAAAGGAATTTTGAAATGCAGGCCAAGGAACAAATTAAAATGATGGTCGTGATGGGAGTGGTGAAAGCCCAAAGAAGTAGATTACAGCATGTTGAGACAGCTCAAACTAAAAACATGAATAATTCTGCTAGTCATGTCAAGCCTATACAGAAAAGCATCTGATAGTGAGATGAAACGGAGTACAATAATAATCAGAAATGTTGTCTCAAATGCCTTTTTTTCCAAAATGAGTTTTCTAAACTACTATTAAGCTATATTGAGAAAGTTGCATCATCGATCGTAAAATGTTTTTTGCTGGCACTTTTCCAGTAATGAGGCCTCTGATTTTTGTTGCAGCACCACTGATTGGTCAATGCCCTCATTTCCATCTTCCAAATTCTTACAGGGTCTTGAGTCCCACAATGGAGAGGTGTAATAAATTGCTTAATCTGAGATGCATGCTTATCATCAGTTTTCTTAGTATTGCTGGTGGGCTATTCTGTTTTCATGGGAGCATTATCTGACTATATAATCCCTAAATTGTAGTAAATGGTCTCCTTAACAATATCTAGGCAGTAAACTGCTCGCTTGTCCACCATACGTATGGATCCCTGAGCAGTATCTGTTTACCTTTGCATGTGAAAATTAGGAGGTATCAATAATTCATGAATCAGCAGATTCCTGCAGTGTTTCCCATATGTCCCTCGGTCCTACATTCCACATCTGCAAGGAAGGTGAAGTGCGATCATTAGGAGACTCCACCAGAAATCTGTACTTTGCCTGACTTTTTTGAGCCAACTGTGATGAAGGTAAAGAAAAATAATGACATCATCTTATAACAATACGTTGAAGACTGTTGTGTTGGAATTGCGTGATTGCATTCGGTTAGAAATGGGGTCTTTGGTTGGCAGTTAGGTTACCCCCTGTCCAAGCAAGGACCCTCACTCTAGTCAGGGTAAATCACACACAATCCAAATTATCCTGTGCCCACCTTCTTGTAGCTTGGCACTGAGCACTCAGGCTTAACTTAAAAGGCAATGTGTAAAGTATTTGTGCAATAAATCATACAATAACAGAATATAGCACCACAAAAATACACCACACAGTGTTTAGAAACATATATATAATATTTATTTGGATATGTGCAGGTCAAAACGATCAAAGATGCAATAAGTAAATGTAGAGATATCACTGAAAAGTGATATAAAGTGTCTTAAGTATTTTTAAAGCAAACAAAGTCTATTTTAAGCCCATAGTACCTGGTTCGCGTGAAAAATCTCTGCAATGGGCCACAGAGGAGAAGCGTGGAAACAAAGGGGGCGTGTGTCGATTTCTCGGGCCGCACACGGTGATGCGTTGTTTAGTTTACAGGCAGGGACGGCTGTGCGTCGATTTCCGGCGCTCTGTCGTGGATCCCCTTCGGGTTGCGGGGTTTTCAGACGCCCCGGGGTCTGTGCGTGGAATCCTGGGCTTGTGGAGCGAAGCCACAAGCGCTGCATCATTCCGGTGGGCGTTGAATGGAAGTTTCTTTCGCACGGCAGGCGCTGCGTCGATTTCCCATCAGGAAGTCGTACCGCGTCTTCCCTGGTCGGCTGTGCGTCAATCTGGTTGGCCGTGCGTCGAAGTTTCTGTCGCAACGCAGGCGCTGTGTCGATTTCCCCTCTGGAAGTCGGGCCGCGTCTTCCCAGGTCGGCTGTGCGTCAATCTGGTGGGCCGTGCGTCCAAGTTTCTGTCGCAACGCAGGCGCTTCGTCGATCTTCTCCTTGCGAAGTCAGGCTGCGTCTTTCTGGTTCGGCGTGCAGTGAATTTCTCACTGCGGGGCAGGCTGCGCATCCGGTTTAGCAAGCTGTGCTTCTAATTTTTGCCGCACAAGGAGTCCAGTTGCAAGAGAGAAGTCTTTTTGGTCCTGAGACTTCAGGGAACAGGAGGCAAGCTCTATCGAAGCCCTTGGAGAGCACTTGTTCACCACAGCCAGGGAGCAGCAAGGCAGCAGGGCAACAGCAAGACAGCAGTCCTTCACAGAAAGCAGTCAGGTGGTCCTTTGGGCAGCCAGGCAGTTCTTGGCAGGATGCAGGTTCTGGTTACAAGTTTCTTCTCCAGGAAGTGTCTGAGTTGGAAGGGGCAGAGGCCCTGTTTATATTCCCAAATGTGCCTTTGAAGTGGGGGAGACTTCAAAGAGTGGCTTAGAAGTGTGCACCAGGTCCCCTTTCAGTTCAATCCTGTCTGCCAGGGTCCCAGTAGGGGGTGTGGCAGTCCTTTGTGTGAGAGCAGGCCCTCCACCATCCCAGCCCAGGAAGACCTATTCAAAATGCAGACGTATGCAAGTGAGGCTGAGTATCCTGTGTTTGGGGTTTGTCTGAGTGAATGCACAAGGAGCTGTCAACTAAGCCCAGCAGACGTGGATTGTAAGGCACAGAAAGATGTAAGTGCAGAGAAATGCTCACTTTCTAAAAGTGACATTTCTAAAATAGTAATATTAAATCCAACGTCACCAGTCAGCAGAATTTTATATCACCATTCCGGCCATACTAAATATGACCTTCCTACTCCTTTCAGATCAGCAGCTACCATTCAAACAATATATTAGGACAGCCCCAATGTTAGCCTATGAAGGGAGCAGGCCTCACAGCAGTGTAAAAATGAATTTGGGAGTTTTACACTACCAGGACATGTAAACTACATAGGTACATGTCCAGCCTTTTGCCTACATAGCACCCTGCCCTATGGGGTACCTATGGCATACCTTAGGGGTGTCTTATATGTAGAAAAAGGGGAGTTTTAGGCTTGGTAAGTACTTATAAATGGCAAGTCGAATTGGCAGTGAGACTACACACACAGACCTTGCAATGGCAGGCCTGGGACAAGGTTAAGCGGCCACTTAAGTGGGCGGCACAATCAGTGCTGTAGGCTCACTAGTAGCATTTAATCTACAGGCCCTGGGCACATAGAGTGCACAGTACTAGGGACTTATAAGTAAGTTAAATAGTCCAATTGGATATGATCCAATGTTACCATGTTTAAAGGGAAAGAGCATATGCACTTTACCACTGGTTAGCAGTGGTAAAGTGCACAGAGTCTGAAAACCAGCAAAAAATGAGGTAAGAAAAAGTGGAGGAGGATGAAAAAAGTCTGGGGATGACCCTGCAGAAAGGCCATTTCCAACACATTCCATTATGGAACCATTGGAATTCAGTAACAAGCAAGGGTAACAGAAGTAGTACCTGAAAACAGCTGGAAGCAACAACTGCTGGGGTGATTTATATACTGAACAAAATATAATATTTATTCTAAAACAGCTGTCTTGTTTTTTTTTTTTTTTTTTTTTTTTTTTTTTAATTAGCAGCAGGTTGTCACACCCCAGCCACTAGCTACACTTCTACAAACCTGCCTGCTTTTTAAAAATAGTTATCTATAATGCCATTTTCTTCTACCTGCGGCACAGATTTCCTAACGGCTCACATTCATGCTCACAGCGACGATTATCGAATACACAAATGAAGAAGGAAATGTGGATTTCTTTGATATCTGGTGATTGTAGTAGACTAGTTTAACAAACAGGCACAGTTGTGAGTACTGTTAACTTTAAATTTGGGCCGTTTAAATGCTTACATGGCAAGAACAAAACACCTTTTGAAAAACACCTCCTCTCCGATCAGATTCTTAGTGACGCTTGCACCTGTGCCAGCGAGCAACATCACCACTGTCCCAGGTCACAGCATGGCATGACGCTTCATGTGGCTTCTTTGCGTGACCTCTATGTGGCGGCGACTCTACTTGTACTCATTTACATGTACCACATCTTAAGAGATCAGCATCACAGACTGTAAATGGTATCTGATTCAGAAAACCCAGTGAGTCTCTGCATTAGATACGGAGCAGTACTTCTACTGAAAGCTAGTATTTTTCTTCAAAGTAATTTTATGCTATTCTGATGGCCTGGCTTACTACTTGTACATATTTATTACAACTTTAAACAATATGTGTGCAAACATTTACTTTTAACTCCTCAAAATTTCCCACCAATCTAAGGGGAACATATCATGAAGTGGCCACAATGGAAAGCATACTGTTTAAAGCATATTTCAACTGTTGAGGAATTTTCGCCTAGAAGTAAAAAAAAAAAAAAAAGAAAAAGTATGAATTGACTTAGAAACGCATGCATTTATGGAAGCGATTGAAGATCCTCTAGAGAATTATTTTTCACCATCTGTTTGTACCTTAGTAGATCATTTCAAATTCTTTCAACGTCACCAAGGACTGCTAGAATCTATAGATGACAATGTATCAGAATTTAAAAAAACTAGCTATCCCTTGTAAATTTGGGAAACGTCATGACGATGTCGTTGGGGATCAATTTTTAATGCACACTGATGATTCTGGAGTGAGGAAAGATTGTGGGTAATTGAAGATGCTACTTTTGAAGAAGCATTGTAATCAAAGCTGAATTGTCTAAGCAATGCGCTAAAGCTGTGTTACCTAATTTGGAGAAAAAAATGCAGTGTGTAAAATAACTTAGCAAAGAAAAAGTACTGACCTGACAGTGGTGCACCCACTGCACAGAAGTTTAAACAAAAGGCTAAGCCAAGTAAACCTGACGAAAAACTACAAAAGGTGTTGCAGATGCAGATGTAAAGACCATCTTGCATATGACAAGCGTTTTCCAGTGATAAAACAATTCTGCCCTACGTGCGGTATTGTTGGGCACTTTGCCAGGTGTGCAGGAAAAAGAAAAGCTATGCCACAGTGAAGTGTATTATTAACAGTTTAGACTCTTGCACAGAAGAAGGTGAGAAGAGCGATGTCTTAGGTGTACCAAGCATTGAATCTGAATTGAATGTGTTACTCAAATTCAAGGAAGAAGCCAATTTGTTCCATTACTCTAAATGGTGTACCCATGATATTGTAGCAGCTACAGGGTCCCCTATGCTGTAATCAGCAAATCCGCATGCCTCAAGAAATGTGAAAGTGTTTTGAGAAAAGATGTAATACATTATATGGCATATAAAAGTCCCTGGACCAAACCCATACCTATGGTTGGTGGTTGTACAATTACATTTGAATTCAGAAAAAAGAGTGTTTGAAGGTAATTTGTATGTAGCTGAGAAAAGACCATCTGTCCTAAGCTTGATTGACCAGAGAACTTTGGGAATAATGTTAAATGCTGACAGTTTAGACAGTCTTACTGTTAAATAATGATTTCTTTCCTTAACAGTTTTGAAAGGAGCTTCCCAGATTACTTTCTGGAGAAGTAGGTAAATAGCATGGTTTTCAACACAAAATCATTTTTAACAGGACGCAAAACCTGTATCACACAAAGTATGGCACATACCTTTCAGTGTCCTGGAAAAGTTAAGGGCCAATTGGATAAATTGTTGCAGTGTAACATCATTGAAAGCACTGAATTGAGTTAATGAATAGCTCCTTTGTACAGAGTAAGACGAGTGAATTGCAAAGTAGAACTGTGCGTTGATTTACAAAATAAAAAATCAACATTTGGGTTGACACAGCCCCCTGCCTAGGATCATTGAGGCGCTAGCAATGACCGAAGATATCAAGTGGGTTATTTCACTCAATTGGTATACCATCAAATACTCTATTCACCCAACTTGTAGACATTTAACTGCTTTCATAACCCTTTATGGCTATTTTCTGTTTCTTCTCATACCATTTAACATCTGTTGCTGCCATATTTCAGCGACTGATGTACCAGCTTTTTCAAAGATTTGATGGAGTATGTTGTTTGCCAAGATTACATTTTAGTTACAGACAGGAGCAGAGAGGAAAACAATCTGAGACTTAATAAGGTAGTGAAAATGTTGGATGACAGTAGTCTTACTGCTGAGTTCAAGAAATGTGTTTGCCAAGAACTCTTAGTTTACTTAAGTTATGAGATAAGTGGGGGGCTTACTACAGAAAAAAGGTAGTAAAAGCAGTTAGACACACTTGTTTTCCTACTTCTAAAGATGAAATAAGATCATTCCTAGGTCTTCCCAAGTTTTATGCACAATTTGTCAAGGATTTTTACCACTAAAACCTTTGAAACTAGACAGTTACTAAAAATGTCTACTAAATTTGAGAGGTCGACCAATCACCAGAAATACTTTCAAAGCATAAAATGTGACGCTTTGCCCTTGTAAGAGTTTGATCCCAAGGCGAATATGGTTATCACAGCTTATCACAGCTCATGGCAGTGCTAATTGTTTGGGGGCTATGCTATCCAGATAGAAGAAAACAGTGCAGAAGTCACCATTTCATTTACCTCACATCCACCATCTTCAGCAGAACAGAACATTTTAACAGCAGAAAGTTGGGGGAAAAAAAGGACAATTCAGTCAGTATATAAGGGTCTCAGAATTCCGCGTCTGTACTGATCATAAACCACTAACCAATATTCTGACAACAGCAGATGATATCAAAGCCACACCACGCTTGACAAGGATGTCATAAAGTTTCCTTGAGCTGTACATACAGTGTAAAATATTTACCAGGCTTGAAAAAAGTATCAGACTCTCTAAGTGGTGCCTATTTGTTCAAGGTTGGATCTACTATTGACACTTGGAAGAATTATACTGTAGCTACAATCAATAATAATTCACCTGAAGCCATTACTAAAGATCAATAGAAGGATGTTGATGATATTGATCACATACTGCGTGAAGTCCTTAATTATATAACTAGCAGTTGCCCCCCTAAAATAAATGTAAGTGAATGTTGTATGGGCAATGAGAGATGAATTATCATGGGAAGATGATTCGTTCTTAATGAAAGAACTGGAGTCATTCCTGCTTTGAAATTGAGAGAAAGGATCTTAGAAATCAACCATGTGGTTCATGTTGGGGTCATCGAAAAATAAAAGCACAATACTGGTGGCCTGGCATAGATTTGGGTTCTGAAAAAATTGTAAGAAATTGTTTTGAATGTTCTAATGCTGACAAGACTCAAGTCACCCTGAGGCCACCATTAGCCCCTATAGATTTTTCAAATAGACAATAGGAAGTTTGGCTATAGAGATATTAGGTCCCATCCCAATTGTAAGGGGGCTATCAGTGTTTGCTGGGTGTTACTAGTTTTGTTTTTCAAATGGACAGAAGTATGGGTAGATGAAAAAAGTAGATTCCAATGCAATTGCAAGGTTTTTGAGTGAAACATTTTTTACTGTGAAGGAATCACACAACCACATCAGAGTGATAATGGTTCACAATATGTATGACACTCTGCAGTGTTTCTTGAAAAGTTATATATTATGTTAAAACATATTACTTTTTATCATCCATATGAAAATGGTGCAGTTGAGCATTTTAGTAGTTGTTGATAGGTAACATCTAAATGGCTATTAGTAGCTTTAAAGATTGGGAGAGAGAAGCCGGAAAACTTCTGTGAGTATATTGTATTTCTCCTACCGTGACTGATTTTAGCTCTTTCAAAGTGTTAAAAGAGAGCGATCCATTTACTATAGACAACCTGGTGTGGGTGAAACACATATGGCAATGGGCAACATCTATGTTTATGGTTTAGGGAAGCCGTAGTGCTTAAAATCAGTCTAAAGATTATTATGATTTCAGATATGAAATGAAGGAAGGGAATTTACATGTAGGTGATTGGTTCGTGAGAAAGAAACCAAAGAAAAGTAGGCAAGTGCAAGAGTAAATTTGATGGGACATTTCAGGTAGAAAAAATATTTAGAAATGCAGCCAGAGTAAGTATGGTAAAGTGGCATTTTGGAAAAATGGCAAAACGTAATGGTAATTTTAAATCCAACATAGCCAAAAATGAGGGAAGAGAGTGTGGCCAAGCGGAGCATGGAGTGAGACGTGCTCTGTCTCTGCTCTGGATCCTTGCTGGCCTTCCAGTGCCATCCATGGCATCGGGACCACCTATGGGAGACCAGGACACATGGAGGTAGTCACTGGACACTCATAGCCTCTGAGGGGTGCCTTTTTCAGCGGCCCCTCACTGGGGGTTCTGACTATAGCGGCCTGGGCCCAAGGAGCAGACTTTGTTAAACTTCCATCCTGCCCCTGCTGAGAGCGAGGAGTATACAGCAGGGGCTGACCCGAGGATTGGCAGCGGGGGCTGTCTGCGGGTCCTTAGACTCACGCTGAAGTGATGGATCTCTGTGGGCTGGGGCCTACCTGCTCCTAATTGACTCTGCAGACCTGCTGAAGGATCCCTGATACCTGAGGCTGGATTTCTGGACAGCGGAGGAGGCCCCGTTGCCTGATACCTCTCAAAGGCCCACACTACCAGGTACTTGCCAAGCGCATAGGTGGTCCAACTGTGCCTTTCCTTGCCAGTGCAGACCTGACACGTGAAGGGGCGGCGGGGTCCGTATGTTGCATCGGCCCCGATTCACAATGCTGCTTGGTACTGCCAGTGGGAGCTATTATGAACAGTGTTTGTGGCCGGCTAAGCTCCCCATCTACCCTGTGGCTCCCGCGGCTTCGCCTTAACATCCCAATGTCTGCCTGCTACAGTGGGGAGATCTGACAAGGCTATCTTGGCACTGGCACTTGGCTTAGACCAAGCTAGCCCCTAAAGAGCAGTCTGAAACCCTCTGGTGGCACTGTCATAATGGGTCCTTCCGGACAGCAGTACTGACCCTTTCCTCTTGGCTGGCTGACTGGAGGCACCCACAGAGACTTGTGGGGGGGCCTGGAGGGGCTGTGCCTGCTGCACACCAAAAGTGGGATCAGTTTGAGGAGACTACTGGGTGCCGGACTGCCTGAATACATGGGATGGCCCCACCACAATCGCACAACCAGGGTCTAGCATCAGGAGAAGCTCTCTGGTACAGTGTAGACCGGGCGCAACCTGGCGAAAATGAAGCTGTTGCACTCTTTGCTGTTGGAATGGGGCTCAATTATCTTTTCTGCTGATTCCCATGTGTTATGTCCAAGGTGAGGCCTAGAGGTTGACGGCTCCCTTCCTCCCTCTTTTGTATTTGCTTGTACTTCTCCGAGCCCCTTTCCAATGCCAGATACATCTATTTTATTCCCCTGGCTGGGACAGTCTCGAACACCCCACTCTACATGGCTGAGACTCTGTGCTCGCACCCATCTTGCAAACAAGTTGATGACCAAAGACGCTTCTACATCAGGCCCTCTATACTTCACATGTACCAGACAAAGCCTCCCGCCGCTGCATAAATACCTGTCTGTGCTAGGCCAACCTCCTGTATTGTGCCTGCTTTCCAGGTCTGACATCTGCCTAGGCCAACACGCATACTCTGTGGGGTAAGCCGCGCAAGCCCCTAGGGCTCCTTGCCATCACTTGTCATGGCACGCACAAAGTCTGCTAAAGACAAAGCAGGGTCACGGTCCTAGAAAAAGCAGAATGAACTTCAGGTGAAACAGGAGGACCTTGAAAATAGAGGCAGGAGAAACAACAAGCAGATTTGAGGGATACCCAGGGGCAATAAGTGCACAGACATAATGGCCTTCACTGCTTAGCTGCTCCATGTGATTCCCCATGTGGGACCCAGACACTTTCTCACCTGCGTTGGACAGGGCTTATAGAGTAACATTTACACCAGGGCCCCCAGATTCTGCTCTAGACATTCTCACTTCAGTACATTTTTTCACTCAAAAAGAAGCCATCCTAAGGGCCTCACGGGGCAAGGCAGATCTGGACTTCCGGGGCCAGATGGTATTACTCTTCCAAGATCTGTCACCAGTTACTCTGTGCTGTCGGAGAGACTTCAAATCTATTACCGACAAACTGCATGATCATGACATCCGATACCAATGGAGCCATCCCTTTACCCTCATTTTTTCTTGGGAGGGCAGGAGCTGAGGCATACTGTCATTGACTGAAACTAAACAACTCTTGAACATTGCACTAATTGGGGGAGGGAAGCCCATCCCGCCCTACTCCCAATCTCTTGGTGCAATGTGGTCCACAGTGAAATGAAAGCAGCCTCAGCTTGTGAAGCCAAACTTGATGTAATGCAACATTTTCGCAACAGAGAGCTAGGCCCCTCTCCCAGTCTTTTAGCTACTGTTCTTCATGAAATGCCCTACTTTCCTTGACCACACTGATGTGCTATGCACACCACTACTGTTTCCTGCACACTGCGACCTCGACCCTACGTGACAACGAATGGCTTTGCCCCAATGACCACTTTGGAGAGGGTGGGTGAAAACCTTCAGACTCTTCCCCTCGATGACCCTGCGGTGTACGGTGATCATGGGCTCTGCTCAGCCACTTGACACGTTCCAGCTGATATTGTCCTCTCTGTCTTTGGACCTCAGGGGTCTGGGGTGGAGGCGGATGCAATTCTGTCATTGGGCACCACACCTTGATTCGACCCTCAGGGAGTGACTTCCCTATGTGATTGGCGTCTTCCGGAGCTGGTCAATTCAAGACTTGAATGGAGTTGTTGGCCACGTTGGCCTTTTGTTGTTTACTGTTTTATTTGTTTTCTCCTTCTTTTAGGTCGGCTACACCCCTGGGAGATTCCACCTCACTTCTTCTTAACCCACCGTGAGAGCTTGTGGCTTTCGCTGCTCCACTGCCAAGCATGTCACCCTACCCACCCTTCTGCAATACTGGGCCACACACCTCACGCAACACTAACGCTTCTCTGCCCAATGGGACCTCTACCTGGGTCAGGCCCTACTACCGTCATTCCTGCACAACTATCCTGCTTTCCCTTGGCGACACATCCAGCACACTGCTTCCCCTGTGCTATGGCTAATCCTGCATGCACAAAATTACTTTCCTTGAATGCCTGGGGGTCTAAACTCGACAAACAAGCAGCAGAAAATATAGCGATATCTTCTCTTGCAAGATCCTGATGTTCTCTTCCTCCAAGAGACTCATCTCCTGCAGGGAGACATTCACTGCATGTCTCACCTGAAATACCCAGGACGTGTCTGGGCTTACACCTCTACCAAAACCGCTGGGATGGCGATCATGTGCAAGGTGGGTTACTGCACAAAGATGCTGAACACTGAATGATACAGGGAGGGTTGATACCTAAAATTGATCCCACAACACTGTAGCTGGAAAATCACACTTTTCAACATCAACGCCTCTAATCAGGCACAAAATCTTTACCCTGGGCATCTTCTCCAGGAACAGTTGGCAAATAAGGAGGGTGACCTAATTGTGGGAGGGGACTTCAGTCTTGTCTGGGATCCTGAACTTGATTGCAGCAGTACATCATTTAAGGGCACTGGGGCAATGTCTGCTGCACCTAAACAATCCTCGACTTGGGGCTAGTGGACGCATTGCGTTATAGACACCCGGACTTGTGACATTATTCATTTTTTTCACATGTCCATACACGCGACTCCTGCATTGATTATTTATACGTCATCCACTCCCTCCTACATGACCTGGTGTCCGTTTCCATCTCTGATATTTCTATTTCAAACCACGCTCATATGGAGTTAGTCTGGAACTCCAATGAAGGTCAGGAACGGGCGCAACAGTGCTGGCCTTTCCCACCATACCTGCTCAGAGATTCAGTAGCTGTGGCAGAGATACTTAAAAGAATTGTTGATTATTTTGACCATAATGACCTCCATGAGAATTCAGCTCATGCACTCTGGGATAGTTTCAAAGCGGCCATAACGTCTATCACTATCATGAACACTAGAGAGGACAGACATGTTGAAACAGGAATGACCACCAAAAGCAAGCAACTCAAGAGCCTCAATAAGGCTGTCCCCTCCCGGCGCAATAAATGACCACTGGCTTTGCTGCAGGGCCAGTTGCACACACCGGATAAAAATGGCTGTCTGGTCACTGCTAGTTTTGAAACAGTGGTTCTATGAAGGAAAGGATAAGGTTGGCGCACTCCTCACCCGCAAACCATCACCAGCAGGCATGTGCCCCATACAGCCAAACTTAGAGCCTGCAAAACTTCTGGGCTGTAACGGAACAAACAAAGCAACTGGCCTTCCATAACTTTTATCAGGATCTATACACTGGAGAGGAGGTCCCGCTTAAACTTATCAACTCTTATCTATCCGCTTGTTCTCAGGAAGCTTTAGATCCACAGCATGTAGCACTCTTGGAAGGCCCCATAACTAGCTGAGATTCAGTGCACCGAAGGGGATCTCCCCCTTGGCAAAACTCCAAGAGCCGGATGGTCTCTGGGCCTCATTCTAGAGGCCTTTTCTGCCTTCCCTCCAAGATCAGCTCCTGAAACTATTTAATTTATTCACGGCGTAGTCTGGCCTTACCCCCTCAATGGTGGTAGCCAAGATAGCCCATGTACCTAAGCCGGGTAAAGACCCCACCTTATGTGCGTGATATCAGCCAATCGCTCTCTCAACCATGGATGCTAAAATCAGCATCACAAAGTTTGGTGACTAGGTTGGAACAGTACCTTCTGGGCCTCATAGACCCAGACCAGGTGGGCTTCATCCGCCAACGTCGGGGAGGGGACAACATCTCCTGTGTTGCCCATCAGGTCAAGAAATCCCACTGTCACAACATCCCTTCCTGCCTCCTCTCGCTTGATGCGTGGAAGGCATTTGGTAGGATGGGGTGGTCTGTTATCCGAGCAGTCCTCCCAAAGGTTGGCCTTGGCCCGAGCATGACTACCCATATCATAGCCTCCTGTGTCTCTCCAGCGGCCGCAATCCGGATCAGTGCCTGGCAGACTGACACCAGCAAGCTGGTGAAAGGCACATGACAGGGGTGTCTGCTTTCACCCCTGCTGTTTGCTTTAGCAGTGGGACCCTAGGCCATTGCTGTACATGAGACTGAGTCCATTGCAGGTGCCCCATTCGGCTGATACTCGAACAAGTTGAGTCTCCTTGCTGATGACTTCCTCCTCACCGTCAACCAACTGGTTACCAAATCTCTTGCCTCATGGACACGGGCTAACTGGCCTGGACTTCGACAGTCGATTCTTAACGACTTAAACCTTTGGAAACCACTACATGTGTCCTGGCTGGGCTGCCTTAATGCTGTTAAGATGACCATCCTTCGGAAAATCCACTATCTTTTCCAAACACCCTGCCCACCTCCATGCCTCAAGAAGACATTGTTTGTCTTCAGAGCGATACATGCACATTCATATGGAGGGGGCAAACAGCCCTGATTTTTTTCCAATACCCTGTTTATGCTCCCCAGAGAACTAGGGGGCTTGACATGTCCTAACCTTCTTGACTACTACTGGGTGGCACACCTCTGCTACATTTCTGAAAGGACATCCCACAAGAGTGACAAACGCTGGTTCCACATGGATAAGACTGTTGACTGTCGTCCTCTGTGGGATCTTGCATGGCTCCCTAAACATGCTAGACCGCAGAGCTCCTACATATCCTAGGACTGTCCTAGAAATCTGAGACAGGATAGCGATTAAAAAGTTCCTTCCCCAAATAGCCCAATCTCCTGCTATCCGGACTTTACTCCAGCCCTTTAGCCGCAGTCATTTGCCAGCTTGGGAGAGGATGAATGCCACACTTTGTGTGACTTATTTGAGGGTGGCACCATTAAGTTGTTTAAGTATTCGTTTAAGTATTGTAAATTAGATCTCTGAAGTAGCCCGAGATCAGTACTGCTAACTTTGTCACTGGGGGGGCTCTACGCTCCCTACCCCCAGGGAGCCACTAGAGCCTTTATCCTGTCGAGAAGTTGGCCCGGGCCTATGATGGCATCAAGGGCACCTTGGGCTTTCCTCTCCCTGCTTTATATAGCACAGTCATCCTAGGCATACGCCCTTTAGAATTAGAAGCCATGACCCACACTGACTGGCGCCTCAAATGCCACATGCTAGGAGCCACTAGACAGTTAATAGCACTCCACTGGAAGAAATCCTCTGCCCTCTCTACAGCCCAGTGGTTTCAACTGCTCTGGCATGTAATGGCCATGGAGCTGCAATCCCACATGATAGCACACACTGATGCTAAATTTACCCGCATTTTGCAGCCCGTATTAGACTATTTTACCCCTTTAGAGAACCTTTGCTTTACCCTCCCAGGCTTAAAACTCTTTAACTTTTCACCTGAAAGGTCACCTGTAGGGCACCCTAGAATGCACATTGGGGGTCCCCCCTCCTTTTCTCCCACTCTGAGCCTGTGTGCCATTCTTTCACCCACTCAACAACTGAAATCCTGGAATCTCCCATAACACTTGGCTTCGGGTCGCCCTCGTGCCTGAGGGATCCCACACAACGCTGTTCTGACCTTTTACCATGTTATTACCTGTTTGTGATTCTTTATTTGGGTTTGCGCATATTGTTTTTAGGGGAGAATTGCGTGACTTCTACGCATGACGTACATTATTGCTTTCCCTGTTAAGCTTCTCTATTGTTGGCAGTATTATGTTATTGTTGTCAACCTGTTTTGCACCTTATTCCACTGGTCATGAACAGGATATGTTGCCATGCTTTCACTGTTGTGTGTTGTATTGAACAATGTACCCTGATTTAAAACGTTTCAATAAAAAAGAATGTTTGCAAAAAAACGAGGAAAAACGTAGATATTTGGTTACTGGATTCAGGATAAGAATGCACTTTGAGTTTTCGAGGGCTGAGTTAGAGTGGGCTTTTTTTTACCAATAGACAGAGACTAAATATAGGTTATTGGTTTACATTGGTTATTGTTTCAACCATCCTTTTCATTTATAAGAGGACATTACTAGGTTTCATAGTAGTAATTGTCTGACTTTTTTTCGTCCTTGCTTTTCTGATTTGTAATCCTTTTTGTTTTATGAATTATTGTTTTTAAACCAATTCTTTTTGTTCTGTTAAGGGGAAAAGATATGTAGTATTTGTATTATGTGATTGAATTCCAGTAGAAATATAAAAATGCAGCGACGAGCCAGGGTAGCAAGAGTTGTACAGAGACTGAGCTGGAGGCAAGAACTGCTAGGGTGTGTTATGCTTGAACCCAGAATACAAATGTTAACACCTCTTCTTTACAAAGCCGAAAAGAGTGTTCTAACCGTTGCAGCCACCATTTAAAATGCATCCAACATAAGGTAACAGAAGAGTCAAGAGAGAGTTTCCATCCTTCTCGAGGCTAGAGTGACTGTTAAGAGTCATCCTAAAAGATCCTATCATTAAATCATATGCCTCTCTGGCCCTTTAACTTGAGTCTGACAGAACTACTTTGTCTTGGCGCAAAAACCTAACACCCCGCGAATTAAACATTGGGATAGCTACCCTGACTGCAGTCCTGCACAAATCCATTGTTTTGGCTTTTACATTGCTGTGCTTCACTCATAGCAGGATTGTGGAGTGCCACCACAAGTTTGCTATGAAAAGGCTAGAGCACCCTTAAGACCTCATTCATGCACAACATCAAAGCACGTACTTTATAGGCCACTCTATAAACTACTTTTCAGCCATGCACAGTGAAGGAAGCAGCCTCTTTTTCGACAATGGGCAGTATATTGAGTGTGACTATATTTCTCTAAACCTCTTTGCTTCATTAATTTCTTCGCCGTAGCTGCAAGTTCACCACATGTCATATATTTGGATCACCACTCTGAAACCCACACACAAAAGCAAATCTTTTTTTCCAGATAGGCTATTTGAGAATTTATTACCATTCATGTACATTGAACTCACTGTACATTGAACTCACCAGCCTATTACTTGTCCGCCTACAAGCATCCTTCGAGATCGAGGTGCTGTACAGATGCAGTAGTACAATACACTCCTGGTTACAAACCTGTAGTAAATCTCACAGCCAAACGAAAAATATTCATATGGCAGCACTTGGCTTAGTGTTGAAGCACATGCTGCTGGGCTGAATGCTAAGACCGGGTTTATAAAAATAGTACGTGTCAATATAATTAGTCTTAATAATAACTGTGCCCCACTTTGCAGGCTTATAACTACCCGAATAAGCCTGCATGACCTGTTTTTAAAATTAAAGTCAATTAATCTGGTGATTCATTAAACCAGTCATTTTGTTCCCTGCCCAATGCTTAAATAAGCACTTTTATAGCTCCATAGGTGCAACCTAACGAAATAGATTCGGTAAAAGTGTTTACTGCCTAGCTGCCGACGGTAATGGTAAAACATTAGGAGTGCTCTTCAGTGGCAATCCCTTGAACTATCGCGTGACATTGATCAGTTGTAAAATCCTTTAGGATGGACCACATTGGGCCACTTTTGTTTTAAACGATAATTTGATCCAGGCCTGCTCCTATAACGCCGTACACTGTATTTTGGAACAGCCAGAGCATCAGAATGCAGCCTCTCCAGAACCTTGCAGTGGCGTCAGTCATTGAAACGGATTGAGCACTGACTTAGGTCCTATTTCGCGAGGGATGCAATTGCTGCGCTTGCAAGAAATGATGCAGTTAAAGTCGGTAACCCTGGTTGACAGATCATCTTATGGAGACCAGGCTTGGCATTAAGGAGGTGATTAGATTGTTCTTCCCTTTTACATAAGTGCCGATGGTTTAGTCTGGCTGCATCTTCTGCTCTGTAAAGGACGAAGCTTCAGAAGGTGCGCATTAATCAGAGCTCCCCCATATTTACTAATTACTACATCAGCAGGTAAGTTAAATCAATTGGCGTTGAAGTCATAGCTGCTTCTAATTTCACACTTTCTCACTGTCCAATTTATCACTGGTTGTTCCCTCTTTTGGTGTGGATATATGCTGATACCTGAATGAAGGTGCCCATCTGTTAATAATTTCAAAGCTGTGTGGCTGATGATCACTTTTTACTGTATGATCCATGTAAACATACCTACCCCAATGAAAGAATTCACACATTAAGGGGAGAGCAAGGAGGGAGATTGCAAAAGATACGCAGGCTACTACTGGGGATCCTTCCATGTTACAGTGTACAGCAGACAGTGAAGAGGAAATCAAGCTCCTGTGGACGAACCTTTTTTTCCTCTCGTGTTAGGGGAACATTTGGAACGATTAGGGGCTTTATGAAGCCCCTGCTTTAGCAGCTGGAATGGGGACGGGGGGGGGGGGGGGCGGGGGGGGTTGTAATTGAGCATATCCCATTAATATAAATATCTGACTTTTGTTTACAACTTATTAGGCTTTGATCAGAGACCGATGGTCTCTAAGCAGAAATGTTTGAATGTCATGGGAAGAGGTTAGTGTGATGGAGATGTTGAGTGGGGCAGCAACTGCAACAAGAGAGCTTGAAAAGAAGGAAGAAAGCAAGGTAAGGAGGCTGAGGGATGAATGGAGAGAAAGGTTAATGGAGGAAGAGAAAGATAGGTGGGAAGACTTAAAGAAAGGTGGATGGAATGGATAGATAGTTGGATGGAAAAGAGAGAAGTACTGGAAGATGGAAAGAATGATGGATAATGTAGCAACAAGAACGATTGAGAAGGAATGTAGGAAAAGAAAGGTGGAAAAACAGGAGTGACAGAAGGAAAGAAGACAGAAAGAAGGATGGGGGAAGGAAATTTCATATTTCCCTTGGTTGGAGAAATCTCCCGAATGATTACCAGGCTCACTTAGTGGCTCAGTGCCATTAGGGCTATGATACTAAAGTGGGGACATTTTATTTTTCTGGCTAAGCCCTGAGGTGGGATAATGCCAAAGTGCATGAATTAACATTTCTGTGGCAATTAAGATCTTTCAGCTCTATTGCGCTTTTCCGTTCGTGTACTTGTTTTTCGTGTCTTCGTTTTTTTCTTGTGGCATTCGTTTCAAAAAGTAAATTGTACTGTCCACCAGGCTTGTCTTGCATTGTGAACTGCACACCTATGATGCATAACACTGCATGGTTCATTGTATCATCTGTTAGCAGAGAGCTTTTTAGGACACTTTACCTATGAGAATAGACAGTAAGCAACATTTGAAAATGATAATGTTGATGGCATCGCAAAAGCCTAGTTCTATAATAGATACAGAATACAATTGCTTTTGAGTCCAAATTACAACAGTTTATTTATCACATGAATCATTTGGTGCATACAATAATTTAATCAGCAAAATTAGATTATACAAAAAAGTCATCATATGTTTATAATACAGTCCTCTAATGCTGTTATATACATTCCTTATATATAACTTCAATGCAAGTACAACTGTAACAAAATCAACTAATTGATGAAATTACAGGAAGAAAATATAATCTCAATACAATATCCGTATTATATTTCTCCAACATATAGTAATCCATTGTATGATTCTTCAAAATAGGTGATCCTTCATGTTTTGCTACATATGTCTCTTTTTCAAGGCTCTAACGATACAAAGACATAAAGAAAAGTGCCAGTATACATACCAAAAACCATCTGTTGGTTTATTATCTACATGCAAAAAAGGCAAATTCAATGGACAAACTTAATTTAAAGTTATGACATTTCCCACCACCATCTGTGCGAACTTGACAATAGATAACGCATCATATGGTGTCTAGTGAAAAATATGAGACACAGAAAAAAAGTTTGTTTTCCAGTTTTTCCATAAAAATAAATACAGGAAACGTTTTCTTCTGCAAGAGAGGAAAAAAACAAGTACACCTACTAAAGGATATCTATAAGTTGTTTATCTGCATACAATAAAACACAATTAATTTGAACAAAATTCATACAAAGTTGTAACAATACAAACAGATTATTTAATTCTTTTAACAGTTCTCCACCACAGTCTGTGCATACTTGATGATGACAATGGTTCGTATGGTTTTTATAGAAAAATATGGGATAGCTAGATAGATAGATAGATAGAGAGATAGATTAAGACACAAGGTTGCAGTTTCCCATGAGAAGAAAAATAAAAGAATACAGAGAACTTGTTCTTCCTAACTAGGGGATATATTTCTAGCTGAAGTCCAGTTTTCTTGGCTCATGGGCACAGGGAATCCATACATTTTTAAACAGAAATATATTTAGCAATTTATACAGCTCGAGGGCAAGACAAGTACATTTTTAGCCAAGCCACTTTCTCAACTTGTCTCTATATGAAATACAATGTTTTGAGCAATTTACCTAATTTGTACAGCGAAGAAAATATAACATCACGATTATACCCAGGGTGCTGCCAACCAGATCCTTGTATTCAATTCTTGAAGTCACACAAACGCCCTTCTCAAACATACATCACCGCCTTCAAACACATTTTTTCAAATAAGAAGGAAAGGATAGAGTTAGCAAAGTACATCTCATTGCACAAAAAAGCAAATATAGAGCAAAGTAAATTCATAACAGAGAAAAATGCAAAGATTCTAGATGCTAATTACTTGTCAGCAAGAGACTGTTTAACAAAAACTTCGAGCAAATTAAAAAAAAATATGCAATAGTAAGGAAACTCAGAATTCTCCCTTGCAATTACTCATATTGTCACTAGGAAAAAAGCAAATGTAACAATATACAAGTGATATGTCAGCGCCAAATTAATATATTCCTAGTTGTATCATACTGTTAGAAGAGATAACTCCTGCTCAGCCCCCTTGGTAGTTTTTACTACTACTACTCCTTCTCCTTCTTTCTTCCTCTTTCTTTCTTTCTGTCTTTTTCTTTCCTTCTTTCTTCCTTTCTTTCATTCTTTTTCTTTTTCTCTCTTTGTATTTCTTTCTTTTTTCTTTCTTTCTTCCTTCCAGAAAACAAAGTGATGTGTCTGTTCTTTCCTACGTAGGGGAGGTGATGCATCTGTTACTTCCTGGCAGTGGAGGTAGTGAATTTTCTTCCCCACAACACCATTTTCCACTACCAATGGCCCAGGGACTGGATTTGGCATCACTTGGCAAGTTAGGACTCTCAGCAGAAAAGTCCAGGCCCTGGCCGATGAAAGCTTTGATGTCCCTGAGACTTCTAATAGGAGGCAAGCCCTTGGAGGACCTTGGAAAGCCTGATGTAGAAAGCAAAGTCCAGTTCTTTCACTCCCAGGACAGAAGCAGAAGGCCAGCAAAACATAGCAACAGGCAGAGTGGCAGTTCCTCCTACATCATCCAGCTCTTCTTCATGGCAGAATGTTTTCAGTCCAGAAGTGTTCTGAAGTTGTGGTCTCAGAGGCCCAATATTTATACTAATTTCTCCCTTCAAAGGAGGGTCTTTGTAGTGCACGAGACCCTCCCTTTCCTACCCCCAGACCCACTCCAAGGGGTTGGAGACTGCTTTGTGTGAGGACAGGTACAGCCCTATTCAGGTGTAAGGGTCCTCTCCTCTGACCACTCTAGCCCAGGAAGACCCATCAGGATATGCAGGGCACACCTCAGCTCTCTTTTTGTGACGGTCTAGAGTGAATTCACACACAGCCCAACTGTCATCCTGACCCAGATGTGTATTCCACAGACCGGCAGAGGCACAGAATGGTTAAGCAAGAAAATGTCCACTTTCTAAAAGTAGCATTTTCAAACCTTCAATTTAAACACCAACTTCACCAAAAGATGTACTTTTAAATTGTGAGTTCAGAGACCCGAAACTCCAAATTCCTGTCAGCTTCCAATGGAAAATTACACTTAAAATATATTTCAAGGCAATCCCCATGTTACAATGGGAGAGATAGTCCTTGCAATAGTGAAAAAACAAATTTAGCAGTATTTCACCATCAGGACATGTCAAAAGCACCAGTATTTGTCCTACCTTTTAAATACACTGCACACTGCCCATGGGGCTGCCTTGGGCCTACCTTAGGGGTGATTTAGATGTAGTAAAAAGTTAATGTTTGGGCCTTACATGTGGGTGCACTTGACAGACCGAACAGGCAGTTTAAACTGCCTACACAGACACTACAGTGGCAAGTCTGAGACATGTTTGCAGGGCTACTCATATTGGTGGCACAATCAGTCCTGGAGGCCCACTAGTAGCATTTAATTTACAGGCCCTCGGCGCACACTGTGCACTGTACTATGGACTTGCTAGTAAATCAGATATGCCATTCATGAACTGACCAATTACCAATACAATTTATACAGATAACACTTGCACTTTAGCTCTGGTCAGCAGTGGTAAAGTGCCCAGAGTCCTAAAGCCAGCAAAAAACATTTTCAGTACAGGATCAAAACAGGAGGTCAGAAGCCAAAAGTCAGGGGAAACCCAGCAGAAAGAGCCATTTCAAACACACACATATAAAGGTGCAAGGAAAAAATAACATAAGTGCAAGAGCCTTATGCCACCACCATGACCATAAAGTGAACAATATAAAACCTCAAAGAACAGAGCACGTGAAGTGTGCATGTTGAAGTGTAACATAGTCATGCATGTGAAGAAATAAGAAAAAACACAAAATATACACTTACCATAAACTTCCAAATCTTCCATTCATAAATTGACTTCCACACAGATGGATTCAACTTAGAGGTTATTTTCTGCATACACCCATGATAAAGTGTAAATATTTCTGAAGAAAATAATATAACATCAAGATCTAAAGTTAACAAGATAATTGAGACATATACGCAAAATCTTCGTAAACTTAAAGGCATTCACAAACAGAGCACATGTCTTTCACCATCCAGCATCTCACACTGAATGAAGAGTTAGGAGACCCTAACAGCCACTTCTTAAATAACGGTCACATCTGGTCCTTTTTAACCTTAAAGACCCACATTTTTCAAATAGGCCAATAGGCCAACACTCCTAATTCACTGACAGGACCCCCCTCAAAGCGGTCACAACATGACTTCATATACATCAGTCATTAAAACCGTTACTCTATTTCCAATGATGGCAGCAATATTATTAAAATGACTTTACTGCACATTTCAGTTTATTATTAACAGGCACACATTTAAAATGATCCCAAAGAAAGGAAAAGTATTTTAATGGAACAACTAATGATAAATTTAGTAAATATTCAACGGGGCTGAAGAACTTTTTCATTTATATAATTATCCATAGATGAAGTTCGAAGCCCCCATTCATTGGGCACGTGCTCAGTACAAAATGGTGTTCCTTGTGCGTTTTCATAATCCTCAAATGCCTTATGTAAAAAAGGACAAATTTGTTTTCAGAAATCCAATGCAATGAAACAAGGTACAAAGACTGATTGGAACCAGATTTGACCAAGTCAAAAACTAAGTCAAGTCAAAAGAATAAAAAATAAGATTCGAAAATTGATCAATAATTAGTCACACTTTGATTCGCATAACTAATAGTACTCCAGCATTCCTCATCAAACTCAAGTTTTTTCATCCTATCTAAACTTTATTCTACACCCATCCTTGAACTCCTTTATTCTGCTAAGTCTGCACTTCAACTAACTTATGAACTTTCCATGCAACAAAGATGTCAATTCCAACTGCATAGCCATGAATTTCAACTATATAGACATAGTAGAGGCCACAGTCAGCAGCCCTAAGCAATGCCTGTAATTCTAACAAAAGTCATTTGTTCAATGCCGTAACAAAACCATTATTTAATTCACTAATTTCTCAAATGTTGTATGTTGGAAAGAACCGAGATCAACATAAAGCAAAGTCACTTAAAACCATTTAAAGATCTTCAAATCAAATTGATTACCCACTCCAGTATCAGTCTTGGACACCCATTGCCATCCTCCACTGTCCACATGTTGTGACATTAGTTATCCCAGACTATTATCAACCTTAGACCCAACAGTGAAAAGGATCATCTGACCCTAATGACACAATTAGTCAGGCACAAATGTGTGCAATCCCCTATCAATATTAAGTCTCAGCTCTGCAAACTTCAATGTATAAATCCATCTTCTTTCACATCTTCTTAGAGCTAGGACTTTATTACCCCCCTTCCTATCTATCTTTATCTCCTAAATCCCTAGAGACCTGGTATTCCCAATGTCCGCAATCCAATGTTCTGACCAAAAATGATTGGCAACTGGGTACAACATATCCTTATTGTGTAATACTCTCAAATGTTCCTTCCACCATTCTTAAAGTGATCTTTTGGGGGAGCCCACATATTTACCACAGGAACAGAACAATATATATATATATATATACTCAAAAGGTTGAATTGCAATTCATATATGACTCAATAGATTTCCTCTTGTTATGAGCGCATAAATCTGTACAGTTGTTCATCAAATGCTTACAGCAGACACAAGATCCTCATTTAAAGAAACATCACAGGTAGCATTGGTAACCAATATTGGTCATAGGAAGCTTGATAGCCGATGGTTTCACTAGGACTTACCATACTTTGTAAAGATGTGACTTTTCTTAATGTAATTTGAGGTATTACAGGGATAACTTGTCTTAATTCCATATCTAGTTTCAGTAGTCCCTAACGTTGTTATAAAAATCTTGGAGAGTTTCCTACTCCCCATTAAGAAAGTAGTAATGAACTTTGAACAGTGTTAAACAACATTTAATGATGAATAAACCCGCTGAATGTTTTTTTTTTTTAAGGGAGTCTTGCCCAAGTCTGCAGCAGAATTACATTATCCATTTAAGTTCTGTTTGTGTAGAGAGAAGAGCTCATCAGTTACTGTAGAAATATATGACTGGAACATCTGTTATCGTAGAAAACGATAAGGTTGGTAGAAATGATATATACGCCTTGTAGCTGGGCCTCTCCCAACCAACCAACCTACTTATTTAAGGATGTATGAAGGGGATTTCTCTTCCGTGTCCTGCAGCCTGACTCTCTGGACGTACAGGTTGAGACTGATATTTCTGTAATAGACGTGCATATTTGTCTTCCGCACCCATTTTTGTTGGCCGAACAGTAGTGAGCAGCTATCTTCCGTCTGTTCGTTGTCCAGTGTCGGTTGGATAAAGCAACATTGCCGTCTGGAAAGCACGTTTATTTGTCAATCCGTAGCGTTTTTTTTACTTAACTTTCTGGCATCACATAGCGTATCCTGTCTGAGCATTTATGCCTTTCTGTCATGAGGGCAGCAAGGAAAGCAGCTAATATGGGACCTCAAAATATATTTTTGGTTGGGGGCAGCTCACTTGATTTTCACACACGACTCCACCACTTCAAAACTACTGAGCAGATGCCCACCAGTCCATTATGTTGGTGATGGCTTTATTTTAGGGCAACCTTTTGGTGATATGCGTGGTGAAAAAAATTACTGTAATGTGAATGGTAAGTCAGTGTTTGACCCACCTTCTATATAAACACTTTGAACTGCTTCGTCAAATAAGGTCAAACTGTGATCAACCATAAAATGCATTTTTTAATAATCTATCTTGTGAACTGTAAGCACCAGCACTGGCATTATGAGTAAAGGGCCACATTATGAGGTATGGTTGATTAAATTATGCAAGATCAAAATATACGTGCACCATCGTCTCACGTGTCCCGTTATATTGGCAGTAACATAGTGACTAGTTGTAAGGAAATGCCTCCTTGGCATGGTTACCCCCTGACTTTTTGCCTTTGCTGATGCTATGTTTTGATTTGAAAGTGTGCTGAGGCCTGCTAACCAGGCCCCAGCACCAGTGTTCTTTCCCTAACCTGTACTTTTGTTTTACACAATTGGCACACCCTGGCATCCAGGTAAGTCCCTTGTAACTGGTACCCCTGGCACCAAGGGCCCTGATGCCAGGGAAGGTCTCTAAGGGCTGCAGCATATCTTATGCCACCTTGGGGACCCCTCACTCAGCACAGACACACTGCTTGCCAGCTTGTGTGTGCTGGTGAGGACAAAACGAGTAAGTCGACATGGCACTCCCCTCAGGGTGCCATGCCAACCTCACACTGCCTATTCAGTATAGATAAGTCACCCCTCCAGCAGGCCTTACAGCCCTAAGGCAGGGTGCACTATACCATAGGTGAGGGCACCAGTGCATGAGCACTGTGCCCCTACAGTGTCTAAGCAAAACCTTAGACATTGTAAGTGCAGGGTAGCCATAAGAGTATATGGTCTGGGAGTCTGTCAAGCACGAACTCCACAGCACCATAATGGCTACACTGAAAACTGGGAAGTTTGGTATCAAACTTCTCAGCACAATAAATGCACACTGATGCCAGTGTACATTTTATTGTGAAATACACCCCAGAGGGCACCTTAGAGGTGCCCCCTGAAACCTTAACCAACTACCTGTGTAGGCTGAATGGTTTTAGCAGCCTGCCACAGTCGAGACATGTTGCTGGACACATGGGGAGAGTGCCTTTGTCACTCTGTGGCTAGTAACAAAGCCTGCACTGGGTGGAGATGCTATCACCTCCCCCTTGCAGGAGCTGGAACACCTGGCGGTGAGCCTCAAAGGCTCACCCCCTTTGTTCCAGCACCACAGGGCATTCCAGCTAGTGGAGTTGCCCGCCCCCTCTGGCCACGGCCCCACTTTTGGCGGCAAGGCCGGAGGAGATAATGAGAAAAACAAGGAGGAGTCACTGGCCAGTCAGGACAGCCCCTAAGGCAACCTGAGCTGAAGTGACTCTGACTTTTAGGAATCCCCCATCTTGCAGATGGAGGATCCCCCCCAATAGGGATAGGAATGTGACCCCCTCCCCTTGGGAGGAGGCACAAAGAGGGTGTACCCACCCTCAGGGCTAGTAGCCATTGGCTACTAACCCCCCAGACCTAAACACGCCCTTAAATTTAGTATTTAAGGGCTCCCCTGAACCTAAGAATTTAGATTCCTGCAACTTACCGAAGAAGAGGACTGCTGAGCTGAAAAACCCCTGCAGAAGAAGAAAGAAGACACCAACTGCTTTGGCCCCAGTCCTACCGGCCTGTCTCCTGCCTTCAGAAGAAAACTGCTCCAGCGACGCTTTCCCTGGGACCAGCGACCTCTGAATCCTCAGAGGACTGCCCTGCTTCCAAGAGACCAAGAAACTCCCGAGAACAGCGGCCCTGTTCAACAAAGACTGCAACTTTGTATCCAGAGGAGCAGATTTAAAGACCCCTGCAATCCCCGCAAGAAGCGTGAGACTTGCAACACTGCACCCGGCGACCCCGACTCGACTGGTGGAGAACCAACACCTCAGGGAGGACCCTCCGGCGACTCCGAGACTGTGAGTAACCAAAGTTGTCCCCCCTGAGCCCCCACAGCGACGCCTGCAGAGGGAATCCCCAGGCTCCCCCTGACCGCGACTGCCTGACTCTAAAATCCCGACGGCTGGAAAAGACCCTGCACCCGCAGCCCCCAGCACCTGAAGGATTGGAACTCCAGTGCAGGAGTGACCCCCAGGAGGCCATCTCCCTTGCCCAGGTGGTGGCTACCCCGAGGAGCCCCCCTTGCCTGCCTGCATCGCTGAAGAGACCCCTTGGTCTCCCATTGAAACCTATTGAAAACCCGACGCGTGTTTGCACACTGCACCCGGCCGCCCCAGTGCCGCTGAGGGTGTACTTTTTGTGTGAGCTTGTGTCCCCCCCGGTGCCCTACAAAACCCCCCTGGTCTGCCCTCCGAAGACACGGGTACTTACCTGCTGGCAGACTGGAACCGGGGCACCCCCTTCTCTCCATTGAAGCCTATGCGGTTTGGGCACCACTTTGAACTCTGCACCTGACCGGCCCTGAGCTGCTGGTGTGGTAACTTTGGGGTTGCTCTGAACCCCCAATGGTGGGCTACCTTGGACCCCAATTTGAACCCCGTAGGTGGTTTACTTACCTGCAAGAACTAACATTACTTTACCTCCCCCAAGAAGTGTGAAAATTGCACTGTGTCCACTTTTAAAACAGCTAAATGTGTTTTATGTAAAAAGTATATATGCTATTGTGATTATTCAAAGTTCCTAAAGTACTTACCTGCAATACCTTTCAAATGAGATATTACATGTAGAATTTGAACCTGTGGTTCTTAAAATAAACTAAGAAAATATATTTTTCTATAACAAAAACCTATTGGCCTGGAATTGTTTCTGAGTGTGTGTTCCTCATTTATTGCCTGTGTGTATGTACAACAAATGCTTAACACTACTCCTTTGATAAGCCTACTGCTCGACCACACTACCACAAAATAGAGCATTAGTATTATCTCTTTTTGCCACTATCTTACCTCTAAGGGGAACCCTTGGACTCTGTGCATACTATTCCTTACTTTGAAATAGTGCATACAGAGCCAACTTCCTACACTAGTTCTTCATTCAGTATACTGCTGCCTGTGTGTATTACATAGCACTCTCTGAGGCAGTATTACCTCACTCTGTTACCATTTTAACTCACAGATTAAAAAAAGTGCCAGTGCTATGCAAAAAGAAAGCTATTATGAGAGAGAAAAATATATAAACCTGGCCTTTTGAACGTGTTACTTACCTACGGTTAGCTGGTAGAGACAAAATCTAGCTGCAGGTTCCTTACTTTTGAATTTCCCAGGCGTCAGAGTGTATCCGGAAACTTCTGTGTGAGCAGTAACCCTGTGCGCTGCTGGGTGGCTTCGTTTAGTTCTGCGCATTGGCTCCAGAAGTCACGTTGCGGCCACTTGTTTAGGCCCCAACCAGGCACGACGGTGTCAGTTACTTTTCACAGCTTTCCACTCCAGAAGCACAGAGCTATGAAGTGAACTGACGAATGTGTGTTAAAAATAGGGTTCCACTAGAGGAACAAGCGTAGACCCTGAAATCTGTCCGCAGAGTGGCGAGATATGGGAAGGTCTGTAAGGAATATGCAGCTAGATATTGTCTCTACCAGTTAATGCGTTATCAAAAGTAAGTAACTTGTTCATCTGATAGAGACTTCTAGCTGCAGATTCCTTACCTCTGAATAGATACCCAAGCCATACTATCCTGGTGGTGGGCTGGAGACAAATTTACCTAGTCCTTTAGGACCGAGTGGCTGAAATGCCTGTCCCTGCAGACCTGACTGTCCAGGCAGTAGTGTTTGGCAGATCTGTGCAAGCCTCAGGAGGCTGCTTTTTAGCCAGGGTGTAGCAGATTTGAATACAGACTGCGACCCAATGTGAAATGGTTCATTTATCTACTGCCTGACCTTTTTTTAGCTGCCACATACCCCACAAAGAGTTTGTCGTCCACCCGGAACTCTTTTGTGCTGTCAAGGTAGAACGACAATGCATTTTTTGGGTCAAGATGATGGAGTCGATCCTCTTCTTTAGAGGGATGTGGAGGAGTGTAAAAGGTGGGCAGGGTGATGGATTGTCCCAAATGGAATGGAGTCACCACTTTCGGGAGGAAACCGGCCCAGGTGTGAATCACCATCTTGTCAGGGAACACAGTAAGATAAGGAAGCTTGGATGATAAAACATGCAGCACACTCACCCTTCTAGCACGTTATTGCCACTAAGAAGACTGTCTTTATGGTAAGCAGCTGGAGAGGACAATTGTGTAGTGGCTGGAAAGGAGCACACATGATGGTACGTGCGAACCAGGTTTGGGTCCCACTTAAACATGATGAAGGAGGAAACGTGTACAAATCCCTTTCAGAAATGTATTTACAATAAGGGACTTAAATAAAGAGGGTTGGTCATGCAGTCACAGGAAGGTGGACAGAGCAGTGAGAGAACCCCTAAGAGTGCCCAGAGCTGAGCCCTCCTGGGTAAGGGTAAGAATGAAGAGAAGAAAGAGAAGAAGAAAGAGGGTTGATAGACTTTTCTATTCAATTCTTGCCAATGGCAGGCATGTGCCATTTTGGTGGAGGGATGCCTGTCTGCCAAGATAACTTTGCAGACTTCAGGAGGAGGGTCAGAAGCTATCAACTGTTGCCGCTCAATCTCCATGAAAGGAGGCGGAGAGGTGACAGCTTTGGGTTGAGGATCCTCCCCTGCTGCTGCAACAGAAGATCCTCCAGAAGGGGCCGCCTGATCAGAGGATTGATGCTCTTTTTCAGAAGCTCGGGATACCAGATTCTCCCTTCCAGTCCATAGCCACAAGAATGACTTGGGCTCGGTCGTTCCTGACCTTCTTGAGAACTCTGGGCAGAAGTGGTATGGGCTGAAGGGCGTGCAGAAGGCCTGAACTCCACTAGAGATCAAAAGCGATAGCAGCCTTGGAAACGCCAGTGCGCAGTACTGCTGACATTGCGCATTCTCTTCGGAGGCGACCAGATCTATCTATGGCTCTCCCCACTGCTGAAAGTCCTTGTGCCACCTCCGAATGGAGACACTACTTGTGATCCACTAGGCATCGAGGGCTGAGTTTGTCTACCCTGGCGATCAGAGAACTGGCCAGGTGTGGAACCATCAGGATTATGCCCTGCTGTTCCAGCCATGTGCAGAGATGCAGGGCCTCTTGATAAAGGGTCCACTACCTCACCCTGCCCTGCTTGTTGCAGTACCAGTCTGTGAACACTTGCACTAACTTCCCCTTGACATAGGGAAGAAATGCTTTCATTGCTAGCTGAATTGCCCAGAGCTCCCGCAGGTTTATGTGGAGGGCGGATTCAGCTGGATACCATAATCCTCCTATCTCCAACTCTCCCAAATGGCCACCCCATCCCAGGAGTGATGCATCTGTCACTACTGTCAGATCTGGTTGGGGAAGGGAGAGGAGTCTGCCTTCGACTCAATTGCAGTTCATAAGCCATCACTGCAGATCTTTTGTAGTTCCCTCTGAGATCTAGACAGTGTCGGAGAGATTACCCTGATGCTGCACCCACTAGAACTTCAGGTCCCACTGCAGAGCCTGCATATACCAACTGGCATGATTCATTAGCAGTGTATCTCTAACGGAGAAAAGTAGAAAACTGTTACACATCAAAGGTGCGGAAAAAAGGGAACTGACGTCAGCACTTCTTATGCCTCCGATGACATCAAACGGAGTTGCGTGCAGAGCCGTGCTATTGTGACGTCCTTGATGAAGTGGAGAGCTATGAAGAAAAGTTTCTGTGGAATGCTGGTGCATGGGGATATTCAAAAAGTGAGACATTAAAAGGTGAGGAATCCACAGGTAGAAGTATCCATCAGAAACATTGGTATCATAACCTGAATATTCTGGACTCGCTGCTCGGGAGGATAAACCCAAAATTGCAAAGGGTCTAGAACAGCCCTAATGAAAGGGAGCTTCTGAGGAGTCAGGTGCGTCTTTGGCATTTTTATAGTGAACTCCAGTGAATGTAGGAGGTCTGCTGTAGTCTGAAGGTGGGAGACGACGGTCGGGGTGAACCTGCATTCAACAGCCAGTCGTCGAGGTAGAGGAAGACGGAAAACCCTCACCTGCACATGTGAGCTGTGACCATCGCCATCACTTTGGTAAACACCCGAGGGGCACTGGTAAGGCCAAAGGGGAGCACGGTAAATTGAAAATGTTCGTGACCTACCACGAACCACAAATAACGTTTGTGGGCAAGTGGTGCGGTAATATGGAAATATGCAAGTCCAATGCTACCACCCAGTCTCCTGGGTCCTGGGCAGAGAGGATCTGAGCCAAAGTGAGCATTTTGAACTTCTCCTTTCTGAGGAAGAGTTTAAGGGATCGTAGGTCTAGGAAAGGGCAGAGGCCCTGGTCTTTCTTGGGCACCAGAAAGTAATGGGAATAACAACCAAGACCTACTTCTGGCAAAGGGACACTCTCAATGGCTCCCTTGGCCAAGAGAGCCGTAACCTCTATGCAGAGAAGCGCCAAGTAATCCTCCATCCTTCATCATCCCATCGTAGCATGGTGGTATGGATGGAGAGGTGGTCTCGAAGGGGCGGGGAATAGCCCCTTTGGACTATTGCAAAACCCACCTGTCTGACATGATGGACTGCCATCTGTCAGCTGATGGCGAATACTGCCTCCGACTTGTCCCTGGTGGGGAAGCATCAGACTAAGAAGGTTTGGAGGCTGTGTCTGAGTGGGTGGGAGGGGAGGGAGTGGACAGGCTAGACAACTGGCTTCCTCATCCACGCAGACGCTGGATCGCACGACCCTGGCCACACAGAGTCTGTGGCAGCACTTGCACGACCGTGTCCCATAAAGTATGGGTGTAACGACCCAAAAGGCATGCAGTGTTTACGGAGCGCAATGCCAGGCTGGAGGAAGAAAACAGCTTCTTCCCAAGGTGATCTCTTGGATTCCCTATCCTGGGGAATGTTGTCCTGTTCACAAGAGCCCCTGTCCTGGGTTTGAACCAGGTCCCCAACAGGACATCAATCAGGGCTTCATTAAAGGGCAACGTGGAAGCCTCTGGCTGAAGCACCTCATTCAGGAGGTTAGTCCCGACAGCCACCGAAGGCCCAAGACCTCGGCTGCTCTTTGCACCATCATGGAATAAGATACCCCCTCCTCCATAGCCACGGCAGGAGAAGAATGCATACCAGCGTCAGGGGAGGGGCACAGACCGCTGGCTTCACCCAGTTCCTGAGCCCAGTCCATAGGGTCTTCAAGCTGGTACTCTAAAGGGTCGAGCAACCCTCCATACTCTCACTGAACTCGTACCCAAAAGAATAAGGGTTAGGATCTAACCTAAGGAGCAAGGTCCCCGCTGAAGTTGGAATCTGTTTTGGAGTTGGCAATGAGTATGAGATCTACGCTGACCGCGGGCCCGGGTGCCGTCAGAAGTGTCGACGCTGGAACCATTTTCAGGTAAGGTTGCAGTTGTATGACCAATGCCAGTTCGAATCCTGAAGCCGATCCCTGGGTGCCTCCAGGAGCGGAGGCCGAAGCCGTCAGCACAGTAACCGTAGGGGCCCTTGCCAACCCTGCAGGGCCCAAACGTGCTCCAAAAGGGGCGAGCTGCCCAAAGATGAGGTGCATGGCCTTGTAAAGTTCCTTCAATTTTGAAGGGGTGGCTCCAGCTCCCAGAAACTCTGGGAGGCACAGAGCCAACCCAGAAGTAGGCACTGACGATGGCGGCCTAGAGCAAAGATGCTCCTTCTACCATGTCGCGTTGCCCAACCGGTGGGGTGAAGTCGAAGAACGCTTTTGCTTCTTTGACTTCTTCTTATGCTTACTGCAATGTCCCAACAATTTTGAATGGGACAACGATGAATGATGAGGGCTCTGCAAGAGGTCTTTGGACCTTCCTCTTGACCGCGAGCGATGCAGAGCTGGGTCGTGAGTAGCTTTAGGGACTGATTCCTCAAAGCCCTTGGGTTAATGGCCCGGCACTTGTAGCTTTACTTAGGGCCGTGCTCCAAACACCACAGACATACGAGGTGCGGATCCATCACAGACATCACCCGGTGACAGGAGTTGCATGACTTGAAGCCAGTCTACTGTGACTGGAAGCCAGTCTTCCATGATGACATCCTGGACACACCAAGAAGTCCAAAAACTTCGACAAAAGGTCAGAAGGCTAGTCCAAAATCAACTGTAGAGGTAGCTCTCTTTGGATCTGCGTGTAGTCTGGTGCGGAAATAAAAGAACTGACAGCGTGCGAGGGTGGTGCTTATATATGAACCTCAGTGTCATATCCAGCAACCACGACGTTGACACAGAGTCGACCAACGCTATCTGCAGGCATGCGGGGGTACTGCTCTAAGAAAAATCACTGGGTCCAGACTAACCCCTGGGTGAATTCTAAGGTAGGGAATCTGCAACTAGAAGTCTCTATCAGATGTCTGGATGCAATAACAGAAAGTTCAGAGAGGTACCAAAACAGCAGTGGGTGCCACAATATGGGAATCACATAAATTTAGTTTACATGTTTAGGGCATGCTGTTAATTACTTTCTGTGCCCCTCTTAGTGTTTTGAGTGGAGGGGGAGGTCTCTATTTGCATCCCACCTGAAGCCTTGGACAAGAGCATTTGGAGTACAGTAAAATCTCACACATTTTATTTCTTTTTAAGGAATGGTGGCTTTAATCCTACACTGCCTCCAATTGAGACATTGGAATTATATAAATGTAGTGTAAACTACTGTTCTAAATGAATGTTTCTTAATGAAGAGATGTGCTTCAAGAGGCCCATAGTCTAGACAAACAAGAAAATCAAAACTGGACAGAGGGAAAATCCAAACTGAATAGAAGTGCTAAAACCTAACTTATGCACAAAATAAGGAGCACCTGTTTTATTATATTATGCAACCACACAGGACTGTTTTCTGCTGAGTGCAACATTATATGTTTTACACACACTTATGTTACTCTGAAGTTACAATGTTAATGAAATAGCACTCATGCACTTCCATGCAAGGCAAAATAATTATATCTGATAGAGACTTCTGGCAGCAGATTCCTTACCTTTGAATTTCCCAGGTGTCAGACTGGATCCTGAAACTTTGCATGAGCAGTACCCCTGCGCGCCATCTTATGGCTTCATTCGGTTCAGAGCTGCGTCATTGGCACCGGAAGTGACGTTGTGGTCACCTGTATAGGCGCCACCAAGGCGTGTGGATGTCAGTTCTTTTCTTTCCGCACCAGTTAGCACTGATCTGAAGAAGAGCTCCCCTTCTTCTTTTTTTGACAGTTTATTTTTTATTTTTTCGACTGTTTTTGAAAGTGTGTCAAAGGATGTCTTTTAGCAAGGCAGGTTTCAAGCCATGTGGCGACTGTCATCACGGCTTATGGTGTCTCGAGTGCTACCACGACTCAGTCGTTCTTGGACTGCAGGGCCATGGCGCAGAAAGCTTTGAGGGAGTGGTCCGTAAAGCTGCTTGCGGCCTGGCAGTTGATGCCAGTTAGCTTGACTCCTAGGTCTCAGAACCGCTCCAGGAGCCCCAAGGCTTCTTCCTCACACTTGAGGTCCTCGGGGCACTCAGGGAAGAGGCACAAGAAGAAGTCATCTAAACTGACTTCGACTTCACCTCGCTTGTCAATCTTTTAAAGCTCAAGGCGATCAGGCTAGCATTAAAGGCATTTCTTCTCTCTCTCAAAGGGATAGTGGTGCAGGTGTTGATGGACAACGCCATAGTGATGTGTTTACTGCAGCAAGCAGGGTGGGGTTTTGGACCCTTTGTCAGGAGGCTCTGCTCCTCTGGACATGGCTGGAACATCGGGGCATATCCCTCGTGGTTCAACATCTCACGGGTTCTCTGAACACCAGAGCAGACGAACTTGGTGGTCAATGCCTGGATGATCACGAATGGCGTCTCCATTCGGAGGTTGCGCAAGGTCTGTTTCGGCGGTGGTGAGAGCCTTGGTTAGATCTGTTGGCCTCCACAGAGAACGTGCAATGTCAGCTGTTTTGCACCTTGGAGTACGCGCTTGGCGGTGGCGCATTTCCCGCTCCTCCTGGTGCCGCTGCTGTTCCTCCTTCGAAGAGGGAAATGCGCCACCACCAAGCGCGTCCTTCACAGCTCAAGAGCTGCAGATTGCCAGAGCACCACGCCAGCGGCGCCGCTTGGAATCGGCTGTGTACCGATTGGTAACGCTGCTGATGAATAGGAGATGGAGACATAACCCCGTATACAGGCCTCTGGTGGACTTGGCAACAATGGAGGACAGCCACATCATCCGCTGGATAACCTGGTTTTGCCCTGATGAAGTCTGTGAGATTATTCTCTCTTAGGACGAAACACGTGTTGGCTATGGTTGCTACATGTACATTAAGGCTATGGTTGCTACATGAATATTTGAATTCAAGGACGATTTTCTATAGTTATGGTGAACCTTGTGCTTCAAGAATAAATGGTTTATGAACTCTCTATGGTGTTATTGCCAGTCCACACTGAAGTTTCTATACCTTACTAACTTTCAATCATATGATCATGAGTGCCCTGACAGCTGGCCTTTTCATTGTTAGTTTCCCTTGAAACATTGGAGGATTAAGGAAGATCCTCTTGCCAGGAGCACCGTGCCACATTTTGGAATACTAATATTATTATATGGACTCACTGTGAGCGCCCAAATCCTATGACTTTCTTCCTATGTGCCTTTGTTCTACTACTTTTTACATTCCCCCACATCTTTCTAAGGAAGAGGAGAGACTCCACAGCCTGGACACAAAAAGAGCGTTGGCTTTCTATCTTGATTCTACCAAAGAGTTCCGGGTGGATGATCAACTCTTTGTGGGTTAGGTGGGTGCAAAGAAATGTCAGGCAGCACAGAAGAGGACCATCCCCAGATGGGTTGTTCGCTGCATTAAAATGTGCTACGCATTGGCTAAAAAGCATTCCCCCCCGAGGTCTTGTGCTCCCATTCTACCAGAGCAACAGCTGCAACCACTGCGATAGCACGCGAAGTTCCAGTCCTGGACATCTGCCAGGCAACAATGTGGATGTCCTTGCACACATTTAACAAACACTACCGCCTGGACAGTTCGTTCCGAAGGAATGGGTATTTTCCCTGTTCGGTCCTGCATGCCTTCCTAGTACGATCTTGGTTTGCTAACCCTTTTCTGGGGATGATCTTGCTTGGGTATGTATTCTAAGGTAAGGAATCTGCAAATAGAAGTCTCTATCAGGTGAACAAGTTACTTACTTTCTGTAACAAATTATCTGTTAGAGACATATTCTAGTTGCAGATTCCTTACTGACTCACCGATCCTCCCTGCTCTGCGAACTGATTTTTGGGGACAGGGACTTCCCTTTCAGGACCCTAGTTCTGGCGCACCAGGGTCAGTGTTCCTCATGGCTCTGCGCTGGAAAGACGTTAAAAGAAACTGACGTCAACTTGCCAGAGTGGAGCCTATATACAACCCATGACTTCATATCTGGCGACTGTGAGGCCACCGATGGAGGCAGAGTCGGCTGGCGCCACCTGATGGCATGCAGGGGTACTGCTTGAAGAAAAATCTCTTTATCGAGACGAACGCCTGGGGGAATTCTAAGATAAGGAATCTACAACTAGAATATGTCTCTACTAGATCATTTGTTACCAAAGTTAAGTAACTTGTTCATCTAAAACAAAAAGTGACATTCATCTAAAGCCAGCCATGACTATTGACTTTTACAATGGTAGTTAGTTTTTTAGGATAAATTAGTAACAACAATAATTTTGTTCTAAATAATTAATATTGAATATGTATCCGTTCTGAACTGAGGAGTCTGTGAATTAAACATTACAGAAACTTGTGGAAATGGCAATGGACTTCAGAGTGTCTCTGTCACTTTGTTATGGTCATTCTGGTAGTCATTCATGCCTTTATTTCCCTCCACCTCTCATCCATTTGCATATTTTACACCTTATCTTTCCTTTTCAGCACCCTCTTTTCACTCTCTCCTGAATGCACTTCCTTGCATTTTCTTCACTACCCCCAAACACAAAACGTGCACACTCAGCTGAAAGCACTGCATTTCTTTTATTTTCTCCTTGTCAATATTTTGACATCTGTGTACCTCCTTTCCACAAATTGGCACATAATTACAATTGCAATTGGAATAGATGACCATTGCTTTGTGTGCTCTCTAGAGGGGCAAGGGATTGAATGATTATGCATTCTGAACACCTTGTTGACCGATAGGCAAGCACCGTGAGAGACTCCCACTGCCTTCAACCTCGACTTGGGGCCTTAGTTCAAAGTATGCACTGTACAAGAGAAGTATGCTACGCGAAAAATTAATACAAAACACATCCTGAAAGTAGCTAATGCTCTTAGGGAATGCATGATTAAGCAAAACGTGAAATATAAACAGGAACTGAATCGCTGACATGAATTACATTAACATGTTTACATTAATTGTTCAGAAATCAATCCGTGTTTTTTGCTAGTAACATTAAGGGCATGAATATAGGGACCAATAGTGTCCCGTTTCAATATCCATTTTTAATTACCACCAGGTTTTAGACCTAGAGAGACCTGGCCCACTTAAAGTTCTGCACTTGTCAAACAACTGCCTACATGATAGTCTTCTGTGGCGTAACATGAATTTGCACCAATAATGAAATAAAGCAATTTTGTGACAAAGGAATCCTTATTCTCACTCAGTTCAAATATGTCAGGATTTTGTCTATGCTACAGAAAAAAGCTCATCATACCTTTGTAAAAAGGAGACAGGAGTGTTTGGACAAATGTTTCACCTCATTAATACTAGTTTAATGCCAGGGTACAGAAATTAACAACTGAAAGTCAATAGTTGCAAGTGGTCTGATACTGCGGGGCACCACACGTGGCACATTTTTTTGTAACTGTTGATCTGTTTGAACTAGAAACAGTTTTATTGAATCCATCAATTTATGTAGCAGAGCTTATAATTTGTGGCCAGTGCCTTAAACCCATAATTAGAGGGAACATTCTGCACAGTCACATTTTTCTGTTTGTCTCAGGTATAGTTACTGATTCGTTATTGTTGACTTTCTGATGTTATTTTATATAGTGTAGGAGTTATGTTAAAAAAAAAAAAAAAAAAACTCAAACCTTAAACCTTAATCTTTGCCTTTGGCTATCTCGCTCCACTTTTCTCTCCATCGTGCATTTCTCTGCATTTTTGTCGTACAATTTTCAGTTCATAAGAATTACCAGTGCTGAGCTGATGCATCTCCTCAAGGTTCTTTCAAGAATATGTAGGGTGACTCAGAAGAAGGCAATGGATTATTTGAACTGACCTATCGATTTGACATGCGTAGTCCCTGACAAATTTATGTTGGAAAAGTATTGGGGTAATAATGGTCCTCATTCTCTTTCATTCTTATGTTGCAGATTCTTGCTTTGTACACGAATGAAACTTCACACAGTGAATCTCAACTCTAATGAAAAAAGGAGAAATTGACTCCTGTTGCTCTTTTTTGTTTGTCTCATTATATATTATGACTTGTATAGATCATTGGAAAGCCTGAAAGGTGACCTGTATATGTCTTGCAGTTTTCATTAGCTGTTGCATAACCATATATACATAATAATTGTAATTTAATTCAGAGGAAATCCGTATCGAGCCAGGTATCACACTGAGCTATCTCTCATGGATCATCTGTTTTCTGCTCTTGAAATTTCAAGTGTGCTGTTAATTGCCGCACCCTAGTTAATGGAGGTATTGAACCAGTTCAGCACTGCAATGGTTCTTAGTTGAAAGATGTCTGGATCGGGTGTTTACTTTGTTGATTGTCAGGCGCTTTTATTAGATGGTTGCTGAGCAGTTTGATCCCTCTAAGGTTCTATTGTTAATACAGGCTCAGGCTTTTGCGAGTCGTAGCCTGACTGTATGTCGTCTTTAGTTTAGTTACAGTCTTGAAAATCAGGTACACATAAGATGGTGCGATTCACTTGCAACCCGCCTCCATAATATTCATACCAACATTTGAAATTGCCAACTTGGTATAGAAATATGGTTTGACAATTTTCTCCGTAATTCATCGGGGACCTAAACTCGGTTTGTTGCTGGGATGTACACGTAACCTTTAGAATGAACAGGCCCTTCAATGTAGGCTGCTGTTGTTGTCATCAATGTTTGGAAAGTATGTGACTTTGGGAGACGGTTGTAGGAGGAGAAAATGTCACTTGGACAATAAAACTATGCAGAATGCAGAACGGCAGTGTGGATTCTGCCATGTGCACACTTTCGTAGTGTTAATTCTCTGAAACACAAAATGCGCACTATTGTTTTGACCTGTACCGAGGCACTAACTTGCACACAATTGTGTTATGTTAAATTGCTCTGTGATATTAAGATATACTTTCTTTGTTGTGTTTAACCGGATCGTATTACTTAGCCTTTTTTTGGACCGTATCACCATATTTGTATATTTCTTTCCAATGTCTATATGGTACTTAATCCAAACCAAAATCTGTACAAATTTCGAAAGTCCGCATTAGGTTTTGCTCTTACCTGCTTCAGGTACTTGGGTGTAGATGTGCTTCAATTCTCATACGTTGCAATTGAACAGAGAACTCTTCTGGTAATGATGTCCTGCTGCTCAACTTTAAGGGTGAAGGATTTAGTCCCATTCTGATCAGCTACTGATCACAGGCAGTGTATTATTAGCCTCATTCGTCACATCCTCTGGGGGCTCACATGTACTCACTGTAAAGCGTATTGTATAAATTGCTTATTTTCATTTATATATTGTTCTATTTGTTTGATAATTTTTTGCTCTGCTGACTGATTTTATGGTACAGTGTATTCGGTCAGAGTTTCAACCCGTCATTAAATGTAGTTTAAGTCACTACCACTCAGGATATTACAACACGTCATTACCTGCATCCATTACAACAGGAGGTACTACTACTGATGGACCAGCACTACACATGTAAGAGTGTGTGTGGGTGTGTGTATATATATATATATATATATATATATATATATATATATATATATACACACACACACACACACACACACACACACACAAACATATCTACAGGCATGTTTCCATAGAAAAAGCATTTTTGACTTTGGCACCGTTTGACAAATCTTAATGACATTTTCCATAAAAAGTGTGCTGGTGCTTCTCGTTGCACATTGAAAGTTTGGGGGTGATCCATCAAGTGAGGGCAGAGAAAAAGAGGGATAAAAAAAGTTGTTTCCCATGTTAATTCCCATAGGACCTTTTAACACGACAGCCAGAACCACAAGACAGAATTACACCACATTTGAAAGAAAGGTAGCTTTTAATATGCAGATTACGCTTGTTTGGTGTAATTCCATTCAGTAGTTTTTGAAAAATTTAAGGAAATCAAAATTTTGATATCTCTGGCCCAAGGACTTTGCGAATAATGACGAGCTTGTGCAGGGAAATGCACAGTTCTGATTGGCTGCCAACACTTCAACCAGAAAGTGTTGGCAGCCATCTTTTCTTCAAATTGTTTTGAAGGACTCGGCTGAAGCAGAGTCTCTCAACAAAATGTGAAAAAAAGATAAGGGGCCAGGCGGAAGACACCCTGACCCCTTCCTTGGCTTTGGTGAGGGCAGCAAAAAAAAAGCATTAAAAAAAGAAATTGCTGCAAATTCGTGAAATACGTGGCAAAAAATTAAAAAGTAAGTGTGTGCTACAGTGCTTGTTTTTTTTTTTTTTTTAAAGGCCAGGTTCCAGGGGCTCAGTAAAAAATAAGGAGAGGGGCGCCCAGGGCTCCCTCCTGGGCTTTTCAGTGCCCCGGGGACATCCACCTCCCTGGGGCTTAAGAGTGAAGCCAGGCGGCCCCCCTTTCCCCCTGGGTGGACACGGGGACCACTACCTCCACGGAGTACTTTTAAAATAGAATGCAAGTGGGGTCACATGGCCCCCCGCAGCCCTGGGGACCAACTCTTCCTGTCGACTACATTAATAAAAGTGAAGGGGGTCCGTTGTGGGCCCTGTGTACCACTACTTCCCCGGGGTACTTTTAAAATAGAATACATGGGGGGCATGTGCCCCCCCCCCCCCAGCCCTGGGGGCCACCACCTCCCCAGGGCAAATTCCTTGGGGTAGGGGGAGTGCGTGCCCCCCCCCCCCCCCCCCTACGAGCCATTGGCCCTGGGGACCACCACCTGCTATGTACCGGGGTCGCCACCCCCGGGACATAGCAGTTTGCTTTTGCTTGGTCAAACAAAGTCCGCTTTCTTCAAATGAGAGCTGTCAAACACCTCTCACTTGCAGAAAGCACAGTTGCATGCAAATATGCGTGAGGGAAGACAGATGAAAACATTGCTCCTGCAAGCAGGGAGTCGCTATTTAGTGCAGCTTCCTTCTTGGGGGAGCAATGCCTGCTCCCGCAGGATGTGGACAGCCAGCCAGGACCGTTGGGGCCTTCAGGCTCCCTCCACGGTCCTGTCACTCTCCTTTTTTTTTTTTTTTTTTTTTTTTTTTTTTCTCTCCCTCTCTCTCTCTCTCTCTCCCTCTCTCTCCCTCTCTCTCCCTCATATCTCATAGTGGGATGGAAGAGAGATAGATTGTCATTGCAATTGGCTCTCCATGCAGTGACTTCAAAGTGGCAAGATGTTTGGTACTACTGTTTATAGTTAAGTTTCGATGCAGAGTGGAACAGAGTCCACTTCTGGCCTAACAGTCACCGTCTTGTGTTGTCACTCAGGAAGCTGAAGGTTCAAAGCCTAGTATCGCTTGGCAGGGTGTTTGTTTACTTACTAGTGTTTTGACTGTTAATCCATTCTAGTGATGGAACATTCATGTTTCTTCCCAATCACTTGCATGGGTTGACTGCCATAGATATGTCTGGAAGCATCACCGTAAGGAGTCACCTATGGCCTAAAGGTTAATGTCACAGACCCTCAAACCGAAAGTTGAGGGTTCTACTCCAGGTGTGCCCTTGGTCGTTTTCCTTCTTTAATTTATTTTAAACTTAAAAAGTTTAAGGTTTATACTGATGGTGATCTCACTCTTTTTAATTAACAAATATATTTTTCTTTTCAATTTGTCCAGAAATCTAATTCTAAGTATTTAATCCATCAAAGACTAAACAATTCTCTATCGCTCTCCATCTCAATCTTTCAATCTCTCTCTCTTTCTATCTTTCTCCCACTCACACACCCACTCAGACCCTTACACAGCCACTCACAATTCCACTCAGAGCCTCATGCACCCAGTTAGACCCTCCTTCGCCCACTCACAACTGCACTCAGACCCTCACACACCCACTCAGACTCTCACACATCCACTCACTCATGCACCCACTCACAGACCTTCTGAAATTCTCATGCATTCACTCACAGACCCACACAGACACGGACGCACCCACTCACAGATCCACTAAGACACTGACGCACCCATTCTCACATCCACTAAGACACTGACGCACCCACTCTCACATTCAGATACACTGTCACAGCCACTCTAAGACCCAGATACAACTTGTCACACTTATTCTCACATCCAGAGAGACAGGCCGCGGCCAACTCCTGCGTAGGGTTGGGAGGTTAAGGGTGGTTGGCTGCAGCATCTGGCCGCAGGCCAGGCCCTGTGGCCACCCCCGCTGCACACAGTCAAAGACTGTGCGCAGCGTGGGGTCGGGTTGTTATAGGGGTTGGCTGCAGGGCCTGGTGACAGGCCAAACCCTGCTGCCAACTGGAGCGCGACAGAGGTTGGATTAACATATTATTACTTTACTTTAAAAAACCATAGAACTCACTCAAAAAAACAACGATTACAGGGACGTTATAGGTAAGCTTACATTTTAAACTTACAAAACCACAGAAATTCACCTGGTATAGTTAGAGTTATCGCAAGTAACTATAACTCCTGCCCTTGCCGTGCACTGCTAATTACCCTACAAATTACGCCACTCCTGACACCTTTGATAACATTATTGGTAATATCCATGTAATATTTGCAGTAAAGTTTTTGATGGAAAAAACTGTGCATGGCGGGGGGCACAAGTTATAGTTACCTTAGGGCACGAGTTATATTTTCTTAAAATAACTCTAACTATACCAGGTGAATTTCTATGGTTTTGTACATTTAAAATGTGAGTCTAACTAGAACGTCCCTGTAACCTTTGTTTTGTTTTTTTAGTGTGTGTGTGTGTGTGTGTGTGTATGTATATATATATATATATATATATATATATATATATATGTTCGATGGCATGTGTAGCTGCAGACACACATGCTATGCATAGTCTGCCATCTAGTGTTGGGCTCGGAGTGTTACAAGTTGTTTTTCTTCGAAGAAGTGTACGAGTCACGGGATCGAGTGACTCCTCCTCTTCGGCTCCATTGCGCATGGGCATCAACTCCATGTTCGATTGTTTTCTTTCCGCCATCAGGGTCGGACGTGTTTCTTTTCGCTCCGATCGTTTGAGTCGGAAAAACTTTAAAACTCTGTAATTCTCGTCGGTATTGTTTCGATCGCGTACCATCTTCTATCGACACTTCGGTCGGGTCAAACATCTTTACTCGCCCTTCGAGGCGCCCGCACCCAACTCAAGCCTGGTCGGGCCGACCGCGTGGAACCCTGATGGACCGGACCCCATTGCGCTTTTGTCCTAGGTGCCACGCTAAATTTCCCTACACAGACCAACATCTCGTCTGTAACCTCTGTCTTTCCCCAGACCATCGGGAAGAAAATTGAGAGGCCTGCAGATCCTTCCGTTAGAAGAAAACGCTCTGAGACAGAAGAGCACGGAGACTCGAGATGGCATCCAAAAGCACTGAACGTCTCAACGTTGAAGAGGAGATCTTGCACACGGCTGTCTCCGTTCAAGGATCCGACTCCGAGCAGGAGTCCGAGGAGGACAGACCGGTCACGGCAGGACAGCACGTGAGTACACCTGCCCCTGTCCCGGCCAAGCCGAAACATAAGGCCTTGGGAACGCCACTGCCAGAAGGCCAGGGCTAGACCCGTAAAAAGACCTTCGGTGACCAACCCACAACTTCGGCGCCGAAAAAGGCCACGCCACCCAAGCCTTCAGACTCGAGCCGAGGCTCTGTCTCCAAGTCCACCAAGCATCGATCCTTCGAATCGAAACCTCAAAAATCGTTTTCGGAGCCGAGGCCATCATCCACCCGAGCCTTTCGATACCGAAAAAAACAGCTTCGGAGCCGAAAAGGCCAATTTATACGGAGGAACATGGACTTTCGCAAGCACTCAAAGAAAGCTATAAAATAACTGAGGAACACTCACAAATGGAGGCAATAGATGAAAGGCAAGCCAGGATTCACATCCACAAGGACACTGGCAGAATTATAACAGCACCTCCTCTAAAGCCTAAGAGGAAATTAGCCTTTAAAGAAGAATTGGACACTGCTCAGCCATCAGCTAAAGTGCCAAAAACCAAAGAAACCTCCACCTCCTCAATTTTCTCCTCCTCAGTCTCTTCCTCACTCTCCTCTTTTGCTTATCTCTTCCCCTACTAGTCCCACACCTGTGCAATCTCCTGTACATTCATTTGATTCACAGCACGACAATGTGGATCCATGGGATCTTTATGATCCAGATCCCATTCCAGATAACAACCCAGACTGCTATCCCTCTAAGCCATCACCACCAGAGGATAGTTCAGGCTACACTCAGGCCATAGCTAGGGCGGTATCCTATCACAATGTCGCCATGCACACTGAGCCGTTAGAGGATGACTTAATTTTTAATACACTCTCCTCTACACATACCACCTATCAGTCGCTTCCCATGCTCCCAGGCATGTTAAAGCATGCAGACCAAATATTCAAGGAGCCAGTTAAGACTAGAATAATTACTAAAATATAAGCAACGTCCCTCTGATCCTGCCTTTATCACACAACAATTGCCTCCGGTCTCTGTAGTGGTAAGCGCAGCCAGAAAAAGAGCAAACTCGCAGTCATGAGGGGATGCACCCCCACCAGACAAGGAGAGCAGAAAGTTTGATGCTGCGAGCAAAAAGGTGGCATCTCAGGCAGCCAACCAGTAGAGGATAGCCAACTCCCAGGCATTGTTGGCTAGATGTAATAGAGCCCACTGGGATGAGATGAAAGACATAATACGACATCTCCCCAAAGAACAACAGAAAAGGATGCAACAAATAGTTGAGGAAGGGCAAGCTATCACAAACAATCAAATCAGGTCAGACCTAGACTCTGCAGACACAGCAGCTAGAACAATCAACACTGCTTTCACCACAAGAAGACATGCATGGCTTAGGTCTTCAGGATTTAAGCCTGAAATACAACAGGCTCTCCTCAATATTCCGTTTAACCAAAAACAGCTTTTTGGCCCAGAGGTAGACACGGCTATTGAAAAAATGAAAAAAGATTCGAACACAGCTAAAGCCGTTGGTGCTTTGTATACAACACAATACAGGGGATCCTTTTGTAAGCCCCAATATAGAGGTGGATTTAGAACTCAAACACCTGAGGCATCCACCTCCCAGTCGGCCTACCAACCTCAATATCAAAGAGGTGGTTTCAAAAGCACTTTCAGAGGCCAGTACCCCAGAGGCAGTGGAAACTATCAGTCAACCAAACAAGCCTCACAACAGCCAAAGCAGTGACTTGATCCATCCCTTCCCAATTCACAGCTCACCTGTGGGGGGAAGACTGCAAAGGTTCCACAACAATTGGCTACCAATCACCACATGCAACTGGGTATTATCAATTATCCGCAGTGGCTATGGCATAGAATTGGCACAAACTCCACCAAATATTCCACCAAAACCACACAACCTCTCCACCCAACATATCGCCCTGTTGCAAGAGGAAGTAAAATCTCTATTACTCAAACAAACAATAGAGCCAGAGCCACAAAATCAACTAGGAACAGGAGTTTACTCACTGTATTTCCTCATTCCCAAAAAAGACAGAACCGTAAAACCAATATTAGATCTCAGAACCCTCAATCTTTACATCCTGTCAGAACACTTTCACATGGTAACACTACAGGATGTTGTCCCACTACTTCAACAGCTCGATTTCATGGCAACATTAGACCTCAAAGATGCATATTTTCACATACCCATCCATCCAACGCACAGAAAATACCTCAGGTTTGTGATTCAAGGAAAGCATTATCAGTTCAAAGTGTTACCCTTCTGAATAACAACAGCTTCAGGGTATTCACAAAATGCCTGGTGGTAGTTGCAGCCTACCTAAGAAGGCAACACATTCATATGTTCCCATATCTCGAAGTTTGGCTAATACAATCAAACAGTCATACACAGTGTCAAAACCATACGCATTATATAATACAAACCCTACACAACCTAGGGTTCTCCATAAACTACCAAAAATCACACCTAAAACCTGCGCAAATTCAACAGTATTTAGGAGCAACACTAAATACGCAAACAGCGTGGCATGTGTAGCTGCAGACACACATGCTGTGCATATCCCGCCATCTAGTGTTGGGCTCGGAGTGTTACAAGTTGTTTTTCTTCGAAGAAGTCTTTTTGAGTCACGAGATAGAGGGACTCCTCCCCTTTCGGCTCCATTGCGCATGGGCGTCGACTCCAGCTTAGATTGTTTTCTTTCCGCCATCTGGTTCGGACGTGTTCCTCTTCGCTCCGTGTTTCGGTTCGGAAAGTTAGTTAAATCTCGGAAAATTTGACGGTATTGTTTACGTTCAGTATTGGGTTAGTTATACCAGATTGACACCGAATAAAAGAAGAGCTCCGGTAGCCCTTCGGGGCTTCTATCCCCCGGCGGGGCCTGCTCGGCCTGAGCGCGTGCGTCTTCAAGGCTCATGGAACGGACCCCATTCCGCTTCTGCCCCGAATGCCACAATAAGTATCCTTACACAGATCAGCATTTGGTCTGTAATTTGTGTTTGTCCCCCGAACACAAAGAGGATACTTGCGAGGCCTGTCGGGCATTTCGGTCAAAGAAGACGCTACGGGACCGGAGAGCTCGAAGGCTTCAAATGACATCGACGCCGTCAGGACACCACGATGTCGAGGAAGAGGAGACTTTCTCCATTGCTGACTACGACGAGGCCAAAAGTGAGCAGCCGGCGAAAACCGTGAGTAAACCTGCCCCGGCCAACACACACGCCAAAATCATGAAGGCCCAGGGGACGCCACCGCCGGCAGGCCATGGCTTAACCCGTAAACTCGGTGACCAACCATCGGCACCGAAAAAGGGCACACACGTGTCGATGACATCCGACTCCGGTCGAGATACCGGCACAGAGTATACTTGGCACTGAGATACTGGCTCCGACCAAACTCGACACCGAGATACCGGCTCCGAGCAAAGTCTGCACCGAGAGATCGGCACCCCGGAACCAAAAAAGGTGGCTTCGGAGCCGAAAAAGACTGGAAAAAGTTTTGGTGCTGAAACACCCAGCATCGGAGCCGAAACTAAGTTCTTACTCCGAAGAACAAGGCCTTTCAGCACAACTACAAGGCCATAAATTTGGACAAGAATTAGAGATGGGGGAGTCAGACTATACACAAAGAAGGCTCCATATTCAAAAAGATACAGGGAAAATAAGAACTCTTCCCCCCTATTAAAATGAAAAGGAAACTTGCTTTCCAAGACACAGAGAAACAGCTAAAAGCAAAGGTGGCGAAAGAAAAAACTCCACCACGTTTTTCACCACAAACATTGCCACAGCACTCACCGCAACTGTCACCAATTGCAACACCCCCTATGATGCAATCTCCAATGCACACAGGGATGACCCAGGATGACCCAGATGCATGGGATCTATATGATGCACCAGTGTCTGATAATAGTCCAGACTGCTACCCGGCAAGACCGTCACCACCTGAAGACAGTACTGCTTACATGCAGGTGGTGTCCAGAGCAGCTACTTTTCACAATGTAGCACTGCATGCTGAACCTATTGAGGATGACTTTTTATTTAATACTTTGTCTTCAACACACAGCCAGTACCAGAGTCTGCCGATGTTACCAGGGATGTTAAAACACGCAAAACAAGTGTTTCAAGACCCCGTCAAATGCAGAGCCATTACACCTAGCGTGGAAAAAAAGTACAAGCCTCCCCCTACGGACCCTGTGTACATCACGCAACAACTAACACCTGACTCAGTGGTAGTAGGCGCAGCACGCACAAGGGCAAACTCACAGACTTCTGGGGATGCACCACCACCCGACAAAGAAAGTCAAAAGTTTGATGCAGCGGGGAAAAGAGTTGCAGCACAGGCAGCCAATCAATGGCGAATTGCCAATTCACAGGCTTTATTGGCAAGATATGACAGGGCGCATTGGGATGAAATGCAGCATTGTATTGAACATCTTCCCAAGGAGTTTCAAAAGCGTGCACAACAAGTGGTGGAGGAGGGCCAAAGTATCTCCAACAACCAGACACGATCGGCAATGGACGCAGCGGACACAGCCGCCAGAACTGTGAATACAGCGGTCACTATTCGGAGACACGCATGGCTCCGCACCTCCGGATTTAAGCCAGAGATCCAACAGGCTGTGCTTAATACGCCTTTTAATGGACAACAGCTGTTTGGGCCGGAAGTGGATACAGCTATAGCGAAGCTAAAAAAGGACACTGACACGGCCAAAGCCATGGGCGCGCTCTACTCCCACAGAGCAGAGGCACCTTTAGAAAGCCACACTTTAGATGGGGGTTTCGAGCCCAAAGCACAGAACCCTCAACCTCACAAGCCAGACCCACATACCAGGGCCAGTATCAAAGAGGAGGCTTTCGGGGACAATATAGAGGTGGACAGTTCCCTAAAACCAGAGCGAAATTCCAAAGCCCAAAGACACCACAAACTAAACAGTGACTTCAATGTCACAAATCCCCAACACATAACACCAGTGGGGGGGGAGACTCACAGATTATTACAAAAATTGGGAAGAAATAACTACAGACTCGTGGCTCCTAGCCATTATCCAACATGGTTATTGCATAGAATTCCTACAATTACCACCAAATGTGCCTCCAAGAACACACAACATGTCCAAACAGCACTTGGATCTATTACAACTAGAAGTCCAAGCGTTGTTACACAAAGAGGCAATAGAACTCGTACCCAACCCTCAGAAAGGAACAGGTGTTTATTCCCTGTATTTCCTAATACCCAAAAAGGACAAAACTCTGAGACCCATCTTAGATCTCAGAACACTAAATCTTTACATCAAATCAGATCACTTTCACATGGTAACAGTTCAAGACGTGATCCCCTTGCTCAAACAACAAGACTACATGTCAACATTAGATCTAAAGGATGCGTACTTCCATATACCCATACATCCTTCACACAGGAAATACTTGGTTTGTAATCCAAGGAGTACATTACCAATTCAAAGTGTTACCATTCGGGATAACAACAGCACCACGGCTATTTACAAAATGCCTTGCAGTAGTAGCGGCACATATCAGAAGACAGCACATACACGTATTCCCGTATCTAGACGATTGGTTAATAAAAAACAACACTCAGAAACAGTGTCTTCAACACACAAAATACGTCATAGAAACCCTTCACAAATTAGGGTTCTCAATAAACTACCTAAAATCACACTTACAACTGTGTCAAATACAACAATACTTAGGAGCGACAATCAACACAAAAAAAGGGATTGCCACTCCAAGTCCACAAAGGGTACAAGCATTCCAAAATGTAATACAAAGCATGCACCCAAACCAACAATATCAAGTAAAGTTAGTGATGAAACTTCTAGGCATGATGTCTTCATGCATAGCCATTGTCCCAAACGCAAGATTACACATGCGGCCCTTACAACAGTGCCTAGCGACACAATGGACACAAGCACAGGGTCAACTTCAGGATCTAATGTTGATAGACCGCCAAACACACACCTCACTTCAATGGTGGAATCCTATCAATTTAAACCAAGGGCAGCCCTTCCAAGACCCAGTGCCTCAATACGTGATCACAACAGATGCTTCCATGGTAGGGTGGGGAGCACACCTCAACCAACACAGCATCCAGGGACAATGGTACACTCAGCAAAAACAACTTCATATAAATCAACTAGAACTACTAGCAGTGTTTCTAGCATTAAAAGCATTTCAACCACTAATAGCCCACAAACACATTCTTGTCAAAACAGACAACATGACAACAATGTATTACCTAAACAAACAGGGAGGGACACACTCAACACAGTTGTGTCTCTTAGCACAAAAGAGTTGGCATTGGGCGATTCACAATCACATTCGCCTAATAGCGCAATACATACCAGGAATTCAAAACCAGTTAGCCGACAATCTCAGTCGAGATCACGAACAAATCCACGAATGAGAAATTCATCCCCAGATACTACAATCCTACTTCCAAAACTGGGGAACACCGCAAATAGACCTATTTGAAACAAAAGAAAACGCAAAATGCCAAAACTTCGCATCCAGGTACCCACAACCTCACTCCAAGGGCAATGCGTTATGGATGAGTTGGTCAGGGATATTTGCTTACGCTTTTCCCCCTCTCCCACTCCTTCCGTATCCAGTAAACAAATTGAGTCAAAACAAACTCAAACTAATACTAATAGCACCAACTTGGGCATGACAACCTTGGTACACAACACTACTAGACCTGTCAGTAGTGCCTCATATCAAACTACCAAACAGACCAGATCTGTTAACTCAACACAAACAACAGATCAGACATCCGAATCCAGCATCGCTCAGTCTAGCAATCTGGCTCCTGAGGTCTTAGAATTCGGACATCTAGACCTTACACAAGACTGTATGGAGGTCATCAAACAGGCTAGAAAACCTACTACAAGACATTGCTACGCAAATAAATGGAAACGATTTGTTTATTACTGTCATAATAATCAAATTCAACCATTACACGCGTCCGCGAAAAACATTGTAAGCTACTTACTACACTTACAAAAGTCTAAGTTAGCTTTTTCATCCATTAAAATACATCTCACAGCAATTTCTGCCTATCTGCAAATTACACATTCAACTTCCCTATTTAGAATCCCAGTCATAAAAGCATTTATGGAGGGTCTAAAAAAGATCATTCCACCAAGAACACCACCAGTTCCTTCGTGGAACCTCAATATTGTATTAACACGACTCATGGGTCCACCATTTGAACCCATGCACTCTTGTGAGATGCAATACTTAACCTGGAAAGTAGCCTTCCTAATAGCTATCACATCTCTCAGAAGAGTAAGTGAAATACAAGCCTTTACCATACAGGAACCCTTTATACAAATACACAAACATAAAGTGGTTCTACGCACAAATCCCAAATTTTTGCCAAAGGTTATATCACCGTTCCACTTAAATCAAACAGTGTAACTCCCAGTGTTCTTTCCAGAACCAGACTCTGTCGCTGAAAGAGCATTACATACATTAGACATAAAAATAGCATTAATGTATTACATTGATAAAACCAAACAAATTTGCAAAACAATTGTTTGTAGCTTTCCAAAAACCTCATGCAGGAAATCCAATATCCAAACAAGGCATTGCCAGATGGATAGTTAAGTGTATTCAAACCTGTTATGTTAAAGCAAAGAGAGTACTGCCTATTACACCAAAGGCACACTCCACTAGGAAGAAGAAAGGTGCCACCATGGCCTTTCTAGGAAATATACCAATGACCGAAATATGTAAGGCATCCACATGGGCTACGCCTCATACATTCACTAAACATTACTGTGTGGATGTGTTAACAACACAACAAGCCACAGTAGGACAGGCAGTATTACGAACATTATTTCAAACAACTTCAACTCCTACAGGCTAAACCCCCGCTTTTGGGGAGATAACTGCTTACTCTTCTATGCACAGCATGTGTATCTGCAGCTACTCATGCCATTGAACGGAAAATGTCACTTACCCAGTGTACATCTGTTCGTGGCATGATACACTGCAGATTCACATGCGCCCCCCCACCTCTCCGGGAGCCTGTAGCCGTTATAAGTTGATAAAAATAAACTTGTACATTTGTAAACTTGTAAATATAACACTTTTAATCACATTATGTACATACATACTTACTCCATTGCATGGGCACTATTACTATATACACAAATCCTACCTCACCCTCCGCGGGGAAAACAATCTAAGATGGAGTCGACGCCCATGCGCAATGGAGCCGAAAGGGGAGGAGTCCCTCGATCTTGTGACTCGAAAAGACTTCTTCGAAGAAAAACAACTTGTAACACTCCGAGCCCAACACTAGATGGCGGGATATGCACAGCATGTGAATCTGCAGCGTCTCATGCCACGAACAGATGTACACTGGGTAAGTGACATTTTCCATATATTCATTTGCATGGACATCTCTTTTCTTTATACTCTATCACTCCTACCTTACCCTCTGCGGGAAAACAATCTAACATGGAGTCAATGCCAATGCGCAATGGAGCCGAAGAGGAGGAGTCACTCGATCCCGTGACTCGAAAACACTTTTTCTTCGAAGAAAAACAACTTGTAACACTCTGAGCCCAACACTAGATGGCAGACTATGCATAGCATGTGAATCTGCAGTGGAACATGCCACGAACAGATGTACACTGGGTAAGTGACATTTTCCATATATATCACTCTTTCACCTATTTACTGCCAATACTCCTGGACGGGTGCCTCCGTTCCTGAGGGTGGTCTCATGTGAAGTATTCGTAACTTGGAGGAAATTAACAGGCGCTCACGGGGTCCAAAGTTCAATAGATCAAACAAACGTGTTTCAGCTAAGTGCCTTTCTCAGTGTTTGCAAATCAAGTGAAATTGACATGATTTCAAATACATTACTTGTGCTTTCATTGGAGGCTCACACACTTGTGGTTATAAGCAAAGAAAGGACTATGCATATTCAATCACATATATGGTGGCCATATTGTATATACCAATATTTGCTATACAGATCTCACATTTCTATAAATAACCTTTTTTTCATCTTCCTCCATGATTGACGTGTTATTATGAAAACAGTACAACATGCTATCAACATCGTAACAATATTGCCTTGGATAGGCAAATTTAACGTACTATATCTTCTAAATGAGGGGAATAAACACCTCTGGCCCCATTTCTTATTACTATTTTATTTTTTCATTCCTTTCATGGGAAACCTCCCAAGCCCCGCTCTTTAATGGAGCAGGGTAAACCCAACCTCCATTTTAGGTTGCACCAATGCAGCAAAAAATGCGCTCTCTCTTAACATGTTGTAATCTATTTTTGTGGGCTTTCACCACGCTGATAACTTTTATTGGTTCCTTGGCTTGCCTTTCATAATTCCCTTGGTTTTGTAGGTAAATGCTTTGCGTTTGTCCTGCCTTGAGGCTGTTTTGTTACCGCCTTGGAGACTGTCCCTGTTAAATGGATTGTTGCACGATCGGCCATATACCTTACTGTTGCGCACTACTTTCTTCTTTTGCTTCGCTCTCTGTAGCAGTATGTTGTTTGGGCATGTTGCTCTTTCTTTGCGGTGTCTTCCCCCGTCAGCTTGAAGGTACTGGAGTGCTTTTTTCTTTGCTGTAGAGTTATGTTGTTTTGGGCATGTTGCGGTTTGTTGTCACTGTTTCTTTGCGGTGTCTGCACCCGTTGACCAAAGGTATTGGAGCCCTTTACATGACCACTGGTTACATTAGAGAAAGAGACATTTATTTTGGTAGGCAGAAGGAGATTAAGTGATTTGCCCACAATCACAGGATGTTGAGCCGAGACTCGAACCTGGTTCCACAGCTCCAAAGTTGGCAAGTTAGGCCACATCCTCTCCTAGGGTTTGCATGCAACTGGCCTACAATTACTGTGGTTGATCATGGTGTATTGGAGTAGGCTGGTTTGACTCAGGCTTGATCTCTTTCTGCAGCTTGTGTTATTAGACCCGGTATTGCCTCTTGTTTTGTACTTCGAGCGTGCTGATGGCGCTTTGTTCTTGGATCTCAGGCTCTCTGCACTTCGAGCGTGCTGATGGCGCTTTGTTCTTGGCTCTCTTGCTCTCTGCACTTCGAGCGTGCTGATGGCGCTTTGTTCTTGGAGATCTCTCTCTCTCTCTCTCTCTCTCTCTCTCTCTCTCTCTCTCTCTCTTTCTCTCTCTCTTTCTCTCTCTCTTTCTCTCTCTATCTCTCTCTCTCTCTAGCTCTCTCTCTCTCTCTCTCTCTCTCCCCCTCCCCCTCCCTCCTGTCTTTCTCTCGCTCCCCCTCCCTCCTGTCTCTTTCTCTCGCTCCCCCTCCCTCCTGTCTCTCTTTCTCTCTCTCCCCTTCCCTCCTGTCTCTCTTTCTCTCTCTCCCCTTCCCTCCTGTCTCTCTATGTTTTTCCCAGGAGGTTGGACATGATTGTACCTCATTTACAAAGCATATTGGTAGTCTAATACAGGGAGCGGGCTAAAGCTTTGAACACAGCCCCCAACCGTCTTTTAATATTTCCGATGCGTGTGACTACGGCGTCACACACACATCTAAGGATGTTTTTTCGCTTTCATTGGCAATACGAGATGCTATACAATAACACAATAAAAATGCAAAAATACTGCATTCACATCCAAAATGCGAGACCTATGCCAATGCTTGTTTTCTTTTTTTCTTATTTACATAAGCTTGTCTCTGTTGTTAAGTAATTACATTTAAACAAGAGTATAACCCCAAATGTATTTATCTAATCCCCGTTCAAAAATATTTATATTTTAATTGAATATTTGTCTAGCCCTATGACATGAAAGTAATTTTAAATCCAATCAATTCAAATGTTTTTATATTGATTGCTTAAGCAATGTTATTTTTAAATTAGTGTAATAATGTGTAACAATTTAATTCTGTTTATTGATACTAAATTTGTACTTTTTTATTAAAAATATTAAGCGCTTGATTTAGTTTGTTTATATTTAAAAGAACTGTTAACTTTGTCAATTCTGTGCATTAAAATTAATCTGAAATTTGATAATTAAATTCTGAACAATGCTTTTATGGTTTACATTCAAGTAACATTTTTTTAAAACTAAAGTCATAACTTATTTACTTTTTCTGGACATTCATGTTTATATGTGTGCAAACACACAAAGACATGCACACATTTAGACAGATGTGTGTGTTTACCTATATGGCATAATGTGCCCCATGCTGTGTATTATAAGGATACTGCAAGTCACAAAGGAGTTCCAGGACAATATAGTGGGGTGAGGAGGAAGGCAGAATTCCATTATAAGGGCATGGAACTCCCAGGTGACTTTGCCGTACCTAATATAAAACAGCAGAGGGTATTTCATTCCTCTTCACACCATCACCCTCCCCATAAACTGCTTAAATCCTTGGGGTCTTGCTCTTTTGTGGACATTTCAGGCATGAAGAATAAAAGTAGTTAGTGTTTTTTGCCAAAGATATTCGGATCAGTTTTTCAAATTTTAAAATGCTGTGCTGCATATCGGGGAAAACTGGACGTCATCAATATTTCCTTTCTGCTGAATGCTTTTTTATTTTAGGAAAACATATCAGAAGAAATAAAACAAAAACAGTTCCCTTTCCTTGTTTAAATTGTGACTGCCGTTCTACTCTGTGCCCTGCCTTTTCGCCCTTGCTGCTGGCAGCAGGCATTCTTATGTCAGAATTAAACTGAAATAAGTTCTTACAGTTGAGTAGCTACCTCTTTGCTGTATTAGAACTTTTCTATTTTACTAGAATTAGAGGATCCCACGTTTCCATACTATGGCGCAGTGTTCAAAGTTAAGGGTGTGCTCATGTGCAGAGCCGGACAGGTGCCCAAATAGCCTCTTAATGTGCATATGAAGATTAGCAACCTCTGCGCATGCGCTGGATTTTGGGTGCTCTGTGGCTCGACTGCCATTCATTTTGTACTATAAAGACAAAGGAAGACTGTGGACTCAAAATGGCTCACACAGAGAAAAAAATATAGGTTGGGGTCGGATTATGAAGGAGATGTCCCTCAGCGAGGAAGGCTGGCTTTCCCTTGCTTTAGAAAGGAGATCATACCTAACAAAATTAATTCCATCAACTGCTGCGAGTGGACTCGACCACTGAGGCCGGACTGCAAGTTTTGATGTAGGTGGGCGAAGCGAGATGTGGTTCAGAAGTGCAGCCTAAAAAAAGATGCGCTGCAGAAAGTTTAGAAGCATTTCATACCGTGAAGACGACAGACGACCTTTTTGCCTAAAATTACAACTATTTTATAGTCTGTTCACTTAAAATTAAGATTTGAGAGTTTTTTTCTGATATGTTTTAAACTCTGGCCTACACAAGATTATCCATATTTTGGTCATTTCAGTACACCCCGACAGATGTCACTGCAGGGGAATCGACCATGCTGGCATGTTGCTTTAGATGCTCAGCTGACTTCATTAATTCATCGTCACGTGGGTTTTGTCATTTCTTCTTTTAGCTTGGATTTGAGGAGCCCCTCAGAGTTTCTTTTGTTGCCCAAAATATTTATGCCACTGTGCATCCCTTCATATGAGATGCGATGAGTTTAAATTCATTTTTCTGTTAAGCGAATAGCTGGTGCGACTCTTCTAAGCACAAATGAGATTCTCAAAAGTGGAGTGGAACATACTTAATGTTCTTGCCAAAGTTTTCCAGACGGGGCAAGGAAGGTTTCACAACCCCTGCCAACATCCTCTTCATGTTAAGCTTGCAGAAGAAGTGCCTCAGCCCCTTGAAACCATTTCCGCATGGTTCTATTTTTTTTGCTTCATTGTGAAAGCGTTTTGCAGCGCAATTGCAAATGTCTCTGAGCAAGTGTATCTGCCATGGGCTTCCTGGATTAATTAATGGGTGTATATTGTATTTCTGTAGCGCGAACATAGACAAACAGGCAGCGGAGCGCTCTACAGGTTCAAAGACAAGCAAAACATCAACGAATGATGGGCTAGGTAGCTGGTTTGTGAAAGATTCGTCCATTGTATCCTTTTTTGTATTTTGGCTTCACTTTCTTCGTGAGGGTACATTGCTGTGTGTATGTAAACCTCTTGTGTTACAGCATAGACTGAAAACAGGATCTATGGCTGCCTGAGAAGTAATTTTAGCGGGGTTACACATTTTTCAAAAGAGTGAAAGATTCTAGAATAGTGGGGCCAACTGCATTTGTATATTTTATTATATGTGAGTGTACATGTATATTTGTGTGTGTGTTGTGTGTGTGTAACATGCACACACACAACTTCCTCCTAGCACCATTTAACTTGGAAGATGACATTAGACGAGCAGGGGCATGGATACTCAATAGGACACCATTGTCCAGGAGCGTGCGGGTCCCATTTGTGCCTCAGTTAGTGGCTCTGTTTTTTGTAAATTAATTATTTAATTAATTTATTTTAACTACAAGGTTGGGGGGGATTGGGAAGCCCAATTTTATTTATTTATTCATTCGGTCTAAAGATTTAGACCATTAAAATTAAAAAAAAGTAGCAGTCTTACACAATAGGTTGATACTGTTAAAATTCAAAATAGCAGCCATACATAGTATAGATAGCAGCTGGTGGCCAACAATCAAGTAAAAATGTTGCAGTAAAAAACTGGTGCTATGATCATACTTAAAATGCAATAAATTAGACGTACGTACATGAAGAAAAAAGAAAAGGGACTTTGATAAAAACTAGTGTCTGTCATACAAGTATATGCAGCTATTGTCTTCCATAGAACTTTTACACAGTATCTTGGTCATTTTATGGGCTAATAGAGTTCATTGTCGTATAAGAAATGCTTTAACGAGTAGATGTTACAGAAAGAATCCTCAAAACTGGTGCTGTGATCATACTTAAAATACAATGAATTGGACGTACGTAAAATGAAATGGACTTTCATAAAAACTTATGGCTATCATGAAATAAATATACAGCTATTGCCTAACATAGGGCTGTAACTAAGTATCTTGATATATTTGTGAGCTGATAAAATTCATTGTCGTATATAAAGTGCTTTATCGGGTAACGTGGCAAATTACGAATGGAAGATCATCTCCATAGACTTGTGGAGGCTCTGGTACTCATGTAGGGTGCCACGGACTCCTAGTAAAATTCCTAAAAATACCATATATAAGTTAAGGCTGTACACGTCAATAAGAGAATTCAGGCCCCCTCTAAAGGATAAAAAAACAGAGAGAAAAAAATATATATATATATCTTGGTAAAACCTTCTGTGGGCAGGTGCCTAAACGACTCACGAACCCTTGGCTAAAATGAACCTGCGTCGGATGGACCAAGCCTCAGATAAATATTTAGTGACTGAGCTAACTACCAATGTAGACGTGTCATATTTGCATATTCTAATGGCATTGGCTCTATCCTGCAGTGATAGGTTTTTACAAAGGGGAATGATCCACCTCCCTCTTGGTCTCCTGTATAAAGGGCAGAAAAACAGCAAATGCTCAGTTGTTTCCTTACAATAGTGGCAAAGAATGCATTTGTCAGTTAAAAAGTTGCTTGATGTCCAGCGAGCCGTATAGCTGTTGACAGGCAAGATACCATATCTTAACTGGAGGTATAGGGCACGGGCATGTGGAGGAATAGGGAGATTCATAAAGGTCTCAGGCCGGGGTTCATGCTTGAGTAGAAGAAATTCTGTTGTTAGTCTGCCCACCCCATTATGGTGAACGGAATCTTCATTGATTTTCTCCCAGTATCTTTTTTTAACAAGTTGCCTTGCGTTGTTGGGAATCAGTTCCGGGTGTTTCCAATATTGGGGAAATCCTATTTCATTCCAGGCAGATTTCATCTCCTTCAGCCAAAGGATTTTTTCCGGGCCCTGGGGAGAAACCATGAGATCTATTATCGCCTCCCTGAACGGCTGAAGTTCAATTGTTTTCAATAGACGGATCCAGTAGGAGAGTGGTCTCAGGCCCGCTATGGTTTTAATACTGTTTAGACCTAGGTCTAGCCTGAGAGGGATCATTGGTGTGCCCATCCCTAGCCAAGAAATCTGTCTGAGGAATTGGTTTTCTTTAGTTTGTAGGATATCCAATTTTCTGTGCGAACCCCAGAGCTCCGCTCCATACAGGGCCGTTGCACGGATTTGAACATTATAAATCTCTGCGATTGTATTCAGAGGGAGACTCGGGGCCTTTCTGGACCTGCGTACTAGGGCCTCACCTCTTTGGCTTATAATAAGTGCCCCTTTGTCGATAGCTGCCTTCCAATTACCTGTATTCGAGAGTCTAATACCTAGGTAATCAAATTCTTCCACTTTCTCCAGCAGGATTGAGTTCATTTCTATTCTGGCACTCGGACGTTTTCTCGAAGTACTAAATATCAAGAGTTTCGTTTTATTTGCATTGACATCCAACCCATAATCTCTGCAAAAAGCGCAGAATTGGTTGACCAGATTTTGCATTCCCATTGGAGATTTGGCTAACAGGATTGTATCGTCCGCATATAGCAGACACAGGATTTTCTTTCCAGCTGATTTGGGCGAGTCATTTAAGCAATTCTCTAAATAATGGATGCAGTTGTTTATGTAAAGTAAGAAGAGGGTAGGGGCCAGGACACAACCCTGTCTGACTCCTCTTTTGATGGCTACAGGCTCTGTCAGCTCACCCTCCTTACCACATCTGATTTGAGCATGGCTATTATCGTGCAATCGAATAATGAGTTTCAGAAGGCCAGATGGAACCCCCATATTAGAGAGTGTTGACCATAACATATTCCTGGGGATCAAGTCAAATGCAGCTCTGAGGTCTATAAAGACCACATACAGATTCCCCCCCCCCCAGGTCCACGTTCTTCCATTTGATTGCCAGAAATCTCAGTGCTTGGTCTATGGTGCTCACAGCTGGTCTGAACCCTGCTTGTAGATTAGACAGAGCTTCAGTCTTCTGGATCCATTCATCAAGATGGAACAAAAGATGTTTTGCATAGATTTTTTGAAAATTGTCGAGAAGACATAGGTCGATAATTGGCTGGATTATTGGGGCTGCCTTTTTTGAAGATGGGAACTATCTGAGCCCCTTTCCAAGAGGATGGGGCAGGGGCTCCTGCTGCAATTGCGTTGCAGATTAGGTTAAGATAAGGAGCCCATACATCCGGACTTGACTTGTAAAGATCGCCCGGAATCTTGTCTGGACCAGGGGCCTTTCCCCACTTTAATGAGTCTATTGCGACTCTTGTTTCAGATACAGTGAATTTAATCTGTGTGGCCCCTAGAAATTTAGGGGCATCGAGGGTCCTGGGAGATACTTCAGATGGGGCTTCGTACAATAGACTGAAGTGGTCGACCCATGCTGCAGAGAGAATTGAGGAGCCGGGAGCAGAGGCAGAGTCTCTGCAGTCGTCAGCTATTAGTTTCCAGAACCTGGAGGTATCATTGGATTTAGCAGTCTCTAGGATAGCATCCCATCTAGCCTCTTCCCAGCTTCTACGTGCCATAGAGCATTCCTTCTTATAATCCTTCCTAGCTTTTCTTATGAGCTGAACTTGGCCTTCTTTAAAGGCTTTCAATAGGTTGAGTTGAGCTTCCCTACATGAGTTACTGAACCAGCGAGCACGGCACTTTTTCTTAGAGTTGGAGTTGCTGGTAAACTCTTTCGTGAAAACATGTTTTAAAGAATTGAATAGTGCCGCGTGGGCTGCTAAAAGCCTATCGCCATCACTGGACTCATTGTATCGGAGCATAGACTCCATTTGGTTAGCTACCAGGTTATATATTGTAAGATGGTCGGGTGATGAAATGACAGACTCCCATTTTATGTTACACCTATTATTTGTTAAGACAAGCTGTTGAGCATAAGCCTTAGAATGGGGTGTTTCAAGCAAAGGAAAGAGGCCTCTGGTCAATAGAATCAACGGATCGTGGTCACTCTCAACATGTTCTTGTACCCTCATATCAGACATATGGCCCCAGAGACGAATGTCGAGGAGTATATAATCAATCTGACTCCTGTGCCCTCCACGCCTAAAGGTAGGGTGCAAATGAGTATCTGAGCGGGAGCGACCATTGCATGCTCGAAGACCATGCGATAGTGTGATGTCAGCCGCTAGGCGAGCTATTTTATTTAATCTAGGTCTTTTGTTGGAGACTAGTTGGGGGATGCCCCAGTAGGCATCCTCTTCTTTATATATCTCCTGGACCAGGGGATTAGGCTTGAATGTAACATTAAGATCCCCTCCAATCAAAATATACTGAGATGAATTATTTTTAAGGAAATTGTCCAATGAGGACAGGGCATCAGAGTCATAATGGCTTCCCACGCTCCTATTGTAGATATTAATTATTAATAAAGATCTCCCCTCAGAGATCGTTACTGCTAAGGCCTGTAAATCTGGGCAGACCATGTCAATTGCTTCAACTTTGCACCTAAGAGAACTGCTTATCCATATAAGAAGCCCTCCCGATGATCTCCCACAGGGCGTCTTGCGTGCTGCAACCCAATGGCTTTTAAAGCCTAGTCTGTAATTGGGTCCCAGTGCCCATGTTTCTTGAAAAAGACAGATCTGGTGCTCATCGATGAATTGGCCCCATACCGGGCTCTGCAGTTTGCTTTCTAGCCCTGCGATGTTCCAACTGAGAACCAGATCGGAGTCAGTTGTTTTAGTAAACCCAGCTTCTGTCAGGGAGTGTATACTACCGGGAGAGGTGCAGCTAGAGGCCATGCTGTTCCCCACAGGTGTGCAGTGATCTATGTCTTTCTCACCCTGTAGGTTATTCACTTCACCAGATATTGCATAAGTCGTGTTCCTGTCTGGTGAGGTATCCGGGCAGATAGGCCCAGGGTTGCAGGGAGGGATTGTCAGAATCGCTGGAATTACAGAGGTTTAAGTCACTAAAGACAGGATGGCTAATGTGCTCGGTTTCAAGACTACTCAAAACCACCTCCCAAGGACCATCCCTTAGTCAGTCTATCTCAGAGGGAGACGCCGAAGAATATCTACGGCCAAACTCGGGGATAGACTGAATCTGAGTATCGGGGGGAACTCTTTGCAATTGCCTATTCACGAGTGGTAAAGAGGGAAGATAGAACGCTTGTAGTCTGCACAGGGAGACTTTGTCTGCTAAAGGATAGGGTCTGCTAGCATTAGTCTGCTAAAGGATAGGGTCTGTTAGCATTAGCAAAAAGCAGCTGTACAAGATCAGGAGAATTGAAATTGATAACAATACAGTCCCCTGTGCCAGTTTTTTCTAAAGAGCCCACCCACTCTACCCTTCTCGCCATCAGTATCGAAGGTATCATGGAAAATGCAAGCCCCGCATTGATATGCAACCAATGTATAACCTTGTTTTTAAGTTCAGTGAAAGATTCCGGGGTTTTGGTTTTAAGTACAGGTACGTTGGTAATTACGAGAACATATGGGCATGACTCCGGTGGAAGGTGCAATGCTCTCAGTCCAATCGAACCATTGATCTGAACCCTCCTCTGGGGGCCTATTGGAAAATAGTCATGGGTTGAATTGGAATCACCGATATTGGGTACTGTGTTATTAGAGGGGCTGGGACCTTGGAAGGCTTGGTCTTTGAGATGTTGGCTGCTTCAACAGAACCGATCCATTCTCGGTTTTTAGGGGGAAGAAGGCTCTTGCCCATTTGAGCAGATGATCTGCTAACATCAGTGTGCTCTTGGTTGAGGTGAGAGTGGTGGGGGTAGGAATGGATATCTACGTTAGGAAGAGGTACTGGCTGTTGCCTCTTAATGAAACCGTCAAGTTTGTCCTCTATCGTTTGGAGGCGGGCTGCGATGGGAAGAAGCAGCTTGGAAAGCTCTTCTCTTATAAGATCCCTGGTATACTTGTTCTCCCGTCGGCCATTGATGTTTTTTGAAGGGGTTAGAATCCTATCCTTGTTAGGGGGCAGGGCCGGATTAGGGGGACTTGAAGTCCTAGAGCGTTTATTTTTAATGACGGGCTCCTTTCGTTTCCTTTTCCCTTTAGTGTTGGGGACTACAATAATTGAGGGTCCTTCTATGGAGGGGCTCCGAGTTGATCTAGATAGCACGGGGAGGGCATTAGATTCGTTAGACAATGGACCCAAATGCTCCTGAGGGATTCTAGAGGGATAGGAGAGAGCCGCAGGCAGCCCAGTCTGAGGTTCCATTTGCAAAGGGGCCTGTAGGACATCATCAGCGTGGGCAGGACTGATGACTGGAGAGGAGGGAACAGCTAGGCGACGCTGCACCAACTCTATTTCTTTTTCAAGTGCCCCGACGGCTTTTGTAAAAAACCATCTAAGGTTTTATTAGACCTGTGCTTTTCTTCAGCCCACCCCCCTCGCCGTCTACCCATCTTGCCTTCTTAGATCCAAGTACCTCCACGAGGCCCGAAGTACGTGGCGTGCTTGGCCTACGGGCCCCACCTGCTGAGGGTCAGCTAGCAAGCCCTCACCTCACTTGTAGTCTCCTCAATCCCTGCTGCTGGCGAGTGTGAGGCAAACCCAGGGGCAAAGATAAGGGGTATGGCCCGGCCTCTTCCGGTCGCTGACTGGTGCTAAACAGGCCCGTGAAAATCCTTTGAAGGGTGCGCTCCCGCCCCCAACACAGGCAGCAAATGGGCAGAGGGGCTTGGCTCCTGCCCCCTGCCTTGACGAAGCAACAAGCCCAATTTATTTTCTTGTATTAGGACCAGTCGCAGCTTGCGCGGGTGTGGGGGATGAATTAAATTAAAAAAACTTACTGTCGTGCCGCCGATCCTCGTCTTCTCAGCAGCAGGCAGGCACAGGCTCCCAGCCTGTCCTGAGGCCAATCATCACGCTTCTCAAAACAACGTTAGGATTGGCTGGGAGCACCCAGCCAGGGCGCTCCCAGGCAGACTGAGAGCCCGAGCCTGCTCTTTCTAGCCTGGCAACATAGTGCCAGGCTGGAGAGTCACAGTGCGCATGTGTGTTTGGCCGGCCCGAGACAGCCGGACAAACTTACATGTGCACTGATGGGAGGGCACAGTGAAGTCCTCTCAGTGCTTGTCATCCCCAGTGCCCCACCCCTTTAACAATGAAAGGATAAGAAAGGATAATAAATAATTATACTTTTTTTGTTAAAGAATTTGCAGCTCTTGCTGCTGGTGGGGTGGGGTGGGGGGGGGGAGCTCTCCTCCGCCATAGCAGAGGAGCCACCACTGATTAGGACCTTTGGCACTCTAGCTATGGCACTGTAGAGTAGCCTTTAGAATAGAAAAGACTTTTGCATTTATTTTGTGGCCACCAGAATGTTTGTTTTATATCTTAAGACATCACCTCGTTCCTTCTTAGTTAGGTTAGGTGATCTCAAAGTGAATATGTGATGATCTGGTAGTGATTTTGATCTCCCGCCCCACACCAAACTCTTTTATTTGTGATATAAACTGGTTTGTAGAAAGAGAGAAATAAACTGCACTAGCACATAGGACACTTGTAATCAGCTACACTACAGGTTCCTTATGATGATCTAACCCACATTGAAGCATTGGATTTTAAATGTGTGTTGCAGAGCTGTCAATTCCAGATGTGTAGTTTGCCACTCACCTGCCACTTTGTGAAACACCTGTTTCACTGTATTCAGCAATATTTTACTGAATAGTGTCTGTGGTTAATCTGTGTCCTTACAATTGTTTATTTCAGCGTTGTATTCCTGCGATTTGCTCTGTGGAATTGCAAGAAATGACTACCCTGGTTATATACTCGATCATTCTTTGCTGAAATTCCCCGTGTGGCATTGCTGTTATAAAAGTTAAGCAAGTTAATTAAGGGAATGCTACCTGTTCCAGAATGCCTTGCAAGGTTGGCTGATAACTGTGCTAAGAACACGTAATTGAGTGTGCGAAAAATCTGGCAGTTGATGTATGTGTGTTGAGAGAATGGACTGTTCATAAGTAGGAACTTTGGTAGCTTTGATGAATAGAAGAGGTGAAAAGATCATCTTCCGAGTTTGATATAAGGGCGAAGGTTTTTGTGATCTCCCACGCTTTGCATTGTTTATTTCATATTCCCTCAGTCGGTATTTTATTAGCTGCAGATGGCTCGACACTCAGCTGATATGCCTTGTCATTAAGATGTGTGCCTCCCTGCATGAATTCTGAGTCTTAGAATTGTTCAGGCTCCTCATTTGATCCAAAAATGATTTGAAGTTAATCAAGCTGGCAGCATAAAACTTGACAGATGTTGGTATGGTTCTTTGACCTTTCCTCCTGTTTGTGAAATAACACAGTAATGGGAAACGTGGATTATGTAGCAAGTATGTAAAGTAACAGTGATGCCGCAGCTCAGACCTTTGCACAGTCAAGGGCATACACCATATATAAGAGGTCTTCAGTGTAGGTGATGGGGACACCAAACATCTGTTTGGGTGATGAATGGGAACTGAGATTGCCTAGTTGCCATTCCTGTTCATACTTTACAATCATGCCATGTACCAGCAGATAGAATAGCGGGACCTGTGTTCTCCGCAAGTGAAGTGTTTTCAGTGCAACTCGTCAATTCACGCATCTTTTGGTTAATTTGGAAGAGGCAATAGACATGGAATATTGATCATCCAGCCATAGAGTGGAAGACTGCAGTCTCTTTACATGTTTGGCAACCTTATAGGATGTTGGTAACTCTTATGTGCAAAATTACTTTTTGGATTGCAGGTGCAGAGGCACTGATGCATACATTATGTTTCAGCCACCTGGTTTCTCGGTGTGGTAAGGGAGGGTCTGAGACCGCATACCTTACCTTGGTGGGATAGTCAGAAAACCATCTCCTGCATGACATAGGTACCACCCTAATTAGCGCAAGAGTGATGTTAAACCAAGAGTTGACACTTGATTTGTGGTATTGTTTTTCATTAAAGCAGTAGAGGGGCATGCACCCCAAGAGTGGGTTATTTTATGTTTTTTAAAATGTCCTCTTCTCAGTGTGGGGGTCCATGTACAAAGTGGAAAATGTAGATGTGGTAGAGAAGAATTTTTAAAGGTTATTCAGCAGTAGTTACTGGGAATGGCAACTTTCGATCTCAACGTGGACTTCAGTATAGCTTTTGTTTTAATTAATAGGCACCATCAGCAGAAGATTATATGCACCTTTTTCATAGGACGATCAAGCCTGCCCTAACTTGAATAATTAACATTGTATGGAGCTAGTGCAATATAATATCCACATTGGTAAAGCGAGATTGTTGGAAAAAAGAGCAAATCAAATATTGGTGAGGAATATTCGATGGTAGAACTACCAATTGAGTCCAGGGCCCCAGGAAAGTTGGCTGCATTTCTGAATTGGGTACACTTGTTTTTGCTGCAGAATTGTAGTTTTGGGAGTATTTACACCAGCCTGTCACATGACTATGTCATTGTAACCCCATGGCGGTTTATTATGTTTGTGCAGAAATGGTTTACTCTTTGCATATACGTTGGTACAGAGCTAAATATTCTCTAGCAGTTATGATCTTTGCTGTACAGTTTTCTGAGTCTAGAGAGCTCTGTAAATGTTGTCTCCCTTTGATGACTCCTGTTTATATTCATACACTCAAATTCACCTAAGTATTCTTGGCATATATAAATGTGGTGTTACTGCTATCTAGAGTTGCTTGACTGAGTAGCAGCTGATAGTAGAACTCTATTTCAGGACCGTAGGTTCAGATTATGCTTTCAGCGTTATATTTTATTATCTCGGCAGCCCAAGAAATATGTTAAAACAACACAACTGCTAGGGACTACAAGTCCCATAAGTGCAAGCAAAAATATTCCAGAAGTTTACCACTCAGGTAAGCCAGGCACCATATGTTAACACCCCAAGGAAAAGCACTTCCTCTTTCTCCGCTGCTCAGCAGCCAGATAAGTGTTTTCCTTGGGAATGTTATTTTTGTGCTGTTTGTTACATGATATCAATTTTCACATTTCAGGTTGAAAGACGTAGAGCATCTGTATGAACTTGCTTCAATTCCTTTGGGAGGCTTGGACTTCCCCCGAGCAGTTTTATCCCCCAAAACAGGGTCTGTTCTCAAGGACATGCCGGCTAAATAGGATTTTGGCTCCCTCTGTTGTTGCCGTCCAAGCTTATTGGGCATGGTTGGGGCCTCTACACGGCTCTCCTCCTTCGCCCTGCCCATGCTTATTGGGCATGATTGGAGCTTCTCCGCTGCTTTCCTCATGGTCGCTGCCTCTCTGGGACGGTTTCGCTCCTTTGAGGAACTACAGAGTACTGTTACTATCCTTCATCACCAGCAGTGCTGTCCAGAGAAAGTGGCTCACGTCCCTTTGATCTCCAGTGCAGGAGAAGAGAGCAGCATGAGCGCTAATCCACTAATGCCACATTGTCAGTTACAGCTTTTTTCCCTCCCTAACTTAGCCTCAGGGTATCACAGCAGTTTGTCTAGGACTATCTGGTTTAGCGCTGGGTCCTGTTTCACTTGTGAACTCTCTCTACACCACAGTAAGTTGGGGGAGATTCTGGCTAGGTAAGGCATAATATTATTTCACCTCCCCACTGAATCCTTTGGATGCATACAGCCCTTGACGTTGTTGGGGCGGATCATCAATGAGAGGAGCTAAGAGTGGGGGGGGAAGTTAAAGAGGTGGGGTAAGGGCCAAATCCATTTCCCTCTGGATGAAGAACTTCTGTGTATGCTACATAGCGGCGGCACCTCCCACCTGGTCGCCTACCCGGATCCCACAAACTCAGACCACACCAATTTTGCTTTTGTAGAAGAATTGAGGCCGCAGTTTATTAGGCAATTTTCAACTTACAAGCGATCCTTCAACCACCATTTTCAATTTTTTAAAGAGCTATGGCCCTTCTTTTCATGGGCCTCCGAAGCACTCTGCCCTACATTCAGTGCCGGCCAGTCTGCCCCAGGTGCCTTATCACCTTGCGGTGTGTAACCATTGGTTTGCATTCAGGGCAAGCGTCTGCTTCCAGCCCCAACCGGAAACCATTCATTTGCATTCAGGGCAAGCGTCTGCTTTGAGCCCCAACCGGAACGAGCCTGTGCCCTCCTTGTCACGGCCCCAAGCACTGTGCCCTACATTCACCGCTGGCCAGTCTGACCCAGGTGCCCCATCACTGGGTGACCTTTCACTTCCAGTGCATCCACTCGTTTCCTTCCGGGTAAGCGTCTGCTTCCAACCCAGCCGGGTGACCTTTCACTTCCGGCACCACCACACCTTCTTTTCGGGCAAGCGTCTGCTTCCAGCCCACCGGGTGACCATTCACTTCCGGTATCACTATTCATTTCAATCCAAGCAGGCGTCAGCTTCCAGCCCAAGAATGAATTGATATCCTGGGTGAACGTTTCCACCCTTCATTGCCAGTTGACCTAGTCACCAACTTCTTCCGGGCCACAGGCTCTGCCCTTGATTGTTTCCTTCCGGTTCAACACACAAGGCCATTGTGGTAGCCTGTCAGTACCACCCTGGGTCCTGACTATCACCTGTTTGTGGCCTGTTCCCCTCCAGCAACTTGCCATAATTCTTTATATGTACACCAAAAGGACCTGTAAGTCTCCTATGCCTCTGCGACAGTTATCCCCTAGAGTACTCAATCGCTGCTCCTTCTCCGCGGGTGGGTGGGTGTCCTCTGAAGAATCCCCAGGAGAAAGAGGGCCCCGTGCCAGGCACCCGCAGTTAAATACCTTCTATGCCACATTCCTATCGCTAAATTTACGACTGGGCTGGACCCAGTGTCCCATTTCTTAACCAGTAACCTTCCTTGCCTGCCTTATCTCCCTCGCTTACACCTGCCAAGTCCGGGCTCTGCTCCCTGGGGGATGGCCTCCACTAAGGCCCATGGTCCAGCCATATCCCCCCACCCCATTGGGTGGGGAGGCCGAACCAAGGGGCACTGCAGAGAGCTATGTTCTTGGCCTTGGAACACTTGGGCAGGGCCGTGCTGCCAATCATGACCCCACCCCCCCTCCTGGCTTCCAATTGAGGAAAGACCCATTTCCTTGGTGACTGCTTGTACATCTTGAGGCACCACAGACCCTGCAACAGGCGGAGTGTAGTCCAAAACTCACACTTCTCCTCCTTTGGATGCCATTGAGAGGCTCAGACTGGTATTCTTAAAACACAGAGCCAAACCCCTAGTGGATCTGTGCATCCCTTACCAGACAGGGTTTACCCATGTTGAGCACTCTTTGTGAAGATAATGATGATGGGGAAGAGTACAGTGACCCTGATAATATAAGTTGGAAAGCAAGCCAGGGCCCAGTTAACTGTAGAGATCGGAGGGCAGTCTAAAATGGCCCAGGCTGGGTATCTCCTCTAGTGCGTGTGGATTACGGACTATGGAATACGAATGCATGCTAGAACCAGACAGTATTTATCACGCATGTTCTGTAAAGCTGGTTTTGGTCTCACCCAATGTGTGGGTAATTGTATTAGGAAGCCCATGGACAAGGAGGTTAGAGACCACCTTGAGGCAGAATGTCTACTTTCATGCAGACATGGAAAAGTCACTTTTACACAAGAAATTGATGGCAAGATTGACACCTGTATAACAAAATTTATAAAGAATGCCAAAAAGGGCATAGACGGTTTCTAGAAGGTATGCCTGGATTAATCACTAGATATTCTCAGTCCGTTGACTAAAATATTAGACATGGCTGAAGAGATCAAAGATACTGTCAACATTATCTTAGTGTAAAAACTGTTGGGCTGGGCACAGAGAGCAGTATGTTTTCTTGGGAATGGAACCTGTGTGCTCGCTACTATTAGGAGATGTTCTATTCTCATTAAGATTGACCCCAAATATAGGAGCGCTTGCTATTTGAGAAGCTGGTTCAGTCGCATTTGGAGGCCTCTTTGAGGGATCCATTAATAAAGGAACTTGGCAAATGTATGATAACCTAGTCCGCGCTAGACAAAGACGACCAATCCATGAAGAAAGTGTTCTGTAAACATGTTTTTGGAGGGAATGGCAGAGGCAAGGGCGCACTTCCGGCTGTCCCTATTCCCTAGCCTTCCAGGGAATGCAGGGTAACCGTCAACCCGACTACCAGTTGCAAGAGCAGGAGTGAAAAGGGTTTATTTTTTTACCGACCTGTGCCCAACAAAGAGGTGGCAGAGGAAACTACCATTGAGCAGTGAATGCACCCCACAGTGCCCTGAAGTAAGGATTATCCATTTTTCCCCACCCAGGGTAGGGTATCATTTGGTTCTGTGCCTTCAGAGCTGGAGGTTGATAGCAAGGGACGTTAGGCTGTTATATACTGTCTAAGGATTTCACATGGAGATCTACGACAACCCCGTTCAAAACAGGAGACCCAGCCCCATATTTTTAACTGAGTAGGATGGGTCCCTTATTTCTAGACAAAGCAGCAATTGTTCCTTCAGTACTACACCGAAAGGTTTCTTAAGTAATTTGTTTCTCATCAAGAAAAAGAACAAGGGTTTTCAACCACTAATAAATCCGAGGGAATTCAGTCAGTGGCTTGTGGATCGCCACTTAAAGATGGATGTTCTCCATCTTTTGAGTGATATTCTCTTACCAGGCGATTGGATGGTTATTTTAAAGCTCAAGGACACCTATTTTACCATCCCCTCCTTTCCTGTTCATCTCCAGTTTCTGCAGTTTGTGTGGAACTGCCAAGAGTTCAAGTTTGCAGCACTCCTGTTCAGACTCTTTTCAACACCTTGGTGCTTCACCAAGGTCATGTGACCGGTGGTAGAGACTTTATGCTCCAGAGGGGTCAGGATTATTTACACCTGGACAATTCTTTTATTGCATTAAGAATCATCTGCACTCATTCACAATCTGACCTAAACTCAGTCATTTTTACAAAATTTCAGTTTTATTATCAATAAACTGAAATCAGAGTTCATCCCCTCTAAGTTGATGTGTTTTCTAGGTTTCATCACAGACTCTCTCCACAAGGCCATGATGGGGATGCAGTAGCGACAAGACCACATAATGACTTGGTACAGCTTAGCAATCTTCTGTTCAGTTCCAGATGTAGTAACCAATGCCAGTCTTTCTGTCTGAGATGGCTCTTTGCGGGGATGTCCACACTGGAGACCCATGGTCGGAGCAGGAAAGAGAGTTGCATATGAACTGTTTAGAATTGCTTGTAGGGTCCTTCAGGGTACACTAGCTAATGAAAGACAAAGTATTGTGTTCCATTCTTTTGAAGATGGACAAAGTATCAGCAGTATGATACCCCAACTGTTTGGTGTGGGGGCTTGAGATCAAATATTGGTGGATCTCACCAAAGATTTTTGGCAATTCTGTCTTGACAAGAGAATTTCTATCAGGGCACAGCACCTTTCTGGAAAGTTCAACTGCATTTCACATTGCCATTCAAGATACTTAAGTGATTTTGGTGCATGGAAGCTAGAGCAAGCTGATGCTCTTTCGCTTGATCACGGACATGTGGGGCCCTTTTCGGGTGGACATGTTTGCGTCCATCTAAACCATCAGCTTTTTCAATTCTTTAGTTGGAGACCGGATTCGTTGGCTTAGGTTATAGATGCTTTCCTACAAAACTAGAGCCAGATCCAAGGTTATGAGTTTACTCCATTCTCTATGATCACCAGGCTGATGTCTCAAGTCCGGTGCCACAAGGCATTGGTGATCCTGATAACTCTGGTTTGGAGGTTGCAATTGTGGTTCCCAGTTCTTCTGGAACTTTCTACTGATTCTCCAGTCCTGCTTCCCACAAGTCTAAATATGTTGTGAGACCTGAACTTACACCAGCTTATACTGGATGAAATGCTTTGACTTGTGGCGTGGAATATTTCTGGGAATGCTGGGGCATCCCAGGCCTTTTGAGACAGGCTTCAAACCTCATCAGGTGAGCTTGGGAGAATTCCACCTCTAAACAATATAGCTTGCTTGGCGCAGATGGTCCTGTTAGTGGTTAGAGCAGAATCTGGATCCCTTGTAGACAGATGTAGTCCACATTTAATTTTTTTTTTATCAGAGTTGTCTTCAGCAGTTTGCGGATATTGGGCAATCAAATTGTTCCAGTTGGTGATATCCACTGTCCATGAGACGCGGAATGGTGTCCCTGTGGGGGAGCATCCATTGGTGTGCCAACTATTAAGAGGCATTAGGCTGTCTAACCCCCTTAATGCATATACTCTTAGCTCTGGGTTATCAATTTGGTGTTACGCCTCTTTGAATCCTGGCAGGCTAATGTTTACTTATCCCAGAAGGGGCCGGCAGGTAAGGTAGCAATGCTTCTATTTTTGGTCTCATGCAGATTAGTTTCTGATGTGACAGCTTTGGATGTGTCTGCTAGAATTGTTACCCCAGAAGGTATTGCCTTTACAGTGTTGCATTACGCTAAGACCGTCATTAAAACATGTGCACTTCCTAACTTTCCCAGACCTCCCAAAGTTGTGTGTAGTGCGATTCATTAGAGCTTACGATGAGCTAACAGAAGATATAAGGCTGGCAGATACCAGTCAGTTACTGTTAGCCAGATGGGTCCTATATATGATGACTGAAGCTGGTATTAATACCCCTATATTTGGGGTACATTCAGCTGGCGGACAGTGACCTCTAAGGATTTCTCTGTGGGAGGAAGTTTGGAATACATTGGTCATCCTAGTCCACTTTTTAAAACGTTTCAGTTTAACCCAGTAATGAACATGACTTCAGTTGTTGTAAGTAAGCTCCTGACAAGTCCTAACCTAGAATATAACATTTTATTAGCTCCCGTTTAGGAAATTTTCAATTCTGTTAAGGACACTGATGTGAGGATCTTGCCGCCTGGGGAAGTCTTGGAAGTTTGTCCCAACCTGGTGCGCAGAGCCCTAAGACCTTGTTGGGTAACATATAATTCCTTTTATTGTACATGTTGTTCACATGAAAGATATAAGGGACGTGAACTTATCATAACATTATTTCCCTGTACTCGGATCATTTGAAAGCTGGATTGACCTCGAATGTTGTTATTCTTTGGTTGAGTGAGTACTGATAACGTTTCTATTGCCAATGGGAACTGACCAGCAACAGTATTACCAGTGAAGATGTCCATTTTGGATCTGCCGCATGAAGAAAGAAGTGCTGTTCCTTGGGGATGCTATTATATGGTGCCTGACTTACTTGATTGGTTAACCTCTGGAATATTTTTGCTTGGACTCATGCAATTTGTAATCCCTAGCACTTCCGTTGATTTAACATGTTTCTTGGGCTACAGAGCTAATAAAGGAAATATTTTGATGCTTAATCATTGCCTCCTTGCACATAATAAAATTTAAACTTTCCTTCACAATAGCTAGGTAATATTATACTCACAGTGGAAAACACAAGCAACCAGGCTAGTAAAATGTATGGGTGACGAACAGACGACTTGATTGCTCGTATTCAGGTTGTACGGAAATACCTCACGATAGAACAGTCATATTAAAAATGATCTTGTCTCGGAAGTCATTAAAAATGATTTTGTCTCGGAAGTCATTAGTCATTTTTTCAAGATCTATAAACGTAATTGGCACTGTTGTGCAGAAACCAAACTTGAGAATACAGCAGCATGGCTCTGCATAGACACATATCTCTCCTCTATAGCGACAATGTAGCTTTGACTGTATTCAAAGTGGTGCTTATGGTGTTTGTATCTGGTCATGCCAGCTTTGTAACCTCTTTCTGGGTTTGAGTTTTGCAGGATCCCGCAAGTCACACTAGTTTATCATTACATGGATCTAGTGACTGCTTATGCCTATTAGCCAGAAAGGTTATACCATGGCTTGTCATAAAATTATAACTGATGCTTCATGTGACTGTTTTTGTTTGAGGCAAGTGCAAAATATCTAAAATGAAAAACAAAGCAATATTGCGTTTTGCAGTGAAAACTCGCTCTCCTACAAGAGAGGAGGAAGAAGAGAAGGAAGCAACAGAAAATAATATTTTGGAAACAAAGTATTAAATGATTCAGTGGGGGAAAATGGAGGCATTCAGTAAGCAGTGTCCGGTTTCTGTATGCAGTAGACTGCTTTAATCTCCGGAACATTATGATTTCTAAACTATGTCCTCACCTCTTAGAATAACAGCCATAAATATTAATCTTAACTGGAGATACTTAAAGAACAGTGTCTTACCTATGAAGAGGTTACATTTGAGGTCTAGCTTTAGCAGGACCTTTTTATTTTACTACAATTATGTGTATAATATAATTGTAGGGACTTTCAGCAAGCCCTCTTCATCCATTGATCTCTTAAGTTATTCACATTTTTTTTTTTAACTCGCACAGCATCGGACATTGTGTCAGCCAACTTCAGCCATTGGCTAACTTAGCTGTGAGTGATCACGTTCTTTCCTATCGCAAGGTGCCCATCCACATACAAAGTAGTTCCCCCAAGTGTCAGCAACTGCTGTAACAACAAGTGCTTTTTTTAGATAAAAAATGTTTTAGCTTTTAAACATCTTTTTTTATTTAGATGGGGGCCCAGCAGCTTCCTCAACAAAAACATTTTGGAAAAACTGTGGCAAGTAAAATAAGCATTGATAAAGCCAAAGGGTTGAAGGCTAACAAAAAAACAAAAGGCTTTGTCAATACTTGTTAAATTTTGAAAGCATTGAAATTTTAGAAAACTCTGTGAGAGTCTCTGTCTTCCTAATGCTGAGACATGAAATTCTCCACAGAAAGTGTGACATATTCCTATTTAGATCTGTAGAGTTTTCAACTAAATTTTTATTTTAAAACACAAAAACTGACAGAGGTCTATTGGGCTTAAACATAAACTCGCTATAACTTCTGCTATAGAAGAACAGTTTTTTTTAGGGAACGCGGAGACACCTTGTTTTTGGAATTCATAATCCACAACAGTAGATTACCCTTTCCTGCAAAAATCTAGTAATCTCAGGATTATGCTTTAGGTACAGACATTTATCATTTTTTTAGGTTCCCATACCAGATTGCGCACACTGTTGACTTGTGAAAGACCTATTGTCAACTTACAGTGGAGTCCTAGCCCGCTTATTTCTGACCATTAGTTGGATTTATTGTCACTTTTGTTTACTTGCTCCTGATTTGATTACTTGACTTTCTCTAGAGTTTGTTGCTCCCCTGAGAAGTGTCTGTACCAATTCTTTTGATCGACTGATCTGTATCCTTTCACTACTCACTTTTAAGGAGCAACTTTTTTCTTTTTGGTTTAGGACTCCATGAATATGCAAGTGTTTTGCATCTCTCACCCTCGTTTGTTTCTCGGCACCAAAAAACCAGCCCTCCTTGCTTCGTATTGCGCTCTCCTTGTGTGCTACTCACCCTTTGTTTGCGTCTTTCCGCAAAAGTCACCCGCCTCCACATGCTGTGTGTTGCCCTTTCACTTTTCCCACCGTCCCCTGTATTTCTCCCTCCTTCTTGTGCTGGTTTTCCCCTCCTTCACCCCACCTACTCCTCCATTGACCTACACCTCACAAACATTTTCTACCTGTATTTTGTGCTTTCATGCTAATTGTTTTTTTTTATTTACTGAACCATGTGGCCTTCGCCATTTCTGATGAGTAAATTAGAAAAGAAAAATGGTGCCCACATCATTTGGTAGGGATGTGCATGCATGTACCTACGGAATGATCATATTATAGCACTTTATTATTGTTTTTCTTTTTGTTTTTTTGCCAGTTGTGGACCTCATCTGCAAACTGTATTGCCAAAGCCAATAGATCCAAAAGGCAAGACCTATTGGCTATGCCAATGGTTGTTAACCGTATGCGCCTGTTAATAATGTGAATTCTGCATTGATCTAAATAAATATCATAAAACGGTAAACTGCTCATTTGTCTGAACGATTCACAGCCATACTCCTATGTAGAACCTTTTTTATTCTAACAATAAGTGACTTTTTTCCAGTGTGTCCCCTGTAAATGACTTGGGTCAGTTTTTTTCTGCCAGCTCAAGAGGAGATCAACCAAATTTAGTTTATGTCAAACGCACCACGCTATTTTGAACACTGTATCAAAAGAAAAGAAATTGTCCAGTTTGTCACATTCACTAAAAAATGGGGATTTCTACATTTCAAGCTGCTTGCGCAATTAATCACCACAATGGATGCAGAAGCCTGGAAAGTCAGTCTGTACTCTGCTTATTATGCACCGTTGCACATGCACTTTAATTCTTTCAATGCACATTGTGTGCCCAAACAACAAAAAACCCACAACTTTCGTGGAAAAAATTCAATTTAATTACAGTTGCATGTTGAATATGGGTTTCTAAAATCAATAATGCCTATATTTTTTAGTTGATGTGTTAGACTTTTCATTTTCTTTTCCACTGCCTATCTGATGTTCCATTCATAAGCAGACAAACATAGACACCATGGTGCACTGCATACAGCAAAAACATACTGTCAACTGGCCAATTGGGATTTTTACAGATCCTCATATCTGATCTAGAGCCTTGTGCTGGCCCTACGCAGACCTAAGCACCTTTTTATGTGTTTACAAAACCTCACATCCATATACAATGTGATTTCATGAGGCTGTGCATGTGCTACAGACAGCACACCTTGAAAACAGAGGTGTTTCCGACTTGTCCTGTATGTAGAACATGAAACAACTTGGAGAAATTCTGTGTTACACATATGTACTTGAGACAATGCAATCGCATAAAAACAGTGGCGTAGCAGCAGCAGCTGCTGCACTGGATTTTTAATAATAAAAATGGTGCTCTCTGTTAATTAAGACACAATCGCTTCTAACGTGTGGCGGGAGCAGTCACCCATTTCCAAAAATAAAAAAGTAGTCCTGAAATAATGCATGAAAATGGCCACTGTGTATGCTTAACAGTAGTTGGCCAGTGCTCTCAGGGATGGCTAAACACCAGAAGAGGCATGACGTATGCATGACCTTGACGAATGGGGAAAATGAAAAATGGAACTCTGATGGTGCCAACAAATGGGAAGCCCGTGGACAAACTATAAGCCGACAAAGTAGATACAGCATTTCTCTTTCAGGCAGCGCGTGCTGTCTAGGTCTGAGACCTAAACAGAAATTGACCATCGCACCAGCTTGTCAAGGTCAGTGCTTTTGGCTTTGCCAATACTTATTATGTTATGATGCTCATTTTGATTGGCGAATTAACCTGGTTCAAACTCAATGATAGGAATGCTGAATGGCCCTGCTTCTCTATAATGAATCCTTTGTACTTGTTATGAGGTCATTCCTTAACCCAAAGGGGACCGAGAAAAATAAATAGCTAGACATAAATGTGCTGCAAGTTCAGGTCATAAACATACAAAAAAGTGAACCTTTGAAAGGTACTTTTGTGACATTCAGACTATTTAAAATCATGGGCAGCTTCTTTCCTCTTATTTTTCATGAGGTATTTATTTTATTCAGTTTGTTAATCGTAAACGATTGACGTGCTTGTGTATCCAAAGTTGGGATACAGTTTTGACCCTGCCATCCTCATACCGGTGTATTACTTTGTAACCAGTCTGAGAAGATGAGGAGTTTGGTACGCCAGCAGCCAGTGAGACATTTAGTCAGAGATAGGGCACACACCTCCAACATGAACCACTGAGCTCTAAGGCATGCCTTTCAAGGTAGATAGCAGTCATCTTGGAACAAAGGCATACATTCAACCTACTGTACACACTGGCACTATTGTGTAAACCAGAGTCTGATATCAGGAGGTAGACACTTGCTACTTCGAAAGCGGGTTGACCATATTGGGGTTTTTCAGTTATTAAACCTTGTTTTTGGGGTCGGATTGGACCCAAAAATGGGCCCAGACACCTCCAAAAAACAGTGCCCCACACCCGCAGATCATTACTTTTTATGAAACATTGCTTTGTTAGTTCAATAGAATACTTTGGTGTCCTGGACCACTGGTCAAGACTGCAACCCATCATTGTACCACTGCAGCTCATCAGTGGTCTCCTGATGCTCATATTCAAGTCTATAGACATTCTTATTCTCAGGACCCTGAACCAATGGTGTCCTAGCTCATAAAAACTCTCAGAATTTTAGAATGCCCTACCCTTCTTCATGCGCAAACTCTCTTGCTCTAGGTTGTTAATCCTCCCATCCCACCAACCAAAAGGACCATAGTAGATCATGCACTGCTCCTGGAGACTTAAGTTCCTCATCATGGACCCATGGAATGTCCTCACACTAAGGCTCTTCCATTTTACTTGGAGTCAAAAGTGTCTCTCAGCCCCGTTCCTCTGACTCTGGACTCAATTGCTTCTTTGTGGTGTGGGTCTGGATGCCTGGCCCTTGTGAGTCAGGGGGAGTAATGACTTCTTCCTCTTCCTGCTGGACTGGTCCCGCTTAAACTAGCCGTGACCTTGTAAGCAGAGAGCCGTGTTTCACCCTATGAGTATTAACATCCAGTAAAACTAGGTTCAGTGTTTCAGGCCGAAATTACCAGCATTAGTAAAAAGGCTGATGCTGTGCAGCTTGAAAAATAGAGGAAAAAATAGTTTAATTTGCGTGTTCCAGGAGTCATTTTTTTTTTACCGATCTAGTTAGCACATATGCCATTGTTTTGTACGCTCTTCAGAAGAAAGGTCAAGGATTGGATGAGTATGTAGGATGAACACCTCTGTGACTCCCCTGACAGGCACAGTGAGATACTTTCACTGCCTTCAGAGCCCTCAGTCGTGCCCAGTCAAGAGCACCCACCAACATGAACTCAACCAGACACCTGGAGGCGATTCAGTTCACTGCATCCACTGTACAACAATCCTGTGTCACATGGGGACGTGGTTTGGCGTGCAGCAAGATGGCGGCTCTCTTGTGAGCTCCGGCGAGCCCTCTGCATGTTCCAGGGAAATACTGATGGTGTAAGCGTTAGCTGATCCTCAAAAGCTAAGGTTTCAGCTCCGCAAATGGCAAGGATCTAACCTAATCTTATCTGATCTGCTTCGGAGCCTTCGCCGATGTTTTTATCCTGTCAGACTCATTTGTTCGACATCTCCAGATCACAACCAAGATGGCGGACCCGCATCGCACACTGCGTTCTGCCAATGCGGAGTGAAAGAGGTTGGAGAACATAAGATGAATACAGTGAACATCATCCAGCACACGTTACCCACAAGCGTTTCAAGGTACATCAAGATATCAAAGCGAACAAGAAGTGAGAACCATTAAATGTGGATCCTGTAAACTCATGTGGCTGATCGGAGGACTGGTATAATTTAGGCTGATACTGGCCATACAATATCCACGTGCACCCCCTCCTTACTGATTATTTAGTACTAAAGAGCGAACACGTAATTCATTTGCACCTTACTGCAGTGAACATAACGAACGCGTGTGCCGCGAGCACCATAACGAGTAATATCGAATAGATGAACTAAATGCACAATGGCAAATAGCAGCTAATACACAGTGTCATTAAAATCATCCATTTATGGACTTGCTGAAGCTCAGTTTCATATATTTCCTGATCGGTTTAGTACACGAGTACATGTTTGCAGATGAGGGTAGATAAAATGTAATTTGAAAGAGTGAAACATGTGCTCAAAAATACCCATCTGCTTCCCCACTTGTTCTGATATTCCGCAACCCAAACTCAACATGGCGGAATCCAAAGAATTTATCACCAAGGAAAGAGAATCAAAAGTTACCCTCAAACGAACGAAGCACTCACCGCCTAATCTAGAGTCACCTGTAAAGGATAAACCAGATACCTCCTGCACACTGGATGCAATTTTGCGCAAACTAAATAAAGTGCATGAGTGGCCCAAAGCACAATAACTAATACTGATTTACTCTAGGTGGAAGTGGCAGCAATACACAATGAACTTAAAGATCTGAAAATAAGGGTCACAGCTGCAGAATCCAGGATCGGTAGAGTTGAAGCCTGTACCAATGGTCAATCTCAAAGGTTATCCGGTTTAGAAAAGGCGGTTGCGACTCTAAAATCTCAACTAGCAGAGCAGGAAGATTAAAACCGGAGAAGCAACCTCCTATTTGGACTCCTAGCAGTCGAATTGAGCTACAAATCAGTTGCTGACTTTACCTCCTGGATTCTGACTGACCTACAACTGTTCTTCGATAAAGGCTTCAAGATCGAGAGGGCTTATAGGGTCCCCACCTATAAGCCAAGTAATCTATCTTCCCCAAGAATTATGATTTTCAAGCTACTCAGACATTAACACACAGAACAAATCCTGACACAGATGAGGAAAATTAAAGTGACAATGTGGCAAACTCGGAAAATATCCATCTCTCAAGACTACGCAAAAGAAACCGTGATCTGTCGGAAAGGCTTCCTAGCCCTAAGGAAGAGACTTACGATAATGGGAATCACTTTCGCCTCACAGGACCATCCAAGTTCCGTATTACATATAAAAGTCAAACAAAATTTTTTTTAGGATCCTGCGGCGCTAACCAGGTTTTTGGAAAACAAATCTAAGTTGCAAATGGAAGCTGAACCTTCCAACACAGCATCCTCGAACTATACTCCACCCTGGTCATCTCATTTGGAAGGTTACACCATACAATCACTGATATATCCTTTTGCTGTTGCTATCTTTCGACAATATGGTTACTACAATTGCTTTACAATATGTCTTAAAACTTACACCAAAGTTTATTTACTTGTTACTTCACCTATTCTTGGTAAATCTTCTTCTAGGATTTATGGACAGGAGACTGGATCCTCCAGCACCTTATTAGGTATCCCCTTGTCTTACTATATGTCAAATTTGCCTTGGCACTATACCAAATTAATGCTGTCTAAACAATAAGGTTAACGTTGTATGCCTAAATATCTTTAGGAGGGACACTGTTATTGTTTTCTGACTTGTGTAACCTCAAGATTACGTTGTCGAGCACTAGAAATTGCTACCTAATATGTGCTCTATTATGTTAAATGTTGATTCTTGATTTCTGTTGCCTAAATATACACACCTACTCCCTCGCCTTACTCTCCATTGTCAAGGCCCTGATTTTTTTTCCTTTTTGGGTCTCCCCACTATGCATACTGCCATGTACTCGTCTAAGGTTATGGCATGGACACATGTGGCAGGCTCGGGCTGTGCTCCTACCCGTTTTCTGCGCTTTCTCCCATTTTTGAAAACTGTCTCAACAGACTTCCCCTGATGGGAAGAGACACCATTGCAACCCACTTAACACCAATTACTGTCTGCTCTATCAGTTGTGGGTGTCCCCTCAACCCCCTATCCTTCCCTACCCTTTCCACTACCTAGCGATGGTGTGGGCATACCCCTCTACATATGCACGTTGACTATGGGCTGGTCCTCCCTATAATTCTAGACTCCAGAGCGAATTGGCTAACAACCAGTAAAATATTTCCCTAAAATGTCCATTGATATAGTATCCTTAAACACGAAAGGTTTGAACCATCCAGTGAAGAGAATGAAAATATTAGACTACTAGAAAGACATAGCAGGTGAAACAAAGATTGGCTATAGAGAAGCACTATCTATGAGGAGAGGGAGGGTGATCAAGGTGCTATGCTCTGAAGTGGCAGGAAAGAAAAATGGAACACTTGCGCTCATCTCTAAGAGTTCAGGACTGACAGTCATATCGTCAGAACATGACGATAGATGGAGATGGCTGTTCACTAGGGTAAACAAGGGAAGCCAAGAACTATACATATTGAGCATTTACGCACCGAACGCTGTCGACCATGAATTCTGGGTTCGGCTAAATAAGAAACTAGCAGATATATACCACCCAATTTAAAGCTGATAGTTGGTGGAGATTTTAACCTCCTAATTCTGCTTTCCAGTTTAGAACCCCAAATCTCACAAACACATGACCAAACTTTGCCAAAGACACAGACTCAAGGACATGTGGAGAATCCACAACCTGACCGGCAATGACTCTGTTCTTCTCTTCCCTGCACTCAAGCTTTTTGAGTATTGATTACCTTTTAGTCTCTGACTCTCTTCTTCAGTACACCACATTTTATAAAATTCACCCTATCTTTGTGTCCAATCATGCTGCAGTTTCCATGTCCATCTTAATAGTACCAACTAAGCTGAATAATAAAATCTAGCGCATGAATGAAGAAATTCTTGATAGACCTAAAGATATAGAGGACCTCAAAAGGGAGATTGACTTATTCTTCAGAGAAAACAGCCACTCTGTCTCCTTTTCCGTAGTACTATGGGATGCATTTAAATGCTAGATGAGAGGACAAATAATCAAACGTGTGTCCAATAAAAATGACCAGATCAAAACATCTCACCAATAGATTGCCTCGGAAATTAAATCTAAAGAATCTACTTTCAAACAAGAAATATAGAGACCCTGAATGAGATCAAACATCTAAAATACAAATAGCACAACCTCACTACAGGCTTAAGTATGGATTCACGCTCAAAAATCAAAACAACTTCTATTTCTAAATAGGGCTGGGAAAACAGTGGCTGCCACACTTAAATTTAGACACACATCTAACAATATTTCTCATATCAAAGTGCCCAATGGAGTGCTAAAGTACAAAACTAGCAAATTTTAGTCGCTTTTAGGAACTTATGTGCTAAACTCTGTACCCCCCACCCCCAAAACTAATGTGCGAAATCTGAATGCATAGCATTTCTCCACAGTTTCCTTATTAAAAAATTAACTGAGGGAGAGAAAACCCAACTTAATAAGCCCATTGATTCTCCTGAAATCGCACATGCCAGCAGATATATCAAATCAGGCAAGGCACCAGGTGGGTTCCCTATATCCTTTTACAAAATTTTTCAGACCTCACTGATCGACCATTTAAAAAATAAATTAGATTGTTTTGTTCACCAGTGTAAGGTTTCAGTAACCGCGGTGGAAGCTATGATTGTAGTTATCCAGAAGGGCTAGAATCTCCTTTAAGGCCTCTAGAAAGAACATTCATGAAGGGGGATGCAGACTACCAAACTGGAACTTATATCAAACGGCTTTCCTGGCATCACAAGGTGCTAATTGGCTGCTTAAAGATCTACCTGACGCCCCCCCCCTTCCCAAATGGCTTGAAATTGAGAATTCCATTTGCTCACCCTTCTCCCCCGCAGCATATCTCTATGAAAAAGTTCAGACCCCCTCTATCGCAAGAGATATTCCTTGACACCGCTACAGTCATGAAAAGGTTAGATAAACTGTTTCAATTTCCACTACACAGATCCTTAATGACTGTGCTGTGGCAGAACCCCAGAAAAAAACTGGACACTACATAGGAATTACACTGTTCATGGGCCTCAAAAAACATCCACATTATTCAGGACCTATGACGACAACTGAGAACCTATAGCCTTTGCTTTTTTAGCTGCGAAGCACATCCTCCCCCCAATCGACTTTTGTAGTTTTCTAAAATTAAAAGCGAAACTCTCCAAACTAGATTGGGCTACAAACGCAACCATATGCCAGCGACTAAAATTATGGCATTACTCTAGACATATTTGCTCAAAGCTATACAAAGCTCTCAAGGCCCCCATTTCACTAAACAAATCACCTTAGTTATAAATGGTCTAAACGTTTAGGGTGTTCTGGCTTAAAACAGATCTCTGAAGAGGACTGGATAAATATAGGGAAAAAATAGAGTTGCACCCTCGCTGATCCAATCTAAATTTTTTGCCTTACACTTTCTTCATTGGACTCCTGCTAGGATGTACAAGGTGGGTCTCAGAGACAGTAACAAATGTTGGAACTGTGAAACAGCACCTGGATCCCACGAACATATGGTTTTTTAATGTCCCCCATTTGTCCCTCTTTTGGTCATATATCTCAAACAAAATCAACTCCAGATTTGAGACATCAATAACCCTGAATTTCCCACTAATTATATAAGGCCCTTGGATTATTTTGGATAAACCCAATCTTAATGAGAGAGTCATTTTCTTGCTAGATCTCCTTCTGTCCATTGCAATCAAGGATATAGTAGCAGAATGGAAATCTCTCAAACATACGTAAGAGGCGCGAATAAGCTAATCCAGCCGTCCCCAGTTCATCCGAGACCTCAAACAATATATGGCGAACATTAGAAGGGTGAGGTTAACAATTGATGCTTCGTTAACAGCTCCCTGTGTATTTTCAGACTAAACCACAATGGATAGTTTGCAGCTTGTGTGTACATTGCAGCAGTAATGTAATATTATCAAGAAAAATAGCGGTTTCGTTTATTGTGCAACACTTAGTCATTTCCCCCTTTGGAGATCTTTTAACTCGCTCTTGATGATGCTTGCAACAAAGCATTTGTTCTGTTGATATATGAATGCAGCTGGCGAGAAGTCCTCCAGGCTGGAGGTATAAAATCATGTGTTTCAGGAAGACATCCTTGACTACAGGAAGTATGTCCTGCATGTATTTCAGGTAGAATGAAGAGAGGCGAGAGATAGAGGGGTGGAGGGAAGCAGGGTGGTTGAGGGCCATGTTTTCCCAAGAACACTCTTAGCTCTGCCACAAACGTCATTAGTTTACCTAGTGTAAAGGCCTGGATGTCCTTTGAAGGATGTTGTTGTTTTCTGTTTATGACTACGCACTTTACTACAGACCGGCTTTTCAGTAAAATGCGCTGAAGCCACGGTCCTTGTGGTTTAGGGCCGTTTTTCTGCCTGTAACAAGCACTGGTAAAGCCAGTAGGCCTGGCCGTGGCATGCTGAAGCAGTAATTATGTTCTTCTTTTGTTTTGTATTTTTATTGAAAACATTTGTCATAAAAATAAAGCAAGCATTTGCACTGCCAATATGTCTGGTTTAGAAGTGTTTATTTAGCACACGGTTTGGGTTAACTTTCAGGCAATCCAGGTGTCAGCAGCGTTCTGGTAACATATGAGCCCACGACAAACAGTATTTACCCACTGTAAATGATTCAATTCCATTATTGCAATCACAGTAGTCCGGGGGCCAAGACTAACAAACCCACGTCTTCATCTTGTTTTCACCAAATCGAGCGCCTTGCTTTTTTGGAGATTTACGGTACATTGTGCCCAGATATTATCTCCCGAATTTTTAAGTCTTAAATTCAGTTTCCTAACATCAATGGGTCATTGTGCAACTGTTTTACCAGAGACACGCTGAGAAGCTGACTTTCATATTTGTTGTTCAATCAGATGCCCAGAATTAAAACTCAGCGGGGTGTGGGGGGGGGGGGGGGGGTGTGAACTGATGATATAACATCATAACATTTGTCAATACAATATTCTAATGTCGTATTGCATAGCGCCAACTACCATTATTATTGCACTGCAGTGTATTCTGTACCAGGATGCTCTTTCGAGGGAATCTGGAAATGCCATCCATTGCAGACAATGTATGTTATTTTTTTTGGTGTTTGGTTGTATGTGGTTACCTTTTGAAATTGTTTGTGTGAGTTAGTTTGAAAGTAAATTGAGTTTAATTTTGAAAGAACATTGTAGTGTTTTGAGTGCACGGGTGGGTTTGTTAAAGGATTTTCTGTTTTTCTGAAGATTAGGTAATCGGTTGTCCATTGCTCAGCTTGAGAGTGGTGTTTATCTACATATATGCATCACAATCCAAGTTCTTGTGTCATGAAGTAATGTTGTTGGCTTGACAGTGTGACAGGTTTGTTTGATCTCTGCCTTTCTAGGGTTTACGTTGGCAAGGTTAATGGCGGTACCTTGATTTGTCATTTGTATGGCTTTTGAGCTGTGTTCTGTGAATGATGTTGATAAAGTTCTATCTAGCGTGTGCTCTGTGCTCATGACTAATGTAGGTGAGGCTTGATAAGGCTTCGTGATGGTGTTGGGTGAAGCCAGACTTTGGTCTATCTGAGTGGTATTATTGGACGTACGTGTCCGAACTCCCTAAATGTAGACAGTGAGATATGTGGTGAGAAGCAGCTATTCTCTTCACCAGAGCTCCTTCATATTCATGCATTATGTTTAACATAACCTCTTGCAGTTGTATCCCAATCAGCTTCACTAAAGCACTGGCTTTCTCGCATCTTTTCGAAGCCTTTCACAGTAAATGTCATTTATGTATTGCTTAGTACACAGGGCTTTCAGAGATCTTAGGCCTAGATCTATCAGTGCTTGCTGTCACTTGTCTTAGGCCTTTGTAACTCGAGGTCAGTTAGGACTTCCTTATTACATGGTTACTCCCTGTCCTTGGAGGCCCAGCACTCATGCACTACTGCAAGCTCATTGAAGTACTTCCTTCTAGTCCTTGACGTTTTCCATAGTAGTCAGTCAGCAATAGCTTATTGGAGAGTGTTGTGGGATAGAATGACCAGTTCAGGCAGCACATGTATCAAGTGCACTAAAATATAACGTAGACGTTGTGTTGTTAATTTGTACCAAAAATACTTTTTTATTATTATCATGTAAATATTTGCAGTGACTTTAAGAATTTCTATCACAAGCAAAAATGCAAGGCATATTATACACAGCTAAGTCTCCTCTGCCCCTGTATCAGTTGCCAGGGATGTGGATGGTTTGAAACATGATTTTCTGATCAGTTCTTTGTCTTATCAACACTTGGGGTTGTGGATTGAAAATGTAACAGAAGTACTAACATGAGTTCAGTTTGTCACGTGTGCATTTGAGCATTTCAAATCCCCCCACCCTACCCAACAATATTGAAATCAAAGTGTAATGATTCGAAAGCATATTTTTTCAACAAGTCTGTATGTGCAGATTCAGGAAAAAAACTATTTTGATCATGGTTGTTATGTTGCGCCTATACAGGCTGGTCATGTGTAGAATGTTGGAAGTGGGCGAGCCATTGAAGCCTTGAGCCAGATCCCTTGCCAAGCCTCAGCCCTAAGTCCTCTAGTATTATCAAACCAATAGGGAGCCGAGTTTGATGTGTCTTCTTCCTGGCCCCTGCAATCGCACCTTATTCTGAAATGCCCACCTAATCTCCCTCGCCCCGCCCCGCCAGATGTAGCAGAGGAGGTGCATGCCAACATGTATTTTTGATATTTCTGACTATCTCTGAGGTGTTCAGATGGGCTCAGAGTGAAAAGATAGTGCTAAAAAGTGCTGGGAGAGGGACATTATGCTAGTGATTGTCTAAACAGAGTGTTGTGTAATTGGATAATAGGAAACATCACTAGCATCACATCCCTTTCCGAGCACTTTCACATTTCTTCACAGCGCTTTCATTGTCAGCACACCTGAACGGCTTCCTTCCTCCATCCAAAGAACAGAAATGAAAACAGGCTTTGCTAAATCCAACAGGTTTAGCTTTATTTTTATCAACGCATGTAAACACAGACATTGATAAGTGCCATTTGGCTACATTGCACGAGCAAATGCTGTTCAAAAACCAGAAGCACAAAAGGATTGCTTTCTACATAGAGTGCATATACGAGATAAAAAAATGCAACATAGTAAACGTTGCGGTTGAGTTTTGCGGATATAAAAGAGCCCCACTTGCATTCCAGTGAGAGCGCTTCCCCACAGGCGGAAGATAACCGAATAGCCAGGAGCATTAGGTGAGGCAGTTATACATCTTTTGGTGGAGCCAAAGTGCACCCTGTATATATTTCAACAAAAAATGGTAATAAAACGTCTTCCAGACAGCTGTGCTGTTAAGCCAGACCTAAGAAAAAAAAGCCTGCAGTCACTTATGAGCTCTGTGTGAAAAGGTGGCTTGAACTATTGCTGAAACAGGTCTGTTTGTTAATGCCTGTGATACTGGTGAGAGCAACATAAAACAAGCATTGGTAACCCCAGTGTTTCTCCTGTGAGACAAAGTGGTTTTGGCAATGTTTTTAGCTGTACTGAACAGCATTGACAAAAATATAGTGTTAATGCAGCCCCGACGTAATTTTGTAAATGCACAAATGCATTCAAAATGCATGCTTGTGTTTACGAAAAATAGGGGCGGTTTATTCACCGATCTGTAACAGATCAGTAAATAAAAAAAACAAAAAGTTGTGTGAGATAGTTTTTTAAAATGTAGAGTGAAAATGCTTTAAAAAATGGATGAGCAGGTTGCGAGAACAGTGGGGGGGTTAAATAGGCAGGGAAGAAGCAACACTGGCAGTGGAAGAAGCAACACGGGGGCAGGAGAAGAAAGAAGCAACATGAGCAAGAGAACACTAGCCAAAGAAAACAACAAATGGACATAAGAGAGCAACTTGGAAAATGGGGGAGGAGGAAGAAGCACACTGGTGAAAGAGCAACACAAGTGTGGGTGGGGGAGAGAAGCACATAGGCAAGAGAGAGCAATGTGAAGAAGTGTTTGAAAAACACAAGGGAGACAGCTGGAAAACACATGCATTCCCAATGAGTACATTAACAAATAGAAAAAGAGTAGTTCCCTAAAAGAGAGCAGTGGAAGCAGAGAAGTCAGCCAGTCGAAGAGAAGGTAAAGTAGATATGTTTTATGGTGAGGACAAACACAAGTTTGACAAACAAAAACTTAAAAAGCCATTTAATAAGAAGCATGCAAATGAGTAGCAGTAAAGCCAACTAATGGTAAGCAGTAGGTGGAATACAACTCCCTGTATATTCTTGGTAAGTCCGGTATACCTAATCACAACCAGACAGCTGCACTGTCTGGCAAGTCCGACCTAAATAGAGTGCCCTGCTCTCCCTTAATGTTTTACCTTTTTTCTCTAACGAGTGCTTGTATCCACTTGCTTTAACATGTTCTATTATGTGTATTAACTGATTTAACGTCTCATAGAATTAAATATAAAATACCGTCTATTTGTGTTAAACCGAGGAAAGGAGCTCCTCATCCCTTAGCTGAATTCCACAATGTGTGAGCCCCCCATTTATTCGCTGAATAGCACAATGTGTAATCTTTACTGTTCTCCGTTTTCCTTTATCACCATATTTGAGAACACCATTAAACATTTAAAATCAGGATATGCGGCGTACAAAAACCTCTCTCGTATGTTGTTTTATAGGCTATAACTTTGATCCATCTATAATACTGTGAAGGTCATATATAGGGGCACAAATTGTGTAGCTAATAGTTATATCACAGGGCAGAATGGAGGGAGGGAATATTTCTAAATTTGCTGTGTTTAGAAATTGTCATTTCTAATACCTCTCAATACAGAGAATAATCTGACACTCTAGAGTCGTGATTGCAAATGTTAAAGAAATTCACCTTTTTGTTACATTGAGATATCTTTGTATCTTACATGGTTTTGTTGCACACTTGACATGTCAGATATTTTGATTGATCGATGCCTGTTCTGACTCTCAGGGCCATGCCTGACCCTTAGCTAAGTTCTCCCTATATATTTGCTAATTTGACTACCTCTTTAGAATTTACACAATGTCCAGGATGCTGGTGCAAAAGTAGGCACTTTCCTTATGCACAAAGGAACTCTCAGTGGCCATCAATTTGCCTATCCAAATTCGAATTAGATGTGAGGAAAGGAACATTGCACTGTGGTGCATTGATGCGCACCGTACTAGATGCTCGGGCAGTTTATAAACTTTGGTGTATATGATTTCATTCTTTCTCCTGCCTCTGTACTATTTAAGGGTGTACTAAAATCGTGGATGGCTGGGGGTGCAAGGAGGAGGGTGGGGTCAGCAGATGTCTGTAAACCTTCCCCTGTGTGTCTCATGAAACCCAGAACATATTAATTTCTCCTTGGCAAGCCCACCGATGAAGCACTTATGTTCAAATCCTGTCCCTCCATCTCCACACAGGTCCAGTTGTGATATGCATGTGAAAAAACTACAGTTGCATTGACTTGTGACTGGTAATTGGCATGCGACAAACTTAAGAATGTTTCTTTACAAGAGTCAGATATATTTATCAATTAGTAGAAGTATATTAAAAAGTGTCAAATATACCAAAACGTTCAGAGCTATTACTCTTTGAGGGACTGCACCCCCCCATCCCCCCCACCCCCCAACCACAATAACTCCCAGAAACTAAATCTATCATGGTTTTAAGCGCTGATGCTGTCAGCCCCCTTCTGTTCCCCGTGGTTTCATTGGGGTGGCAACAGTCAGACCCCATGGAGAAGCATGTCTTGTTCGAGGTTTCCATGCGGCCTAACCATTGCCTGGCAACCGTAGGCTTTCAGCTGGCTAGAGGGGGGCTTTAAATATGAGCCTCAATAAATATTTTTCTTTACTCAATTCTGTCGTGCACGTGCCTAGGTAAGGCGAGCTGCCCCGACTTACCTGATTAACTGTGTCAGGTTTTATCCGAACACACGACTGACAGGAACCATGGGGTCCTTTTGTCCGTACGTCACCGCTGTTAAATTTTGGCAGCCGGTCTCTTTTCCCCGTGAAGCACAGCAGTGTTTTGTGGTACGAAGTTATTCAGGGGAAAAAGGAAAGCAGTTTTCTAGGTCAGAGATGAGGCTGCGGTTGTCAACGTTTCTCCACATGAGTGGCGCGGGCTGATGAGACTCGTTCTCCGATGCAGCAGTCTGTCTCCAGGAGACAGTTCAACCCCATACAAGTGCCTCGTCTCGACAGCTCGGCTGCGCACCACGGCTGCACCTTGCCATGCTCCATGGTCGAATGCAGACCTTCTCCCAGTCTTAGCAACTGAATACATAATATACCAGAATTTTTAATTCGCTTTCTGCATCGCCTTCAGCAACTGTTTACGACGTGTGGGAATGTTCTTTCAACATAGAGTGGTATATTTATGCTTTGCCTTAAAGTGTAGGACGCCTTTCTTTTTCTGCATTGAAGGATAAGCATGGTTATTTGACTTTTCAATTAAAGAGTAATAACTACGGTATCTTCGCCATTGTGACGTGACGCGTTAGTGAGTCAGTCCTTCGCGAGGAATGTATACCTCGAGTACCGTTGCACCTTCACACCCAGTTCCTTTAACTAGCAGGTCCACCTGTACATAGTCTCTAACGAGTCGGTTCTTAACCGGGCTTTTTTCTAGTAGGTTTCACATAATCGCGCCAAAAACTTCATCTCCCCACTTTAAATAGAATGTTTAATTCACAGAATCGGAATTTCCGAACTGACAATTACTTAGTGAAGTGGAAAAGACCACCTCCCTGGCTTACCTTTCTAGGTGTACAGATGCAGGAAAAAAGTGTGAGAATGTGGAATAGTCATGCTACAACTTTTGGAACACTCCCGTAAAGCTGGAATTTTGTGCGGCTCGCAGTAGTTCATAAAAGGTGCATTCTCACTCATTCAAATAATCACACAAAACATTTCCCCCAAAATGTTGATATGTGTTGGCAGTGGTGGGGGCGGCGCGAAAGGATCACTTCAAATTTCACGGAAGGTATATGCAAGAGCTGAGTAAAACGTTTCTTCCTTGGAGGCGAAAAAAATAAATAACATGCAAATACACTGTTCAGTTTAAGTGGCTCCCCTTTCAAAGACAAAAACGGTATGAGATGAGAGGGCTCGATTTGAAGCAAAATGTGCCCCCATCTAGGGACTCCCTCTGGATCAGGTGTATATCAAGTATGTAAACCTCCCGTTCTGGAGCCAGGCTGAAAGTCCAGAGATGATGATGATGATGATGAAATAGAATATGTTACTCAGAAGATTCAAGTTCTCAGTCCGCTTTTACACACAGGGCAGTCAATATTTTGTTAATTTGTCTGCTGCATCCATCGTTCATGAAGGAACTTTGCAAAACATCCAGACATCATCTATCGCTCCATAAAAAGAACAAACTCTCAGATAATTATTTTCCTCACTGCCCCTAGGTATGTTGTACTTTTATTTTTGAACTCTCCTGCTTCCATGGTATGCATGTTAGGTATAGGGACTACTGGCATAGTCCTTGACAGAATCCCTCCTAGATTTCTGTATGCACAAAGGCAGCTGGGATATATGTTACCAGTTTTCTCATAACCTCTGCTATGTTTGGTTTCTTGCTTAAGCACGGCTGCAAGACTTTTTATGTGATGACCAACAAGATTAACCTTGTTGAGGAAGAGTGGACAAGATGTGTAGACGAGGTTTTATCTAGATGGGCTCATGCCATTCTCTACGTGGCCCACAATGGTCAGTTCTGGTTAAATGATGCACACGTTAAACACCCATTTATATAGGAAGACAATTGGAAAGATGTATTTGGTATAGATAAAATGTGTCACTAGTGTGGAACTTGCCTTGCATTAAGTGGAGAGAATAGAGGGGGTTACAAGGTAGGAGTGCACCCTCCCCGTTATCTTAAGGCATTTTGCTTTCACTCACCCAAAAACTCATTAAACCATCTCCTCTCCTAACTTTGGATAACCCTTCAGACACCTTTTTTTTTTTTTTTTTTTTTTTTTTTAAGAATTTCACAAATCCTGCAGCTTAATGATTGCCTCTGTTTTGTCCCTCAAGTACTGCATGGAGCCGCTGGCTTAAATTACCCCTGCAGCACAAATCACCATCTGTCAACATTTGACCTTGTGTTGGTCCACTGCAGCAGGATGTTTAATTTCATATTCTATGGAAACCCTTAAACATTCCACCACAGTGGCTCCAGCAAAGCATCCAATTTGTTTTTGGCATGCATCAGTGCTCACAGCTCTGTATGGACTCCATCAGAAGAGCCATTTTCTTCACTTACACAGCCTCCAACATCTGCCATTGAGTACAGTTCACAATCAAAAGCTTGAATTCAGTTTTATATTATGCTCCATCACTGGCCTCAGATAACCAACAACACCTGCATACTTTGAGGGAGGGTGCATTGGATCACAAATGGGGGAGCAGTTAGATGGATGACTGAATATTAGGCCACAGGGGTACCTTACCAACATTTGTTGTTGCACCCATGGATGAACCCATGGTGAAGGTGCAAAAGGGTACATGATTCATGTTCTACCACTTTAGTGAAATGACACCAGTGACGTACCTTAAGAGGTCCCAGCTGATGTTATAAAAGCTGTATCTAGAAGTCTACATAGGCCAAGAAGATGACAATTTTCCTTTTTATGCAAGAGCAAGGGTCTGTAACCACTAACCCTTTATGCATTTGTGGCATGCCACACATTTAGCATCTTCAAGTCTATAAGACTAAAGTGTGTATAACAAATGAGACCAGTTTAACTGTCTGTGCATTAACTGTAATGCAGTGGGCCTGGTCTGAAATCTACCCTTATGTAGCATCAAAGTAGCCCAGAAGGATCAGTTTGTTTCTTGGAATCCAATTTCCTTTCCTTTATCACAGATCGTGATAACCTCGGTTGAGGAGACTACTCCCGTGGCATTCCAGTAACTGTCTCTGATGTGGTTCTCGAGAAGAAAATATAACCCCCCCCCCCGCCTGTCTCAATGTAGAACTCCGAAGAAATGAAATCCTAAATTGAACTCAACTCTCAGCTGGGATTTGCATGTCACTCTGTTTGTTGTCATACAAGATCCCTTTCAGATGTTGTGGGAACAAAGGTAATTATCATTTTGTACACAAGATTCTGCCAGATTATCAATTGAAATAGATTGCTGCCATACATTCAAAACAGAAAGAACTTTAAAAACTCAATGTGAGCTGAATTTAATTTTGTCATTTCTGAGAGTATAAGAAATGTTGGCCTGTTTGTGCCCAGTAATTTTCTCATTACTCAAATTTTAATATGTTCTGTTAAGATCTTTTATGCCTACTAAATAGAAACTTAAGCAAGGAGCATTATCGTGTGTTCTTTTCTTTGTATCTGTGGATGGTGCATCATGGGAGCGAAAAACGAGTACTTGCCCAGCAAAATTAGTTATCCCACACAACTGTAGTTTTTATGTCATGATTTCACGTAGCTCATATCCTCACTCACTAAAACCCTTCCCGTGCCCCTTTACCACCTACCACCTGGTTTGTTTACATTTTTCTGGGAGGAAAATCACATTTTGGCATTATACTTTTATAATATGTTCCCGGGATGAGTGGTGATCCAAGAGAAGTACTTATCATGGTTGTAAACTTCATTACTTGGGACCCAGTTAAAAAAAGGCATGGGATGTAAAAACTCAATTTGCAAGTGCAAAATCCCCTTTCTGCTTCACCAACTCTGCAGTGGTAGAACTTTATCCTTATTAACGAGAGTTGGTCCAGAGCTCCAGCTGACAAAAACTTGTGTAAAAGTACTTTTGTTAAAAGCAGGAGTAAATGTCATTTTCCATATTTTGTTTGGTGGGTGTGATAATTGTGAGCATACTGATAAAGCAGTTTCTCCAAGGTAAAGTAGGTTTGCCTTTGGATATTTCTTTTTAAGTTTAGAAACGTTTACTGGTACGTTTTGTTCACATTTCCATATATGAAAATGTACAAGTTATATTCCCGTAGGCAGAAATACCTGCACAGACGAGTACATCTAGGAATCTGGGAAAGTCTCTGATTACCAGGGTTACGATCTTACGCCTGGAATTCTTTCCAAATTCCTAATTAGGAGTGTTCTTATGAGAGCGAATCCCTACTTTGTTTTCTAACTTTCTCACTTTCCAAAAGCGAATCACTTCCTTTCCACAGACATACAAATGTATCAACCTATAGTAAATATTGTAGTCTAGCTGACCTGCATACAGCATATTTGGCACTAATAAATAGATACATTGTATGTACTGTTTGAGCATTTCTTCCCAGCCTCTGACTTGACTGCAGTTCTGTAAGCGTAACGTTTGGTGCCTATTAACCTGGAAGGATATACCTAATCAGCCTTGCTAGCCTATTCCGTCTTCTCCGAATTGATCTTCCCTATAGTTGCGAACTTGACATCTCTGCTCATAAGTGTTTCATCATGGGTCTGTGCCTCCTTGACAATAAATAAGTTTACAAATCTGTTTTTAGTTTACATTTTTCCCCATTATTCTCAAATTGTGATACAATGTTTATGCACACCTTAGAAACAGTGACTCTTGCCAAATATTTTTTTTTTCAAAATTGCTGGGAACCCGGAGAAAAGAGATTAAAGATTCGCTGCTTTAAATTGGCTGCACTGAGGTTGAGGGCTGTGGGAGCAGTGCCCAATTTGCGCTGGTGTTCGCAGGTAGTGGGCACTAGTACTCATGTTTGGGAGCTGGTGCTTCCTTTTCATCATTTAACTTGGATGCAGATCAAGAGAGAAACAGGCAGAAAAGAGAGAAGGAATGAGGAAGAGAACTATACGAAAACAGATGGAGAAAGAATAGATGAGAGAGAGGGAGGAAATGTAGGATGGTGGAAGAAAGCGACATGAGGTAGAATAAAGAGTAGGCTTCTTGGTATTCTGCAGCCCTAGAATTCTGGATCCTTGGTGGCGTGCTCCAAGAAAAACTTTAGGCCCCTGCACCTTCTTTTGTTTCGGACAACTTAAGCACTGGGTGAGGGAAGAGAAGAGCGGAGCACAGATTTACTTTCCCCTGTGATAGATGCAGCAATCGAGTGGTTACGTTCCTTCCCTCAAAAGGCAACACCTAAGATGTATAAGATGGCTTCAGTATGTGGGATCAGTTCATTATGTGTTAATCATAAATGCCTAGCTCTCAGTTTCCTACCCAGCCAACATATTTAAGTGATGCACCAACGGCTCATAATTACTTCAGAATGTTCTCTTCCAGTAAGGCAAAACCAGGTCCCAACTATTTTGATTCATAACTCCCGGACCAAAGAATGGCTTGCAGCCAGTACATATAATATTTATCAATAAATCTCCTCAAGAGTGCACATTTCAAGAAGTTCCTACCAATCACATAGATCAGGTAGCCAGTGTACTGACATCCACCCCTCTTGCGCACATGTCCCCGGACCCATCACAGCTGTGTTCCCGTTGTCAGTCAAGTCTTAGCAGTGAATTGTGTCCCATTGGTCAATCTCTCAATCTTTCATGCATTGGGTACAATATCTGTGGGTAGATTGCTCATGTCAAAGGTGAGATGCCCAGTTCCAGATTTTTTTATGTAAAGTACTCCTTATCTCTTGTGCGGCTGCCACTTTAGATTCTATACTGTCTGGTAGTTGTATCAATGCTTGTAAAATTATGTGCACTCCACCAGCGGGTGGTGGCTTGAAGTACTGTACAAAGGCCAGCAAGAGGTGAACACCAGCCAAAAGAGATATTAGAGGATTATTCTGGCATGCACCCTCAAAAAAAAACAAAAAAAAAACTGAACAGCTATTTTCTTGATTTAAAAAAAAATATATATATTAAACTGCTAAAGACCCGAAATTATTTTAGATTACATCCATTTTATGAATCTATATTTGATTTGTTAACTGATGTTTACCCTTAAATTGAGCTTTCTTGTTTTGTCAATTTATGTGCTACTGAAAGCTATCCAGAGAGTCATTTCTGTCTGTGGCTCAAATCACTGTACCTTTTCCACCCTTTGGATGCAAAAACCCAAGACCTGATAATCAAATTTGTTTGCGCCCGTAGGTGACAGAGGCTAGCATAAAAATCATTTCGGCATGGTACATAGATATAAATCCTCCTTCTGTTGATCATGATATTTTGAAATGCATTAATCCTACGGAAATAGTCTGCCTCTTCAGGGGGTCTTCCACGGGTGGTATGCGCCTGGGTTAGCAGCGAAAAAAGACAAGGGTTGGGACAACAATGGACAAAGTTTGGAACACTTTGAAAGTCGGAGCTTTTTAGATCTTTTAGATATTTTGCATTGCAATGGGGATTTTTACTTAGCCACAGTGAAAAATAGTGTCTCCGTGGGGCAAAAAAAACGCTTTTTTATATAAAACGTAGCACTGTAACCCTAATACATGTTAAGAAGTTATTAGTTTCCCTTTGAATCCCGTAATAATTCTCTGAATATGGAAAAAATGGAATAGCGAGAGCACACACATAGCTGGTTCTAAGCACACACATTTACTATTTTTTTAATTGTTTTTTTTTTCTTTCGACAATAAGCTTGTTCACGGAATGCTTTTTTGACCTTGGTTAATGTTTTCTGCATAGCTGCAGAGATCAGGGTGAGCAGAAGAGATTACTAGCGAATTATAATGATGGAAAAAGAGAGGAAAAACTCGATTTGTAGTTTTCCCTAAGCCGTAATAGTCATTATGGTTTAAATACCTAAGCACCTTTATTAAGTACTTTAAACAATTGATAACGATACACAAGCAGATGATTGTATGGCTCGTTTTACAAGACCACATTGGGGAGGTCCTTAAAATAAAACCAGATTTATTTGTAGAAGTCCTTGATTGCGTTGAGTGTAATGTATACGTTTGCACAGAAGGTGGAGTACTGAAAAAGTCTTCTGTTAATGGCTAGTGCTATAATGGTTTTTCATTGTTCGGATATTTTTAAATTATCTGTTTATACTTTGCCACCTTTTGAGTTCCTAAGCAAAGCAGCATAGTGTGGTCACTTGGGTGCCAACGGTATTTAAGGTTTCTCAAACTTTTTATGAGCAGAAAAGCGCCACAAAAATCAGAAATACAGGTACCGTACCAACTGATCACCTAGATAGCTTGGATGCTGATTAATTTCCGTGAAAGCAGAGCAAACAACCAACCAATGTACTTCGTGTTCCACTACCTTTTTTGAAGGCTGAAAAGACAGGGAGCCATATAACCATATCATTCTTGTATGAATGAATGCAGACCCCAGTAGAGGGCTGACTGGCATGCAACAATTCCTGTCCTGACATCTGTCCACCAGTGTGTCGAACTGTGGACTCCAGCCTTGTGCAGAAACATGGCTTGGTGAGTTAACAGATAGTTTCCCAAGAATTAGTTTGAACATCTCCAATGTCTTCCCAAAAAAGGAGCTGAAACATTGCTTCAGAATGCTGTATTATGAGACGTGGAATAACCTTCACCTGCCCCAACCACACCTTTTTTAATTATAGCTCTGCACAAGTACAAATAACAATATTAAAGAGCCAAGCAACACACTTTCAGCTGTGAAACAAGGGGTTCTGCCAAACCACCTTTGTTTGTTTGATTTACCATTTTAAAGCGTTCTTTGTGCATTATTTGGGAGATGATGTTATACCGTTTTCTGTTACTTAGATTCCATTGGGCATTAACCAAATAATTTTATTTCACGAGGATCTTCAAGCATAGATAAGCACTATATAGGCTTGTTATGTTGGTGCTTTACCCACGTAATCTTAAATTTAAGGACAAATGGTAGGGGACTTGCTGAGGAGACTTGACCACATGGTAGATTGTGTTATGCTGATTACAATTTTAGTGCTATATGCCACTCTAAAGTCATATGAGTCCCCGAGATGGGCAAAATAAACCAAAAGAGTGGAAATGATAAGGCAAAGTAGATGTCTTGTCAATTGAATGGTATAAAAGTATTCCACCGGAGGAACTGTTGGTGCATTGAAGTTTGAGGGCTTCATATATCCAAGTCAGACGGTGGTTGTGAGAGATGTAGGGGTGGAAGGAGAGGTAAAATATACAGAATTATAGTCCGGGCAAGGCTGTGAAAAGAGTCGAGGCTTAAAGTAAGAACTCACAGAATACTATTATGGAGATACAAGATGAGAACCGTCAAGCTGGAGAATGCCAAAAGTGGGACAGATGCAGCCTCCAACCTACTTTTCTGCAGTGTCACCTCTCATGGAAGTATCTCCTCAATAGATACATTTGTCCTTATTCCCACTGTGGAGTTGGACAAGCTGAGTTATTATCTTCGCCATAGCTGCTAGGGCTTCTGAGAATACTGGGCATCCGGGTATGAGGAGGGGCCCATCTAGGGGTGCTTATATTGCTCTATTAGTGCATTTGTTTTCAGTTTTATGTGAGCAAGTGTGTGTGTGTTAGTGTGTGTGTGTGTGTGTGTGTGTATATATATATATATATATATATATATATATATATATATATATATATATATATATATATATATACATAGGTCCTGCCATCTAGTGTTGGGCTCGGAATGTTACAAGTTGTTTTTCTCTTCGAAGAAGTGTTTTCCAGTCACGGTATCTAGTGACTCCTCCTCTTCGGCTCCATTGCGCATGGGCATCGACTCCATCTTAGATTGTTTTCTTTCCGCCATCGGGTTCGGATGTGTTTCTTTTCGCTCCGGTAGTTCGAGTTGGAAAAGTACTACAAACTCTCTAAATTCGTTGGTATTGTTTCGATCGCGTACCATCTATCATCGACACTTCGGTACCAGCGGATCAAGCTCTTTACTTGCCCTTCGGGGCACCCGCGCCCAACTCGGGCCTGGTCGGCCCGACCAAAGCCTCGTCGAAGCCTCATGGACCGGACCCCGTTTTGTTTCTGTCCTCGTGCCACGCTAAGTTCCTTTATACGGACCAACATCTTGTCTGTAACCTATGTCTATCTCCAGACCACAAGGATACTTGCGAGGCTTGCAGATCCTTCCGCTTGAAGAAGACTCTACGAGACCGAAGAGCGTGAAGGTTGGAAATTGCGTCGAGAAGCACCGAACGTCTCGACGTGGAAGAGGAGGAGATTATGCACACCACAGTCTCCGTTCGGGGGTCCTACTCCGAGCAAGAGTCCGACAATGACAGACCAATAACAGCAGGACAGCACGTGAGTACGCCTGCCCCTGTCCCGCCCAAGCACAAGGCCTCGGGGACGCCACTGCCAGAAGGCCATGGCTCCACCAATAAAAAGACTTCCAGTGACCAAGCAACAACTTCGGCACAGAGAAAGGCCACGCCACCGAAACCTTCGGACTCGAGCCGAAGCACATGCTCCGAAATAGTCAAACACCGACCCATTGAGTCGAAGCCTCGAAAATCCCTCTTGGAGCCGAGGCCAACGTCTACTCCAGGCCTTTCGATCCAGAGGAAACCGGCTTCGGAGCCGAAAAGACCCACATATACAGAGGAGCATGGACTTTCCATACAACTGAAAGAAAGCCATAGATTTGCTGAGGAACTTACGCAAATGGAGGAATTTGATGAGACAGGCCAGAATTCAAATTCATAAAGACACTGGCAAGATCCTCACTACGCCTCCTCTAAAAACAAAGAGGAAGCTGGCCTTTCAAGGACATTTGGACACTGATCAGCCACCGGCTAAAGTGCCAAAACCAAGACAAAAATCTCCACCTCCTCAGTTCTCACCTCACCAGTCTCCTCCTCATTCTCCTCACCTAACTGTCTCTCAACCTACTACCCCCACTGCACAGTCTCCAGTACACTCTGCAGATTCACAGCAAGATAATGTCGACCCATGGGACCTTTACGATGATCCCATTTCAGACAACAGTCCAGACTGCTATCCGTCAAAACCATCACCCCCAGAGGATAGCGCCTCATACACTCAGGGTCTAGCTAGGGCAGCATCATACCATAATGTAGCCATGCACACAGAAGCTCTTGAGGACGATTTTCTATTTGATACGTTGTCCTCAACTCACACCGTGTACCAGTCTCCACCCATGCTTCCTGGCATGCTAAAACATGCACATCAGATTTTTCAGGAACCAGTTAAGGCAAGAGCAATCACTCCTAGGGTAGAAAAGAAATATAAGCTGCCTCCTTCTGACCCAGCTTTTATTACCCAACATCTACCTCCAGATTCCGTAGTGGTCAGCGCAGCAAAAAAAAAGGGCTAACTCCCAGTTGTCTGGTGATGCACCGCCACCAGATAAAGAAAGCAGGAAATTCGATGCTGCTGGTAAGAGTAGCATCACAAGCGGCTAATCAATGGAGAATAGCCAACTCCCAAGCACTAATGGCTAGGTACGATAGGGCCCACTGGGACAAGATGAAAGATATCATCCAGCATCTCCCCAAGGATCAACAGAAAAGAGCCCAGCAAATAGTCGAGGAAGGGCAGGCTATTACAAATAATCAAATTAGGTCAGCGTTAGACTCCGCAGACACAGCAGCAAGAACAATCAATATTGCGGTCACCATTAGAAGACACGCATGGCTTCCGTCGTCATGCTTTAAACCCGAAATCCAGCAAGCTGTCCTTAACATGCCATTTAATGAAAAACAGCTGTTTGGTACACAGGTTGATACAACCATTGAAAAAATGAAAAAGGACTCTGACACTGCTAAAGCCATGGGAGCTCTTTATTCAACACACTACAGAGGTTCATTTCGAAAGCCTCAATACAGAGGAGGTTTCAGAGCCCAAAAATCTGAGGCATCTACCTCACAATCGAAACCATCTTTCCAGCCACAGTACCAAAGAGGGGGGTTCGAGGAACATACAGGGGCCAATTCCCCAGAGGTAGGGGAAAATATCAGCCCTCAAAGCAAACCACCCACACAAAGCAGTGACTTGCTCCACATCTTCCCTCACCACAGTTCCCCTGTGGGAGGAAGACTGCAAAAGTTCCACATACACTGGATACCCATCACAACAGACAATTGGGTCTTATCCATTATCCAACATGGTTACTACATAGAATTCACACAAATTCCTCCAGATGTACCTCCAAAACCACACAAACTCTCCTTCCAACACATTTCAATGTTGCAAACAGAGGTGCAATCACTGTTACTCAAACAATCCATAGAGCTTGTACCACATCATCAGATAGGAACGGGGGTTTACTCCCTGTATTTCCTCATTCCCAAAAAAGACGGAACATTTAGACCAATACTAGATCTCAGAGCTCTTAATCTTTACATCCTATCAGAACACTTTCACGTGGTAACACTACAGGATGTAGTCCCACTATTACAACAACAAGATTTTATGGCAACACTGGATCTCAAAGATGCGTATTTTCACATACCAATCCATCCAGCGTACAGAAAATACCTCAGGTTCGTAATACAAGGAAAACATTACCAGGTCAAGGTGTTGCCTTACAGCAAAACAACAGCTCCCAGAGTATTTACAAAATGCCTTGCCGTAGTCGCAGCCTACATAAGAAGGCAACACATCCCTATCTTTCCATATCTCGATAACTGGCTTATAAAATCCAACAGTCAGACACAGTGTCAACACCATACACGTTATGTAATACAGACCCTACACACGCACTAGGGTTCTCAATAAACTACCAAAAATCTCACTTACAACCAGCGCAAGTGCAACAGTATTTAGGAGCCACATTAAATACCCAACAGCACCTGCAAGCCCAAGTCCACTAAGGGTACAATCATTCCACAATATATTACTACAAATTCAGCCAACCCAACAGTACACAGTCAAGTTTGTCATGAAACTGTTGGGCCTGATGGCATCATGCATCGCCATTGTCCCCAATGCAAGACTAAACATGCGGCCCTCACAACAGTGCCTTGCAAAACAATGGTCACAGTCACATGGTCAACTTCAAGATCTAGTGTTGATAGACCGCCAAACACACATCTCGCTTCAGTGGTGGAATTCCACAAATTTAAAAAAAGGGCGGCCATTTCAAGACCCTATGCCTCAAGCCACACTTACAACAGATGCATCAGTGATTGGATGGGGAGCACACCTCAACAATCACAACATTCAGGGACATTGGGACAACCGACACAAACAACTTCACATAAACCACTTAGAATTGCTAGCTGTATTTCTAGCACTCAAAGCCTTTCAACCTCTTCTCGTTCACAAACACATTCTCATCAAAACAGACAACATGACTACAATGTACTACCTAAACAAACAAGGAGGGACCCACTCATCACAACTTTGTCTTCTAGCACAAAAGATTTGGCATTGGGCAATTCACAACAACATTCACCCTGTAGCACAGTACATTCCAGGGATTCACAATCAATTAGCAGATGTTCTCAGTCTGGATCATCAGCAAACACACGAGTGGGAAATTCACCCCCAGGTACTTCAAGTACTTTCTCCAATGGGGAACACCAGACATAGATCTATTCGCCATCAGCCAAAACACAAAATGCCAAAACTTCGCATCCAGGTTCCCACACCCTCTATCCAAGGGCAATGCTCTATGGATCAACTGGTCAGGGATATTTGCTTATGCTTCCCCCCTCTCCCGGTCATTCCATTTCTGGTCAACAAACTGCGTCAAAACAAACTCAAACTCATAGTCATAGCGCCAGCGTGGGCACGTCAACCATGGTACACAACATTGTTAAACCTATCACTAGTACCACACATCAAGCTGACAAACAGACCGGATCTGTTGCCACAAAACAAACAACTAATCGGGCATCCAAATCCAGCAAAACTCAATCTAGCAATCTGGCTTCTGAAGTCTTAGAGTTTGGATAGCTACATCTTCCACCAGAAAGTATGGAAGTAATTAAACAAGCAAGAAAACCCACTACCAGGCAGTGTTATGCAAACAAATGGAAAAGGTTTGTCTTTTACTGTCAATCCAAACAAATAACACCTCTTTCCGCAACCATACAAGACATTGTAGGTTATTTACTTCATCTACAAAAAGCAAATTTAGCTTTTTCATCCATTAAAATACATCTCACAGCTATTTTAGCGTATTTACAAAATATACAAAACAAGTCTCTATTTAGAGTGCCTGTTATCAAAGCCTTCATGGAAGGGCTAAAACGTATCATACCACCAAGAACACCACCAGTGCCTTCATGGAATCTCAATATTGTACTCACACGGCTCATGAGTCCACCATTTGAACCCATGCATTCGTGTCAGATTCAATATCTAACGTGGAAAGTAGCATTCCTCGTTGCAATCACTTAATTACAAAGTTAGTGAAATACAAGCATTCACTATTGAACAACTCTTTGTACAAGTACACAAACATATTGAGGAGGTGGAGGCTATACTTAATAGCGAACTAGGTACTCATGGCCTCTTGCCCCCGAAGAAGCCTCCACTCCAACCTAAAAAGATCCAGGAGTTTTTCACCAAGAACAGAAAAGTTCGATCAGCGATTTCTGGGGGTTTAACAGATTGCGTAGGGAAGTCATCTACTGTTAATGCCACTGTCCCCTCACTTCAACAGGGTATCGTGGCTTGTAGCAGTACCTCTAATCCTTCACAAACTCAGGGGATTTTGCACATGGAGGAAATAGAATGTATACCCCTACCATTGAGTCCTAAGATAAGGTTGGCCCCTAATATACCATGTAAAAATCGCTTTGAGCTTCTGTCTGAGGGAAGCGATTTGATTGAGGCCCACGACCCCTATACGGCTGTCATAGCTACTGAAGCTGCCACTTCCCCTCCTACTACTATTGCTGTGTGTTCTGATCCGTCTGCCAGTGTAGCTAATCTGCCTTTAATTCTTCAGAGAGTAGATGAAGTCAAGAAACTAGTATTGCAGCTAACTAAACTGCTCCAGGGGAATATGGCTCAACAATTGGGATGCAAATGTCATAAGTCAGAGGCAGAAGGGGCAGGTGGAATTTTGGAAGTTGACTCTGCTACATCTAATGCTAATATATGTGAGGGGCCAACTTACCATGCCCAGAGATCTGGATCTTATAGGAGGGCCGCAGAAGGTAACATATCTTCCCACATTATCCATCCTAAAAATAAATACACTGAGGGCAACAGTATCCCCCTCGGTGGAGATAAGATAAGGAACGGGGAAGACCTTATTGGTAGCTTCTTTGCCCCATCGAACTGTCATTCCACTACGAGGAAAAATCCTACTATCAATATACCAAAGAATAGGGATAGCCCTTTTCTCACTAATAGAAAGATACTTGTTAACCCTTTAACTAAGGATCCAGCTTGCATTTTTTCTTCTCGAAGAATGAATAGTGCTTTAGATGTGTCTCCAAATAGTATTGGTCCTAGACACAGAGCCAACACTCTTTTCCTAACTAATGTCCCAAAGTTGCCATCCAGGTCTGTTGAGGACCAAGAGTCTAGACTTAATAAGGTTATTCACTGGCTACGCAATCGTCAGGGATGCCTTTCAGTTATACGCTCGGACATTCTAAAAACTGAAAGATGGAGCCCCCCTGGGTCAAATCTTGATGTAATTATGATTGTGTTTTTGGACAAATTCTTGTCAGACCAACTTATTGACTCTGTTGCACGCAAGGGACAGCACAAGGGTCTAAAAGGAGGAGGCATTAGGCTAGTTTCTAATCTAACTGACTCAAAACAGGTTTCTGTGTCTGGTCCCATTGCCCATGTTAATGAGAGAGGCTCTAGGGAGGAAGGCGTATTTTTGCATCATGGTCCTGTATGACTGTCTTCCGCCCAGAAAGCCGTCAATCAGGATAATTTAGTGGCATCCACAATAGATAAATCAGATAAGACCTTTGTTAATGAGCCGAATTATAAGGATGCTCTACCCTCAAACCATGGGACTGCAACGGGAACTAATGGGTTCTCCATTATGACTTGGAATCTTGCTGGCCTTGCTAGTAAACTGGATGATGTGGACTGGGTTGCCTACATAAAGTCTCAAGATGTGTGTCTTTTCCAAGAAACCTGGGTTGAGGGCCAATCAAGTATGGATGGGTTTCTCTCTTTTAATATCCCTGCACAGCCATCAGAGAAAGCAACCGGTCGTGCAAAAGGGGGACTTTTAATTCTTTTAAATTTAAAGCTCCAATGTGATTATAAGGTTTTAGAATTTGATTGTCCCGACTTGATGGGCTTACAAATTTCTTTTCATCAAAACTTTAACATAACTCTCATCAATGTTTATGCCCGTTCTGTTGCACGTGGTTCCGAATCACATATTTTAACTCTACTTTCTGACTTTTTAGACACCATACAAACTAATTCCTATTTAATTATTGCAGGGGATGTAAATTGCACTTTCGAACCCTTTGCATTTCTTAGTGATTTAACTGTGGAAGAGGACGAATTATGGGGGATTGCACAATTGGATAGTGATAGTCATCGTCCACGCTCTCGTGTTGCAGCACAGCTTGCTACATTATGCTTAAAGTTTGGCCTAAGGGCTTGCAATGGTCGAACTCCTTCTGATTTAAACCTTGCACCGACATTTCTACGAGGTTCTGTGGCCAGTGTAATTGATTATTTTTTGGTGGATGTGCGTCTTTGGCTGTTGCTGCTAGACATGAGGGTAGATTCAAGGTGCGAGAGTGATCACTTCCCACTGCTGCTTACCCTTTCTGGGAATATCTTTGGTAGAACCTCGAATACGCAACCATCAATGGTCCATCCCTCTATTTTAAACAATGCTAATACAAAGGTGAGGTGGCCCAAAGTTATGTCAAACCACTATTTGCTACGTAAGATTTATCAAGTGTTTTTAGATAATTTGTCACCTTACGAAGACCTTGAGCCTGAAGCCATCCCACTTCTTGATATTCACGAAGATATGATGGTCAAACTTCAAAGTGTTTTTTATAAAAAGGCAGCCATGGTAAGCTGGCAACACGGGGGTTCGTCTAACAGTAGATGGTTTAATGATGCATGTATGAGGGCTAAGACCGAGCTAAAAAAGGCCATAAAGGCCGGGACCCCGGGGGTGATTAAACAAGCAAGATGTATGTATAAAAAGACAATTTTACAATCAAAGAAAACTTGTGAAGATGTTATTTGGCAGGATTTGTTAGATGCTACAAAAGCAAACAACAATACGCTTTTCTGGGAACTGTTGACTAAGCACGAGAGAGGGGGTAGGTCTAATCTAAGGAACCATATCCAACCCGGAACCTGGGTGGAGCACTTCACTCTCCTTTATGAAGGAACTATCTCCAGTGGGGCTGTTGATTGCGATAAAGTGGGATTAGGCCCCCTAATTTTACCAAATGCTAACCTTGCCACTTCTCCACCTGATGGGAATCTATATACCTCTGAGAGTTATATTTGTTTCTCCTTAGAAGAAACTGCAGATGCTATCAACTCTTTGAAGTCAGGCAACGCCCCAGGTCCCGATAAAATTCTAGGCGAACTTTTCAAATCAGAGTTATCTATATGGACCTGGTATATTAACCTACTGTCAAATAAAATCACAAAAGGAGGACAGATCCCTGAGACGTGGAAGGGTGCAGAAATTATCCCAATCTATAAAAAGGGTAATGTAAATCTTCCAATCAATTACAGACCGGTCAGTTTAATCGACAAATTACAAAAAATCTTTGCCAAACAGCTGCTAGTTAGACTATCGAGCTGGGTGACGGAGCAGCAGATCCTTTCACTGCTTCAGGCAGGGTTCCGCTCTAGAGTTAGCACGGTTGACCAGGCTTTTAGGTTGTCCGTGCTACACTGGAAATACGTAGTCTTGGCAAAGCAAACTTTATATGTCGCTTTTGTTGATCTGCGTTCTGCTTTTGATTTGGTCCCAAGAGATAAGCTTTGGGGAGTGTTACACAAAATAGGGGCACCACCCGATATTATCCATCTATTGATACGCATGCATGAAGGCACATACGCGCAAGTAAGATGGGACAATCAAGGTGAATTGACTAACAAATTTCCCATTAAAAGAGGTGTCCGTCAGGGATGTGTGCTTGCACCTCTTCTGTTTTCTTTATTCATCAACGAGGTGGTCCAAGAATTAATGACATGCCAGAATGATGCTCCCACCCTAGTCAATCAGAAAATCCCTATTCTCCTTTTTGCGGATTTCAAAAACCCCTATGGGTTTGCAAATTCTTGTGGACAGATTTAAATCATTCTGTTGGAATTTTGGTTTAGAGCTGAACTCGAAGAAAACGAAATTGATGGTGCTTCGCTCTGGCCCTCGTAAGAAATGTACTATTAGGTTAGATGGAACTATTTTGGACCAGGTTAGCTCCATTGACTACTTGGGTGCAAGACTTAAAGATTCACTCCTTTGGGAGGAACAAGTTGGCAAGAGTGCTGGGCTTTTGCAACATCGGGCAGCATCCATATTGCGCCTTTATAGGAATACGATCGCTAAAGTTGTGTCTCCAGCAGTAAAGATTTATGTGGCTAAGGCACAGGGTGCTGCTGTTTACGGCGCAGAGATTTGGGGCATGTCTGATAGCAGTAGGATAACCAAAATTGAGAATAGCTTTGCACGGGCTTTATGCGCTTGCCCTACTAGCACCCCATTAACCCCCCTATTTTTAGACCTAGGGTTTAAACGAATGGCTGACCTAATTATCTTACGGCCTCTATTATATTGGGTGAGGCTTTGGATAGTCCCCGAACTGGCCATATATGTCTTCTTTATTAGAACTGTTAAAAAGCCCTAACTCTACGTCCATCCCATGGATCAAACACGTATCCAGTTGGTTTTGTACGCTGGGATTGAGGAACTTTTGGGAGAATCCCCAGCAACTTGTGAAGTCCCATGTAAAAGCACTGAAAGGAGCTTACTGGTCCCACATACGTAATAATTACATTTCACAAAAATCGAATGGTCATTTAACTAATTTGTTTATTGATTTCAAATGGTACCCAGAGTTCGAACTTTATCTAGATATAATACCTGATTTACTAGGCAAAAGTTTGTATGCCAGATTTCGATTCGGAACATTACCTTTGAAGGCTTTGACGAGCAGGTGGGGACCTAAGTTAAGCTCTGATATTTGTCCTGCATGTGGCACTTCTTCCGAAACAGTAGAACATTTTATGTTTTTTTGTCCCGCTTACTCAACCCCAAGGTTTAAATGGATTCGCAAAATCTGTCGGGAATTGAACTTAAGGAAATATGTTTTAGCTTTGAGGATTTTAAAAAGCCATAATTCAAATGTGACAATTTATGCAGTATGCAAGTTTTTAGTAACGGCATGGCGCATACGCATCTTTTATTTACAATTATTTGAAATTGTTCTAAGTCGGGCAAACATGGATTTTACTCTTTTAAATTTTGCTATGATATTATGATGTTTATTTATATTTATATTGTATTGTATTGTATTGTATTGTATTGTATTGCTTTGATGGTCTGTTGGCCGAATAAAGCTTATGTGTGAAACAGCGAAACACAAACATAAAGTAGTACTTCGCACAAACCCAAAACTCGTACCTAAAGTCAGCTCACCGTTTCATATAAATCAAAAAGTGGAACTTCCAGTCTTCTTCCCACAGTCAGACTCAGTAGCAGAAAGAGCGCTGCATACATTAGACATTAAAAGAGCTTTAATGTATTACATTGACAGAACAAAATCATTTAGGAAAACTAAACAGTTATTTGTGGCATTCCAAAAACCACATACTGGAAATCCCATCTCAAAACAAGGACTAGCTAGATGGATAGTAAAATGCATCCAAACGTGTTACCTAAAAGCCAAAAGACAGCTATTAGTAACACCAAAAGCACATTCCATGAGGAAAAAGGTGCAACAATGGCCTTTTTTGGAAACATACCAATACCCGAGATTTGTAAAGCAGCCACTTGGTCAACACCCGATACATTTACCAAGCATTACTGTGTAGATGTGTTAGCAGCACAACAAGCCACAGTTGGACAGGCTGTACTTAGAACACTATTTCAAACAACTTCATTCCCATACAGTCTGACCACCGCTTTTGGGAGGAAAACTGCTTTGTAGTCTATGCATAGCATGTGTATCTGCAGCTACACATGCCATCGAACGGAAAATGTCACTTACCCAGTGTATATCTGTTTGTGGCATGTTCTGCTGCATATTCACTTGCGCCCAGCCGCCTCCCCGGGAGCCTGTAGCCGTTAAAGTTACAACAAACATTTGTACATATATATTTCAATTCCATTTGCATGGACATCGCTTTTCTTTCTACTCTATCACTTCTACCTTACCCTCTGCGGGAAAACAATCTAAGATGGAGTCGATGCCCATGCGCAATGGAGCCGAAGAGGAGGAGTCACTCGATCCTGTGACTCGAAAACACTTCTTCGAAGAGAAAAACAACTTATAACACTCCGAGCCCAACACTAGATGGCAGGACCTATGCATAGCATGTGAATCTGCAGCGGAACGTGCCACGAACAGATGTACACTGGGTAAGTGACATTTTCCATATATATTACAACAACCCGGCACTGACTCCAATTTCTTTTTTCCCCGTTTATTGCAACATGTCTGCTATAACGCCTGGCCTTGTTCACATACGTACGTTACTAACATTAGTTTAAATGGTAATCACCTGGTCTATGGTCATGAAAAACAGACTTTCACATTTCATTAGTCAATTGCCTTACAATATTTTCACAATAAATACATGTTAGGCTAAGATTTCATAAATTACATTACAAGCATGACAAAATTGCAATTAATAATTCACTGGTCATGCTGGTAAAACCAGATATTCTTGAAATTCATATACAATTCTAGTTAAAAAAGCTACTATAAAAGTTGTGAAAATTTTCTTTGGGGACATCCATTAAATACTTTTTTTCTCTTCTCCTTTATGGTATGTGACCACAATTAATTATCACCTTTGCTGGGGTCATGATTAACCTAATCTGATACTCTCATCCAAAAAATGCAAACACACACATATAATTATGTGACCTAATCTTAAAAGTATATATATATATATATATATATATATAATACTAAAAAATAATGTTAAGGTGACATAGGGGATGAAATAAGGTAAATGCTAACATTTATAAAACTAAAATAACAGTGATATTCACCAGTTCCAGTTTTCTAAGCTGAATTATAACTTGCCACCCCACCCGCCCACCCCCGACAAGCACTGCCTATGATTTCACATTTTACTTCGCTCATGAGATGTTAAATTGCATCATTGATTCCATCACTGATGAACGGCATCATTGACTAGTCCCCTTTAAAGTGACTTGTCAGAGCATATCTGGACACCTACAGTCCAGATATGCCTAACTTTTTAACCCCTTCATGGCCACCCGAGCACCTCTTTAAACTCCAGTTTCTCAAACAACTGAATGGATTTACAGCAGATAATGAAAAGCATGCTGAGTAAAGTTCTAACTTAACGGCAAATTTGGTGTAATTCTGTTCTCCTCTTTTTTCTGTATCCATACCGCAAAGTGTCCTATAGAAATTATCATGAGAAAGCAACATTTTCGCTCCCCCCTCCTTTTTTTCCCCTTGGGCCTCTCCTTGACATATCCTGACACTTTCCATGAAGGAGCTGAGGTGGATAAACTTTTTTGTAAAGTTGTGTGATGATTTGTCAAAGGGTACGAAAGGAAAACAAAAAAAGCTTTTCCTGTGTGTGTGATTTAAACATTTTTTTTTGCGTTTTAAAATGTACAAGATATTGTTACAGTAAGACACTAAATTGTATTTTGTTATCTAACAATAGTGACTTTGCTAGTGGTTGTGTTATTAGCTGTAAACTATCCATATTAAAAAACAAGTTTGCTTTTGGGTAGCACGCCTGTTCAGTGGACGTTTGTACATGACGTTAGTTATGTAATTTCATACTGCTGATGGCACACCGGATCGTTAGTGGACGGTGTACTATATACGCTTTGGACTGTGAATGAGTTCAGTAGAATGAATAGCAGCTTAGATGTTGGTGATGGTGCGAAAGGAGAAAGAGCGATGCTAAATGTTAACATTGTAAAACCGAGTGCGGGATTATTTAGGGAAGAATGGTGTGATCCTTTAATACGATCCAGTCACGACATCCCAGGTCAATCGGGGACCGCCTATGTAATCGGCACATAGCACCAATTAAACATTTCTGTTGCAGGACAGAAAACCCAAAATGAAATGATGTTTGTGAAAAAAATAATCCACCTTTACTCCCATAATCCCTCTGTGAACACTATGCTCCATACGGTCACGACTGTACTGCCTAGTTTGAGAATTTGGGACCCAGACAATAAACACTTGGTGAATAGCAGCTCTTTTAGCGGCATCACTTTCTGGTTCCATTTTGGACTCGAGTTTACATTGGAATCCGTACGCGAATGCCGATGGCAAGTTGATCTGTGCCCCTTCGCCACCGGGCAGCTCACTGGCGCAGTACATTGTTGTTGCAAGTGTATGCCGGTGCCAGGTTGGTGTTTATATGTTGATAGACTTACTACTGCTTGTTGAAGACAGTTAATCTTGGCAAGGAAGCGAAGAGCCCACTGCTGTCGATGTGCTGCGCGAAGAAACCAGAATTTGTAAAGCCATAGGTCTGACCTTGTCAAGCATGTATTACTTTAAACAGATTTTTGTAAGCCTATTAAAACGCCTTTAAGAGTTTAAAAGTAAATAAGTAAAAATGCACGGGGTGAAGGTGGCCTGCGTGATTAAAAAGAAAAAATAACATTAAAAAAATTATTCACAAATATATGAAATGAAAGTCGAAATGAAGTCAGTTTTGGCCCTCTAGCCGTAACATTCAAATCGAGTTATTTTTAGGTCTATGTTCACAAGAAAAATGCAATCCCTCCCAGTGCAGAAACTGAAGAGTCAATTGCAATATTGGGCTGACCCTGGGATGGGCCAAAAATATAAAAAAATAAATGTGAAAGACACTTGAACATATGAGCCAGGTCTTCTGGTACTTTTTAGAACAAGACCCGATTTGTAGATGACAAACTTTCACAACTCACCTAGGTTTAAAGAAGATGAGGCTGGTGTTTTTTTTTATTTTATTTTTAAATACAACTAAAACATCGCAGCGTAGGGCACTGTAATTTACTGACAGCACATTTTGCATTGGAATGGCCACTAAATTTGCACAGATTTGCAGTTTTACTGTGATAAAACGGTGGAAATCTAGTTTCAGTAAATATTTATCATTTGTGCATCACCAAGTAAAGTGTTCTGATTTGTTTTGATCCCTTTAAAATATTTTATTCCATCGCATTTCAGAATTACAAAAAAGTGCATCATTTTTTTCTTTCTTAACTGCTGAATGAGCACAGTTCACATTCAGATATTTACTTTTTGTGTTACAGCCTTCCATTTCACACTTCTGTACTCCGGCAGAATTATCACATAATCAACTTTACTTTTCTTTCTCTGACTGAAAAGTGGAAAAAATATATACATGCCAGTCTCCATGTTAAAAAATAAACAGCAGTTTGTCAGAAGACAGAACAAGTGTGACAAGATAAATACAGAATTTGAAGGCAATATTATTTTTTTGCTCGGGCATTCGTGAACCACCAAAAATCAGCTCTTGACTCGCCAGTGGGTTGCATCCCACAGTTTGGGAAACACTAATATAAGCAGTTTTATAAAAATAAAAAAAACTTCAGGTTACATTTTTTATGAATTTCTTTATTATCATGTTTTTAACAAATGATCACAGAGCATTCATGGAACCACTTCCTGTTTCATGTAGCTTTTGTTCAGTCGTTTCGTACTGTCACAGTACAAGAGTGTTTTGTTAACTCTGAAATTAGCAATAAGCAATGTACCTTATTTCTGCAATTTTTTTTCAAATTCTGGTATACGTTTCTATAGCCAAGGCAATAGTGGTTTTATTAATTTGTGTAGTTGGGCGATGTCCACATTTTAACTAGGCAGGGAATCCTAAAAAGCAGATGTGGCTCAGTCCTAAATCTTTCTTAAATAATGTTCACAACCGGTAGTCATTGTGCGATCTATTGCTTGGAGGGTAATTTTATGGTGACTTATTGTCATGGTCAGAGAGGTTAAGCAAAAACATATCCCAAGTCAGTGTCATGTATGCACCAACAGGTGCCAAACACTAAGACCTAAGTTCACTGCCCTCGGTCTTGGCCGGTTTCTGCAACTCTTTACTCCAGCTCATGATGCTTGTTGCTCCTGTGACCTTCCATGTTCTTCCTATCTTGCATTTAGTTCTCACTGTAGCCAGGTTATTACATTTACATTCGACCCATGCTTTTTTAGGCTGTAGTATAGCCCCGAGTAGACAGGATGCAGATTTACACACATTAGATTTGCCAGGTATTGAGGTCAGCTTGCTGCTACCATTTTACAATAGATTTCCAACATACCATAAGCTCTGCAGCATAGTGAAAAGCTCAAAAAAGGAAACACAGGACCACCTGGCCATGTCAATTTGAAGGCATGCGCATGCTCTGTTACGTTACATGCCTACAATGCTCTGCAGCATAAAAAAAGTTTTAAAAAGTGCAATGTGTGTGACATTTGTGCCTGCAAGTGAATGAGAAGTGAGCATTACAATAATGCCAACCAATGGAAAGCACGGGCGGGCGCTAAGACCACCAGAAGCTGACAGTAGGTGTTTTCACAACCTGGCAGGTGGTGAAATCTGGTAGGTGAGATTTAAAAATTGCTGGTAGACTGAAACACGTCTCAGGATTGCACACATCCGCCACAATGGTTGCATCACAGGGGGCACCAGTGGCAGTGATCATTATCACCTCTGCCAGCACCCAGACAAATGCATATTGCTAATTTCACTAGCATCATTATCAGTCACTATACTCGCCACCTCAGGTGTATGATGCAACCAAATAACTTGGTTTCAGGGGAGTTTGCGAGTGCTCCCTCTTGGGAAGTTCCCTTTTTTATCTGCCTTGCTGCCAACTTTTGCAAGACAGACATCAGGCCATCGCTTGTCTTTGCTTAGACTAACATAGGTTATGTAATCTAAAAAATGTCTGCTGAGCTATTAACAACTTTCACAGTCTTTGTCAGTGCCTGCTATGTCGCAATGCTGCTACAGACTGAGCTGTTAGGTTTCCTTCCCCAGAAACTGTCACTTTTGCTCTCTCGGCCTTAAAAATAGCACTGAGTTGCTTTGACTTCCACTTGTGTGCATCTTATGTCCTCTTGATAAATGTTCTGCAGCCTCCCAGAAGTTTGTAGTAGTGAGAAATATTTTGTAGAACATATCAAGACGTTTATCTATCAATATGTTTATATATTTTTTCTTAAGTTGTCCATCTGAAGCAAAATCGAAGCAAAATATGTTTACCAATGGAAAAGTATATTTTTTGCCTGTGCTACAGATTCAAGAGATAAGTGTGCACAGTAAGAATGGTCTGGCAGCACTGTGTGGTGTGCTGTCTGTCTGTCTGCCACAGAGACTGGTTTAAATCGATCTAATATATTAATGTCACCAATGTATGGCTGCCAGAGGTGATTGATGTGACGTGCCTCCTTCCACCTTGGTTTCATATTAGCTCAGGCACACTTAGTCTTGTTGTGTTCTGGACTTTACCTTTATAGGACCCGTTAGGGCTGGAACAATTCGCATTTATTCCCCGTTTTCAGGTCTGATCTTACCTTAGAGATGTAAACTTCTGTAATATACTTAAACCTGTGAAGCCTAGACCTGTTATGCGGAGTAAGCATAGCAGTGGAATGTCATATGGTCGTTTGGAATGGAGAGAGAGAGAGCGAGAGCGAGAGAGAGAAGGCGCGACAGTCTGGGCAGGTGTTGAGGAGGTTGCATGGGACTTTTTGTGAAGAATAAACTCACACCTTATTTTCTACTTCCTGTATCTGGGTTCATTAAGAGTGGCCACTTGTCACAACCTCCAAATTCCCTTTAATCTTATTTAGTGGTAGAGGTGGTTAATAGTTAAAGACAAGTCACTATTGACCTGAGCAATAACGGAAGACCTTTCAACGTTTCTTTCCGAAGACAACATTTTATGACAGTTTTCAGGATATGTTAGATTATATTACATGTAGTTGTGTAGTGCTTTCCCACCGTTTCTATTATCCTTAAACACTTACTGTATCTGGGGGCGTTTTATGGTTGTGGGACACATAGACATGAGTCAAAGTGGTCTGTTTCAGTTGTATTTGGATGTGTTTCACATTGTTTAGAGACAGTCAATCAATCGAAATACCTTTATTCCAAATGCTGTAGGCATGCTTATAAAATATGCAACACCAATAATACAAAATATATGTACTTAATGATTCAAATTGTATTCATTTGGCATAAATAACAATTTTTTTTAAAGGACACCTACTGCAAAGCAGACAAATTCATTAGGAAGTCTCTGTAAAAAAATCATAGTGAAACACGATTTCATTTAAAAATCATACTGAAAAGAGCACAGTCCCAGTGTCCAGAAACCGAATACCTGTAAGGTTCCATGGTAGAACATGATAGAGTTGAGTCATTTTAGACAGTGGCTCTAAAGGTTTGAGTAGAATAATTTATTGTTTGGTACTGGAGTATATTGATAGTGATTGACTAGATAAACTGTTGAGAGAGAGAGAGAACGGGAGAGAGAGAGAACGAGAGCGCGCGCCAAACAACATTTCCGGTTCCTTCATTCTGATGGGGTATTTAACTCCACTGCAGATGGCTGTTATGATTCTACACCTCGTTGGGAATTTCATGTTAATAGCTTTCCATGTATATGTGAGTGTAGTATGGTTAAGTTTGAGGTGGTTGTGTGTTTGTGATGGTGCCAAGTATTGTGTTTGATCTGTTAGTTGCTTCAGTATGATATGTCAGTACAGCTTGATTCCATATTTGCTGCAGTGACAAACATATAGCTGTCTGTAAGGCTTGGAGCTGTGTGGTGCATATGATGGTGCCACTTGTCTATTGTTTACTTTAGGTGTAGAGTAAGGCAACTTGAGCCGGATGTACCCTTGAGGTGGCAAATGCGTAGTAAATTTGGAGCCGAGTTTTGTGCATGATGGTGATAAAAGTAGTAGTAGTGTTGTAGTAGGGCAGTGTGAGTACAACTTTATCTGAAAGAGATGTTTATTTGGCAAATGTTTAGCAAACTATATTACTTGAACTCAGAGTGCTTATAATGATTCCAGGAGTTGTGCTTAACGTGTTTTGTTGTTTCACTGGTAATTAAATTCTAGCTAGATATGGATGCGCTATTGAGGAGATGCAGAAAGTCTGTAATGCAATCTCTACAGATGCCGGAGTACTAATTTCACAGCAGTCACCTAGCAAGGCTCAAGACATAAAAAAAAACAGTGAATATGTGGACAACTGACATTGGTTGTCCAGCGTTTGACTGAGAGGCATTCAAGGTTGGGAATGCTGACACACAGGGCCAATGTGATGGGCATAGGTGCCCAAGGACCCTGACTGCCAAGAGTTCAACTTCTCTATAGTTTCATGTCTCACCCATCTTGGGACTACATGTTTACCTCCTTCCTCTGGTCGAGAGTACATTGAGTCCCTCGTCATTTAAAATCCGGATCTTACCTTCTTCTTGATTCCACCTCTGATTCACATACCTGGCATTTACAACTAGACCCTTCTACTAGAACGTTACTATAAAGGTTCAGGGAAGTTGTTGATGGCACTTGCCCCGCTGATATAATAGGAGATGAAAGTGAAAATAACAGTGTTGATGCCTTTGCTAGAAACTCTTCAACTTGCCACAGTTTAGAAATCACTGTGCTGAATAAGTTCCTTGCTCATCGCATCTTGTTGCTGTGCTGCATATTTTTTACAGGTTTTCTGATACAGTCTGAGCTGGCGGTACTGTGCTCCCTGCTGATTCCCACTGTCCGCCTTCATCTGTGCTCCTCCCATTGAGCATCCTCACTTACCATCCCTCTTCCTGCTGAGGCTGCACAGAGCGCCTTTTCTAGTGTGGTCTGCCTATGGGGAACCACCTCCTCATCACAACACTCAATATTCTTTAACTTACTCCTCAGCCTCCTGCCTTTTTCCCACCCCTAAGTGTCTAGGTAAAGAGCATAGAGGTCAAGGGTGACTTCAAGTGGCAGCTTCCCTGTGTTAACCTCTTAGGGTCAGAAATGGCATTGGGCTAGGGTCAGAAGCCGTTCGTTGCTTCCCACATTATCACGTCCTTACACCATACCCACCTTCCACCATCTTTCTTGTTCTACAACTACATTTATTTTGTTCGACAAAATCACTGATTTATTCCATCATTAGCTAGTTCCTTAACATCACTTACACCAGCAGATTCTACTATCACTTATCCTGGGTAAACACCTCCTGTGTGGTTGATCGCCTGTCTGGACTCTTCAGAGCAAATAGAGTATAGCTATTTGCATCAGGCTCCTGCTGTATAGGCCCAGAAGTGTCAAAAACATGTATAGGCTCCTGCTATAATTTTCATTCCTATGGGTTGCAGTCTATTTTTTTTTGCGAGACCGTAGCAAAGATTACCATGGCTGCTGTATAGGTCTCATGGACTCTTCACACTAAGTACTGTGGCAGTTTGCAGAATGCCCATTGTTGTGGATTGTTTCCAGGCACACTTGGTTGGTCTTCGAGGCATATGTTGTAGCTTCCTATATTCCTCGATCTTCCGATGCTCCATGGCAGACCAACCAGAGCTTTTAAGGTGACTGGCTGTATAATGCCTTAGATATACGTTTCTGCCCTTCACCCCAGGTGGAAACCTTCCTGAGCATACCGTGACTGGTTGTATAACTACCATTACTGTGGGTTGCATCCCGCCTCTCCTGGGTGGACTTTTTGGCGCCTACTGCGTCTGGTTATATAATTTGCGATTCCCATGGGTTGCTGTCTTCCACTCTTAGGCGGGACTTGATAGAGCAAGTGCTATGGCTGGTTGTGTAATGGGCAGTCCTTAACCCTGGTTGGCAAAACCTCACGATTTTGCAGCTTTGGTTTGCAAATTTTGTAGCTGAAAAAAAGCAACATTTTCAGCCCGAAACCTGAAAATGTGATGTATTTTTGTAGTAGGAAGAAAATGTGCTGCTTACAGAAATACTGCGTGGTCTATGAGTGGTCGCTTCTGGAGACTGTGCTGTGTCACAGTCTGTAACCTCGCAGAGTCTCCAGCAGGACTGTGCCTGGACTTGGAGGTTGTAGTATGAAACCTCTGCTCCGTCTAGCTTCAGACAACTAAGGGCGTTAACAGCAATGTGTAGGGAAGCAGGGGCTTAAGGGGTTGGGGAAGGGAGCGGGGGCACAGGAGCATGTTGGGGGCAGAAGAGTTTTAGGGATGGGAAGGCCAGATGGGTCAATCCAAGTAAGGGGCACAGTAGACCAGTTGGCAAGAAAGGAGTTATAGGGCAGCAGGGATGTGGGGGCAGGACTGACATCCAAATGACTGCAGAGTCCAGAGGGATACACTAAAATGTGTAAAGTAGGTCGCTAGCTAAGTGCACAGTGGTGGGCTATGTGTATTTACAAGGCCAGCAACAGTGGAAGTTAACATCTCTGCTACCTGCTGGCTTGTTGCCCTCCCTCCTTTTATTGGCTCAGCAGCAGTAAAGATCCAATAAAAAGAGGGCCAGCCTCCTTTTCTTTAACTCAATTTTTGTTTTTACAACACTCTTTTTAAAAATCACTGGATTTTTACAAGCGTGTCCATTTTGCAGTTTTCGTTGCAATTTGCAAAATTGCAGTCTGTGAGATCTGACTGGTATGGAGTGCAGTTGACATAGGAAAGCCACAGACATTTATTAAGCCGAATGGACACTTAACAGTTAAAAAACTAACGTGTTCAACATTCCACTATCTGCTTTCATAGTAAATGAGGGCCTATTAGTGGAAACCTCACACAGTGCATATGGAGAGCTGGCAGCCTGCATGGATTCGCTCAGTTTTCTCTGTCATACTTTCTTTCTCCTCTTTTCCTTGTGCATCCTGTCAGTGAAATCTGAAATTGAATGGATCAGATGCATATCTTTTAGTACGCATAGTCCTTGACTTACTTCTTAGCCTCTCTTTGCATCTTGCTGAAGGCTCCTTTTCTGCATTTAAAAAAAATCTTTATCTGTCCCTTCTCCCCTACGACCACCTCCCTTTCTTCCTCTAGTTGTCCGCCCCTATGTCCTCTCAAGTAGCTTCATATATGAGAGCTATCTAACCCTTAGCACATTATTTCTTGATCATGTTTTACTATATCCCCAACCTCCTGTTGGCCTCTTTGCTCCCCTTTATCACAGCATCTCTTCATTTGAAATTTTATGTTAAAAACAGTTTCCACCAAATAAGACACCAACAAACGTTTTATAAATCGAAATAAGCGAGTTAGCAACAAGTAAATTCTACTATAGAAATAACATGAGTGATAGCTTTGCAGCATGTCCAAAATAAACTGAGACATTGTAATTGCATAAGGTCGAGCTGGCATGAATTTTGTACCATCAAGTTGCAGCTCACGATCAAGTATATGTGGCGACCAAAGGACCAAGCTTAGCCTGGACTTAAAAGTAGCCCCTGTCCATAGACTTAAATACATCATCTGCCAGACAAACCAGGGTTCCTTTTGCCCCGTGAATACTTCTGATTGTTAGTTCTTCAGCTGGCACCGTCTCCAATGTTTACTCAAGTATTTGATGATAGGGATTCCTCCAAGACTACATGAAGCACTGCCCTTCCAACAGGCACCTGGACGGTTCCTGAGAACAATCGTAGGACAGCTGCAGCGCCATTAAAGACACTGTTATTAAGTGTTTCCTGAAGAATTAAGAAGGGGCTGTGGACTGAATCACAGCCTGTTCAGGTCATCCCTGCTGTGAGCTCCTGGAGGACAGATTATGACAGTGCTCGTGCCTTCACAGACGAGGTTCACGAAGAGGTAGTCAAACTACAGGCTTAGCTTATAGTTGGCAACACAAATGTGATCTGTCTTTACTACAACCTACAAAAAATCAACTATCGCAGCAGTTAGGTCATACAGTGTGGATGCACCATTTATCACTTTCCAGATCATCACTAGTTTTCTCCGTCTAGAAATTCAAGAACCTATTTCAGTACTACCATGCAGTGAGGTAATTGTATAGTTATGTTCAACGACGTCCATTCTCTTACAGTACTGCTTTAATCCCCTGAAACTCCGTTCAGACCACAAACTGAGCAACAATCTGGTGGGTGCCCCCACAGCATTCCTTATGTAATCATTTTTTATTTCTTCCCCTTTGTCAATTTAGAGTATTTTATATACCCCTCCTTATAATTCCAAGACTTTGAGCCCTTAGTGTGGCTACTGTGGCACTAAACCCCAGGTATTTAATTGTAAGTGATACTTGAGTTTGGGTTTTTTTAACACGAAATTGTGCACTGTCCCATAAGTATTTTGATCGTTATGCCGTTCATATAAATCATGTACAAGTTCTCTTGTTTTCTTAGTTATTAATGCTGCATTAAGTATTTATAGTCGATTGCAGAGTTTAAGTTTCTGTTTGCTTTTTGAGTCAAACTATTTGACGCAATGATTGTAAACATATACATTTTCTGTTTAAGGAAGTGGTATCTGTCGGAATTAAACGAGGATATTAAAAAAAACAGCCAAGCGTGCATTTTGTGTGTTTGTCGTTTCTGTGCCGATGGCCTGTTACCAGCTGACAAACTCACCCTCGTTAAGTGACTGCGAGAGGTAGAATGACGTGCGAGTCTGGGGGTTGAGTGCGTGAACGTGATGTCACTTGCTGTGTGGTGCAGCATCTGTGATGCTAGGCTGCATCGTGATGTCGAGTGTGCTGATTGGCTGCCGCGTCTGAGGCGATTGTTGGGAGAAGGCTCGCATCTCAGGATTCGGCCGGAGTACTCTCCTTAAGCAGCACATACTCGCCAGAGCTCCCTACGGACTCCTCTTTACCGAGCCTCTCCCTTCCCAGGAGTGAGGGGCCCCTGGCATCGGGCAGTTTCAGAAAGGCATTGCTGCCATCCCACCTCATTTAATGAGTTTCCAAGAAACTGATTCAGCGCACAAGGTGCAGGTGTGAACTTCCAGTGGGACTGAGTCTTTGATGTAGCCGGGACAAACTGGTAGAGCGAAGCAGCAGTATCACGTTCCTGAAAAAAGTAGGTGCTGTTCCTTCTTATGTGCGTTTAGGGCGACGGGCTGTGTCCCCGAGGGCAACGAATTGTGATGATTCCAGTTTTGGCTGGAGATAATGGCGGCCTTAGAAGTCCGCGAGCCAGGCTTGGCTCTAACGTGTTTAAGGCTGACTGACTGGCCCTGCTTTGGCCTGTGGCTCCGCAGGATTAACGAGTCCGAACGGAGCTAGTCCAGCCATGCTGTACCGAAGCCCTTTGCCTCCCAAAAATCTTGTGTTTTTATAAATGCCATTTAATGCAGTGACATACTCTAAGGTACTAACCTGAAACTTAGTTTGAATAAACGGCTTTAAAAAAATAAATACATGAAAATTGAATACCTTTATCATATTTTTATATGACGTTTCTTTTGTCATTTTTTCTGACAAATCTTTTGATTACTCCGTTCCTACAACGAATTTACTGGGTTGTTCATCTCTAGTCATCCTGCCCTACTGGGATTCTGTCCATAATGTAAACTTGGCTCCTCTAATCCTACACGTTAATACAAGAAAAACATCTGTGAAGTGGGAGATGCCCTGAGCATGACGAGGGGAAAAGAGAAAGAGCTGAGTCAAGATTGGCTCGATGATGTTTCTTTTGCCCTACACATTCGGTTGATTGCTCTACCCTTCTCGTTGCCATCTAATTATTTCTAACATTGTGCTGATTGGTTCCTGTAAGGGGGGTGCAATAAAATGCAAGCTCGCTGAATGATTAAAACAATTAAGATAGTCTGTAATCACAGTCTGCCTAATTATCCCGTGGCATAATGAAATAGCTGCCTTTTGGTACAGCGGATACAGTCATTGGAGCTATTTTAGCATCTGCGAAGGGAAACGCACCGTGTTGCTTAGCTACAGTTCGTCCCACTTGTGTTTTAACAAATCTTGGTGTAACTCGATAATTATGCCTCCGCTCTTATTCATTTATGTTTGCACATTATTGCCAGCTCGTGCCCACACCCACCTTCTTCCGCGTTGCTTCCATTTTTTTGTTATGCCAAGCCGTGGCTCTAAACTGTACACAAGTGGGGGATATCTGCGACTGGCCTTTTTATTCGTGTACGTTTAAACGTGTAATGAGCAGTGTTTTCACCTTGAATGGCTGGTTCACAGCATGAGCACGTAACTTAGTGGAAATGTACCCATGTTGTCTGCCTCTGTACCTCGCTCTGAACTGCACATATGCTTAGTTGTTGTCAGCACAGCTCCGATATTCTACAGATACACCACCGGCCTTGTTTCAGCCCCCGTAAAATAAGATGCAGCACACCTTTGCCAATGGAGAAAATTATGTTGACGGTTTCTTTAGACCAAATAACGGAATAGCTAAAGGGCAGCCAGTGATGAGAATAGCTTAAGGTTTCCGCCGGCCTAATTAACCAATAAGCATCAGAGTAAATTGTGACATCTCCACTGATGCAGCTACTACAACCGGCCTACGACGGATAACCCTGCATTTGGAGATTGGAGTCTTGGATCTCCTTTGAGGTAGAGCGATCACAGGCCAGCCCCCAACAGCCTCTGAGGATAGAGGTTCCATTGCTTTGACCAGGGCCCCAGGTGAAGTGCTTCAGAGGGGTTATGACCAGTCACGTCACTTGGGCCCTGTTGTTTTGGTTTTTAGCACCAAAGCTGGTTAGATGGCGATGCAACTTCGACTGAAATGTATAAGAGAAGATCACAAAAAAATAATGTATTGTCAAGTGAACATTAGAAAGGGCAGGAATGTCGACCATTTTCAACAAGCATCGGCAAGCCCAATAGGTCTCGCCTGTGCATGAGCTGTTGGCTTTGCCAATGTGTTTTAGCCATGTTGTACACCAGTGTGGCTGCTGTTCAGCATGGCTTAAGTTTTTCGTGACGTAGAGGAGAGTGCCGTAGAGTGTCGTAGATTGGCACAGAGTGGAGTGGAGTGGATTGGATGGGCATTGAATAGAGGGGTGTAGAATAGTGGGCATAAGATGAAGTAGAGGGACATAGAGTGTTATGGCATTGAGTGGCGTAGTGTCAGAGTATAGGGGCATAGTGTACAGTGGCATAGCATGGAGTGGAGTGTCAGAGGAGTAAAGTGGCGTAGGATGTCGTAGAATGGAAAGGCATAAAGTGACATACAGAGTGGACTGAAATGTTGTAGAGTGGAGTAAAGTGTTGCGGAGTGCCCCAGAGTGGAGTGGCATAACTGGAAAAGCGTGAAGTGGCAAAGTGTGAAGTGCGTAGTGTGTTGTAAATGTGGAGCAGAGTGGCATTAAGTGTCACAGAGTGGTGTAGTGTTTTGTGGAGGGGCATGGAGGTGTCAATAAAGTGGTATAGAGTATCAGATTGGAGTAGAGTGGATTAGAGTGTCATAGAGTGGCGAAGAGGGGAGTAGAGTGTTGTGGAATGTTGTAGAGTGGACAGATGTAGAATGAAGTGGCGTGTCATAGAGTGATGTGGAGTATGCATGGTGTGGTAGTGCACTGTCATTGCAGACAACACATTTTCAATTGAAATGATAGTTACATTTGCACAGACATACAGTTTTACTGTTAAAAATATGCTGTGCAAAAATGATGATGCATGGAAACGGTACCACCACGTGTATTGATTTATTTTGATCATATTGAAATATTTGTTTCTTCCACACTTCAGAATTACAAAACAATGTGGCTAATGTGTGCTTTTCTAATTCCGATATATTCTGTAATATTTGCACTGTTCATTTACGGACATTTAAATTTTGTTGTGTGCTAGAAAAAGTAATACCCCAAAGCCTTTCATCTCACACGGGTACTCAGCAGGATTGTCACACGTATACTCTCACTTTGATGTCAGGGAAAGAAAAGTAAACACCAAGGTCCAACAGAAGACGCAGCCTGGCATTTGACCAAAGCAAATGTGACAAGATTAGGACAAATTTCTAAAGGCCTGTTTACAGAAAGCGAGCACTTGTGGAAAAATACAGCATAGAGGGTATGCTCAACGGGATGGACAAAGACGTGCGAGACAGCCTAAAATAAATAAAGTCAGCAAATAGAAAGCAAGCAAATGTGAGCTACAACCACCAAGTCATTGGTAAGCAATGAGTGGGATGTGTTCCCTGGGAGGTTTTCAGAATGTCCCCAAGATGTCTTTGCAAACCACACAGCTAGGCTTTGCCCCAAAAAGAGTAAGCGGGTAGGGTAGGTTTTGTTGCGACTGCTTTAGAAGGAAGTTGCAACACAGGCACTGTCCCTGAAAATGCCATATGGCCTCACCTCACTAGTGATATTGTCTGGGAAAGAGAGTAAGCTGCCTCTGCTTGACCCATCTTGTCCTCAAGCTGTCCCCTTCCTTGATAACTGGGAGGGTTCACATGCTTGCATGATACAGAAGAGCAGAGCAACACTTTCGCCCGCCCACCAATTCTCACTGCGTGAGATACAGACAGACGTTCCTACAAGTTTCCAACTGTTACCATGTACAATTAAATTTATCCTTGCATTCAGCAGTAATTTTCACTATGGCTTGTCATATTTTGTGCTGCGGCAGTCCTCTTTCGTGACTTATCTACGACATTTTGCAAGTTAAAATTTGTGATAACTGGCAGAGTGGCTTATAATGCCCAGATCGCACAATAAAATGTTTAGTACTCTTGAGTGCTAGCTTTTCTCATCACTGTTTTACTTCACAAGATAAGGCCACATGTGTTTTTAGCTCCCCCGTTGGTGATAACGCTCTATCACAACTCTATCCACTGTAGTCTACTTAAGCAATCAGCTGATTTTCAGACTTCTGTCTCCCACGAAGGTAGGTAGTGCATGATGTATGCCCATTGCTGTGGTTTTAGAGCAACAACCCTTAATTCTTAGCACCGGATTTTAAGGAAATTTTAGGCTTTAAACCAGAGAAGAAGGGGGGTGGGGGGGGGGGGCGATAGGGAAAAAGACAGATGGAGTAAAAAAATATGAAAACTGTGATAAATGGAGAAAGCATAGATAAACAAGCATTGGCATACCCAACGTGTCTGGCTTTATTGTGCCGGTGCATGTAAACACAGGCATGCCCAAATGCACTCTACATGTGTTGCATTGACAAATGCTGTTTAATTAGTTACAGCCTGTTCTATTTGGCTGTGCTATAGATTGCAAATATGAGATAAGTATTTAATGTTACAAACAGTGATGAACAAGTGCACAATTCAGTTGTAAAATAGTAAAACAGTTGCTCATCCATTCCTTTGGAATCACTACCTGGATTGCGGCAGTTACTCCAAAGAGCTAATAGCATTAGGTGAGATAGTGATATTTCTAAAACCCACTCTGTATGTATGTGTGTGTGTGTGAGAGAGAGAGAATAGCAAAATAACTCAACAAACATATGAAATGAAATTATGTTCAGTCATAATACATGCTAGCTTTGCACATAGAATAAGCAATACTTGCTATTGTTAGCGCGCCTGGTCCTTAGTAAGTAAACTTACAAGGGGACGCGTATAGGTCGATGATCCTTTTGGATCACATGGAGTATACCAGCTAAGTGGCAGACCAATGGACCATCAATAAGCACTACAATCAATAACAACCATCAAGAAAACCCCTATCTAATAAGAAAATACCATCACTCTCAACCAGGCTAATCATTTTTATTCCCTATTAATTACAATTCTAATCAAAACCTTTATTCAACTTTATTGTTAATCAAGCTTTATTAATCATCACAAAACAATTTATTCACCAAGAAAATCTCAAGCATAACAAGCAACAACATAAGTCAGCAAAACCTTTGACATTTATGGAATAATTCAGCAATGCAAGTCAGTCAGTCAGCTGTCACCGTTAAGTCACCCTTGTCAGCCTACCTAACCCAAATTAGCATCAGCATGTGGGTCTTCGTGCGAAAACAATTTAGACAAAAATCATTAATTTGGAAAAATCTAACTAAAGATAGAAAAACATTTTGAACAGCGCAGTTGGTACCAAGAAGAAAAAGCACACATTAGTCAGTCACATTGCTATAGCTACCTATCCAAGATAGATCAGCAACAAGTCAGTCTTCGTCTCCAGGTCATCAATCATCAGCAAGTATCAGGCTCACAATAAGCTCAGTTATCAGCACTTCGGACAGCATCTCCTGATGTCATCAACTTTCGCCTCTCCGCTCTAAATTTCCTTCCCTTGTCATGACTTTTTATTAGGGTCTCTCAGTCCATCCCTCTAATAGCTAATTGGTTAACCTTATCAGAAGTTATGACTCTAACCTATAGTTTTTGTTTACCACATGTTCGCGTCAGTTCAGGATTCAAGTTCCATTAGTTTGATCGGTTCTTCTGTCGATGAGAACATCATCCGGCTCTTCAGGTAACAAAGTTGTTACTCACAATCTTTCAGTCAGTGCTTCCATTTTTCAACTCCTGGGAAAGTACATTTAGCCTACACTACACATAATTGTATCATTCAGTCCTCATCTCCTGTCCACTGGTACATTTGGAGAATTTTCTAGCAGAGCTCTCTCTGAACTCAGTACAGTTCAAGGTCTTTTTCTCCAGTTTCAGTCCTCAGCAGCTCATCGCGTCTCCACGTTAACGCAAGCAAAGCCCAGCGAAGACCAGGCCTCCAGTTCGGCTAAGTTAGGAACATGAATTATCATAAAACATAGGTTATACATTCAAAAATAACATATTAGTACAATTGTAATATATATTTTTCATTATTTAGCATCTTGTTAATGCACATGGTGACCACTCCCGTGGGCATATTTTACCCATACACGTTATTTTCAAATATTAGTTTCTTTTATCAATGTTTCTCATTAGTATTCATACGCAAATCATTAGAAATTTCTCATATTAGCATATCTGCTCCAACACTATCCATTTACTTAGTTTATCCACTGTGCCTCCAAACCATTACATTAAAAAATATAGCTAATAGCCATTGTACATAATTCTGTTACGTATCAAATGCTTCCTCTATATTGCAACCATCAACCCCCTACTCTTGTGTATTTCTGGGGACACCCTTGTTCCTCCTATAATGGTTTCGACAGGTCACGCAATGGTCTATGTTAGCTTTCCATTCAACGGTATTAGGTGGAGCAGATTGTCTCCAATGCTGTGCTGTGTTTCTCTTCCCAGTTACTAAGCCCAACCACAGCATCAGCTCTTCTGGGTATGTAAAGCCTTCATTATGTACAGGATTAAAAGCGCCATTTTGGGGTTTAAGTCGATCGGTCAACTCAAGGCAGCACCCATCGCATCTTAGTATGGCTTTCCAAAGGGTCGAATCACTAAAACCCTAAATTGTGTGGGGAAAAAATCCCTCCTGTCCACGTTACGTGTGATAAACTTTGATCTGATGCTTCTCTTCATGTGCCAGAGCCACTGGAGCGGTTATATTTAAACTGAATTATGCAGAATTTTGTTGATTTTGCGGCCTCGTGTGGAGCAGTGAGCCCTAGGGTCCTTCCTTGTCATCTATTCACTCTGGTCCTGCTCCTGTTTCCCCCTAAGTTCATAAAATGTGTCAGGGGTATTGACAATTAGGGTTTTATATTAGGGATTTATATATGATGATGTGACCTTGCATCAACATTCATTGCTAGCAAAGGATCTCTTAAGGTTCACTATAAACAGCAGGAATACAGTATCCAGAGCAACAGATCCTCAACTACTCCTTTCCAGTTTCAGATTTGTAAATGATGCCTCGCTGGCTGTCTTGCGTGCTGTGTATATAAAAAAAGAGCTTTGCTACATATAGTTAAATAAATTTGGCATAAGTGCATGGCGCAGTTGCAGGGTCTTAAAGAATTGTGAACACTAACCAAATTATTTTTGAATGTCATCAAATGATTTCAAAGGGTTGGACGTAAGCATGTACTCCAACATACAATGTTCTCAAGTGGTCCCACACCCTGAAACCCTCCTGAATACTGACCTGGAAAGTTTATTTTCCCACCACAGAGGAGTTTCACCAGCTAACTTCTTATCTCATTTCATTTGTAGAACTGAGGCTTTCCACATGACCAGGACAGTCTTGGTGGGAAGGTGGTATGAGCTGGCAGTTTCCCCCTATAGAATAGGGGGTACCCACCCATCGCCCATAATTTGAGTCTATATGCTGCAATCTGCAGCCACTCATTATATTCAGTCATTCAACACCAAAAGGTGAGCAGCTCAGTAGTATGACACCATATATGCCATGACAAGTCCCCCATCATATGATGATTTGCAACACTTAGTAAATAAAGGCTGCTTGAGGAGGACCACTGCACCTTATAAAGTATCAGTGTAGTGAATTATTAGTGGTGTTGGGTCTATAGAATGGGTGATATCATATATATTCAGTCCATCAGTCCATCAGTCTTAGGAAGAATGACCATCTTTAGCAGTGCCACCTGTCCCATCAAGTTTATCTGCAGACTTAAGCAATGGAGGGCACCTCTGTATATGTTGTCAAGCGTGTGAGGTTTACGGCCTGAATTTCATAATACATCATTTGCATCCCCTAATATTTAAAGCCTGTTCTAGTAACAAGCATTCTAGCCCATTTATTCATGTATCTGTCTGAGTCATACAGCTGATGGAAACAATCTAATTTGGACCCAGTTGACATGCAGGCCTTCGAATGTTGTATATTTGCTCATGAATCGCACAATCCAAGGGCCAGAAAACATAGATCATCCCACATACAGCAAAAGATAATCAGAATACAAGGAAACCTTATCCTCATAGCCCTTAAACCGTATGATACCGTAATATGGGTATTCTGTCGCAGTAGATGCGCCTGGGTTTCATCCCCTAATGCAAAAAGTAAAGGCAATAGGCTCCTCTGTCTGTGCCCCTTTGTAATTTGAATGCTTCTGAGAAAATTACTCCTAATTCTACTCTGGCTTGAGGTGCTTTGTGTAGTAATTTGACATAGGATACAGAATTAGGGCCAACACCAGGGTATTCTAACAGAGACGCTCGGTATTGTCACAAAAGACTATTAAAGGCCTTTATAAATATTATGGCCAAAGACTCCTGCAATCTCAGAGCCATCCTGATAGCATTGTAAAGCCTTCTAATGCTACGCCTAGTTCAGCGGTGCCACATAAAGCCACTTTGACTAACACACATTATCACAATAATCAATTACGCCACCAATAGTTTGGCAAGTATCTTTGTTTTACTGTTCATTAATTAGGAGTCACTACAAAAAAGAGATTTGGTACAGAGACGGTAAAATCCTATACTTTCTGTACCTGATCATAAAGACACTAAATGGAGGAAGGTTTTATAAAAATTGGATAGAGGCTTGGAGAGTATACTGATATGGTCCTGGGTCCCTTCAAATCTTGGAGTTCAGTTCGGTAAAAAGGTCTATATGTTCTCCAACATAGCAGGAGCAAGATTTCTTCTAACAGGCATTAATGTGGACAAAGATATGGGGTAAATAGGGTGTAGGTGTTAGCTTAAAGATCAGATGAGGTACCCTCCCAATACCACATTCAGCATATGAGCAAAAATCTGACAGGATGCAACTTGGCTAATGCTACCAGGAACTGCCAACATGTTGACAAGTCATGTTTGTTAGTCAGTATTTATGCATGCATATCTAAAAAGCATTTACAATGCATTAGATGCCGCATTTCTGAAAGTTAGAGGTTTTGGGTTTGAAAACGGCTTTGTTTTGTATGCAGTGGAGTGATATTTGCATAGCGCTATTGTCATTCGTATGGCCTTGCAGGGCTGGAGAACCAGAAAATTGGAAATGGGTTATGAGGGAGCGGAGACAAAAGTAATATGCTGGCTGTGAAAAAAATAAAATAAGTAATAACATCCTAGAAAAAGCAAACACTCAGAGAATGCATGATTAAGTAAAGCATGTGGAATGTTAGCAGGAACAACATGGTTGAGTTAACCTTTTTATTGTTGTAAAATGCTGGCTGCAAAGTGTTCCATTTTGGGTTACATAACTGTAAACATGTTAATCCTTAGAAGCAAATAATGTCACATATGACCCTCTAATCACTTTTTTAATTAAAAAACAAAGTGCAGGCACTATTCTCCTAATTTTGTGTCTCTCCACACACTACACTTTCACTGGTGATGGTATTCGTATGATCACGTTTGGAGCACTCACAGATTGATAGGTCCACTTGCGTTGGATACATATCTTCTACGGACTATGGTTTACGATAAGCTAACTGTAATTACTTACAAGCATTTGCAATACAGGGGATCTCAAGTTTGCTTGAGTTAGAGCTATTAGCGTTGTAAATTCCTAACTGGACTTTTCTCGCCTCATAAATTGAAAATGAAAAGTAAAACAGTTGACATAAGCAAGTCAATTCAAAGCGCCATGACCGGCATGAGCACAATTGAGAGACACAAAAGGAAAAAGAAGTTTGCTCGCAGTCAAACGTATATGGCCAAGGCAGGAACAAAACTGCTCCAGTGAGGGACAAACGTAAAGCACTTACCAATGATAACAAAGGATTTTTGAAAGGCAAGCCTATGAGTGATTGATAGTGGTGGGCATGCAGTGGGTGTGGTTAAAAGCCCACAGATAGATTACAACACATCAGAGCGCTTGCGCACTCGACCTAAAAATATACAAGGATTACAATTTGAGGTCATCATTTTGTGCAACATACCGATTTATACTGCATAAATGTGAATCGCGGGAAATGCATTTTTTTTCTATGTATGCACTGTGTATGTGGTCCACCCTTTAATCCTGCTTAACATGACCTAACCCTGTACTTTTATAGATCCTAAGGTGTGTATAGCTGAAGTGACCAGAGGCATGCAGAAATCATAGCTAAACAAGCATTTGCAATGCAATAGGTCTCGCATTTGCTTGCGTTAGAGGTAATTGCATTGTAAATTCATAACTGGACTTTTCGTGCCACATCAATTGGTCAACAGTGCCTCATAATTTTGTCTTTTGCTGCCATATAATTCCAGTGGCCCTGCATATAACTAAAGCACTTCTATTTACCTTAGTCCTCTTATCTGCAGCAAATAATGAAAATGTTGCCATTTAGCATCCTAATTTACATCTGCCATGCTAATTCCAATAGATTGCCACTTTCACTACCCCTCCATCAGAGTTGCTGGCTGGGTAACACAATTGCCCCCAAAAAGACACAAAACAGCCTCAGAGGAGAAATAAACCAGAAGGGTCACTCCAAAACATCAATAGTGTTCTAACAGTTACAGTGTAATATGGATGTTAAGTTGGCCTGAATCGTGGTCATAATTGTAATAAGGAGAGTTTATTAAAACATACACAATTACCTTATAAACCTTTATCAGAATTAAACTTTTGGCATTAGACTGTAATGCTCAAAACAGCCTCTAGAGGACACCAAAACAAAAATATTTGTAAGAAACCTGTCATGTAGCCATATTGTTATGCTCTATACGGCATAACCCCATAAATAAACAAGAGAAAGTAATGCAGTGTAACCATATACTTAGCCCAGAGAGATCGTTTTTAGGGTTAGCAGGCCTAGTGCAATGATATTACAAACAAGGGCTTTAAAACAAAACTTCTTTCAACTGCAAAACAAAGGTTCTAGTCATGAGAAAGCTTAACTGCTGAATGGTGGGAATGGTTATCATTTTGGGGTCCACACTAGCCTAATGTGGGGACCCAGAGATAATGTAAACAGAATGTTTTGAAGGTGGTCCATTGCCCTAGGAGACCACCACAGGCTGAGTTATAAGCAACAATGCTTTGTAAAAGTAATGCCCTGCAAAGCATTATGGGGCAAATTTTCGGGCCACAAATATTATAGTATGTTGACTCTAATTCTTCAGAACAGTCCCTAGTGGACGCAACAATAAAAGTAGCATTTGGAAGAAACATGGTCATGTAACCATACAGTCAGCCCTTAGAAGCATAACCACATGAATAAAATGGGAGAAAGTAATGCAGTGCAACCATATATGTAGCCCGTAGAGGGTGCAGTGCATTACACATTTTCAAGGTTAGCAGGCCTATTGCAATAATAGTACAAAAAAGGCTCATAAAATATAACTTCTCCCAGCTGCAAAACAATAGTTCCAGCCATGATAGAGCTTAAAAGGTAAACTAATTGTGGTGGGGTTTATTATTTTGGAGTCCCCACTAGCATGATGTAGGGAGCCAGAGATGATGTAGACAGAACAAACACATATTGGTGAATGTTTTGAGGCTGGTCCCATTGTCCTAGGACCACCACAGGCTGATTTATGAGCACAAATGTTTGGTGAAAGGTAATGCCCTGCAATGCATGATGGGGCAAGTTTCTGTGCCACTAATATTTTAGTATGTTGATATAACTTTAATGCTTAGAACAGCCCCTAGATGACACCTCATTAAAATAGCTTTTGTAAGAAACAAGGTCATGTAGCTATATAGTTAGCCCCTAGAGTACATAATCACACAGTCTAACCATATATTTAGCCCCTAGAGGGCGTAGTGCATTACACATTTTTAGGGGTAGCAGGCCTGTAGCAATGATATTACAAACAAGGCCCTTAAAACGCAAGCTATTCCCAGCTGTAATAAATAGTTCCAGCCATGAGAGTGCTTAAAAAGACACTGATTAGAGGAGGGGTTATTATTTTGGTGTCCCCACTAACCTAGTGTGAGGACCCAGAGATGTCCTAGACAGAGTGCATTGTGCTAAATGTTTTGGTGGCAATCCCATTGTCCTAGGACCACCACAAGCCGAGTTATGAACAAAACCTTTTTGTAAAAGTAATGCCCTGCAAAGCATTATGGGGCGTGTTTCCCGAGTGCAGTGAATATTGTAGTATTGCCTCTCCTGCTATGCCGGGAGAGCCGCTTTCTCTTTGAGAATTTCTGTTTTAAGTAAAGCATTTACCGATTTCAAGTGTTTTAAGGGGAGAGCCACAAAAAATTACTCTGCTTAGGTAAATGTGAACAATTTGATCAACGCCCCAATACCGTCCATCAAGTTCAAGCTATTGTGCCTGTTGCACTGTGAGGTGCCATGGTCGCCATGCGGCACAAAGGGGAGAGACAAAAAAAAAAAAGTTTGCCCACGCTGAAGTATATCGACAATCATGCAATAATACATGTAACTGGGGCAGTCTGCAAGGCGTGACAAAAACAGCCTCAAGGCGGGACAAACGTAAGGCATTTACTAATGACATCAAGTGATTTTTGAAAAGCAAGCCCAGGGATGAATGAAAGAGATGGGCGTGGATAAAAGCCCATAATACTTACAACAGATCAAAGCGCTTGCACGCTTGACCTAAAAAAGAATGGCTCTGTGAGTGAATAGTGTGGAGTAGTTTTCCATATTCTGCGGTATTTTAGTATTTCTGCCTAAAGGTTGGGTAACGTTATTCAAAGGGGACACTTATTGGCTTTACCAATATTTGTTGTTAAATTGGTCTTTACCAAAGCCCTACTCTAGCCCTAGCAATGTCACCCGAGCATGAAAACTTAAAATGGCACGCACTCCAGGAAATCAGTTGCTGCGGCGGAGAGAGCAATTGCAACTCTGAATATACCTATAAATGCCAACACGGATAAAACCAATCAGTGCCCTGTAACTGGGTCATATCATGAGGCTTCTGTAGTTTGAAATACCTCGGCTCAATCGAGAATCTTTCAGGCCCCACTATGGTGCAAAAAACAAAAGTATCCGCTAGAAAGATCAGAAAGCATTCCTCCAGGCCCTGCCTACCGCGACTGAATAAAGGTTTGTTAACAAACACAATGGCCGGGGTTCAGCAGCTCTTTGAATTCTGGTGATATGATGGAAATCAATGCTATTCTGAAGTGTCGAGACGGCAGGGAAGCAAGGCTCCTCCCAGCAAAAACAAAGGCAAGGAGCACAAGCCATCATTTTATGAAGCAAAAATCACTTATAAATATTTATTGGAATCCGACTTCAAGGTGCCTCGGGGACAAAAGAGTGTCAAAAGCGGGCATTTTCAGACAAAACGGAAGGGAAGTCCGTGGGCCTAAAGTGGACAGACACATCTGAAAAAGCAATGAAAGGGGAAGAAACAACATACTGCCATGCAGTGCAAGGGGGCGAGACAAAATAAAAACATAGCGCACCACTCTAAGCTATATAGCCGAACATGCAATCATCCATGTATCCGGGTCAGTCTGCAAGGCGGTAACAAAGCATCCTCAAGGCGTGGCAAACATAAGGCATTTACCTATGAAATGAAGGGAATTTTGAAAGGCAGGCCAAAGGAATGAATGAAAGTGATGGGCGTGAGCTGGCCGTGGTTAAAGCCCACAGATTTAGATCACAGCATGTCGAGAGACAGTGCTTGTGCACTGCCTAGGCTCAACCTAAAAATGAAACAAAAGAATTGGAAAATACATTGCAAGTGGGCACAGTTTTAAGGGAATAAGCATGGTTATTTGTCTCTGGTGGTGGCCTCACCGAATGAAGTAAGGCCTGCAACAATAAATGATCATTATTATGCTTTGCTTACTTGGCCATGGCACAGGATGTAATGAGACGTAGCAACGTTTGGAAAAGGTTTGCATTAATGTGATGAAATGGAGCTAAGTTGAATCCAAAAGATATTTGCAGTGCCTTGTGACATAATATTTCTGGGTCGCAGCCTCAAGAAGTGACTACTGGCATGAATTTCAGTGCAGTGTGGTGGTATTCTTATCAACATATGTTTAGGCTTCCATCGTTTTAAGAGATGAACTTGGGACATGCCCAGTTCTTCACACAACAGTTCTGTGGTCTTATGTTCTAGAGAAGCTTTTTTTCTACCCGAACCCCTGATGTGATTCATATTCAATAGCTGTGTTCATATCACCACACAAGGCTTTGCAACACGTTATTGAATGTTGGTGGCTCAAACCGGAGTTCAAAGCACGAACACTTCATTGTTTGTCTTTGGAAAACTGTCATGTTCTAGGTTGGTGCAGCTGAAATTTGTAATCTCTCAAAATTTGCGAATGTTACTAAATATTTTGCCACTTTCCGTTCAAAAGTGTTGTGTAATTTTTGCTAACGGTTATACTCATTGAATCAGGGGTTTCCTTGCTCAAACTTTTGCACACATTTTCTGTTCACACCACTCTCAGGCCAGTATCTTGTGACTTTGTTGCACAAGGTATGCCCTCGCGTTAACCTTTTCATTACAAGGCTTCTATGGATTTCTGCATTTTATTACAAATGTATACCTCATAAGGGCATCAACGAGCTACATTCCCATGCAGAGTACCAGCCTCCTAATTTTCAAGAAACGTCAGGAATTATTTAAAAAAAAAAAAAATGCCCACGCCTATTTATAAATTTACTCCTTGGTTTTTGCAGTCTTAAAAATGATCCCATTTGTTATGGAATCATTTGCCTAAAATAACACCAGTATATTAATCTTTTTGTGCCACAGAAGAATGGTTACTCAAAAAGCTATGCTTTTTTAGATGCGAGCCAGTCCATCACCGTAGACTATGCTGTTGCTTAACTTTCCAGACGGAAGAACTAGCATGTCATTATGTGAAAATACAATGACGACAACCTGAAATGAAAAAGAGGGTTTTCTTTGGTTATCTTATTTTGTAGGAATATCCCGCACAAGCTCCAAATTAGCGTTTCGGGAAAATACATTATTTTGCCTAAATATCTTTAATAGAACCTGTAAAAATTACTATTTCATTTTATAGTTAGAGACTGAAGCTCAGTGTTGAAGTTCCGATAAATACACCTATTTTATTATTTATCGGGCTTTGCCTAGTACCTTTAACAAGCACTTTGCATACATTACACTGAATAATTCATCATAATGGAATCACGGGAGCCAGAAAAGATTAGAATCTCTGGCAGGAAGGGGTTTGCCATCACAGATCAGTGTAGCATGAAAGAAGTGAAGTGAGGTAAGGTAAGAAGTATTAAAGAATGTTAACTGGTGAGCTTCTTCCCAATGTTCATTCATCATACCTACAGTGAATATGTTTCCATGAAGTATACTTTGCGATTTGACCAGTTATCCACTTGATCCTTAGGTGAACATGTAAAATATCACAGTATCTTCCAGTGCACAAAGTCGAATGTGGCTGTGATATGTTCCCATAGTATTGTATTGCAACATTTATGGAGCATTTAGTACCCCTTTGTGGGGAACTGAAGCACTTGTCTAAGTGAGTAGCACAGTGCACCGTGTAGGATGTGTGGTTGGAAGAAAGTTGTCTTTGTTTTGATCATAGGTAGGAAGTGTTTCAGTTTTGTGTGCGGCGACCACTGAAGTGCAGTTATCATGTTATGGGGGGCAGTGTTATGGTGTTTATGTTCGTAGTTCACTTAGCTGGGTACTGCACTAGGTTGTCCATTCATAGGTATTTAGTTTAAAGTTTATGGTCCTGAGCAGGCATGGGTTAGAGGGAGAAGTGGTAGAGAGATCTGCTGGGATGGACTTTGTTAATATTATCCCAAATCGGATTGTCATTGCCAAGTGCCAAAGGGTGGTGTAGCATGTAGCTAATTGAGTCCTGCTGTGGTGGACGGAATTCGAGTTCTCTGTTGCCCAGCAGTATGTGACAGATCTCTTCATTTATTCCATGCCTGTTCAGATGGTAATAGGTGGTGTATTGCTGTGGATTAGTACACTACTGGGAGACGGAAATGACCCTTCGAAGTTTTGTCTTACGTGAGTGTAAGTCCAGCAGTAAAGGGAATTATTTAGCAGCCTGTATGAACTACAACTGACTGTCAGACTACTGAGATTTGTTAATAGTTTTAGTGTGGGTTACATATTGTATTGTGATTGCACTATATGTCACTTTTTACTCGCAAGAAGGCATTGTTGTGCTTTATGCTGGGCAGCATACAGCTCCAGGTCCCAAGGTTAGTGTTTTTGTAGTCATTGTTGGCTATTAGGATTAGTCATGCGTTTTTCCAGAGCCATTCTATGCCTTTACTCTAGTTTCCATGTGGTACATTACATTAGTAGTAATTTAGATATTTAGTGGAGGGGGCGGGGGTAGGTTGGGGGGTGCAGGTAGTAAAGTTTGGTACATTGGTTGGTAAGATTAATAGACAAGCTACAGGAGATTGGGTATTGTTAGGGTGCAAGGAAATTACTTTTAAAGGCAAGGTTGTGATCCTTGAAATAAGGTGTGGGCTACTTGCAGAGTATAATAATAGAGATTAAGGCAGACATGCATGTGATTTAGAGTAGGCTGTCCTAATCCAGAAGAGGAAAAGGAAGGCAAGGGTCATTTGGAAAAAAAGGAGTTGACAATCAAAGTTTTAAGTCAAGGTTGTTTTTTTCGTGCAGGGGTTTAGGAGTATTGTGGAGGCTTTCAGAGATAGCATGAAGAAACTGTAAAAGGAAGCAATATTATTTGCAAGTGTTACAGTGCCACTCTAAGCCATAAGTACACATTGTTCACACACTCCACCATCATGCACCGGGTTAAATAAAGTTAAATAAATATGGTTTCATTTTTCCATAAAACGAATGGAAGGAAACTACAAAAGAGGAATGTTGCACTCTAAATTAGTTTTTGCTTTTCATTTGGTGATCAGGGCAGGATGAAGGATAGCAGTCTGTTTTAGAATTTTTTTTCAAAATAATGCTTGTCAAGGCAGGTAGGACTGGGCTGTCCCCAGTCCGAATCTATCACAACGTAGGCGCAATAAAGTGTGAGATCTTGCATCTGGCTGTCATTCAGCCTTCCTGCAACAGTGCTCAGACACACAAAAGGAAAGGTCCTGCCTAGAAAAGTCCCCACTTGTGGAATAGAAACTTCAACCCCCCCTTTCACACTTCCCATCTCCCAAAACTGCAGTGCTCAGGAAGAACAAGTAATCTACAGTCCTTCCCCAACGAGACCCTCTATTGAATTTCAAAGGGGAGCCCTGTCTCCTTTCTTCCCAACCCGCTGTCTGGTAAGCTGCACTTACACGTCCTGCAGAATGGGAATCCCTGGCAGGCCATCAGCCGCCAACCACATACAAAGCTGTGAACATACACTATAGGATGGGTTAGGGGCCTGGAACAAGGCTGGGTCCTGGGAGGCCGAAGTAGGGAGACCCGGATCTAATCCCGACTTCAGCACTGTGTATGGATCAGTCACAGGTCCCCGCTTCACTATATTCCCAAAATGTAGTGTACTAAAAAAGAAGCCAATACAGCGACTACAGCTGGACTGCACTTGTGCTTGTCTATGAGGGCATTCGAGAGAAAGTATAGCTCCTGTGAACACGGGTTGGTACAAATGGGGGCTGGGCATGGATTGCAGGGCACGGTCCCAGTGCCTTCTTGTCAGCCATGATAAGGCGCAGATGGCATTGCAGATCTGACATTTTGTTATCTGTTAGGAATCTGATTGAGTCACAATAAAGGTGCTATGTCATTAAACAGGAGAAGAAGGCTCGTCGTGCCTTCACAGTTGCCTAAACAAACTTAGATGGTTTGTGAGATTCATCCTAATGGGACAGTTGCAAAGACGGTCCTTACTTGTGGAGCAAAAAAAGGTTATCTCGTGCTTTTGCACACCCAAATGGCCTGTCTCTCTTCATAGAGATACCATATGCAGCATCCCTAGCAAGGCGCCCGATTGGCATGTTCCCCAGCAGCCCTTCATTGTGGTGAACCCAGAGTAAAGCGCATCCCTCCTGCAGCCAGTCACAAGCTTTTTCCCCTTCAGCATAAACTTTACAACACTAGTTTGACCATCCCCGAAAGTCTAATCGTTCCAGGCTGCTTGTGTTCTAGGTTATTTGTGTAGTGCTTGCGTCTACCAAACTCCACTTCGAGGTCCTCAGATTTGGTTCAGTGATCGGATTATTGCAGGTAAGTGACCTGATTGGTACTCTCCAGCTGATCTCTTTGATGGCAATCTACGTCCAGTATTGGCATCGCTGAAACCTTGAATATTCTTTTAGACAAAATTACCGTTGGCCAACACGGGGCGGCTTACACTATCGAAAATGGCGATCTTACCCTGCCTTATTATTTCACCAATCTTCTGGTGATCCCTCCCTGCTGTTTCTTTTGGGTCTTTGGCTGTCTGCCGAACTTTTTTGGGGGGAACGGCTGTCAACGGATTGCTCTGCAGGACTACAGTGACTCTCTAGAGAGGGCGGATTGGGCGTCCCTGCCTTTGAAATGTATTTCCTGGCAGCCCAGCTGCAATGGGTGACCAGGTGTATAGCCTGTTGAAATCTTGGCGAAACCTGCCATCATTCCTCACCTCTCAACCCCACCTCAGTCGGAGGCTTCTTACTCCCCCACGGTCACTACCATAACCCACACTTGCTTCAAGTACATGTTAACTCTAAATGCCTCTGCAGGACCAGTGTTCTCACATGCCATGTCCTCGCTTATGCCCCGGTACTCTGTGTAGTAGGCCTTCTGCGCTACCTAGGCACATATTCTGTTGCAGTTTGACGTATTTGGCAGGATTTGTCCCTCACCATAGCCGGTGATCTATTCTTTGAAGGCCATCTACTTTCTTTTGCCCAACTTCAGACAGACTTTGACCCCCCAGCTGGGCAGTTCCTTACCTGTCGCCAACTTCACAGTACTTGCTACAGGCTTTAGAAGACTAGGGATGAGGAGCACCCCACCCATGCTGTGTTGCAAACAATATTTACCATAGGTGAAGGGACAGCAATTGATCACATGGCGATCCCCAGTCACACTGTTGTCCTATTGGCCGCCTTTGAGGAAAATGGGACGATGACACTGGAAGGGTGCTGCAGGATAAGGAATGAGCTCAGTTGCTAGTCTTTCCACACGGTCTCAAGAAATATGAGGTTTATAACATACTTAACTCCAGCAAAACTTAAGAAGCACTTCCCTACACCTTGCATACTTAACTCCAGTGCAACTTAACAAACACTTCTCTGCTGCGACTCTAACCTGCCCTGATGCCAGTCGGGTGATGCTGATCTCTGGTACATGCTATGGTCTTACCCCGCTCGCCAAACCTATTGGCAAGGTATACACACCACACTACATGAAGTCACGGAACTCACTGACTTACACTCTTGGGAAGCTTGCACCCTCAGCATTTTTAAATGTAGGAAACATCACATTGTCCGCACACTCTTTGCTAGCCTAGCCCTGTTGCTGGCCAGAAGAAAACTTACACTACATTGGAAGGCCTCTACCGCCCCGTCTTGGGAGGCATGGCACAGCGCAATACAGAAATGGGGAACTGCTGAGGGTACAGCTCTCCTGCACGTAGAGGCACACTGCATTTGCATACGCCCCATCTCTCCTGAATGGGACACACTCATGTTGCAGTTTATACACCTCACATCCCCAGAGGAATTCTCCCCCCCCCCCCCACCCAACTATTCTACCACACGGACACCCTTGTTCTGGTGTGGAGTGCGGGTTCCTTGTCATAGCCTTTCCCACTGTAAGCCCTAAAAGCTTCAGGCTCTATGTTGCCAAGGTGCGCTTTCAAGCAGGACTCCCAGAAAAATTAAAGGTGGCACTTGAAAGCGCCCAGATGGAGCAGCTCGCATCTAAGTACTGAGAACTGCAGCTTGACATGTTTGTGCCGCTTCCCCTCGGATCCTTGGCCATGGTGGCTGCCTGACAAACCAGAGTCCTCAAGTTGGACACCCCATGTCTTTCTGATCTGAAGTCATCTGGCCACCCAATCCATTCTGCACCAGAATTATGCTCAGGTGTTTAGTCGAGACTGTGCAAGACCTTCCACAGCTGCTCCTTCATGCTGAAGGAGCTAGCCACCTCAATGTCTACTCCAAGCCCCTCCCACACTATGCCCACCATCTAGTAGCATCTGCACCCTTTATGTGCCAATCCTTATGCCCTGGTGGATAGTAGAACCTGTTTGCAGCCATCCTATACTTCTGCATGCTGCCAACTCTGCAATGCTGTTCCTTCAGCCCCATGGACCATATACCCTTCACCCGCCATATGATGCTGTTGCCTCTTACAGTGTCATCCCTGTGTTGTGACCACCCTTTGTTTGCACACCCTGTTACCCCCCAAGCCTTGGCTACATAATGCCCTTTTGCCCTACTCCACCCATAACCTGAGCCACCTATGCCCTACAATCTACCACTTCCATGTCTAGAGCAACACTCTCTTGACACCCCAAGTGCTGCCTAACCTTGACCTTTGCCCCCTCATTCCCATCCACCCTATCCCATTATATCCTGCTGTTGCCATACCCCGCACCGTGAGCCACCTGTCTGCTGACCGCCCCTGATCTTTGCACTCTTTATAGCCGTTCTCCTACCAATCTGTGCATTTTACCACTGCTGCATGACTTGAGACTCTCTATGCATCTGCTTTCCAGACTCATGGCCACCCTGTCCCATTACTCCCTGTCATACCTCTGGCCTCACTAGGTCCCTGTTCCTTGCATTCCTGAGTGCTGGATCACCAATGCCCCTGCGCCTTCTGGCACTCGTAATGCCCTCGCACACTATGCCAAACTCACCCAGAACGAAGCAGGGGCAGCTAGTTTTCTCCAGGTCGTTATAAACTGCATTCTTTACTGGGAAGTCTCTGCACACAGAGAAGAGCTATTTGGGCTTGGAGGTGGATGGGCTATGCCTTATGCTCAGGGCGTTCTCCCGCAGGAAGGGCAGTGCTGACACAGTGAGGCTCCTCATCTTGCACTCCACACCCCAGTATGTAAACACTCCTACTAGTAAAGAAAATGAAAATCCTGGGATTTGAATTTGATTGCCACCTGCATCCTTAGAGATCGGTTAATGCCCTATGAGCTTTGTGTTTATTTCTATCTTTTAGGGAATTTCTCGATGTTCAATCTAGAACAATCATCATAAGACATATCATTAGGTCGGTCACCTAGCACCCATGTGCCTACCTGCAATGTCTGTGGACTCTGGGTTTGGAGGGCACTGAGGTGTAGAACCACTTCAGTTGTCCACTGCCAAAGGAAACTTTTATAGAAGGCTGTTTGATGGTCATGGTGCAAGTAGCCTCAATTGCCAGTTCCCAAGAAACCAGAGAAAAGTTCACGGGCGGGTGCCTTTTTGTTCCTTCAGGATTTCTAAAGCACCTAATTTGACTAGGGCCAAGACAGGAAAAGAAGACAAGACACTACAAGAATACCCAGGGAAGTAGACACACCTCAGTTAAGCTTAAATACTATATATCAAGCTACATCTGTACACGGGCATGGTCCAGTGTCTCTAGATGCATGTAAGTGATGTCCCATTTAAGGATGTGTGGAAGCGTTTTCTGGCTACGTGTTCCATAGATGCAAGTGCTCACAAGGTTCTAGATCTGTTACTATAGAAGTCTGGTCATTGTGACTGACTTAATGCAAAGACTACAGAAAATCCAAAACGCTGCCATCAGAGCTAGAATGAACCTTCGAACCTGTAAATATGTTTCTCCATTTTGAGCTCCCTCCTTTAGCTGTTCACGAGATCGTATATAATGTTTTAGAGTTTGGTCCAAATGAACACACAGCTCGACACCCAAGAAAACCACAACATTGGACAGAATTAGTCTCGTGGTTTGTGTCTGCGTGACGCTTATGGTCTGCAAACGCAATATTGCGTAATTGCACCCCTATAGAAGAAAATGTTTTTGGGACAGATAGTTCCAGTTAATGTACCCTTGGTAGTGGAATAATCTACCCTCTTCCTTGAGGTTTATTGCAGACGTGAAGGTCTTTAAATACCAACTGACAATCTCTGTTTTCTCTGATGGATACTTTAGGCCAGCAGTTCTTAACCTGTGGTCTGCAGCAATCTTAAATGCCTACTAAGGCGGTCCGCAAATTAAATAGGCAGTATCTATTAATAAAAAAAGGCAAAATTTCAATTTTTCAGTGTTCTGTAAATGTTGAGGAAATTGGAGGCACAGAATTAAGAATATAATATCTGCTGTATTACAAATGCATTATATCCAGGGCCCCTGTCATACAATGGATGGAATATTTGTTGCGTTTATGTTCGAGTAACCTACCCACCGAACTCTAAGTTGGGCCTTAAGTTGTTATCATGAACTTGATTTGTTAGGGCAGCACAAGTACGGTAAACTGATTGTAATATGGGGGAACGTGGGGCTCAATTGAAGTCAAGGAATGCAGATAAAAAAGAGAGCATTCATTACATGGAATTAAAAAACAGTGGTATGTTAGAGGTTAGCATACAGGTTTGTCTTTTAGAAATAAAACTATGTTTTAAAAAGCTATCATCTATTCAGTAACACTGCAATTTTTACATATTTGTGAACCAAATATTTAATACATCAGATATTTGTTTGATGCATACTTGTTTCTGTATTTGTGTGTACTGTTTTGAGTTTCAAATTGTAGAAAATGCTTAGGTGGGCATTCCCTATCTTTCATTATGATTCAGTCGGTGTCGGCAGAATTCAAGCGTTTAAGAACCACTGCCTTAGACTGAAGCAGCTGCACTTTGGTAGAAATGTCGTATGTGCTATAGGTGGTCTGGAACTCATTGTGGTTGTTTAGACAATTAGTCATCATTATGGAACGTCTAAAAATAGAGCAAACGTACACTTTGCATGCGCTCGAGCTGCATCTTGCCTTTGGTTCACCAGGAGCAAAATATCCTTTTCAGTGGCAGCAGTTTAGGGGTGCACGCGCCGCAGCGGCCCAGGGCCTGTTTCCTAACCCAGGCCGGCCCTGCATGCCGCTGTGTGGGCTCTATTAAGGCAAAGCAGGCAGGCCGGCGCTGCCAAGTTTAAAGGGACAAACAGGATAACAAGTAGACAGACACATGCAGTTAGATAGAAATCTGTCGGTGACATTAAGCGTTAAGAACTTTCATGTTTGGAAATAAAATGGTTGGAAGAGTTTTTAACTGTTTAGAAACTGCATTCCGGGCAAAACCATCAGGACATTGCGACACAGCAAATATTTCTCTCGTGAGACAATCAATGGGGAATACTGCTGCCGCCATCACATCCTGCGTTCGTCTCTTGGCATTATTTCTTATTACACAGCACATCCCATGGTTTATAGCAACACATTCCCTAGCGTCATGGTGTTTTGGAAAATATTTTTGATCAAATACGCTTAACTGCCAGTAGCCCTGCTCATTATTTTCCTCGCGATTCAGTGTTGTTATTGGGGTAAATGTATACTATTTTGCGAAGTATATGTAACTAGAAGAAGGTGTCTGTCGGAACAATTAAACGCCAGTACTTGAGACTTCTGTACAAAGATATTTTGATGCAGTTGTGTTGGTTTGTTGTAAGTTATGTGCTATAATTTAGAGAACAGGAGTCCTAATTCACATGCTAATACATGTCTTTATGAATAAACCTTGAAATGTCCCACTCCCTAAAAGGAAAGGAAGGTGCAGTCCTCACTACTTATTTGTATACCAAAATTCCCATTGTAGATGTTTGGGGCCAGTTCACAAAGGTATTTCTGAAAGCTTGAAGTAGTACTCCTGTTAAAGTACTCCTGTAGTACAATTTCATGCACACACAATTGTTTTTGTGACTCAGTCCCTACATTTCATTTTTTAGGCTTGTTTTCTTGATATTGAAGCCTTTGTCATAAATTGTAACCATATTTTATAGATTACTATGTTGTCTGTGTCTCATTTGTACCAGTAACGGAAAATAATTGAAGAGATAAAGACCCCCTGACGTACATTATAAAGATATTTACAAATCACCGAGGCATTTCATAACCATAAAGAGGAACGAGGCTGAAGGCAGAGTTCCTTTATAAGGTTATGTAACTCCAAGGTGAATTGCAATATCCTTATGTACGCCAGGAGGTATTTTATCCCATATAATACATGGTCACACCATCACCTTTCCTACAAAACATTTAAAACCTTGGTGCATAGCTCCTTCATATGAAAGAGCGAGCATGTTTGCAAACATAAAGAATCAAAATGAAATATCCAGTGCAAAATTCTGAGTGGAAAAAATAAAAATATTCTCTCTGCTTGTCATTGTAAGCTATTAAAATAGAGCAGAAGAATGAAAAGCAACATTCCGTTTTTTTTTGTTTGTTGTTTTTTTCCTCATATTTTTTTATAAACTTCCATTCAAAAGAGAAACAAGGCCCACATTCCAGTATTTAACCTAGAGGGTGCCAAGTTTTTCATAGTTGGAAGTTGAGAACAATAGGAATGCCCCTTTCAAAAAGAGAGGGGTGTCCTGCTCATATGCCTTAATCTTCGGACCGTCTTTTACCTATATAACTCTTATCATAACTCAAATGCCATGATCCATCCAATTCAAGCAAGGCTTCCATAAATCCACAGCTCCTTTAATATGAGGGCAGCTAAGATCTAACTTACATATTTTTGTTACAGATAACAACCAATTTAGCCAGGACGGGGGTATTGAAGATAACCAATGTTTACAAATCTTCCTCCTGCCCAACAAGATAAGATAGAACAGTAGACTTCTCTTGTATCCTCTCAGACAACCTGTCTTAAGAGACCAACCAAATAATACTAGTTCGGGAGAGCAGTCAACTTGTACAGAAAATACTTTCTTTATAATTTCAAAAACCTCTCTCCAAAAACGTAATATCTTGGGACAAAACAAAAACATATAAAGATCAACAGCCTCCACAAGAGCACATTTCTTACAGGTCGGGCTTCCTTTAAAAGTAAATTTACCTATCTTCCTAGGGGTATAATACACCCTGTGTAGAACAAAAAGATGGTTTTTCCTCAGTGAAGCAGGCTTTACTACCTTATATAGCAGCTGCCATGAAGTTGGCCATAAAATATTAATCTCTTCCCTGCAAATCAAATCGGCCCATAGTGAGCTAGGAAAATCCTGCTCCTGCTCCAGAAAGGTTAAGAACAAACCATAGTAAACCGCCACTTCTTTCCTACTAACAGAACCATCAATCAGTACCCCCTCCAACTCGTTTGTATGGGTTCCCACTTCTTGCAAGGAGTGTGACCAACTTTGTAATTGAAGATACTTAAATCTGGATAAAGATCCACGTGTCATAAACAGAAATTCTTCCCAAGATTTTAATTTACCTTCATAAAATATCTGACCCCAATGCACTATACCCGCTTCTTTCAAAGGTCGAGAAAGGGAATCTTTAAGACAGTCTGGTGTACCTAGAGAGTCCTAAATGAGAGCATAAACACTATAATAAGACAGACCTGTGATTCTCCTTATCTGTACCCAAAGCCAAGCAGCGGCTTGTAACATTTTTTGTCAAATTTGTTTAAAGAATTTAGGGTGACCAAATTTATACATAACTTTCTGTCCATCTTCCCGTTCAGAAATTAACATAGCTCTCTCTAGCAAACTCAACCTGTTCTCTGACAATAGGCCCTTAGCATTTTTAATTGAAAAGCCCAAGCATATACCTGAATATCAGATAAAGCGATCCCTCCTTTATCATATTTTCTCCTAAGCTTTTTCCTGGCTATCCTAATCCCCTTGGAGGCCAAAATAAAACTATCTATCTTAGCTTGAAGTTTTTTTTATTCCTATCTTATCAAAAGATAACAGAATCATGTTGAAAAGAAAAGAGATCTTAGGGAGGATATACATTTTAACCACATTCGCTCTACCATATAGTGTTAATGGCATGTGTGACCTACTCAACAGTAATTTATTTATCTCTCGTGAAATATGTCTTAAATTCTCAACCGGAATATCCTCCAGCTTACTATAGACCTTAACCCCCAAATATTTGATCTCGTTTTTTTATTAAACAATGCCTATCACTTAAATTCCAAATCATAATTTCTGTTTTAGCCATATTTACTGCATAACCCGAAATTTGACCAAATTGTGATGTTAATAATTCAAGCCTTTCCAATGTAAGGGGCAGATTTTCGGTCTAAATCATAATATCATCCGCATATAGAGAAATCTTCTTCTTCCAACCATTAAAAGCAAAAGGTTTAATCAGATGGTCTCCCTTAATCATGAAAGCCAAAGGTTCAATATATAAGTTAAATAGTAATGGGGAAAGGGGGCAACCCTGTCTAGTTCCTCTTGTAATACAAAAAGATGAGTCGAAACACCATTTAACACTAATCTAGCTACAGGGGTACTATAGATGTTCTTCACAGCTCTACAGAAATTCTCCCCAAAATTAAGATGTTTTAAAATAGAATTTAAAAAGCCCCAATTCACTCTATCGAAGGCTTTTGTAGCATCCAACGTTATCACTGCCAACGGTAAGTTATACGTGGTTGCTAAATCCATTGCTCCAATCAACTCATCAACTCATGCATATATCTGCCCCTTAAAAAGCCCTTCTGATCATCATGAATCAGTCCACCTATCACTAAACTCAACCTGTTAGCCAAAATGTTAGCAAAAAGTTTATAGTCATTATTTAACAAAGAGATTGGCCTGTAAGATTCACATAATAAAGATCCTTCCCTGGTTTCAAAATATGAGTGATTATTGCTTCATCCCAAGATTTAGGCAAGGAGCGCTCACCTTTAAGTATACTGTTAAACACAATAACTGGAATCGGAGTTACTACTTCTTGTAAACATGCATAAAATTCAAGAGGCAAACCATCCGGTCCTGCAGACTTCCCCTTTTTTCCTTTAGAAATGACCTGAGCTATTTCTCCTACTCAAATTTCATCTTCCAGGGATATTTTATCCGTGTCTCCCAGTTTCTTCATCCGCAGATCTTCTAACCCATGGTATATGCTTGCCGGTGTGTTAGGTAAAACTTCAGTATAAAGAGCCTCAAATAAACTTACAAAAGTTTTCTGAATCTCTACAGTTTCCCTCAGTACCTCCCCCGAGGCAGAAAGTTTTATTTCTCTAATCTCATTTCTTACCAAATCTGACTTTGTCTTCCACGCCAGCAGTTTCCCTGCTGCCTCACCATATTCAAAATGTGCTAATCTGCTTGCCTTCCACCTTTACCCTACCCTTTACTCTGGCTTCAATTACAGCTAGTAGGGAGGCTCGCTTAGACGTCAAGTCAAGTAAAATAAACTCCTCATCTCTACCCATCCTCTGTAGTTCTAACAGTTCCTGTTCTAAGCAAGCTATATTATGTTTGAGATTCTGAATTTCCTACTTAAAATCCCTGTTCTTCCGGGCAGAAATGCTGATCAGAATCCACCTCATAAAGGCCTTATAAGAATCCCAAACTACAGAAAGAGGGGCCGAACTCCGATTTAACTCAAAGAAAGACTGAGTTTCCAACCTCAATTGGCTCAGCACTTTAGGGTCATTTAGAAGTGCTCTATCGAATGTCCATCTCCTAATACCACAGTCTGGGGCACACTTCCATGTTAACAGCACTGCTGCATGATCAGATAGATGTGTGGGAATATGCTCCATATCAAGAACAGCTTCTTTAAGTGATCTTTCTATTAAGAAGTAGTCTATCCTTGAGTGATTCAGGCGAAGAAGGTGGCGGATGCCAGAGAGTGCTTGCACATCTGCAAAGCGTATGTCAATAGTGAAATCCGAGCGAAGTCATAAAATTTGAACAATATGGTGTTGGGTGCCAGGCTAGCCCTAACACCTGCCACCACAGGTGTCGGAGGGCCACACACTGAAGAGTGGGTGGTGCAACACTCTGCCAAAACCCCGACGCGCACGGCACGGGTTTATTTGCTCCACAAATACTTTAGGCTTATCATGGCCATCATTTGCCTATACTATTTGATTTCTCCCAAGGACTCATGACTACCAGCAGCTTGATCTATGTACCTTTCGTGTTTACATATAATGTTTTATATACATCTGAAGCCTTGACAAAGTCTTGAAGATGAAACACGTGTTGGCTGTTTTGCTGTATGGACTTATTGTTACATTCGAAAATCCTATTGTAACTTTGACCATTTATCACCATCTGGCTGCTCTGGACACATGGTCATTTTGTACAACGCAGTCTTTTGATTGAGATTTCTACTTTCTACCTGCACTTATAATAAATATCTACACATCATCTTCCAAGAATGAACTTTCTATTTATTCTTGAACATTATCAGGATCAGGATTCATGCTACTGGTGTGCCCTGCCCACTCTTCTTTCAATATCCTTGAGTGATGTTTATACTTCTTGTTGTGAAAAGTAAAACTACGACTTCGACCATGGGCCTCTCTCCATAAATCAATTAAGGAAAGTTGTTTCATAATAACCTTAACATGTAGTTGTGATTTTGATGCCCCAAAGACCTACTCGCAGGAGATTTATCCAATAAATCGTTTAACACCACATTAAAGTCCCCAGACATTATAATAGGATATCGAGCATCTAACAACTCAAAGCATAACTCCTGTAGGGGACCTATATCATTTATATTGGGACCATAGTAACAAATCAAGGTGTAAATATTGTCATTAATTTTAATATCTGCTACAATCCATCTCCCATGGCGTCTACCTTCTGCCGCAAAACTTGAGCATTTAACTGCATCTTAATCAAAATCATAACTCCTCTCGTATGAAATGTATTACCTGAACAGATCATATATTTCACCCACCTCTGAGATTTAATAATTTCATGGGCCTCTATACTTGCTAAATGAGATTCCTGCAACATTATAATCTGAGCTGGAAATTCCCTTATATACTGAAAGATATAGTCCCTCCTGGGCTTAGCCCGGAGACCATTCACATTCCAGGAAAGACATTGTACCTTATTACTAGCCACATTCCATTTATTGCATTGATTCTCTGTGACCTGACTTGCCTTCCACCTCAGCTGCTTGCTCTGACAGCAGGCACTGTGACATCAGAACTCAACTTAATAACTTATATTAGCAGAGCTCTGACATCTTTTGTTTGATTAGCCACTTGCTGGTCACAAGTCGCAGATCATAAAGACATTATTGACTGCCCTTCATACAGGCATTTCAGAATCCCATGTATTATATTATCATATTGTTTCTAGAGGTTTGAGTTGCCTTTCCTCTTTCCCTGGTGCACCTTTCTCATGCACTGGCCTTTCACTTTTCATCAGGTCTTTTGCAGTATTAAAGGTTAATGTTTTAAATGAGGATGAGGACAGACAATGCAGACATGATGTAAATGTTCTAAGTAGCCTAGCATAAAAAGAATGCTGAATCACAAAGCAGTTCCGATATTTAATATCTTGGCAGCCTTTACGTATATTTTGCAAGTGCTGAGCTAATGTAAACTAGGGTTGCAAGTGGAAGAACGGCTTTGCAGTTGACCTCACAAGGAATTCTGAAGGAAAATATTTTGCGTTTAGCACTTTTATGGTGAGATCTTTTCTGTAGTTGCAGGGACCATTGGTGGTTACTGCATAACGCTGATTTCCCAGGGCTTCGCCTTCAGTTGCATTCCAGTAGGATAACCAAGTTGAACACTATGGCCCTCATTCTGACCTTGGCGGGCGGCGGAGGCCGACCGCCAAAGTCCCGCCGTCAGGTTACCGTTCCGCGGTCGAAAGACCGCGGCGGTAATTCTGACTTTCCCGCTGGGCTGGCGGGCGGTCGCCTTCAGACCGCCAGCCAGCCCAGCGGGAAAGAGGCTTCCACGATGAAGCCGGCTCGGAATCGAGCCGGCGGAGTGGAAGCTGTGCGACGGGTGCAGTTGCACCCGTCGCGTATTTCACTGTCTGCGCAGCAGACAGTGAAATACATTTAGGGGCCCTCTTACGGGGGCCCCTGCAATGCCCATGCCAGTGGCATGGGCACTGCAGGGGCCCCCAGGGGCCCCGCGACCCCCCCTACCGCCATCCGGATCTCGGCGGTCCGACCGCCGGGATCTGGATGGCGGTAGGGGGGGTCGGAATCCCCGCGGCGGTGCAGCAAGCTGCGCCGCCGCGGAGGATTCAATGGGGCCGCGGTACACTGGCGGGACCCCGCCAGTGGTGCCGGTCCGACCGCGGCTTTACCGCCGCGGTCGGAATCCCCATTGGAGCACCGCCGGCCTGTCGGCGGTGCTCCCGCGGTCCTCCGCCCTGGCGGTCAAAGACCGCCAGGGTCAGAATGACCACCTATGTACTCTTGCATAGCCGAAATTCTATCTTGCTTTCTGTGCCTCTTGGCCCAGTAATACGTTATCTGGCTCCAGCCCCAGAGCAACAGAAGCACAAACCACTGCAGGCATTGTTAAGCCCACAAATAAAGCACTATATCGAGTTCACCCTTGAGCAATCGGAAGACTGAACTGACGGAGGCCCTCGTAAACCACTTGTATTATATAAAGTGAATTATATTTTTGTTCATATAGCGCATTATACCTCTGATGAGGTGCTGAATTGCTTTGCAGAACTGTAGCATTCTACTCCCTGGGATCTTACAGACATTTGTCATGCATATGGAGTTACAGTTTGCCATGCTGTTTTTTGCACAGTTGCCGCACATTTTGTAAGTAGTTTTCTATATGATTTGTCGTGTAGTCTGTCATATAAAGGTGTATCACAAACTGTTAAGCACAACTGGCAATATTCAAGCTCCCATAGGAACACTTGCTGTGCACTACTGCAAAAACTGCAGTGCCAAATAAAACCAAACTTGGTTTTAATTTGATCCAATGTATCCTCTATGTCTTCTTTGATAAATATCTTTTCTGTAGCAAAAAAACAAAGCAAAAAAAAAAAAAAATGTATGCCTGTCTGGATGGGCTGTTGCGTTTATGACTACCTTCTAAAACTGAAGTTTCATTCAGAATCTGATTGGGCGAGACATTTTATACCCGTCAGTCACTTTGTGGCTTGTGAAATGACTATTCATATGGGAGAAAGGTAGGCTTCCCCGTATTCTTAGAGGTTGGGGTGCAAAATGGTTTTATTCACATAAAAAAGTAGGCACGAGTTTCATGCTGGGGTCTGTGTGGCACACGAGTCCGTGAGTCATGACTTGGCTGTCACAACAACAGAGGTTCATGAACCAGATCGTGGTATTCCTAAAACGAGGTGCAATTGTTTTTAAAGAATTTTCTGAGTGGCTAAAAAATGCATATACTGCAGGGAGTACCCGGACACAAGACAGGACTCTTGCTCTTACCCTGTCCAGTACCTGCAGGGCTTGACCACATGCCATGCCTAGAATCTACATTGGCCAGTAGAACTGAGTACACGGTTATACCACAGACCATGCTCATCATGTACTGAGTACAGGAGTACTAACCATATGCCAAATGCCATGCTTTCTGCCCTGGACATAACCATACTCCATTCTAGGAAGGGCGCAAGGCATGGCCGAAGATAGCTTGATGAGATTAGAACCTAACAGACTTAATAAAAAAATCACAGTTCCTGAAATACTGTATTTGAATATATATATTAATAGTTACAACCGCAAACTTGAAAGACACTACAGATCTTGTTATCTGTAGTCATTTAACCATAATGCTTCCTTCATTCCGAGGCTGGCTTCACAAATGACATCACAAACTACGTCATCAGTGGAACTAAAAACATTTTCTGTAGCATCATCAGTGACCTCACTGTCAGAAACAGTTGCACTCTGTTGTCTGTGTATTATCTCTGAGGACACATGGATGTTAACAGTGGTACCACAGCTTTGTGCCTCTATTTTACGTATATAACAATATGTATTGCTTTAATGTGTAAGTGCACTTGCTTTTCATGTCTTTCAGCTCTGTACAATGATGTCTAAATATTTATAGTAGTACTTGCGCCTTTCAGCTGCTTGCAAAGCTATCTGGTAGTTTTCTCTTTATTATGCAGTTATGCTTCTCCAAATCTGTTTATATCAATTCCGTCCAGTTGAGTGACACTGCTGTATTTTTCTCTTACAGTTTTGGTAGTGAAGTCAAGAAATCTGCAAAAATGAATATGGTCAAAAGGATAATGGGCCGGCCACGGCAGGAGGACTGCAGTCCCCAGGATAACGCCCTGGGGTTGATGCACCTGCGCCGGCTCTTTGCTGAGCTTAGTAACCCACCTCGACCCATGACCCAAAAAGAACAGGAAGAAAAACTATATATGATGCTACCAGTATTCAACCGGGTAAGTAGTTTATAGAATGAACATTTGGCTGCATTGAGAGTCAAAATGTATGCAAATCAGTGTAACTGACACCTAGTAAGCATTTCTGTGATTAAATTAAAACTCCTGCAAAATATAAAGGCATCATATTAAGCACCACTTTCTCTTGGCAAAATGCATCACACACACATACTGAAGTGTCTATCAGCAGGCTGGGTGGTAAACTTATCGGCCTCAAAAGTAGGCTGGAAAATGCTATTCCTTACATGCCATTACATGTTGTGTGGTGTTACCTTTGGCCATCTGTTTCTACATTTCCCATATCGTGGTAGAAATAAATGCTTAGAACTGCAAGCATATTTATAATGCAATAAAAAAAGAACTTCAATTTCTCATTGTAGGTCTTATGAGACCTATAGATGCTTGGATTCTGAGCTGTGATAAATTGTTAATGGTGTAGGATTGTCTTGTCTGTGTAGCTAAATGTGGAATGCCCAAATCATGTATCTGATAGAGACCTTTAGTTGCAGATTCCTTATCTTAGAATTTCACCTACGCGTCAATCTGGATCAGAAGATTTTTCTTCAGCTGTAACCCGCGCGCCGCTAGGTGGCATCTGTCGGCTCCATGCTCAGCGTTGTGCAGCAGTTCTGCTTTGCTTCAAACCGAGAGGGAACGAAGTGAAAGGAATGCAAAGAATGCAGCACTCTGTCTGAGTAATGAATTTATTAAGGCACTTCCCAGATTACACGAAGATAATAATGTGAACAAATAATGTAAATGCAGCAAAACACAAACAACTCTTTAAATAATCGCAGCAGTGGAATAATTATAATCCAAGAAAATATAATACATCAACAATGAATATAATATATGTGTGTGTGTGTGTGTGTATATATATATATTTATATATACAAACACACACACACAACGACTACGTATAAAGCTAAATATAAGAATTACAAATGCATCACATGGGGCTTGAATCCAACATCATCCAACATCAAGTTGTGGAACCTGTGACACCTGAGACAAAAGAGAACAACCCCCAAAAGGGATTTACACTGAGCAATGCATCCACCCTCAGAGATGAGGTCCTTCTCTCCCAGTGTCAAGCTTTCCCACCTTATTTACTTTAAAAAACTTAAGAGGACGGTTCAATAAACTCCTCTCCCTTTGAGTAAGTTATGAAATTCAAACGCTGGCTGTACCAGGGCTGTGTTGAAAAAAAACAATAGAGACTGGCCAGATCTCAGAGTGTATTTCCAAGACCGAGCTGTACCCTGCTGTACCATAAACATCCTCCTCCTGGTACATCCTTATCTGCATTACAACCCCTCCCCCTAACCCGCCCATGTTATGTTCCCTTCCCTGGTGAGAAAAAGCAAAAACACGTTAACAAGCTGTGTGCGGAAAAATACCTGCACCACCAATGTGACGGCGTTTGAAGCTAAGCAAGGCACAAAATAGAGTCAGTGGTCAAGATGGAGCCGGTGGTTAAATACAGATAGCATAACAGCGCCCGAGATATGATGTCCCAGGACCTATATAGGTGCCACCCCAGCATTCTGACATCTGTTCTTTTCTTTCTGCACCAGCCAGCGCAAATCCAAAGAAGAGGTACCCCTCAGTCACTTTTTGACAGGTCTTTCTTTGATGTTTTGGCGAAGATTTTTGAGTGTCTACACTCCTGCTGTATTGAGGATGTTGTCACGCAAAACCGGGTTCGCATTACTCCTGATCAAGAGGAAGGTCCTGAGAATGGTCGCTGAGCCCCCATTCTTCATCGTCCCACTCAAAGTCCTCAGGACGGTTGGGTAAGTCGAGCGGTTGGGTAAGTTGAGGCAGAAAAAGAAGTTGAAGAACAAGCTTTCTTTAACTTCACCCCATCCGTCTGCTGACGTGAAAAGGAAAAAGGAGTATTTTTGTTCCAGGCCTCTGTCCTCTGAGCCTGCGTCTGGGTTGGCTCTGCGCCTCCTCTAGTTTCGAGGAGCCAGAGCAATCCCTACCCTACTCAGTGAGTTCTGTGAGACCATGTGCCTCATATTTGGGCAGTCTGACTCAGCTGGAGCGCCTTCGGGCCCGCAGGGTTGGCAGGGGCCTCCTCGGGTTCCGGGCAGGCAGCTTCGGCCTTGGCTCCTAGGGGGCACCTATGGATCCGTTCCTGGATCTGAACCAGCATCAGTAGTACCAACTTCACCTTCCTCGATGACAGTTCTGATGTTGACGCTCCTGGCACCACCATCCTCATTGCTGACTCTGACATGGAGCTGTACGGGTGTCGCTGATTCCGACTTTGACAGGGACCTTGCTCACTAGGCTGGATCCTGGCCCTTATTCTCTTACTAGGGTATGGTGAGAAATGGGAGGGGTCGCAGGACCCTTTGGAATACTAGCTAGGAGATCCCATGGACTGGTGGATGGACATGGGTGAGGCCACTGTTCTGGACACTTCCTCTGGCATGCTTTCTTCCCCTACTGTGGCTACGGAGGAGGGAGCGTCCTACTCCATGGTGGTTCAGAGAGAGTCCGAGGTCCTGGGTCTCAAGCTGCCTTTGGTGGCAGTCAGGACTAGCCTACTGACCGAGGTACTTCAGCCTGGGGCTTCCACTTGTGAACCCCTTTTGCCCTTTAATGAAGCCTTCACTGATGTCCTGCTAGGGACCTGGTCCAAACCCAGCACAGGGGCTCCTGTGAACATGACAATTACCCGCCACTGTAGACCAGCTCCAAATGACCCATTGTTCCTAATGCATCATCCAACTCCTGAGAGCTTGGTTATCCAAGCCTCCACATTATGGGGCACATTACTGTCCGCACTCCCAGATAGGGAATCCAAGAGGATGGATCAGCTTTGGAAGAAGATGTTTTCTTCCCCCAGCCTGGCATTGCGGACTGTGAACACTTCTTGCCTTTTAGGCCATTACACCCATACTTTATGGGACACAGTTGCGCAGGTGCTGCCACAGGTCACAGAGGGAGGCCCAGGCCATTGTCTCCTAAACTGTTGCTGATGAGAGCGATGCACGAAGTTCACAATATGAGGTGGGCTGGATTTGACTGACTTACTAGGCAGATCGGTTTCAGCGACGGTGGCCTTGAGGTTCCACGCCTGGTTGAGGATGTCTGGCTTTTCGGGCGGGGGAGGGGTGTACAGTCCACCCTAATGGACATGCTCCTTCATGGCACCTGTCTCGAGCGCTTTACGGAGTCGCAGGCTACGGCTAGGTCCTTTGCTCTTGAAACTGCCCCTTGCCCCCCATCAGTCTGCCTTTTGCCCCTTTCATGACGACGGGAGGGGTACCCAACCATGCGCATTCCCCTCCACCCCGCACATGCTACCCTGTCTCTGCGTGGCCAGGTATGTGGGGTCCAGCATCCTTGTGGATCAGGGAGCCAGTGGTCTAGCCTCCAAACCTTCCTAGTCTGACAGTTGCCCACCAGGGACCAGTCGGAGGTGGGATTCGCCATCATGTGAGACAGGTGGGTTTTGCCGAGCTACTCCCTCCCCTTCAAGACTACCTCTCCATCAATCCAACCATCCTACAATCAGATGACCGAGGATCACCTGGCACTTCTCCGCGAGGTGGCTACGGCTCTTGTGGCCAAAAGAGCCATAGAAGAGGGTTCCTGTGCCAGAATTAGGTTGTAGTTGTTATTCTTGCTACTTTCTGGTGCGCAAAAAAAGGACAAGGTCATCTGCCTTATCCTAGATGCCCGATCCCTCAATTTCTTCGTCAGGAAGAAGTTCCAAATGCTCACTTGGCTCAGGTTCTATCTGCTGTGAATCCAGGAGACTGGATGGTAGCATTGGACTTGCAGGATGCCTATTTTTATATTCTCTTCCTGCCTGCCCACACACGTTACTTAAGGGCACGAACATTTTCAGTTCACCATGCTCCCCTTTGGCCTTAGCAGGTCTTCTCGGTTGTTCGCCAAGGTGATGGGGGTGGTCGCAGCTCATCTGCGCAGATCAGTGGTTTCAGTCTTCCCCTATCTTGACGACTGGCTTTTGAAGGCGGGATCACCCAAGGCTATCTCCCGCCTTCAGACTAGGGCGGGCCTCCTCCATCCTCTTAGGTTCACTATAAGCGTGCCAAAGTCACACCGGACTCCCTCCCAGAAGCTCCCCTTCATCGGACCTGTTCTGCTGGTGTCACATGACAGAAGGCATATGTGGACTCTGCAGGGTGACCTGAAGTTCCATTGGGCGCAGCATCAGGGGAATCTCTCCAACATGGTCCAGATCTCGGAGGGAACTGCGCAAGATCTGCAGTGATGGCTATTGAACTGAAATTGGGTCAGAGGCAGATCTGTCTCCTTTCCCCAACCAGATCTGACAGTATTGACAGATGTATCACTCCTGAGTTGGGACGACCACATGGGAGAGGCGGAGATCAGAGGCCTCTGGTCTCTGGCTGAATCCGGGCTCCATATCAATCTTTTACATTGAAGGCATTCCTTAACTCTCTCAAATGGAAAGTAGTGTAGGTGTTCACGAACAACACCACCGCCATGTGGTACTTCAACAAGCAGGGTGGGGTCGTGGACCCTTTGTCAGGAGGCTCTGCGCTTCTGCACATAGCTGGAATATCAGGGCATTTCCCTGGTGGTTCAACACCTGGTGGGCTCTGAACGACAAGATCGGACAAACTCAACAGACGATGCCTGGTAGAGCACGAATGGCGTCTCCATCCAGAGGTGTCACAAGGTCTCTTTCAGCAGTGGGGAGAGCCTTGATTAGATCTGTCCGCCTCTGAAGAGAACGCGCAGTGTCAGCAGTTTTGTTCTTTAGAGTTTCCAAGGTGGCACTCACTTGGTGACGTTTTTCGTCTTGAGTAGAGCTTAGGGCTCCTGTATGACTTTTCGCCCATACTTCTTCTGCCCAGAGTTCTCACGAAGATCAAGAACGACCATGCCGAAGTAATCCTTGTGGCTCCGGACTGGACACAAAGAATCTGGTAGACCGAGCTAGTGAGCATGGCCATTGATCGTCCAATTAGACTGCCCAGTCGGGAGGGTCTCCTGCCGCAGCAGCAGGGAAGGGTTTTCCCCTTGGACTTGTCCAATCTCCTCCTTCTTGTGTGGCTATTGAGTCGTGACGGTTGGCAGCTTTTGACCTTCGGCCCACAGTTTCTAACATTTCTTGGCAAACAAACCCCCTCCACCAAAATGGTATAAGCCTTTCGATGGAACAAATTTGTGGCATGGTGCACAGACAAGCATGTTGAACACCTCTCTGCCAGTCTTTCCAAAGTCCTTTTGTTTATACTTTCTTTGGCCCAGCAGGGCTCTGCTTTGGGCACCCTCAGAGGTTATTTGTCTGCTATATCTGCTTTTCTGAGGTTACCTGACCGACCAACCCTCTTTGTTTAAATCTCCTTTTGTCAGTAGATTCCTTAAGGTTATTATCCATATGTTTCCTCCATCACCGTTCATAATGTCCCAATGGGCTTTGAATCTGGTTCTTACTTTCTAAATAAGCTGTCCTTTTGAGACACTCCATAATTGTCCTCTCAAGGTTCTGAAATTAAAAACAGCCTTCCTTGTGGCCATTACATCTGCCCTCAGGGTGATCGAGCTGCACTCATTGTCATCTAAGCCGCCCTACCTTTCCATCTATCCTGACAAAGTGGTACTTTGCACTAGGGCTTCCTTTTTGCCAAAAGTACTCACTCCCTTTCATGAAGGCCAATCCATCACCTTGCCTACTTTTACGCACCCCCCCTGACCCTTCTAAGGAATAGGTGAGACTCCACTGCCTGCACCTAAAAAGAGCATTTGCGTTCTACCTTGATCGGACTAAAGAATTCCAGGTGGATGACCAACTCTTTGTTGGGTATGTGGGTGAGAAGAAAGGACGCGCAGTGCAGAAGAGAACCATCTCTAGATGGGTCGTTTTCTGAATTAAAATGTGCTGCGCATTGACTAAAAAGCAACCCCCAGAGGGTTTGCATGCTCATTCTACCCAAGAAAAAGCTGCAACCACTGCATTAGCACAGGGAGTTCCAGTCCTGGACATCTGTCAGGCAGCAACATGGGCATCAACGCACACGTTCACCAAACACTACTGCCTGGACAGTCAGGTCCTGAGGGACGGGTACTTTGCCCGTTCAGTCCTGCATGCAGGACTTCCCAGTATGATCTTGGTTCACAGACCCATCTCCGAGGATGGTATTGCTTGGGTATCTATTCTAAGATAAGGAATCTGCAACTAGAAGTCTCTATCAGATGATCAAGTTACTTACCTTTGGTAACACCTTATCTGGTAGAGACATATTCTAGGTATATGTTCCTTAATGACCCACCCATCTTTCCCACTCTGCGAACTGATTTCTAGGGACAGGGACTTCGCTTTCAAGGCCTGAGTTCTGACGCACCTGTGGTCAGTGTTCTTCATTGTTCTGCGCTTCTGGTGTGGAAAATCCTGATAGAATCTGGTGCCTATATAGGTCCCGAGACGTCATATCCGGCACGCACAACGCTGATGATGGACGCAGAGCTGACTAGCGCCACCCAATGGCGGGCAGAGGTACTGCTCGAGAACAACCTGTGGTCCAGACTGACACTTGGGGATAAGGTAAGGAATCTGTAACTAGAATATGTCTCTACCAGATAAGCAGTTAGCGAAGGTAAGTAACTTGTGTTTTAGTTGCTCTATATTTCACACCCCCTAGCCTTGTTCTCTTTCTGTTCATTTCACTCCATTATGGACCAATTTTAAAGGGCTCACATCCCTTCCTACCCCACCCCACAACATCTTGTTTCTTACATTATTGATAACCTCCCTCTTCTCGGCTTCGAGGATTATTGATCCCAGAAGATAGGGAGATTAGTTGGCTAGCTAGCCTCAAAAGCTGTCCGTTATTGGGGCTGAAAGCAGACCTAAAGATTTGTCATCAGGCTTTTTGGATTCAAAAGTTTATTTTTGGACAAGATTGAAAAGATAAGCCATTTTTCTACTGCATTTCATGCTACAGCCTGCTTTTGTTATGGCTTAAAAGAGGGCTGATGGCTAAATCCACCATTCCTAAAGGAAGGCACTCAGAGTGTCCATTGGCCAGACTAGGATGAAATGCATTTTTTAAGAGCTTGGGTTGCAACCCAGGGCTCTCGTGAGAGAGACGTCCTACTTTGAAATGGCTTGCTTCGGGATCTTATTTTCACTTATGCCCTTCAAACAATGACAGACAATGACTTCATCACTCCTGAAGCAGGGTTAAACAATATTGAAAGATTAGGGGTTGGATGACAAACCTTTCTATAAGGAAAACCTTCAAAAGTGGATCCTGTAGGGGTCCTAAAAGGGGTCTTAAACAAAAACCCTATCCAAAGGTTTCATGTTAGACCTGCTATCATAATGGGCATCTCTTTTGCCCAAACATGCAAAGGGGTTGGGTAGCATCAACTCGCAAGATAAGTGCCTTGCTGACTTTCTTTTTTCTTGTTAATCAGGTAAACCCTCTCTCTATTAAAACTAGCAATAGACAGACGGTAGTCTGACCAGTCTTCTACCTTTAGAACCCTAGTGATAGGGTGCTGTACGATGATCGTTGCCTGGGCTGAAGCATGGTTTTCAAGGTGAAAAAGAACCTTTTTATTCTTGTGAAGTTGCATTTGCAAGTGATCATGAAATATAGCAAAAATACACCTGATATTAATTAAAATTGCTATTTTTTACCTTCTTAAAATACGAATTAGTTCATGTTTTACTGCCTAATAAATCATTTTACTCCAAACTTTCAACTGTGGGAAGTGAAATATTCCACTTAATACCGTATTCCTTACACTCCCAATAAACAGGATTGAGCTGGCTGAAACAATTGTTGTCTTGAGTATATTCACAAAAACAGTGCCCTGGAAGAGTGATTCTACTGCTCTGGCAATTTATATGTCCAAATCTCACAGATCCATTGCTTATAGCGCTCTCTGGCGTATCTATTTCAATTTGGCCTCACTCATACCTACCAAAAGTAGATTCTCAATATCATTGTTTGCCATTTCCATCAGCTCAACTATCACATGGTTGATCCGAAATAGGAAAGTGAGGTACTGAATAATACCTCACTTCGTGAACCTTAATTTATTGGACTATAATGTGGATTAGTCATAGGGGAATATGATATTGTAGTCACAGATTATTCCTGTGGCAGATTTTGGCAGATTATCTACTTTGATGAAACGCATCCTAACAAACTATTCACTCAACACTTAATTTACGAAACCTGAAGCAATAACCAACCGCAACATAATATGATAAAAATCACCATTCACGGGTACAATAGAAAAGAATACAATTAAGTTGACAAGTCGTACCACTGTGGCTATACCATTATGCTTAAACAGAGAACATTATTTGCAAAATAGTGTGTCACAGGCATTTTATTCCATACAAGACAGTTTCAAGCTTGGCATCTTGCAACATGGTTGTCAATCAGTTGTTAATCAGTAGAGTAACCCACTGTGGTGTATTGCCATATCGCGCGCAGGGAGTCTCCACGGAGACGCTGTATTGTTGATCGCGCGTGGTCTCCAGTGAGAGACGGGAGCGAGGGGAATGGCAAGGAGAACGACGGTTGTAAGGAGCTGGATGGCTGGGGCAATGTATAATAAACAAGACTTCATACCTTAAATGCTTCCGTCTTACCAAGTTTATTGAAGAGCCCAATATCACACTTGCGACGAGGGTGGCTCAACATCGCAGCAAGATTGAAATAAAGACGGCAGACGGTGGTTTCGTCGTTCGTAATCTGACGTTTGATGCGCTGCATCCTGAGGCTCCCAGTTCTTCACTACAGCATGTTGGTAAGTCGCATTGTGGGTCCGGCAATTAGTTGAAGTTTTGCACATCTGCTAATTACATTAAGGAGGCCGCTTTTTCAAACGTGAAGAGTGTAAAGCTGTGGAGTGCCCCGGAGTCGAGTCTCGGTTGGAAGCTGTACTCTGGTTTCCAGTTTCCTTGAGGCGTGGATTAGGAGTTCTTACCCTTAAAGGGATCGTCGAGGAAACAGTCTTAAAGGGGAAGGTTTCCCTTGCCCTTAAAGGGATTGTCAAAGACTGTCTTAAAGGGGAGAAGTAAAGCTGGATTTTGGTGTACATCTCAAGATACATTACCATAACAGTGTTAACTGGATACGGTGATAGGCACACCTCCAACATTTAATAGTTAATTTGCCTGTCGTGTACATAACACGGTGACAGGCACACCCTCAAAATTCTAATAAGGCACTCTGCCTGTCATGTACATTGCACGATGTCAGGCACACCTATGATAAAGTTGGCTGACTCAAGGAAAAACTTTGTGACAAACACGTATTAAGTGTGGAAACATAGGTGTTGTGTATCCTATGGGAAATGTGCAGGGTTGGAATGCTGTTTTAGTCTTGAACCGGCATATTTAAGGAAAGTGTGTTGTGTTGGTTAGTAAAGAACACTTGCGATGTTGGTTAATGGGTTAGAAAGGTGGGAATTATCATGGTTAATGTGTTAGAAAGGTGGGAATTATCATAGTTAAAGAATGCAGAACGTAACACCCCCTCCGTTTTTCTTAAGCAGTCCAGGATATCCAACATATCCTTGGACTAAATGGAAGAAAATGTTTGTTCACTTCGCTAGAGTGTGTGGACCTACACTCAGCGCGGAGAGGAAGTACGCACAATTGATGCACTGTTTGGGGGGTGAGGGTCAAGAGGTACTTGAAAATTTACCAGATTTAAGTCTTGAAGAGCCTAGGAATCTGAATGAATACGAACTGTGCATTAAGAAACTGGACAAACATTACTTACCTAGAGTGAGTACGATAATGGAAAGGTTCTATTTTGGGAGAAGAGAACAAGGGAAGGATGAATCGGTGGAGGAGTATATTACCAGTTTAAGGAAACTGGCAGCGTCATGTAAATTTGGAACGTTAGTGGACGAAAGAATTAGAGACCAATTTGTGCTAAGGTGCATTAACGACAAAATTAGGGAGGAATTGTGGTTAAAACATGAACCACCTTTGGAGGAAGTGATCAAGGTAGCAAAGAGGGTGGAGCATATGCTGAAGTGTGTTAAAGAATTAAGTGGTAACAAGGTTATGAGTGGTGAATCTACGAAGGTGGAAGAGGTGGTATGTGAAGTGAAAAGCAAAGAGTTTGGTGCAGAGAAAAAGAAAGATGAGGGGTTAAAATTTAAAGGAGAATGCTTTTGATGTGGGAGAAGTGGTCACAAAGCTAATGCAAGCAATTGCCCAGCACTAAATGTAGTGTGCAATGGGTGCTGGAGAAAAGGACACTATTATAAATTTTGTCGTAACAAAAAGAAGAGGAATGGTAATGGCAGTATGATGAGAGAGATCAAAGAAGTCTCTCAGGAGGTGGTTTTCCAAGTTGAAGCACGGGGAAAGAGTGAGGAACATCCAAGTGAGGTGGTGAGAGTGGATGGTGTTGATTTATTGATGAGATATGATTTGTGCTCGCAATTGACGATAATTTCCAAGAAAAGTTTTGATCTAATAACAAGGAAAGATAGAGGTTTAAGAATAATGGATGTGAGTCCAAGTGGTTATGGTGGACAACCAATAAAGATGTTAGGATATTTTGAAGGTCATCTTGAGCTAAAAGGGAGACATTTAGTAGGGAAAGTCTATGTGTCCAATCAGGGAGACAATCTTTTAAGTTGGGCACATCAAAGATTGTTAGGGGTTGTATTAAATCCAAATGCACGACCACAAATGCAAGTGCAGTGTGTGGGTGGTGATGAAGGTGAGTTAGTCTCTGAATTTCCTGAAGTATTTTCAGAGAAGTTGGGATGTCTAAAAGGATACAGACATAAAATTAAACTGAAGAAGGGTGCCATTCCAGTAGTAGCAAAAATGAGGAAAATTCCCTTGGCGTTACAAGAGCCGCTTGTGTCAGAACTTAAAAGACTGCAGGATTTAGGTATAATTGAGGAAGTGGAAGCAACTGAATGGTTGGCACCTATAGTGGTGGCAAGGAAGGGTGATGGGGATATTAGACTATGTGTGGACCTTAGGGCCCTGAACAGAGAGGTAGTAGTTGACAAATTTCCCCTTCCAAATATTGAAGAAATTGTGTCCACGGTTGGAGGAGCAAAATATTTCTCCACACTAGATTTAACATCGGCGTATCATCAGGTAGAGTTGGAAGAGAGTTCACAAGAGTTGACGGCATTCATCACACCTTTTGGTGCCTTTAAGTTCAAGAGGATGCCTTTTGGACTTGTATCTGCAGCCTCTGTGTTCCAACACATTATGCACAAGATTTTGGGAAATGTGAGTGGTGTGAAGTGTTACCAGGACGATGTTTTGATCTTTGCAGACACAGCAGTAGAACATTGGGAGCGAGTGAGGTTGGTGTTGAGAAGTTTAAGTCCAGCTGGTCTCACCCTTAAGAAGAAAAAATGTCGTTTTGGTCTGACTGAGGTTGAGTATCTGGGACATTTGATCACAGGGGAAGGTGTTAAACCCAAACCTGAGTTGGTCATGACGATAAAAAAGTTATCTGCTCCCCAAAACCAAGGAGGAAGTGAGTTCATTTTTGGGGATGGTAGAATACTATGGGAGGTACATCAAGAATTTGTCAGAGAAAACGGTGAACATGAGAGACCTATTAAAGAAAGGAGTTCAGGCGGGATACTGAATGTGAAAAGGAATTTGCCAAAATCAAGGAAGAATTGGATAATGCTTCGTGTCTACAGGCTTTTAAGCCGGGCAGGCCGACTGCTATTCTCACTGATGCCAGTGCAAAAGGATTGGGTGCGATCTTGATGCAAGATGACAAAGGGAAGAAGAGGTTGATTGCTTGTGCATCCAAGGCTTTGAGTGGAGCGGAGAAGAATTACTCAGTGATCGAAAGGGAGTCGTTGGCTATATACTGGGCACTGAGGAAGTTCAGACATTTCGTCCGGGGTACGGAGTTTGTGGTGCTGTCTGATCACAAACCTTTAGTTGAGGTGTTTGGCAGCAAAGGTTTAAATTGTATTTCAGCAAGAATAAGGAGGTGGATCATTAGTCTACAGGAATTCAAATTTAAAGTGGAGTATCTACAGGGTGCGTTGAATGTCAGTGCAGATTGTCTTTCTAGATTAGTAATGGAAGATGTGAAGGAGGGTGAGCAACAGGAATTAACTGGGCAGGAGGATAATACAAATTACATGTGGGGTGATAACTGAGCAAGAGTGGAAAGAAGCGGTGATGGAAGATGTAGAACTGAGTGAGGTGTGTGAAGCGTTAGAAAATGGAAGATTTGGTGCCCTAGGTAGGGTGTGGGGTTTGCTAAAAGATGAATTGGCAGTGGATAATGGTATGTTGCTGGGAGGTACAAAATTGGTTCCACCAGGGATACTAAGGAACAAGATAATGAACCAAGCACATGAAGGCCATCTGGGAATAGTTAAGACAAAAGAAAATTTAAGAGCAAACTTCTGGTGGCCAGGAATGGATTTGGAGGTGGAATGTGTGGTCAGAGAGTGTATACAATGTTCACAGAGTGACAAAATATTAAAAACCCATAATGTACCAATGTACTGTAGGAATTTGCCATACAAACCCTGGGATGAAGTGGCTATAGACATTGTTGGCCCTTTATCAGGTGAACATTTTACCCCATATCTGATTGTAAAAATATATCTGTATTCCAGGTGGGTGGAAGTAAAAAATGTATGTGATGCCTCCTCTTCTAGTGTGATAAGTTTCTTGGAAGACATTTTTAGGAAAGAAGGATTTCCTAAATCATTGTTATCGGATAATGGTCCACAATTTTGCTCAACAAGTTTTGAGAAATTTATGAGTGAGTGCGGCATAGAGCACAAAAGGTCGGCGGTATAACATCCTGAGACCAATGGTGCAGTAGAGAGATTCAACAAGTATATCAAAGAAAGTATCCAACTGGCAAAGGTGAACACTTTGAATTGGCGGGCGGAACTATTGAAGAGGATCACGGCTTATCGGTTTTTACCAAATTCTACCACTGGTAAATCTCCTTTTGAATTGTTCAAGAAAAGGATATCTAATACCAAATTGTGTCCAGTTTGGATGGAGTGGGGGAAAATTTGTTTAAATTTGGACAAATCTGATTGGCGGGATAGAGAAATAAGACTCATAGAGAAAAGGAAACAAGAATTTGATGCACGGAAAAAGGTGTGTAAAGTGAACATCGCTGTGGGTGATATAGTGAAGATGAAAGCACCCACAGGGTGTGTAGATGGATCAAAAATCACAAGACCCCTTGTGGTAGTCAAACTATTTAGGAACGCCATAAAAACTTCTGATGGGAGAATTTGGAACATGAATCGAGTAGTTCTGATGAAGGAAGTGGTGGAACCGGAATTGAGCATAGAAGGTAAAAGCAGTAGTGGATCTTGGTCAAGAACACAAAATGACAGCTAGAGTGGAGTTAAGAGGTGAAGGAACGAGGAAAAGTAGTCGGAGAATAGTCTGTCCTGAGCATCTTAAAGACTATGTCCTAGATTGAAGGAATTGGGTAATGGTTAATCGGTTTGTAAGTTTGCTCTGTATAAGCAAAGGGAAATGTTGCATTTACTTTGTTATAGTGTGTATAATCAAATTCACTGTGTAGTGGGGGATATGGTTGTTTCACATTTCTTGGGGCATATGAGTTCCTGTTGTACTAGTGTTTTATCTTTGTGTTTAGGATCTTTTATGTGGATAACACATACTTCTATGTTAATGTTTGTTAGTTATAAAGGAGGGAGATGTGTGGTGTATTGCCATATCGCGCACAGCAGTCTCCACGGAGACGCTGTTTTGTTGATCGCGCGCGGTCTCCAGTGAGAGACGGGAGCGAGGGGAACGGCAAGGAGAACGACAGTTGTAAGGAGCTGGATGGCTGGCTGGAGCAATGTATAATAAACAAGACTTCATACCTTAAATGCTTCCGTCTTAGCAAGTTTATTGAAGAGCCCAATATCACACCCACGTGCAATTTCTCCTCAGAAATACGATTTTCCAGCAATTGTATGTTGAAATCTTATTCCCACTTGTATAGTGTGTCCCAGAAAATACGTTGCTGAATTTTAAAACAAATATAATAGCTACAGATTCCTGAGATTTTTGTCAGCCAACTGACAATCGCGCTGTTTTTTAAATATCAGAAAAAAATATTGTTATTGACAGTGAGCCAGGCGAAGTATGAAGCAAATGCTTTATCGCAAATTATTAATGTTCCCGAAGATGTCTGAACAGAGGGGATAACGAACACCCTTGCAGTGCGGGGGGAGGGCGGAAGGCAGCCTTCTATACATAGAGGGGGGCCTCCTCATCTTGTCAGCTCGGGGGTATTGGAATTAGGACCCCCCCCCCACCTTTCTTTGCAGGGGGGGAGGAGACCCTAGGGTTTCCTTATGCCACTGCATATGAAATGTCTTTGTTTTCAAAACTGAGTTCTAAAGGATGCAACATGAATGATGCATTGCCAGCAGTATTGAAAGTTGTTAATAGGACTATGATGCAAAGGTAATTCTGAAGTGACAGCTTCAGAAATGAAATTATAGTCCTTATAACCTGAATACACGCCGTGGCTGTGCCAAGATCGCTCATTTTATAGATGATTTATAGAGAAGACCCCTCATTCTTCATAAGACAGCCAGGAAATGATTTCCCCATGTAGGTCAAGTCTTTCATTGCTTCACGTGACGATTAATTCACATTCAGAGATTTTATTTTGCAGTTTGAAAAGAATTAGATCAACTGCATACACAGCTAAGGGGATAAGGTTATATCCCTGCTATGTACCTCCATTTGGATTGAAATAAGCAACGGTATCACTGTTAACCCTGATTGCAGCCTTAGATCAGTGGTAGCAGCTTTTATAAACCTGTGACCTAACTGGTATCTCGGCAGGAACTTTTCAACAATTTCCAGGAGACCCTGTTGAATGCATTTTTAACATCTACGGCGATAATTGTTTCTGGAGTCTCCAGCCTATCCATCTGTTCAATTACATGAATCAGTACCTAGATTTATCACCAGAAAACCACCACCCTTTTAAGATGCCTGATTCAGTCATGGAATTAGCATAGAACGTGCAGGATCCTTGGTGACAGAACTGAGAAAAACAGTTTTGGGCAATTGGTTGTAATTCTGTCCGGACCTGGGGATTCATTGTTGAGTGCAGTCTTTATCACTTGGACAGTTTAATTCTAGGCTTGTTCTAACGCTACGCGATCAGGTTCAGAAAATTGTGTAAGGCCCGTTTTGTCAGATACAGCTTCATATATTCATTATTGGCAATGAAGCATCATTTTTTATAGCACTTCTTCATTGTCTCCGTATCTTCAAAGAACTGTTTACCTGAACGTAACTGCATCACAGTAATTTTGATTTTGTTTTCTCTGTGTTTATATAATTACAAATACCTTCCTTACTTTACTGAGGCCACTAAATCTGTTCACATATTTAGACCTAGAGCAATTCCATCTCCTTTGCTTGGCAATTTGTGTAAGAGTATTTAAGGATAAGTAGAGTGTTCTTAATTAAGGTCTCTAAATGAAAAATATACCTATTGATTTGTTTGCATCTGGCCTCAGCAAAGGCTATGAGTTTACTATTAATTGTTGCTCTTATAGCATCCCAGGCAATAATACTATTATTAAAATCCACTTCATTCAGTTTGGAGAATTGCTCAGAGTTCTCTTTTATGTCTGTGACAACGGCAAGTAACTTGAATATTCTGTTGCTAGTCTGCAACGAGTCTAGATTTCAGATTGTGGGCTGGAATTGAAAATCACCTTGGGACACCCAAACAGGATGATTTTTTGAAATATTAGTGAATTGTATAAATGTTTACTTTAATAAGGATGTATTTAATCCTAGAGTGCTGTATGTGTGGAATTGAGAACAAAATGTTTGTTCCTGCCTTGTGGGTTTTGTAGAAGCCATCTATTACACAACTTCACAATGAGTGCATATTTTGGAATGTTTTCGGACAGTCTATCTATGCAATAGTTGCTTATCTACCTCTCAGTCTAATAGAAGTTTAAACTGGCCTGAGCACAAAAAGTACTGATTCCGAAAAAACTACTGCTAGCCTTTCTTCATTATTTTTCGAAAATGTGAGTTATCTTTTTTTGTGCTATGCATATTTGTCCATTATTAGGGTCGAGCCTGTGTTGCATGCGCTTGTGCATGCGTATCGCTTGCGAGACACTTTAGGAGTTAAAAAAGGGCTCGGGCCCTGTCCACGTCAGTGTCTTTCATTGGGTTGGGGGCTTGCCTGTTAAAATCTGCTTGCTTTCATGAGTGGAAGGCACGCATAGGTCATGCCTTTTCCGGTGGTTAGCCCTCCTCGAGCGCAGCGACCAAGTACTGAAAACATGCGAGGCTTGCTGTTTCCCGTCAGGTTTGTGGACTACTTTTTCTCTATTTTCGCAGCACGATCTCGCTTGGCAGAAGTCTAGCGCTTTGCATAATATCGACCCTGTTACATAGTTAATTGCACTTTTGGCAGTTACGTACATAATTGCATTTTTGCTGATAGGTTTAATTACGAGTGAACTGTAGCAGCAGCGCTGTTTTTCTTTCTTTCAGTGTGGCAAGAAAAATCCGGTTGGGAGTTTACAACTGGTAATAGCTGTAACTCGGACAAATGCGAGACCCTAGTGCATTGCAAATGCTTGTTTTTTATTGAGTTGTGCCGATATCTGTCTCCATATAAATATTCACTCACTATATAACCTCTAAGTTAGCTCTCTTAAAGAGAACAGTAGCAACTTCATTCTTTATATAAGGCTTGTGCTCCATATACCTACCTTGACTGCAGTCTAGAAGCCTCCTTTATTCCTATTTAGGTAGTGCAGGCCACATTTGAATCTGTATAAATATTTCGGAATCTTTGTGATTAAATGATTGTCTTTTGTCATTCTGTGTTAAGACATGTAAAGTACCCTTTCCTTTCCTTTAAGGTGTGTGGAACCAGCCATACCTAAAACCATTACCAATATCTTCCCATTGCAGTGTCATACTATCTTCTTCCTGTTCATCACTCTAGCGAACCTTTAGTGCGGTACTGCCATCTGTGTCTGAGCTCAGTGGCATGCATGTTATCTATATATCAAGATTGTGTCCCATCCATGTCAAAGGGCAGGGGTGTGGAATTTATTAAAATATCTACTTGTCCAGGGGACAGGTTGCTTCTCAAATCTACTTGTCCTGTAAAAAGATCTACTTGTCCCTTTGGTGCCATGTAGTGTGGCGACAAATTATGGCAGCAATTAATAGCCTCTCTGATTATGCCAGGGCTACTACCATAGTAGGGCTTGAATACTTGGAGTTTCAATCCCTACTGTAGCAATTTCCTTATTTTGCCACCTTTCTGCAGATCTGCATACTGGGGCTGGAGGAAGCAGTAAGCAATCGTTCCAGGGCTGGAATGCCTTTGAGTCTGCAAACCTACTAACCTGCATGTTTTAAGGATTTTTACCAGCTTCTCTCTAATATTTTCCCATAATAAGAAAGGTTGGACATTTACTCCTGACCATGGCAGAATTAGAACTTCTTCCAGGGTTGGGAAGAAAGTGGCTGGAGGGAAAATGAACTTGCAAATGCTCAATAGATTTTCACATGAGCAAATCTACACATCGTATTTACCCACGCTAAAATACAGTTCACAAATATTTTATAGGGGTACGACATATACCATGGGTGCACTTTTGTGACTTTCTTTAAGAATTTGGGGCCACAAGTAGGTAGGTTCAGATTTGTGACCTGCAAATTGTGAGTCGCAAATCCGAATGTAGGATGGTGTCCTTGACACCATCTGTGATTTGCAAGGGCTTCGCAAATGCCCACATCATGAATAATCATGAGGTGGGTTGCAATTTGCGACCCCCTCACGAATGGTGGCCTGCTGGAGACAGCAGACCACCATGTCTGTGACTGCTCTGAAAAAATGTTTACAGTGACATTCACAATAGGAAAGGGGTCCCATGGGGATCCCTTCCCTTTTGCGAAAGTGTTAGCACCCATTTGAAATGGGTGCAAACTGCGATTGGTTTGCGCCCGCGTTCTCGGTCACAAAACAATCCTACATTGCACTGCGAGTTGCAATTAGGAAGGGAACACCCCTTACTAATTGCGAGTCGCAAACCCGTTTTGTGATTCGGTAACCAGGTTACTGAATCGCAAAACTGGGTTTGTGCATCGCAATGTGCTTTTTGCACGTCGCAAACAGCGAAAGTCGCTGTTTGCAACATGCAAAAAGCTACCTACATGTGGGTCTTGGTCCCAAATTAGGTCTGGTGTTAACAAAGACATTTTGTTTTTATTAAACTTCTATTTCTCTCTCTTTCGGCTGGCTTTACTGTGAGTGATCGCATTCTGCTCTTCCACAAGGAGCATATTGCCACACAAAGTAGTTTTGTTCAGTGTCAGGAACTACAGTGGCAATCAGTGACGTAATGAAACTGGAGGGTGCCCCTTTGCAAAGAACATGGAGGAGCCCCCTCTCCAGACTCACTCAGGGCAGGTGCTGTGCTGACGGGGCCCCCTGGAGGGCGGCTGCGGGGCCTTTGTTATGCCGCTGGTGGCAACGTGTGCTTTAAGAGTTCAAAAAGGTTTTGGGGGGGCTTTGCCAATGTTTGTTACAATGTTGAGGTTCCTGGTAGCTCCCACAACAATAAAGTGTTACAAAAGCCATGTCAAAACAAGACACGCATTGATGAAACTAAAAGACTTATAAAAATATGTCAGATCAGTTGGCTTTGTCAGTGTTTGTTTATTTTCATGCTTCCCATAATCGTGTTGAAAATGGTTACATTGATTTTCCATTAGAAATATTTTTGGGAAATACTAGCATGCATCAACACATTTTACTAAATGACACTTCATTTGCATATAATCAGAGAGCATTCTGGGAGCATTATACTTAGCCTCTTAGCCTAAACTTTTCAAACATGTGTGTACACGTTTTTTTTTTTTTTTTTTGTACTGGAACGTCAGTAGTGAAGTGTGACCTTAAAACATTTATTTACAGCACGCACCCTAATAATGAAGGCTTTCAAATAATGAACCATAAATACAAGTTCGAACAGCATTATCTTTTGGAAACACATTACCTCAACTGCAGAGAGTTCAACTCTCTGTAAACAGGCAGCCAAAGGGTTTGTGCTGCAGGGGGTTGGGCCTATTTGTTCCAAGGACAAAGTAAACATAAAAACTTGTTGCCCTTGACCCCAAACAAGATGTCCCGGGCGTCGGGCGATAGGAATTCCACATCCCTGAAGGGTGAATGGGTAGTTCATGGACAGATGTGTCTGTCTATACCTATCTAAGACCCTGTTTGTTGTCCACCAGCTGAGAAATTGCTCACTCTTCCCTATCAAGCTATTATGTGATTTAAATAAATTGGATGCTGTATTCTAACAGAATGCTTGGTCACTGTGTTCAATATGAATTATTTGTGCTACAGTGGGTGTTCCTGTGAGCAGTAGCCATATTGAAATACTGTCGGAGTAATCCCCTTTATTGGGAGGACATATAGGGGGGTCATTATGACCTCGGCGGGTGCCGATAATGTGGCGGCAGTACTGCCAACAGGCTGGCAGTACTTACTGCCACATTATGACCGTGGCGGAACTGCAACGGTACTATCGCCGATGCCTGCAGCCTGGCGGTCCCTTCGGTTTTAATCCGCCAGGGCAGTGCTGGCCCTGGCTATTTCTTCTGCAGCCTTCCATCATGAATGGCTGTAGAAGCATTCAACTGGACCATTAAAATGATGTCTGCCTTTAGATAGAGAATTTCCAACATAGGTCAAGGTGGCCTGAAACCAATGTTTAGTTTCACGGTCTCTGCAAAGTTATTTGTATGTGACTTATATAGCAAGAGCCTAACTACAAAGCAACATATTTCTGTAGAAGAATAAAGGCAGGGAGGGCACGGGACACAGGTGGGCACACGTATTGATGTCCTGAAAGTGTCCCATCTATCTGGCTCTTCTTTCCCTATGTTGCACCCAATGAAATCCTCTGCATTAATGAGAGAGAATGTATGGAAACTCATGGGGTTCATGTTGTAGAAGACATCAATGACTGAAGGAGCACTTTGATATAACCCCTTTGATTGCACGTGTAGTGGATACTTGTCTGTCATTCGAGGAACTAGGAAAGGACGAAAATGTAATCGGTTAATGGGTGAAAGTGTATGTATTAATCTCTGTCAAGGAGATTTAGCAGTAAAGCCGTCCTTTGCTTTATTTGATCGGCGAGGGGGCTATAGATGACAATAAAACCATGTACGTACTGATTGCGAATTAGCATAATTATAATTCTGTAGGTAGTTCAAATACGTTTTGGGTGTCTGCTGCAGTGCCTATCGATCAGTTTGGCACAATAAACCAGTCACGATTTCTATGTGGGAACCACAACATTATTGAAAGTGTTCCAAACTTTACAACATTGCCACAAATGGGCTCATCGTAGTATTGCTTTTGGAGATTTATGTTCTTCCCTGTGAACCTACCGGGGTGATCCGAATTAAGATATTTATATCCTTCCTACTTAAAAATGCTTCCTCGTGTTTGGTCAGTGCTCTTTCTTTCTTTCCTCTTTCTGAATTATTGATTTGTGTTTTACGTATACAGTCAAATTAAACATACACTTAGTAATGACATGTGTATGCAGTTCTTTCCAGAACACCAATGGTCTAGTAGTGCAGTAAGCCAGGCGGTGTAATGTTTAGTCCGTGCTAATCTTTCTATCGTTGTACGAGACTCTCTGCGACTCATGCAATACAGTGTCATGCATTGTTACTTTGTTTGTTTTCTTTAAAAACATAATTAAATATTTTGAAAACAAAAAACCTTTGTGATAATTTCACATCCACTCTGAAGGCTGTGCAGCACATCCAACCCTCTTTGGCATTTGAAACCAACCCTTCCCCCCGTTTGACCTCACAACAACTCTGAGCAATAACGATCTTTTATTCTCATCCTGCCCACACCTTACCTTCAGGGCTGTCCTCTAGATTGTCCACACTCCAATGAAGGGTTAGCACGTCCTTTCTATAACAGTTTTCCACATTATGAAAGCAACATTTGAAACAACTATGTCATTTAACCCATCACACCAATGTCAGATACTGGTAAAATGGCTCTGAGAGCTCAGCCTTTACTGCTTAAATCTGAACGGAACCACGGATTACAATTACGAATATCAGGAGGTTTCCGGTCATCCTACCTCACTTTTGAACTCAAATGATGCTGTTAAATTTAGCAATCAAACGATTGCTTACGGTGCTGCAGAAAGGCCAAACTGCAGATGCCAGTTTAAAAAACATTTTTTTTGCAGCGCAGGAAACCAAGGAATACTGAGTGGGTTGAGCTTGTTACATGCATGGCAAAGGTGCTGAGTACCCATGCATTACATTCACCCCCTTCACTGAAAAATGCTAATCCTGTGCTTGGATCTGATGAATAGTGTTTTCTGTCATGGTTTTCTCATGGAAATTATAGTTAGAACTGCAGAAGCTAAAATGAAGGCACCTTCTTAATTCTCAAATATCTTCCTCGTCGAGTGAGGGGGAAAAGGTAAGACTGAGTAAAGCATACTTTTCACTACAGCAGCAGCCTCAGTCGAGTCCTCTGTATTGTAGCCTCTCCACAGAGGTTCTATTGAACAACTAGAATGCTTGCATTCTGTATTCAAGACAAAATCAGGCACTTCCGAATGCCATGTTGTTGGAAGAGTAGATGTTAAATTTAAAGCCTTTTATGGGGAGGAGGCTTAAATAAATGATGATTTGAGAGGTTAATGCAGATAAGCAACCAACTGTTCAAAAGATGTGAAAGAAAGTGTGGGTTTTTCATTCAGTTATTGCATAGTTTATTTTTAACAGGCAAAACATAGTTAATTAGAAAGATCCCTATTTAACTCCTGCTTTCCCTTTCTGTATATTTGTTCCTCGAACTATCCAACCTCTCTGTCTCATATCACCTTTATTTGAAAATAGTAACATTTTAGTAGACACTGACGTTTTAATAGACTCTTAAATGTAAATAAATGCAAGTTGATTTTTTTGTTTTCAGAGGTCATGACAATTTTTTAGAGAGCTCTCAATTTTCAAAATAAGATGTGCTTCTTTGGGTAGTGAGACTCTCCTATGAGTTCTAGGTCAGATATTTTTTCTTTCCACTTCTCACTCTTCTTTTGCTAGTAGTTGCATCTTCCTGCATGAACATACATTGGCTTGAATTTCATTTTTATTGCGAGTTAAATGTAATGGAATGGTAAAACACATTTAAAATATATGGTAATTCCCTATAAAATGGTTTCTTTGGGCCTTATACATGACTACCTTCAACAGTAATCAATTTAGACATATTTTAAAATAAGTAATATACTAAATCATCCAGAACGATATGACCACTATTTTAAAACACAGTTAAAAAGCTAAATGATATGGGATCCCTCTTCACAAGACTGAACAATTGCACCATCAGATGCTTGTACAAGTCCTTACTTGTTTCAGTGTCCTTCTGTATTCATTTGTAGTACCAGCTGTGTTTGATGCTTTTTCAGCAGGACCTAGAGAAAACGTTGAGACAGGTAGACGGTAACTCTGATAAACTAGTCCAGATCATCTTATTTAGTTATTAATTTTTAACTTATATTTCGCAAACTTGGCCCAACGGCATTTGAGCAATTCACACGAGCCCCAGGTTTCATTACACATTGTTTTTTTTTTGTTTTTTTAAATACGGAGGGATTATTTGTCCAGAATCGCAGGATGTTGAGCCAGTACCAGAACTTAAACCTGGTTCCCCAATTCCAGTGCTGGCAGCTGTGGCCTTCTGGTCACATCTTATCCCAACAATTCCCTGTGTTTATGACAGAATACCTGTTAATTTCCAGCCTACTGTACAGGTGCCCACCTCTGTGAATTGTCCTCAATACACACATACATAGATGTTTGAGTCACTTTTGAAACTAATTTCAGCAGAAGCCATTGATTCCCTAAACAAAAGCACCCGCATGTTTTATCTCAGAATAATCTACCTCAGCTGCAGGAATTTTTAGGTCGAGCGCACAAGAGTTTTGACCTGTTGTAAGCATTGTGGGTTCTTAACCACGCTCATCACTTCCATTTGTTCTTGGGCTTGCCTTTCAAAAATCAATTGATGTCATTGGTAAATGCTTTACTTTTGTTCCACCTTGAGGCTTTTTTTGGTACATGGGTTATTGCACGATTGCCTATATACTTCAGCGTGGGCTAACTATTTTTTCTTTTGTCTCTCTCCTTCGTGCTGCGTGGCAGCCATGACACTCACAGCGCGAACAGGCACAACAGCGTGAACTTGATTGGCGGTATTGGAATGCTGGTCGCATTGTTCACAGTTACCTAATCAGTCATTTCTTGTGGCTCTTTCTTTAAAACACTTGAAATTGGTAAATGTGTTAACTAAAACAGAAATCCTCAAAGAGAAAGCAGCTCTCCTGACAAAGCAAGAGAGCTGATAATACAATATTCCTGTACTCAGGAAACTCGTCCCATAATGCTTTGCAGGGAATTATTTTTAGAAAACATTTTTGGCCATAACTCGGCCTGTAGTCCTAGGACAATGGGACCACCACCCGAATGTTCAACATGATGCACTCTTTCTGTCTAGGTCATCTCTGTGTCCCCATACTAGGTTAGTTGGGACCCCAAAATAAAAGCTCCTCCCACCATTTACTGTCTTTTAAAGCAATCTCATGGCTGCAATTTTTGTTTTACCACAGGGACTAGCTTGTGTTTTAAGGGCCTTGTTTGTAATATCATTGCTATAGGCCTGCTACTCCTGAAAATGTGTAATGTTTACGCCCTCAAGGGGCTAAAAAATTGGTTACACTGCATTATTTATAGCCCTTTTGTTTTGTTTTTGTGTGGCTATGCTCTCTAGGGGCTAACTATATAGTAACATGGCCATGTTTCTTACAAATGCTATTTTCATTGTGGTGTCCTAGGGGCTGATCTAAGCATTACAGTAATATCAACATACTATAGTATTTGCAGCACAGAAACGTGCCCCATAATGCTTTGCAGGGTGTTACTTTTACAAAACATGTTTGCTCATAACTCAGCCTGTGGTGGTCCTAGGAGAATGGGACTACCTTCAAAATTATATTTCTGTCTATATCAGCTCTTTTCTATTCAGTGTCTTTTAAGCTTTCTCATTGCTAGAAAGTTTGTTTTACAGCTGGGAGAAGTTTTGTTTTTAAGGCCTTGTTTATAATATCATTGCAGTAGGCCTGCTAGCCCTAAGAACGCCCTCTAGGGTCTAAGTATATGATTACACTGCATTACTTTCTCCTTATTTTTTTCACGGGGTTATGCCCTCTAGGGGCTAACAATATGTTTACATGACTGTTTCCTACAAATTATATTTTTGTTATGGTGCCCTCTAGGGGCTATTTTGAGCATTACAGTCCAATGCCAAAAGTTTTTTCGGATAAAGGTTTATATGATAATTGTGTATGTTTTAATAATCTCTCCTTGTTACAATTATGACCATGATTCAGGCCAACTTAACATCCTTACTACACTATGACTGTTTGGACGCTCTTGATATGTTTGGGTGACCTTTCTAGTTTATTTCTTATTGGCTGTCTTGTGTCTTTTTGGGGGGAATTGTGTTAGCCAGCCAGCAACCCTGAGGAAGAAGAGAATTGGAAGTGCTTGAGTTATATGCAGGGCCACTGGAAATATGTGGCAGCAAACGATGAATTTGAGGCAGGGTTGACCAATTTATGTAGCAACAAAAGTCCAGTTATGAATTTACATTGCCAATAGCTCTAACTCGAGCAAATGTGAGACCTATTGCATTGTAAATGCTTGTTTTTATCTCCTATGCCCCAGTGATGGTGAAAACAGTCTGCATGGCACCAATGTTTTATATTAGGAAGCAGCTGGGGACAGCATCTACCTGTTGGAAGGAGCACAACTCCGCTGCCAACCACACAGTATCCATCTGAAGAACCGGGAAAGGCAGGCTCACCTCTCCCAGCGGTGGAGGGGACTCCCTAGGCCTTCAGGGTCTCTTACCAGCAAAGAACACAACAGGCGGAGTCACGACTGATGAGGAAGAGAAAAGTTTTATTAGCAAAACAGATAATAGCTCGAGCTGAGCACAGTGTCCCAGGACAGTCTGAATGACTTTCCTACGGAGGCTGGCTGCTTCATTCTGCAGCGTACAATCTTATATAGTTAAGCTGCCCCCCTTCAGCCAGGAAGCCACCCCTCCATATCTGGCGAACACAAAAGCTTCAAACAGTTCTCCTTTTAACCCGAGAGCATCCTGCTGACGTACATACATTTGATTAGTCTTTCCTGCTTGTACTCCCACTGTCTCGGGAGTATCCTGCTAATACACGGCAAAGTGACAGTTCATTTGTCAAATGTCAGTCTTATCACAGTTGGTTTGATAATTTACGAGGATATCCCTTGCAGGAGGCCCCTGGAATGCGGTGGGAAGAGGTACAGTTCTGTTCGTGCACAATGATAAGAAGGATACAGCTGTGGCTCGGTATCCTGAAAGTCAGCTTGGTTAGATAAGTGGAGAGGCCCAGAGAAGGAAATGGTTTTAGACAAAAACTGAGTTCACAGGGAAGTCAACTTACACAGTTTAAATGAAGAGTCAGCTTTGTCGAGCACATGGCAATATTAATGGAATACGCAGAAATAAAGTCTGAGGCAAATACATCTCGGATTATTATTTAACACATCTCAGCAGAACACATGCCTGTAAAAATGAATGGCTGGGTAGATTCTGCAGAACCAATGTTCCTGCTATGACTGGTAACAGGACTCTTGTCAACAACATGCCATGTTCATATAATGGGGTGAATCTCTTTGCATTCAGAGAGGAAGAAATGCCATTTCTTCACCAGCATGCCCTGGCAACAAGGGGCACAGGGTTTGATGGATTGATTTGGATTGTTTGTAAATGCCTTTCTACCTCACTCTTGTCATGCAGTTCCTGGCTGGAAGAAAACATGACCATGTATATAGCCCCAGCATGGGTGAGGTAAAGGAGGTACACATATATGTACCAATCAGGCAGATGGCACGTCTTACTTTTGCAGCCAAGAAGGGGTTGCATTTTTACACCACGATCCCAGCGCGGGCTGCATTTGATGGTATGGTTCCTGAGTATGTGAAATTCAGACCCTTTAGATTCCTGGCAGCCTACAGAAGTGTTCTAGCAACCACAACAGTCCTTTCCACTAGCAAGACATACAGTTGAGCTAAAAAATAATTTTGTAATTGGTGCAATAGTGAAACATTAAAACTGTTCTTGAAAGCTGCACCACCCGTTGCCTTACTTTCTGCCACATACGAAATTAGGTATCAAATACAGTTTGATGATGGTTAACCTTTCAGCCATATCTGTATTTAGATAACCCTGAAGTGCTCTGTCACTCATTTTTGCAACAGATCATTGAGTTTATAATTGGGCTTGTCCAGAGTCTGCCTGCAACGAAAAAACTAGAAACCTGGATCTCTACTGATTTTTCTAGAATGCTAGGACCTCCGTCTGAACCCTACCTCAAAGAGAAAATTAAGTCTCTCTTCTTAAAATAAAATACATTTAATATTGCTTGCCTTTGCTCAGGGGGAGTGGATATTTGAGGCTTTACAATAAAAGATCTCTTCCATGTTTCTACAGTGATCAGGCTGATAGATTCTTCTTAGCAGGCCATTGTTTCTGCAGCCCTTCTTCCCAGATTCAAATTTCTGATGGATACAACTACCAGTGGATTCCTCAACTAATGAATTCTCCCAATGCGCCAGCATTCGGCTGAAATTTTCTTCCCAGCTCTGCACGTAGACGAGGATGTCACAATTGCCCGACTCCCACGCAACGCCGTCTGACGTCATCGAGGCAATAAGAGGTCCTCGCCGTCAGTTGTGGAGGAGTGTGGTTCGTGCCAACTGATGAACCCAAAGGCGCTCAAGGAGTGTGAGGCCAAGATGTTTTTGGCCAAATCAAAAAAGGAGAAACATCAGCATCAGAGGTCTTCAAAATCTCATAAGAGGCGTCATCGTCATGACTCCCTGCGTCGGCATGATTCCCAGCGTCATTCGGAGAAAGACCGATCCCGTTCGAGATCTCCATCTACTCGGCGTCGTACGACGTGGGAGGTCAACCTGACAGTGACTCCTCCGCCACAAAGCCCTCAGGCTTCTCCGGCGCCGTCGATCTTTGAAGTGGTCGAGCCTCGCCAGAGCCCCTGCTTCTTGCCTGTGCAGTCAGAGGTGACTGATCCGACGCCGACGCCGCAGGAGTATCCTGCATTCCCGGCTCCAGGTGTGGATCCGGCGGCATTCTTGAATGCTATGTACAACATCTTCAGCTCCATGGCCCCTGGCGGTGCACCGGCTGGTCCCTTAGGTCCCTTGGCTATTGGTTTGGGCATTCTGGCTCCATACAAGCTGACGCCATTCATGCCCTTCTGTCCAGTAGGGGGTGCTGGTCCGGCGCCAGTGCCTTTGGCGTCGCCGAGGAGACCTTCGACGCCGGTAGCTTCTGCTGATCCGGCAGTACAGTTGACTTTGCCACAACTCCAGTCGACGCCGGCAAAGAGGGCTCGCCTTTCCATGGCGCCGATGGATCAGGTGTCGGCGAATCCAAAGATCCGCGTCAGCCGAGGTCTTCGACGTCGGCCAATTCCTTATCGACGCTGAGGATAGAGGCCAGGTTGCACTCGAGAAGGAAGGCTCTGAGGCTATTGGAGGAGCAGGAGTATCAAAGGCAGCTCCTGGAGGAAGGATAGGTCGCAGAGCCCCTGGGGGACTTTCAGGGTTTGGACTCTGCAAGCGGTCTCCATACTTCAACAGAGTGGGATTTGGCTTCTCCCGGGGAATTTACTGAAGAGGCTGCCTCGTTCCTCTCAGAGGTGAGGAAGGCAGCTGACTTCCTAGATCTTCCGCTAACCGCAGCTGAGGTGAAAACGAACATCCTCACAGAAGTGTTACATCCTGCTTCGGCTGCTGCGGAGCCACTCTTTCCTTTTAACGAGGCTCTCCCAGAACCGATCCTGGAGGTTTGGAGAAAACCGATGTTTTCGACTGCTGTTAGCAGATCAGTAGCGAGGAGATAGAGTGGCTCCTGGGGACCCAGGTTTCCTCTTTAGGCATCCGACTCCAGAGAGTCTGGTTGTTCAGGCCTCCTGCTCCTCACGCTCAGCTCCTGGATCCTTCCCTGGGGCCCCGTCGGACAGGGAATCAAAAAGGATGGAGCAATCTGCCAAGAAGACTTTTTCTTCGTGCAGTATGGCCTTGAAGTCTAACGCCACTTGTGTCTTGGGCAGATATATCCATGCCCCGATGGATGCGGCCAAGGATGAGCTGCCTGATTTGCCCCAGGACATGCAGGGTCTTCTGACTGATGCGCAAGCGGCAGCGGCTCAGGTCATTCTCTCGGGCTGGATACATCAGATTTGGTGGCCAGGGCAATGGGCACGTCCATTGCAACCAGGTGACATGCTTGGTTGAAATAGTCTGGATTTTCATCGGATGTGCAAACGACCCTTTTAGACTTTCCGTTTGATGGGGACAAGCTGTTTGGTTCTAAAGCTGACTCTGCCTTAGAGCACTTCAAAGAGAGCAGGGCTACCGACAAGTCTCTAGGCTTGCAGGCTTCTACCACCACCCTGTTCAGATCGTTTAGAAGATTCAGGGGGTTTGGACGAGGCTTTTCCTTTCAGGGGGAGACCCCGGCCAGCAGGCCAACAACCTTCTATTCTTCCCATTAGGTCCTATAGAGGGCGGGGTAGAGTTCGAACCAGAGGAGCCACCCAGCAGCACCCTGCCTCTTCCTCTTCCTCTGGTGGGGGGGGGTGCAACAGGGAAAACAGCCTTAGTCCTCCATCCATTGCATCCCATACTTCTCCTGTTGGGGGAAGGTTGTTTTATTTTCTCCGCCTGTGGGAGTTGATCACATCGGATTCCTGGGTCATCAGTATTGTGGAGAAAGGTTATGCACTTCCCTTTCGGGAGTTTCCCCCTCCTACCCCTCCCCGTCCCTTCTTTTGCACGGAAGACCATCTCCTGTTGTTGCAACAGGAAGTTCTAGTCCTTTTGTCGAAAGGTGCAGTGGAGTTGGTTCCAGAGCAGGAAAGGGGTCAGGGTTGTTATTCAAGATATTTCCTAATCCCCAAGAAGTATGGTCAGTTGAGGCCTATCCTGGACCTGAGGATTTTGAACTGGTTCCTCAAGCAGAAGTTCAAAATGCTGACCCTAGTGCAGGGGCTTTTGGCGTTGAACGAAGAAGATTGGATGGTGTCTGTCGACTTGCAGGATGCTTACTTCCATATCCCTATTCTCAAGTCGCACAGGAAGTATCTCCGGTTTGTGGTGGGGTCGCAGCACTATCAGTTTGCGGACCTTCCTTTTGGTCTTACTTTTGTGCCTCGAGTCTGTATGAAGGTGATGGCGGTGGTTGCAGCAAATCTCAGGAGGAAGGGGATAGCGGTATTCCCTTACCTGGACGATTGGTTGATCAAAGCCAAGTCTCCAGAGCTCGTGCTGCTTCACCTGCAGATGGCAACCCAGTTGTTGTTCGACCTGGGATTTTCGGTAAACATGCCCAAATCTCACCTGGAGCCCTCTCAACGCCTCCTGTTCATAGGGGCAGTACTAGACACAACATTGAATCGGGCCTTTCCTCCGACTCTGCGGATTCAGGACGTTCAGGCGTTGATTCCAATGTTTCAAAGTGGAGCGGTCGTTCCAGTCATCAAGGTCCTTTGTCTGCTCGGTCTGTTCGCTTCATGCATTCTGTTGGTCACTCATGCACGCTGGCACATGAGGGCTCTTAGGTGGTGCCTCCGCAGGCAGTGGTTTCAACACAGAGGGGATCTCGAGGAGTCGATAAAGATCTCCAGAGACACTGCAGCAGATCTATAATGGTGGGCTGTGGATGGCAACCTTTCCCAAGGAAGGCCGTTTTTACTACCTCCTCCAGTGGCCACGGTGATAATGGATGCTTCCACTCTAGGGTGGGGAGCTCATCTTGGGGACCTGTAGATTAAAGGTCGTTGGTCTCCAGTGGAACAGATGTTTCATATCGATCTGTTGGAATTGCGGGCGATACGTTTGGCTCTCAAGGCCTTCCTTCCCTCCTTTTGCGGTCAGTCGATCCAAGTTCTGACGTACAACACTACAGCGTTGTGGTACATCAACAAGCAGGGAGGAGTAGGGTCGTACCTTCTCTGTGGCTCTGGTCCTGGGCTCTGGACCATTGGGTTTGCTTAGTAGCAAAGCATCTGGCCGGTGTTCTAAACGTACGTGCGGACAGTCTCAGTCAGCACTTCTCAGTCGATCACGAGTGGCGTCTCCATCAAGACCTGATACTTTACATCTTCCGGGATTTTCTCAGGTAGACCTCTTTGCCACTCGGGAGAATGCTCACTGTCCGTCGTTCTGCAGCCTCCAGTATCTGGTGCAAGGAGCGTTGGGGGACGCGTTTCAGATGTCCTGGTACGGCCAGTTGCTTTACGTGTTTCCCCCGATACCTTTGATTCCACGGGTTCTGAGGAAGATTCGCCAAGACCGGGCCCAAGTCATCCTAATAGCTCCGGATTGGCCAAGAAGGGTGTGGTATTCAGACCTTTTCCAACTCTCACTGTGCCCTCTGCTCCGTCTCCCTCACAGGGCAGACCTCCTCTCGCAGTCGCAGGGGCAGCTTCTACACCCCCACCTCCAGAGCTTGCACCTTCATGCCTGGAGATTGAACAGGGCAATCTGAGTTCCTTTTCTCTCCCGCCAGAAGTGGTGGACGTTATTTTTTCGGCCAGGCGACACTCCACCAAATCAATCTATGCTGGCAGATGGGCAAAATTTGTGGCTTGGTGTGGAGAGAACCAAATTGAACCCTTAAATGCCCATTTGTCGGACATTTTATTGTTTGCGTTATCCTCGGAGTAGTTGTGCAGTTGCGACTGTTAAGGGCTATTTGTCGGCACTGTCGGCCTTTCTGTGCCTTCCTGATCAACCCTCTTTGTTTAAATCCCCTATAGTTATAAGGTTCTTAAAGGGTCTTACTAATAGGTTTCCTCCCTCTCCTTTTATTATGCCTCAAAACAGGGAGTGCAGAATTATTAGGCAAATGAGTATTTTGACCACATCATCCTCTTTATGCATGTTGTGTTACTCCAAGCTGTATAGGCTCGAAAGCCTACTACCAATTAAGCATATTAGGTGATGTGCATCTCTGTAATGAGAAGGGGTGTGGTCTGATGACATCATCACCCTATATCAGGTGTGCATAATTATTAGGCAACTTCCTTTCCTTTGGCAAAATGGGTCAAAAGAAGGACTTGACAGGCTCAGAAAAGTCAAAAATAGTGAGATATCTTGCAGAGGGATGCAGCACTCTTAAAATTGCAAAGCTTCTGAAGAGTGATCATCGAACAATCAAGCGTTTCGTTCAAAATAGTCAACAGGGTCGCAAGAAGCGTGTGGAAAAACCAAGGCGCAAAATAACTGCCCATGAACTGAGAAAAGTCAAGCGTGCAGCTGCCACGATGCCACTTGCCACCAGTTTGGCCATATTTCAGAGCTGCAACATCACTGGAGTGCCCAAAAGCACAAGGTGTGCAATACTCAGAGACATGGCCAAGGTAAGAAAGGCTGAAAGACGACCACCACTGAACAAGACACACAAGCTGAAACGTCAAGACTGGGCCAAGAAATATCTCAAGACTGATTTTTCTAAGGTTTTATGGACTGATGAAATGAGAGTGAGTCTTGATGGGCCAGATGGATGGGCCCGTGGCTGGATTGGTAAAGGGCAGAGAGCTCCAGTCCGACTCAGACGCCAGCAAGGTGGAGGTGGAGTACTGGTTTGGGCTGGTATCATCAAAGATGAGCTTGTGGGGCCTTTTCGGGTTGAGGATGGAGTCAAGCTCAACTCCCAGTCCTACTGCCAGTTCCTGGAAGACACCTTCTTCAAGCAGTGGTACAGGAAGAAGTCTCCATCCTTCAAGAAAAACATGATTTTCATGCAGGACAATGCTCCATCACACGCGTCCAAGTACTCCACAGCGTGGCTGGCAAGAAAGGGTATAAAAGAAGGAAATCTAATGACATGGCCTCCTTGTTCACCTGATCTGAACCCCATTGAGAACCTGTGGTCCATCATCAAATGTGAGATTTACAAGGAGGGAAAACAGTACACCTCTCTGAACAGTGTCTGGGAGGCTGTGGTTGCTGCTGCACGCAATGTTGATGGTGAACAGATCAAAACACTGACAGAATCCATGGATGGCAGGCTTTTGAGTGTCCTTGCAAAGAAAGGTGGCTATATTGGTCACTGATTTGTTTTTGTTTTGTTTTTGAATGTCAGAAATGTATATTTGTGAATGTTGAGATGTTATATTGGTTTCACTGGTAATAATAAATAATTGAAATGGGTATATATTTTTTTTTGTTAAGTTGCCTAATAATTATGCACAGTGATAGTCCCCTGCACACACAGATATCCCCCTAACATAGCTAAAACTAAAAACAAACTAAAAACTACTTCCAAAAATATTCAGCTTTGATATTAATGAGTTTTTTGGGTTCATTGAGAACATGGTTGTTGTTCAATAATAAAATTAATCCTCAAAAATACAACTTGCCTAATAATTCTGCACTCTCTGTAGGATTTGAATTTAGTTCTCACATTCCTGATGAGTTCGCCATTTGAACCTTTACATTCAAGTCCATTAAGGTTTTTGGTGTTAAAAACTGTTTTTCTCATAGCTATCACATCAGCTAGGCGAGTGAGAGTAAACTTCAAGCGCTTAGCGTTAAGCCCCCTTTCACTTCTTTTCATGTGGACAAGGTGGTGCTGAGGACCAGGACGGCTTTCCTACCGAAGGTTGTTTCACCCTTCCATTTAGGGCAATCTATAACGCTCTCATCCTTCTACCCTCCTCCCCATCCATCAAAAGAGGAGGAGAGACTCCCATCGGCTTGACCCGAAAAGAGCTTTAAGCTTCTACATTGAGAGAACGAGAGAGTTCCGAGTGTAAGTTCAGCTCTATGTGGGGAAGAGGAAAGGCAAGGCTGTCCACAAAAGAACACTATCCATTTGGGTCATTCTTTGCATAAAAGTATGTTATTCCTGGGCAAAGAAGGTTCCTCCTGTTGGAATAAGAGCTCATTCCACCAGGGCTAAGTCGGCCTCTTCCGCTTTGGCTAGAGGTGTTCCTGTGGCTGATATTTGTAAGGCCGCAACTTGGGCTTCCCTCCACACTTTTATAAAGCATAATTGCTTGGACTCCGAGGTTAGGAGGGATGGCCATTTTGCACGGTCCGTGCTGCAAGATTTCTTGGTGTGACCATTGAGGCACCAGCCACCGAGTGCGGTACGACTTTGGAACTCTATTCATTAGGTGAGGAATCCACAGGTAGTTGTATCCATCAGAAGAACAAGTTACTTACCTTCGGTAACGCCTTTTCTGGTGGATACACTAGCTACCTGTGGATTCCTCACGGTCCCACCCGCCTCCCCGTTGCATGGTTGGTCTTACCAAGATATCCTATGGTGTATATGTATATTAGGATGTGTATATATGTTAGATGGCATATGTATATATATGTACATATATGTGGATATATATATATATATATTTTATATATATATGATATTTTGCTGTTTATATTTGATTAAATGTTATATTTTATGTTTGATGTATTCATGTCAAGTATGTATTGTCGGTAGTCACCTGTCTGCCTTGAAGACACGTAAATAATGGTGAAAACTGTCGTCAGCACGCCGGCGAGGACCTCTTATTGCCTTGATGACATCAGACGGTGTCGCTTGGGAGTCGGGCAATTGTGACGTTCTTGCCGACATGCAGAGTTGGGAAGAAATTTTCCGTTGAATGCTGGCGCATTGGGAGAATTCATTAGATGAGGAATCCACAGGTAGCTAGTGTATCCACCAGAAAAGGCGTTCCCGAAGGTAAGTAACTTGTTCATTTGGGCCAGAATCTCTCTTCAGGCGTTGCATTGTTTCACCTCCAATTATTGTTTCAACTCCAAAGAACAAACAATATTTTAGCTTCAGATCAGTTGTTTGTAGTGTTGGGCCACAAAAATTAAGGTCAAGCACTAGCCGCTAAGGCAGCGCAGTGTCTGTTTGTTTTGCATAGTTTTTTTGTCATTTATATACCAACCCTATTCTCCCAAGAAGTAATTAATGTGCCTTCTGCAAATAAAAGCATTCTAGTAATCGTAGCCCCCTAATCCTAAAGTTGATACGTAGATGTGCAGAACTACAAGATGAAAGATCTTCCATACCTTCACCAATGTTGTGTCTCAAAGTAAAGTCATGGAGCTAGAGCATGCAAAGCGGTCCTCTGGAACTTGCACAAATAACATAAGCCTCTCTCATCTTGGGTTTTTCAAATGACATGTACTGCTAATTGCTCTGGTTTGAGCATGAGAATCAATGAAAGATTCAATGTCAGAGAAGAAATCAGTTACTAATAACTACATATAGTGCATGCTAAACTGAAGTGTTGCCAGGAACTTGGAGCCTGGTGTTGTGGAATGACTCAAGTAAATATATAAAACATATCCATGCTGAAAAACTGTAGTTGGAGGTAGGAACGTATTTTTCTATTAAATCGTTCATGACTACCAGCTCTAAGAAACTTTCACATAGTGAAACAAGCATCTGTGCCATCAGGAAGTAATTAACATTACAACATTGTAAGGTTTTTCTAATTTTCTTTTAGTTGGTGTCTGCAAGAGATTTTTAGCTATCTGAACCAGATGTTGTTTTTTGTTGGGAATGAAGGGTTTCTTTCTCAGGGGAACTTGCGCGTTATGGTCAGTTAGTGTCTGATGATCAAAAGCATTCTTCTGGACACCACTCTGATTCCTATTGTGTTCAGGATGGAATAACCTAAGATAATAAGTGTTTTGAAATATTTTTGACTACCTTTAAACTAGACTGTTGATACTAAGGAGCATGCTCTCCAATTCGCAGAGCCTGCAATACAGCATTGGAAGGGCACAAACATCATTCAGTTTTTTTTCAGTTCACAAGAATGTTGTTTTCCATGCTAGAAACTAAATATCTATGGATAACAATTTTTTTGCTGTTGAAAGCAGTTTAGTGGTTCTCTTGAGAGGGTAGTTTTGTAGAACGTTGGTTTGACTGCGGCATTGAAGTTGTAATTGGGTGCATTACATGCACATGGGGTTTGTACGCTTGTAAGAGAATGTCCTTTGTAGCCCTCGGATGTGAATTGTGGAATTTTATAAGTGGGAGCTCTCAGGACCAGTTGCATCTTATCTGATTGATTTTAGCCACAGACTCCTTACCTTAGAATAATCTCCATGTGCCAGACTGGATCTGGAAATTTTTGAGCAGTACCCTGGCGCGCCTGTAGTAGGTGTCATTTGACTCCACTTCGACATCATCCGCGCAGGAAATTACGTGTGCGATGCCTATATAGGCACCACCTCAGCACACTGACGTCAGTTCTTTTCTTTCCGCACCAGTCAGTGCAGATCCATGAAGAGCTTCCATTCAGTCAATTTTTGATTGCCTTTTTCACAACACTTTTTTGAGAATTCTTTCATCTCTAGGGGTTCAAGCCACGTTGTGCTTGCCGCAGGGAAATATCTGTGACAGACCCACACTTAGTTTGTCGTTGGTGCTTAGAGATGGAGCATGAGCGCAAGACCATCCAACACTTATAAAGCTCACAGGCGAAATTGAATTTTACTAGATTTTACGCTTCTTAATATGAGAATGCCAAAGTAACACTTTGCATATTGCATTTGCTAAAAAAAAAATCACCTGACCTATTGAGAAAGGTGTAAGTTAGTTAACATGTGTAGTGTGATGTGAATTAAGCCTTTGATTATCGATCTGCAATTAGAAGGATTTTCTAAAAGAAAGTCTGCATCAAAAATAGTTTAGATAAAACCGCTGAAGAAATTAAATAAAATGTATATAAAAAAAAACATTTATTTGTTCCTGATGGATACATGCAGCTGTTTGGAAACTAGCATGAATTAACTTATGTGATAGAGGTGAAGGGATATTTTGCTCTTCCTCCTGTATAAATTTCTTTTTTTTTAATGCCAGCTTGGACGTTCTGTTTTATTCTTCATCAAAGTGTTTTATCTCGTTATTTGCAATTATAACAGCACAGTTGTTATTGCTTTATGTTTACAGAACGCATGGTAGGACATAATGTTTAATTCTGTATCTTTTAGGAAGCAAGGCTGCCATTCACATCCACAGTTTCAATGACATACTGATATATAAATAACACATGGCTTGCTAGTATATAAATAATCCATACAAAGTACTCCTCTTTAGGCCAAAATAATTCTAAGACCTGGAATGATAGGCTAAATATCCTTTGAAGCACTGTTACCTGAATTTGTGCTTCAGTTGTTTGGAGGAGGTTCATAAGACCGTTTGTCCATATACCTGCAGTACACTTTGTCATGCACAATTCTTTGATCTAAGCACTCAGTGCAGAAATTTTAAAATTCAGAAGAGAGATATGTGCAAGGTCGCATTAGGTCCCTTAAAATATGCAGGAGCTGCTCTAGCCTATTAATGGGTCATCAGAACGAAGATGATGGACTGCTGGTGAAAGCCGGCTTCTGTCAATGACTAGATCATCACAAAACCTGGAAGTTAACTTTTTAGTAGTCATTAATTAGGATTTCAGAGAATTTGGATTCGGAATTGACATAAGCAAGATGAGGCATGCGAGTTCCACAGTGCCATTGCACCCCTTTGTGTATTAGATGCCAATTATGTCCAAGCATTCCTCATCCCTACCCTATTTTGTGTAAATGATGAATTCAATATGGTTATCTTTCAAAATTTACTGATATTTCTTTCACAAATTTAAACATTTCATACTAATGTAAACTGAAATTTCTATTCATGATTTGAGTCCTTTGTGTAAGAGAGCCATGGACTTAGCCCCTGGGTATATTGCTACCTGACAGCATGGAGATACTTTTGTTCTTTTTTTTGTCGATGATATGTGAATCAAAGAGCAGTATGGGGCAAGCGTGCAATAAAAATCCATTCTTATAGAAAGGTAGAACAGAATTATGAGTCATGCGTTCTCTTTGAACAGCTCAGGCTTTACTTATTCTTGGGAGATGTGCAAAGGACACATTGAAAAGACGTGGGAGTATGTGCTTTTCCACTGCTTGGTCTACTGGAAAGACCATGCCTTTCTCTGTAAGTATTTCCCCTAATGGGCACCTTGACGATTTGCTCAAACCTGCACTTGATTAGTTTATGATTTATGTGCAGAGGAAGAATAGCAGGTATTTATTTGGTCACAGCTTGTATAATATTAAACTTTTTTTCTGTGGACTGTGGTGAAAACCTTGTAACTAATTTCCTCACAGAAATATTTAATAATGTACATTTAGATATTTCATGCATGCCAGAACTTTTTTGGATCCCTTTGATCTAAATGTCAAACTGACTGCTATCACCATGTGGTCCAGTGGGGGATAGTGCACTTTATAAGGCCAAAAATATAACATGCGAATGAGCCGTTCACATGGCTCTGTGCGCAACAAACAGCAATTCTGTAGGAAGTTAATTAGTTGAGTGTAAATCTCTTAAGGATATCTTGTTAGAAAATTACGTTTGGCTGTGAATTAAGGGTCCAAATGCTTTTTGAATCAGGCATTGGGTTGTATACTTCGGTGTACAGACTTATTTGATAAATTGGTAATCAGCCAAAGAAATAATCAATGGACACTATGCCTTCAACTGGATTGATCCGTTTTTAGGATCCTAGTCTTTTTAATTCATCAGGTAATGCTTCAGTGCATTTATCACAGGATTAATTACTGCATTCCTCACCATAGGTGCATCATAGCGCTTAGCAAACGAGAGAAACCTTCACATGTGAAAAATGGGGCCAACAGGGTCCTAACTAAAAAAAACATAACAAATGTTAAGAAGAAAAACTGGTAGGTACATATCAAGATCTTATGTTAGGTGGGTTTTCAGGACCTTGGGGAATGCCAGCATTTGAAGCCTTTCTGGTACCTTGAGTGACAGATCCAGGATTGGTGAGTGAAGCAGGAGAAGGTTTGGCAATCAGGGTCAGGGGGGCGTGGCTTGCGCCCAGGCAAAATGGCTGCCTAACCCTGTAGCTCCGCTGCAGTTAGGAGGGAGAGGGCACTCAGCAAACTCAGTTCTGTACAAAAAACACCTGTTATGCTCTAAAAAGTGTTCCCTATGAGGTGAGGAACATTTAGAATAAAATAGCATCCCACAGTTCAACTTCCCTCAGTTGAACATGGACCCAAGACTTCCCACATGAATACAAACTAGATGGTGCCCCTCCACATCTTCCAGTAAATATAGGAGATCAACTCCACTTACAGAAGCACTACAGTCCACAATATTGAGGCATATCCTAGCTGTGGTAAGTCAAACGCCTTCTGCGCTAAGAGGAGTCTTGAATTTTACACACCGTCCATAACCACAGTGCCTCTCTGAAAGGCCATGCACATGCATTTAAAATGGGGGCCTCTGCAATCATGCAAGCTACTATTGCATCAATAAGATAAAAGTACTCCATAAACCAACCTTACTCATGTTCTCTACCTTGCTTTAGATGAGCTCAGTCCATAGTCTTATCCACAATCTGCAGTGCACAACTCTGCTGTGTTCAGATGCAAGCTCCCTCCTGACGCTGGTTGGGCCATTGCAGTACGGCCTGTACTAATACCTAGCATGCCAGTGTTGGCCCCACCACAGTCTGAGAGAGGGAAAGCCGACACTTAGTAGGCTCTCATGCTGCCCCCATAGATCCATCCACACTAGCCCTCATTTCTGTCTGAACTAGCCACCCATCCAGTCGCCAAAGGCCAAAATGGCACCAGTGTCTGATCTAGTATAAATGAGCAACCCACTATAGACCACAGAAACTCTGCATTACGGTTAACCAACCAATCTCTCAAACACCATATACGAAAGTTTAAATTACAATAAACAGAGTTTTCCTACAACAAAGTCTCACAGACATGCAGGAGTTTTTAGATGTCTTTAGATGTGTTCCTTTCTTTCAATTCCTGCAGAGACTGCACCATTATCAACTCATAACCTTGTTTCGTAGTCAAGACCGGAAGTGTCCACTTTAGGCCCCCCCCCTGTTATACGGGTTATAAATCAGGGTACATTACAAAATTCGGAAGCTAGATGTGGTAAACCTATTGTTTGTATTATTGCCTGCCTATTTCCAGTTTTTAGGAGGTACTTTCACATATACACATTTGGGATTTTATTAGTAATATAATATATTCATCGGACATAGGAATATGGGTAAAAGAAAGCACCCATATTGGGGCAAAACCATAATCCTCTGAAAACCCATGATCATCCATAATAAACTACATTACTCTGGTTATGGGGGCAATTGTTTAGCATATTTTTAGCATCAAAGAGAGTTTGTCTGCTTGTGCTGAGGGCATTATAGTTCCCCCTAGCAGACTCAAACGTCACCTCCCAATTTTGATCTTAATAAATCCTCTGGGGCACCAGTTGAGCCTGATATAGTGCAGGAATACAATGGTTGCATTCAAAATATTTCCAACTGTATTTCATTTTATGAGTTGGATTCACAAAACATTCAAAGACTCTCGGCACTCACTCTAAAGCCCCTGTTTCAAACCCAGGCAGGGAGCGGTCAACAACTACCAAATCGTAGGGGTGCCCTAGATTTCCAGCAACTAAGCCCATTCTACGAAGGACCCTTGAGAAGGCACCCAGTGATGATTGTAAATCTCTACTCACTGCGGTTAAATCACTAGAGACTAAGGACTGCGCTGGATTCTTTGAATACCAAATTCAATAAATGTGGAAAGTCTGACCGTCACTTGTTTAGAATTATTGAAGAGCCAATCGGCTCAGATGGTTAGATCAACTCTCCCCAAAACTTTTTGCGGGCCCCCAACAGACGGATGTTGCATCTTCCTATGATCATCAGGGGTCTTTGCCTGTAAATCCACAAACTGGGTGTCGTTAAATGAGCCTACGTCTGAACCTTTAAAAACAGGTACGGGCAATTAATCTCATCCACATATGCAAGCAGACACACGAGCTGAACACCTAGGTCACATAAATAATGATAGAATTTCTAGGGCATGTACTAGTGCTCCTCCAATTAGTGCATCAGGCTTAAGTTCAGCGGGTAAGGGATTCGATTATCTCGATCTTTCCCTGTGGCGTCACAATATGTGATTACTGTAGCGGATGTCCCTATTTTGTCATCTAAGGCCAATGAGACATGGGATTCATTAAGCAATAAATCATTAAGTTGGCGGTGAAATAAAACTGGCTTAACAAGGGCCCTCTTTATGGATATAAAGATGGTTAGAAGAGTAAAGTGGGTTGGAAGAGGAACTAAGGGCCAGATGTAGCAAAGGTTTTTACCCATTCTGTGTCTATGGGAAAAAGTGTTTGTACATATGGCCCTAAATCCCTATCTGGTGATTGTGTGTTTTTGTCCTTTAAAACACTGCATCTAGTTTAAACTGTCTTGAGTACATTCTGTTTATTTATGGTGTCTCCCTATCTTATTAATGTTCTACCCCTTGGCTATTTCTATCAACCAACCAAATTGATTGTTACCTTTTTTTATATGTATTGTACTTTTATGGTATGTTTTTCTTACCAAAATAAAGTAAAAATGATGATGATGATGGTTAAATCTAGATTGCTGGCACCATCCAAACTTGGTTATTCTTCGGGCCATTGCTGTTCCATCCCAACCCATAACTGTTTTGATAGCCTGGTAATGCTGTATGAAGTGGATTGACTTGAAGAGGAATTTCATTTGACTCCAAACTGTGTTCGAACTGAGCCCTCTGACCATGAAGGTTCGAGTCTGTCTGCCCTGATGTGTCATGAGGGTGATACATCTGTCTCCTCTTCCATTATACCCTCTCTTACAACTAACACTGATGTTTCTGTAGATACTGGCACCCTGGGCACTTTGGACACTACTACTACGGGGGTTGTATACTGGAATGTGGCAGGTTTACATAAAAAGATGTCTACTACTGAATGGGTGAAGTTCCTAACTATGTAAATGACTATAGAACTATCCATGTACCAGCTGTCATCCAAATTTGGTAGAGCACAGAGGGGATTATGCATTTGTTACCCACTATGTTTTTTTTCAGTATAGCAATGAAAGCTTCCAAATTGTACTACCAAATTGTTAGTTTTTAATCTGCCTCCACTCTGTTAGCGTTGGTTAATTACTACAACTGTATGAAATGTTGAATGCCCTTCGGCAGCTTGATCGTGACCTTGAGGCCATTCGCTATAGTACCATCAAGGAAACAGTTATTTTTGTGAGGCGGTGATTTTAATATACATTTGTGTAGGTTCTCATCTAAAGCAATTTGTGGTTTAACAAACATTGATAATTGTGATCAAACTCCTTTTTTACACAATTGTTATGGCGACAAACTAAATGATTTATTGTTTAAATTTGATTTGGCCTTCAGCAATGAAATTTCCACTCATTACGCTCCTTTTAAGTGTACGTACAATGGTAGGGGAGACAATATTGTTATAGATTTGATGTTGTTCTCTTATGGGCACATGGTTTGGGCCGCCAATTTTACTACTCATCCTATCTCTATTAGTGATCACTTCCCACAGAGTGTTCATCTAAACTTTAACTTTGGCAGTAGCATATCTAAATCCTTTCCACATTGTATAGTTAATAATATCAAAATTGCCACCCTAAAAGGATATTCTTTAAGATGGACAAAATTTGACCCTAGTAGATTTCTGGAACATTTAATTACAGTTCATAAAGAGGCATTTGTCATTTGCTTAGATGATCTGGCTGATCCGAATACAGTTATTGTGGCCTTCCTATCTGTAACAAAAAGAATTAAGGACGGTTTAGTTGTTGTAGGAAGACGCATTAACCATAAGAGTACAGGGTGGTTTGATTCTTTATGTGCAAATGTACACAGGAGATTGAAGGAGGCCTTGCACAAATCACCTAGATGTAGGCTGGAAGTTCAGGTGGCTAGATGGGATAACAAGCTAGCTATTCAGTGGCGTAAAATGGACTTGAAGGACAAAGCCTTGGAGACTCTGCATGAGGCTAGTCTCAACAACAAGACTATGAGGTTTTGGCATGTAATTAACTCCCCATTCCTGATAGCAGAAGATGGCCTCCAGCCGGAGATTGCCTTTTCTGAGGCTGACTTGGTAGCCCACTTTTTCTCCATCTATTCACAGCCTATGGAAGGGAGTGTAGTGCCCAGGTTCTCTCCATCTGACTAGCCTATGGATGTAACATCTCGGGAAATCTCTAGCATTGCATTTACACTAGAGGAGGTGAATAGGGTCATAAATGTGAGTAAAGGGTGGAATGCTCTGGGCCTTGTTGGTTTTCCAGTGGATCTTTTTAAATCTAACATCACACTTTGGGGCCCCGTACTGACTCTGGTCTTAGACGCATGCTACAGAGCAGGGTTTATGCAAACTTGGTCAGTCACTTATAGTCCCAATTTACAAAAAGTGGGTCTGCCACAATCCTGCCTTTTATTTTCCCCTTTCTCTCTTACACTCTTTGGTAAAGGTAGCTGACCCCATTATTTTAAATAGACTTCAGGATGGGGCTGACTCGAACAAAATGCTTTCAGATTTACTATATGGTTTTTGGTCTGGGCTTGGGACGGATGAACAGAGCGTAAAATTTGACTTCCTGTTTGTGAAGTATACTCACAATTAGGCAAGGTAATTTGTTCCTAGCTTTTGTGTACCTCTCCTCAGCATTCAATTGTGTAGGTCATGAGAAGCTGTGGCTTATCATGGCGGATCTTGGTGTGGACCCACCATTGTACATTACCATAGGGAGCTGTACACAAGGAGTAGGGCTTGAGTACGGTATGGTTTCAAGGGAGAATGTACTGAGCCCTTGAGTATAGAGAGGGGGGGTCAGGCAGCGTTCCTGCACCCTTCCTGTTTACACTGTATATTAATAGCTTTAGAAATGTGCCAATAAATGCAGAGATCATCCTCAAACTGGCCATTGCTGGATTCCCGCCCTCCTCTATGCAGACAACGCCATCCTTATTGCCTGTACTCCTTTGGGTCTGCAGCATCTATTAACTAATTTTGATTCTTATATGCAGGATTTAGGACTATTAGTCAGTCAAAACAAAACATTAATTATGAGGTGTGGGTAAAATGCTTCGAAGTGCTGTGACATGTTCAACCGCAACCTTTTGTATCTGGGTATTTTATTTGATAAAGCAGGTTCATGGATACAAGCTATCAATTTGGGATAGCTCCAGTTCATGAAATCCACGACAGCCCTATGCAACTTTGCAAGGAAATTAGGCAAGTAGACTCCTCAAGAGGTTTTAACCATTTATTAAGTGAAGTGTTTGCCTACCGCATTTTACAGGGCAGGAATATGGGGATCAAGGCTCAAAAAAATCTACTCGACCACTCCCTATGGCGATCCATAATTGATCAGGTCGAGCTATTTTTAGGACACACTCTCCCCTTTGAGTTGACAAAGAACAGGTGTTCTGGTAAGTCAGAAAGTGGAGGGGCAATAAAAGATGCCTTTAGGTCTTGTTCTTATGTCACATTTGCTCTCTGTTCACAGACAGAGGTCAGAAGTCAGTTTGTCTTACAATTAATTTCCCTTTAGACTGCAGAGTTCCAGGACTTTTTAAGGTGAACTGTGTCACCTGCTGTTTAAAGTGTAAAATAAAAGGATAAACAATATCAGATTTTTCCTAACACACAACATTTAAATGACTAAGTCAACTGTTCAAACATTTCAAAATATATTTCATATGTTGTAAAAGCCCATTTTTTGTATTTGTTTGATGAAAAAAATATTTTAATAGGATGAAAACAAATCTGAATACTTTGTGTTGATGTGTAAAGATATGTTTTCTGAAACCCAATTTTCACAGATTAATATACTACATAGTTTTATCAGTAAAGCTGCAAGGTAGTGGAAAGGGTTTTGCACATTTCCTACAAATGTACTATGCGGAGATGACAATATGCTACCACATCATGGTTTTATAATATATTTATGTGAGCTTTTAAACAAACTGAGAAACACTCCTGTCCTGAGGCAATGCTGTTAGTACATTAAAAGCAGGTTATTGGTCATGTATCCCCTGTATGTGGGATAGATTCCTGTGATATTTACAGCACAATTTAGTCTGCTTAATCAAAACAGTTTTTTTTGTACTGCAGAAATGCTGAGCTCACATATTTGAAGGTGCAATCATGTAAGAATGAAGAAAAAAGTGACTCTGTAAACTATTTTCCTAGAATTACACAATTTGAGGGTCAAATACATTACAATTAGGTCGAGTAGATTATTTAAGTTACTCAACCTGCAGGTCCAGTCAAAGTTTTATGATTTTTCGAGGCCAGGGGATATACAAATTGTCAGCCTCTGCAATTGGTAGAAAACGCTTTTTTTAAAGATATCTTTTGTCTTTCCCTAGTAGCAGCTCTACCGCCATATTTCATGCCGAACTGGAGGTACCCTTCTTAGCTGATACGTTTAAGACTCAACCAATTTTACTGTGGCATAAAATCACGACATTCAACCATACCAACCTTAATCATGGTATTATTATTGGCTGTCTAAAATCTTCTTTTGCCCTTCGAATTACGTGGTTAAAAAACATAACAAATCTTTCCTGAGATATGGGTCATCCAGAATACTTTGATAAGCCAGAATCCTTGGAACGCATTAGTCAAAAGTAATTAAAAGCGGAATGTATGACACTGCTCAAGGATTTAAGGCTTTCCACTAAATTGTTGAAACCAAGCGTATTGAGAAACTAAATGATGTTGGTCACATTTGATATGCAACCTTATCTAGAATTGGTTCACAATGTTAGACATAGGTTTGTCTTAAGGCGCTTTAGTTTGAGTATATTTCATAATTTCACTAGCTCTCGCAATATAAATGATTGGTCTACACCTCTGCTAAATTGTCCCAGCGATGATGTCTGAACAAAAAGTACGATGCATATAGTTTTATTTTGCAAATTGTATCGTGACCAGAAGAGACGCTTAATTAAACCATTATTAAGCAGGGATGTGGAATTCCTATCGCCCGACGCCCGGGACATCTTGTTTGGGGTCAAGGGCAACAAGTTTTTATGTTTACTTTGTCCTTGGGACAAGTAGGCCCAACCCCCTGCAGCACAAACCCTTTGGCTGCCTGTTTACAGAGAGTTGAACTCTCTGCAGTTGAGGTAATGTGTTTCCAAAAGATAATGCTGTTCGAACTTGTATTTATGGTTCATTATTTGAAAGCCTTCATTATTAGGGTGCGTGCTGTAAATAAATGTTTTAAGGTCACACTTCACTACTGACGTTCCAGTACAAAAAAAAACAAAAAACATGTACACACATGTTTGAAAAGTTTAGGCTAAGAGGCTAAGTATAATGCTCCCAGAATGCTCTCTGATTATATGCAAATGAAGTGTCATTTAGTAAAATGTGTTGATGCATGCTAGTATTTCCCAAAAATATTTCTAATGGAAAATCAATGTAACCATTTTCAACACGATTATGGGAAGCATGAAAATAAACAAACACTGACAAAGCCAACTGATCTGACATATTTTTATAAGTCTTTTAGTTTCATCAATGCGTGTCTTGTTTTGACATGGCTTTTGTAACACTTTATTGTTGTGGGAGCTACCAGGAACCTCAACATTGTAACAAACATTGGCAAAGCCCCCCCAAAACGTTTTTGAACTCTTAAAGCACACGTTGCCACCAGCGGCATAACAAAGGCCCCGCAGCCGCCCTCCAGGGGGCCCCGTCAGCACAGCACCTGCCCTGAGTGAGTCTGGAGAGGGGGCTCCTCCATGTTCTTTGCAAAGGGGCACCCTCCAGTTTCATTACGTCACTGATTGCCACTGTAGTTCCTGACACTGAACAAAACTACTTTGTGTGGCAATATGCTCCTTGTGGAAGAGCAGAATGCGATCACTCACAGTAAAGCCAGCCGAAAGCGAGAGAAATAGAAGTTTAATAAAAACAAAATGTCTTTGTTAACACCAGACCTAATTTGGGACCAAGACCCACATGTAGGTAGCTTTTTGCATGTTGCAAACAGCGACTTTCGCTGTTTGCGACGTGCAAAAAGCACATTGCGATGCACAAACCCAGTTTTGCGATTCAGTAACCTGGTTACCGAATCACAAAACGGGTTTGCGACTCGCAATTAGTAAGGGGTGTTCCCTTCCTAATTGCAACTCGCAGTGCAATGTAGGATTGTTTTGTGACCGAGAACGCGGGCGCAAACCAATCGCAGTTTGCACCCATTTCAAATGGGTGCTAACACTTTCGCAAAAGGGAAGGGATCCCCATGGGACCCCTTTCCTATTGTGAATGTCACTGTAAACATTTTTTCAGAGAAAGCAGTGGTCCTGCGGACCACTGCCTGCTCTGAAAAAATGAAACGAAAACGTTTCATTTTTCGTTTTTGTTATGCATCTCGTTTTCCTTTAAGGAAAACGGGCTGCATTACAAAAAAAACCAAAAAAAAACTGCTTTATTGAAAAGCAGTCACAGACATGGTGGTCTGCTGTCTCCAGCAGGCCACCATTCGTGAGGGGGTCGCAAATTGCGACCCACCTCATGATTATTCATGATGTGGGCATTTGCGAAGCCCTTGCAAATCACAGATGGTGTCAAGGACACCATCCTACATTCGGATTTGCGACTCACAATTTGCAGGTCACAAATCTGAACCTACCTACTTGTGGCCCCAAATTCTTAAAGAAAGTCACAAAAGTGCACCCATGGTATATGTCGTACCCCTATAAAATATTTGTGAACTGTATTTTAGCGTGGGTAAATACGATGTGTAGATTTGCTCATGTGAAAATCTATTGAGCATTTGCAAGTTCATTTTCCCTCCAGCCACTTTCTTCCCAACCCTGGAAGAAGTTCTAATTCTGCCATGGTCAGGAGTAAATGTCCAACCTTTCTTATTATGGGAAAATATTAGAGAGAAGCTGGTAAAAATCCTTAAAACATGCAGGTTAGTAGGTTTGCAGACTCAAAGGCATTCCAGCCCTGGAACTATTGCTTACTGCTTCCTCCAGCCCCAGTATGCAGATCTGCAGAAAGGTGGCAAAATAAGGAAATTGCTACAGTAGGGATTGAAACTGCATAATCAGAGAGGCTATTAATTGCTGCCATAATTTGTCGCCACACTACATGGCACCAAAGGGACAAGTAGATCTTTTTACAGGACAAGTAGATTTGAGAAGCAACCTGTCCCCTGGACAAGTAGATATTTTAATAAATTCCACACCCCTGATTAAGGTCTTAAAACTTTGTACAATGTCTGCCGGCTTACATGTTTGTAAAAACACTACAGCCATTATGCATTTGTAACATTATCTCAGGGCTTTTATGAGATGTGATTAACTGTAGCAGGTCGCTACAAGCTAGCACTGTTGTACATGCAGAGTACGGTTATGCTAACTTGTAAATTTTCCTTCTAGCATCTACAGCTGGCTGATTCATCTTATGATTTTATATTGAATGATGATCCTATGTATTTTTGTTCTATTTGTTTTTATGATTTTACTAACAAAATCGAATAAAGCATATTTTGACTTTGACTTTGGCCTAAGCTACCTAGACAAAATCCAACTGCCAACTTTAGCTGACACGAATAATATAGCAATCTATCCAGTTCCCTTCCTGAAATTAAACGTGCAATAGAATCCATAAAACCTGGGAAAGTACCTGGGCCTGATGGCTTCCCATCCAACTTTTATAAAAACCTTCTAGGACAACCTACTACCCGACATGGCATCCCTATTCAAACACTGGGGGAATACTATGCACAGCCCCAGAAGCCATAATTACAGTAATCCACTAAGAAGGGAAAGACCTAGTAGAGATGGAAAAACTACAGGACTATTTCCCTAATAAATATAGACTGTAAAATCTATGCAAAATCTTAGTGATTAGACTGGAAAATGTCCTTCCATCTCTCATACACCTAACCCAAACAGGTTTTGTGCAAGGCAGACTAGGATCTGACAAGATTGTTTTGCCACATCATTGAAAAAGCAAAATCGCTATTATCGCCTACTTTTGCTATGGCCGTTGATGCCGGGAATGCTTTTGACAAGATCTCCTGGACCTTCCTAGACACAGTAGTGCACAAACTAAACGTGAGACCCTTTGTTTGCCAGGTCTTTACCCTATAAGCACAACCTTCAGCCTCGTACAAGTCAACGGATACCTACCAGACAAAATAAGCAGTGGTGGACTAAATATCCTTAATTTCCATAAATACCAACTTGCCTTTCTACTCAAACAAGCTTCTTGGTGGCCTGCCTTCTCCCCAGTGACAAACCTCTACGGCTGCACACCAGAGAACGTCTTGCAAAACTCTTCTCCCTATTATGAACACTAGCTATTAAATTGCTCAAAATACAACACTCCCAGATGATAATCAGAGATGTCATCGCATTTGTTAAAACGCTTCATAAAAAATTCCCCAACAACATTCAACACTCTGAATTCACATCTGTCTGGAACAACACTTAAATCAGAATTGAAGGGAAATGCCCTATATGGATGTCATGGGCAACACAAAACATTCTGTATCTTAATGACTTAGGTTCCACAGCTAAACTCACATCATTTGCAGATGTGCAGGCCACCCCCAATTTAGATAACATTGACTTCTACAACTTCCTCAAACTCAAGGTCAGTCAAACTTAAGGTCGCCATAATTAAGTGTAAGAAACTTCACAAATTGGACCTTATTAACTTTCTCACAAAACTATCTAAACTCCCTCATGCAGCAGCCATAACTTATAAAATCTTAAATTATGGCAATGCCAACAATAAATTGACAGCTGAGATCCAGAACAGACGGGATAATCCACACCCTTCAAATGATCACATGATCATAAAGGGACATACTTGGAATAAAATCTGGACCCTCTCCCATAAGAATAAAATATCTCCCATAGGAAATATTGGACAATAAATAATGCTGAATTGATTCCAGAATAGCTTTTTAAACTAGTTCTCCTAGAGTCAGACCAATGATGGAACTGTCACGAGTCACCAGGCACCGTCAGTCACATGCTGTTCAACTATAAGATGCTAAACCTACTTTGGAAGGAAATCGTAAACATAATAAGTGAAATTTTTCAACATTGATATTTCTCCTAACTTCCACACAGTGACACACTGGGTCCTGGGTCTCATACCCGCAAAATAAAGCCAAACGCTTAGGACGAGTCTTAGACCTACAAACTATGGAAGTGAAAAATATTCTAAGGAGTGGACATTGTTCCAAAATCTAACCCATACCTTGCGGTTATAGGTATGCTTCACAAGAAATGCGGATAAAGCATTACTTAATAACAACTTCAAATCCCAGAGCACGCACAGACTATGCAATAAATTAGATCTATATATCCCAAAAGTTAAGCCACCCTATGACATCTCAAGCCACCCTAAGACATCTCTTGAACTGATCTACAAGCATACCTTCAATGAAGACTGAGTTATATGAATCACCTAAATGACTACAGCAAGCAACCACTGAACCATGCAGGCTTGCAATGTCACTACCCGCCACCTTCACATTGCTCAGCCTTCCCGAACACACATTTCTCCTATCCCACTTGCCTCTCTCTACTTCCTGTGGACTTTATTTGTCCCCTTGCCCGCTCCCCTTCCTCCTTTCTTAGGTTTCGCCTTCACATCACTTGCACTGTGCTTGGGAAGTCTTTTATGTTTAAAAAAAAAATCATAATAATAATCTTTAAGGGGGCTTAGAGCCCCCCCATTAACTTACCTTGACTTACCATTGGCTGGCTCCCATGTTGTCTCCACATCGCTCTACATACCATTGTCTGGCTCCCAAATGGCTCTTTGCTGGTCAACGTCTCCTCATCGCCTCCGTCGTCGTGCAGTGGAGACTGGTCTCGGGCCCAAGTACTGCTTCCGGTACCTGTTTCCTTTCCACTTGCTGCTTCTGCTAGGAAGGGGGGGGGGGGGCACTAACACTCGCTAAAACTGCCCTCTCTCTGCTCGTTTGCAACTCGTGCACACCAACTTCCACCGGGCAGCGTTTGGAATCTGGAGCGGTCTGGCTGACTGGCGGGCAGTGTTGTGGGTGGGAGCAAGCCTCAGGGAACACGAGAGGGCGCGGATGGCGTCTGCCTCCCAGCTCACGGTGAGATGCCTCCATATTGGTAAAGCCAGTAGATCTTTTCTACATGCTGTCCTCCCAGCTAGCACCAAAGCCTCGCAGCCGCGTTTATGGGAGGGCTGATGCATTACTTGGAAAGATTATACAGGCGAAGTAAGGGTTTGCTTTTACAGACTTAAAGTAACACACTTGGAGGCCCGGCAGAGTCTCTTTTGACACACAGCAGAGTGGAAGCACAGCCTCTGGTGTGGCAATGCAAAGTTTGTTGCCAGTCCGGCAGCTTCTCCTTTGGCAGAGACATTAACATGGAAAAACAACCCCTGGTTGAGGATATGTTCAGCTTCTTTTGTGGCACGTACAATAAGGAAGCACAGACTTCGCTGTGTGTTTATAGAGCGCACCTTGGGTTTGGTAGTTTCCCCTGTGACAGAACTATTAACGTGGAAAACAGCTAACGATGTGGGTATACACTGTTTGTCACAGGTCTGGCCACTTCCCTGTGGCGCACAAATTAGCTTAAGCACAGACTGTTTATGGATATGTCCAGTTTACCACAGGCGTGGCATCTTTACCCCTGGCAGATGCGTTAACAGGGAAGCAAAGCTTCTTCAGTGGGTATATGAATTTTGTATTGGGACTGGCTGTGGTGCAACCATTAATATTTGGAAGCAAAGCCTCTGGTGCGGTTCTGTACAGTAGACGCAGTTTACAGTATCGGGTCCTCCCTTTTTGCTTAAAGATCCATTATGCTTTAGTTTGTTGTAAGGATCACTGTGTCATGCCATAGTTGCACTTTAAAGTGGCAGACGGAAGAAGCCCTCAAATAAAATTCCCCAGCATGGTTCATCATTTTTAACTCTGCTGAGCACCTTTTTGGCTATTTGGGGTAGTTTGTGCTTAGGCCTTCATAACTTTTGGTCCACGTAAGCTATCCACACCAAATGTGCGTCCTTTTTTTCCCCCAACATCCTAGGGATTCGAAAGGTACCCAGAGTATGTGGGTTCCCGTGGAGGAGACCAAGAAATTGGTCAAAATATAGCTACAATTTCTGTTTTTTTCTTTTTTCAGAAAAATGAGAAAAAAGGGCTGCAGAAGAAAGCATGTGTTTTTTTCCCCCTGAAAATGGCATCAACAAAGGGTTTGCGGTGCTAAAATCACCATCTTCCCAGCTTTCAGGAACAGGCAGACTTGAATCAGAAAACCACATTTTTCAACACAATTTGGCATTTTACTGGGACATACCCCATTCTCACAATTTTTTATGGTTTCAGCCTCCTTCCAGTTAGTGACAAAAATGGGTGTGAAACCAATGCTGGATCTCAGACGGCTAAACATTTCTGAAAAATAGAAAAAAATCTGAATCTTGCAGCAGGCAGGTCGCTCCTCTCGCCACCGCCCTGCGCTACCTCCACGCTGCTGGTTGCCCTGCTGATTGGTTTTTAGCCTCTTGGGCTTCGTTCTGTTTTTTTCTTATTTTTTCTTTTCCAATAACCCTGCCCTGCCTCCCTCCCCCCCACCTCCTCTCCCTCGCCTTTCCCACTGCTGACCCCCGCTGCCCCACCCCCCAGCCTTCCTATTCGCCCATTCCTCCCTCTTCCCAGCTGCCACACCCTCCCACTTTCCCTCTTATGGAAGCCGTGGCACGGACGCGCCACTGGCGTGCCTGGCAAGCCCGTCTGCGCCCGTCCGCGCCTGGACTGCGCCCACTCCCCCTGGCCCACAAGGCCCCCACGCCTCCCCTTGCCACTACACTTCCAGCGATCTCCACGCCCTCAATCCAGGACGCCCCTCCACCACCTGCTCCTGTCCTCCCCAAAGAACACCAAAGGACCTGTCTCCTGTCAAGCCTGCCGCTTCACCTGCACCATTAAAGCACCACAACAGACCTGCTGACAACCACCTCAGCTGCCTCCTACTCAACACCCGTTCCATCCACAAACACGCAGTTGAACTCTGGGACCTACTGACCTCGACCTCGCTGGACTTCGCCTTCCTAACCGAAACCTGGACACACTCGGCCTCTGAACCCGCCATAGCCATCCCTGAAGGCTACAAAATAACCAGAAGAGACTGCACCAACAAACCAGGAGGAGGAATCGCCATAGTCCACAAAAGCACCATCGGAGTCTCGACCAGCACCCATGACACCCTCAACCTCGCCGAGCATCTCCACTTCAGAATCCACATCAACGCCAACAACACCCTCAAAGGAACTCTGATCTATAGACCCCCAGGCCCCCGCTCTCATTTCTGCGAAGCCATCGCCGAGATCGTCAGCACCAACGCCCTCGACTCCACAGAATACATCCTCCTCGGCGATCTGAACTTTCACCTAGAAAACAACAACAACGTCAACACCACCAAACCTACTGGACAACCTCGCCAATGTCGGCCTCAGACAACTCGTAAGCTCACCCACCCACTCTGCAGGCCACACACTTGACCCAGTCTTCTCAGCCAGCAACCACATCTATATCAGCCACACCACAGAACTCAGCTGGACAGACCACCAATGCATCCACTTCTCCTACCAGAAGCCAGTCACCCACCACCACCGCACACAACCCCCCTTACGCAACTGGAGAAAGATATCGACGGATCAACTGATTTCCACACTCGCCCAGGACCCACCCCCGAGACCACGGACCCCAACACAGCCACCACCAACCTGAACCGCTGGATAGAGGACTGCGCCAACACACTCGCACTGCTAAAAAAAAAAAAAAAACACCCGCCACAGAATCAAGGCCAGATGGTTCACCCCAGACCTACAGGAATCCAAACGGCTATGCCGCAGACTGGAAAAAACCTGGCACCGAGAATCTACCAACTCCAACCACATCGCATTCAAGGATGCCATACGCAAACATCACCAACTGATCCGCACCACCAAAAGGACCCACTTCAAAAACCGCATTGACACCAGCGCTCACAACAGTAAAGAGCTCTTCGGCATAATCAAAGAGCTCTCCGCTCCCAAGACTTGCTCCAACGAACCCCCGCCATCACAGGAGTTCTGCAACTCACTCGCAACCTGCTTCCGGCGAAAGATAGAAGAAATCCACAACAGCTTCAACCCCCAGACCCACCAGCTGACTACAAACACCCACAAACCCAATCCCCCAAGCGACATCCACCTCCTCCACACCTGGACCCCCGTCAACAATGAAGACACCCCAACACCATGGCCTCTTCAATAATGCAAATATCATCATCGCGCCCCACCTCTGCACCACCATCAACAGCTCCTTCAAGTCAGCCACCTTCCCGGAAAGCTGGAAGCATGCAGAAGTCCACGCCCTGCTGAAAAAACCCAAGGCAGACCCAGACGACCCGAAGAACTACCAACCAATCTCCCTCCTCCCGTTCCTAGCCAAAGTAATTGAAAAAATCGTGAACAGCCAACTATCCCGATTCCTGGAAGACAGCAAGGCACTCGACACCTCCCAATCCGGATTCCGCAAGCACCACAGCTCCGAGACTGCACTCATCGCTGCCACAGACGACATCAGGATCATGCTCGACGAAGGAGAAACAGCAGCACTCCTCCTCCTGGACCTCTCCGCAGCCTTCAACACGGTTTGTCATCACACTCTCTGCACACGCCTCCATAATGCCAGAATCCACGACAAAGCACTCAACTGGATCTCATCATTTCTTTCAGGCAGATCCCAGAGAGTCCGCCTTCCACCATTCATATCAGAAGCCTCCAGTATCATCTGCGGCGTCCCCCAAGGCTCATCTCTCAGCCCCACGCTTTTCAACATGTACATGGCCCCACTCGCCAACATCACACGAACACACCACATCAAGATAATTTCCTACGCAGACGACACTCAGCTAATCCTCTCTCTCACAAAAGACCCTACAGCTGCAAACAACAACCTCCACAACGGACTCCAAGCCATCGCCAGCTGGATGGAAGCAAGCCGCCTCAAATTAAACACAGACAAGACAGAGATCCTCATCTTTGGAGCAAACCCCTCAGCATGGAACGACTCCTGGTGGCCCACCTCCCTATGATCCGCACCACCACCCACGCACGCAACCTGGGATTCATCCTGGATGACTCAGCAGGTCAACGCCATCTCCTCTTCTTGCTACAACACCCTCCGCATGCTCCGAAAAATCTTCAAGTGGATTCCAGTCGAAACCAGGAAAACTGTCACCCACGCCCTGGTCAGCAGCCGACTGGACTACCGAAGCACCCTATATGCAGGAACAACAACGAAACTCCAAACAAAGCTGCAAAGAATCCAGAACGCATCCGCCCGACTCATTCTGGACGTCCCACGCCCGCCACCACATCACCCCCCACCTCAGAGACTTACACTGGCTACCAATACCAAAAAGGATCACCTTCAAACTCCTCGTTCACACACACAAGGCCCTCCCCAACACAGGCCCAACCTACCTCAACGAAAGACTCACCTTCCACACCCCCACCCGCAACCTTCGCTCCGCCAGCCTTGCCCTCGCCTCCGTTCCCCGCATCCGCCGCACCACCGCCAGAGGAAGATCCTTCTCCCACCTGGCCGCCAAGACCTTGAACTCCCTACCGCTCTACCTTCGCCAGACCCAAGACCTCTTAACTTTCAGGAAACACCTAAAGACATGGCTATAGGACCAGTAGCTTGCCCCCCCAGCGCCTTGATACCCCAACGGGTGATTAGTGCGCTTTATAAATCTTATGATTTGATTGATTGAATTCAGCAAAGGGTCATTTGTGTAGATCCTTCAAGGTTTTCCTACAGAAACTAACAGCTGAAATAAAAAATATTGAAATTGAAATGAAAAAAAGAGCTATTTCTGTCTGTTTTCTTCTATAACTTTTTCCATCTGTGGCAGATTTTTGAACAAGCAATATACCATTACATCTGCTGGACTCTTTTGGTTGTGTGGATATATAGGGCTTGTGGGTTCATCAAGAATCCTAGGTACCCAGAACCATTAAATGAGCTGCACCTTGCAATGGGTTTTCATTGTATACCGGGTATATAGCAATTCATTTGGTGAAATATAAAGAGGAAAGATAGATATTAAGGACACCTTTGTACTTCCAAAATGGGCACAAGATAAGGTGTTGAGAAGCAGTGGTTATTTGCACATCTCTGAATTCTGGGGTCCCCATACTAGCATGTGCATTACAAGGCATTTCTCAAATAGACTTCGATTTACAGACTGTCTTAGATTTGGAAGGAAAACATATAGAGAAAGACAAGGGGTAATAACACTTGTTCTACTATTCTGTGTTCCCCAAGTCTCCCGATAAAAATGGTACCTCACTTGTGTGGGTAGGCCTAGTGCCCGCTAAAGGAAGCGCAACATGGACACATTACATTTTTACATTGAAATCTGACTTGTTTTTTGGAAAGTGCCTCGCTGTGGATTTTGGTCTCTAGCTGAGCAGGCACCTAGGGAAACCTACCAAACCTGTGCATTTTTTAAAACTAGACACCCAGGGGAATCCAGGATTCGGTGACTCGTGGGGCTCCCACCAGTTCTGTTACCATGAATCCTTTGCAAACCTCAAATGTTGGCAAAAAAACACTTTTCCCTCAGATTTCGGTGCTGCAAAGTTCTGGAATCTGAGAGGAGCCACAAATGTCATTCCACCCAGCATTCCCCCAAGTCTCGCGATAAAAATGGTACCTCACTTGTGTGGGTAGGCCTAATGCCCGCAACAAGAAATGCCCTAAAACTTAACGCGGACACATCACGTTTTCCCAAAGAAAACTTATCTGTTTTTTGCAAAGTTCCTAGCTGTGGATTTTGGCCTCTAGCTCAGCTGGCACCTTGGGAAACTTAGCAAACCTATACATTTTTTTAAACTAGACACCTAGGGGAATTCAGAATGGGGTGACTTGTGGGGCTCTCACCGGGTTCTGTTACCCAGAATCCTTTGCAAACCTCAAAATTTGGCAACAGAAAAAACACTTTTCCCTCCCATTTCAGTGACGGAAAGTTTTAAAGTCTGAGAAGAGCCACAAATTTCCTTCCACCCAGCGTTCCCCACAAATCTCCCGATAAAAATGGCACCTCACTTGTGCCTGCCAAAGGAAATGCCCCAAAACACTATGTGGACACATCAAAAATCTTGTGGATTTTTCTACATGGCAGCGTCCCAAAGTCCAAAAAGTGAAACCCTCACCATTCCAAGTGGGACGGTTTTGAGAGTTAGACAAGCTCTCATGGCCCAAATGTAAAACACAAAATAATCAAATGTCCTCTTGCTTGCCGTGGGATAAGATGTTTTAGTGTGGGGGTTGGAGGGAGCTGAAAGAATGTTACCCCCTTCAGTTGGGTTGGGGGCATAACCATGCCCATACTGGTTGGTAGCCACCACCCCACAATTTTTTTTTTACATTCCCTGGTATCTAGTAGGTTTTCTGCCCACTGGGGAGTGAATCAGGGTTAATTGCCCCATCTGCCCACTGGTGGGCAGAACAACTTTGGCCCCATTTATTTGGGTGGGGGTATACCATGGGGTGGCCTTACCCACACCTTCTTTAAAAAAAAAAAAAAAAAAAAAACTTCCCTGGTCTCTGGTGTGCTTTCTGCCCCCCTTGGAGGCAGATGGGCCTTCCAAAAAATAAGCCTGAGGGTTTCAGGGGGAGGCAGATATGGCCAACAGTAATGTGCCCCCATGGGGAGTGACCCTTGCCCAAACAAAAGACAAACATACACACACACACACACACACACACACACACCAATCCCTGGTGCCTAAGTAGTTTCTGCCCTCCCTGAGGCAGATTGGCCTACTAAAAATAGGCCAATCTGCCCCCAAGGGGGGCAGAAATGGCCTAAAGTAAATTTGCCCCCTCCCCACCCCACCCCACCCAGGGGAGCGACCCTTGCCTAATGGGTTGCTCCCCTTGCGTGAAATTGGTGCAAAAAAAACCAATCCCTGGTGCCTAGTGGTTTCTGCCCTCCTTGGGGGCTGATCGGCCTAATACAAATAGGCAGATCTGCCCCCTAGGGGGTCAGAAATGGCCTAAAATAAAATTGCCCCCCAGTGGAGCGACCCTTGCCTAAGGTGTTGCTCCCCATGTGTTAAAAAAAAAAATCCATGGTGCCTGGTGGTTTCTGTCCACCTTGGGGGCAGGTCGGCCTAATTAAAATAGGCAGATGGGGGCAGAAATGGGCTAAAAAAAAATAAGCTTCATCCCCCTCCCTCCAGGGCCGCTCTCCTTATTCATTAATATATATATATATATATATATATATATATCTCCCTGGTGTCTAGTGGTTTCTGCCCCCCCCCCCTAAAATAAAATAGGCTGAAATGGCCTAAAAACAATTTGCCTCCACAGGAGCGACCTTTGCCTAAGGGGTCGCCCCCCACACAAAAAAACAAAAAAAAATTATCCCTGGTGTCTAGTGGGTTCAGCCCTCCCACCATGCGATTGTATGCTGACATCATCAGATATCACTGGGGGGAGGGGGGAGTTGTAGATGGGGCAGGGGTGGAAGGGGAAGCTATTTCCCCTTCCATCGTGGCCCTTGGGGGGAGCGCTAGTGCTTCCCCCGAGGGCCAGTACAAGGACGTAATGGTTATGTCCGTGGCACCTCCGTGCCGCACCATCGGATGTAACCAGTACGTCCTTGGTGCCCAAGGGGTTAAAGAAACACAAGAAACCAGAGCCAAGCTTTATTGGTCTGCCTATAATAGTCCCTTATACATTTAAAGGCAACCCCCGAAAAGGAGATGGAGGTGTACATCTAAGCATCCAGTAGCATTAGAAAATAGATGAATACTGTACTGGCTTGAACCTAGAGGTGATTGACAAATTCTCAAGCCAATGGCTGAAAGAAGATGGTTGAAGAAGGCCAGTTGTATATTGGGGTGGACCCAAAGCCAACTCTGTTTTTATTGTAAACTGTAGGTCTGCTTACAGCTATGCTGTTAAAATTCAGACTTAAAAACTGCTTCAGCTGCAAAGATTATTTGAGACAAAAATTGAACAAAATCCAACCATTCCTCCCAAACAAATTTCTACGACTTAAAATGATGCCTTCATTCATTGAATGTTACTTTATACTCTTTCAGACTCTTAAGTGAGAGCCCTCATACTCCCATATTCTACTTATACAAAGTTAATGAACGTTCCCTATTGTTACTTACTGTGCACTGTTTTGATACGTATTTCATTATTACACATCGTTTATATGCTGTTATTTATCACATTTAAAATCTAACCTGCATTTGCTTAAGGAATGTTGGCAAAACCTGTTGATCCTCTAGTACCATCTTATTGTATATCCCAGGCCACTGTGGAAGGTCTGTCGTCATGTTGAGTACTCTGTCATGTGATAGGTCACGGTTCATCCACAGAAATACATTTATTTATGTTTACCTCCAGCAGTAAACCAATATAAAAAGTACTTTCAGTATTAAAATAGTAAAGTAACTCAGTATCTCAACTCTCAGTGACACACTTTCTTTTTTTTTTCAGGTGTTTGGAAGTGCCCCACCCAGCATGATGTCAGAAAAATTTCCTGACCTCCTACAGTTTACCACACAAGTTTCTCGATTGATGGTAGCAGAAATTCGACGGAGGGCATCAAATAAATCTACAGGTATAAAAAGTTTGGTGATAAAACAGCGGTTTTGTGACCATCGGTGCAAATAAGAGTATTGTGTTGGCATAAAAATGTCCACCTCTGCTCTGATGATGTGTTGGTGCCCGATAATTATTTTTTTTAGCTGTCCATGCAGAGGAAAACAAATTAAGAATTTTGGACAAACATCTAACTCACAGGACTCCAATAGTCTGATAGGTTCAGTTTCTGTCCTTTATCAGAAAATTACCTTTTGTTGATCCTGCACTGTCCACAGGCTACATGGAGCCTTCTGCAGGCCAACATTCTTGACTAACTTTAAGGATTGTAATTGGAAATTCTTAGGAACGCCCCTCAACAATTTCCTCATTCATTCACTGTGGCACTGGTGAGTATATCCTTAATGCCAACAGCATCTCTAGCTATCTGCCTTTCTAAGCAGGCTAAGTAGCTTCTCACTTCAAGCCAGTACCCACTTTAGCATCCCACTGGAATGACTGGGACATGACATACTAAATTATAAGGAAGTGTCTTAAGATCTGGCAGACAGGCCTGAACTCATTTAACAATTAACTGTTATCCTAGTCTAAAATATCTACATTGTTGTATATATCACCATTTCAATTTGAGCATATGAGCCTTACACGAGATTTTTGAGATCACTGTCCTGCACTTCTTTTTGTCTAAAATAAATCTTAGTGCTCGTACTGTTTGTCTTTTGCAAAGCCATGTTGCTGCTTATCCTGTGCCCAACTCCTATGAAATAGACTAGTTCTCCAAAAGCGTATCTTTATGTATTTTGTACCATTTGTGAGAAATTGATTCCACCCATGTATTCCCCTTGGGTTTTTCACATGTTAGACTACCTAGTTTATGGGCCTCTGCCTTGAATTAGTTTTGCTTTCTAAATTGCACGCTTTGTAAGCTTTTTTGGGCTGGGAGTGCCAACCCCCAGTGCCTCCTTTTAGATCAGGTCTGCTGCTGCACAGCTAGGTTAAGAGGCTCTAGGCTTGTTGCATGTGAACCTATATGAATACATGTATGCACACGTGCAGGCTGGGCTTGCTGTGCCCAGCATCTGCACACAGATAGCTTGATGCTCAATGGACCCCTCAGAGATTGGTTCTAACCTGAGCATGCCTTATAATTTGAGAGGGCAATAATAATGACAGTATGTACATCTGTAGTGATTGCTGAAAACTGTGTGCTTCACTGTATCCTACATATGGGTGGAATCTGCATCAAACTACAGTTTCACTATTGTGGGGCCTAGATACTAGTGCATTGATCATATGGTAAAAATGAATCTGAGTGCAGGTCCATTGCCCTTTTTGTCATATCTACACTCCTTTTGGCATTTGAGGTTTGGGAAGTCTCCCACTCCACTGCTATTCAATCCCAGTCCTTTGTTCTTCCTCCCTAGTTGAGTTAATTACTATGCTGCCCAGCTGGAGGATCAAAGGGGAGGAGAATATCATGGTCTTAGAATTCAAGGTTCACTAAGTGTGTTAGTATGTAAGGAGGGTGTCATCATACGTATTTCCACCTGCCATCAGATGAATATTCGTAAATGAAAGCATATCATTCAGTAGTGTGAAGTAATTTTACTTTTATAAGTAAAAGCACTGACTGCTTAATGATTTATTCTGTGTTTGTTGAGTATCTGCGGACTGGGGTACTGACCCACACCACCTCCCCTGAATAGGCCTTGGACTGCTGTAATTCACTACCCTGAGAGAGTCAAATGTTACAACATGGTACTTTGTTCCCAGTTGAGTGAAGGATGCAAACGTATTACTTGTGAAGGACCCATATCCTTCGCATCAAATAACCCACTTTCATACACCATTCCTTAGCATTGTCAGCATCATTGTGGTTGACTAACAGCTCTACATCTGTTTTTCCTCTGAGAAGTACATAAGGCCTAGTTATTCAAGAAGTTTGGCTTTCATAAAATGTAATAATGGCTGTTCTCCTGATCCATGTGTAATAAATGTTTAATTTGTGCTGCCTACCCCTATTGTGCCTGCTTAAAAACAGGGAGAGAAGAGATGGAGAGGAGATGGGGTTTGCGCCTCTTCAGCTCACAAAAGATCTCTCACTGTTGAGTACCAATAATGTCATTACAATTTCAAAGTGCTGACCAGGGGTCTTGCAAGTACCTAATCTATTAAAAAAACAAGGCCAGGTTTTTGCTATTACTGCCTTCACAGTTTGGTAAAAGAAAAAAAAAGTTACATTTTTCCCTCATTTGAGGAGATTGTAGAGAAGAGCTCAAGGCCATCTGAAACACACAAAGGGCTGGAGCTTGCTGACGTTTTACATTTTATTTAGTTATTTTATTTAAAAAGAAGTACAAGGCAGACAGAAGGCCTGATAACGACCTTGGCGGATGGGATGCTTTGTCAGAAACTTGACGGATATCCTGTCTGCCATATTACAAGCTCCATTTTATTTTATGGAACTTGTAAAATGGTGGGCAGGATATCTGTCCCGTTTGTGACGGAGTATCCCTTCCGCCAAGGTCGTAATCAGGCCCATAGACTCTGCGTCAATTACCAACTGTATGTCAACTGAAATCTACAATAAAAAAGTACTAAACAGTATGAGAAGTCACACAAGCGGGAAACGTGTTGAAAAAAAGAAAATGAAACGTACGAGAGGTGAAATAGTAAACAATGACAGAAAACGGCAACCTTATACCAGAGACAACAGGGTTAAGGCAAGGAAGAAGAAGGCTGCGCACATGGAGACGCACGCCCACAAACACGAATAAAGCAACATTTCTGTCTGCAACCTGCAAACAAAAGGTAGAACATTGTAATGCAGACAACCCACCTAGAAATGTAGACAGCCAGGAACCACGAAATGCACTAGTGCATCTGGAGTGAGTTCCAATGAATGGGGAAGACAATCCACCAAATGCAACTCGGGTAATGCGTGAAAGTATACAGAAAATTGATGGATAGTGTGCTTGAATTAATATCAGCCACTGGTAATTACTTGGGTCCGCATGCCCGTCCATCACTTTGGGCTGGACTTTTCCCATTAGAGCAGGGTCAACATTGATTTGTATATAGTTTGGTCCAAACAGAGGTGGCAAGGTGTGCAAAATAACTTTGGATCGGGATGCAACCTGAGTAATTACCAGTGGCCTATATCAATTTAAGCATTCCATCCATCACTTTTTGTATGCATTAGGGTAAAACGTTAAGCATTTGACACAACCTGTTTTCATATCTGTTGGTGCATAGCTTCACTTTTCTAGCTCATTTGAGCTGCATTATCCAATTTTGAAAACTGACCCCAGTACTACTAACTATGAAACCTGAACATTTCACCCATTTTGAGCCAAAAATAATGATATTATTTCTCTCTGGAAACTGGTTTTTAGAGGCCAATCACAATTGATATTGAAACTGTCAAAATCAGGAATGTACAATTAAAACAGTTAGTTAGTACATTCGGATGAATAATAATCCTGCCGATTTTACCACCTCGTTACATTTAGTTTGAAGTACCATTCTGTGATAGTCCTCTGAAAACAGGACATTGGTTTAAAGGCATTAAACTAATTGTGCTGTAAGAGCTCGTTTCGTGGATCTCAAGTAAATTGTTCCCCCTCAAAGACAATTACAATTTTCTTTTTTCTGTTTATTATATTCTGTTGCAATGTTGCTCTGCTATTCCCTGCATAGTCACCAGTCACTCTTTTTTGTTACGCACTTCCTTTGCTGTTTGTCGCAACTCTCTACATTATTATTCTCATTGTTTGACCTCTTCCAACTTGTACATCTTTGCGTTTTATGTTGTTGAGTTTTTAAAACGCCAAGAAAAGAGTGATAGAACGATAACGATCCATTTCCCCTCCCCACTCGCCTCCCTCGAGCCTTCTTCTGACTGCACTCGGTCAGAAAAGACTACTTGAGCATGAAATAGTATCTAGCCCATTGGTAACTCGTTACAGTGTCGTTGCTAGGTCGTGGTGATCAGTTTAGAACTGATTTCACAAGTCAGTCACATGCACACAACCATTCTCCGTCCCTGCCCATTAGTGCCCACATCTACCCTCCTCACACTTTTGGGTTCTTTTCACAGTAATTAAAGGCACAACATCCTCTTAGGGATTTCTGCTCCACATTTTGCTGCGCCATATAGGGAGACAATGGGAACCACACCATTCTCAAACCTTTAAACAAAGTATAATTAGGCTTTTATTTGCTATTAGACTTGCAGCCTCTACCTTCTCCTATTTTGTGCTAAGCAGTGGGAGTGTAACACGTGCCCTGCTTGCTTCTTCCTATTATGATTATATTGCAGTTTTCCCACTTTGCAATCTGATCTCCATCCATCTAGGTCTCCACCCAGCTAGATCTCTCAGCAACTGCTGCAACACCGGCTAACAACAACTCTCTTGATGATGATTGACTTAGAAATATTTTCTTTTTAAATTACTTTTTTCATATTTTAAATTCTTTTGACTGTGATGCATTGGTGTTCTGAGAGCATAATGGAGAAAGGAAGTGGTTACAAAACAGTTAGTTTTTGCACACCAAGAGCTTCTGTATGTGATCGATTTGGGACAGAATTCAGTTGATCAAGAGCTATGACTTGCGGAAAAGGTGATTGGCCCGAGGTGGTGGTGGGAATGATCATTAAAGGAACGTTATCAATCTTAAAGCAAATCAACAGCATCACATAAAAATATTCAGATGAGAGTGAATTCTGTAAGGTGGTGCTGCTGTGTATTCAAACCCATGCTTGAAACCCATAGTTGAGTTGTTGTTTTCCATGGTTCAGAGTACACATGTAAGTTGAACTTAAGCTGCTTTTAGTAACTCATTTCAACCTTAAACCTATTGATATGGTCATAAAACCTAGAAGTGCTACTGCTTTTCTTTTGTGGCACCAAATTATAGATCATTTTTTAATGTGTTGTTAGGTTCATATGTTAACACGTAATCAATAACGGCAAAAATGCTGCAGAGTATTGTAGTTTTTTAACTAGTATTTATAATGAACTTTTTCATGATAATGCCAACATTGGTGTTCCCAGGTGAAGGCTGCATACCCACACCATCTCCATGTACATTGATTGTGAGGTAAAAATGCTGGTACTCCCCTGGTCGTGTAATGATTTACTTTTTCAGTTAAACCAATTTTGACAGAAATAATAATACTTTGTCCTTGTGCTACTATTTTATTCACACTGTGATATATTCACACATCCCCTTGCTGTTTCTACTGCCTTCAGATCTATTTTGTGTTTTTGTTTCTATATTAAGATTGTTATTTCATCCAACAAAAATTCAACCACTCCAGTTTAGCAAGTATACCCGCTTCATTCCCAAACTGCTTTGCTGAATGACCATGTAACTTGTCAATGTGCCTAGGATATCCACCTGTGTCTCCGTTCTGCATTTATATTACGTTATTACCACACATTACCTTTAGTTCCCCATCACTCAGTTTGTTATGCTGTAGTGCAAATCTGTTCATGCCTTACTCTTCCTGATGTGGAGACTCACATCTCCTTGACTCGTCTTGCTTTGGCCTACATTCATTTCCACATAACTGGAATGTTATTATTGTCTGTAACGAGTTCTTTCATATTGAATAAAATCCAGTGTATTTATAATTTAATCGTTGGTGAATTTGTTCTGTATAACAATCTAAAACTAATGTAGTAAAGTAAACCATCCTCATATTTTGCTATGTTGACTGTTTTCACTTTGACATTTCTGAACTTGGGTTAGCATTTATATCAAAACAGTGACCCCAGAGGTCAAGACATGGAGATTGATGATCATTTCTATGATTGAACTCTGATGTACCTTTTGCTCCTTCTTCTCCGACAGAGGCTGCTAGTCGATCCATAGTCCAGTTTCTGGAGATCAATCAAAGTGAAGAGACGAGTCGTGGTTGGATGCTGCTCACAGTGATCAACTTATTGGCCTCTGCTGGGCAGGTTAGTGATTAATCACAACGCTTAATATAGAATTATGGTTCAACTACAGAAAAATATTTGTGGCAGTCAATTCCTTTCAAATAGTTTGAAAATCTGGGGCTCAGTGGATAGCACTGAGACATTGCAACCATCTTGGACAACAGCAACAAGATTCCTGCCCCCTTGTTTTAGCGGTTAGTAAATACTATAGATGTCCAGATGTGAAGCAAGCCATTGAGCTGTACTGGGCTGAGGCTCTTATCACAGTCCTGAATGCAGCTAATATTGTAGGCTATAGAAATTTTATTTCTGCTGTTAAAGCAGAAAAATGTGTTCTCTGAGATGCTATTTGATTTCGGTGTCACCAAAATTGGCAACGAGGATGAAACCTGAGGGTTGTCAGCAGGAAGACCATGTAGATGTCATAGTCATATATTCTGGCTATATTTGTGCTGGATTGCAAAGCAGATTTTGTTAAAAAGCCACAAATTGAGGTTTGTTCTTCGGTATTCCTGGAGGGGGCCTCGGACGTTGTTTTTCTAGGAACAGTTGTATATTTTTGACTGTGATGCTATTTGTGATAGCCCTAACTCTGCTTATCGGATGCGGCCATCGTGAAGGCAACCGTTAGAACACGCTGCCTAGTTAAAATAATGACTGGTAGCTTGTAAATGTTCAAGTGATCGAATGCGCTGGTGTGCAGTTGGCCACGTGGTTACGTTGAGGCCCCCACAATCAAGTTATTTCACCTAGAGCAGTTTCTCTTGAGAACGAAAGTGGGCAGCTGGCAGTATGAGGAAGAGCATCCTGTACCTCAAATACTTTGTTGTAACTGGTATAGTTATGGATGTACTTGCTATGTTTTTCTTCATCAAGTGGCTAAGAATGGCTTGTTTGTGGCCTGTTTTGCAGAGAAAGGGGCTTTGGAAAGTGGTTTGTCTGTTCTGGTTTTGAACTAGTGACCGAGTGTTCTCTGCCCTATTGTATTGAGGGGGCTTAGAAACAGATGGCATGGCACCTCACGATTTGTGTTGAATAGAATTTTTTAAGTTACGTGTCAATCAATCAGGGATTTGTAGAGTGCGGCTATTCACCTGTGAGGGTCTGATGGCGCTGGGGAGCAAGGGGTGGGTGATGAGGATCAGTCGGAAGAGCCAGGTCTTGAGGTCCTTCCTGAACTGAGACAGGGTGGGAGATTGCCTGAGGTGGATGGGGAGGGTGTTCCAGGTCTTGGCGGCGATGTGGGAGAAGGATCTTCCTCCGGTTGTGGTTTTCCAGATGCGGGGGACCTTGGCGAGGGCTTGGTCGAAGGAGCAGTGTTGTCTGGCAGGAGTTTAGAAGGAGAGTCTGTGGTTGAGGTGGGCTGGTCGAGACATGTGAATTTTTTAATTTTAATTGTTATTGTTTTTATAACGACATTAGTTCATTTTCTGTTGCACATTGTGGTTTTAAATAGTTGCATGATTTGTATTCAGTTATGCATCAGATTGACCCTGTGGAGAATCTCACATTTGAAGCAATTTGCACAAATACTGTTTCCTTTAGTGCACACTCCAGTATAGTCTCGTGTGTAGTGTGAATGTGCAACAGACTTGCATGCAATTAATTGTCTTCTGATTGAATCTGTAATCGTTGGTATTTTTTTAAATAACAAAATATTGAACACTGCCTTAGAGACTGTTAAGGAGGAAAATAATTACTGACCAATTACGATGTTAGCTGGAAATCAGTGCTGCCCCATGCATTTTGCAGGATGCAATGATATTTAGACCGAACTACTCCCTCCACCCCCACCCCCAGTGTTAAACTGCTCTTTGAAGCTGTGTTTGAATGCTACAGTGAAATCAACTTCAGTGACAGTAACAGAGTAACTATCACATAGATTCTGATAAACCTAAACGTGTGCCATTCCAGTCCATGGGACAGGTTGCTTCATAAATCTACTTGTCAGTTAAAAAACAAATCTACTTGTTCCCTTGGTGCAATGTTGTGCAGTGACAAATTATTAGTGCAGAGCTCATTATCTAAGAGCTCTGATAATAGCCTCTCAGATTATGCCAGGGCTAATAATATAGTACGGCTTGAATACTAGCAATTTCAAGCCCTACTATGGCAATTTCCCACAGTAACTTAACTAAATGTTTTTTTGCTTGCATTTTTTTTCTGAACATTTTACTTTGAAGGCAAAGAATCATCAATCTTGCTTACAAGCTTCTGCAAACATTTGCATTTAATCAGAGCGCATTCTAGGAGCATTAAACATGTTGTTAAACATTTCATACGTTTGTGTATACTTTTTTTTTTTTTTTTACTGAAACCACTGTCAGTAGTGCAATGTGACCTTACAACATTTATTTGAAGCGCTTACCCTAATAATAAAGATCTTGCATTATTGAACCATAAATACAAGTTGGATCAGCATTAACATGTGAACACAAATATTACCTCAGTTGCACACAGTTTCCTTCCCTGTAAACTGGCTGCCAAAGAGTTTGTACTGCAGGGGGTTGGGCCTGCTTATCCAAAGGAAAAAATAAGCCTGAAAACTTGATGTCCTTGACCCCAAAACATATATACTGGGCTTCGGGCTATAGGAATTTCACACCCCCAACACCACTAACTTTTAGCTATGCTGAACAGCAGCCACGCTGCTGTACAACATGGCTAAAAGACACTGGCAAAGCCAGTAGATCTCCCATGGCCGACCCATATTGTCTTTGGCAATGCTTGTTTTGAAGTGCATCTGTGTAATCTCACCTGCAAACATATAATGGAGTCATTAGTCATAGGCACATATCTGTCACTTAGTATTTCTGTACATAACTGAAAAAATAGTTTCCCCAAATCCCTTTAGCTATTCTTTCAAACTGCTTTACACAGGTAGAAGAAAGCAGTTAATCAGAAGAATATTACTAGAATGATTTTAAGCAGGTGATTACTATAAAAGGTATATTGCAAATGCGTGCTGACTTTATTCGCAATTCTTTACAAGAGGCTGAGTCAGATTTACTGCAGTTCAAACTTGTTCAAATTCTTCAGGTCACACATTTCTTGCAACTGGCGTACCGGTCTTGGCTACATAACTCCAAATATTTTGTCTGAAAAAATATTTTGCCTGCAAGCGATGAGCTACTCATACAATTAAAGCATACACCAACTGTGCAATGCGTTTTGTTTGCAATGAAATATCTATTTTTATTTTGAAGTGAAGGCAGTTACTAAGAAGGTCCTACTTCTTACTGTTTATGAATAAATTGTGTTTTATATATGAACAGCAGAAGGTTGCTAAACTATTTTTATATTGTGTCGGTGTAAATAAATGTGTCCCAAAAACACATGCTATTTCGAGTAACTGTATGGTTAAACAGACACAGCTCCTGCTGTGCAACTGAGCGTGCAGCCTGGCTGGCCTCCTGTGGTAGGTTGGGCCTAGGGATTAGCTGCAGGCCAGGCCCTTTAGTCCAAAGCCATGCACTGAAGGTCCAGGTATACTTTCATAGACTTTTGATGTCGTTTATGCTATTAAAAAAAAGGTTTGTAACCGGGCTTCGCAGACCATCCATACACCCTTATTTCGAAATAATGACTCCCATTGCCCATTTCACAAAGCTAGGTTCACTGAAGCTCTCTAGTTTGCTGGCAGCAACTTGAATAAAAATGTTGTGGACATGGGGAATTGGTGTTGCATCCTGAAAAAAAAAAGTTAAGGAGCTTCAAGGTGGGACGGGGAGGACCCCCTGATGGTATATATAATGTATATGTATTAGCATGGCGTCAGTGATGTCATATTCTAAGTCATAAGCAGTGCATGACATGTTCGCAAGTGATTTAGTTTCCATAATCATAATTGGTGAACTGCAGTGGTTTTTAGATTTTATTTTGTAATCTTAGCCTCACTTTAATTGTGGTATTTTCAGTAACTTGCTGAGGTTTTCAACATTTATATTTTATAGGTGTACTAAGCATTACTAAACTTTAAGTGTAGTTTTTCTTTAGATTTACGAACCTTTTTTTAAACATAGGTTATTTAATATTCTAACGTTATTCTAAAGAACATTTTATTTTAGCTTTGTGTGTGTGAGAGATGCTGTATTATGTTTACATTGTTTTACCATCGTCAGGCTGTTTGGGTCTGTCTTGCTAAATGTAGTCAACTAAAGTCAAGAGAAATGCCATCAGAATACTGCATTGTCATCATGGCCACCTAGAACAATGAATGTGTACGCCCAGCTGTTTGCTTCCTCAACTGCCTAGTACAGCCTGAAAACCACATTATGTTTAAACAGGCAAGCAGTGAAGTAATTGACTGATGTTTATAATTTCTGAAATAAAGTGTATAGCTTTCACAAACTTTCAACTTCAGTATTTTACTGTTTCTTATTGTCCTAGGGAGTTATTAACTGTTTTTCTTGTTTTGCAGAAAACTGTGGACTGCATGACTACGATGTCACTTCCTTCTACGCTTGTTAAGTGTCTATACCTGTTTTTTGACCTTCCACATGTGCCTGAGGTATTAGTTGCAGGAACACAACATCAGCTTCCACCAGAAGACCGCCACGCTCTCCTTCAGAAAGTCTTTGTGCAGGTAGAATCAGCTTATTGGGAGGTTGGGTGTAATACGTCACTACTTACCCTTGCCTTACAGATGTCATTGCGTGCCTTTAATTGCTTGCCATGGTTTATTTTATAGACGGAAGTCACTTACACATCAGGGCCGTTGGAAATACACAGTTTCATTTTTTTCCATTCTCGTGTAAATTCAGGCAACGACAAAAGAAAGGCAGGTTGCCAGGGTGAAATGCAGTTAAGTTATTTTGAGTGTAGTAAAGGTTTCCAAAATTCTTGTGAATACTCTACAGGTAAGTGCCGTTCCTCTATCCAAAATAGGAACTGAACGAGGAGGCACATGTTGCAGTGATTCAGCTTGTTGAAGCCTTGTGTCTTTTCATTGATAAGACTACCATCCAGCGGCTAAGTAATGGCATCAAGGGCCCAAATACAATCACAAAGAAACATTTGCAAAGCCAGTTGGTGTCGCCTTTGAGACCTCTTGTCTTTGTCAGTGTTTTTAGCCATGCTGTACAGCATTTCTAAATAAACCAAAAAAGCCAGCTGCTCTATTTTGTAGGTGCTTCACCACACACATGCACGCCTACAAAATGATGCAGTTGCTTGTTTTTCTTTTAGTTGCCAGTCTCAGTTGGATCTGCAAATAAAAAAAAAAACAATTAAGTGAGTGGTGGGAGGAGAAACGCAGAGAGTGCTGGATAGGGAGCAACACATGGGTATGGGGAGTCAAAGTAATAAGCGACAGGAGGGGGTGTGATAGGGGAAGAAACAGAGGCAGGGCAGAAAAGAGATGGTGGGGAAGAGAAGCAGCAGGTGATGGAGAAGGAGGGTGTGGGTGGAGGGAATTAACAAATTAACACAAAGGGCACAGGAGCAGAAGCAGCATGGAGGGCATGGGTGGGGAGGAGGTGCAACTGGCGAGAGAGCAATGTGGAGCGAGTAGCACACTGGGGAGGACAGGAGAGTGAGCGCAACATGGAAGGGTGCGGGTTGAGGCAAACAGGCGACAGAGAGCAGCACTTGGTGCTGGGCTAGAGAAGTACACAAGGGAGACAACTGGAAAATATGTGCGCACTGTGAGAGTGCTTAACCACAAAGAAGTGCTTGAAAAGCAAGTAGTAGAAGTATAGAAGCTAGACAATCAAAAGAGATGGTGAAGCAACTATGGTCCATGGAAGAGGGAAGCTAGGATACAAATAAGAAGCAGGCAAATGATAATGATAGGAAGACCAAATAGTGAAAAGCAATGGGTGGGATCCAAGTCTTTGTATGTTCTTGGTAGGCTCCATGTGCCTCCACGTGGGTCTCGTCCCTTGGATTGGTATTATTTTATTTTTTTTGTAACGTAATGGGAGGCATTTAGCCCAGGTGCCAGTGTAGCTTCTGCACCATTGGCAGCTATACTCTAGCTTTTGTATTGATAAACAGTTTGTGACTGCGATTAGTAAAGGCCGGGTTATGCTTTCCATGAGAAATCTTTCCTTGTGAAATGCACATCTGCCGAAATGCAACTGAAAAAAGTGAAAACTTCCAAAATCTTGAGTCCTATTAAATGGAAATGAGCTAAACAGACTTTTAGAAATGAAATGTACCTCCCTCCTAACCCCTCCCCACCAAAAGAAATCCTTATATCATGATTGGGCAAAATATGATTGATGAGAGCCACTATACTCATTTATGTCCTCTTCCCACAATCCTGTCCATCCCTTGGTCTGTCCGTGCTTTCTTTAAAATATACTTCATACTTACTTATGTTTTACAGAGCCTAGCGAGTAGTGGCATTCATCTGTTCACTGCTTTTATTTCTTTGATACAGTAATCTGCAACCAGTACCTCCCATGCTGTCCTGCCTATGCCATAGCATTTGGTCATACTTTTAAATATGCCATTTCAAATTCATAGAACGATTTCCCCTCCTCCTCATATTTCACCGTCTCCAGTTCACCTCAATCGACCTCCTTTCTAGCCCTCTCTTGCACCAAATTTCTGAGAAAGAACTCTTCAAAAAAAATAAAAAAAATACTGAACTTAATAATGTTTTAGAATTTAAGAATACCTCAAGCATATGTTTGTTTAAAATGTGTAATGTTGTGGGTATTCTGGACCATGATCAAGTTGTACACCCTGGTCATATTAGATTCAGATAACTACTCCTACTGTGGTGAACCAGAATATAACCTATCACATGACATTCTTTTGTGAACTAGTTTGTGCCCTTTGGAAGAAAATTCCAACACATATTGAAAAGATTTTTCACATACATATACTGCTAGATCAGCCAGCTTTCACCCTTGGAGCCTTAGCTGGACACTCCCTCTGCACGTTCCCGGTCTAAACCACATGATCCCTCAATGGCTCTGTCCAGATCAGACTGACTGTGCACCTTAATATTAATAATGGTGTGTGAACTTGCACCAGCACTGAAGGAAGCACGGCATTCAAAGATGGAGCAGTGTTTTCAAACTGCTCGACCATCTTTCAATACTGGTGGTGAACCTGGGCTTAAAGAGGGAGAAGAGATCCCCTCTGATTAAGGATTCACAGTATTGGGTAGCTTGGCAAACCTAGCAACTGCACCAGAGAGCTTTAAGTCTTTATTTTAAAACTTAATGTATTTTTAAAATCTTGTAATATGTTGCCCATCTGTAGTTGGTTACATTGACACTCTATATTTTATAAATCTGTTATTGATTGCTCTTAAACTGTAGTGTACCCAACACCATTTTGTGAATATAACTAGCATGTCACTGTACTATCCAATTCATCTAGACCCCATTAGTTGAATTGAATGGACCAGAGGTTGTTCACTGTTTTAGGCATTCTTGAATAAACTTTCATTTCACCTGTCACAAAAATGTACAGTGACTAAGATGCGTACAAAAAGATAGATCATTTTCTCCAGTTGAAGAGATTAGCATGGTCTTTTCTTCATGGGGGTTGAGAAGTGGTTGGATAGATTAGTCTCCTATTTGGAAGGTCTGGTTGAACATCTCCTACGTGGTACAGGAAGACAGCTCGGTTGCCATACAATTACTGAATAATTTAAAAAGTGCTTGTCATATGATTCTTCTGTGTGGGACATTGCATTGACGCTGACCTTCTTGACAGAGTGATCCCTTATCTTAATTTACCCCAATCTGCGCTAATCTTTGTCAATAGGCAAGACAGATTATTTTTTAAATTTATTTTGCTGTGTGCGTTAGGAGGGCTGGTCTTCAAAAGCCATTTCTGACGAGTGGCAGTTGGACCACAACTTCGTTTTGGGTAGGACTGCTTTCATATGTATTAAACAAAAACCCACATTGTAAAATCCACGCTGTGGCGATTTTCTGTGGTAGTAAGTGTGTCGTCGGACTCTTGCCATGGAGGTAAGACTGCTCCACTGCACCCACTCGTGTGGGCGGCAGTACCACACAAGTGAGTGACTGAGTCAGTATCACACTGAATGGGAGCTGTCATCCTGACTGCGTCGGCTAGATAGCAGTACCGCGTCCACACCAGTAAGTGAAGATGAGTTCTGGCAGCCTAGAGATATGACACTCAGACTCCTCAGTGATGTCGTGGTCGACAGATCACACCCCTTTCTCTCACGTACACAGTCTCATACACCTGAAGGCGCATAAAAAGATGCAGGAAAAGTTTCAATACATTTTTTTGAAGCGACTGCATCCTCATATATAAGACATGGACTAGGATTATTGGGAGCATGAAACAGCACAGATAATTGTGACCGTTAGTGTGAAGAATATGAAATGTCCCAGCTTTCTGAAGTAAGCATGTAGTGATTCCTACCTACACCCTGATTTCTAAACCTGAGAATGTGTTGTTGTGTAGCCCTACTGTTGTCCCAGTCTAAAGGAGGAGTTCAGACTGCATACCTGGAGTGTGACAGGAGTACGTCTGTTAGTCTGATGCCAATCTCTGCTGATTAGCTGGAAGACAAAATCAATGTAATATAAAATGAATATATGAAATAAAACGTTTAACTTGGTAAAAGGGCACAGGCTGCAGGCCTGGAGCTGCAATAGGTGTGCCCAAGTAAAATACTAAGATGAACCCATGACAAGTGTACATAGTGTCATTGGCACCTGAAGATGACACTTTAGGCACGAAAAATGAACTTGAGCATCTAAATCATTATGCAAGTCGGACTCTAGTTATTTACCCAGACACTTAGATTGTATTCTTTGGTATTAAGCGTGATAGGAGTAGCTGCCTAGTATTGAGGTAGGATCAATAAGTAAAAGCTCAGTGATCATATTTCCTCATGGTGACATTTAGCCTTAACATTTGTTGAACATCCATAACAAGATGTGCAAGGAAGGAACAATCCAGATTAGTAATTTTAATGTATTAGTCCGAAAGCAAATCCGTAAGTATTCTCCTCCTAAAGTACAGGTACCTTCAGTCCCAAATACCTGCCCAACAGTGCAAAAAAGGTAGATTGAGCTGCCATGTATCAGGTTGACAGGATGTGCTGATAGAGGCTTCATCTCTGCACAAGAAGCAGCCATGCCCCAAGTGAGCAACCTTTCACTGTGCTGATAGCAAAAATGTTCAGCTTACAGTACTTTGCAGTTTTAATTGTACTGCATTGTGCTCTTAGATATGGATTTCATTGTTGTCCTAAGCGACAATTTAAAAAAAATTCCCTGCAGTCAAGTGACTTGAAAAGTTGCGTTGTATCAGTAGCCAATAATTTTTCAGAAAGTTTTTAATGGTTTACAAACGAGTAATAGAACAGTTTTTCGACCATATTAAGGAAGTTTAAAAAGGGTTCTCCTTTAGTAGCCTTATACTTTCATCCTTTCAAGTAAATTTAAAACGAATCTACATTCTGCTTGTATTTGAATGCCAGTTGTTATCGCTTACAGGCTAGAATTGCCATGCATACAAATACAATTATTTTCTACAGATTCAGTTTTTTTTTTTTTTGGACTACTCCACATGGCTTGGAATGACCATGGTATGCCATTGCAGCTTTTACATGGGGGCGTTAGGGCATTTCCCTCTCACTACGATCCACCACACACATTAGGAATTACTTTTCTTTCTTTAAAGTCATTATTTCTTCCAGAAGTACCTTTGAATCCTCTTTGTCACGCGGCAGGTCCTCAGCACTTCTGTTTGGTTTTCAGGTACAGGCGAGGGCGTGGACCATCATGTTGATGGACAGGGACTAGTTGAATGAGCCAGGGAATTGAAATGTGGTTGTCCAGCTGACTGGTGCCTTGCGATGGCCAGCCTGACATGTCTACTTCAGCCCTCTCAAGCTTACGGTTTGACTGAGGGCTGGTGGAACACAGATAAAGTTGGTGCTCGCACACTATGGGGGTCATTACGACCCTGGTGGCCGGCGTTAAGGTGGCGGTAACACCGCCAACAGGCTGGCGGTGTTCCGCCAGAAATTATGACCGTGGCGGAATTGCCACGGCCATACCGCCGGCCCCTCCAATATCCTGCCAGGATTCCGCCTGGCGGTCATAATCCCCAGGGCAGCGGTGCAAGCACCGCTGCCCTGGGGATTATGAGTCCCCGACCGCCAGCCTGTCCGTGGTTGTAAACACCGCCATTGAAAGGCTGGCGGTAAGGGGACATGGGGTGCCCCTGGGGGCCCATGCACTTGGCATGGGCAGTGCAAGGGCCCCCAGGCATAGCCCCATCGCACATTTCACTGCCCGAATTTCAGGCAGTGAAATCCGCGACGGGTGCTACTGCACCCACTGCACATCAGCTTTGCCGCCGGCTCTATTACGAGCCGGCAGCAATGTTGATGTGACATTTCCGCTGGGCCAGCGGACGGTAACACTGTTGCCGTCTGCTGGCCCAGCAGAAATGTCATAATAGGGAGCCAGGAATACCGCCGGCAATGGCGGTATTCTGTCTCCCGCGGCCTCGGCGGTCTTTTTGCAAGACCGCTGAGGTTGTAATGACCCCCTATATGTTATAAACAACATGAAAGCTGCATTAGGACTGGCTAGGAAGGGTGGGCTGTTGGCTCTCAGCCCAGGTGGATAAAGTCAGCATGGAAGGACTGTAGAACTTGGCCAGTGGCTCTGTTTTGAAGTCACTCAGTGATTGGCTATGTCTCTGCACCTCTGTTGGATGTATGCCCTCCCCAGTGCACAGTGACTGCGACACTGTGCACAAAGATCTTAATATGAGAGCACCGCGGTAACTCTGGCCTGCTAAACGTAGGTCCTGCCTAAGGAAGTCCCGGACTGCTCTCACTGTAACGTTTTTCTTGACACCCAGCAATTTTGGCAGAGCAAGAACGAAGAACATTCTGTGGTGGGATTACAACTTTTCAATTTGGGTAAAAAGGAAATAGTTACTTCCTCTAATTTCGATTATTTTAAGTGATAAACCTTCCCCTTTTAGGAAGCAGCAGGGCTACTACTCTTGTGCTACTTGTGACCGGCTGATGAATAAGTATTTTGAAAATGCTTGTTTGTGCAGCATCCACCAAAGAATGATCCTGTGATGGTGTTGAATTTATAGTTGGTAATTACAGCCAGATGACGTTTCTGTCATGCAGGCATATTCTCACATAATTTCATATTTAACTAAGAAGCACAAGGAGCAGCATGAGTGACCAAGTAGCTATTTTTTGTAGAACTTGTGATTTTTTTTCACTATTTCTACACACAGGATGCGTCCTCGCTTCCAAAATGGACAATAGGGACGTGTTTTGCTCTAAAACATAGCACTAAATACTGGTATCGCTTTACGTGTATTTTCTTTTAATGGAATTTCACGTAATTCTTCAAAATCAAAGTTTGTGAATTTTCCACACACCCATAGCTGCCACATTTCCAGTTTGCTTACATGTGACATTTCTAGTTATCAGGCATGCTTAGGTGTGAAAATTTAAGGCCATATGTGTGACACTTTGTGTGACTCTTTATCGTTCATGGAGAAAGCAGATATGTTTGTGAAATAAGAGAAGCCTCAGAAAAACGCACAATAAAATGCACAGTAAAATACTTTGAAAATGGGCTTACAACAGGCCAGAATGCAAAGTGATCTTGTATTAAAAAATAAAAGCAAGGACAGGCCGAAAATTTGTCACCCAAGGCACAGAACAACTTGCCAGCTGTCATTGATTGGCACTTTCTCAGCATCCACCTATGTGCACAAATACATATCACACAAATATGTATTCTCACCCAGTTTCAAATACTGCAAACTGTTTTGTTTAGTTTACTTTTGCAAAATGTAAGGCAGGTAAACATCCTTTATTAGTAGCAAAACCAATAAACTATGGTAAGTTAATAGAGCGGTAGGCGTGAGTAAAAACTACAATTTCCTAAATAAATTATATTGCTAAATCACCGCTCTGGACTGGGCCTGACATTGCGCAACAACATCACAAGGTTAATCATAATCAATAGTACTTATTGGCTTCACCATAGAAGTCTGAAAGGAGTAGTCCCTTCCAGTGACCTGATGATTAACAGTTTTTGGCAGGAAGAACTTAAAATAATGAGCTGGCCTTAAAATAAAAGGATATCCTGCTGTTAATTCTTAAATAGATTACAATCGCCCAAGATCTCGCTCAAGTGGTAGGAATTAAAGACCGTTTCCCTGAAGCAGAATGGTAATGAGATGAAGGAGCACAGATTTTCAGGGATGACCATTTTGCTCTCTGAAACAATATATACATTGCAACCTTTTTACACCTTTAGCAGTGTCACGCTCAGAAACAGTGTTTTCCGTTGCAAAGCCTTCACCTAAATGCACCAAATCCAAAAGATGTTTTCAACTGACTAAAGAAAATGCAGTGTCATTTTATTATCTTTTGGCCTTTTTAAGAATTCCGTAGCCAGGGAAAAGCAAGTGCTACAGCCCAGGCAACTAGTCTGGAAAAGGTCAAACAGAAGAATCCACCCAAGGCTAGGTTTGGAGCATTTTTTTTTTTTTTTTATATAACCCCTTAGCTGCTGGGCCTTTTCCTCCCCAGTGCAGAGCCCTTTTTTGGCTATTTGGGGTAGTTCGCGCTTAGGCCTTCATAACTTTTTGTCCACATAAGCTAACCACGCCAAATTTGCGTCCTTTTTTTCCAACATCCTAGGGATTCTAATGGTACCCAGAGTTTGTGGTTTCCCCTGGAGGAGACCAAGAAAATAGCCAAAATACAGTGAAAATTTCGTTTTTTCCCAAAATATGGGAAAAAAGGGCTGCCGAAGAAGGCTTGTGGTTTTTTCCCTGAAAATGCCATCAACAAAGGATTTCTGGTGCTGAAATCACTATCTTCCCACCTTTCAGGAACGGGCAGACTTGAATCAGAAAACCACATTTTTCAACACAAATTTGGCATTTTACTGGGACATACCCCATTTTTACTATTTTTGGTGCTTTCAGCCTCCTTCCAGTTAGTGACAGGAATGGGTGTGATGCTGGATCCCGGAATGCTAAACATTTCTGAAAACTAGACAAAATTCTGAATTCAGCAAGGGGTCATTTGTGTAGATCCTACAAGGTTTTCTTACAGAAAATAACAGCTGAAATAAAAAAATATTGAAATTGAGTTGAAAACAACAGCCATTTATCTTTGTTTTACTCTGTAACTTTTTCCTGCGATGTCAGATTTCCAAAAGCAATATACCGTTTTGTCTGCTGGACTCTTCTGGTTGCGGGGATATAAAGGGCTTGTAGGTTCATCAAGAACCCTAGGTACCCAGAGCCAATAAATGAGCTGCACCCTGCAGGTGGTTTTAATTCTATACTGGGTATACAGCAATTAATTTGCTGAAATATGAAGATTGAAAAATAGGTATCAAGAAAACCTTTGCATTTCCAAAATGGGCTCAAGATAAGGTTTTGAGGAGCAGTGGTTATTTGCACATCTCTGAATTCCAGGGGGGCCCATACTAGCATGTGAATTGCAGGGCATTTCTCAAATAGACACTTTTTTACACACTCTCTTATATTGGGAAGGAAAAAAAGTAGAGAAAGATAAGGGGCAATAACACTTGTTTTGCTATTCTATGTTCCCCCCAAGTCTCCCGATAAAAATGATACCTCACCTGTGTGGGTAGGCCTAGCGCCCGCAACAGGAAATGCCCCAAAACACAACGTGGATACATCCCATTTTTTTTACAGAAAACAGAGCTGTTTTTTGCAAAGTGCCTAGCTGTGGATTTTGGTTCTAGCTCAGCCGGCACCTAGGGAAACCTACCAAACCTGTGCATTTTTTAAAACTAGAGACCTAGGGGAATCCAAAATGGTGTGACTTGTGGGGCTCTGACCAGGTTCTGTTACCCAGAATCCTTTGCAAACCTCCAAATTTGGCTAACAAAACACATTTTCCTCACATTTCGGTGACAGAAAGTTCTGGAATCTGAGATGAGCCACAAATTTCCTTCCAACCAGCGTTCCCCCAAGTCTCCCGATAAAAATGATACCTCACTTGTGTGGGTAGGCCTAGCGCCCGCGACAGGAAATGCCCCAAAACACACCGTGGACACATCACATTTTTTGACAGAATACAGAGCTGTTTTTTGCAAAGTGCCTAGCTGTGGATTTTGGCCTCTAGCTCAGCCGGCACCTAGGGAAACCTACCAATCCTACGCATTTTTGAAAACTAGAGACCTAGGGGAATCCAAGATGGGGTGACTTGTGCGGCTCTGACCAGGTTCTGTTACCCAGAATCCTTTGCAAACCTCAAAAAGTGGCTAAAAAAACTAGTTTTCCTCACATTTCGGTGACAGAAAGTTCTGGAATCTGAGAGGAGCCACAAATTTCCTTCCACCCAGCGTTCCCCCAAGTCTCCCGATAAAAATGATACCTCACTTGTGTGGGTAGGCCTAGTGCCCGCGATAGGAAATGCCCCAAAACACAACGTGGACACATCCCATTTTTTGACAGAAAACACAGCTGTTTTTTGCAAAGTGCCTAGCTGTGGATTTTGGCCTCTAGCTCAGCCGGCACCTAGGGAAACCTACCAACCCTATGCATTTTTGAAAACTAGAGACCTAGGGGAATCCAAGATGGGGTGACTTGTGGGGCTCTGACCAGGTTCTGTTACCCAGAATCCTTTGCAAACCTCAAAAAGTGGCTAAAACAAGTTTTCCTCACATTTCGATGACAGAAAGTTCTGGAATCTGAGAGGAGCCACAAATTTCCTTCTACCCAGCGTTCCCCCAAGTCTCCTGATAAATATGATACCTCACTTGTGTGGGTAGGCCTGGTGCCCGCGACAGGAATAGATCACACAACGGTCAATGTTGGTCCTTACGTGAGGCAGCTGTTGACCCTGGGGTGATCCATTCCTGACGCGGGCACTAGGTGTAGGCACTCAAGTGGGGTAGTGTTTTTATCAGGACAGGTGAGGAGTCACTGGGTGGTAGGAATTTTGTGGAACCCAGCATATTCCTGTAGTTTGTGTGACAGAAATGCGAGAAAAATAGAGTTTTTATTCACCTTTTCAGCTTTGCAGGGTATTCTGGGTAAGAAAACTTTGGGGAATCCACACAAGTCACATCTCTGTAGACTTCCCCGAATGTCTAGTTTCCAGAAATGTTTGGGTTTAGTGTGTTTCTCTATATGGCCGCCGAATCCAGGACCAAAAACACAGGTGCCTGCCTAACAAAACCAGTTTGTTTTGCCATAGATAATGTTGATGTCTCCACAATACGATTTGGGTGGTGGAATTTGGGGCTGAACTAAATTGGGGAGCTCCCAAGAGAGCACTCTCTCTCTCTGCTTGCCGCCGCATTCACCTGCTCTCTGGGTTGGGCTAACCCACTACTACCCAGTTGCACAAACAGCTTGCGAAGGGACAGCAGGACTGTCCTCATCACCTTCCTCATAATGTACTGGAAGAGGAGTTATCGAATGGGACTCCTCCGACTGAAAAATCACTCCCAGAGTCTGCACCATTGTCCTATCCCTCAGATGCTGTCTCAGTATCTGATATCTCAGTCTCTGATCCTATGTCAGAGCGGTCCTCTATAACCCGAGTGCAGGCAGCAGTCATCCATCAAGATGCCATCTCTGCTATTGGCTAAACTGTTGCTCTAAAACACTAGCCTACGTAGACAGTCACAAAATCGATGGTGTGTGTGAGATATGTGCAACAGTAGAGGCCACCTTACCTGCGCTTCTTCCCTCAATCAGCACGTTCTTTCAAGACACTCAAAAAACACCTTGTCACATACCATTCGTCACAGTCTTTAGCACCTCCTGCGCCCAGTCCAACAATCATTATTGGTGCTCCCACTCCCTCCTCCTAGGATTCCCTTATTACCACCCAGCAAAAGTGCCCTTCATCTCTCCATAGCCGCCCTCCACCTCGCACATACATTTCATTGGTATTATAGCGCAGGTAATGGCTGACTTTACTAATGTACTCAGCTATTTACATAAAATACAGATTTGCTCTTTGCAGTAGGCATATAAACCTTCTGCGCTTCTTTATGGCACTAAAACTGCCACTAGACAAGTCTGACCCTTTTCCCCCCAGGGAAACCACACACATATTGACAAAAGTGATATATATATGACAGCCAACCACCTGAAACTCAACTCAAGCAAAACCGAAATAATCCTCTTTGGCCCACACAAAAACACCTGGGACCCCTCATGGTGGCCCACCACGCTAGGCCCTGCACCCACCCCCGCCAACCACGCACGCAACCTCGGCATCATCCTAGACTCCTCCCTCTCGATGACCCAACAAATCAACGCTCTCACCTCCTCATGCTTCAACACACTCCGTATACTGAAAAAAACATTCAAATGGATCCCCACAGAGACCAGAAAAACTGTCACTCATGTACTCATCAGCAGCAGACTTGATTACAGAAACGCCCTCTACGCCGGCACCACTCTAAAACTCAAGCGCAAACTACACGCATCCAGAACTCAGCAGCACGACTCATCCTCGACCTCCCCGGACACATCTCTCCACACCTCAAATCCCTCCACTGGCTCCCCCATTGACACAAGGATCACCTTCAAGATCCTCATCCTCGCACACAAATCACTCCACAACACAGGCCCTGCCTACCTCAACGAGAGTCACCTTCCACACCCCTACACGAAACCTCCGCTCAGCTGACCTCTCTCTCAACACCACCACCGCGGGCAGATCCTTCTCCTACCTTGCACCCAAAACCTGGAACGCCCTCCCAACCAACCTTCGCAAGACCCAAAACCTACTTCTTTTCAGGAAGGGCCTCAAAACCTGCCTTTTCGAACAGTGAACCTCCCAACCCCCCCCCCCCCCCCCCCCCCCCCCAAGCGCCTTGAGACCCTCACGGGTGAGTAACGCGCTTTATAAATCTCTTTGATTGATATATATAGATCTATCTATATATATATCTACATAGATACATCTATAGATCTATCCATGTACATAGATATATCTACATAGATATATCTTTTTGTTGTTGTTGTTGTTGTATGGTTCCTTGGGGGCAGCTGAGCTGCGATCGGGGGCCAGGAAACAGTTTCAGAAGGCCTCATAAGAAAGAGGAGAGTCTCCCCTTTCTTACGAGGCCTTTTGAAAGTTTTCCTGGCCCCCCTGCGATCGGGGGGCCAGGAAGCACTTTCAGGAAGGCCTCGTAAGAAAGGGGAGACTCTCCCCTTTCTTACGAGGCCTTCCTGAACGTGGGGAAGGCCGTTTTCCCCATCGAAGCAGGAAGCGGCCGCAAGGCTGCCTCCTGCTTTGATGGGGAAAACACCTTTGTAACGTCAGTCACAAAGGGGCGGGGGGGAGACACGGAAGCTTCCGTGTCTCCCGGGGAAAGGGAAAAAAAAACAATAATCCTCGGGTTATTAATACCCTTCCTGGTGTCGGCCACTGGTCGTGACCCGCACCAGGGAGGGTGTGTGGGCGTCGGCCAGTGGCCGACGCCCGCACCATAAAGGTTAAGTGAGGCTGGGTCTGGAGCATTTGTGTTTGTTTTTTTATGTGTGATGCTCCTCCACAAGGCATTGCCCTCGATCGGCCCCAGCTTATTTTTTTTTAAGTTAAGTAAATTAACTTAGATGGTCCCACACCATCACCTTAACCTAGGTCCGGCTGACTATTTCTTAGTAAATTAAACCCCACTGTAAGCTGCCTGCAGCGTCTCATTGCACTGCTAGGAACCAATTTGAAATGCGTTACTTTACATTTTAGTGGAGTAATGCGGACATGAGCACTAAAATCCCCTAGTCTAACTCCTGATGCTTGGTACTTGGCAGGGCTTCACACTTATTAATTATATAACCAGCCCCGTCGTAGGATACAGTGCTATTTGTCATGCTCAAGTGCTTTATTAATAAATGCTTCTTTGTGCTTGCAGTAGACAACGAGTTGTGTTGGTGAGAGTGTGCATCAGGGGTGGCTCCTCCTTAAGGGTGGAGGAGCGTTTCCCCTCCCCCTCCAACCCCTACCCCCACCACCACCACCACCACCACCACCACCACCAGCAGCAGCGGCAGCTGCAAGTACTTTAAAAAGAAAGGGATAATAAACTTTGTTTATTATCCTGTTCTTTTAAAGGGGCAGGGCAACAGACTGTGATGTGCACTGAGGGGGACAGTTGCCGGGCTGCAGAGAGCCTGCACAGGCATACAGGGCGCTCCGAGCCGATTCTGACTCTGGATTGGACGCAGGGCAGGCTGGGAGCCTGTGCCTGCGTGCAGCCAGCCAGCAGGGAAGAGGAGCACGGCACGGGATGGCGTGGAAAAGATAAGTGATTTTTTAAAAAAAAATCATTTATTTAAAAGTTCATTACCTCTACCCCTCCCCCGCTCGCCACTCCACCCCTTTTAGAACCCGCAAACTGCTCCTGGTGTGCCTGCAGGAACATACTATTTTTCAGTCTCACACTGTGATATGTAATATATCCCCCTGACATCCTATTTTAAAATAGGAAAAAAAGTTCACTTAGAGGTCCTAACAAATGTGATTAGAAATGACCATGAAACATAATTGCTAACAACGAAGAGAATTCAAAGTAATAGAGCTGCTGAGCCACCATTCATGTGAAATAATTTGAAACCAGTTGTCCAGTCAGCTCAGTTTTCACATTCTCCTTTATTTCCTCAGTGCGCATCACTGTTAGCCTCTTCGCACTCGAGCAAAACGTGGCTGGGCCTGAGTGAACATGAAAAGGCCTCCATTCTTGTTAGCAGGAAAATACCATGTTGAAAATAGCATTTTTACATATTTTTATATAAAATGAATGATTTGTTTTATCTTCTGCTTGTCATTTTCCTTTATCACTTGACCTTTCATGTCCCCCAAGCGCCCACTTTTTTAGCTCATGCCTAGGCAGCGCACAAGCACTCTCTCTCGACATTTTCTAATCTACTTCTGTGGGCTTGCACCAAGCCCATCTCACGACCATCACTTTAATTTGTTCCTTGGCCTGCCTTTTAAAATTCCCTGGATTTCGTAGGTAAATGGTTTACATTTGTCCCTCCTTGAGGCTGCTTTATTACTGACTTGGAGACTGACTGTGTTACATGGATATTTGCGCAATCTGCCATATACCTTAGTGTGGCACACTACTTTTTTCTTTTGCCTCGCCGCTTCGCACTCCATGACCGTATGTTGTTTCTTCCTCTTCCTTGTTTTGGGCATGCCGTGTTTGTGGTGTCTGTGCACAAAGGCGGCAAGCTGGAGGGGAGTGCTTTTTCATTTATTTGATAATTTTATTTTTAAAGGTTCATATAGCACAATCTCGACCCGAGGAGTGCTTTACATGAGGAAGTGAAGTTTCAGATAGCACAAACTCGATCGGAGGAGTGCTTTACATGACTGCGTGAAGTTTCATATAGCTCAACCTCGATCTGAAGAGCATTTTACATGAGTAGCACTTATGTACAAGTTTAGCAGTTGTAAAATATACAAACTGGAGCATTTAAAACAGGAAAAAAAACAGAAATCCCCAACGTGATATTACAATATTCACTGCACTCTGGAAACTTGTCCCATAATGCTTTGCGAGGCATTTGTTTTTCAAAACATTTATGCCCATAACTCAGCCTGTGGTGGTCCTATGACAAAGGGACTTCCACCAAACTGTTCATCACAACAGCTCTTTCTGTCTAGGTCATCTCTGGGTCCCCACACTAGGTTGGGGGGGAGAGGGAATAGTAAGCTTTCCCACCTTTCAACGTCTTTATAAGCTCTCTCATGGCTGGAACTTTTGTTTTACAGCTGGGTGTATTTTGTGTTTTAAAGGCCTTGTTTGTAATAGTACTGCAGTAGGGCTGCTGGGCCTGAAAACGTGTAAGGCACTGCGCTCTCTAGGGTTACTTATATGTTTACACTGCATTACTTTCTACCATTCTGTTTTCATGTCGTTATGCCCTCTAGGGTCTGACTATATGGTTACATGACAATGTTTCTTACAAATGCTGTTTTTATTATGATGTCTTTAGGGGCTGTTGTGAGGGTTACAATCAAGATACTACAATATTGGCTGCAATTGTTAACTTGTCCCATAATGCTTTGCGAGCATTCCTTTTACAAAACATTTTTGCTGATAATTCACCATGTGTTGGTCCTGTGACAATGGGACCACCATCAAAATGTTCAGCACAACACACTCTTTGTCAAGGTCATCTCTGGATCCCCACACTAGGTTGGGAGTATTCCAAAATAGTAACCTCTCCCGACATTTAGGCCCTCATAACAAGTCTGGCGGTCCTCGGACTGCAAGACACGAGACTGCCATACTACAAGCGCCAAAATGCTGCCTGGACCGCCAGGGCGGTCAAACCATTGGGCCGGAGGTGAGCACCTCCACCCCGGCGGTAGCCTTAATACCGCCATTAGAATTACGACTCGGCAGACCGCCAGCATTTTCGTGGCGGTCGCACCGCGACAGAAATGTTGGCCCTCATGCTCCCGGTGACAGGAATCTCCATGCCTGTCCCCGGCAGACACACAACCACACACCTACATTCACGAACCCCCACTCACGCACACATTCGCTTACATACACCCCACACACTTGTACCCAAACATGCACTCAGATACACCCATTCACTTGCACACATGCACTCAGACACCCCCTTGCCCCCCTTTCTGCATTCACACAAACATACACACATTCACACACACACACAACACCCCCTCGGCATAATCGCACTCACAAACACAGACACCCACCCCCCTACATTCAAACACACACACAGACACCACACACATTCACACAACCCCTCCCCCCACCCCCTTCCTTTATGACGATTAACTTACTTGCTTCGACAAGGTGTCCATCCGGGATGGGATGGGTCCTGGCACTTTCCATTGCCATGCGAGGAAACCTCTGCGCCGTATTACGGATCGTGTCCTGTTGGCATGGCGGTGCCAGCGTTGAAAACCACCTCTATTACGACGTCGGCAAGGCCAACTGTGTCAGAGTTCTGCCCAAAATCTGGCAGAAATCGGCACGACGTCGTAATATGGCATTCTTCAGACTGCCAGCAGTGGCGGTTTTTTGGGCATCCGCAGCTTCGGCAATCATTCAAAAAGACAGCCAAAGTCATCATGAGCACCTCAGTGTCTTTTTAAGCTCACTCATGGCTGGAATTTTTGTTTTACAACTGGGAGTAGTTTGTGTTTTAAGGGCCATGTTTGTAATAGTATTACAGTCGGCCTGAAAATGTGTAAGGCACTACACCCTCTAAGATCTACATGTATGGTTAACACTCCATTACTTTCTGCCATTCTGTTTTCATGTTGTTGTGCCCGCTAGGGGCTGACTGCATGCTTACATGACCATGTTTCTTACAAATGCTACTTCTATTATGGTGTCTTCTAGGGGCTGTTCTGAGGATTACAATCCAGATGCTAGAATATTTGCTGCACTTGCAAAATCACATTTTTGCCCATAACTCACCATGTGGTGGTCCTAGGACAATGGGACCACCATCAAAATGTTGAGCACAACACACTCTTTCTGTCTAGAGCATCTCTGGATCCCCACAGTAGGTTGGGGGGGCAAAATAACCCCTCCCACTAGTCAGTGACTTTTTAAGTTCTCTCATGGCTGGAACTTTTGTTTTACAGCTGGGAGTAGTTTGCCTTTTAAGGGCCTTGTTTGTAATATTAATCTATTAGGTCTGAAAATGTGTAATGCACTACACCGTCTCGAGGCTAAATGTATGGTTACACTGCAATACTTTCTGCCATTCTTTTTCATGTTATGCTCTCTAGGGGCTGATTATATGGTTACATGACCATGGGGGTTATTACAACTTTGGAGGAGGTGTTAATCCGTCCCAAAAGTGACGGTAAAGTGACGGATATACCACCAGCCGTATTACGAGTCCATTATATCCTATGGAACTCGTAATACGGCTGGTGGTATATCCGTCACATTTGGGACGGATTAACACCTCCTCCAAAGTTGTAATAACCCCCCATGTTTCTTACAAATGTTATTTTTATAGAGGTGCCGTCTAGGGGCTGTTCTGAGCATTACAGTCAAGATACTGCAATATTTGATGCACTCGGAAACTCACCCCATAATGCTTTGCATGGCATTCCTTTTACAAAACATTTTTGTCCATAACTCACCACACAACATGCTCTTTCTGGCTAGGTCATCTATGGGTCCCCACACTATGTTGGTGGGGGCCCCAAAATAATAATATAAAAAAATATAATACATGACAATATTTTCATTTTTTGCTGCAGATAGAGGAAGAAGGTAAATGGTAGTGCTTTAGTTGTATTCCCAGACGTGGGTCCCGTGCTTGCTATGCCACAAAATTCAAGCTAACCTAGCTGATGAAGGGTGATACCGTGAAACCGGTCCCAGGATGCTTGTTTCTGGTTCAGGGAGGACCTGGCCTGGCAGTTCGGGCTGGCCTGTTACCATAGGGAACAGGGTCAAGACTGATTTGCATATGGCTGGATTCAAACTGGAATGGCATGACAAGCAAAAAAACTGATAGATTAAACCCAGATCTGTTGTTGGGGTTGAATATTTGATTTGTTCTGCATTCCATCCATCATCTGTTGTTTTTGCATTAGTTATATTCAGGGCCACTTGAATTATGTAGCAGGGAGAACAAAATTAATTTGGCAGGGAAAAGTCCAGTTATGCATTTACAACTCCAATAGCTCTAACTCAAGCAAATGCGCGACCTATTGCATTGCAAATGCATGTTTAATTCTTTGCTTTCATTTTCAGCTTTAATGGATGGCATCATATTTCTTCCAGAATGACAGGTCTAAGGCAATGTAATGTGCACAAAGCACACAGAACTGTCAGTGATGCAAAGAGGCAATGGCTTAAAAAAAATTGAACACAAATTGTAGCAAATGCTTTACACGCAAATTGTCACTTAATAACAAACCAGAAAGCACCAAATTTGTAGTGTTGTGGAAATGCAAACTCTGCTACTGACCCATGGAAGACGTACATAGTGAGCCAGACTGTTCTGCTGTAGGTGCCCACACAGTGCCATGAGTACCTCAATCCTGGAAGTGAAACCACTCTGATTTTTGCATCTGAGAGAAAATCTGTAATTCTGCATAGCAGTTGTGGATGAAATCCAGCTTTTTTGCACATCATCGAGATTTTTTGACTTTTTGTATCCCATTTGTTTGCTAGGCTTATGGAACTGTAAACTGTTGCCTCTGCTAAACAGGAGTAAAGTGCCTATGCTTTCCCCTTTAAACATGGTTAAATTGTTATATTTCTGATTTACATATTTAACTTGCCTAAAAGTCCCTAGTACATGGTATAATAAATGCACCCTGGGTCTGTAAACCAACCAGCTGTGGACAGTAGCACCTTTTGTGAATCCGTAGGGCTGGCCTCTAAAGCATGGCTTCAGGCCTGCCATCGTAGCCTGCCTAATGCAGTTTTAACCTGCTATCAAATTGTAAACTTTAACATGCAACGTTTAACAGGAACCAGCTAAGCTACTAATTAATATACTAGTTTTCATCCTTATTAAAAGTCCACTTCAGGAACAATGGTTTATAATGCTTTTGTATTTTTTTGACTTTGTGTTAGATTTTTAATAAATATGTTTGAAAAGTAACTTTTAGAAAGGTACCTTTTCCCTGCCTAAAGTTCCTGTAGGCTAGTTTTCATTAGCCTGACAGCAGCCGCACAGTCTGCAGAAGAGTAAGAGGCCTGGACCTTACTTCCTGCCACCTGAGAGGAGCCCTGAGGAACTGGACCTAGACTCAAAGGTTCAGTGAGCTGGACCTCATGTGTTGGATGCAAGGACACAGCAATCTGCAGGAGGTCTTTTTCCTCGAGTGACCATTTGCAACTGCACTGCACCTTGCGGGCGGCCTGCTGAAGTGAGTTCCAGCCCCTACTTGCTGGCCCTGAGATCCTGAAAGCCTTAGAAGTGACCCAGAGGAGCTGCTTTGGAAAAAAAAAAAAAAAAGATCTTTTAGCATTGTGGTCTTTTAAGACCTACAGAGCCACCTTGCTTGCAGAAGATGTGTCCTGTTGTTATTCACCTTCCTCGGATGGAGCTTCACGACCCTGATGGAGGATTTTGAGCTGCATAAGAAAGTCAGAAGGTAAAATCTTTGAATGGAACACACAGGCTTGGGGTATCTGACCCACGTTCCATCGCAGTTGGCCTGAAATTGCTCTTTGGTCCCAGTCTACTGCTTCCATAGACTATCACTAGTGCTTAGAGCATTTTGTCACTATTTTTACTTACAACTTTAAAAATTCCTATCCTCTGTTCCCCTTATTGGATTTTAGTTGTTTTAGTGTTGTTTTATTTTATTATTAAATGATACTTTATTTTTCTAATTTGGTTTGAGAATTTTACTGTTTGATATTTTGACTTTATTACTGTTTGGTACTATATAAATTGTTTACACATTGCCCTACTTTAAGCCAGTGTGTGCCATAGCTACCTAAGGGTTGAACTCAGGTTAATGTAGTCAATTTTGGTGTATACTTTAACAGAATATTGTTATTCCTTGAGGTGGGCAACCACCCACCCCAAATAATCCAATCTCTTGCAAATGGGCCTTGTGACTGTTGAGCGTTGAGCCTATGGAGTAACCATTATACATAGAGAAAAACACAGTACTTCTTGCTACATAAATATCCGCAACAACATTTTAACGGCACCGCTTTCAAAAGTCACCAGCCACCACTGCGGACATAAGGGCTATTGCCGTCTTAACAGATGTGTCTTCTGCGGTGTTAAATTATGGGCTCTTGTTAGGTTTAGATTGCAAACCAATGGATATTTGTGCTTGCACACATCTGTACCTCAGTGCCTGTAATGTTTAACATGTGAGTATGTGCACATGAGGGTAATAATGATATTATTGGTTTGAGTTTCTAATTCTATGTATTGTGTAGCCTTGAATGTGTATATCCAGCGTCTGTTTACAAAAATGTCATGTTACTACCTCAAGTTGTGTTCAGTAACCAGCTTATCTCTTCTTTCAGATTTTAGTTAAATTGTGTTGTTTTGTGTCACCGGCTGAAGAGCTCGCTCAGAAAGATGACCTGCAACTACTTTTCAGTGCAATTACCTCTTGGTGTCCACCTTATAACATGCCATGGAGGAAAAGTGCAGGGGAAGTACTGATGACCATATCACGTCATGGCCTTACTCTCAATGTTTTGAAGTACATTCATGGTATGTATGTTTTGGTAAAAAGCTTTTAATTTTCTACATGTCATGTGAAAGACGCTGCTTGTTTTCCTTGACAAGAGCAAAGGCTAACCACGTGTGCTGCCGGTTCCACTTCTTTGAGATTAAGGCACACTTTATTATCAGTACTAAATGGGTCAAGTTTGGGCCTTTGTCTAAGCATCCGACTAGAAGGATGATTGTTTTTCCTGTGGGCGTGCTCTTGAGGAAAGAATACTCGAATTAATAAAAAGGAAAATGGGCATCTGGTTTCAGAAGATGTACAGTTAACAACTCCAAGTGATGAGTAATTGACATTTAGGCCCTCATTACGACTTCAGCGGTCATGCAAAAAGACCGCAGAAGCCACGGGCACCACAATACCGCTAGTGCTGGCGGTATTGATGGCTTCCTATTATGACATTTCCGCTGGGCCAGCGGAAAAGTCACATCAACATTTCAGCCGGCTCATAATAAAGCCGGCGGCAATGTTGATGTGCAGCTGGTGCAGCAGCACCCGTCGCGCATTTCACTGCCCGAAATTCGGGCAGTGAAATGCACGATGGTGCTGTGCCTGGGGGCCCCTGCACTGCCGATCCTAAGTGCATGGGCAGTGCAGGGGTCCCAGGGGCAGGCAGAGTCCCCCTTACCGCCAGCCTTTCCATGGCGGTGTTTACCGCCACGGCCAGTCTAGCGGTTGGGGATTGACTGCCTGGCAGAAGCCTGGTGGTCAAGTGGAGGGGCCGGCGGTATGGCCGTGGCTAATGCGCCGCGGTCACTGCGCCAGGGTCGTAATGACCCCCTTAGTCTCTTTTTAGAAGCAAACTAAGGCAAAGATTTTGAAGACAAAATAAGAGAAGCCTATCCACCCCAAAACACATCAAGGCTGTAACCTGCCATGTGTATATTGGTTGCCTTATGATTTCATGATGTTAACTCTTTATTTGAGGGAAAAGTAGGAGGCAGTATGGGGAGGGGTGGAGAAATTACTGTAGAAGAGAAACAAGAGAGGAGAAGCTGCTGCATGTGGCCAGTGAACGTTGAACCCGTGCTGGCATTAGTGGTATAGGAAGACCAGCCATACCAATAAACTGAGAGACGATGAGTGTTCACTTTCTCATGTAACTACCCAGGAAGATTAGGCACCCACACCTCTTGGCACAAGGCTGGTTGTTTTCTATAGCTGTTCCTATGGAAGTAGGCTCCACAGGCATTAGTGGGCCTCTATACCATGCTTTGACTAAATGAGGTGCAACGTGAATAATAGACTGTTTGAATACCCTAGAAGGAAGAGCAAAATGAACATTCACTTTAAGAATGGAGTCATTTCCATGCAAGCAAACACCATAGTTACAAGAAAAGAAATAAAACATTTACAGTGCAGAGTAGGAGAGCTTGTTTTCAGCAAGTACTCAAGACGGTCGATATATCAAAATGGACCAGAAGGAGCTGATGGGGCGATGGCAGAGAGTCCAGCTATATGCCTCCCTCAGAGACTTGCATTATGTTGCTGCAACAAAATAGAGATGAACACCTCTTGGCTGACTGCTAAATCACCTCATTTGAAATAGGGAGTGAGAACATTTTATGGCTATTCAGGATCCATAATACTCACTACTACAGGGAACCTGGGGCGATTGGTTACAATAGGTAAAATCTAACTGGCTGAAATAACAATGGGAAGGAATACTGTGGATGCAAGGCTGAGAAAATGACAAAAATACGGCACCAAACAAACTGCTCCCAGAATTGCTAATTGAAGTGCCAAATTGAGATCTGACACAAGGTCTGAATGTGTAATGTTTGAAAGTTGGCTTCAATTAATTCCATTGTTCAATTAATTTCATATTGTAAATGTATTTGCTCTCGATAGCCTAAAGATCTGTCGTGGACTCCCCTGAATCTACATTGATCATATCGGCACTAGTTTTATCTGCATTCGTTCAGCATGAGCCCATTGTTATAGCAGTATCCCTGAAGTCTTTCGCACCCCTTGAACAGTGGTGTGTCCCACTGGCTACATGGGTTCATACCATTTTTAAGACTGAGGTCACCTAACTCAAGTGCTTATACAAATCACTTCCATGAATTGTAGTGAATTGTTTATTTCTGTGTAGGACCTTTTTGTGTACACAGCAACAGCTAGTAACAGTATACATATTTTTTTTATTTTAAATCCGGTATGGGGATAGTCTGACTTTTTCCCCCTACGCAATGCATTCGGAAGGCAGGTTACATAATTTGTTGAATGTTGAAGTACTAAAGTGAAGATAATGTAAGATTGTCTTAAATGCCGTGGAACAAGAAATTATTCCTGTCTCTCATAAAGTTGTCCTTCTGTTAAGTGCTCTCCTTCCATTGTCCCTACCCATCCTAAATTTCATCCATACTTTATTTCTTTTGTTGTCCTTCATCCTCTTGTGGTCTTGTCTCTTGCAGAAAAAGAATGTTTATCTACGTGCGTTCAGAACATGCGGGAGTCCGGAGACCTTTTGCCTTTGGAAATGGTTCAGATGTTTGCAACAATTTCTTGTTTCCTGAAGGATTCTAGCAATGTTTCACAGTCGTTGCTGGAAGATTTTAGGACATGCCAAGGTTATAGTTTCCTCACCGATGTACTGCTCAGGTACAGTAGTGCTCACATTGTGCAGCTCCAACCAAGTTGTCTGTTTTTCAGTAGCATTATTTTAGTTCCCTTTTCCACTGCACATATTTGCCAACTGAATGTTGAGCCTCCTTTTAGTATCCAGTGTGTGCTCTGTATTGGCTGTCTCGAGCCTGAACTTCAAAATATCCCTTTTTATCATTCAGCCCAAAATAAGCACGTTGTGATAGCACTAGGGGAAAGAAATACTTCAGCAACGAAATAGCATTTTAAACATATTGTATTGTTCAGGGCATATAGTACTTTGCTTTCTGGTAAATATCCTGTTTGTTGTAAAGCGTGTGAAGCAGTGCACATCACTATGGCATCTGAAGTTGAACTAATATATCTAGACCTCTTGAGGTTTTGGCCCTGTCTATGAGGTAATGAGACGTAATAGACACAGTTTTAAAATTCAAATGAAAATATTTCACGTTTGCATACAAAGAAACAAATCTAAAGGACCATGCTTGTCTCTTGCCATTTAAAGGGTTAGTCCGTAACCTGAATTGCTTAAAATGTGTTAGAAAACACTGCCTTAGAAGAGAACGGTTAAAAAAATATGCATTTTTGCACTGTTCGCACAATCTAATTGGAATATTCATGCAAATATTAATAGTGGATTTAGACTTGTTACAGTTGTCCTAATGGAGTTATATTTCTACTTAAAAAACTTTATGCATGTTTTATTTTTTCTTACTCATGATGTGAAATTGTATGTGTTTGGTAGATAACCGTATGATTAAAATAACTGCAGCTATTATTTTGATGTTTCTTCAGATTTATCTTGTATTGTCTTGGTTGGTGTAATGGCCAAAACATCCCAACATTATCCTACATGTATTTTATACAGCATAGGAAAAAGTTCACTTGCCTCCTTTCATCCTGAGTGATCTCATTCAGAGGAAGAAAATCATTTAAGAGGCTTTGAAAGGTTGGGATAATTGACTTGACTTAGACCATTTATTCCCTGTTTGCGAAATACCGAAAGTTGACTGTTTTCATACATTTGAGAATACGCAAATAGCAGAGTCTTCATTTGGCTAGCAATGGAGCTTTTCTTGTCCATAGTTGAGTGTCTGGTTCAAAGTACAGCTAGCAAGAGATACATCGAAAAATCTAATTTGTGGGCTAGTTAGTGCATATGTACATTTTTCACTTCAGATGACTTCCTCTTCTGCATGTAATATATATATATATATATATGTGTGTGTGTGTGTGTGTGTGTGTGTGTGTGTGTATGTATATATATATATATATATATATATATATATATATATATATATTGATATTGATATATTGTGGTCTGATTCTGTGGAGTCATCCTTTATGATGATCCACTCTTGTGTTTTTTTGCCCTCTACATTTTGTAGATTGGAGAACTCGAAGGAGAATGAATCAAAGGATGCACTGAAAGACTTAGTTAATCTCATTACTACATTAACAACATATGGTGCCAACGAGCTAAAACCAGCTGGCATCATCACTGGAGCACCCTTCCTACTGCCTGGATTTGCTGTCCCACAGCCTGCTGGGCGAGGTGAGTAACTTGATTACTTTAAACAAATGGGATAGATCGGGAGATAATAGGTATTATGACAAAAACGAAGAAGCAATAATTAAGAAACAAAGAGACAAATTCAAAATTAAGAAAAGCCAATGAAGAACTGTAATTAGAAAAACACTAAAGGACATTAAGGCAATGTATATTTTGAAATAAAAAAAACAGCATACCAATAATTACTATGTTTTTATGTTGAAATTAAAGTTAAAAAAATAAGGCTAGGTATATTGAATAGGTGGGGTTAGAATAAGAATAATGGTAGCAGTTATTGGTATTCATACAATAATTAATAAGGGTACGTTTTAAAATTGGCTTTAGGTTTAATGACAGTGGTATTGTGATGGTGCCATGCTTAAGTGAAGAGAAAGGCTCATTCTTTCCTTGGATGGCGTACTTTTGATATCATGACTTCCGTTATTATAGGTTATTCAATATGGTTAGTAAAATACAAAATATGTGGTTATGGTTTCTTGGGTATTCAGTAGTTATTATAATGCTCTTTAGTATGACATTCTCCATTTTGGCGTAGGTCCAGATAATGCATGTAAGACAGCTTCCTGGATGATATTGTTCATTAACCAATTGCCAGGCAGATTTAGTTCCTTTATTATATTTCTTTCTTTTTTAGCCTCAGGCGGCATGTTTCTTCATACAAAACTCTTATGGAGTCTTCTCTGCATACAGCTAGAGTTAGGCAAAGATGCACTCTAAAAATATATATATGTTCGACGGCATGTGTGGCTGTAGATACACATGCTTTGCATAATTCTGCCATCTAGTGCTGGGCTCGGAGTGTTGCAAGTTGTTTTTTTAAAGAATCTTTTCGAGTTACTAGATTGAGTGACTTCTCCTCTCGGTGATAGTGCTCATGGACATTGAGTCCTTTGTTAGATAGTTTTCTCGCTGCCGTCGGGTTCGGACACGTTTCCAGTTGCTCCTGTATATCTCGGTTCGGTCTCTTTCAAACATACCTTTCCGTCTTTCTTTCGGTGATGGTATAGTATTTTTATTGTGTATTTCCAACCTTAAACTAATCCATCCGATTCTCTGTGTCAGGGTTGGTTCAGCACCCTGAGGTGCGTCCACTGGCTCCTTGGGTCTACCACGTCAAGTTCTGTCAAAATATGCAGGGCCAATGGAACAAACTCCGTTTAGGTTCTGTCCTCAATGCCACTCCAAGTTCCCACACACAGATCAACACTTGTTGTGTACTTGTGCTTGTCCCCGAAACATAAAGAGAAAAACTGCAGTGCTTGTAGGTCTTTTTGATCTAAAAAGACTGGGAACGAAGAGTGCGTCGGTTAGAGATGGCGTCGGAAACACCCGAAGACACTCCCGACATCTTCGGAGAAGAACATGCACAAGAGGAAATTGGACATCCGTCAGCGCTTTCGATCCGAGACTCTGAGTCGGATGTTGATTCTGACATCGAGAGCCAGTCGATTCCAGCAGCACAATACGTGAGTACACCAGCCCCATCGTCACACATAAAGACTTTGAAAAAGACTTCTAAGTTGGTCATTGGTCCACCACTGCCTTCAGGCCATGGTCAGATCCGAAAATTGCATTCAGATGCCCCACCCTCTGGCTCGGCACTGAAAATTGCCAAAACCAAGATGTCTTCGGCAGTGACCAAGGGCTCAGCAGCATCCCACCCAATCTTGAGATCGAGTCGAGCTTTCCAAAAGAGCACTTTGGCTCCAGAAAATAAGCCTTCAACATCAGCTTTGGAGCCGACGCCTTCGGTTTGACAAACGACTCAGTTCCAAAAACTTCAGACCCAAGGACAATGGCTTCCGAAGATTCCACTATTTCATTAGAAGGGACTTTCAACAGTGGATCTATCCAGAAGTAATGGACACTTCCATATACAAAAGAGAACGGGGAAAATTATTGCTTCTCCCCCTTTTCCAATTGAGGAGAAGTACCTTTCAAGAATCATTGGACCCTGCTCCTCCTAAAAAAGACTCCAAAGATAAAGACAAGGCTCCAGATCAACCTCAACCTTCTCCACCTCATTCTCCTCACTCTCCTGTACTTCCTCCTACTCCTCCACCACTACAATTGCCTACAACTTTAGTATGACCAGAGTTTTTCTACAGGGATCATCATCACCTCATAGAGATGATTTAGGTGATGTTCTATAAGATGTACCTCCAAGGGATTTATCTGATCCAGATTCCATACTCCCTGATGACCCAGATTTATATCCAGCAAGGCCTTCACCTCCTAAGGATGCAAGAGCATACAATCAGGTTATTGCAAAGGCAGCGGCATACCATAATGTACATATGCACACCGACCCTATCGAAGAGGATTTCCTCTTTGATACATTGACCAACACTCATAAAGAGAGTCCGTTCCTACCAATGCCTAGCAGGCTACAGAGATTTTCAAAGAACCTGTTAGGGCGAGGGTTATTACCCAAAGGGTCGACAAAAAGTACAAAGCAGCACCTTTAGATCCAATATTTATTAAATCACAACTACCTCCTGATTCTATAGTAGAGAGTGCATCACAAAAGCATGCTAATAGTCAGTCCACAGGAGATGCTCTTCCTCCTGATAAGGAGAGCAAAAAACTGGATGCAGCAAACAAAAGGGTAGCTGTTCAAGCTGCTAATCATTGGAGAATTGCAAATTCTCAGGCACGTCTGGCAGAGTATGATCGGGCCCACTGGGACGAGATGGAGGAACTGCTCCAGTACCTTCACATGAACATCAAACAAAGGGGTCAGGAGATAGTCTCAGAAGGGCAGGCCATCTCAAATAATTCAATTAGATGTGCCATTGATGCAGCGGATACAGCAGCACATGGTGTAAACACCAGTGTTATTATAAGAAAGCATGCTTGGCTGAGCTGTTCAGGTTTCAAGCCAGAAATACAACAGGCAGTATTCAACATGCCTTTCAATAAAGAACACTTGTTTGGCCCAGAGGTTAATAACACCATTGATAAGCTGAAAAAAGATTTAGAGACAGCTAAAGCTGGGGGGGCATACTAACTACACCAAATGGGAGTCATTTTCGTAGACCACAATTTAGGGGAGGTTTTAGAACGTCATCTACTGGGCCTTCTACCTCACAGATCAAACAAGTTTATACACTTTTACAGAGAAGGTTCCTTCAGAGGCTCTTACAGGGGTGCAGATAATAAAGGCAGAAGTAAGGCATCCATCTCTAGAGGTTCTGCTTCAAGCACACGGCAGTGCCTGTGTACAGATTCCTCCAACATACACCTCTCCAATAGGGGGAAGACTAGCACATTTCTATCCCCAGTGGTCCAAAATAACCACAGATCAATGGGTTCTATCAATTATCCAACATGGTTATTGTCTAGAGCTCATTTCCACTCCTCCAAATATTTCCCCTCGCGTTCACAAACTTTCACACGACTATCTCATTCTTTCGAAAGTAGATGTACAATCCCTTCTTCTTAAAGGGGCTATGGAACCACTTCCCCTGTCAACAAGTGTTGGGAGTCTATTCCCTATACTTCCTTATACTAAGACCATTTCCGGATCTCAGACCTCTCAACCTATAATCCTTTCAAAGCACTTCCATATGGTCACCCTGCAAGATGTTATTCCCCTATAACAGCAAGGCGATTTTATGACAGCCTTCAAACTCACGGATGCTTACTTTCACCTTCCCATATATCCAGCACACTGCAAATACCTCAGATTTGTCATTGCGGGGGAAACACTCTCAATTCAAGATTTTAATAATTTGGGGTAACAACCACTGCCAGAGTATTCACAAATTGTCTAACAGTAGTTGCTGCATTCCTCAGAAGACAAAATATTCATGTCTTCCCATACGTGGACGACTGGCTCATCAAGGCAAATACCATCCACCAATGTCAGAATCCTACTCAGTACACAGTCAATCCTCTACACACTCAACTTACAATCAGCTTTCTCAAATCCCATCTCCAGGCCTCACAGATACAGCCTTATCTGGGAGCAATTCTCAATACTCACTCAGGGTTGGCATATCCAAACCTAGCTCGCATTCAAGCATTTCAAACTCTTCTGTCTAAATTGCAGGAGAACTACACTTACACAGTGAGAGTAGTGATGCAGCTATTATGAATGATGGCTTCGTGCATTGCCATCATACCTCATGCCAGACTACACATGCGTCCCTTAAAGAAGTATTTTGCTTGTCAGTGGTCTCAGCCACAGGGCAGTTTCCAGGATCTAGTATTGTTGGACCATCAGACTCACCGCTCTCTGCATTGGTGGAATCCCATCAACCCCTCGAAGGGGCTTGAAAGGGGTCCTTTCAAGACCCTGTGCCTCAGATCACTCTTAGTACAGATGCATCACAGATAGGTTTGGGGCTCATCTCAGCAGCCTTACAATACAAGGCAGGTGGAGTCCCATTCAACAAACTTATCACATCAACTATTTGTAGTTACTAGCAGTCTTTCTAGCGCTCAAAGTTTTCCTGACACAACTCTCCCACAAAGTGGTTGTAGTCTGTACAGACAGCATGACAACCATATATTATCTGTAGAAACGGGGGGGCACTCGTCTCAATTGTCCCTTCTTGCTCAGACAATTAGGAAATGGATAATTCTCAATCACATTCAGTTACTGGCAGAATATCTCCCAGGAATGGACAAACAGTTTGCAGACCTCCTAATTAGGATGCAGCAACAAGTCCACGAATGGGAACTTCACCCACAAGTACTTCACCAATACTTTCACCCATGGGGAACACCAGAAATAGACCTCTTTGCCACCCCAGAAAATGCAGAATGCGAAAACTACGTGTCCAGATACCCACACCCGGAGTCCAAAGGCAATGCTCTATGGATGAATTGGTCAGGGATATTTGCTCACGCTTTTCCGCCTCTCCTACTCATTCCATTTCTGGTTGGCAAACAGACAAACATCACTACCCATGATTCTTGTAGCCCCTACATGGACAAATCAGCCTTGGTACACAACATTCTTGGATCTGTCTGTGGTTCCCTGCCAGAAACCTCCCAACAGACCATACTTTTTGACTCAAAAGCAAGGTCAAATCAGACATACAGACCCCAAAACACTCAATTTTGCGATCTGACTCCTGAATTCATAGAGTTTGGATATTTACAACTCCCCTATGAATGTATGGACATTCTTAGAGAGGCACATAAACCTACAACAAGACAGTTATGCTGCAAGATGAAAGCGTTTTGTATGCTACTGTCAACCTAACCACATAGCTCCACTCAAAGCATCAGTGCAAGACATTGTTTGTTATCTGCTACATTTATAAAAAGCTAATTTAGCATACTCTTCTATTAGATTTCAATTAGCAGCCATAGCTGCTTACATCCAAAACAGACAACATATTTCTTTATTCAGAATTCCAGTAATCAAAGCCTTTAAATGGAAGGCTTTAAAAGAGTACTTTCACCCAGGGTTCCTCCAGCTCCAATACGGAACCTTAATGTTGTCCTTATTAGACTCATGGGTGTACCTTTTGAACCCATGCACTCCTGTTCTTTGCAATTTCTTTCATGGAAAGCTGTCTTTTTAGTGGCTGTCACTTCATTAAGAAGTGTAAATGAAATACTGAAAGCTTTCACTTTAGAAGAACCTTTCTTCCAATTTCATAAAGATAGAATAGTCCTTAGGACAAACCCTAAATTTTTCCCAAAAGTAGTTTCACCATTTCACATTAACCAATCAATTGAGTTACCTGTTTTTTTTCCCACAGCTAGACTCAGTTGCTGAAGGAGCTCTGCACACACTAGATGTTAAAAGAGATCTTATGTAGTACATTGATAGGGCTAAATGTATTTGAAAATCTACACCGCTTTCTGTAGCATTTTCAATGCCTCACAAAGGCAATGCAATTTAAAAAACTGGGATAGCTAGCTGGATAGTCAAGTGTATTTAAACTTGTTATCTGAAAGCTTAAAGACAATTACCTACAGCTCCTATAACACGTTCTACCAGAAAAAAGATGCTTTTTAGGAAACATTCCAATAGTAGTTATTTGTAAAGCTGCTACTTGTTCTACACCACAAACATTCAGTAAGCACTATTGTGCAGATGTTTTAGCTCACCAACAAGCAAGTGTTGGCCAGGCCCGTGCTCAGGACACTTTTTCAGGCTACTTGGAGTGGAATGCTTTACAGCTATGCAAAGCATGTGTATCTACAGCCACACATGCCATTGAACGGAAATTTTTTACTTACCTAGTAAACATCTGTTTGTGGCATGTAGTGCTGTAAATTCACATGCGCCCTCCCTCCTCCCTGGAAGCTTGTGGTTATTGTAGTAGAATTATTAGTCAAATATTGTACTTAAGTATATACATTGCATAGACATCCTTTTTCATTACATACATATATATTCCTTACCTTACCTGCCTGCGGGAAAACAATCTAACAAAGGACTCAATGACCATGCGCACTATCACTGACAGGAGGAGTAACTCGAAAACATTCTTCGAACAAAAACAACTTACAACACTCCAAGCCCAATACTAGATGGCAGACTTATGCAAAGCATGTGAATCTACAGTACTACATGCCATGAGCAGATGTCTACTGGGTACGTAACATTTTCCTTTTTAATGATAATGGGTTTATATAGGACAATGTCAGATAGCACGTTTTTTTGTATCAGTCATCCTTTGCAGTCAAAATTTGAAGATTGAATTCTACTCTGCTGGGGAATATACAGTGAAAATGTCTTGCCAAAAATGATTTATATGTCTAAGTTTAACTTTGTTTTTTTAGAACAGCTGTCATTTTATTGTTCTGTAGCAGTGTGGGTATATTCACAGTTAAACACAGCATCACAAAACCAATGTGACATTACCTCTCAATGGGCATTTAGCCTATTGTCTTTGTGATACAATACATTACTAATCCCCTCCTATTCTGCCATGGATAAACCTTCTTTTTAACTTAATTTTCTATTCACTTTTTTTCATTTAGCATTAACATTTCAATTCTCTAGTACAAACATTTCTTTATTGTTATATTATTGGAACACATGCAAGCAAGCTGATATGGGAAAAGTAACATGAATACAAAGTAAGTAGAAACAACACTTGTGCTACCAAAGTAGAAATCATGTACAGTCTAGTTACCCAGTTGTATGCCTCCGTCACATCCGGTTCTGTTGACCAACCTCCAGACATTTTCTAAACTTCACAGTAATTTGGAGAACATTTTCCACCAGTAGAAAGGTAAGTAAAAGGAGAAGACTATGTTCAGCAACTGAGAGGGCTAGTGTGACAAGGATGGATGGATGGATGGATGGAGGTGGAGACAGGTTACAAAATACAGTAAACTATATAAATCAGGACAGCAATCCACCCGCAACGTAGAACATCCTTTGCTTACTTGATCCATTTGAGGAGCTTGGTTTGAGTTGGTTTATTCACATCTGTTCAACTATGGCTAGAAGACCTGACAATGACATAGGAGTCTAAGCCTGCTTAAAGTTGTAGAATAATGTGTGTTTCATGCTCACAGCTGTTACAGCTGATTTTGAAGCAGAGATCTAAGATATACATTATAGAGGAGAAGATGCTGGATCTTTGAGGTGGTCCTCTATTTAGTGGAAAATGGTCAGAGTAGAACAGAAGGTTAGACAGAATGAAGGACTCTACAGGTAGGAAAGGAAACAATCCAGAGGAGCATAGTGTGTTGATCCCAGTCACTTCTAGTCTCTGAAGCAGAGTGGGATAATAGACAAAGTCAAAGGTGAAAGAAAGATTCAAAAGCACAAGTGTTCCGATGCCATTAAAGTCCACAGTAGCCTTAATGTCACTCCAAGCTGCACTTAGTTCAGATTCTGTTTTCCCATATGGGTAGAATCCAGTTTAGCCTGATCAATATATTCAATGTAGGATGATAATGCACAAAAGCGGCTCTTTCAGTTAGTTTTCCTTAGAAAGCGTTGTTGCAGTTTTGATGGTATTTAGCTAAGAGTGTTGAGCCGGAACCTATATTTTTTAGGGTCAAGCCTGTGAGTGCATGCGCTTGCGGATGCGTCTCGTATGCAAAACGCTGTTGTGATTAGGAAAGGGCTTGGAGCCCGCTTGTTGCTCACCATATGTTGGTTTGCGTGGCACTCTTCTTCACAGCCTCGTAATTCATCAAGACATGTCTGCCATCATTTCAGTTTTTTGATGTGGAGCACGGATCAAGCACTAATTGATTTCAACTTAATTAATGCTCATCCGCTGCTCCCGAAGGTGATTGAGGTACTTACTATTTGGTTCTAACTTCGAGTGTCCTGCAAACAGAAGGCTTGTGACTGGCAAAAATGTGCCCAGCAGGACAAACCAAATTGCAGAGTTTTATTTTTTTAAAGCTAACTTTCTTTTATTTTGTTAAGTCATCCTTTCTCAGTTTGCACTCATGTTTTTTTTTGTGTTTGCTCGTGGGCGCTGTTGTCAAAAGATGACAACTTGTTCGAAATATGCGAGACCCATTGCATTGCAAATGCTTGTTCTCATAATTGTTTTGATGTACTTGGTTTTTTAGTTCTTCTGGGAAGTTGCCAGATGTAAACAAATATTGTATGATGGAACGCTGCATGCATTTACCCCGCATGCCTTTACAACGCAGTCACTACCACAACTGTGACGTTATTACAACTTGCGTTAGAGGGTGCTGGACTTTGAAATAGTATAAATTACTAGTCCAACGACAGTCTACGCAACAGCAGGGACGGTGTTGGACTTAAAAATCCAATTCCAGTGCAACAACGTGCCCACAAGAAAAGTCGTTGTAGCGACTTGTGTGGTAACGTCGCAGTCGTGGTAGTGACTGCGTTGTAAGGCCGGTTGTTGTTCAGATTGCGGGGTAAAGGATGTGCTCCATAAGCAACTAATTCATGATACATTTTTGTTTAGATTCTAAGAGTATGTAGCTTTTATGGTTGACATCTGCGGCTCCTCCTCTCCCCCTGGCTTTACAGGGTGTGATTTCTCATGATTCTGTAGCAAGTAGATATTGCCTCATGTACGATTGTTCCTCGATTATCACATTGAAAAGCAGGTCCGTGTTTTGTCAGGAGATGGTAGACGTTCGTGCATTTTTCCTTTTGGCACCCTGCATTAATGAGGGCATTTGAGAGTTGGAGAGTCAACTTAGATGGGAAAGTGTCCTCTTTTATAGGAGGAGGTCTTAGTTGGGATTGAGTGCGAGTAGAGTCATTCTCTGAGTCCATCAGACTGAGGAGTTGCATTCCATGATTTGTAGATGTGGGGGAAGATGGTGAGGTGTGCGAACGGTGGGCTAGGAGTGTAGGTGGTTTGAGAGAGCAAATAGGAGAAGTATCAAGGGTGTAGGTAAGATGCAGAGGAGGGAAGGAGATATATTCATAAAAAGAGGATCTGCAGGCTAAAATGGAGTGAAGACCAGAAAGAGGGAGGTACCAGTAATGAGTGGGGATAGGAAAGCGGTTCAACTGTGAGTGGAAATAAAGTAAAGTGCATGCATGGTTGAAAGCCTAGCTTTGAAAGGGAGAGATTTTGGGTGTTAAAGGAGATAAAAGGGGGTAGGTGGATGTGAGGCTAATGTGTTAACAGTAGAGTAGCAAACTGGGTGAGAAGTGGTAAAGGGGAAATGTGTTATATAGTGGCAAGCAGCATGAAAAGAATTGGCAAGTGGCACAAGATGAAAAGAAGAGTGATTTAGTGGAGACACAGATAATGTGGTTGGAGAAGTTGTTGTGGGAGAGTAGGAAAAAGGTCAGAAAAAAGAAGGGGCAGCTTAACTGTTATCTGTTGAAAAGGGTGTACTGAACTTGAGGAGGAAGAGAGACAGGCGGTACATAGCTGAGCCTTTGGTAGAGAGATAAATTTAGCTTAGAGGAAGATGTAGACAGGATAGGCTTAGAAGGATGAGGGGTATGGAAGTAGTATGTCAGTTGCCAGAAATAATAGTCAGGAGTGCTCTAATTTTTTTTTCTTCCCCAAACCTCACCCCGATACACACATACTTGTGTCTTGATGTTGACTTGGTTCATTGTGTCTGAAGTATAGGAGAGGTCATCTTAAAGAACCATATTTTGTGACAAGAGAGGATTATTTCATGGCAGGCCATTTAAACACTTTGAGGGGTTGTTGATATGGTGGCTTCTGTAGATCAGGTAGTTTGCTACTTGGTGCCAAACGTATATAACTTGGGTACAAGTTATCTTGAGAAGAGAAGGGAATGAGCAGTCGAGGCTAAGCTACCTTTATAAAGGGATCCAAGGATTAGACTCTTTATTTGTTTTTGACTTTAGATAAGTGAGTGCTGCACTGCTAGAGGCAGATAGAATTGATTAAGCAATTCTAGTTTGAGATTTGAAGGTCATTTTTAAGCCCTAGTTAATGAAATCCAGGTTTGTGCATGCTTTTGTAATTGGATGTGGGTTTTAAGTTTAAGTGGAGGTGGAGGTGATTGGATCTGGAAAGTCCCAAGACTGAATAATTACTTTGTCTGGGATAACAAATTTGATCTCGTCAGTGGCAGACACTCAGCCACCAGATGAAAAGGGGATTTAATAGTGTAAAATAAGAAATGTAACTTCTGCCCTGCTTATGTGTTGTGTGACGAAATCCAAGAGCAGAATTAGGGTGCTACTTGGAAAGAGTACCACAGTAGTGGGTCTATGAAGTCAGCCCAGGTTTGGCCGGGCTGCAGCCATTGGAAGTTTGATGTACACCATAGTGGTGATCCAATGGAACCTTCCTAACTAATCATCAAATTACTGATTCCGTGAGGGTAGTCAGGGATCTGTATCTGCCTAGCCCTGAGAAAAAATAAATAGGCTTCATAGTAGACAAACTATGTGGTCATCCAAAGGGCACTCAGGAAGTAGCCTTGAGAGTGTTGATAAACACCACACTACTAGTCTAAGTAAGGGCAGTCCAGCCAATAAATAAGTATAATGGACTCAAAACATTATCCACAGTTACAACCACTGTAGGCTCCACACAGACACAGCATTGAAGCAGCCCACTTTAAGTGAGAGCCCCTACCATAAAAAGTCCAAGTGGTCCGCCAGTAGGTGGAGTTAGGGCTACCCATGTTAAATCACAGTCCCCACAGTAGTAGGTATATGAAATCTACCCAGAAGTGGAGATAAGGCAATTTAGTTTGATCTACAGCTCCATAATCGAGGGTTTATGGCATCTACCCAGAAACGGTAGAACTGTAAATACACCAGAATGCTGGAAGAAAAAACCAGCTGTGAAAGTTGTGAATCGTGTTATCTGTGGAAGCATATTCATTACTTTAGATGTCCTGGAAGTAAGTGATTTTAGGTGAAAAGGGGCAGGAAATGCAGAGTTTCAGGCCCTAGGCCCATCACTTCAGAATGTCCACTTAACTCTCCACCTTTCCCCTGGACACCCTAGGAAGAGGACTTATGTAGTCAGTTGTGGCAGTTGTTGACTTTAGCCATGTAGACTCAGCCTTGCAGTGCTTAGTTTGTAGAAGGAGTGGTGTTGCCTAAAGCTTTGATCAGAAGCTTGTGCCCGGTGCAAATAAACATCGGTGCACTTTAAACTAAGGTCGGTACTCTTTAAATCCACTTCCAGACACTCCCAGACTTTTCTTTTCTCGCACTTACAGGTATCTGCTTTCTGTTTGTGATGGTTTTGCCAGCTTTTTCTTCCTGTGTTTCTGATCTGTGTGTTTCCCCCTCTGTTGCACTCTGTAAATATATGATACATGAAAAATAAGTGCTCGTCCCCAAAAATAAGTGCCGGTCCCCAAAAATAGGTGTTGGTGCATCCCTCCAGCAACCACTGGCTCAAATTAAGCACTGCATCCGTGGCTTAAATAGTTTGAACTTTTATTGCAAGACTTGACAATGCAATACTTTTATGTGGTGATGACTTTCAACTTCTCCTGCTGTATCATCTGTTCATGCTACATGCAGAAACTAGTACCATAGTGTAATTCCTTGAGAACTAGTTGGTTGGTGTTCCATTAAAACTCCTCTTGACTTGATCGGGCTAGTTCAGTCAAACTAAAGGTAGATGATTGCAAATGGGCTTCTAGGAAACAAATGTATAAGGATAATAATTTATATATTCAGACTTGGTAAATTCAATTCACATGCATATTCATTTTTTTCCACCTGTTGGTTCTAGGGCACAGCATAAAAAATGTCCAAGCATTTGCTGTTCTACAGAACACTTTCCTGAAAGCGAACACCAGCTACCTTGCACAGGTCATCCTTGATGCCATTGAAAATATATACATTGCGGACAGTGCAAACTACTTCATCCTGGAGCCACAGCATACCTTGTCCCAATTTGGAGAGAAGATTTCCAAGCTGCCTGAAGTACAGACCAAATACTTTGAGTTGTTGGAGTTTGTTGTTTTCAGCTTGAACTATATCCCATGCAAGGAGTTGATTAGTGTTAGCATCCTTCTGAAAGGCAACGCCTCGTACCCCTGCAGCATTGCTGCTATGAAGACATTGCTGAAGTTCACCCGTCACGACACTATCTTCAAAGATGTCTTCAGAGAGGTGGGGCTTTTGGAGGTGATGGTCAATCTGCTGCATAAATATGCTGCACTGTTGAAGGATCCTGCTCAAGCACTAAATGAACCAGGTATGACAGTTTCTTGGAAATCCTGCTCTTTATTGCATAGTTAATGTCATAGAGGTAAAACTGAATTTTTGAGACTTTAGAATAATTGAGGTAACAGTTGATTTATTCATGAACTTAAGTTCAGAAGCACTCCAGGCGAACGTGGACTGCAATCCCATCTTTTTTCCAGTGCAAGACTTTTAATTATGACTTCTTACAAAGATTAGAATGGTGTGTCACTGGCCTAGCTAAAGCACAGGACGGTCATTTGCGGTCTTTGAAATTGTCCTGTTGTATGATAGATGTTGCTTCTCTCTGTAAGGGCCGAAGTACATACTGTAATGAGTGGATTTGTTGGATATATCTTCACTTGCTGTTCTATAGTGCTGTCCTGTACTCATCATCATCAAACTTTGTGCTTTTGTGATTTGTTAAAATCGAATAAACATGTTACAGTAACAATTTCGCCAGTATCCCAAAATCAGTAAAATGGACAAATAAAAAATATAAATCATCATACTATTCATAGGACAATGTTAAAATTCAAATAGATTAAAAGCCCATAGCATAGCCTATTACGAGTTATGTACGACTTATGTACAGGAGGATGCCTTAAAACATAAAGTCTTATATTGGTTTAGATCTAATGCGGGGAGGACAACTGACGTTTTTTTTATCTGAGATTCTCACATTTAGGCAAGTGTTGAGTATTGGTCACCGCGCAGCATTACTGGACAGAGTCTGTGTGGTTGTTAACTTTAGATCACCGGGGCTAGTGAGGAAGCTTCTACTTACACTGTCATTTTGCTGATCCTACCGTGGAATAAGAGCGTTACTGTTGGGATATTATTAGGCTCCACAGAGGGGCTTGCATGGAAGCCCACCTGCTAATCTTAGGACCCCCGTTTTTCGGGTAACTCACCCACCCTCCCCTCAGTTTTGTTCTAACAACTGTTTTTCGGTTTTACATAACTTGGAGGAGAATGATTGACAGCGATCACCTCATGTGTCTCCAGGCCTAACTGTAACACGCACATCGTTGGTCCCTGATCATCTTTTGGGAGGACCTTTCATCCTCTCCTATGACTTCTGATCTGAGTATGGGATCTAGGGAAGGAGATGCTCCACATCCATGTGGCAATGATCCTCCCTTCAACATGCTTCCTTGGAACATTGCCCAGATATACGCTAAACCAGGAAATGAGGATTGGCTTGGTTTTGTTTCAGGCTTCAAGCTGATTTGCCTCCAGGAAACATGGTCTCTAACAGACTTTTATATTGTTTGGTATTACTGTTTTTGTAATGCTCCAGTATCCGCTTCCTCAGGGAAGGCGAAGGGTGGTCTGGCTCTGCTTTCACACAAATGCAGCAATGTGAATGTTAAGCCCCTAAATTCTTCACCATGGTTTCAGTTGTTACGGATAACGGACTTAGGCGATGTGGAACTTTTGCTGATTCATTTTTATAATAATGTGTTTGATCACCGAATTAGCAGATTTGCTAAATGGGATAATTGTGAGGGCAAACCTCTCTAGTTGACCTCTGTGCACTTTGTAAGTTGGTGACTTTAATTGTCCAGCCTGTGAGGTTAGTAGCACCAGGGTGTGTGGTTTGGAAAATAAGGCCAGCCAGGCAGGGACTCATTTCAGACCCCTCAATATGGAGACACCCGAAATAATATTGTTACCTGCAATTATTTACTTTTTCTGCCGGATGGTGTAAAAGACAGCTTTACATTTTATCCTACTTTTTTAGGATGGATTAAATTGAGTATCATTTACTTCATGTTATTTACTAGCAATTACAGTTGCTTGGTTATGGATTTTGGAGTCATTCTGAATTGTGCTAGTGATCACAATCCCCTAGCAACTAGTCTAAAAACATAGCGTATGCAGAGGGGTTCAAATGACCTCCTCAGTTGCTATTCAGTATAGCTCAAATCAGGCCCTCAGACTAAAATGGGATCAGATAGCTCGGCAAGTCTTTGAAGCTAAAATAGTAAGGGAAAATATATGTTTAATAAATAGATGCCTGTCACTTGAGGCTACACCTGTCACCCTGACTATGGATTTTGAGTCATTGTGTTGTGCCATATCATCTGAGTTAACAGTAAAACACCCCACGTCATCTGCTTTGCCTCTTCATTGGTTTGATAGTGCATGTACAAAACCCCATAAGTAGTTAATGGCTGCTCTTCATGCGGCCCCAAGACACAAAGATTTAGCTAGCGCAGCACGGAAGAACTATAAGGCTGTACTGATAGAAAGAAAGAGCTTCAGAATGAAGCCTGGTCTGATTTATTGGCCGCTGGAAGTCTTAGGGACTCAAGGAGGTTTGGGGATATAGTCAATTGCCTGCTGTTTACTGAGGAACCAGAATCCAAATGTGACTGTTAAATCTCGGGGGCAGAGTGGTTAGTGCACTTTTCCTGTGTTTTTCATCCTCTAGGTAAGGTGATTGATGAGGAGTAATGAGATACCACTGTTAATAAATATATTGAACAGGCCACTCAATTTAGTCATTCAGTCTCTGCGAAGGAGGTGGAGTCAGCTATTAATCAGGGTAAATTCAGAAAATGCCTGGCCAGGATGATGTCCCGCTTGACCGTTTTAAAAATAAACCCGCTTTTTCGATCCATATCCTTACTAATATCTTTAGGGCGGCTATCATTGGCCTGCTTCTTGGAAAGAGGCCACAGAGGTCCCAATATTTTAAAAAGGGGACAGGAATGACCAATATCCTGGGGAGGGTGCTGCTAGCTCATTTGGAAGCATGGGCCAGTGATGATGATATATTTTCGAGGATTCAGTTTAGTTTTAGAAAATGACGTGGGACAGTTGAGCAGTTTCTTAACTTAGCACTAATTATCATTAAGTGTACAAAGTCCATGAAGAGCTCATTACATCTGGCCTTTATGGACTTCACTAGTGCTTTTGACACTGTAAATCGTGATAAACTCTGGAATATGATGGGGTCTATAGGGATAGAGGAACCCCTAGTCATGCTCCTCCAGAGGCTTCACTGGAATACTACGGAGAAAATACGCTATGACCCTGGAGGAGATAGTACTGATCCCTTAATTTCAGGGTGTTCGCCAGGGGTGCATCCTAGCCCCTTTTTTTTATTCCTCATTTATATTAACGATTTGGAGGACTTTCTGCTGCAAAAGAAATTGGACTATCCTAGGACTTGCAATTATTTCATCTCATCGCTCCTTTATGCAGATGACGCTGTCCTTTTGACATGGAAGGCAAACAGTCTACAGAAAGTCCTTGACGCTTTTACAGAGTTTATGTCCTCTTTGGACCTGAACGTGAACCATACTAAATCGTATATGATGGATAATGACCCAAAAATCATTAGTATATGTTAAACGCACTTTTTTGCGAACTAGGCCTTACTGATTTTTTTTTTTTTTTTTTTTTTTTTTTGATGACCCAGCCCACATTCCGTCTTTTGCCGAAAGCCCACTAAAAGATAGGGTGACAGCAAGTCGTAATGTTTGGTAAATGTGGTAGCTCACAGTGAATATTGGTTTTATCAGATGGCTTTCTCCAATGTGCTGTGTCTGGGTCTCGAGAATGAAGCGATTTGCACTTTATTTTACTCGTTCTGATTCTCGGTATGTTTAATTCGTATCGGAGGGGGTGTAAGGTGCAATATTTACACATCGAATGGATGCCAGGATGCAGGGTTTTGTGGAATATTTTTCTTTCTGTTCCTGCGGATTATTACACAGTTTTCAAGGCTATGCCAGTGTTCACCTTTCTTACTGTGTGCGATGTTGCCTATAAATGGCATCTACACTTCCAACTTATCGGGGAATTTTATAATGCCCGGTACGGTAGTGTGACTCTGTTTAAATATGTATTATTTAGACTGCCATCAAATATTAAATGTTTTTTCCAGTATTGCAGTTACTACAAGCTATAAATATATAAAAATCGCTGCTCGTAAAGAAGGTCATTAATTTTATTTCATAACTTTCATTTGTTTTACGCTTTCTTCTTTGTTTTACCATTATTTGTGGTTTCAATAGCACACGTTATGTGTAGCAGATATTGTAACTCTGTGCATTACTTTTAATAAGCTATAATTGGTAATACAGAAAAATCAAAACTCTTCGGTACAGCTATAGTGGTTAAGTTTGTTTGTTTGTTTAATATTTAAAGTGGTGTTTATTTTTAGAAGCTGCTTGTAGGACTGCAGTGCTATAAAAAAAATCTTCATCTTACCAACGGCAGGGGCTATAAACAATTACTAAACAAATTGTCATGTTGCTATTGCTATGCAACACTGCATTGTACACCAGTATACTATTGTCTATACAACTGCACACTACACCACTATACTTTACATCATTACACTATAAAACACTTAACTCAGCACCACTTTATGCCACAATATACATGAATGCACTAAATAGCAATATACTCCACACCGCTGCACACTACAACACTCAAAACTGAAATGCTCCACTCGCTACCACTTCACTCAGTCACTTAAAAAGGCCAATAAACTCTGCACAACACTACTATATGCCAATACAATATACACAACTATACTCTTCACCACAAAACTCTGCGCCACTTCAGTCCACTATAAACAACACCACAACCTGTGCACTAATATATTTACAACACTAAAATCTACAGCTACCCGCTGCTCTTTCACAATAAACTTTACCACTTAATACTAAGCTACTTTACTCTATAAAACTCGATACTAAATACCATTTCACTATTACCCACTCAACAGTATACAACTGCACTATGCACCACTACACTCAACACCACTCCATGCCACACTTCACTCTACGCCTCTATGCTCCATACCACTCTATTCTACCCTGCACCACAGTACTCTACCTCACTGCACCACTATACTCTACACCACTATACAACACATCACTATACAAACATACACTCTAAATACTATTCTGCAAAGCTACACTATATATCACTACCTTCTATATTGCTGCAGTTAACACCTCTCAACTACACTCTGCCACTACACTCTACACTGTACCCCACAGTGCTCCACTCTATAACACTAAAATTAACTATACCACACTCTACTCTGCACCATTACGCCATATAAAAGTACAATATACTTGACACCACTATACTCAATACCACAGCACTCTATACTACTCTACCTCAATACACAAAAACACCAATACTCTACACCGCTTTACTCAAAACAAATGCACACTACACTCGATACCAATGTGCTTTTTTGTATGCTACAACACAACGCCCTCAACACTACTACAATATGCTCCACACCACTACACAACACTATAAAACACTGCACTCTACAACACTATACTAAATTCTAAAACTATAATCCACCCTACAATACTATACTCCCTCCACAACACTTCACAATACTTTAACCTACTTCCTACCACCACTCTTAACTCCTATCAACGCCACTAAACACCACTATACAGTGAGACCTATTGGCATTGCCAAAGCATGTTTACTTTTCTGTTCACTTTATCACTCCCTAAGACCACCTTTTTTGTTGCCCGCCCACTGAGATCATTAAGTCCTAGTTAATATCAAGACAGGCTTGGAGTCTTGTTTTCACTGTCCTGTACTCATTTGTGTCTTCTTTATTGCTTATGCCCCCTCCCAAAGTCAGTGAAGTATTCATGACAGCCAGGCGCCATTCCACAAAATCTGTGGGAAATAAGTATGCGACTTGGTGTGGCACCCATCAGGTGTATTCCTTGCAGGAAAATTGTTGAATGTTTTATTTGTTTTGTTTCGGCCTAGCAAGGACTTGCAGTCAGAACTGCTAAAGGTTACTTGTTGACCCTCTTTGCCTTTTTATGCTTGCCACACCACGGTCATTGTTAAAAACGCTTGTTGTGATTCGTTTTCCTAAAGGTTTGAAACATGTTTCCTCCAAAGCCTTTTGTTAATGCCACAGTGGTACTTAAAATTGGTGCTCACTTTCTTCATTTTTACCCCTTTCAAACTGATGTGGTATTTCGGTTTGCCTTTTCATGTCGGAGACACACCACTCTTCCGGCCTTCTTTGGTCTGCCTCTTCCCTCGAAGAAGAAACCTATCCCATGGACCCCAAAAGAGCACAGATGATTTACATCCACTGTACCAAGGAACATCAGTGGTGATCTATCTCCTCTGCGGTGTTCTCAGGAGCAAAAAAGGGGAAGGCAGTGCCAAAACAGACCATCTTACAATCAGTAGTCCTCTGTATTAAGATCTGCTACACATTTGCGAAGAAGCAGCTTCCAGAAGGTTTGAGGGCTCATTCCACCAGAGCTAGTGCTGCCACCATTGTGTTGGCATGCAGACGATCTGTCCTGGATATCTGTCAGGCTGCTATGTGGACATCAGTGCACATGTTCACGAAGAACTATTGCCTTGACAGTCAGGTCTACATAATGGGCATTTTGCCCCTTCTGTTCTATAGAATTTGTATACTAAAATTTATTTAAACAGTTTTTAAAGACAGATTTGTGTTGAAATACTGACATACCCTGCACCACCTCATGTTTCAAAGGGGGAGCAGGTATTTTGTAATTTGGCCATTTTGTAAGCTACAGTTTTCCATGCATACATATGCCACAGTTTGAACCACCACAGTTTGAGGGGAGGAGGGTTCGATTGCTTCCATGTGTGGGCTATTGTTAGATAGGCTACGAGTTAAAACTGTGTGAGAAGTTTTCCCATGTGTGTAGTTTGTGCACATTTCATCTGTTGTCCAGTGTATCCCAACAATAATACTGAGGGGTTTTATGTAGCACTGTTGCAATTATTGTTTTAATTTGCTCCAGAGACTCCAACCAGACTGCTTGGACCTGGCCACAGTGCCAGCACATGTGAGCCATTGTGTCTCTTTTGTCACATTCCCTCTAGCACAATTCTGGAGACCCAAACATTGCGTCAAATCTCGTTGGAGTAAGATACCATTGCTTAAGAATTTTGTAGCCATTTTACTTGTGCATTATACAGGTAGACAGTTTTGCAGCCTGAGCCCATATGTGTGTCCCGGATTGTTCTGTGATTTGTGTATCTAAGTCAGTCTCCCATGCCTTATATGGGATGGTTTCACTAATTTCTGCCTGGAAGTTAATAACCTATACAAGGTGGAAACCTCTTTTTGATTGATCTGTTTTGCATTAACTTCTCTGTCGTTGTTGGATCACTCAGAGCTGCATCTTTTTGCATTTGCTGTTGTGCCTTGTGTGATAATTAGAAATATCAAAATGAGTCAGATAATGGAAGATGGATTGTTTTTTAGTACTTCCTCAAAGTTTTAATATAGCACATATAGATCCGCTAGAGCTGTCATTGGTGCGCATATAGATCAGGCAGAGTTGCCATTGGTGCTTTAAACCAGGTTTTGAAGCCTCTATTGTATTGCCCAGCAGGTAAGTCAGAGTTGTTAATGATAGGTGTATAAGGAGATGATCCAGTGTGACAACAGTTGGGCCCGGAAATGTTGCCTTATTGACTATTCTCTGGAGCAGCGACTGAAGAGCTTGTAAAGGTATAGTTGTGAAATATTTTCAGCCTGTATCCATAGTTTCTCTGACTCATTTTGGATCATATTCAGTATGGCCAAAGTTGGGACATTGTGACATATGATTCCATGCTTGGAAAGAAAGGCCCCTATCATATATAGATTTAAGTGCGGTGTTCTGTAGCACTCTGGGTTACTTGTTGACCACATAAAGGCCAACAGCTTAACTTAGACAGTTTTTAGTAGGAGAAGGGGAAATCTCATAGAAAGCATTTGGAATAAACATAGTAAGCGTGAAAGAAAGTTAATTTTTATGGTCACAGTACATCCAAACCAAGACATCCAAGTTTCCCCCAGCAATAGAGTTCTTTAAAAAGTGTATCCAGTAATGTTAGAAAATGTGCTGGATACATTTGTTACAATGATTTGTTTTTTTAAACCCCTAATATTGAAGCATGGTAGAGGACATTCTAAAATCATGATTAAAGGCTGCTCATGATATTCTATCTAACTGTTTTGGTGTAGCCATACCAATTGCTTTTGAGTAGTTAAGGAAGCCTGCGACTTCACCAATTTTTTTAAGTTCTGCTACCAATTATGGGAGTGACTTTTCCGGTTCTGTAATAAAACAGAATTCTGTCAGCAAAAAATGCTAATTTGTGGACTCATAGCCCTACTTAACCCTCTTTACGAAAGGTTATTATTGATTTATTTGTAACAGAGGTTCCATATGAAGAGCAAATAAAGATGGGCATAGTGGCCATACTAGGGCATACCTCTGCACAGAGTCACAAGAGAGGACTTCAGTTTGTTAATTTTGAGTTTGGTGTTGGGGTTATTACAGTTTCCATAAATGCACAAGGTAATAGTAGGGCCCATGTTCAATTTTTGTAAAAGGAGAGATCAGAAATTCCGATCAACTATGCTGAATGTCTTCTTGCATCTAGCAAGAGAAGGTGGATCTGGGCTTATGATCTTGTTATGATATGAATCAGGTTTAAAGTCAGACAAACATTGTCTAGAGCTTGTCTCTTTTTAATGAATCCAAATTGGGCCAGATGAATCGACTTCCAGGTGGTTCACAAGGATTTTAGTGTGGATATTAACATCAGTGTTAAGGAGAGCTATAGGGCAATATAAGCTGTGGTGGGTGGGGGGGCAAAGAGGATCTTTATCTGGTTTTATTATAAGAATAGTTTCTATTTTGCCATAGTGTTTGTTTCTTAGAAACTAGAAAGTAATTGAAGACCTTGGCCAAGGGTTTGCCTAGCAAGTCTTTGAATGCTTTATAGAAGGTGACTATATAGCTATAGCTGTCTGCACCAGGGGCCTTGGTACCAAGAAGATCTGTATTTACCATCTGGACTTCCTCCAGGGTTACATGTTCATTAGGAGCCTCAGTGGTTTTATGAGAAAATGGGACAACCTAGTTTCATGTAAATAGTCATATTGTGTTGGTTCTAGATTCTCCTCGGCCCTCTGTAGTTAAGTAAAAAAATATGTGGGAATTGTGTGATTTCTACTGGGGGTCCAAAATGTGTTGTATGGTGTTTTGTGTTGTTTGCTCTTTTAATTTGTAGGCTGAAAGGTGGTTGGTCTTGTCATCCTTGGTATAGTAGCATTCATTCGTGCGTAACATTTAACGAGCCGTTTTACTCAAGAAACTTGCTCCAGTTCCTTTTAACTTGTTGGAGGTTTCTATATGCATGTTGAGATCCTGTGCATTAGTGTTAAGACTTGCACTCTCTAATCTTATGCTTCAGAGCCACCTTCTTTGCCTTGTTAAACCAAAAAAAGGCTGCTGTGTGTATAGCTTCTTTGGCGGCATCCCCCTTCAGTATATCTGATGTTACCTCGTCATTAGTATTTTCTTGAAAATAATGTTCTATCATCTCCGTAGTGGAATGGTGGGCATTGCAATTTCGAAAGGCTATTTCGATCATGCACCACTGCCTTTAAAAGGGCGAGTATGAGTTCCCGCATCATCAAATAAGAGAGACCGTGGTGTGGACAGAGTATCTGCATCCCTATCTAGCATTTCCTAATCAAGTATATATGGTCCTGTTTGATAGATAATCTATTCTTGAATATCTCTGATGGAGATTGAAGTAAAACATTTACCTTCGCTCACCCTGCTGCAGGTATCTCCATACATCTACCATGTGTAAATCTGTCGCCTCTGTTGTAATGATTGTGGTGGAGTGGCATGTCCCCTTGTAGTTAATGAACAATCCTCCCTCAGGTGTAGTGGAACATTAAAGTCGCCTTCCATTATCAATAACCCCTGTGCGTAAGTCTATAAACAAGGGAACAACTTGGAGGAAAGGGCCTTTTTGTGTTCATTTGGTGCGCCAACATTAATCATTGTGACTTGTGTTTCTGTCAGTGTACCTATAAAACAAGGGATCTACCATCTCCCCCCCTCACCTCTCGCCACCCTACTCCACCCTACCTCCATATTCACATAATTTGCCTTGAACTGGATTCCCCTTCTGTGCATTATAGGTACCCTTATTGTTTTAGTGTCAGCTGAGGCATGAAACTGGGCATGGTATAAGGGTGAATGTATAGGATGAAGGTCTCATTGTTACAGATGGGTTTCTTGAAGGAAGGCTATTGTTATTTTCTGTGCATCTAACCATTTAAAAAACGTTTTACATTTGAGTGGGAAATGAATGCCTTGAGTGTGGAGATCTTCAAATTAAGTTATGTACAGGTATTCCATTACTCGTGTTTAGGACTAATACCCCCCCCATGCCCCTCCCCCTCTTGCCTGTTTGCTCTCAAAATGTCTGACTATGCTGAATTCTAATTATTCGATGAAACAGATTTTTGGGTAAGGCTATTACTAAACTTTGGATAGGGAAGAAAACCAAGATAATTTGGAAAAAAGATTGAGGCCAAAGATGTCATTGATATGGAACTCCTGTTCCATCATAACAGGGGAAGGGCAGTTTCCCAGAGACCAGTCTGGCCCCAAGCTGTCTGTGTTTTAAGTGTGAATCTAAATCTCCATAACTTATGTATTCCTGAACCGTAGTGAATTTAAAAATTGGTTAATGGTGTTACAGTACCAAAATGATATCTTAAACGTGGCCGGTCTCAACAGTATGTCTACCAGAGTCAATTTACTAACGCCCCTGAATCATAATAGGGGACTCTGTTTGTTGGAGGGGTGTGGGAATCGCTAAGCTCCTGTGGTCAGTTCTCGTCCGAGGATGCTCTCCTCTGTTCTTTGTCCTGGATCTGGTGAAGTAGACATGCTTTAGCTTTAGTTTTATTTGAGAGATGTCTCTGCCAGTGTCCTCAGCCAGGTCTGAAAGAGCCAGACAGCCCCCCCCCCCCGCCCCTGGTAGACCTAGTATTAGCTGGACTTCTTGTTTGCCTGAGTGTGTAAAGAGTAGCCAAAAAGGATAACCCCAGTGGTAGGGAACATTTGTAGATAGATCCGTGGTAATGTCTTTCATTTCTTTGCACCTATTCAGAGTTTCAGGAGAACTCTTGGTATATGGTACTAGTGTCCGCTTCAATTGGATGTTACCTTGGCGTCTTGCTGCTGCAGCGATTTTTCTCTTTTTGCCTGAAAAATTAGATGAGTGGCAAGACATCTGTTGTGGGACGTTTGAGGGGTAGAGTTCTTTCTCGTTGGAATGCTGCATATACTCTATGGGTTTGGTCTAATATTATTCCTCTGTCTTCTGCTAGGGTGAGTATTGCCTTGAACTGTTTCTGAACATGTGATACGTTTGTGTCTGACACTGATATTGCGATTCCTCTGATCCCTAGGTTTTTGCATCTTGTATGATTCTCACAGTTTTTTTATGCAAGTTCAGAGCAAATGATTAGAATAATGTCAGGAAATTCACTGGAGATTTGTAATGTGAGGCAGTCAGCATATTTTGCCTTTAGGACAGGCAATTCAGGCTGGAGTTCTTAATATATTTGTTATTTTCCCGGGTCAGCTCATTGTGCGGGAGTGTGTGCTACACCCTGAGCTGCAGTGCCTAATTTGTGCTTATTGTTTCCGGTGCGGAGCACCAGCATTTATTTTTGAGGGCCGACGCTTACATTTCTGCTTCAAGCATTTATTGCTAGCAAAAGACAGAGGAAGAGAAAAACTAAAAAGCGTCACAATGGGAGAAAGCAGAAAGCTGCAAGAGTGAGCTGAGGGGGCAGGGAGGGGCTGTAAATGGATTAAAGAGGCCCAACATGGCTTCAGGGTTCAGTGCTTGCACATTTAATTGCATCAGCCCCATGTTTAATAGGAGGGTTTTGGGCACCAGCACTTTTTTATTTACAAATAATTTCTACTCAAATGAGCCCATTTTGCAACATTATGTTATTAAAAGACTGGGGGAAAAAATCATAACGCTCTAATCTATATCTCGTAGTTTGCATTCAGCTCTTTGATGACAGTTAATTACTCACTGTTCTATCTTATATTTTAACTTCTAAACTGGAAGGTACAAAAGGATCTGTCTGGCAAAAGCAATAACTCACTGACCAATTCACATTATATGCATTTTGTGATCTGCATGTAAACGTTCTTTGCGGCTGGCCTGTTAACCCTCTGAGCTAGCTATACCTTATGCTAAATCAGAACTTCCAGTTGATCTGATCTCTCTCTAGGAAGAACATTAATCACTGGAGTTATGTTGAGATTTGTATTGTTGCTTGAAAACGTCTGGAGGCAAGGAGCACGGCAGCATATGCTTTCAACCTGCCCTACCCTCCACTCCCCTCCCCTAAATCAGCACCCGGTGCGGTGACATCGGTCGCACCACCCTAGAGCCGGCCCTGGCCACGCCTCCCGGCACCAGCCACCTCTTGGAGGTCGGCGCTGCGGGCATGGCCACGGGCCTCTTTTATTGCCTAGACCCAGCTCAGATCTCTTTCAGGCTCCATGGCTCCCCCACCTGGTCTTATAGAGCACCTCATCTCCAGTTGTAGTCGGACACATCACAGACCAACTAGGTCTACAATGCGAATTCAGATAGTTGATTAATCACTCTGGTGGGCTCTCTGAGGAGCCACAGGCAGGCGGTCCCATCTTGGCTTGGGCATCCTTGCACGTCTCTGCAAACAAACCGTTTTGCGTTAACATATGTCAAACATGGTGCAGTGTACGTTGAGATAGAAGAATGGAACATATCAAGAAATGTTTTGTGTTTTGTTTTCTGCTGGGTTTGTTATGGAGATAATCATTTTATGGACTCCTTATCGCAGCAGGAGATATAAAATCTGCTTGGCACACTAATTCTTCATATACTATTAGCTTTTATTGAGAGTGCATTGATTTGACTCGAACAGTAAGTTCCTTGCTGCTGATGCAAGCACAGCAGGACTCCCTTGGTAGTTAATGTACGGGTTGTCTGTGCCACCCAAGGGAAATATAAATTCCTTGAACAGGACACATGCTTGAAAGCTCTTAGTTGTGCACTCTGTAATGAGAAGTGTTACTGCACGATAGCAGTTGTCACCACTGAGGACCTTATTTCCCTTCTTTGATTGTATTGGTTTTATCAAATGTTAAACACTTTTCTGTTCATTCATATACTGGTATACTGCTTTGGCAAAACATGTATAATACACTATTTGGTATGATTACAAATTGAAAATGGCATCACAAACAAAATGCTGTGGCAAACCTCTGAGGAATTTCTGATCTTAACTGTTTACCCAGTGTGGCATGTAACTTATTTGAATACTTCCAGATTTAAAAACATTAACACATTTCACGATGAAAGGTGTTTTGGGTACATTGACTTCTCAGTGAGTTCTCATGCTGCTTAACACAGTTTTGCTGTGCAAAATAGTGCTGCGCACACATTGATTTGTTTTTGTTGGAGAACAAGCAGGGTCCTGGGTTTTAAATGTGGCAGCTCGACCATGACTCTCAAATGTTTAATAATGGGATTTTATTGCGGCAGATGCAGAATCAATAATGGAAAGATGGTGTGTGGTTTTCCTCTCTGTAGTTTTGGGTACTCAGCATGGCCAGATGGTATGAACTAAAATCAGTTGGGTCGCTCCATAATGAGACACACTTTACATGACTACCCTTGATAGTGCCAGTTATCTGACTTATTTGTCTTCTCTTCTCGGTTTCAAAACCTACAACTTAAGTCTCCCTTACATGGGAAAGAGTGGTCCTTATGAGATCCGCCATCTCCAGTATCTGGATCCTCAAAAATTAGGCAATGCCCCATGCATTTTTCAGATATGCCATATTGATGCTGTTAGTTTTGTGAGTGGGATCTTAAGAATGCCTGTAAAAACTACATTTCCCAACAATATTACATTACAGTCTCAATGCCAATCACAACATACACCGCCAATAACCACGGCGATCCTTATAACTCTCTCTCTTTTTGCTGCTGCTGTACACAGATAAGTACTGTTCCGACTTTCTTTTCACTCATTATTGTTGACTTAGCCTTCGCGCTGCTTCGGCACTCTTTGCTGCTATTGTTCTTTGTCTGCGGGGTGTCGGAACGCCCTGACCTTGCGGACCGTTTGATATTTGACTTCGCCGACCTGAGTGACAGCGGCAACCAGCGGACACGCTGCTTCACTCCGGCAGTGGTGTTCAGGCCGTCTACTTTGTTTGGCACCGGCCAGTGTGCAGGAAGGCGCAGGGGAACAGATCGAAGTGAGGATGGTAATCCTCTTTTTGGCTCGCTACCCACACGCGCACCTCGCACTGTGGTTCTGTTATTAGATTTGAATTCTGGTCAGAGCAGGGGCGTAGGAGACACTAAATTTCTGGGGGGGACAGGGACAACCTTGAGGTGGGCCCCCTGCACAAAGTTTGCACCCAGAAGGGTTGCCGTGGTGGGGGGAGATGGGGAAGACGGTCGCTTCCAGTCGAGTCCTGTGTGGCCTGCAATTCCCTGTCTTCTGGGCCCTTTGCTGCCTGTTAGGCAGCGACAGGCTCTGTGATGCTGTTCGCCTGTGTGAAGTCCTAAGAGGCCTGTACTGCCTGCTGGGCGCAGTGCTTCCTGTCGATTCCTGTGCTGCCTGCCAGGCACTGTGCTGCCTGTTGGGAGCTTTCTTACTAGTCAGGCTGTATAAGTCTCTGGGTCTCCGCCTGCCTATGAAGGCCAGTAAGGCCTATGATTGCTGCTAGGTCCTTGTCTGACTGTCAAGTGGCAGTCTCTGTGCTGCCGCGTTCCTGTGAACTGCTGTGCTGTCTGATAGGGCCATCCTTAGTGCTGGTGGCGCCCTGTGCGACATTGTTTGTTGGTGCCCCCCAGTGACCACCTCTGCCACGGATTCCCTCACTACTATCCATCACCACTCTCTCTCAGATGCATTTCATTCGTTTTATAGCACCACTCATACCGGGAAATATCCCTTACAACGCAATCAATGCAATGCAATGCATTGACCATGCTGCCATTACCACAAATATGGGTCTAGCACACATGCCTTTACCACACATATCTTTACCACACATATGCGTGGTTACAGCATAGATAGCGGTCTAGCTGTCCGGGTGGAACAGGAAGAAGCAGAGGAGAGAGAGGTAAGTAGGGCTGTGGCCGGGTTTAGAGTGGGAGGTTGGGGTAATTTTTAGGTCAGGGTAGGGTCGGGGTAGTTTTTAGGACAGGGTGGGGTAGGTTTTAGGGGTCAGGAGGAGTGCATGGAGTTCAAGTAGTTTTAGGACAGTGTGGGGTAGGTTTTAGGGTACAGGGTGGGGGTCATGTAGTATTTAGGACAGAGCGGGGTAGGTTTTAGGGTTCAGGGTGGGGGCAGGGGCATCAAGGTAGTTTTTAGAGCAGTTCAGGGTAGGTTTTAGGGTTCAGAGTGGGGGTCGGGGTAGTTTTTAGGACAGGGCAGGGTTACTTTTAGGGCTCAGGGCAGGGGGGTTTAGGGCTCAGGGCAGGGGCAGTTTTAAGTGCTTGGATGGGTGGAGTATGGTATCAGGTGTAAGGGGGCAGGGTAGGGAGAATTTACCACGCATGTTCCTTTACCAAACATGCTTTTACAATGAAATTCGTTGTAAAGGCATGCGTAGTAAAGAGACGGTCATTGTTGAGACCGCGATGTTAAGGCATGCACGATATACGCATGTGTTGTTCTATCATTCATCCCTCATACCAGTCTAGGGTGTCAAAGCACTTTACATCACACAGACATTACGCAGAGACAATCATCATATATGTGTAAATCAGTGTATATGAAATGTTACATAAGACAGAGGACTACAAGGTGTAGGTGTCACAGGTCATCCATACTGGTAGCAGGTATAGTTTCAGAGTGCTTTATCTGGAGAAGCGCAAACTCAGAATTTAAAACATAACACCATGGTTGGGGGCTCTCTTTAATAATAAGAACTGCACTCAAATCAACTTGTTTTGCAACATTAAGTTAATCAAAAAGTGGGGGCAAATCATGACGCTCTAATCTATACCTTGATGTTTGCATGCAGCTCTTTGATGAGTTCATTGCTCACTGTTCTATATTCAGTTTTCATTTATAAATTGCAGGGGACAAAAAAGGAGCTCTCTGATGTAGGAAGCTGGCCTTGTGTGTGGTGAGTACCTATGGTATTATCACCTTATACCAGGTCCAGGTATCACCTTATTAGTGAAGTGTAGGCAGTGTCTAGAAGCCAGGCTCTCTAGAGTTAGCTGTGGATGAGCAGCCAAGACTTATCTAGGACACATGCAAAGATCATGCAATACCACTGTAGTCACACAGCACTTATACACATGAAAGAAACACGTGTTACGAAAATAAAGGTTCCTTATTACAGTAACACAAACACTAAAACACTAGATAGGCAATACTCCAATAGGATGTAAGTAACACACTATTATATGTACAGCAGCAATCACAAATTGGCATAAAAAGCAATAGAAAACAGTGAAAAGCAATAGGCAATACTGAAGGCCTAGAGGGGACCAGACCATATACTAAGAAAGTGAAATGCGAAAGCCGGGTCCCCACCCAAGGAAGTGGAATTGGTAGAGGGGAGCTGGAGGAACTAGGAAACCCCAAAGGTAAGTACCAGAGTGCCCCCCAGCGACCAGGAGAAAAGAGGTAAGTTACAGTTTTTTCCCTGACCCACCAAAAGGACTTCCGAGAAGGATATTGCAAAACGCAGACAAGACTGCAAGAAACTAGAGGTGGATCCTGGAAGAGTAAGACCTGGAAAAGAAGGGCACCAAGTCCAGTTTACGTAGGATGGTCCGGTCGTGGCAGGAGCCACAACCCACCCATCTGTGGATGCAGGAGTTGGTCGACGGGGAGACAAAGATGGTCAGCAATGCAGCACTGGAGCAGATGAAGAGTTCCTAGGTGATGCAGTCGACGTCCCACGCCAGATGAAGAATTGCAGTCAGTCTGTGGTGTGGAAAACCCACCAACAAGCCTTGGCAAAAGCAAATGTCGCAGTAGGAGAAAAGTGGAGCTACCGGGTACCAGCAAGGTCCAGGGGGACTCAACCCATGGAGGGGAGTCTCAGGTGACCATCAGCAAGGCAGAGAGTCTGGAGGAGGAGAGGCAGCCCCCACAGAAGACCTACAGGCAAGGAGCCCAGGAGCTGTAGAGAGGCCCACAGCACACCTGAAGAGAGATCCCACTTCACAGGCGAAGCACATTGAGGGCTGTGCTTCACGGAGAAGAGTGCCGAGGGTAGCTGCAAGAGATGCGGTGCATGGGGGTACTGTCCTGCATGGGAAGGCAAGGACCTACCTACTCCAAAGTTGGGCAGCTGGTAGAGAGGACCAAGGAGACCACTCCAGACTACCACCCCTGATGCAGGATCCACGCAGCTCAGGAGGAGAGGAGAGGAGAGGAGATCCACTCAGCCGGTTGTTGTTGCAGTTGGTGCCTGCGGATGCAGATAAGTGACTCCTTCACTTCAAGGAATTTTCCTTCTTTCTTCTCATGCAGACTGAAGACTTGCTGCCCTCAGAGGAAGCACAGCTGGGCAAATGTTGCAGTTGCTGGAAGGAGTCGGAGAAACAATGTTGCGTGGCAAAGTCGTCGCTGGAGCTGCAGATTGTAGGTTCCTGTGAAGTCCAGTTGCGGTTCCAGTGGCCAGAAGTCAAAGTAAACGTTGCAGAGGAGTCCTGCTGGAATCTTGCACGTCAAATCTGAGGACCCACCCAAGAGGGAAACCCAAAATAGCCCAGAAAGGGGGATTGGTCACCTAGCCGGGTGACCACCTAGGAGGGGGCTGTGTATGTCACCTCCCTGACCTGGCCACTCAGATTCTCACAGAGGCCTCTGCCAACCTTAGATTCAAGATGGAAGAATCAAGTGGCCACCTGGAGGAGCTCTGGGCACCACCCCTGGGGTGGTGATGGACAGGGGAGTGGTTACGCCATTTCCATTGTCCAGTTTCACGCCAGAGTAGGGGCTGAGGTCCCTGAACTGGTACAGACTGGTTTATGCAAGGAGGGCACCAAATGTGCCCTTCAGAGCATACTAGTAGCTTGGCGAGGCTACCCCTCCCAAGCCTTGTAATGGAGAGGGTGTTGCCTCTCTCTTCCAAAGGAAATCCTTTGTTCTGCCTTCCTGGGCATGAGCTGCTCAAGCAGCAGAAGGAGGGCAGAAATCTGTCTGAGGGGTGGCAGCAGCGTGAGCTGTTCGGAAGACCCCATAAAGCTGGTAGGAGCAATGCTGGGGATCCTCTAAGGAGCCCCCAAAGTGCATGGAATCATACAATCAATACTGACAATAGTATTGGGGTATGATTCTGACATGTTTGTTACCAAACATGCCCAGGTTCGGAGTTACCATTATGTAGCTGGACATAGGTAGTGACCTATGTCCAGTACAAGCGTAAAATGGCGTCCCCGCACTCACGAGGTCCAGGAAAATGGAGCTGGAGTTCGTGGGGGCACCTCTGCTCCTGCAGAGGTGCCCTCACACACAGGTACTTGCACCCTACCCTCTGGGCTAGGAGGGCCTACCATAGGGGTGACTTACAGTGACCTGGTGCAGTGGCCTGAAGTGAAAGGGTGCAAGCACCTTTTCACGCAGGCTGCAATGGCAGGCCTGCAGACACAGTTTACATGGGCTCCTATGGGTGGCATAATACATAATAAATGCTGCAGCCCATGGGAACCCCTGATCCCCCAATGCCCTGGGTACCTGGGTACCATATACTAGGGACTTATAAGGGGCACCAGTATGCCAAGTGGGGTGTGTGTGTGGTCCAAGCAACCAAATTTAATGGGAGAGAGCACTGGGGTCCTGGTTAGCAGGATCCCAGTGAACACAGTCAAAACATACTGACAACAGGCAAAAAGTGGGGTAACCATGCCAAAAAGAGGGTACTTTTCTGCATCTGACAAAAGCAGAAACCCACTGACCTATTCACATTATATACACTTTGTGATCTGCATGTAGACGGCCTTTGTAGCAGGCATAGTAACCTTGTACGTTATGATGAGTCAAAACTTCCACTAGACAAAACTTCAGTCTCTCTCCAGAATGACCATTAATCACCGGAATTATCTTAAGATTTTTATTGTTGCCTGAAAACTGTTGGTGGCAAGGAACATCCAGCAGGTGCTTTTAAAGTCACAATACAGTATACTTGCAAACATAGCACCCCATCCTAAGTCAGCACCCAGTGCGGCAGCACCGGTTGCATCGCCCTAGCTGCCTTACCTAGCCCTGTCCATCTCTTAGGCCATCTGGTTCTTCCTGGGACCCATGCTGTGTGCTGGTCTCTCCGCTGTCTATCCAGCAGTGTCAGGCTCTGTTCCACCATAGCCTGTGAAGTCCTGTAAAGCCTGTGAGCTGCCACAGTGCTGGCTTCGCATCCACATGCCATTGGCAGGAAATGAGATTTACAGACAGCCCTTGCCCTTCAGAGCGGGCTTTCACAAATACCAGGAAGGCTGAGGGAGAGACAGGGGACAGAAATGTTGGGGGGGGGCAGGATGTCAACTTAGGGGACAATAATTAGCACTGGGGCAGGCAAGCTGGAGACAGAGGAGAGAAGAGAGTGAGAGAGAGGCGATAGAAAGGGGGTCCCTAACAAACACTGGCGCACAGGGTGCCACTAGCGCACTAAAGCCTGCCCTGCTCATATCTCACAGTAACTCAACAATACTGTTTTTAGAAAGGGAGATACTCTGCAACACAGCACTGTATTTAAAAAGAAAGGGAGTTACTTAGCAATAGTTTATTTAATTACCCAAACCTCCTTACCTTCTCAAATCTTGCTGCTGTCTTCAGGGATCGATCTTCAAGGGACAGGAAGGGTTGGGCTCAGGAGGGACTGGATGCATACAGCAATCAACAAAGGGCCTCTCCTCTCCCTTTGTTCTCAGAAGTGCAGACTGCAGGCAGCTGTGGCGGCAAGGTGAGAAAGAATCCCTTTTGTGCTGCAGCACAACAAAAGGGCAGAGGGCGAGTGTCCTGGAGCCAGGTCACAGGTCAAGTGCAGGGCCATGTAGGCAGCGCTTTCATGCGCTAATGGCCCTGCGAATTACAGGAGAAAGGAAAATTCTTCTGTCCCCTCGTCCCCCCACCCTTGTCCCCCGTGTCCCCCCCACTCCAAAATCTGGGGGGGACATATCCCCCGCGTCCCCCACACTTCCTACGCCCATGGGTCAGAGCGCCTACGCTACGAGACTCAGCAAGACAGAGTCGGCTCCCGCATGCTGTAAGCGGTTGAGCAGAGCGGTCCCCTCACGCCCGTTCGCCAGGGCAGTTACGAGGCCACTACAGGCACTTTGTTCCTGAGGCAGAATTGATTAAAATACAAGCTAAAAGGAGTTAGAAGCAGAAGCTTCTTTTCCTACAACAAGTGCCTCTCTAATATGGCCTACCTTCTCTCTGGGGTCCGAGTACACCCATTCGCATTTACGGAAGGCCCTAGACAAGGAGGTGAGAAATCGACTTCGGTCAGAATACCCATGACCTGATATCCCTGGCAAGGTGGCCATGACACCCGATTTAGACTCTAACCTGGCTACTTTTATAAAACACTCTACCAAAGATCCCAAGAAGGACATCTACAGATTTTGGATGTCCTGTCAGGACAAAGTCCCCGATCTTGCAGGCCCTATATGCAATATTTTAGATCTGGCAGTGCATGCAGAAGAATCAGGTGCCCCCATACATCCAGACACCCTTTCCGGTTGGGCCCAACGCACTGTATGCCTGCTTGGGAATGCAAACTGCGCCATATTTATGGAGCGGAGAAGGTCCATCTTATTGAGGATAGACCCTAAATTGGCAGATCTCGCCAACGCGGAGCCAAGCATGCTAGCCAGTGGTCTCCTTTTTGGGGACAGGTTTGTCAAGGACATGGGCAAGTTTGTCCACACGTTTACGGCCTTCTACAAAGCACCAACCTCCATGAGCAAGGTATTCCAGAACCTCCTTTTTGCGAGGGCTGGCAGAAATTGAGGGAGTCTGTCCAGCCGCTCTTCCGCTCGCAGCTGTCAACAAGGGTACGTCCCCACAGGCAGAGGATATCAGTCCCAACCCAGGGACACCTTCTACCCCGCCAGGACATGGGCAGGCTGTGCCCGCGGTAACAGGGGCAGCTACCAGAGTAACTACAACTCTACTCCTGGTTTGCAAGGTAAGTCTGATCTCACCCTTCACAGTACAATTGGGGGGCAGAACCAGATTTTTTTCTACACAAGTGGGCACTATTGACATCATACCCATGGGTTCTAGAGAGAAGCAGCAGGCTTTCATTTAGAATTTTTCGGGGATCCCCAGCAGCCGTCTCTACCACAACCAATCCATTTTTCCCAGATCAGTAGTTTATCTGACAAGAATACACCAGTTATTGCTCAAAGACGCAGTCGTCCTAGTTCAACCAGATCCGTCGGGGTTTTGCCCAACATCTTTACGGTAAACAAAAGAGACGGGTGGGTCTCGTCTGGTAATACATTTGAAGGAGTTCAACAACTGGATCCTCTATCGACACTTCAAGATGGAAGGGATCCATCTGCTCAGGGACATTCTCAGGGAGGGCGACTGGATGGTTCGTCTGGACCTCAAGGATGCCTATCTCACAATTCCGATTTTTTCCTCCCCAGAGGAAATTCCTTCAATTCTGTTGGGAAGGGCAGTGTTTCCACTTTAAGGTGCTCCCTTTTGGTCTTTTTTTCCGCTCCTTGGTGCGTCCAGTGGCGAAGCACCTTCGGTCCAAGGGAGTTCGAATGATTCTCTATTTGGACGACATGTTGCTCATGGCTCAGGATGCCCAGACTCTAATACTTAATTTGGACTGGACAGTTGGTCTTCTCCAGGATCTACGTTTCCTGATCAATTCCAAGAAATCGTCTCTAACGCCATCTTGTCAAATAGAATTCCTGGGGTTCCAGATCGACTCTGCTTCCTCTCTTCTCTCACTTCCAATGAGGAAGTTGCACTCAATCCAGAAGGAGATCAAATCCACCCTCCTCAAGGACAAATTCCTTGCCAGGATAGTAGGTCTACTGGCCTCCTCTATACAGGCCATTTTCCCGGTGCCTCTTCATTACAGTGCACTTCAACGTTTAAAGATCCATCATCTTCAGAAGGGTCTATCGGACTCAGACCTCATCGATCTCACCCCAGAGACTTACAGCGAGCTCCAATGGTGGCTGGACCACATGTCGGAGCCATCTTCGGCTCTCGACCAAACGTCATTCCTGAATGGGACTCCAGCAGGTGAGGCTGGGGTGCGAGATGCAATTCCCTTTCCACATGAGGCCGCTGGTCGAGAGGAGAGTCTCTTCTTCACATAAATTGTTTGGAGTTGTTAGCAGGCTCCTTTGCCATAAAAACATTGGCTCCGCACTCAAATTGTTGCGTTCTGCTGTGCATGTACTGCGTTTCCACGGTCCATTACGTCAACAAGCTGGGCGGCCCGAGATCGCAAGTGCTAGCGGAGATAGCGAAAGCCCTGTGGCATTATTGCCTTCAGAATTAGATTTCGTTGACGGCGGAGTACCTTCTGTGCCAGCTCAACACAATAGCGGACTGGAACTCCAGGGACCTTAGCGGGTGGAAACTCCACCATTCGGTGTTCCAAGCCCTTCAATTGAGATGGGGTCAATGTCAAATAGACTTATTTGCATCTCGGCTCTCTCACCAACTCCCTCGGTTCTTCTCCTGGAGACCGGACGCCATGGCTCTAGCCAGGGATGCTTTCCTCCAGCTGTGGCAGGGCTCCCTTATATATGCTTTCCCTCCCTTCATAATGATTTAGACGGTCGCCACCCAAACTCTACACCAGAGGGCTGAGTTGATATAGATTACTCCTTGTTGGAGGGCTCAACCCTGGTTCCTCATGCTTTTGAAAATGTCCAGGGACCTTCCGGTTCTGATTCCCTCATTTCCTGAATTATTGTTGGACCCAGCAGCGAAGTCTCATCCTCTTCTCAGTCAGGACAGACTGCAACTCATGGCATGGTGCATTTCTGGCAACGTTGGCACCTACCAGAACTTTTGAACCAGTCTACCGCTTTCATTGCTGCTTCATGGTCGGACTCCACTCACAAACGCTACGCATCCGCTTGGCATAGATGGCTGGGTTGGTGCGACACACGAAGTCTGGATCCCGTGGGGGCTCCCATTACTGCTATAGTCAATTTCCTAGCAGAAATGGCTTCTGACGGTCTTAGCTATTTCTCAGTTAATAATTATCGGTCAGCCATTTCGGCAGGCTACACATTTTTAGACGGGAAACCATTGGGAGAATATCCTTCGGTAAGTAGGGCAATGAAAGGTATCTGTTTGGCTAATCCTCCCGATCCAAAATATACAGTATTGTGGAATGTTAACATTATCCTAGCTTTCTTAAGACGCTGGCCTTGCAACGCCGATCTATCCAGAAAACAACTCTCCGCTAAGCTGATGATGCTTTTGTGTTTAGTATCATTTAGACGAGTATCGGATGTGAGAGCTCTAGACATTTCTGTATGCACTTTTGCGGTGTTACTTTGGCTATTTCCAGAAGGACAAAAACTTTTTCCTAGTTTTCCTGAGGACACTAAACTTTGTGTTGTAAACTGTTTAAAAGAATATGAGGATTGTACCAGGGAATTTCGACAATCTCCAGGAGGTCAACTGTTGATCGCTTTGCATAAACCTTTTCACCTAGTCTCCTTAGCTCGTTGGTTGAGATGGATTTAGTCTGAAGCAGGAGTTGACACCTCTAAGTTTGGTGCTCACTGGGTGCGAAGGGCAATGGCACCAAAATCCTTTTCCCCGGGATCCCAATTACAGGATATAATGAGAGCAGCTGACTGGTCATCTGATTCTTCATTCAAAAAATTTGATTACACATCGATTTCAGAGGTGGCTTCTATTGTGTTCCAGCAGCTTTAAAGAATTCCGAGCTGCATAACGTGGGTTTGGGGAGGACTCGGGGTGATCTACCCCTGGGAAAAATTTTGAAGAAAAAAAAAAGTGGGCAAACGGTGCATTTTGAAGCAAATCTGAGAAAGCAAGAAGGTTAATAAAGCAACTTTGAAACTGTAGTTGTGACATCCTTTAGAAAAATATTTGTGGTAGTGTGCTCCAAATGCACCACCACTTAGCTACATACTACACTCTATATCACTTCCATTGTGAATGGTTGTAGGCTGTTGCTTGTGTTTTTCACAATCCCTATGACTTCAGTCAGGCGCGCAACATTAATGATAACACCCCCTGCCCTATTTTGATAAGTGTTCCAGCACCACTGCAGCCTTTAGTCATGGCAAACCAAATCAATAGACCTTCACTCAATGTCTGCCCACGCACTTCCCCAGTCTGGAACTGGGCCCAAGGGTGCTGATGGTAAGTGGCACTTTGAGCAACCTCACCTCAAGCCAAGATTGAATGCTGATCATCTGCTCTTAACGGGAGATTTGCATTTTCACTGCACATTTGGAGGCATCTGATGCCAGAGGGCAGCCTGTAAAGGTGCTGCTTGCTTGCACACCTTCGTTCAAGGAAGGCCCTTCTGCAACATGAGACAGGAGAGTTTATTTATTTCATGTCTTTGTATGTTGGACTTCTATAAGCATTTTTATGCTAAAGCACTTTGCAACATTTAATGAGACAGTATAATATACAAATGGATATGAAGGAAATCAACAACAACATGAGATCTGAAAAGAAAAAAGTTGATGGTGAAAAGGAAGGATGGAAGTCTGCTAAGTCTGCTGGTAAATATTAAAGCCACCGCAGGCTGACTCATTAAGGTGGAACGATGATAACTGCTAGACAGTGTCACAACTGTAGTTATCTTTCTGTTGATTAATAGAGGCAGGTGAGGTTTGGTAGATACAAATATTTTGCAACATTAACAACAGTGTAGATGCCAAGCATAAGTGTGGAAAGTGGTTTAGACAGTAAACAAAGATTTCGGCCAGATATCTAGATAATAAACAGTAATTCCAAGTACTGGCAATGATCTAGGTAGTAAAAACGTGTTATGTCACTGGTCTAAATAGTAAAGACATTCTTACTGCGATTAATCTAGATAGTAAACTCATCACTACTGCCAGTAATCTAGTTAGTAAACACAGGACTACTGTCAGTGATGTAGATAGTTAACAAAAGTACATCCAGAGATTTAGATAGCAAACACAAAAGTACTGCTGCCAGTAATATAGATGGCGTAGGTGAAATAGTCTGACACTAACGGTACAGCAGCAAAGCAGCAAACATACAACCAGACAAATGAAACCGGAACATGAGCATCTTTTTAGCACGTGCAGAGATGCAGATTAAAGCTGATGGATGTGAGTAGCCACTGAAACTGTCTTCAAAGTACCAAGTGACAAAGAAAACTGGCCCTCGTGGCTGCAAGATACCGTCAGGCATCTGCAGCGATCCATTCTTTCAAAGCAGACACCCTGTTTGCTAGACAATCCACTTGCAGAAGATGCAGCAGATGGCCCCCAGCAGGAAAACACAGCACACATGCAGTTTACCTCTCTCGTCTAGTGAGGATGGAAGAGCCCGCACAGCAGAGCGTTAACCACCTAAGCTGTCCATTTCATTTGTTCTGTCTGTGCTAAATATAGTCAGGAGTCCAATAGACTATATAGACAGTTTAGAGAAAAGTGTAAAACACATCTGCCAAATGTCCAGGACTCATATATACATCGATCTTGTTGTCAAAACCATTGCTAGCCTAATCCTACACTCCTAACAATCTCATGCTTTCTTCAGTCACTAAAATGATGTAACTTGAGCGATTTTATTTCAGTTGTGGAAATAATTTGTACACAGCAAAACAACATCCGTTTATCTTAAGCAACATTTGATTGTAGGGGTGTTGGTGCTGGTTTTGAAGTAGGAAGAGATGCCCAGGAAAAGGGGGATGTGAGAATGGTGAAACTAAACAGACTGCCTTTCGTTCATTTAGGTGTTGCTTTAAAAGAAACACTTTTTTTCTGAAGCTGCTCAGCTTTTCTTCACGTCTTTTGGTCTGAATTTGATCTCGGGTAGCGAGTTCTAGAGAGTGGGCGCGGCACCCACAAACGGTTTATGTAGATTGGCAGTCAGTGCCCGGTCACATTTGATTTTTTTTACTTTAGCCAGAGCCTGTTTTGCTCCTTAACTCTTTCACCCCTGAGCAGACACCTAGGGACACGATGGCCCTTACTGTGTGACCGAGCGCCATTCACAGCAAAGACACTTTTCCCCATTTATTTCTCCTCGTTTGTTACAGTGCGCAGCGGTGTGTACACCATGACCTGCTGGTAATTGTTCTTCAAATCGCATCAATGCCCTATGGGTGGAGCAGCTCTACATAACAAGTAAAGTATGCGTTTCTATGATGAGGGAAGGGCTTAGCCTTCCCAGAGATCCTCCCTCGAACTGCTTGTGACATTATTTAGGAGCACCGCTCAATCTGGGATGTTATCTGTCCAAACCATCCATCCCACCATTGTCATTGTGTGGATGCGACCCGGGCTCATCATTACCCCATTTGTAGGCCATGGAGCTCCGCGGAGAGCCCTTAGTAGGGGTGCCTGGCCTGGCTTGATTGACAGCATATTTTCAGAAGTAATTCAATTGCCAATTTGAAAACTATCCTGTTTTCTTAGAAGACAGGCCGGCATGAGTCGTACGTGATTTAGTGATTTTCCGAGAATTTGTGAGCTGAGCTGCCTCTGGGCATGGCATGCATTGCTAATGGAAGTTGTTGTGACCATGCTTTGTTCGTCATTGTACAGGTGGGCCCTCCAGCCCTCCCCTGCCTCTCCTGGGCTAATCTACACACTGCTTCCTTGCTGTTTATGTTGGTAAACCGCATGGAAGCAGCACGAGGATTGGCTCGGTCAGGCGAACACTGCGCTCCTTGGGAGACTTGGGGGCGCCTAGCATTGCACTGGTACAAGAGGGTTTAAGTGCGCATGCCGGGCTGGTAGTGGTAAGGCATTCGTCCAAACTAACATGCACACTTCACTCCAAGGCCCATCTGAACCTCTCACTCATGCAGAAGGCAAACTCTGGGCAGGCGTGCTGAAATAAAAGCAGTTCACTGCGGCTGGGCTGAAAACTGATTGATTCAAAACACTTATGGGGTCCAACCCACTGGCAACAAAACAAATGGGGGCAATTCCCCTACACCCCAATAAAGAAACCACCCCTGCGCTCTGGACCAACGACAAAAACTATGAAAAGAGCACATCTTTTATTCATAGGTGCGGCACCAAAAGACTTTGCACATATAATGTACTTCAAGTCAACACCATTCTAACGAAGATGTTCCAGGGAGTAGCTAGCCACCTGGCGCCATTTCATCGGTATGAAGCACTATATAAATAGAACCGCAGCAAGATACAATTGAGAATATCGGCTTAGATGAGAAATCTTCTGGTGAGGTGAGTGTCTGATTTGAAATTTCTATTGCAGGTATCGAGGTGTTGGCAGTTTTGCTGCAGTGGTATTAGGTTTGGGGAGTAACCGTCCAATTTATTTCCTAAGAGTAACAGTCTGCCAGTGGAATTGTGGCTATTGTCACTGTTGTGTAAAATCCGAATAAGACTTTCTAGTGCTACCAAAAGCATTGTGACAAATAAACTCGTATCAATCCTACATCCCACATACCCCCTGTGCTCTTTAAAGAAACTAGCGTGAGGGGTTACAACCTATGTGTCGGGCTAAAGTATTGAAATATGCTTGACTCAGGACTAGAATATTAAAACAAACCTGAAAGTCCCTGCAATTTGTAAAATATCAAGTAAGGTAATAATACTTGAACCCACTCGTTTAATAATGTGGATTTCTCAAAGAACATTTAAGGTAGATATTTGTTCACTTTCATGTTGATACATACAGTACACCAAAAGAGACCTGTTCATTTTCTTAAAGTCACATAAAATCATTTGAATTTTCTGTTGATTCGATCAGATGTAATGTCTGCTTATTTCTGTTTTGGATGAAGCAGTTCTGAGTCTGCCCTCACACCCTAGGTTTCTCAAGTGGGCCTGTTGATCAACCTTTTCTTTTGATTTATCTATTTTTAATACAGTATCAAACTTTGCCTGCTCCTTCATCTGGATGTTAATTAAAAAAAAAAACCTTGCCTCCTCTTGAACACATTTTTTTATTTTGGATGTAAAACTTCCTAAGGATATTTTTTTGCAAGTGAAAATCTCAGCAGAAGCTTTGGCAGGAGATTTTGCTTCAAAAAATGTTTGTAATTTTTTGTTGTTGTAGAAATCTTTTCCCTCTAATGAAGGTGATTGAAATTTGTGAGCAGTGCAGATGTTCTGAGTGCCACCCCGCTTTGCCAGCTAGGTCTGTGGTTTATATGCGTGCTAGTTTGTATGTGCTACTTTGCCTATTGAGAGTGGAACACAGCAACCCAGTTCATTCATCATCCCTTTATGTTTATATAGTGTGAATGTTTCCCGTTTTGAGGAAAAATATTTTTGTCCCTCTACTCAGCAGTGTAGGTGATTCACCTGAATCCTGGATTTGATAGCAAAATTTATTACACTGTGAAAATCTTCATTTGGCCTAAGAATGCAGTTGATTTTTAAAGGGTCTTAAGATGGCACGCAGTTCTCATTTGTGAATAAAGGACAGACATTTATCAGAAATTGAAATGGAAGCTTCTTGAGTGCTTCCTGTTATGGTTAGTAGTGATACCTGGAAATTGGGCCTATCCTGTGTTACGTTTGATTACCCTGGTAACATTTCTGCTGTAGATCTGTAGCATGGAAAGGTCCTGGTCTCGAGCATGGCACTGATCCCCTAATAAAGGCATTGGGATTGTATACGGTCTCGCACTTTTTTTTGCAGTTAGATTTTTTTTTTTTAGTGCTTCATTTATTTCAGTACCTTTAAAAGGAGGTGACTGCATCTTCTGATAAGGTAGGTGCTAAATGCATGGTTGAATCCTGAGTGACCTGCTACTTATTGCTTAGTGTGTAATGACAACTGTCGGAATAGCCTGTCTGGATCCTGTGCATATCAATGCCTGGAATACCTGCTTGTGCTGGTTTTAGCAGATAGTTATGTTAAGGTGGGCCAATGTGTTTAAATTATTTACAACTCCCTTGATCCGCACACATACATTATTTGTCATATCATGTCAATTTAATCTCTTTCCTTTGAAATAGGAGTTAACTCGAAACTTCAGGCCCCATTTGGTTTGTGACCTTAAAGGCAAATGTATAAAGGTATCAAGGCCTTGGTAATAATTTGGCACAATTTAGTGTTACCTCATTATAAATACTGTTGGACAGGACCATGTACCACGGTGCAGCTTTGCTGTCAGCACAGAAAGGGACACTAAATTAGTCAATCAAATTAATTGAACAAGCATTAGATAATTTATTTAATGTCTTCCACTATTGATAGGGGCATCCATATATGGGTAATCTGGGATCAAGAGGCCATGGATTATACCCTTAAAACCACATTATTTACGATTTCTTTTTTGTTTCTGAGGCATTGACGGTTTAAAGTGCCTTTTTCAATTCTATATATCTGTAATAGGTTGTCTAACCACTTATACTGAGCTGGTATTTTACCTGTTATGACTCCCTGTTAAGCTAATGCATTTAGTACACCTCTGTAAACACACGATAAAACATATCTTACTAAACATTATCTAACATTATGGCTTAATTTGCTGAAGACCTATATCATCCAAGTTGGTAAACATTTGTGTCCTGTGCGCATCTAAAATAATTCCATTATCAATGCATTCCTCTTGCAAGGCTTTTCCCATCATCTTTAAAGCTGGTGCAATACTTTGCGTTCTGGTAAAACTTTAAAATGATAATCGTCTTAAAAAAACATTCTTAGTAAACTCCAGGAACCCATTATAAGCATTAACCTCCTGTGCAACCACCAGTCAGTATTCCAGTTGAAATGTAGCACTGACACTGGAACACTGCAGCTACTTCATGATGCTCAGGTGGTTCCATCTTTCTGTAATACATTTTTCTTTCTTTTGTTGTACTTATCAGTGGCTTTTGATACAGTCACTCGTGAAACTCTAACCTAGGTTTACCACATACAGTGATATAGTGTCACATCCATATTGAGAACTTACCAGTGGTTGCAAAGCCTTAGAGGAAGGAATTTTGATTACCACATAGTCAGACAGTATGGCGCAGGACGCTATGCTCAGCACATGGCAGAGTGTCTGCATAGCCTGGACTGCGCTGGTGCTTACTGGTGTGATCATTCTGAGGGGTACTCCGCAACTCTGAGGCAGTGCTAGATGGTAAGATCGGCATCCAGATAGTGGAGTTTTGCATGTGATAAAGGATGCTGGACATAGTCTGCTTTTTCCTGTACAATGACAACAGAATGAGTTGATGGAATGGGTGTTTTTCTGAGCCTTATTAATTGCCCTTTCCAAGATGCTGGTCTGATCAGAGTTCCCAATCCTAAAATGTAGTTTAGTATTTTCCTATGAAGTCTGTCCTGTATATATGAAAGAGAAATAAATTACAGAAGTATGCATCATAAGACATTTGTGTGAATCTTTTGTGGATTCACATACTGTGCATTACTCCGCCATCTAGTGGTTGGGTCCAGCATTCTCCACCATTTTGTAGTGCTTCTCTATTTTGTTTTTTGTTTGTTGATTGGCCTCATCGGTACCTCCATTTGGTGTCCCCTGTCACGTTGTCAAGCCTCCTCCAGAAACTAGCACTTTGGTAGCCATCTTCAGATTCTTTTTTTCAGACGTACGCCCTGGAAGCCTGCCGAAGGATCTCCAACACGGAGAAGAAGATTACAACAAAAACAATTGAGAAAATCGCTGAAAGGTTCACCGGATTTATTGACATCACTGACACAGAACTTTGAGAGAAAGATTAAGAGAATGCAAGTTCAAATTCATAAGAACTTTGGTGAATGCCCATTCAGGGGGCTTTCTGAAGGGCCTTGATGGAGAATACATCTTTCCAGTTTTGTAATAACTGCCATAACAAGTTCTCTCAAAAAGACAAACACCCAGTCTGCAACCTTTGTCTATCCTTCGAATACTGGATTGAATACTGCAACGACTGCTTGACATTCATGTTGAAAATGCTGAGTGTAAGGGAGAGACAGAAAAGGGCACATCACTGCATGCAGAGACAGCAGGTGACACTATCGAGTGACCTAGGTCTCCCCAGTAAAGAGGAAAATTATGTTGCAGAAGAAACAGGGAAGTGACAAGATAATCAACGTTGAGGAACAGGTGACAAAGAAAAAGAGACAAGGTAAGAGAAACATCGCTTTCGGAAAAAATTGTCCGTGCCAAAGAACTCTGACTCATGGACGTCAAAAGGGAGCCTACTCTTTGAAACACTTGCCGTTGGCAGGCACGCCCCTAGAGAAGGAGCCCCACGGACTCCAGTGGCAAAAAGACACTGGAAAAACACAGGGCATTTAAAAAAGACTGGCCAAAAGCATAACACCGAAGCTTGTCGACCAGTACGTTGTCAAAAGATTCTTTGACGTGCAAAAGGAAGACTGCCAGTCTTGACCCCAAGGAACGGGTCACCTAAATCAAAAGAAAGCAAAAAAGACTGGAGGCCGAAATGTTCACTCTTCCGCAAAAGAAAAAAAGGAGTTTGACTATAGTTTGAGAGGATTCAGGATCCCACCAAAAGCATGGATGCTGAAAGATCTCAGGGACAAAGTGGTCGAGGTATTGGAACCTGCCTTGCCCCCCCCCCTGCGGACACCCATGCTCATGACTAAGAATCTCAGGATTCAAACCAGAGGTGCAGGCCAGTATCTTCAATAGCCCGTTCAATGGGGAATAGTTTTTCTGGCAGCACAGTGGATGACAATCTGAACCAAATAAAGAAAGATAACAAGACTGTAAAGTCAATTGGAGCCCTGCTATTTTGTGGAGGAATACATAGATGAACACCACCAACACGCAGACCCTTGTGAAGGGGACGTTTTCAGAAAGGAACCCCACAGCAAGGTTTTCAGGGGGCCTGCCAGGCAGCTGTGTCCCAAAAAGGATGGCAATTCGAACAACAGGGCAGACAGCTTTTTTGTGGGAGAGGAAGGGGTCTGCCCCAGAAGGGAGTATCTACTGAGAAATTCATTCCGAGGAGGAAATAACATATCTCTTAAAAGAAGTGAAAGAATTGCTGGCAAAAAAAATAAATAGAAAAAGTTCATAAACAGGAAATCAGCAAAGGGAACCATTCAACTTATTTTCTTATTCCCAAAGTAGATGGCTCACTACGACCAGTTTTGTACCTAAGATTCTTAAACAGGTTCATAAAGACTCAAAAATTCAAAACAACAATTCTTTAAAAGGTCATCCCTCAAGTACAGGAGGTAGATTACATGGCAACTATAGACTTAAAAGATGCATAATCGCACATCCCAATGAATACACGACACAAAAGATTCCCACGCTTTGTGGTGTACAAGGTACAGTACCATTTCTCAGTGATGGCTTTCGGAATAAAATTCACACCAAGGGCGTTCACAAAGTGCCTAGCAGCAGCTCACCTCAGAAGCAGGGGTATACATGTCTACCCATACTTGGACGATTGGCCGGTAAGAGAAAACACTTTTGAAAAAAATGCAAAGAACACATTCAACACGTATTAAAGACACTATTCACTTCAGGATTCTCTATAAACACAGATATATCGTCCCCACAACTAGAGCAGGAAAATTTATTTCTGTGAGGAATAATAAATTCTGTTCAAGGGAAGGTGTTTCCCAACGAGAAGAGAACACAATCATTGATTGCAAAAACTCATCATTAGCAGAGGAGGCAAGCTTTGACAGTGAGGACGGTGGGGAAACTCCTGGGGAAAATGGCATCATGCATGCTCTTAAAACCATGTTCAAGACTTCGAGTGAGACCAATCCAGGAATGGCTGCAAGCTCAGCAGTCACAAGCAACAGGGAGTTGGGAGGATCTATTAGTTGCCATGCAAAGGATACAAGAGGGAGATAGTGTGGTTGAACATATTAAATATATTGCAAGGAATGAAATTTCAGCAGCCAATTCCTTCAATAACCGATGCCTCACATATGGGATGGGGAGCACACATGAGCTAACTCAATGTCAGAGGCGTTTGGAAGGTAAACGATGCAGTGCAACATATCAACATCCTAGAATTGAAAACAGTGTTCCTAGACCTAAAAGCCTTTCATAAGCAATTATCTGGTCAAAAGCAATGGTCGTTACAATGGAGCATCAATTGAGGGGAATTAAGAGATAGCGAGTGTAGCATGCTTAGTCACATTGTAAAGATGAGGACTGCAAGCACTTTATCTTGGATCAGTGCTGGTTCGTTCTTTAGTTTTCGGCATGCACTCGTACCCAAACTGAATTTCCTCCACTTAGGGTCCTTTGCACAATGTTTAGGGGATTTTGGAAAGGGTCCCACAGCATGGCCATCTGTATTTGACTTCCTCAGGGATCAAGAATGAACAAATATCTACATGCGTAGAGGTTTAGCTTACCAACCTCAGTTGCTTAGTTTAGACTCGTTGATTTAAGACGGCAGAAACTCTCAATGAAGATGTAGTGTGGAAGCTAACAGAGATGAAGGGGCAGTATTTTTCGTATTGTTAGTCTGTGTACTAGACTGTTTTATTGATGGCACGTGCTATTCGTTGGGCTGCCCTTGGGTCGTGATTGTGTAGTTTGTGTTCCCTTTTCTGGACTATCTGCAAACCAATTAGGGAGTTAACCCTTTTGTGTACATAGTTACATATAAATAAAGTTTGACTTTCATTCATTCTTTTGAAGGCAGGGTTTGAAGGTCTTTCTTTTTCTCATGCTGTCATCATAAATATAAAAGTGGACACTCCCGAGTTGTATTTTTGGATTTGGTCACTTATTTAAAAAGAGGAAAGCTAGGTTGTTCAAAAGTTACTCTCTTTCACCACATTTTTGGGGAAGGTAGGCCAGAGACTTAAAAAATGTTAAATTAGAGCTTTGTACGCTGGCATCACTCACACGTGTGTGTGTGTGTGTGTGTGTGGTATAATGGCTGGACCCTATCAACCTCACAGAAGTGTTTTTGCCACTTCTCTTCGTGTTTTGGCATATGGCTAATGAATCAGCAGAAGCTTTTTGAAAATGTAAAAGTTGGTAAGTAAGAATAATGCAGTCACCAGCAAAATTTATTTTGTGCTTTTCTTAATTCCATATTTTGTCATTCTAAACCTCAAGTGTACATTTCACAGGAACTGAGAAAGAGAGGAGCCGTTTCAAGCAGCTGAGGTCAGGTCAGGTCAGGTTGGGCAGAGCCTCCTGGCCAAACATTGTATTGCTTTCAGAAGCAACTGTGAGCATAATGCGAGTAGAATGTTTGTAGATTGACTTACTTAGATGTCCAACATTGATCCATGACAGGTACTTAGAAAATTATACTGATGCTGGCATCGTCCCGGTCAAATATGCTTTGACTCGGGATTGAGGTTTTGCCCTCCATAGAGGAAATCAATAGGTGATGCAGTCACTCATCTAGTGCAGGTGGCAGTGGTGGCCTTGAATAATGTTATTGCTTTAAAGGATGTGGAACTTCGGGCATTAGGACACAAAGCTACGGCTCTATCAACGTTAAAGTGCTGAACACCTCTCATATTCAAGTTGTTAGTGTCTCCTTAGCTGGTTAGGCATTTAGGGTGTAGAAAGCAAAAGCAGCCTAAGAGTATGATGTGGTCATTCAAATGTAATCATATAAACCCTTTGGTCAAACGTGGACAGAGTCTGCTGGGCCCCTTGTCCTGGTGTGATTCATGGAACAATTATTAGGTTCAAAGAGGTTTCAGCTTACTTATGCACCTGGTCGATGTAATAACCAATAAAAAAGAGAGAGGATCTCCAAGTCTCATAAGGCCCAAAAGCTTATCTGGCTAGAATCAGGTTCGAATGTTAAGAGATTATAGCTTTTCAGGTATTGTAGTGATGTTAGTTTGAGCTTCGAAAAGCACACTAGAGAAGTGTTTTGACAAATTGTGTTTTTTTTTTTTCGTAGGCATTTGTCAGTAGTAAAGTCATCACCTTTCTTGCCAGAGCCTACCACCACCTTACACATTTTCCCTTAAGGCTTACCCCAAAAGGTAGGGTATCCCATACTTACCTTGACTGTAGGGTCCACAGAACCTGATGGGGCAATCATAATGAACAGTAGGTGTAAGGAAAAAAAATACAAATTTATGGGCCCTTTTGCTTCCACGATCAATACACAACTGTTCATGTGACCTCTCAGCAGTGACATCCTCTTGGGCTTCCTCCATGATTGAGGCTTGCACCTGTATGTATGTGTTTGACACCGTTTAATCGTTTTTTTCCCAATGTTGGTAGTGAATAAACTAGCAATCCAGCATCTCTAATGTCTTTTATTTGTTTACATGGGCAAATTAACCATCTTGGCGTATATGTTGATTTTTCCAAACTTAAGACTCTAAAGGTGAGCTAGATCTGGTGCGAGTAAAGGTAGATCTCAACTGACTGAATCTAGCAATACCCTTCATTCTTGTATTCAAGCATTTTATCTATGTTTGAATTTTACTGAGTTTTAACAGCACGACTGTTAGACCGACCTGTTGCTAACAAAATGCATAGTGGATTTGGGTCCATCAATTTCAGCCATTTACTTATTTGATCAGGCATTGGCTTGAGACTTTGTCAGTCTTGTCTTGGCTTAACCCAATGGAGTATTCATCTCTCTATTCCTATTGGCTATTTGGCTGTGTCCTTCCAACTCAAATTGAGTGATTGCATTAAACTGCATCAAGGACTACTGTACAGATAGATTTGCCTCTCGGTCCCTTATGCTGGCTCTTTCCTGTGTCTCACTCTAATATTCAATTTATGTATATGTTAACATATTAAACCCAGATCTTTTTCGCTCTAACAGTACTTATTACTTTAAGTTAATAGGTTATTTATAGCTTGCACACAGATGTTGTTAAAGTCTGTCCCCATTTTTGCTCTTAATGTTTTTATTTTTTGAAGGAAGAAGGACAATATGTCCCTACAGTAAAATTATTTCCTACTGACACTCAAATGTTTATTGATTGACCTGCTGATGGACCCCAAATCTGGCAGGAATTGTGACAACCAAGAAGCAGATAATGTATAGGGCACTCAGTGGTTGACAGAGGCATCATGAGCAGCGGAGATCATGCTTATTCTACTACTAAAGACGTTATGTTTTTTGTTGCAGAGGATCTATCCAGCTGCGGCTCTGCAGAGGACCAGAAACGGCTTGCTTTGTTGGTGATGGAAACCTTGACTGTGCTCCTTCAGGGATCAAACACAAATGCAGGTACCTTTAGAGACAGTTGTGCTCTGCGGCAATTGGATTTTTTGTGGTTTCACCTGGCTGAAAGCCGTTGTTGTGGTTGCCGAATACTGCCTGATGAGAAAGTGTGAATTTTTATTTTGCCAAACCTCTTATCGCTTTTCAATGCATGTATATTTCTCTGTGTTTTTCAGTCACTTAACCCATATTCCCATCACGTCTCTTAAATCTCTTCCCATTCACACAGTTTCCTGTAAAAAGGCAGAAACTGTTGCATAATGATCCACAGTGATAGGAATATCATACAAGAGGCATTTCACAACATCGAAGGTAGCGGGACAAACAAGGGCAGAGGCTGATCAGGAGTCAAGTGTGTCATCCTCACTGGGCAAGATCATGGCATGGTATATATGGCTGAGATTCTGAGCAAGGGTTCCAAAACCTGGTCCAAAAAAGCCAGCTAATTATTTGTTATTAAGTTAACACAATCACTGACAGCCAATGTCCTTGCTAACTCAGAAACCACTTTTCTTGAATCAGGTTTCCTCCAGTGGTGCGGGATGCAAGTCTTTGCTTCTGTAAGGTCACCATAAGCTGTCAATTGACGAGAACATGGACTATACTTCTGATCAACATGTTTTTTATCAGTACAGACCCATTTCATATCAATAAGATGACCTGCCTACTTCACTGACTGAGATTATTAATTCAAGCATTCCATCCACCACTGCTTTGTATACTTCAGTCCAGTGCCGTAAGTATGACTGATATGTGCATTAGTGGGCCCCATGACTTAATTCATTCTGCCAATTGTAGTTGTGGTAGTCCTACTGCTCTATTAATGTACGAGGCTTTAGTGGTTTTACCACTAATAAACTAATGTTTACTAGCCATACAATTTGCAAAAATAAACAGTAATTTGCAGTATATGAAATTGTGTGATTGTGAATACTTGTGAGATGTGTATTTGTGTTCTTGTTCATAGGAGCATGCTGGGCAATTGACAAGCCATGATATAGCTGGCATTAACGTCTGTTGTTTTGACTGGCTTATGACACACTTTTTGGCTGTTGGGATAGGACTACACATCACAGAAGTCTCTGCCACCAGGAGATAGAGATGCATTTCCAGTAGCACTGCCTGCGTCAAAGAGGCGCATTAAAACAGTGAGGGTATGCCGCAGAGCAAGATGCGTTCGGGCGGCACCTGTGCCCAGACCAGACCAAAAGCGCACCTATCCAATAGCTGGGCTGTGCCACCCCCCCTTTAGATTACCATCTTTAAAGATGCTACAGGGCTGTTGATACTCCCGCGTAGGGCTCGTTAGAGTGTGTTTTTCTTTCATTCATACAGTCCTGGAGGAGATCAAGGTTCTGTTGTGTTTATTTGTTATAGTTCATTTGCGGACTTCTTGTCAGCTGGTAGTGGGGCAGGTTTAGCCCTTGGTGATATTTTTACAACATGGTCAAACCTAATACTTCCAGCAGCTTCTGGACTGGCTAAAAATCAAGTCCATAGATAGGTTAGAGATGGCAGTGGGAGTCATCAGTAATGAAATTGCCCTCTAAAAAAGAATATGGTCTTTGGGCCTTGGTGCTGTTCCCTCTGCTGACTTGATTAGTAGTCCCGCGTCTTGGCACCTCCTTCTTTGAATTTCATCTGTGTATCTGATTCTGGCAGGGTGCTGCTGCCAGCTACTTTTCCTGCTAACGCAGGGTCCTTAGTGACCAAGAGGAGAAAGAGGGGGGAAAAGCTTCTTGTACTGATGAACTAAGTCCAGGGGGACTTTGTCTGGACACTAATTCTATTGAGACTTTTAACTACGTTTCTATTGGATGACTCTTGTAATACATTTCTATTCATCCTCCATGCAGAGTTATCTATGATTGTGGATCAGCTAAAAGTTAATGTGAGCTCATGGCCCTTCTGCTCTCCCACAATGTGGTTGTCTCCAATACAGATATTGACTATCTGTTCGTAAATTCAGACCAGCTTGAAGATGGTTAGGGTATTTTATAAACCTCAGCTTGTTTCTGGCCATGCTAATCCTTTGCATGTCCCATTGTGTATGAGCCCTTTAGAACCACAAGAAAACTGTCGTAATTCCAAGGCCTGACATCTGGCTGCCACTGACAGCTATATTGGTGCTATGAGATTACCCATGGGCATTGCTTTAACCAATTGCTACAAAGCTTTATCAAGTTGCTCACAAGTAGACTGACTCCTCATTTCCCTCTCTAAGGTTTTAGCTGAGCCTGCTTTTCATATTCCATCCTCATTTCCTGAGAGGCGCTCCAGTGCTTCTACACCTTCATTCTTATTGGTTAGTTGGAATGTTGCGGGGATTAGTTCCAAGATTAGCAATTCATACAGGAGAGTGGTTATTAGTCGCTTTGGCATTTTAATGTTTTCCTAGAGATCTGGGCTACTCGCCCGCTACCATGTGATGGCTTTGCAGGTTTTTCATTTGCCCCCCCATCTCCTCTTGGCCAAGCTAAGGGTGGTCTTTCAATTTGGATTAATCTTATCACTTAAGATCTCAGTAGTCGAATAGAATACTCTTGTTCTACCTTACATGCTTTGTTAGTTAAAGACGCCATCAGTTCCTTTTATTCTTATTTGATTAATTTTTATAATAATTATTTTTCTTACGCAGTTTGTAGCCAATTCATTAAACTGTTTTCTTTGGTCTTTTTTTGAGGAACTTAATTTCCCACGTTTTGGGAGGGAGGTTCGACCAAATTTTATTATATGTGGTGACTTTAATGCAAAGCTGAGGTTTAGTACTGAGAGCAGGGGGAACTTGATTGTAATTGACAATGTTAAGGACCCAGATCTCAAAGGTTCTAACCTAGTGTTTTATATAGCAGTGGGCGACCTTGTCAATATTATCCAACTCTATAACAAAGTTACTCCTTCTGTGCCAACTTTTAAAGGACGAGGCCGCCCCTCTGTGATATTTTATATTTTTTCCAGATATTCTCTCCTCTGTTTTCATTGAGGGCTATACACTAGAAACTGATTACGGTGAAAACACCTTGGTGGTAGTAGGGTGTTTCCCTGTACAAAAAGAGGTTCATTCTGCAAGGCAGTTGCTGCCTCCGTCTCTTTCAGATGTCTGTCAAAGTCTCTGTTGGTTCCTGCTGGCACTGGAGCCTTTTTTTTTTTTTTTTTTTTTTTTTTCTCATTGCCGGCTACCTAGAGATTTTCCTCGTTGACTTGACAGAAGTTAGCCGGGGTGGATCTTTTGGCCTATTTTGGGAATCTTAGTCCATGCATTAAAGAAAGTCTAATGAAGCCTGTGAAGGCGTTTCTCAAGCAGTCTAGGTGGTTCAATTTCAAATGCTCTCCAACTAACCGTAAATTTAGGAAGGTCTTGGCTGCCAAGCCCAGGATGCAGGGCGAGGTTATTATTGCACATAAACATCGCAAAATTACGCTAAAGAGAAGAAGATATGATCTGCTAAGAGCGGAGTGGGAACAGTTGTAGGTTGCCGCAGTTACCGGGCAGTAAAATGTTTTGGAACACAGTTAACAGATTATGTAGGAGGGCTGCCCCGCATAACACACTGTGATGTGGCATTACTGGTAGCAAATGGGTGTCCCATTTTCAGTTATTAAGCTAGGGAGGATGAGAGGCTAATCCATTTGTTGTTGAGCAAGATGGTGGGTGGTGCACTTGTGTCACTCACATTAGCCAAAGTCACCCTGGCTGTTAAAGCCCAAGGGGCAAGGCCCCGTGGCCTCAGGTTATCCCTATTGATCTGATTAAGGGCAAACATGAGCTCTGGGGACCTTCGCTCACTAATGTGTTTAAAATCTTTGTGAGCAACCGGTTTCCTAGGTCATATTCACTCTTGGTGATTGTCCTGATTTTTAAGAACGGTGGCCCAGATGCTCTAAGGTACTACAGATCAATTTCTTTAATTGACAGTTTTGTGAAGAGCTTGGTTAAGGTTGTGTTTTCGAGCCTCAAACGTTGGTTTAAGGAAAACAAAATGTTAAATCCCTGTCAGTATGTGTTCAGTTCAGGGATTGGCTCAATGGAGCAGTGTCTGAATTTACATCTTATTTTGGGCAAGTGCAACCTCTCCGGCGCTGCCCACTGTACCTAACCTTTATGGACCTGTCCACTGCCTTTGATTGTGTTAACCATGCTAAGTTGTCGCTGCTTTTGTGGAAATGGGGGCAGACGTCTTACTGATCAGTTTTCTTCATACTCTTATATGCTACCCTGGATGCCAAAGTTTGTTACTGCACTTTTGGGAAATTGACTGACTTTTGATCTCTCCTAGGGAGTTCGCCAGGGTTGTATCCTGTCCCTATTATTGTTTACTCTTTACCTGTACAATCCTATAGCCTATCTAAACAGTGCCTCTGATGATGTCCATATGGTGGGGATGACCCACTTCCCAGCTTTATTATACACTGATGACAGTACTTATGGCACATACACCAAAAGCTCTTCATAAGCTGGTGGGCTCCTTGGTCTTTTATGGGCGAACTGGATTTAGTTACTAAATTCAAAAAAGTCTCAAATTATGGCTTGTGGCCCAGGTAAATCCAAAATTTTGAACGTACCCATTGGTAGCAACATCTGAACGAGGGTCAACATTTTTCCATACCTTGGCGTTCTTTTTGAGTTGCATACTCTGATTTGGAGTACTTGTTTGAAGATATCTAAGTCTTCAAGAGCTTTAATTAATTTACCACAGCACAAAGGCCGTATGACCTTGTTGCCTCTACTTACAATTTGTAAATCTCAGTGTGTTCTTGCTGCTTTATATGGGGCTGGTGTTTGAAGTTACTCTAACTTATCATCACTGCAGTGTGAGCAAAGTTGTCTGTGGACGACTCATTTCAGTTCCATCGTGTAGTCTAAATTACCTTCTGCATAAAAGAACTGTCACTGCATTATGTTTTGGATTTAGCGCGCTTGTCACCTTTGATACTGGAATCTAGTTGGACCTTGCAAGATTGAGGCCTGAGTAGGGGATTATCATGGACTGCTTATCCTGCGATTATGGGCTGAGTTCACCATAGCTTTCTTAGGTGAAGAATTCTGTATGTAAGAGGCTTCTCAGAATTCTTTGATTCACTGGAGTTACTTCTTATGAAGGTCAAATAGTTGGTTAAGCTTAGTTTGTTTTTTAAGTGCAACCAGACGGAGGAACTAAGGGAGTAATTTGTGAGAATTCTTTTAAGGATTACATCCAATTTAAGAGAATTAGTAACACAGCCCTGTATATAGATCTTTCTTTGGCCCGGTGGGAAAGGTCCCTCCTTGTTCTTTTTAGGGCTGGGACAATCTGGCGACTGTTAAGTTTTCTTCGTGTCCCGAGTTCGTTTAGTAGTAGCTTGCCGGGTTGTCCGTGTGACAGTGCATCCTCCCAGTCCGTTCTGCATTTTATGTTCTTCTGTAAACTTTTTAGGTTTTATTTTGATTGTCACTTATTTTATAAGCATTTATAATTTCGTTATTTTATTTGCAGCGTTTAGATATTGCCGAGGTGTCCTTTAGAGTTAGCTCTTTCCTGAAAGCCGGGATTAAAGCATGTAAATGAAAAGATAACTGGTTTTTAGTTTCACAATCCGTGGTTTTATGTCTGTTTTCTCAGATAATTTCTTGCATTGCCCCCCATCCCCGCCCTCCATTTCTGTGCCTAGCGGACCCTTAGAGGTTTTTGATATTAGAATCGTTTGTTGCTGGAGGGATCTGTCGCACCCTTTGTGTTGCTGCCATTTATTCCTCTGTAGCTCGCTTTTTTGAATTGCCTGTAGATTGTCATCTTGTACAGTATGTATGCAGTTTATCATGGTCCCTGGAGTGCTATTTAATGGTTTTATGAATTATGCATTTTGTAATTGTAGCTTTATGATTTTATTCAAAATCGAATAAAGGTTTATAAACTGAATGGAACTGACTGGCCTAGTGATGTAGGGAGAAAAATAATTAAATTACTGTCGCCACCTGGCAGACATGATGTGCTGGGCACTGATACGTAAATGCTATACAACTGTAGTGAATAACACAATAGCAAAATAACAATCTTCTGTGCTGCTGATGTGGCATTGAAACAAAGGTTGTAACGGACCCAGCTGACAAACCTTAGGTCTTCAAGCAATACAAAATAAAATGCTGACCTCTCAGTGACTGAATATGATGCTGGCATAAAGTGAGACCTTAATGGTTAATAATATTAAGGCTCCTCTATGACCCAGTGAATTTCAATTTATGGTAGCTGATGACAGGTACAGAGTCACAGACTAGTTATGTATTTGTTTGTCACAAACCTTGAATGTATTAACCAAATCGGGTACAGTAATATACATCAAGAAATAAGGAATGTAATCTGTTTAGGTAACTTTTCTTCTTCTATTAGTTCTCAGAAGCTGTATTGTGATTGTTGTGATGGTAGTTCATCTTTTTATGGTTCTACCGCACATGACAGCCAACACATTTCATCCTTCACATAGGTCTTTTTTTTTTATTTAAAAAACACTTTTATTGAAGCAATGCTCAGCGTACAATGCGTTAATCAGATAATGCAGAATATGTTCATTACAGCCAAAGAACCTGTTATCCATGGCACATATAGCAGTATGAGATTTCAGAGGTACATGAAACTTTCCGACAAGCCTCCTAGACACTATATCCACCCACTCCCTCTCCTCTCAGCCCCCCGGGCCCTCCCCACTCCTTACTCCACAATTCATCTTTAGAGTCCCTGAATGTTGACCATCGTGTCTAAATTTTCCTCATATTTCCCTGGGCAGCCACGGCTCTGATAGACCACTTTTTCTGCCCGCTGACACCAGTCCAGATCTCTCTTGCAGTCGGGGAAGACTGGTGCCCCATTCACCCCCCAACAATTGCACTACATTCGCTTAGCCACCCTAGCCGCCACATTCAGCCAAGTTTTCACATGTTCGGGCCATACTTCCTCCCCACCATAATGTGTAGTAGGAGCCATCTGGGAGTCCCACAGTATTTGGAGACCCATCATTTTGGACCTAATTTGCGTTATCTCCCTCCAGTAAGCCTGCATCTTCAGACACTCCATGTGATGTGAAAAAAGGATCCCGTCATGCCACAGCCTCTGACGCAGTGGTCAGTTGCACACCTCCCCAACCATTTTATTAGTAACCTGGAAAAGTATGCCCTGTGTAGGATTCTAAGTTGTATTAACCTGAAGCAGGCTCTAATGGCGATCTCCCTGGGGCTCTGAATTGCCTCCATCCGGTCCTCATCTTCAATCAGCCCTGTGTTGACCTCCCATGCCATTCAGAAATTCTGCAGGAGGTCAGGAGAGTTACTGAGTAACTTCCTATATATTAGGGAGATAGCTTTAGCCAGTATTGATTCCAGAAGGAGCCTATCCTCTAACGGCGCCGACTCCGGGGATTGCTCCCCTTCAGGGACATGACATCTCAATGCATGTCTCAGCTGCACATAACTAAGCTGTTCCAAGTTGGTCAAATCATACTCCTCCACCAGGACTGCGAAAGGCACAAACGAACCCCCTCTCAAGAGATCTCCAAAATCCTCAGTTCCAATCAGCCTCCATTGTTTAAATCCCTGTAATTTCCCAACCTTGCACAGCAATGTGCTGTTACAGAGAGTTGTCCAGTTTGTCAGTCTGTCTGCCCACCCGAGAAATTTGCTAGCCTCCTTCCAGGCTCGAGCCACTGCCCAGGTGTTTTGCGGCATCCAGCCTTTCCACCCAGTACCGTAAAGGGATGACCGATATCCCTTGTCTCCCATAGCCTTTCTGTCTACCCGATACACCGGGTCAGCCCAGGCCGCAGAGACCCATTTATTTATTATACTTAAGTGAGCAGTAATAGAGATGCATGTCTGGTACCGCCAGTCCCCCTTCGAATACACAGCATTGGAGCTTGGGCAAAGAGTTACAGAAGCTGACCCAGTCCCACAACAGTTGGCTAATTTCTCCACTGATTTCCCTGAACAGCTCAGGGGGCACCTGATAGGGAGTATTCTGCAAGACATATAGTAGGCGTGGAAGAGCCATCATCTTAAATAGGACTGCCCTCCCCATTAGAGCTATCGGGAGTCCCCGCCAATGAGCCACGTTCCTCCAGAGGTGCTCCAGCTGACTGTGCAAATTCTCCCTCAGGAAAGCGTTGACCGATCTGGTGATCTGGATACCTAAATACTTGAAACCCCCGTACACTACCTGAGCCCCACAGCGTGCCAGGAGTGGAGGGGATGTCCCTGTGACGGGGAAGACAAGAGACTTCTCCCAATTGATTATATACCCTGAGTATGTTCCAAAGATCTGGAAAATGTCGAGCAACCTATCCACCGTGGTGCGTGGCCTGGTGGCATACAATAGGATGTCATCTGCTTAGAGAGATGTACGTTCCTCCCAGACCCTGCGATTCCTGTTACAAGAGGGTCCTGCCTGATCCAGGCCACAAGTGGCTCCAGTGCAAGAGCAAAAAGCATTAGGAAGAGGGGACAGCTCTGTCTTGTTCCCCACTGCAGGGCAAATGGACGGGAGGTTGCCCCATTGACCCGCAACTTCGCTCTCAGGGCCTGGTGCAGGAGCCTAATCCCGGCACAAAAGGAGGTGCCAAACTGCATCTTGGCCGGAACGGCAAATAGATGTGTCCATTTAATACTGTAAAATGCCATTCAGGCATCCAGAGACATCAGGAACGCGTCCTCATGGTCACGCTCCTGTCATATGCAGGACACCATACATCTGCCTCAGATTAAGCCGTGTGCTTCTGTGCAGCATGAATCCTGCTTGATCTGGATAGATCATGGTCGTAATTACCTTTTTAAGTCTATTTGCCAGATTCTTCGCCAGCACCTCGGCCTCCACATTTAAGAGAGAGATGGGTCTGTATGAACTACAAGCTTCAGGGTTCTTGCCCAGTTTCGGTATCACCACTATCGTGGCCGTGTGTTGATCCACAGGGAGAGCCCCTTTCCTCCTACCTTTCCCGAACATTTCCATCATATGCTCCATCACTTCTTTAACCATTCATTTGTATAATCCCACAGGTAGGCCGTTAGGGCCTGCTGCCTTTCCACTCTGAAGTTCCATGATTGCGTCCCCGATCACCTCCTCAGTCAAGTCCTGCTCCAGTTCCTCCTGATCCTCCGTAGTAAGGGCTCAGAGGGGGATATCTTTTAAAAGGTCCGCACATTCATCCCGGTACGCGTGGATGGGGACTTGTATAGTTGCTCATAATTTGTGGCAAAAGCCTCAGCAGTGGCTTCCGCAGTAGTGTGTACCTCCCCATCTCTTGGTGTCCTCACCCAGTGCCTCCTCCTATCTTAACGTTCCAGCCAGTCTGAGTTTATTCGCTTTGTCTCTTACATCGTAGAGACAGCGTTGTATCGCCAGTCCATACGCCCTGGCCTTTTTTTTCAACCAGGTCTCGGAGTTCTTGTTGCCGTAAGTGAAGCCTATGGATTTGATCTCGACTGGGCCTCTCCCCCTCCATCACTTCAACCTCTAGAGTGGCAACTTATTTTTCTAGTGTCTCGTATGACAGATTGCGCTCCTTTCTGCCATTATGGCCTGTGTGTAGCCCTGCAGGACTGCCTTCAAGGCTTCCCATAGGACGTTTTGTGAGTCAACTGTCCCTACCTGAAGTATTGGGTCACCCATTCGCGCATCTTATCTTGGAAGGACCTGTCCTTAAAGTACCAGGAATCTATCCTGTATGGTAGAGATGACCCCACTCCTGGACCTGTCAGTCCAACCATCAATGGAGAGTGGTCCGATATACCCTGTGGCAGGAGATCTACCCCATGAAACTGTTCCATTTTTGTGAATTGAGTGAAAATGTAATCAAGATGAGAGTAACTTTTGTGTGTGTGTGTGAGGAGTACGTGGACTGTTTGTCCATAGGGTGATGTTCCCGACACAAATCAACTAAACACATTGTGTCCGCGAACGGTCTGAGCGGGCCCATATCGGGTCCACCTCTGATTCCGGAAAGCTTGTCCCGCTTCAGGTCCATTGCATCATTCATTTCCCCTCCCATCACCAGCGTTCCCATAGGAAATGTCAGTAACACCTTGGCTATCTCTTGAAAGGTTTCCACATGCAGTTTTGGGGACACATATATAGAACAAAGATTGATCTGTCCGCCCCAATAGTGCCCGTCTGTGTCACAAATCTCCCCAACGGGTCTATCTAGGTCATCCCCGAAGTGTAAGGGGCTGCTGACCTAACTAGGATTCCCACACCCCTGGAGCTAGAGGTGAAACCGGAATGTACCCAAAGGGAATAACCCATTCGGTCAAGTGCTTTGTACCTGTTGCCTCTTAACTGAGTTTCCTGCAGAAGGACAAAATCTGGAAAGTGCCTACAGATATACTGAAGGAGTATGGAACGTTTAATCTTGTTCCCTAGGCCATTTACATTCCACATCATGATCTCTACCTTGGAACTGTGTCAGGACATCGTAACTCAGTTACCACCAGTGTATCATTGGGCAGCAGCCCGAACCAGCCAACCGGCTCCCCCTTCCCTCTGCTCCACCCGCTCCACTCTGATGCGAGGCTTCGAGCATTGCCAAGTAATTGCATTGTAAACTTTTAACCAACCTCTGAACATCAGCAAACAACAGTCCATTGCCCCCCCCCCCTCCCTGCTACTCTGCAAGGCAGGCATAAGATAGCCCACCCCCCAACTTGCAGAGTGGCTGTTGCCCCCACTGAACCATTTAACTAAATTAGGATTGGCTGGCGTCGCCAAACAAGTTAGCCCACTTTTCCAACCCCTTTTTGCAGTTATAATAATACACATCCAGAATGGTTATTCCTCCTTCCAATCTTCAAACAGTACTGAGTGTGCACCCCATTTCTACACAGCGCTCAATAGCAGTACCTCCTCCCCATCATGCTTGTGCTGTTGAGACTTATCGCAGTTCGCCCAGGTCTTGTGTCTGTCGTGCTGCCCCACCAGGCGCTCAGGCCGTGGTCCTTGGTTTGCGCTCAGTTTGACGACCTGGGACTAGTTTGTGTCCTCTGCAGATCCAGGTCCGCCTCAGGCTGCTGCTCCACTGGCTTACTGGCCTACTGTCCTTGGCTACCACCTCTACATTCTTATTAGTTCCTCTTGGGGCTCGTCACCCGGGAGTATTCCAGCCTTCCGCCCACTCCCAGGCCTCGGCAGATGTGTTGAAGAACCAGGACTTTCCCTCTGACACCACCCGCAATCGAGCAGGGAAGAGCATCATGTATTTTATGTCTTTGGAGCGCAACATGTTTTTTGACCTCCTCAAAACGACAATGTTTTTCGCTGCACCTGGAGCGTGAAGTCTGGGGAAAAAGCGGATCGTAGCATTTTCTTATTTAATGTCTCCATGAGAGCGGGCAGCTTGCAGGATAGCATCCCGGTCTCTTTAGTAGAATACCCTTGCGATAAGTGTTCTCGGTGGGGCCCCCGGCTTCAGGGTGGCACCGGCACTTTGTGCGCCTGCTCTCTAGAGAATAACTTCAACAAACACTTTTGTTGGAGGGTTTAATTATAAATTCCTTCAGAAAAAGGTCCGTACTGGGCCCCTCTGAGACCTCCACCACTCAGAGATTGTTCCTCCTCTCCTGTCTGTCCTTAACCTCAAGTTTGCGCAGCCATTATCTCCTGCTGACGGGTGAGACATTGAACCTGTCCCTCCAACTTCTTTAACGTTGACTGTAGCAGGTTAATATGCGATTCCACTGATGTGACCCTCTCTGACATCTTTTGGAATTCGGCCCGTAGGAGGGTTACATCCACTGTGACGGCATCAAGTTTGGGCACCAAGAGGGTTTTCAGGTCCCGAATCGCTGCCATAATGGCTCCTGGTGATGGCTCAGGTACACCTGGGTCCTCCGTTGCACTGTTGTTCAGATTCAGTCTCAACCGGGGTGGTGTTAGCTCCAGTCAATCTCCCCCATAGGCGCCATCTTCAGTGTGGCCCTAGCTTCTGTAAAAAGAAAACGGGGGCTGTTGATTTCTCTTGTTGTTTGCCCCCCCCACCCCACCCCCTGCAGTCCCACTCAGTGTTCTAGCCCAGGCCCAGCCCTGTGTTCCCTGGGGGCAGCCACACTGGTACACCCCTCCTGCACCGCTCCAGTCCCCCAGGGGCGACACCTGCAGAATTGTCCCAGATGGGGAGGAAGGCCTGCCACTGCTGTTCGTATATTGGGAGAGGTTCCAGCCCTGCTTCATGACCCCCCCCCCCCCCCACCACCACCATGGGCGTTGACCCTCCAGGCCGGGGCCCCTCTGATGGCACTATCCCAGGGGCAGGTCCCGGGCCGCTCCACCTCACCTGGGCCTCCTCCTCTCCCGCAATCGGGGGATTTCTCTCTCGGACCGCACTGGGGCGCTCCCACTCTTCAACCCGGTGACCGAGCAGGCCTCACGGCCGTCACCACTCCACTGGCCTCAGCTCGTCTCTCGGTGCCCACCCGACCACCTCCAGTACTCGCTCCAAGCCGCCCCACAGGCCCAGTCGCTACCTCTGGTCAGGCCCCTCATGCCGGTGCAGTCCTAGCCCTCGACCCCTGGGGTCCGTTACACTCTTCTTGTCAGCCGGCCGCTCTGGGCATACGGTGCCTCGATTCCTCCGTCCTCCTTGTCCACCATGGGGAGGCCGCCTGCTTCTCTCCACGTTGCCCTACGTGCCCCCAATACACCACCCCCCACCCCTCAGGGGTCCCTCTGCAGCTGGATGTCTGCAAATGAATGACTGATGATGGGGTGAATTTTTCGAGCTTACGGGACCTCACTTAGCACGCTGCCATCTTGGCGACAGCCAAGCCATGTCCCCTTCACATAGGTCTTTCGCAAGACCAAGAGAGATTGCAGGCGTTGCTAATTTATGTAATGAAAAGCAGGGTAAAGATAAACCTTGGAGAAATGGCATGTGATGGGTGAAAGGTAGTTGGAGACGCACTCTGGTATTATGAAAGAGTTCAACCTTGGGGACTGCAATTCATGTTAGTTTGATGAAAAATATGAACATCTTACTAAACAGTATACAATTCCTTTGTATTAGGATGATTCATATTCTTGTTTCTTTGGCTTGTCACAAACACATTGCAAGGGACTTTTCATGGATCCTTAAATGAAACTCCTATAAATAAATAAATAAATAAGGGTCAGCTGAAGATGAGGTCGTCTAACTATCTTGACCTTGTTGAAGACCTATGTGGAGGACGAACCGTGTTGGCTGTTTGTGTTTTATATCCATAAAAAGATTACCTGTCATCTCTGCAATCAATGAAAAATGATTTGAATTCTAAAAGAAGAATAAAATCAACCATAACAGATTACAACCATTCTCCTGATTTTTATTACCGTAACTGTTTATGTTAATAAATCCCAGGTATATTAAAAAAAAAACTAGTACATAAAAGTCCTGAAGTGTTTTTTTATAAGCAGTTCCACTTTGCCTCTTCTGGTAGAGAGGCGCATTGTCTGTGAGCACCCATCTGCCCACTGCTATCTAACTTGACTACTTGATGTCAATTACTATGGATGTGACACCTTGATTTTCCACGGTCACCATTTTAGTAGGCATTGCAGACCAGACTGCATAATCTTGACTGTTGTATACTGGAAACGTGAATGTAATATCTGGGAACTTGGGCAAAAGTGAGAATAAGCTGAGTAAGTTTACCTTTGAACAAAGACACCCACCAGCCTCCCCCCCCCACCCCCTGCCAAAAAAAAAAAAAAAAAAAAAAACGCTCAGTAGAGAGGCATCAATGACTGTGGCTGGGCTGAAGGAAGCAGGGTTGACTGAAAAGTAATGATCATGTCATCCATACTGCTAGACGTGACTAAGCAATCTAACATCATTCATGGCAAGATTGACACTTCTGCAGACCATTTAGACCATGTGAAAGAATGTCTAGACAGAGAGGCAGAACAGACATGGCGGAACCCATCATATCCAATGTAGAGGACAATATGAACAAGCTCCAGTGAACTGCTCCTCTTTAGGGAAAAAGTCCTGGTCCTAAGCCCTGGTCATTATCAAAACTAAAAATGAAGACCTTGTAGCACGCTTTAGACACACAAATATTAGAATTATTGGAATGGTGGAAACTGGAAAGCTGGAACCATTTGCAGAAGAGTTGTTTTCTGAAGTTCTAGGTCTCTCATATTTCGCGGACATGGTTATAGTTGAGAGGGCGCTCTGATCGCTTGCCCCAAATGCACCACCTGGTGACTCCTGCCCCTCACCAGACTGTGATAAGACTCTCCAACAGGTCAGAGAAGAGACTGGAATTCTTGGGTGCCCTTATTTTGCTGTATCCAGCAGCGGTGTAGGAGGCCCGGAGAACTTCTGTGGAAGTAAAACGACAACTTCTGTTTCATGATATTAAATATGCCATGCTACATTATATGCGAAGGCCAAGATCCTGGCGGACAGAAAAGTTGAGGTACTCATGGAACCAGCTGAAGTAACCAAATTTGTGAATGTTTGACTGGAGAAGAGGAAGCAGCTTGCCCCTCCAGAGAATAACATAGGCATCACTGATGTGGAGTAAAAATTCTGAAATGAGTAAAAAAGTGTTTTGGAATGAGTCATAATGTTTCGTTGTGGAGACCTCTGAAGGCCTGACTCCGGACCAGGATTTGACTTGAATTTGAGTTAGGAATGTTAACACCGTACCTCACGCCCTTTGTTTAAAATTAGAACTAGGCAGGAATGCCTGCTCTCATGATTGTAGTTTGGTATCGCAATGGAACCACTAGCTTGTTGGTTGCAATAACATTACACAGACAGGGGAATGCCTTTACTAATAGGTCGTTGGCAATAGTTCTGTGTGCAGGTGATATTTTATTGCTAATTAAAAACCCATAGACTACTAGACACCTCTATCTGTTGTTATTAGGAAACTGATTGGATTTGGAGAAATAGGAATTAGTTACCATGGACAAATCAGAGATAGTTCAGTTGACCCCAGCGACAACTTGAATGCAGCCTGAGTTCCTAAGAAACTCACAGAATGTACAGCACCAACCATGCTCATAACCACTCAGGAATGCAGATGATGGGCATCAAGTTCATACAGCATGCTAATAACAGGGAAATTACTTTCCAGGCCAGGCTGCATGAGATGCATTACACACATGCTGAGTAGCACAGATCTGAGTCCCATATGCAGTGTGTGTTGTAGTTCGCATGCTGACTTTGTCCACTTTGCCCTGAACTGCCCAGATGTGTGATCATTCTGGGTAGAGGTGTTGATTACGATTTCCAAATTAAAGAACGTGATATCTTGCGCACACCAAACATGGTGGTGTTGGGATATGTATAACGTGCACCTAAAAGGGTTAGGAGACTCTTACTGTCCTTATGCTGTTGATGGCACAGTGCCAAGTGTCAGTCTTTCATGAAGGGCCTGCACCTAAAGACAAAGATTGGTTAAAGGATGTTGGTAGTTGTAATGAGCAAACCGAGACTTACACCACCTTAAAGGCGGTATCTGCAAGACCCAAAGACCTCCCGCCCATTGCGGACTTCCCTTTACAGTGCAGAAACAAAGGCGGTATAAGGAGAGATTGGCATGCCATTCATTTTCGTGGTATGCTTAATAATGGATGGGTTGTAGTGATTTGTGTAACTGTGTTTGACTGTTTAATAAAGTGCACCGGTATGGAGAAGGCGTCTATTTTTTCCCACAGCGCTGCTACAGCGGACATATCTACAGGTTCATGGCGCAAGACACGAGGTAACGAACTCGGGGTGACCACGCCGATCAGTCTGCTGTGGTGCTTTGAGTGAATACTGCCATGTGTAGTGTGTTGTGCTCGAGTATTTGATTAATTTAAAAAAATAGAAGGCATAAGCAATAAAAAGATCAGATACGGGGACGATGGGAAGAGGGATAACAGGAGACCCCAGATGGCCAATCTGGTAGTCTTTTCCATGGCCCCCGAGGCGTTCTGTACCTGCCTAATCGCCGCACTCCTGGCCCCGCGATGTCATAGTGCAAGCCATTATGATTCATTTGCTAACCTAGCAACTCGCTTGACTGCAGGAGCGACATTCACGGATGACGCTGTTTTGTTAAAGCAGCAGCTCGTACTCAGCTTAGTACTTCCAGAACCACAGTCGCGAGCCTGCGACCAAGGTCTTCCCACATGACTGAGCTCCTGGCAGATTCACACAGATTTACTGTGACAAAAAGGAAGAATGCTTGAATGCACTGTAAATTGTACTTGTGGTGGTTTCATAAGGGTTGGTGAGAAGGTAAGGAATGAGCGCATTGTTTCGAGAGTCACTTGGAATTAGGGGGGGGGGCAATTAAGATAATGTTTTTTAGTTTGTGTTAGGGTTTAGGATGGGAAGGGATGAACATAGGGATTGTTTTGTTAGGGGGCCCGGGGGATGCGCGAAATAATTCTCTCATTGGGTTCTCCTTAAGAGACATTTCTGAACACAACTTCCCTGTTTATGCTTCCAAAACCATTGTCCTGTTTGCTGGTGAGTCGACTCTTCTTTCTCGTAGCCTTGGTCATGGCTCGGTTTGTTCTAGTCCAGTAGAGGCACACCGTATCAGATGCACAGTTGTGCTACATCTAAAGTCGTTTTCCAGGATTTGAAAGGTACAGCATAGTAGAGTCATCACAATCTTGATTAAATAGCTCAAATGTGCACTGAGGATGCTGGCAATTCTTGTAGCCAAGCCTACTGTTGTAAAATAGGTTATGTGCGAGTGGTAAGACAGTTTCCATCGTTCCAATGCGTAATCAGTGTCCTTTGTTAAAGGAACACTTCATGCATTCACACGTTGCTAAAGGTCTCTGTTTCACTGCAGGCACACGTGTGGATTGGTACCTTTTGAGAACTCTAGTGGTGGTGTCGGTTTGAGTTTCTGTTTTTGTGGAGTAATTGTTTATGTCTGTGTCAAAGTTCATCTACCCATTTATAGACGTAGCCACGTGTTTCAGGTGGCCTGCTTCCCGTCCTTTGCTGGTAACTCCTAGATGTGGATGTAGTCATTACTGCACAGACAATACAGGTAAATTGGAAATGACATGAGAATGGCCTTCAAATATGATGTGATACCTTATGTGCCATATCATTTCCTTCATTGCCTAGTGCAGGTTGTGAAATACCAAGTGTGCACTGCCAAAAATTATTGTTTTGCGCCAATCTCAAAAGTAGTGCGGGTTGGCCAACATATTCAGAAGTGGTGGTATTGCTGCCCTGGTGTTGATATTTACTGAGTGCACTTCTCTCTGTGCCAGAGTGGTCAGGATGATGACCATATCAAAGCACTACTTCGTGGATATCGGACGATCACTCTTAACTAGTGGGTTGGGCCTTGAGTGATATAACTTCACATTCAACCCTCTCCATTCTGCAGTTTGCAAGTCAATATTTCTGCTCTTGCAGTTCTTACGGCCTGATCAGTAGAGGTTTTGCGGCTGGGCAGTGTGCATATGCAGTTTTCAGGGCTGTGTGAATATTAAGGGTGAGTTTTTTTTTTTTTCTTTGCACATTTATGGTCCTGTCAATTAAGTTCCCATCTGCTTTCAGATGATGGCAGTGTTGGTGCTAATTCCATTTCTAAATGAAGAGTTATTCTTCTCATGGAAATTCTGTCTGCTGTATTTTCATTGTTGTATGGACTTTTGTTAAAGATGCTAGTACTTGTGGCAGTAATTTGCCACATCTTTTCACATTTACCACCATAATGTAAAAGAGGGTGATGTTTTTCGCTTCAGTTGCTAAATAACCTTAACATTCGAAACATTCCTAAGTACTCCTTTGTCCAGCTGCTTTTGCCAAACCTGCACGACCTGGAGGCCATAAGGTGTGAATTCCATTAAAAAAAGGTGCAGATGCAAAGCCTAATATTTGCTGCTGAGCCAATTGTGGTCGAATGGTCGAATTACGACTTATTTTGAGAGCAAAATAATGTAAACCTTGCTTAGCTCTTGAGAAGATTATAAAAAAAATAACTAAAGAAGGAAAAGCACCTGAAGGAAAAGGGTGAATGATGCAGGGTAAGTCGTGATAGATGGCTTCTGGTACATTTTTCTTTTATGCCTTTCTGGCTAGTTCCCACTGACAAGAAATCTTTTCAACATTACATTTTTACTCTTGAGGGGCACCAGTGAGGAAGACCCATGGCCTGTCTTAGCAGACCTAAGGATTCAGGAAAATCTGTGGTTATTCCGATTGAACACCAGATAAGTGTACTTGTGACCACTCATTAAGAGTGACGATGGCATGAGACAAAGTGCTACCAAGTAAAAGTGGTTGAGACCACTTTTCCATTGAGGACCTCTCCTTTCCTCAGTCTCTCTGGGCAATGAGCACCATCAACTGAATTTTGAATGAAAATTCCTGTCAATTATTACGAGTTAATACAGGTCACCTATGTAATGTTTGGCGTGTTGCACCTTCAGATTTGATGACAATATAATTATGGAAAAAAAGGTTTTACCTTCATTATCTTAGGCTTTTCTTTATTTTTCCTAATAAGTTTACAATCACGCTTAAGGTATTTCATTTTTCCATCATTAATACCTTATTTTAGTTTGTGATGTGAAATAATAACTAAATTCAGCGCTACTAAACTAAATATTAAAGCCCCAACATCTTACATCATAAAGTCCCTCCGTAAAAGAACTGAGCATGCTGATAGTGAAAGAACTTAATTTAGCTGCAAAGTCATCTCTCCACCACATAATAACCTAGCAAAACAATGTAGATGTGATTTTATTTTTTTCAGATGGCAAATGCCTGCTTTTAGGGGCCTTTGAATTGCAAGCCAGAAACGTGAATGATTATATAATATCTAATGACAATGACAGCAACACTGATCAAAGATCTTTGGCAATCAGTTCTCCTAGGAGATCACCTCCTGCTTCCTACACTGGTTCCAACCAGTACGCACAAGAAAATCACCCAAAGACTTTAATGCATTCACTGGGATGAAAACTTGAAAAGAACCACTGTAACTTGCATAAGTAGGTGAGGAGGTGTTTTAACACACAAGCTTTCTAATGTTACTCGTTTGAATGTTTCTTCTCCTCCTTTCTACCAAGTTGTGGACACTGTCTAGTATACTGCAAAGGAATCATTGTGCAGCACTACCTCATGTCATAAAGGAGCCTTTCAGCAGGTCCTGGTTTCATCTCACAGCATCAGGCATGCTCAGACGTCTGTGCCCATGCTTCTAAGGGGAAAGGTTAACTCAAACCAGGGGCCTAGTGGTCCAGGCCTGCTTAGTGCTGGTGTCTGGAAATCCAGGCCAGGTTTAGTATCACCCTCATAGCATGGGATCAGTTTACTGTACTATACACGAGATCCCCAGGCCCTTGCAATGCAGGATTTTCTGACTAGCCTGAAGGACTGAATGGAATTTGTAGAAGATACCTTCAGTCCATATATTCCCAGGATGCTTCATCTCTCGAATATCATTAAGAATAACGGTAATTACCCCTAAAAAGACAGATTGTTGTGGTAACAAATACTTCTATGGCAGCGTTGTCTGCACTTGAACATTAAATGATTCAAAATGAAAGAATGATAATGAGGAATGTTTCATTATTACTTCTGAGAGAGGTTCGATCTGTAGTGCAAGTCACCTGTCGGGTGGGGGGGGGGGGGGAGGTTCAGTTATAAGGACCAGCACCTCCATGAATGATTTGCTAAAAACCCTCATCCTACTGAACAGGAACTAGTTTGCCACTGCTTACTGGTGAAATTCAGTCATTTCATCAAGACAGCCAGATCTGCTGACACAGATGGCTAAAGTACCAAAGAACTTTAAAGCACATAGCGTATGACATGAATAATGAAGATTTGAGCAATATCATGGAAAGATGGCAGTAAGGGTGAGTAGCGAGTCCGAACACATTTCTAGTGTGGTTGCTGGTCTGGCAGAGAAGTGAGTCTGGTGGTTTATGCTCACTACTATCTCTGCCTGATGTGTGCATCAGCGGTACCTTCTGTTCTTTAGTTATGCCCCTGACCAACCATCTGTCGTGTTGAACCCTATGTGGCCCCAGGCTGGGACTGTGACAGTGCTCACCTGTAACAGAGCTTTAGCAGGTCACTCACTGGTGGGAGATTGGTGGATTGGGTCATTGGTCTGTCACCCAATCCCCTGGTTACAAAAAGGGACTGGGTCTTCAGCAGTGACTGAGTTCAGTCAGTCCAGATTTGAGTGTCAGTCATCTAGGGCCACCAGAGGAAGGATGGGTGGTTGTCGTCACAGAATAACTGGAGATGGGTAATCGCTGTACTAGACAGGCCAACATCTGGGCATTGTGGACAGTTTACACAGATATATTACATGGGCAGTTGTCTCTGTGCATGGCCAGGTCCGCCCGATCTACCACGGCTGAGTCAGCTGATCTGTTTTGACCAATGTGCCCAGTGTGAAGTTGAGCTTCTTGGCTGATGACACCCAACATCAAGTGAAACAGGTGTATCTGAACACCACCTTTTTCCGCTGGAGTGGCTAGTCAGTCTACTACATGGTGACCTCATGATCTGTTTCAGCAATGTAACATTGTTTGTGCATGTCGATCCTGCTGCTAGTGCAACTGGTAGAGGAAAAGCACAATTTTTTAATTGGCAAATTGGATCTTCCAGCTGTGGTCCCCAGAAATGCTGGTACTAACCGCAGTTAATAGTTAAGCATTGATGTTACAAAATGTTACAGTGACGGTGTAAGTGACGTTGCCTTACTCACTTCAGCAAAGTCAAATTGAATTGATTATATAGGTTTCATTTCTTTGTATTCTTTTGATATCTCACAATTTTAACATTTCTCGAGGTGTAAATTAGAGTGCATTTTTTCCTCTTCTTCTAGGTATATTTAGAGAGTTTGGAGGAGCGCGGTGCGTGCACAATATTGTGAAATACCCGCAGTGCAGGGAGCATGCGCTGATGATCATCCAGCAGCTCGTGCTATCCCTAAGTGGGGAGGACGACATGGGCACTCTTTTGGGACTGATGCACTCTGCTCCACCCACCGAGTTACAGCTGAAGACCGATATTCTACGGGTAAGTGCCATGACCTTGTTATTTTTGTTTTGTTTTTCTTACGCACCTAATGCGGGTTTGGCATTTTCCATACGATTTTTTTTTTAATTTGTGGTAAACAAGAAATTAGATTGCGGTTACTTTAAATGAGACACGTACAACCTTAACAGGATCTAACAGAGATCCCTTTTGCTATGGTAACAGTGTGTAGGCTAGAAAAAGAGGTAGGAGATTGTTTACAACTCTGGCAGTGTGTCTTTCCCCCAAGAGTATTATCAGTGGTGCCTTCGGCAGCCAATCATTGACTGATAATGAGAATACTTGCAAAACAACTTGTGTAAACTGGCACCTTATGTAGCTGTTGAAATATAAATTGACGATTTCTATAACACCGACGCTGAGAACAAAATTCTTCTGAAGTCACGAGCAGCACGTCTAGATTTTGGAAGAAGTTATCTGCTTGCAAGTCTGGTTTTCAAGGGTGTGAGAGAGATGATCAACGTGACTTTCTGACGCGCTCATCTAAAGTATCCGTAAGAGCAGAGTTTTACATCTGAAAGGTTTCCATATCCATTTGAGCCCTTTTGCCACTATTGCTTAGGATGTCTTGTGGTATATGTAGTGAATGTTTAGATTGCATTGTTTTATGTTGTAGCTTTTATATAGCACTTCATTCCGCTTTATTGGGCACTGAAGCACTTTTTCAGGTAGGTGGCATGGTACACCGTGGAAGTGTGCACGGTTGGTAGCTTTCTAGTTGTTGTAATCCTACTTGGCAAGCGTTTTGGTATCATGTCTGAGTCAAAAGAGAAGTGCTGTTATCCCAATAATGAGTGATAGTGCCTACTAGGGTGATGGAAGAGGTGGTTTGAGAGATAGGCACACCCAGGTTGATTATATTTAGGGCTAAAACGTATAGGTAGCTGCTCATCACCAACGTAGCCGGAGGAGCAGTTGATGTTTTGCATGTGTACCGCCGAAAAAGGGGGGTAATTGGAGAAGGCTCAGTAATACATATGGCAACACACATAGATGCTGTCAAATGAGTGAAACAGTAACAACTGGGAAAGAGTGAAAATGGGTGACTTGAGCAGTAGCCACACACCTTTTTTAAGCCCTGGTTAATGCCTACTGCTGTACAAGCGGAACTCATTAACAAGCAAAGACGTGAAAGCAATAATCAAAGGCTTCAGATTAAGACACCTAAACCTGTTTTGTGGCCAAAGAGAGTAGTGGCCTTGTGACTTACCAGCAGGGCAGTTCTAGTATGAAAACATGAAAAATCAACCCGGTCCCAAAATTGCCACCATGGTGTTGTGCACAAGGGTATTTCTCTAGCAATGACGGACTCTGTAGGATTGCAAATTTCCCACCACTGCACATATACTAATAAGCCAAGGAGGAAGGTTGGGTATGTTGGGTGGTGGCAGAGATAATTGACAGTGTTTCTACCCTTTCTTCCTAGCAGAGCATTGATGATTTATTTTCAAGATATTGAACTTGGGATATAAAAAGGACAGGAAGGTAGTTGGGACCAAACCTAGTTAGCTTGTTTTCCCTGTAGAGTGCCCTTTTTGCCTGTCTCTAAGCCAGGGGTTCCCAACCATTTCTGTAGTGAGAGCTATTTCTGATAATTGAAAATCATCATGAGTTACTTAAGTCTAAGCAACTTGAACATTGTTTCCAGACTGCCCTTCGACCAGTTCATTGACTGTATGCCTAATGTCCAAAGTGCCAGATACTGTGGATTGAACAAAATACTTTGACTAGGGGCACATTGACAGGGCTGCCATGTGTGTCAGTGAGAGTGTGGTCTTTGGGGATGTATAAACATGTGTGCATTTGAATGGGATATATGTGTGTAAGGGTGACTGAAAGCCTGTGGTGTATGTCCTTGTAAACAGGACATACCTTTCGCCGTAGGTGGCACCGGTATATGTATAACACAAACAAACAACCATTTTTTTGTAATAGGAGAAATTTAAAGTGCAAAAATGTTCATAGCTTAGAACATTTTTCTGCACTTTAAATTTACCCCATTTAAAAAATGACTATTTTTCAGTAATAACTATGGCACAGTTTTCTACTATCTAATGTGAGCTGGAGACCTGCTATTTGTAAATGCATCACTTTGAAAAAGAATTTGAGAAAATTGCAATGAAAAGTTAACTTAATGTGTAAGGGAACTTTTCATTTTAATTTTCTCTGATTTAAAAGCATTGAGAAACATCCTTTTGTTCTCACCTCCAATATTGAGTTGACAAGGACTTTTATTTAAGAGTTAAATACCTTGGTACTTTAAATCTTTACCTCTGTGGCTCACAAGGGATCATAAATCTGACTCCAGCACTGCTTATTATTAGGCCGTGCTATCTGCAGCCTGATAAAAAATAGGTTAAATAAACACAGCCTTCTCAACATTAAAAGGAAAAATGTGACCCTGTGCTTGTTTATAAATGAACTCAAGGCTGTGAGCTACTATAAAGGTGTCTGAGAGCTACTGGTAGCTTGCAGTTGACTGGTTGTAGACACCTGCTCTAAACTCATCTTTACCATTTTCCGGATTCATTGCCAAATGCAGAGAGGAAAAATAACAGGTTTTTGTGGTCTGCTGGGAAGTAAAAGTTCTCATAGGAATTCTTGTAGGCTTTGCGAAGAAGCCACAAATGCAGTTGTTAAATATGAGTTGGAGGGTAAGCCAAGATGGAGGCAACTGTACAGTCCTTTAAAAAATTGTTGATCCTTAGAGGGAATTTGGGGAAAGCAGGAAGCTAAGTAAGATCATTCATTACTACACCTGGTATGAAAAATTATTTCTGGTTTCTGCCATTCCATTGTATAGGTACTACAAAAGTACTAAAAACAAATGTGTGCTGTGTGGGGAACCCTGCAGGTAAGAAATGGAAGAATGGAAGATTCTCCTTGGAAGGGCACAGACTCTCTTGGGAAAGATTAAGGGCCTGGTCTTTGGCTGGGCTTGTGTTTCGAATTCCGTTGTGCACGATTGTGTGCTGCATTGGATATGAGAGTCTGTGGCCAACCCTGGTCTGCAATGCCAAAGGTCAAGTTCAACGGGGGTTGGTTGTCGTACCTGGTCATAAGCCACCGCCTGTGGGCAACTGTTGCTACAGTTGTTGGAAGTCCTACAGTGGAGATTTGCCACCCACTGTGAGCTGTGACCCTTCCCGCTGGACAGAGCTTGAAGCTGTTTGAAGCATTGATGTGGCACCCACTGGGTTGGACACAGTCAATCTGCCAAGTCCATCCTTCCCACACACAGCACATTGGTCATTCACAGGGTTAGACGCAGGCCATGCAGCCATTACCCCCGCACATAGATGGAGACCATGTAGAAGGTTATGTGGTCATCCCCTGGGTTTGATGCAAACTCTGAGGCCAACCCTTGTTGTGAACCGCCAAAATTCTTTAACAGTGGGGGCTGTTTGATGCAAAGAAAATTAATGCAGCGTGTCATCAAATCATTAAAAACAATTAAGTGCAAGGTATTGTTTCTTCTGCTCTTAGGACATTAAAGTATGTTTGGGAAAAAAGTCAGATATTCTCAGAAAATAATGCCTCTAATTACATCACTGATAACATCTCCAAGCACATTGATTACATCACTGATATGCTCACAATATTTGATGACATCACTGGATGACTAAGTCCAATGTGTGATGCGGTGTGTGCGCATGTGAAGCAGGGTCAAGAAATAATTAAAGATCTTGCTGCCCCACTGTATACCTCTGAAAAAAGTTAGAATAGCTGAGGTCTGTTCAGTTAATATTAGGGAGAAAGGTTGAGATATCAGTGCGAGCTTGAATACTATATTAAAATATTGGAAAAATTGGGAACTCAGTTTGAGACATTAGATTGGCAGTGGGACAGTAATGGCTGGTATTAACCTTTTACTCCACCATTTCAAAGCTTTTTATACTTCTCCTGTTTCATTTAGAATTTTTTGTCCTCTGTGTGGAATGTTGTAATTGCATTATAGCCCTTCTCTCTATAGCTGTGCTGATCTTCAAAGGCCTTCTGTATTAAAGAAACCCTCGCTTTAACATTTTAATTCTGGTAGACGGACTTTAATCATTGAAATAGCCCTTGACAGTAGGCTTTACTGCTTTGGCAATTATGTAATATGTAGTAGGCACAGATGGACTCTGCGTACCGATGGTATAGGGAAATGGTCAACTTCACTGATAACTGAATACACTTTTTATGGCATTGAAGAGGTGACACCTGTGAGTGAGAGTAAAGGACGTACTGTTTGCATTATAAGCACCACTAACACAGATACTGTGTGCACAGAATGTGCAGAGATAGTCAAAATGGTTAGTATATGTTTGAAGTTCATAGTTATTACACTCCAGGTAGAGGAGAGTTTACTTGCTTTTCCAAAGGATAATGGCGTTTACAGTAGTGTGTAGATGTAGTCATTTACATTTTTCTAGTATGTTTCACTTATTAGGCCGTGGTCATAGTTTCCTACCCACAGGGTAGCAAAGAAGACCTACACCAAGTGTGACTCTGAGACAAAGTAGAGAAGATAGGTAAAGGGGAGAGAGTGCTAACTGGGTTAAAGTAATGCTTACTTGATGTATAGTGTTCAGACCAGTGCGGGATATTCTCAAAGGCCCCAGTGTAAGAAAGTGGATACATTTTTGGGAGGGTAACTACCCACCTCAACAAATAATCTCAACCCTTGCCAGGATTGAACCCTCAAGGTCACTAAATTAACCTGAGCTCAACCCCCTAGTAGTTATGGCACAGAGTAGACCAGCTTGGAGTGGGGCAATGTGTAAAGTATGTGTGAAGTGCCAAAACAGTAGTAAAGTTGAAATGCAAAAAATCAAAACCCTAAATCAAAGTGGAAAAACCGAGTACTTTTTAATAAACACAATGAGACCAAAATTATAAGAATTCAGTCAAGGGAACTGGAGATAAGAAGTTTTAAAGTTTTAAGCAGGAATAGAGCCAAGAAGCATAAAGTGCTAGTGATGGTCAGTGGTAGACAGGAACCTAGATGCAATTTGATGCTGACTGTGATGGAACGCAGGTTGGATACACCAACCAGGTTTGTCCCGATCAGATATTTTACCTTCTGACTTTAGTACTTTCAGTCCCAATCCACCACAGGAGTACATTTCTAAAGCCCCTGAGGACGGCAGAGGAGGCATTTAGAGGCTTGCAGGCTGTCAGGCAGAGGCCAAATAGCAAGGCACAGTCCAGGTTCAGTTGCCCACTGGTCAGCTGGGTGGTTGCAAGAAGAGGCGTCTTGTAGCTCATTGCGACCCTGCAGCTTTAACAGGAGGTCAGCCTTATGAGTCCACTTCTTAGTCGTAAGTACAAGAGAGAGCAGGTACAGTCCTACAATGCTCTTCTCAGTTAGAGGCAGTAAGTTTAGTCTTCTTCTGATCTCCCACAGTGCCAGAAGTGTTCAGAAGGGGGTACCCTACCAATCTCGGGCATTTTCAAGATGGTGAAAGTATTCAGCCATGCTACATTTGGGCACCGAGGGCTGGAATTGTGTGTGGAGAGTGTAGCATAGTAATCCTAATGTCCTTCCACATCTAACACTAAGGTCCAGTTTTGGGCAGTAACTGTACCTACAATAAACCCAGAAGGCAGTCTGATGGAATAAAAGTAGGGGTTTCCAGCAACCAGAGAGTGGCTACACAAGAAAAGTTTTGGCATCCTGTTTCCTTGCATTTCAACTGCGCCCTTAGTTTTATGAGTAAAAACCCAGAGACAAACTCTGGTAGAACAAAAGTAGGGACTTCAGCAACTAGACAGTGGATACACTAGAAATGTTTTGGCTTCTGTTTCCCTTCCTTTTAGGTGTGCCTCAAAGTGTTATATGTAAACCTTGCAGCTTGTCAAACAAGACTTGACACTGTAATAACCAAGAGGATGCTCACAACCCCTTCATGCATATTATTTCAGGTTCAGAGGAGTAATCTCTGCCAATTCATGTCAGCCTGTTTTGTCCTAGGAGGCAGTTTGCACTTTTTTCACACCGACTCAAATGCCAATTACTAGCTGTCAGAAGTGGGAGAGCAAATGCAAATTTAGCCTCCAGGAACACTAGGCAGGAAAAAGTTAACTTTCTAAAAGTAGCTTTTCCTTAATACTTTTTAAAATATATATAACTTCAACATTGAATTGAATATCAAGAACAGTTGTTTCATTATTTGTGTAGGTAGTTGTGTTCCTGAGATACAGTAATAGGATTTTTATTCTCTGCTCTCATGGATGTCCTTTAGGGGTTGCCACGGGTCGCAGCTGCGACCTCCGGCTTACCCTTTGTAACTCCTGGCACTGCCATTGCAACCCAGGCCTCAGAGGTGGCAAAATCAGTGTTAGGAACACAACAGCTCGTTCTTATCGATGTTGGTTGGGGCTCCACTGTGTTTTCTCTCAATATTTTTATCACACTAATACCGAATGATTCGTTATTCTCTATTAGAGTAATAAAAATTGAGTACAGTAAGCTAGCACATCGCCTTTTTTGGCAGCTGAGGTATGTAAAAGAAATGTTTAAATGTATGTTTTGTGAGTGCTTGCGGTGAGTGTGTTTATGAGAGAGAGAGAGTTTAAATGCGAATGTGTGTATGTGTAAGCATGTGTGAGTAAAACTGAAAGTCAAAGGGTGTATGGTGTCACTTCACTACCCCTCGGTGTAGGTCAAATAGTGTGAACAACATTGTTTGTACTTTAGAGAATATTTGTTGGTGTAAGAAGATAAAAGTTCTCTATGTGTGTTCCCAAAATTGTCATTTGTGCAATAATAACATGGTGTGACATTTTGTGAAAAACACTGGGGTCCACAATAGGGATTTTATTTGTGATGCATGTGATCTCATCAGTAATGTTAACAGTTGTATTATTTGTGGTATCATTAGTCATGCCTTATGCCTTTTGAGGTCATGTGCAGTGCAAGGTAGGGCTGCAAGTTATGATTTGCAGAACTAGCTTTTAACTGGCCAGTGGGATTTGTTGGTTATGAATCCGTAACCATAACTTCATTTTATCCTTTTTTTTGTCCCGGCGATATATAGGTACACATACATACACAGTTGGCTTTGGTGACTAGTTAGCTTTAGTGACCGTAGTTATGGTTAAGTCTTAATGTCCATTAAAAAGACAGTTTCTGACTTGCTAATAACTTTAGGACTGTTTGACAAATGTGTACGAAGTGTGTCACCATTTCTTTGCATTAGACAAAGTTTCTGCATATTAAGTTTTATGCAACCTCTTCCAGGGGTGGAAAATAAATGGAATGGTTAAAGAATAAGTGTTTTATATTTTAGCGCCCAAAATATGTTTTTGCTCGGTGCTGTAGCAAAAATTCCTAGTAAGATAGTTTGGACAGTTATCTATGAAATCATACAAAACAAAATATATTTTGATATATTTACAAGTGAAATAATATTGTAGTGCTGTTAGGCAGTGTTCGGACACAGTGAAATGCAGGGAGTGAGCGTCTCTGACCCTAAACCCAAGATCATATGAGACCTCTACTACCCTGTGTCCCAGCAAGTTTCCCAAATATCCGCCGATTCCCACCTGATCACATTGTCTAAATTTAGACAGGCAAAAGTCTACTTGTGATGAGCACGCTTTCACTATCCCAGCTGCAATAACGATGGGTCAGACAGTGGTGTAATTGCATTAGCTTTAGAACACTCAACTCTTGCAAATTAACCTTGCCAACCCGCAGAAAATGAATGGTGAGCAGATGCTCCCACCTGGATGATTATCATGCCTATGGGAATGATCATGAGGCCTTGTGTTTTCGACAGCCTTTGCGACTTAGCAGTAGGCTGACCTACTGAAAAACAGTGATCACCACTTTAGTATTCTAGGCCGAGTTGTCCATGATGCTTCCACTTCTCCATAGTATAACAATGGGCAGAATACAGATGATAGTTTAAGATGTCTGCACCATCCCTCGAATTTCGTAGAAGTTTGGTGAGAGCAATACATTGTTTCAGTTTTGGTAGACATTTTGAGTAATTCATAATTCCAAGAAGAACATGCATCAAAGTGAATTAAGTGGCTTACAATTTAAAAACATACCCTACATCTGTTGTTCTTTCTTTTGGACACCCAGAGGCATTAAATATTGCGAAAATGGCCATATCGAGAGAAGGAACTCTTTTTGTTTCTGTTTTTTAAGATTTGTTTTTCTTTTTTAAGATTTGTTTTTCTTTTTGTTTTGTTTAGCATGAACTGAAACTAATTTAGGAAACCCCAGTTTCCCGCTTCCTCAGTACTCCATTAAGTCCTCCTAAATTGTATTATGTACAGAGCAAAAAAAAAGTGTAGGAAGAATTGTGGGACAGTTAGTTAAGACTCCTGCAGTTCTTTGGAGGAACCGTAAAGCAGACTGCATATTGGGTACGAGGGAGAATATGATGCATATATAATAGAATACCGGAAGAGCACTTCCAGTGAGCCTTGTGCCGACATTAATGGGTTCGGTGCTTTCCCTTAAGCCCATAGGTGCATTTCTTTTGCAGTCGTTATGTTTATGTTTGATATTGTTCTGTGAGTGTGTATTTCCTAGAGATACACACAACATAACATCAGTCGGGCTGTACGCAGCCATTTGCTCTTTCTTTTCATTTGTACGCACTTTGGATGCGCCTTTTGCTGACTGTTGCTCACTCTTTCTCTGTTTGCTCTTGATCGTGTCTAGGCCTTGTTGTCTGTGCTCCGGGAGAGTCATCGTACCAGGACAGTCTTCAGAAAAGTAGGAGGATTTGTGTATGTCACTTCGCTCTTAGTAGCAATGGAGAGGTCCCTGAACTTCCTACCCAAGAACGGATGGGAAAGAGTAAACCAGAATCAAGTGTTTGAACTGCTTCGGACTGTGTTTCACACACTCGCCATGGCCATGCGCTATGAGCCGGCCAACTCGCACTTCTTCAAGACGGAGATCCAGTACGAGAAGCTTGCCGATGCAGTGCGGTTACTTGGGTGCTTTTCGGACACTAAGAAGATCCCACCCTCGTCCGTGTCCCCCTCCAACACGCACCCGTTTCAGAGACTGCTGGAAGATGACTCTTTATGCATTGATACAGTCCCTCCCACGCTGCGGCACTGCAGTAAACTTTTTGTATACCTCTACAAGGTGGCCACAGATTCCTTCGACAGGTATGTGCTTAGCTTCTGTTTTAATTGTGAGACCGCGAAATGACAAAGTACACCACGTGTTATCTTGCTCTTTGGCTTAAGATGGAATGTTGCCACAGTAACAATTTTGTATATGTATTTTTCATTTAGGCATCTTGTTATTGTATATGTAGCTGACGGCGAAAGCCCAAAACAACTTACAGAATATTGTATTTTTGTGGCCACACATTTGACCCTGCCGCAACGCTCACTGCCCCTGCCCCCACTGCGCGCAGGATCACAGTTCCCTTACCTTTTTTTGAATGCACTTCGACCACTAACTCTTGGCTTCACATTAGTGTTGTGATGTCGGTCAGTAGCAGGGCACATTTCACGTGATGCGATTATGGAGAAAACTAAAGGCCAGGTAAACATTCTTTACCAATCGAAACATTTGGAATCCATACGGTATCCTTTTGTTGCCTTTTGGTAGTTATTCTGTGTGGTCATTTGCTTTAACGTTTTTTTGATGTTAGCTGTCTCTCATAGGGTCCCATCTTTCATGCATACATTCTAAAACTAAATTGTGTGAAAAAGACAAAAAAGTGTTATTCAGAGGAAATCTTGGGGTGCTCCTATTGAAACCCCGTTTTGTTAGAACCGTGTTTTTACCATGTGTTTTGGATGTGAAAATTTGATAGTAAATTTATTTGTAAATAGCAAGGACTGGTATGATTATCTGAGCACATTTCCCTCTGTTAAATTAAATGGCACTTAGTGGGTCACCTCATAAACTACTCCCTTCTAATTTGCTTTTTTTTTTAGCTGAACAAGACAATGTTGATTCTGTTTTCTTTTGAGGAATTCCAGAGTTTTAGGTAGTTGGTTTGGGGGCAGTGTTTTATGCCTCCGATTCATAACATCCAAAATCTCCCAGAGGCCGTTTCTTTATGAAAGTTTAAATTATTTAAAAGAAGATTGAAAATCTATCTTTAATTCAGTTTATCAATATATATATATATATTTATATATATTTTATATTCTGGTTTTACTGCATTTTCTTGAACAATTGCATTTTTCAGAGTTCGCAGCCGGTCGTCTCAAATTGTGGCATACACAAACGTCTGGCTGTCATACAATATGTTGTATGCTGGTTGGTTGAGGGGCTCCCAGTAGCTTTTAATTTTAACTTTCATCCGCATTCACTCAGAGGGGGTTGTTCTTGCTGTTTGAAGATTGCCATGTGCTCTTTTTGAAGATTGCCATGTGCTCTTTTTGAAGATTGCAAACTATGTAGCAAAGATGAGCAAATATAGGTTTCAGACTCATAAAAGGACATTGCTCCGATATTTGTGGTGATTGATGGTTGTTAATCGCTATATTTTGACATTAAAAAGATACTTTGTGTAATTAAACAGACCCTCTAAAAGGAAACCAGATTTATAGTTCATAATTGTAAATTATTGCCACCTTTACTGTAACGTGAGGCTACTGTTAGTTTTCTTAGCAGTAACGCTTCGGTATAATTGAGGGTGGGTGAAATGATGTTCCTTAGCATTATGTAAATTTAACCTCTTGCTTATTCACAGAACGTATGGTACACCTACTGCATGCATCTCATTGTTGTCTCTGCAGATCAATATCACTGAAACAGGAGCTCTCGTGCACGAATCTACTGGACACTCAAAAGTTGTTTATCTGATAGAGACTTCTAGTTGTATATTCCTTACCTTAGAATTTCCCCCAGGCGTCAGACTGGATCCAGAGATTTCTTTCTTCGAGCAATACCCCTGCGCGTTTGTAGGTGGCGTCGGTCGACTCCATGGGCATCGTTGGCATTGTAGTCGCAGTGATGATGTCGGGAGTAGTACATAGACACCACCTCAGTGCAGTGGCGTCAGTTCTTTTCTTTCTGCGCCATGCGCTGATCCGGAGAGAGCTACCCTTGGTCACTTTTTGACCAACTTCGACTCTTTTGTCGACTTTTTGTGTGTTTTTGGTGCATCGAGGGATGTCCCCAAAGACCGGCTTCAAACCGTGCAATGACTGTCACCGCATGATGTCGGTGACGGATCCGCATCGGGTCTGTGTGTGGTGCCTGGAGCGCGACCACAATCCTGAGTCGTGCTCCGAGTGCCAAGCCATGCATCCAAAGCCCTTGAGGGAGCGAGCAGTCCCTCAAGCTTAGGGTGGCCCGGCGCTTGACTTCATGTAAGTTCTGTTCTCGATCGAGGAGAAGGTCTCGAGACTGGTCGCAGAGCCACCACCACTCTTCTTCCTTGAAGTCTTCGGGTCAAGGTAAGAAGAAGAAGTCGAAGAGATTTTGTCACCCTTCGACTTAGCCCCGTTGCTCGGCTGATGTGACGCGGGAGGGGCATCGATGCTCGAGTCCTCTGTCTTCAGAGCCTGCTTCTGGGTCCACTCTGCGCCTCCCCGAGTATCTGGGAGCCGGGGTGACCCCTGCCCAATTAAAGGAGTTTTGAGGCCATGCGCCTCATTTTTGGGCAGCCCAACCCTGACACGGCGCCTTCAGGCCCAAAGGGTTTGGTCGGTGGGCCTTTGTGTTCTGCGCCGGTGGCTCCGGCCACCGAAGTCCCCTCCGGATCCGCTCTCAGGTCCGCGCCAACGCAGGTCGTAGCATTGAGAGCTTCCCCGGTGCTGGTTTGATTGTCAACTCTAAACGTCGGTGGTGCCCACCATTGACATCTACCCAATCCTGATCCCCGATTACTTCAAGTTGGACCGGCAGCGGCTGACGCTGCCTCCTTCTTCGGGGCCTATTCACCTCAGGTTGGATTCCGACCCTTATTCTTAGGAGTTCAAATTCGGGGAAGAATTAGAAGTGGTCCCTGGACCCTTATTATTACCAGGATGACCCTATTTTGAACTGGGCACAGGAGTTTGGCGAGGCCAGTCGTCTGGGTACCTCTCCAGACACTGGCATGCTGTCTCCTCCTATCGTGGCTAGGGCAGAGGGGGCAATTATTCCATGGTGGACAGTGGAGCGGTTGAGGTCTTAGGCCTTGACCTGCCTACTGTTCAGGTCAGGTCTAATCTCCTGACGGAGGTGCTTCAACCAGGGACTTCCCCATCGAAGTCTCTTCTTTCAATCAGTGAAGCCCTCACCATTGTCCTTTTGGGAACTTGGTCCAGACCAAACACAGGGGCTCCTGTGAACAGGACTATCGCACACCGCCATCGGCCCGCCCCGGACGACCCCAATTCCTGTCCCAACACCCCACGCCTGAGAGCCTTGTTATCCAGGCATCCTTATCCTCTGGTGCATTCCCTTCCGCACTTCCGGATAGGGAATCAAAAAGGCTGGAACAATTTAGGAAGAAGACGTTTTCTTCCTCCAGTCCTGTGCTGTGGTCAGTGAACAGCGCATGCCATTTGGGCTGCTATACCCCCTCTCTCTGGGATACGGCCGCGCAAGTTCTGCCACAGCTACCGGAGGAGGCCTGTGCTATCGTTTCCCAAGCTGTCACCGATGTGAGAGACGCGGCAAAATTCACTATCAGATCTGGGCTGGAGACGACTGACTCTCTAGGTAGATCGGTTGTGACAACGGTGGCCTTGAGGCGCCACACCTGGTTAAGTACATCTGGTTTCTCAGATGATGTCCAACAGATTCTTATGGACATACCTTTTGACGGCTCCCGTCTCTTTAGAGTCAAAGCAGACTCGGCTTTGGAGTTGTTCAAGAACTCCAGGACTGCGGCTCAGTCCCTCGGCATTTCCACTGCCCCTCATCTCCAACTAACAGTCTGCTTTTTGCCCCACGGAAGGGGCTCCCTCTCGTGTCCCTTTCCCAGCCACCGTGCGACCCATACTGTTCAGCTGCTACGTGGCAGGGGACACAGAATCCCACGTGGTCATGGGACAGGGAACCAGAGTCTGCCCAGTCCACCCCTGCTGCAGCCTCCAAACCCTACTAGTCCTGCAGTGGTGGCTTTCGAATCCGCATTGGGTCAGCGGCAGATCCCTCTCCCTTTCCCAACCAGATCTGTCCATAGTAACGGACTGATCACTTCTGGGATAGGGTGGCCACATGGGAGAGGGGGAGATCAGAGGCCTCTGGTCTCGGGTGGAGTCTGGGCTCCATATCAATCGTTATGGAGCTCCGGCCGATCAGGCTTGCACTGAAAACATTTCTTCCCTCTCTCAAAGGGAAAGTAGTGCAAGAGTTCACAGACAACACTACTGCCCTATGGTACTGCAACAAACAGGGTGATCTGTTCGCCTCCGCAGAGCACGTGCAATGTCAGCTGTTTTGCACAATGGTGTTTCCAAAGCAGCACTCGCTCAGAGATGCTTTTTGTCTCAAGTGGAACTCCGTCCTTCTTTGCGCCTATACCACTTCTGCCCAGAGTTCTCAAGAAGATCAGGAATGACCGGGCCCAAGTCATCTTGGTGGCTCCGGACTAGGCATGGAGAGTGTGGTATCCAGAGCTTTTGAGCATGGCCACCGATCCTCCACTCCAGGTGCTCCTTCGGGAGGATCTTCTGTCACAGCAGCAGGGGACAGTTCTCCACTCAAACCTGTCCAATCTCCGCCTTCATGTGTACAGATTGAGCGGCCGGCAGTTGACTGCTTTTGACCATCCACCCGAAGTCTGTGATGTTATCTTGGCAGCCAGGCGTCCTTCCACCAAAACAGTATTCACCTGTCGTTGGCATAAATTTGTGGCATGATGTACCCACAAATCTGTTGAGCCCCTCTCTGCTCCTCTATCTGAAGTTCTTTTGTTCATTCTATTTTTAGCCCAGCAGGGTTCTGCTTTGAGCATCCTTAAAGGTTATTTCAGCCTTTCTTAGGTTGCCTGATCAGCCTTCACTCTTTAAGTCTCCTATTGTAAGTCAGTGTCTTTAAGGTTTCACCCGTTTGTTTCCTCCCACTCCATTTATCATGCCTCAGTGGGACCTCAATCTTGTACTTACTTACTTAATGTGTACTCCCTTTGAGCCGATGCACAATTGTCCCTTATGGATCCTTACTTTCAAAACTGCTTTTCTTGCTGCCATCACTTCTGCTCACACAGTGAGTGAGCTTCAGGCTCTTTCTTCTAAGCCTCCATTTCTGTCTGTGCACCCTGACAAAGTGGTGTTACCACTAAGGCTTTCTTCCTTCCCAAAGTGGTTACACCTTTTCATGTAGGCAAGTCCATCACCTTGCCTACTTTTTACGCACCTGCACATCCTTCTCATGAGGCGAGACTTCACCGTCTGGATCCTTGCTTACGTTCAGTAATGGTATATCTGGTAGAGACATATTCTAGTTGCAGATTCCTTACTGACCCTCTCGTCCTCCCTTTCGAACTGATTTCTAGGGACATGGCTTCCCCATTCAGCACCTTAGTTCTGTGTCACTGCGCTGAGGCTGCGTCTGTGTACTACTCCCAACGTCATCACGGTGAATATGATGCCTGCGGAGCCGACCGACGCCACCTACTGACGCGTAAGGGTATTGCTCAAAGAAAAAAATCTCCAGATCCAGTCTGGGGGAAAATTCTAAGGTAAGGAATCTGTAACTAGAATATGTCTCTACCAGATATATTGTTACCGAAGATAAGTAACTTGTATGTTAACAACACTTTATTGAAGGTTTGTGATACAGACACTTTTGGCAGATAAATTCTACAGCCCCTCGTAGGGGACAGGATAAAGACAGCTGTACAGTCCACAGTCTTCCATTGCACCTTTTTACATGTTATGACAGGCCCACTCCGTCTAACCCATAATGCACCCACCACGTTCCACATATTTTGGTGCGCTTCTTGAGACACCACGTGCTAAATAGATTGGGTCCTCCGGTTTTGCACAACGGTCCATTCTTGCCCTCCATTATATCAGAGGGGTGTGTGTGGGGTGGAGGGGGGTGGAAGAGGGGAAATGTGTCTCCAAGTATTTATATATGTCTTGTTTCACAATCTGTGACCCAAGCTCTACAAAGATTCAGTCGCCCCTTAGGGTCCAGTAGATCAGTGGTTCCCATCCACTGGACTTCTGTGGACCCCCACGTTATTATTGGAACCCTGTGACCCCCACTGAATCATTATTGGAATCTGGGGACCTAATTTGTTAATATTTAAAAAGAAATTCTAAGCAGTCACCGAACCCCTGAGGAGGCTTCACGGACGCGCAGGGGTCCCCGTACCACAGGTTGGGAAACCACTGTACTAGATCATCAAGAATACTCAACTGAGCGGTTTTGGCAAGGCCACAATTGTGCATCCCAGTCCATTTAACAGCATCTTAAATATTCTGGACCAGTAGCAGTAGATGAGCTGGGATCCCAAAACCACATGGTAAAAGTCGTCTCTCCCCTCTGGGCACTTAAAACAGGTTGGTTTGGACAACCTTTGGGCTCTCCACAATTTCTGGGATGTGAGATAAGTGTAGTAATTGCACAGGCAAACTTTGTGTGTCAGTCAGGCAGTCAAGGCTATGTCCTAAAAACATCCCCACTAAATATATTTCTCAAGCTTGGTGTCCTGCGGGATCTATCAGTGACTCTGAATAAAGTCTCACACAGTAGACTATGAGTTCTTCTCTGGTTTTATGCTCAGATGTTAACTGCTGCTACACAGGACTCCAGCTTTGGGTGTCCACTGTGACTACAGAGAAAAAATGTATAGTAAGTAATCAATTTTATTGTACAGTTAGCTAAAACCTTAACAATAAAAGGTAATACAAACTTGTTTGTACAAATACAGTTTGGGATCGTACAACACAAAACTTACAATCCAATTCAATTTTGTAGTATTGTCATAAAATAATATTGTAATCAGATAGTGCAAAAATGCCTTATTGCCAAACACAGTTGTAGGGAAGTACAGAGATAAAGGAAAAAGGGTTGTGCCTAGAGCTACTGATTGTTAGAGGAGGTGAGCTGTTGTCCCGCGAGCCTTAGAAATTTCGTAGATCCACAGTTCAACATTGGATTCATAGCGTTTAGACTTCCAATAACCACCTTCCTACATGACCGGATCCCTCGTTGAATAAAGCGGGGGGCTGCAACAATAATCTCAGTTCTTGAAGGAAGGCTGGGCAAAGACATACAATATGCATTATGTTTTCTTCTCCAGAGTTGCACAGTCCTTACTGGGCCTTTGTCTGACCTTACCGAAGGCTGCAGACTCTGAAGGGTTCCACACTGTTGGTCACTGGACAACCTAGTTGGGTTATTTTGATACTGCCCTTTACTGCTTGTAACATAATGGAAATTGAAATAGTCCAGGACCAATCAGTCCCTAATTCTGTGTATTCTCAATTGGTATGTCATTTCAAAATAGAATCTCTTTTTGACTCAATCTGGCAATAATAAGATTCTTCTTTTTTATGTCTGGATTGGCAGTGCTGCTGTCTGCTGACTTGTTACCAATTCTTTAAACTATACATTGAGAGGTCTTTGTCTCCGCCTAGAGAAGTATTTTTATCTCATCGTATGCCATTGGGTGTTTAGCATTTCATTCCACCTCTCTTGCAGTGCAATGCATGAGAGACTTTTTTACTATCTCAAAAGTTGTCTGAATTATGCCATACTAAATTATACCACATATTTGTATACAGAAAACAGTTGTTTTTTGTTTTGTTTTTATACTGCAGCAAGTAGTTTTAGTGTTGTATTTAAGACTCCAAATGCATGCTAGACTATTGGCTCTGCCAATACTTTTTTGGTGGGAGGGTGCAAAAAAGATGCAGAGCATGGTTGAAAGGACCCTTTAGTTTTCATGTCCTTTGTCATAGAGGATATGATGCCCTTTAATTTCAACCCACATCATAAAACCTTTAGAGGCATATAAGAGGAATTTTCCAAGGGAAAGAAGACTACAGTAATATTCGTGACCACGTAGATCCTACTTTCATAGTTAGGACTTTTGATGGTGTGGGCCTATGTGCAAATATTCCCTAAACCATGATTACTGATTTGGGGGACTCTGGACCATCTTCTTTCATGTAAAGGTTTTATTCTTGGTCATCAGCCTTCACTAAGACGTTCATGCACGCTACCCCCTCTTTCTCATGCACTCATAGTAACACACCCACGCACATTTATCATCTGGCTTATTTAGGAGCCATATGGAAAGGGCCTCTGCAGGGGGTTTAACCAGCATGGCAGACTTGTGAAGTTACTAAACTATGTAAAACATCCTGTTAACTCTTTCGGTCAAAATGGCCCAGGGTGCCTGAAGGACACATCAGTACTTGTACATGGATATTGTAAGGGTAAATGGTATATATGTAATCACATTAGACTGTAACATTAGTCAAAACTCTGAAGGATTGAAAGACAACTTTTTAATGGCACTTACAGGGCTCTTCCACAAGCTCTTTTAGTAAATGAAGTGGTAAATGTTACACTTAAGCATATTAGGTCAGTGCCATTTGGGAAAGCGTTATCCATTTTAATTTTAACCATGCCTTTAAATGGGTGGGAAAAATTTAAAAGAAAAAAATGTTTTCAAATGTAGTCTTTGAATGTTACCAGAGAGTAGTTTCTGTTGGTGTTCTCCGCCCAGGCAGATACAAACGAGGGAGAAGAATGATTGATCTTTTTCCCTCTGAGAGAGCTAACATTCTTGTCAACATTCCAAATGAACTAGGAGTTCCCAAGATGCAGAATTTAGAATGTAAGGAAGACTGTTAGATTTTAAAGGGAGTTTATACCAAACTTAGGGCCTGATTTTGATAGTGACGGACAGGTCACTCTATCACAACAGTGACCGATATCACAACTGCCCAAATCTAAATCCCTTTGAGAAAAAAAAAACTTGCAATGGGAACAGATTAAATAGACAAACTATCACTGATGCATGACCTTAGTTTGAGCCATACATCATGCCCTCAAAACAGGAATCGTAGACCAATAACACCAATAGTCAACATCATGGCCGTGACAAAGTTTGAGGCCAGATGACCAGTACAGAACACTATGGCAATTGTATGGTGCAATGACACCTTCACCTTTCAGTGGTGGGCTTACAAAAAGTTATATTACCAATGATGAATTTTGCTTTGTTGTGCCATATTTTTTTAGTACTATCCCCAACTTGTGAGAACGTCCCATCACCCTAGACAGAGATAGGCTGTTGGAGCAGGAGTTCTAACAAGATCCTTAAAATCTTTTTGTCTTTACAATACTTTCCCACTACAAATTAACAACATGTTTAATTATAAATGATTTTGAGATTACGTATTTTTGTAATTCCAATAAAACACTCGGAAGCCAAAGATGTGTTTATGGTAAACAAAGTAAGTATACAAATCAATGACTGTTTGGTGAACATTAGTAAAGTAATTGGGTATTAGCTAACATTTGTAAATGGTTTCTTGTTTGAGGCAACAAAAGGGCAGATGTGCCAGGAAGAGATTGAAGTGGGCAGGATCAGAGGGGCACGATTAGTCCATATATTTTTTGATTTATGAAAAAACGTTCCCCTACTTTTAGTAAAAAGACCATCCTGGGATGGTTAATTCTGATACTTTAAATGCTGTTGATGAAGTACCCTTTAGTGAGACTTAAGGGAGTCTCCTGTGCTGTGAAACCGAAGCGGAGCAGACAGATAAACAAGCTTCCTGCCAGGGTACCAGCTTGCCTGAAAGAAATGCAAATATGTGCAAAAGGTTGGTCTGCAAATGTAAAGGATGCTTGGGAGCCGGTACTGGCCTTAATTGATTGACTCAAGATTTGTAATGACAAAGATTTATTCTTTTTGAGTGGTAGTGCAAAGAGTTAACAAATGAGCTATGAAGTGCGTTTTGTTATTTATATAGCACTTTTGAACCCTGAAAGTGTTGAAGGGACAGAAATGAAAAACAAAATTGCATTAGGTACAGTTTGGGTATCACTAATATCTATATTTTGGAAGCACCATTTTATCTTAAACTGTTTTGCATATTTTGTAGCAGCCTAAATAATGACTTGCATATTCACAGTGCTTTCTGTCACAGGCTGTCACCTTGTAGCACCGAAAGTACACAAGTCATTGCTTTCCACTGCACCACCAAGATTTAATTTTGTGGCTTTCTGGTTACACACAGACCTCTGCACTGCATTAGCTAAGAGAGGTTTCATAATGATCTATAGTGCATTTCCCACTGAGTAACAACTTCTTTATTTTTTATTTAAGCTGCACATTATTTTATATCTAGCTACCTGAGGGTAAAAGACAAAAAAAATACAGAATATATTGTTTTTTTTGTTTTTGTTTTAGCAACCCTTGACCCAACCTCCATGCTCACTACCCCCCTCTCCCCGCATGCAGCATCACTGTTCCTGTACTTTTTTTTTTTTTTTATGCACTTCGACTGCTGGTGTCAGGATGAGCTCTGAATTATGAATACATTAAAACCAAACTTGATTCCTAGTAGCTTTACCTCATTACCCTGAAATTGTAACAGAAAGCCCTCACATGTATTATAACAGGTGTCTAATCGAGAAATGTGATACAAAAGATAAATAATGTATATCTTAGGTAGCATCAAGGAGTTCGTAATGGAAATGTATCACAAATTATCAATGATTGAGCTTAAAAACAAGGGCTTTAAGTTTATCTTTACAAAGGATGATATCTTTATGAGGGATTGCTGATCAGGAAACAATTTAATGTTTTACATATTTCATGTTCTACTTCAGAACACCAATTACTTCAATATTGTGTATAATTGTAATTACTTTACCACAAACGTAACAAGTAGAAGTGCAGGTTGAAAAGCCCAACAGTGTTTGGACAGAAAAAATGTTAGCTCCTTCTGAAATCAAACCGCACCTATCCGAAGCATTCTCCCATTGCCCTTTCTCCTTGGGTTCGCAAATTGCTCTTTAGGTCAGCCACTCAAGTGCTGCCTAAGAGGCAGTTGATGGATATGCATACACATCACTTGAAAGTTAGATCTGGTCATCCTGCGGTTTCAAGCGGGCACTATTTCCTATTTTGTGAATGCATTGAAGTGATTTGAACCAAAACTTGGATTAAACTTTTTGGGTCTGCAGGACTGTTCCTTAACACACATTGGCAAAAAAAAAGTTTTGGTGTGAAAGGTATGAAGATGTGTTGTCATGCTTTGTAAACTTGTGTACCAGTAGATGGTACTATTTATTGTGTGTAATCTCAATTTTGGCAGCAGGGAATTGAACTCTAGGGTCTGAAATCCAGTGTCCTCACATATGCAGGTATACTGTATTTGGTAGGATGTGCAAAAAGCTACTTCATCTGCTCTAGAGGGTGCTATACTTTTAATGGGACTGTTACAAGACTACTCAGCAAGGCACCCACAGTTTGAATAGGACAGAGCCAAGACTTCTCAGCATTGATACTGTGCTTTTATTCAGACAGTGTTAGCAGAGATTCCGCCTTGCAGTAAAACTTTGTAGCATGGCTGCCAAACCTTTAATCTGACATAATTAGAACTTCTTAGCTGCTACATGTTTAATGGATCAGTTGTTTGCCCTATGAGCTGCGTAAGTGAGACTGTATGGGGACTTCTCAGAAGAGTTACTATTCATTTAATGGCCATTACCTGCAATTTACAGCAGTGCTGTTATCTTCATAGCAACAGTGCAAGCTCTTCTGGGCAGGGAATACCATGTTTTTAATAGGACAGTTCTAGAGCATCTCAGCAGGTCTAGATTTTAAGTGGTGCATTATTAACACCCACAGCAGTGCTGCCGTCATTTGAATGGGTTAGCACTGACTCTTATCAGAAGGAACGCTGTACACTTAGGACTGCATTAGAACTTCTCATCATGGCTACAATGCTTCTATAATGAGGGTCAAGACGTCTGAGCAGAGATTACGTAATCTTAATGTAAAAGTGCTCCAATTTTTCAGCTGGACTGTTATATTTTTTATTCTTACATTGGAGAACATCTGAGAATGGTTACTGTACCTAAAAAAAAAATATATATTTATCATTTTCCACAATAACAAACAACACTGCATATATCAGAAGTGTACACAGGCTCTCACATCATCATAAAATAAACAGTCACCATCAATAAAAGGAATATCTATAACAATCGAGTGTAGGCGAGAAAGGAAGCAACATATTAAGAAAAACAGTGCATTGTGGTATAAATGTACATATACTTATATGGAAAGAAAACATAGGCTGTGTGCAAGTCTGTGAGTCATGTAGCAGTCAGCCAGTTCACTTCTTGGTGTCACTGCCGACTTCTTAGGTCCATTGGTAATAGGTAGTCTCAAAGGGTCAGCCAAATGTCCTTAGGCCTGGAAGTTAGTGGCTGCAAGGAGGCATAAGGTATGCTGGTATTCAACGTTGGCCAGCAGCGCCATGGCTGTTAAGCGTTGTAGACCCGGACTTATGGGTTTAACATATCCAAGTAATGCCATCAGCTGGTCAGGGACAACTATGTGGCCTATAATAGTGGAGATCAAAGCAAAGATTGCCCCCAAGAATGTATTAATAACGTTGCAATTACAGGCCAAGTGTTAAAAATCAATATGATCTGCCGCCCATTTGGTTAAATTGATGAGACCTTGTGGGATCCAGCCAGGCTAGCGCCTTGGCGTCGTGTAGGCACGGTTTAAATATTTGTAATGAAGCAATTAATACTTATGATTGTTAGAGACTAATTTGTTCTGCATGCAGCAGTAGCACCAGGTGTTGCCTGGAATAGAATGACCCAGGTCATGTTCCAAGGCGATCCTGGATTGTTCTGTGCCTGTTGCTCACAGGGATATTTAGGTGTGGTAAAGTCAGGATACGAATCTGCTACTTTCAGGAGGGTGGATATCACTAAAGTCAGAGTGGGGAAAATCAACAGGTTCCACAGGGTATGTGGGAAGTGTGTCACGCAGGGTACTATGCAATCGGTGGAAGATAAAGGCATCCATTGTTGTCGAGTTGGCTTGGAGGGGAGTTCAAGGAGGAGCGGGCGATCACTGTGCCATTTGCAGAGAGGTCACCAAAGGTACGCAGGTCATGAACTGCGAGGGAGTACTGTACCAGCTTCTTTACTCCACTTTTAATAATGCTATTTCTAGTCTCAGAGACTCCTATTGATATGGGTATGGCAGGTGGACTTCTTGCACATAGATAATAGCATGGTGTACACAAGGTAGCTCAGGGCAAGCTTCTCATACACATAATAGCTGCAATGCATGCTTCTCACACAAACATGTTAACACTTTGCTTTGTGCAAATTTGCAACCCATAAAACGCTATCTGATTAATTGAAATTTACAACTGAGGCTAGTAACCAACTCAGTATATTTAAATAAGATGACACACATTAGCTTTCACAAAGAAGTCACAGAATGGTTATGTTTCAAACCATAAAGGTTTATTGAAGGTTAAATGTTTACAGCAGGCAAAATAACCACATTAGTGCCAATCAGTAATTAGTATCTGAATGCTTTTGTCAATATGAAGTTCAAGTCAATCAAAGTCATTAAGTAAGACAGCGTATGATTATAGAGTCGCCTCCCAAGGAAAGCTAAGTAAAATCAATTCTCCCATAAAGAGAGTACCCTACTCTGCTCTTGGCGGTCTCGAAAGTGGACAAAGCATTCCTGAACTATAACCTGGTCTGCACTAGCTTAAATTACACAATTCTAACATATTCTACACCTACACATAGTTCACATGAAACACACTAATCAGGTTAAAGTATAGATATACAATCTCAAGCTCATTAGTTCCTCAGGATTCTCCATAATTCAGTTTCTCAAAGCATTCCTCAAATGTATAATTGTCTGCAACAAAACAGGATACATTGGACCAGCCTGTACTCTGCAGTATTGCTTGTACTCTATGTACTGTTGTTATCAGTATGGCAGTCATCACGTAAAAGAGAACATTGCACATGGGAAAGAATGCAAAAACACATTGTGGTTGTTCATTGAGACTTCAGCTGCTCCTAGAAATAAACATGCACGTATCAAAATACAAGATGGCACCTATATAGCCATTTTAAGGAAAGGCCTGTGTTATCTATGGTCAATCTAAATGTGAAAAATATACAGATAACAGCATGTGGTTGTTTACCTGTTAATGTTGATAAAATTCAAAATATTTAATAAGGGAAAACCCCTTTTCACACAGAACAGGTGCAACACAGTGCAAACTTTTTACACACACTCAAGTACTTCCGCACACAGCGGGTACAGTACAGATAGCTGAATTACTCCATCGAGACGTAGCGTGTAACATAATCTTAGCTCTCTATGATGGAATTTACTGCTATAGCCATATCCTGGTTACATAAAGTATTGTTTCACTTATGTGTATCTTAGATGTCTAACTCGCTTTATACCTATTAACGAGAAGAAACAGCATTTTTTAGTTGGTACTGTAGATTTTTTAAAGCTTTATAAACTTTAAAAAACAGCACCCCTTAGTGTTTAAGTTTAGTTCTTAGGTCGAAGCCTACTAGACATCACAGCACTTCACTCTACCCTACAGTACTCTATGCCACTTCACTCTACTGTGATACAGTCTACTCTGCCACTGCACCTCTGTAGTCAACTCTACTGCTCTCTACGCCACTCTACACCACTACATTCTACGATACTGCATTCTACTCCAGTCCACTTTACAACACTATACTCTGCACCAGTCTATGCCACTGAAATCTTTGCCACTCTTCTCTATGCCACTCTTCTCTATGCCACTCTACTCCACACCACTGCACTCTACTATGCACCACTCTAATCTACACCGTTGCATTCTACAACACTGCATTGTACACCGCTGAATTCTATGCCGCTGCACTCTACACCACTATACTGTATGCCACTATTCTCTGCAACACTCTACGCCAGTCCACTGTGTGCCACTGAACTCTACTTTACAGCACTCTTCTCTATGCCACTGCACTCTGTTCTGCACCACTGTAGTCAGCGCCACACTACTCTGTTCCAGTGCACTGTACACCACTCTGCACCATTGCACTCACTCTGACATTCCACTCTGCAAAACTGCACTCTACGCCACTGAACTCTGCACCACTGTACTCTGCATTTCTACTCTCTATGCCAGTGCACTCTATGCAACTTTACTCCACGCTACACCACTGTATGCCTCTGCACTCTATGCCTCTACACCACTGCACTTGGAGCCACTCTGTACCACTGCACTCTACACCACTGTACTCTACTATGCAACACTTTAATCTTTGTTGTTCCATGTATGATGTTGCTTTGTACGCTGCTGAATTCTATGCTGGTGCACTCTATACCACTATACTGTGCAACATTCTACGTAAATGCATTCCACACAAGTCCACTGTACGCCACTCCACATGACTCCACTATATGCCCCTCCAATACACAACACTCTATACCACTCAACTCTGCGACACTCCGCACCACTCTCCTCTACTCCACTAACTTTTAGCCATGCTGAACAGCAGCCACGCTGGTGTACAGCATGGCTAAAAAACACTTTGACAAAGCCAATAGCCCTTGCATAGGCAAGACCTATTGGCTTTGCCAACGCTAGTTATTTCTTTGTGTTCAGACAGCTATTCACCGACCAGCTGTGAAATGTGCAGCTTTCTGATCAGCCCTCTATTACCAAATATTTCAATTTGCACATTTCATTGCAGAGCAAATTAGTGTGTTCGATGGCATGTGTAGGTGCAGATACACATGCTGTGCACAGTCCGCCGTCTGGTGTTGGACTCGGAGTGTTATAAGTTGTTTTTCTTCGAAGAAGTCTTTTCGAGTCACAAGACCGAGGGACTCCTCCCCTTTCGGTTCCATTGCGCATGGGCGTCGACTCCATGTTAGATTTTTTTTTTTCCGCCATCGGGTTCGGACGTGTTCCTTTTCGCTCCGTGTTTCGGGTCGGAAAGTTAGTTAGAATCTCGGAAAAAATCATCGGTATTGTTTCGTTCGGTATCGGGTTAGTTAGCACAAATCGACACCGAATCTTGAAGAGCTCCGGTGGCCCTTCGGGGTAATTTCGATCCCCCGTCGGGGCCTGGTCGGCCCGACCGCGTGCGACTTCAAGACTGATGGACCGAACCCCGTTCCGCTTCTGTCCTAAATGCCATAGCAAATATCCGTATACGGATCAGCATCTGGTCTGTAACTTGTGCCTGTCCCCGTAGCACAAGGAGGATACGTGTGAAGCCTGTCGAGTGTTTCGGTCGAGGAAGACGCTCAGAGACCGAAGAGCCAGAAGATTGCAAATGGCGTCCACGCCGACAGGACAACATCGGTTCGAGGACGAAGAGGAAGCGTTCTCCATCCCCGAGTCGGATTCGGGGGAATCCGACGCCGAAGACATAACAACCGTGAGTAAGACGTCGAAAATTAGGACTCACGAAAAGTCCACAAAAGCCCAGGGGACGCCACTGCCAATAGGCCATGGCTTAACCCAAAAACTAGGTGACCGAGCCAAGGCACCGAAAAAGGGCATGCTGGTGTCGAAGTCATCCGACTCCGGTCGTGATACCGCCACACAGCAACCTCGGAGCCGAGACACCGGCTCCGAGACAATTCGGCGCAGAGACAGCCGCACCGAAGATGTTCGGCACCGAGATACCACGCCGAAATCAAAGAAATCTTCTTTGGAGCCTAAAAAGCCTACCGAAACGGTTTAGGTACCGAAAAAAGCCTCGGAAACGAAAATTAGTTCCTATACAGAGGAACAAGGACTAAACACCCAATTGCATAGATTTGGTGAAAAGCTTCAAACTGTAGAAACTGACTACACTCAAAGGAGGCTTCACATCCAGGAAGACACAGGGAAGATAACCACTCTTCCCCCAATCAAGATGAAAAGGAAACTTGTTTTCCAACAAGGGGACAAGCAACCACAAGCAAAGGTGGTAAAGAAAGTAATACCACCACCTTCTCCACCACAATCAACACATGCATCACCGGCGCAAACTCCATCACTAACGCATTCACCAGCTCATACCACAATGAGCCAGGATGATCCCGATGCATGGGACCTCTACGACGCCCCAGTGTCTGACAATAGTCCAGACTCATATCCAACTAAACCGTCACCACCTGAGGACAGTACATCATATGCACAGGTGGTCGCAAGGGCAGCCGAATTCCACAATGTCTCACTACATTCGGAACCTATTGAGGATGACTTTCTCTTTAACACCCTGTCCTCCACCCATAGCCAGTATCAAAGCCTTCCCATGCTCCCAGGAATGCTAAGGCACTCAAAACAAATATTTCAGGAGCCAGTTAAAGGCAGAGCCATAACTCCAAGGGTGGAGAAAAAATATAAGGCACCTCCCACAGACCCAATATTTATTACAACACAACTAACACCGGACTCAGTAGTTGTGGGGGCAGCTCGTAAAAGAGCCAACTCTCATACATCAGGCGACGCACCACCTCCAGACAAGGAGAGCCGCAAATTTGATGCAGCGGGAAAAAGAGTTGCAGCACAAGCAGCAAATCAGTGGCGTATCGCCAACTCGCAAGCACTCTTGGCAAGATACGACAGGGCTCATTGGGATGAAATGCAACATCTCATCGAACACCTTCCCGAGGAGTTCCAAACAAGAGCGCAACAAGTGGTGGAAGATGGACAAAGTATCTCGAACAATCAGATACGGTCTTCCATGGATGCAGCCGATACAGCTGCAAGGACAATAAACACTGCAGTCACAATACGGAGGCATGCTTGGCTGCGCACTTCTGGGTTCAAACCCGAAATCCAACAGGCTGTGCTCAATATGCCGTTTAATGAACAGCAATTGTTTGGGCCGGAGGTAGACACTGCCATTGAAAAACTAAAAAAGGACACTAATACAGCCAAAGCCATGGGCGCACTCTACTCCCCGCAGAGCAGAGGCACATTTCGGAAGACACCTTTTAGGGGAGGGTTTCGGGGTCAACCCACAGAAACCAACACTTCACAGACAAGACCACCTACCTACCAGGGTCAATATCAAAGGGGAGGTTTTCGGGGACAATATAAAGGAGACCAATTCCCAAGAAGCCGGGGAAAATTTCAAGGTCCCAAAACCCCTCAAAATAAACAGTGACTCACAAGTCACACAACCCCATCACACAACACCAGTGGGGGGAAGACTAAGCCAATTCTACGAATCTTGGGAAGAAATAACAACAGACACTTGGGTCTTAGCAATTATCCAACATGGCTATTGCATAGAATTTCACAAATTCCCTCCAAACGTCCCACCGAAAACACACAATATGTCAAAACAGCATATAGATCTTCTAGGACTAGAAGTTCAAGCATTACTACAAAAGGACGCAATAGAATTAGTACCAAGCCTACAGAAAAACACAGTTTACTCACTGTATTTTCTAATACCAAAGAAGGACAAAACTCTGAGACCAATACTAGATCTCAGAACACTAAATACCTACATCAAATCAGACCACTTTCACATGGTCACATTACAAGACGTAATCCCACTGCTCAAACAGCAAGACTACATGACAACATTAGACCTAAAGGATGCGTATTTCCACATACCGATACATCCTTCCCACAGGAAATACCTAAGGTTCGTATTCAAAGGAACACATTACCAATTCAAAGTGTTGCCATTCGGAATAACAACTGCGCCAAGAGTCTTTACAAAATGCCTGGCAGTAGTAGCTGCACATATCAGAAGGCAGCAGATACACGTGTTCCCTTACTTAGACGACTGGTTAATCAAGACCAACACGTTAACAAGGTGTTCACGTCAGTCAAAGTATGTCATACAGACCCTTCACAAGCTGGGTTTCTCCATCAACTATGCAAAGTCACACCTTTTGCCGTGTCAAACACAGCAATACTTAGGAGCGACAATCAACACAACAGAAGGGATAGCCACTCCAAGTCCACAAAGGGTTCAAACATTTCACAAGGTGATACAGGCCATGTATCCAACAGAAAAGATACAAGCAAAAATGGTATTAAAACTCCTAGGCATGATGTCTTCATGCATAGCCATTGTCCCAAACGCAAGATTGCACATGCGGCCCTTACAACAATGCCTAGCATCACAATGGTCACAGGCACAGGGTCAACTTCTAGATCTGGTGTTGATAGACCGCCAAACATACATCTCGCTTCTATGGTGGAACAGTACAAATTTAAACAAAGGGCGGCCTTTCCAAGACCCAGTGCCACAATACGTCATAACAACGGATGCTTCCATGACAGGGTGGGGAGCACACCTCAATCAACACAGCATCCAAGGACAATGGGACATACATCAAAGGAAGTTTCACATAAATCACTTAGAACTGTTAGCAGTATTTCTAGCGTTGAAAGCATTTCAACCCATGATAACCCACAAATACATTCTTGTCAAAACAGACAACATGACAACAATGTATTATTTAAACAAACAGGGGGGGACACACTCGACACAGTTGTGTCTCCTAACACAAAAAATATGGCATTGGGCAATTCACAACCACATTCGCCTAATAGCACAATTTATTCCAGGGATCCAGAACCAGCTAGCAGACAATCTCTCTCGGGATCACCAACAAGTCCACGAATGGGAAATTCACCCCCAAATACTGAACACTTACTTTCAAATTTGGAGAACACCTCAAATAGATCTATTTGCAACAAAAGAAAACGCAAAATGCCAAAACTTCGCATCCAGGTTCCCACACCATCAATCCCAAGGCAATGCTCTATGGATGAATTGGTCAGGGATATTTGCGTACGCTTTTCCCCCTCTCCCTCTCCTTCCATATCTAGTAAACAGATTGAGTCAAAACAAACTCAAACTCATACTAATAGCACCAACATGGGCAAGACAACCTTGGTATACAACACTACTAGAGCTGTCAGTAGTACCTCATGTCAAGCTACCCAACAGACCAGATCTGTTAACACAACACAAACAACAGATCAGGCATCCAAACCCAGCATCGCTGAATCTAGCAATTTGGCTCCTGAAATCCTAGAATTTGGACACTTAGACCTCACACAAGAGTGTATGGAGGTCATAAAACAAGCTAGAAAACCTTCCACTAGACACTGCTATGCAAATAAATGGAAAAGATTTGTTTGTTACTGCCATAATAATCAAATTCAACCATTGCACGCATCTCCAAAAGATGTAGTAGGATATTTACTACATTTGCAAAAATCAAATCTAGCTTTCTCTTCCATAAAGATACATCTCACCGCAATATCTGCTTACCTGCAGATTACTCATTCAACTTCCCTATTTAGAATACCTGTCATTAAAGCGTTTATGGAAGGCCTAAAGAGAATTATACCACCAAGGACACCACCTGTTCCTTCATGGAACCTCAACATTGTCTTAACAAGGCTCATGGGTCCACCTTTCGAACCCATGCATTCTTGTGAAATGCAATACTTAACGTGGAAAGTTGCATTTCTCATTGCCATCACATCTCTAAGAAGAGTGAGTGAGATTCAGGCATTTACCATACAAGAACCATTTATTCAAATACACATGAATAAGGTAGTTCTAAGAACAAATCCAAAATTCTTACCAAAGGTTATCTCACCGTTCCACTTAAATCAAACAGTAGAATTACCAGTGTTCTTCCCACAGCCAGATTCGGTAGCTGAAAGAGCACTACATACATTAGACATCAAGAGAGCACTAATGTACTACATTGACAGAACAAAACAAATTAGGAAGACAAAACAACTATTTATTGCCTTTCAAAAACCTCATACAGGAAATCCAATTTCAAAACAAGGCATTGCCAGGTGGATAGTTAAGTGTATTCAAGCCTGCTATCTTAAAGCAAAGAGAGAGCTGCCTATTACACCAAAGGCACACTCAACCAGAAAGAAAGGGGCTACCATGGCCTTTCTAGGAAATATTCCAATGAACGAAATATGTAAGGCAGCAACATGGTCTACGCCTCATACATTTACCAAGCACTACTGTGTAGATGTGTTAACTGCACAACAAGCCACAGTAGGTCAGGCTGTACTAAGAACATTATTTCAAACTACTTCAACTCCTACAGGCTGAACCACCGCTTTTGGGGAGATAACTGCTTTCTAGTCTATGCACAGCATGTGTATCTGCAGCTACACATGCCATCGAACGGAAAATGTCACTTACCCAGTGTACATCTGTTCGTGGCATGAGTCGCTGCAGATTCACATGCGCCCACCCGCCTCCCCGGGAGCCTGTAGCCGTTTAGAAGTAAATCTTAAACAATTGTACATTTGTAAATATATTACTTTAACCTTTATTATGTACATACGTATTCATTCCATTGCATGGGCACTATGACTAACATACACAACTCCTACCTCACCCTCTGCGGGGAAAACAATCTAACATGGAGTCGACGCCCATGCGCAATGGAACCGAAAGGGGAGGAGTCCCTCGGTCTTGTGACTCGAAAAGACTTCTTCGAAGAAAAACAACTTGTAACACTCCGAGCCCAACACCAGACGGCAGACTGTGCACAGCATGTGAATCTGCAGCGACTCATGCCACGAACAGATGTACACTGGGTAAGTGACATTTTCCATTTTCAACTACAGTCCAGTGCTCACTCCTGCTCCCTCAGGTTTCTCCCAGGCAATTGCTATCACAAAGTTCTCTACCTGCACACTAGTTGACAGCTTTATCTTAGCATAGAGGACTGATGGGGCGTACAGGAGCGCAATGTGAGGACAACGGTCGCCTACACTGCCCGCAGGAAGAGCAAGGAAAATAAAAACATTTCTGTGGTTGATGTCAGAGAGAAACTGTTTTTGAAGCTCTGTGTGCTACTCTGTGCCCAGTGGCTTGGTTGGCAATCCACATGACCTATGCATGGGGCCTGCTGTGCTTGTATTCAATAGAAGGCAGAGTTTTTAGCCAAGACCTTATGTTTGACCATTGTAGTCATCACACCAAGGCCAATCCTTCTAATCACAACTTGCTATGTAGTCTCAACCATTGAGAACGGATAGAGAACATTTCATGTTTAGAAAACAAATTGCTGTTTGTTTGTGTTAGTTGAATTCTGGTGTGAAGTCAGTTGCTGCTCATCTATTTTCATTGTGTAGCAATTCTTAATGTTTTAGCAGTAGCGCGCATGACTAACAAACTCTTCATTGATGGGAGCAACCTCTTGGTAAATGAATGTTCTGAACTTCTCAGGACCTGGGCAGAGGTGATTGTATGAAACACATCTTTCTTGTGTCCGCTGAGTTGGTTTGTGGCCTGGTTTATTCTTCAGTATGGGGGAATTTGAGTACCCAAATGCTTTGAGCTACTTACAGCTACATATTTGAACTCTTTGTCTTTGTGTTGTAGTTGGTGCATGCTCCTTGCAATGTTTCCTGTACTTCTTGCTAGTTCCGAAAATGTTCTTTGTACCTAACAAGCTTCTAGCTTCTTGTTCTCTTTCTAACCTCTTGATACCCCTCGTGTCTGTTTTGTCTGTAGTCATGCAGAACAGATCCCTCCATGCCTGACGCATGAAACAACGCTCCCCTCCCCTTGGGGAACACCAGCTCTGTCCAGGAAAAGGTACTGACAGTCTAACAGACCTTACTTGTTCGTACTCTTTCTTTTTCTCTTCCGCAAATTGCGTTTGTCTTTGTTTTCTTTTTCAATGTCACCTTTTCTCTGTTTGTGTGTGCTGTTTTGAACCTGTGTATGAGATTTTCACCACGAATCTGATCAGCTGTCACAAACAACTTTCTTTTTCCAAGTATACCTATTAGGAACGGCCCTCTATTTTTTTAATGTAACTGAAAATGCATAATACTGTTATGATGTAGGAACAGATCAATATCTGCTTCTCAAAAACATTTTTAATGATAACTTCATTACACTATTCTAAGTTATAACTTATTGTGCTGCTGAATAGCCACCAACCTTTGTTCAAGGCCAGTATGAATAAATATGATAAACTTCATTTAACAGTACCACCATTCTTTGTCAGTTGTCTTGTTCATCTTGTCTGTATTCTGTTCAAAGATCATTGCCTTTTTCGCACCTTAATACTCACAGATTTAGCTGTCTGTTCCAAGTGCTAACGAGAGCAATACAGGGTCTCGGCATATCATGGAGAGTTACACTACACCATTGACTTTACATATTATTGTTGGCTATCTCAGGGGTGTGGAATTGTCTAAAAAAAAATCTACTTGTCCATGGGATAGGTTGCTTCATAAATCTACTTGACCTGTAAGAAAAAAAAACTCCATTTTTCTCCTTTTGGTGCCATGTAGTGCAGCGACAAATTATGGCAGCAATCATTATATAAGAGCTGCGATAATAGCCTCTTGACTGTGCCAGGGCTTGTACTATTGTCGGGTTTGAATACTAGCGATTCCCTTATTTTGGCACCTTTTGGCAGAGCTACATCGTGAGGCTGGAGATGGGAGTAAGCAATAATTCTAGGGTTTGAATGCCCTTTTGAGTCTGTGAAAACCTGTTAATTTGCATGTACCAGCTCTTCTGTAATCTTTTCCCATATAGACAAAGGGTGGAAATTTACTCCTGACAAGGGCAGTAGTAAAACGTCTTCCAGGGTTGGGCAAAAGTGGTTGGAGGGAAAGTGAACTTGTAAACGCTCAAAAGATTTTCATATGACCAAATCTACACATGCATATTTGCTAATGTTCAAATGCAGTGCACAAATATTTTCTATGAGTACGATTTCCTGGCCTATGTCTGTAAAATCTTGTGAATTCATGAAAGCTGTAAATCTGCTCTAGTGCAATGACATATACTGTGTGTGCACGTTAGTGATTTTCTTTAAAGAATTGGGCTCATATTCGATTATCCATAACTTTTTATTTTCCTTAAAATTCTCTCTCTCCTCATTTATCAGCTGGCTTCACTGTGATTGACAGCGTTCTACTCTTTTACAAGGAGCATACTGCATGTAAAGTAGATTTGTCCAGTGCCCTGAACTACAGAGGAAAGGTGTGCTTTTTAAGACCAAAAATATTTTTGCTTTTTGCCAATGTTTGTTATGATGGTGAGGGCCCAGCAACTCCCATAACAATAAAGCTCTACAAAAAGCATGTTAAAACAAGACACGCATTGACAAAAAACAAAAGGCTGACCATTAGTGTCTATGTCCATGTTTATTTTCATGTTTCCCATAATTTTGTTGGAATTGGTTACACTGATTTTTCCATTATCAATATTTTTTGGGAAATCTGGCTTGCATCACCCGTTTTACTGGATGATGCTTCAAAGAAATGGTACCTAAATTTCACAGTAGTTTAGCAAAACTTTTTTTTCGTAGTTGAATTTTTTTGTGAATATTTTATTTTGAAAGCAAAGAACCACCATTCCTGCTTTCAAGCTTCTGCAAATATTTGCATGTAACCAGAGAGCATGGTGGGAGCATTATATGTAGCTTCATATTGCTAAACCTTGCAAATGTCTGTACACATTTTTTTTTACTGGAACCACTGTTCGTAGCGCAGTCCAAGCTTACAACATTTTTTATTAGTGTGTTCACCCTAATAATAAAGACTTTCCATTAATTAACCATAAATACAAGTTCGAACAGCATTAATGTATGGGCACAAATATTACCTTAACTGCCGACAATTCCCTTCCTTGATCCATAATGTGGTTACTGTAAACTGGCAGCAAAGTGTTTGTGCTGCACAGGGTTGGGCCTACTTGTCACAAGGAAAAAATAAACATGAAAACTTCTTGTCCTTGACCCCAAACAATATGTCCTGGGTGTGAGGCTGTAGGAATTCCACAAGTTATGTTTGAAATTTGCATTAAGGAAAATGTCTTGAAATTTCGCATTACGTGATTTCAGGTATTTTTCACATGTAAGAAAGACACTGGCATTTTCAGAAAATGTATCTGAGAAATGTTATAACTGCACCAGTCTCCTACCAATGTATTGTGTGGCTTGTTATGCAAGGTATGTTCTTATCTAAAAAAAAAAAGTTATGTAAAACCACTTTTTCCCCATATGTGTAATTTTGTTAAATGTTCATGAAATTACCAGATTTTGACTGACCTGGGTGTATTTACATTGCTGAATCTGTTTGAATGGATGGGTGCCAGTTCCCATTCTTGTCGGAATTGTGCCACAGCTGTTGTGTTATTGTAGAGCTTATTTTGCATTTGTCACACAAACCTTGTTTGATAACTACTCTGGGCTTTATTCCAGAATATATGTGCTGCATGTTTGTTAGGGCGGAATATGCGTTGTTTGAGGAGGTTTCAGCAATACTAGAAACCCTGTTCTAATAATGGCACTTTTTAGGTTTTGCCTGCACGTGCTTGCGAAATCTATTGTGATAAATAAAATCCTAATAAAAAGGGTTTTAAGCCTGGCCACACATTGCTTACCAATGGTAGCTTTGCTGGTCACTCGTTTTTCTGCTTGTCACTGGTCAGCAGCAGCTTCTCATATCATTTCCTGTCTTCTTTCCTCGGCTTCAGCTGTTCCGTGGTGCTTGGATGAAGTACTGTTTCCGGCGGTGGCTAGCGGCTGGCCCCATGCTTTTGACAAACTTTTATTTTTACTTTCTTTTCCACCTGCGGTACGTCTACATATTAGTAACCCCTTGTTCAAGATCACACCAGCGCCTGTCTGTCATGTGGCAGTTTCCCAACAACGTACAAACAAGTCTTTTAATTTCCCTCTTAAGAGGGTTATTTTACAATAACACACACAATTTTCTGTGTCAGATTTTGAGGAATTAAAAAAACAAAAATAAAACAAGAGATGTCTCTTCCAGCGGCTCAGGGAGGAGTCCCGACCAGCCCTCAACATCTCAGATGTTTGTCTGGGCCTTTGGGATCGATCTGTAGTGCCTCATTAGACCCGGCTGCCCTTACTACAGCACATAGAAGATCGACATGGCGCTTAAGATGTTGATTTTCTCTTTAGACATTAATTAAGATGGATAGTTGGACTCTTCAGAAGAAGGGTGTTTGTTGGTTGCTTGTGTGTAAGAGCCCCTTAGTCGGCAGTGGGGCAACCACCCTACCCCCACAACCTCTACTTACAAAGAAGAGCTGCACAAGAGAACTTTTAGCAGCCTGTGTTGGCGGCACTGGAGACAGTTGTCTCGAAGCAAAGCCATCATGGAGCTGAGGAGGGCGACCCTAATTCCCCTATGGGGCTTGCTCCTAATCCAGATTGTTTCTATATCTAATTTTGCACTTATGTATGAAGTGTCTTTCAGGTGAGAGTGTTTTGTTTGTAGTCATGCCTGGAAGGTGGTTAAGAGTTCGGTAGAGGAGTGAGAGACACTTTTTTACTTACACTTTTAAAATTCTTTTATGTCTTGGGGATTTTACTTTCTTACCTTTTTGATTATCTTTTTATTTTACTTTTTTGTTTTTCGAAGTTTTACCTTTAACTTACATCCTTGGTCGCTAGTGTAAGTTTGAAAAACAATACCTGACTAAAGACTTATTCCAATTTGTAACCCGTCCTGAGTGGCATAGTTATTTCGACCTAGCGCAAGTGTGCAAAAAGGTAAAATAGCTCAATGGGTTTAGCATCTGCTTTGGCAATATAAGGGACCCGCAGTATACAGTTCAAGTTCCAGCAGGATCGACTGAGCCTTTCTACCTTTAGGGGAGGGGAATATGAAAGCTACTGAGATAGCTATACAGTATGTTACAGCGGTTGGAGGTGCTTCACTTTGTGGTGTGCACTATATGCATGGTTTATTACCACTTAAAACCTAAAATATGTATTGTATATCATGACACAATATATGTGCTGACATCAGTAAGGGTCCGCGCTTGTCAGAACTATTCGGAAAGTATGAAGCCTGTTGCTGTTCACAAATATGAGAAGGGGGGGGGGATTTGTTACACTTTACACAATATTCAAGAGCCTTCCACTGGGATAATATTTCAAGGGCCAACGTGTGGGCTGTTGCGTATATTTTTAGGTGGACTATTTAATCCAGCTCTGTCACCCGCATCTAGACTATTGTGTCCAGCCTCAGGAAACATCTGAAATGCAGTGCCTGTCTTGGCAGTGCACATGGGCAGTGTTGTGCCTGTTTGGGAGCACAGTGCCACCTTATAGGTCCTCATCCTGTGTATTACTGTAGAGGCTACCTAATGTATTTTGTCCATTTGTGATGTGCGCAGTCCCAAGGTGCGCATCTGGAGCACTGAGTCCACTTTCAAGGTCCACATAAGGAGTTAGGTGAGCAGATCTGAAGTGCACATCAAGAATATTATGTAACCTTAGTGAGTTCTTGGGTCAACGCTCAACCTCCAAGCAGGTTGGGGTGCTGAAAGCAGAGAATTGTAATTGTATTTATGTAGCACTTACTATCCCTAACAAGGCATTGAAGTGCTTAAATACACTCACAAACAGCCTAGACAGGCACAGTCATGTAGTGAATCCGGGTAAACAAGAATAAAACTGAAAACCTGATAGGGAAATGGGCTCCTGAGCAGCCCAGTGGCCCCTGGAGCTCTACGAAGGACTTGTTTGAGCAAGTGGCAGTGTGGCCACTTAGAAGCCCTGATCTCAAGCTTTTGATAACAGTGCCACAGTTTACAACGCGGCTATCTCGACTGTCCTACAGTGGGCTAATTAGTAGCGGGGAACCACAGTATGGTGGCGATTACAGACAATGGGAGGGGCATGAAAAGACAAGGGCAGAGGCTTTAAAGTTTAAACTGGGAAGGGGGTGAAATCCAGCAGAATAGGAGAATGGAGAAACGAGAGGACACTGCAGAGTTTAATGTTATTCATAATATTAGCAGGCATGGAGTTCTCGCGAGAGACACCACCCCTCACCCAATGTTGCTAGAGTAGATTGACCACCTGGCATTGAGGCAAATTCTAGACAGGACTGTAAAAAATTCAGGACAAAAATTCAGGACAAAGGGTCAAAATTCAGGACAAAAATTAAAGAACAAACGTCATTTTTACAGACACAGCCAAGAAAGGCCATGCCTCACTATGTTGTCAGGGCATTTATTTACTCATTTTTAACATAGAACTATTTATTCACTGTGGTCTTTTTGTGATGGCCTCCTGGTATGCTACATTCAGGTGTCACATAACGTCCTTGTTCAATAGTAAATTAATGCCCTTCAGCACTGTGTCAAGGCCATCACCCCTACCAAAATCTACCCAATCTTTCTTGAACAGAAAGTAACAGAAAATTTTGATTGTTTCTGAACATTTTAAAACCTCTGGCAAACAGTTTGTGAAAAAATTAAGGTAACTAACCTTATGCTAGTTTAAACAAATTGAACAAAAACATCTGGCTCACCCCAACCGCCCATGGACTTTCAACCTAAAACAAATTTTATGAGGCAGGGCAGATGGTGTGGGCGACAGTCTCACATCCAATGTCAGGATGTGAGGTACCCATAACTTGTCTGTAGTCCCACAGCACTAGAGTGTATGCCTGGGACTCTACATTTATCTCAGAAATGGGAGCCCAGAATACCAATCAAAGATAATAAAAGAGGATGATGAATTCGAGATGAAATGGGAGATCCATGGCAAGTGATTCAGAGGGTTGTTGCTAAGAACTGGATAAATAAGGCAGAGAAGAACAAGGTGGGACAATTCCTAAAATCAGACAGGATGGGTCTACCAAGACTATCGAAAGGTATAGGGTACCTGGGGAGTTGTCTCTGCACACAGGAGAGAAACAGAAGAGGCACTGTCAAGTGGTTGAACAAGCCACACCCATCCACCTTGGCAAACTCTTCTGGTGCAATGGTCCACTGTTAATGCTTGTGAAGCGTGAGCAGGGGCCAGACCCCTTGTAAGGTTGTGCAAGGCAATTGCCTGCTTTGTCCATGTTTTTAAATGGTTTTGAAATTGAGCAAAAGCCAAACTAGTGATCTGGGTTATCCCGAAGTGTCAAGTACACATAGAATCTTCCAAATATTTGGGATGTAAATTGCACAAACAAAATGTAAAAATGGTAAATGTAATTAGTGTTTCTTAAACATATGGCACTGTTTTCCCCTTTATATACAATTAGATCTCAGATTGAACTGGGAACCAGTTACCTTTTGATACCCAGTGATTAATATCTACCATTCTCCCACTGACTTGCAGGATGGACATCTCAGAAGAGCGTCCCGGTCCCTCCAATTCCAGTTTACTTTTTGGTCTTCTGCTTTTTGTAGTGGGCCACGTGGCACTAGTGAAGATGGTGTGCTACCCCAATGCTAGTATTATTTTGCAAACCTTCCCATGCTCATCCTTCATTCCTCCTTCAGACATGCCACACATGTGATTTGGTCACCGCAGTGCAGTCGGGTAGCACTTTCCACTCTGAAGCTACCCGTGACTGCGGGTGGATTAGGCCTTCTGGACTTAAAATGCTATTATTCAGCTGCACAGACTCAATGGGTGTCTCCCTGGCTTTCTGCCAACCTCCCTGCATGAGATGGGGTTTATAAGTAAAGACTTTTAAGGAAGGCTTAATGCACTGCTCATTGTTTCCTACCGACCATTCTACGGATCACCATCCAGGGTTATGATACACCGCTTTCTCTTGCCTTGCTAGAACCTGTAAACTCACTGAAACGAAGAAACCCTCTGCTCCTGCACTACCGTTTATGCAACAATCTTGCGGGATACTGGGGTTAGGAAAGAGTGTTTTCTATCACATGACAACATTTAAATAAACTTCAGAATATATCAGAATTGGGAGTACAAATAAAGCACATTTTTGTTAATTCTGAACTGTGCTGGAAACAAATACCTTTTTATGATTAAAACAAATCATTGCATTAGGCGATGCAAGTTCCACACATCATCATCTGTGCACAGTATAGTTTGATTTGAAAAACTGTATGTCTGTGCAATTGTGATGGTCATTTCAATCAAAAGTGTGTTGTCTGTAATGGCAATGTTTTACCACACCATGCATACTCCAGTCCACTCTGCTGCACTCCACACCACTGCACCCTGCTCTGTATCACTCCACATTACACCACTCCATGCCACTGCCCTCTTCTCCATTCTGAACCACTCCACATTATGCCACTGCACTCTATGCTACTTCACACTATGCCTCTACTCTACTCTGTACCACTCTGCTCTATGCGAATGCACATTATGCTCCACCACTGCACTCGGCACCTCTGCATGCTATACCACTCCAGGCTAAGCGACAGCAATCTAGTCCGCACAACTCCACTGGGTGCCACGCTGCAACACTGCACTATATGCCACTGCACTCTAGGCTAATACACTCTATGCTAGTGCACTTTATTCTGTAACATTCAACTCTATGCCCCTGAACTCTTCATCAATATACTGTACGTCACTCTAATTTACTCTGCACCTCTGCACTCTGTGCCACGGCACTCTACACCACTTTACTCTATGCCATCACACTATGCCACTCTATGCAACTCCACTCTACTATGCCCCTCTCCACTCTAAGCCACTTCACTCTACTGTGAAACCACTCTGTGCCACTGAATTATTTGCCACTGCACTCTACCCTGCACATCTCCACTCTATGCAAGTGCACTCTACTCTGAAACAATCTATTCTATGCCACTGCACTCTACGCCACTCTGACCACTGTACTCTTGTTCAATGCACTCCACTCTGCAACACTGCACTGGCCGCCATTATACTCTACACCACTCTTCCCTGTACTATTACATTCTGCACCAATACACTCCATTCCACTGCACTCTATGCCACCCTACTCTGCCCCATGCCACTCTATGCCACTGCACTCTACGCCAGTGCACTCTAAACAACTGCACTATATGCCACTGCACTCTACTTTGCACCACTGTACTCTATGCCACTGTTCTCTGTACCACTCTACACCACTTGCACTGACTCTACTCTGCAACACTGCAATCTACACCACTCTACTCTGTACTACTGTATTGTATGCCACTGCACTGTGTATCACTGCACTCTACGTACTCTGCACTACTCTACGATACTCCGCTCTCCACCACTAAACTCTATGCCACATGAGTCTACTCTGCACTCTGACACTGCACCACTCTGTATTACTGCACTCTCTGACACTTTATTGTATGCCTCTCTACTCCACTGCACTCTATGCTACTCTACCCCATGCCACTCTGTGCCACTGCACTCTGCGCCAATGCACTCTAAACAACTGCACTGCACTGTACGCCACTGCTCTGTGCCGCTCTACTCCACATCACTGCACTGACACTCTACTTTGCACTCTCCACCACTGTACTGTACACCAATCTACTCTATACTACTGCACTCTACGCCACTGCACTCTATTCTGCATCACTCCACTCTACGCAACTGCAGTTTACAGCACTGTAGTCTACACTGCACTGCACCACTCAACGCTACTCCACTCTATGCCACGCAAGTCTACTCTACACTACTGCTCTCTAGTCCACTCTACTCCACTGCACTCTAGTCCACTCTACTCCACTGCACTCTAGTCCACTCTACTCTGTCCCACACCACTCTATGCCACTGAGCTCTAAATCATTGCACTCTAAGAATTTGTACTCTACACCACTGCTCCTATGCCACTTTACTCCACACCATGGAGTGCCGCTAAGTCATGCCACTAACTTTTAGCCATGCTGAACAGTAGCCAATCTGGTGATTAACATGGCTTCAACACATTGGCAAAGTCAATAACTCTTGCGTAGGCGAGACCTATTGGCTTTGCCAATGTTTGTTACTGCTATGAGGTACCGAGGACCCTGAAAGAACTTGGAATGTGTAAGTCCTTATTTTAAAGATGCATTTGACGCCTCATCAGGGGTAGTAAGGGCTATATAAATACAATTACATCATAATAAAGGCTGCTACAAAATGTGCAAATACATTTCGTTTACATTTTTTAAAAAGTGCTTCTCAAATACAGATTTGAATAATGTACAGTTTATACCTAGTACTAATATTTTTTTTTATAACACTCCATTAAAACCACACACTTCACAGCTCACCTTGGAACACCATTACTGTACCTATCTAAAAGAAAATATATTTGTCATCAGAAAGCTTCAAGTGACTCTTTTGATTAAAGTCAGTGCAGGTTTTCAAGCCCCTTTGCATTTGCAGATTTTCCAGTTACGCACATTTGCATTTCTTTAGGGAAGGGGACCCCCTGGCAAGAAGGCCTGTTTCTTATCTGCCTGTCCCTCCCTCAGAGCACAAAAGACTTCCCTGCCTTTCAACCCAGCTGGGGCAACTGATCTGCCTGTAATTTCACCCTGCTGTCCGTTGTCCTTATGGTGAAAGGCTAAAATTACAGACAAATGCTGTCCATTAAGCCTTTCATCACGGACAACGGAGGGCAGGGCGAAATTACCGGGAAAGTCCGTGAAATGTACTGACGGGTGGTCACCCTATGCTTGAGTGGAGTAACTGAATTGTGAGCTAGGGGTTTCTTCAAGTCACGCATGCCCATCACTATCACTCATTCATGGGATTACCTTTCCAAAATCCTTTGTTATCATTGGCAATTGCTTTACATTTTATCCCTCGTTTGGGCAGTTTTGTTACCGACTTGGCCATCCACCCTGTTACATGGATAATTGTTAATTTGCTGATACCTTTGACTGCGAGCGAACTTCTTTTTCCTTTTGTGTGTCTCCTTCGTGCTCTTGGCGTCCGTGGAGCTTTGAATGTGCTAGCTTATGTCAACTTTTCATTGTCAATTTCAGTTAAGAATTTACGGCGTTAATAGCTCTAACTCGAGCAAAGTGAGACCCATTGCTTTGCAAATGCTTGTTTATCTCTGTGGTTTGCTTCAGCAGCCGACAGTCCTCACCTTCACATAGTCATACTACTTATCTGAACCTGTTTCCATATATAATGAACGGATTGGTTTCGTGTGTGTTCCTCTTTCACACAAAAGAACAGACTAAATACACTAGTCAATAGAACAGTAGTTAGTGGGTAACTCAGACATGTAAACGTGACACAAAAACAACAAACTGCAAAGTGAACACTTTATTCCAGCACTTTCGTTGCCTTCACATTTAATTATTCTAGTCCGTCAAAATGCCTTTCACCGGCCTGTTTGTGTTATAGGTCCTGCTCAGTGCACCCCTCACGTGCACAGAAAGGTATATGTGCTAGCCACCGGATCCCGGAACATGCGCGCATCTGACTGCATGCATGCCCCAGAGACACAGGTCGCTCTTTATCGTGGCTGCCTCGTTGCCTCCCAGGGATTGAAGTGCTTTACACAAGCATAATATAAAAGAATAACAAAGCTAAAAATGTTGCATAGGCGAAAACTATTGACCTTGCCAATACTTGTTCTTCATTTTATCTACAAAATCTTTGGCTCTGTGTTGTCTCATTTACTTTTGAACTCCTGGTTTATTATTGTGTTGGGTTAGAGAGTTTGTTCAGTTGTCCTAGACTTTGCCATAGTGTATGGTGTTGGTGTCATGTTCATTTGCTTGGTCATTCTCTGTATGTATGTGGCAGAATCAGCCCAATGAATGCAACCGAGAAACCCCTTGTATATTTACAAAACGCTGTAGTGGTGGTGAATGCTTCAGAAAGCAACCCTCAAAAATACAGAATGTCTTTTCACAAAAAGAAAGAACAGAGATTAATAACAATTTACCATTAGGTGCCAATGTTTTCGATTGCTCTGACAACTGACCTGTATACTGTAAGGTGTCACAAGACTTCATTAAAATAATTACCACAATATCATTTACTAATATCACTATTTCACATGTGTACTCACTTTGCCAAAAGCTGATGCCCAAAGAAGTAATTTACGTATGTAGGTACAATTCCTGACCCAACTAGCAAATGGCAGAATAATGCATAGATTGTGAATCCAGAATAAGTTAGCATGGTAGAACACGTGCAAACATGTTTACTATGGTATCTGGTACATCAGACTTTAACTGCATACATACCAGTACTCTAAATATAGAACATGCGCACTGTCCTGGTTTGTGCCAGGTGCACCTTTCTGAAGGTGTTTCTGGCACAGAGTGGAACAGTGGCCCCTATTATTATTAATGTGTAGCCCCGAAGGCAGCTACAAAGTTTCAACATCCCTGGTGCAGTGCATTCAGTAAAAGACGGAACAGCTGCTTCCGTTTTCATAGTGAACCTGGCAGTCGCCACTCTTTAGATAGGGGGCAGAGTTCCACCTGCAAGAGGGTGTAGTAAGTGGTTGCACCCATCCTCACGGGGGCATGGGATCCCTATTATCCCCGCCTGGGGCATCTATGTCAGACTTTCAGGGTATCCAGGTAATATACACTTACATACAGTGAATTTAAATCAAGGTCAGATCTATAGTCATTGATGGCCAAAATATGTGGCATGCATCTGGACCTATGCTAGACACCACTTGGTTAATTTATAGAACAAAATGCCTTTACAAAGGTTTTTGATCCATATCTGATCACTTATTGTTTGGTGCTTGTGAGATTTGGTCTACCAGTTTGTCTGGACTGCTTCTTTTGGGGGTGGAGAGTGACTGATTTCATAAGGTTGATCATCTTCTGTAATGGCAGAGACGGGCCATAAGGGATAGAATTGCTAATGATATAATTGTCTTAACGCAAGTAATTACAACAACATTTTTGTTACTTGTCTAAATCTGTGTGGAGTGTAATTTTCCTATGAAATAAGGTTCTAGAATGTTAGTTTCAGTCACAATCAAACTATCAACAAATAATTTTAATTTAACTTCCTACATGCCTGTCAACCATATTTTTTTTTTTTGGCTTGTGCTTTTGTAGGACTGTTGTAGGTTGTCTAGCGTAAAGTCAGCTTTCTTATATGTTCGCTATATGCCAAGAATGGTCATACACAACTGACATCAAAACAAACCTTATTTAACAATAGTCAATTAACACCATGCAGAGATACCTAATTCAATTGATTGGTTCTAAAATCTCCTAAAATATTATTAGTCATCACATCAGTTAAAAAAAACAAGTATTTCTAAATATTTGTAGCAACAGAGCTTTTCTGAGGCCTGATAATAACATTCACCATTTTAATACTTGTATAGCAAATGAAATGTCTTGAGTACAAAAGGGCACACACGTAGAGAGACTGAAACTTTTTTGGAAGGCCCCTGTCATTTCTAACATAGCATTGATTCTAGCCCATCCTTTGAAGCCAATACCTGATTTCATTAGACTGAATGTGTAATAGTTTATATTTTGGTCTCCCAAAAATTTAACATGTTGCCTAAATACGTATATTTCTACGGCTGTGGGCATTGGTCCAACACTGCATTAAAACTTGCATTGGATGCTAAGATTTTCATTTGTTTCGTACAGTATCATTATTTGCAAATGTTCATTAATAAAGACATTGCTGCTTGCACTGTAAACTAAATTGTTTTGGTTAATTTCTGCTGTCTTATGTTGTGCTGTGCCCTTAGAATAATAAGTTACTTACCTTTGGTGGCACTCTTTCTGGTGGATACATCTACCGCAAATTCTTCTCATTTAGAATATTCCTCAGGCGCGCAACTGGATCTGTATGTTTTTAATAGCAGCACTCCCGGGTGCCGCTAGATGACATTTTGCTTCTCATTATTGGTGTTTTTCTGCCTTTTGATGTGATGGGGCAGATAAGCCAGTCAGTTTCTTTCTGGACTCTTTCCGCACCTTTGGATGTGGCAAAAAACAATTTGATGTGCCTGTGTGCAGATCTCCAACTCAAGCTCTTACTAGATGGAAAAAGGAGACCACTCCACAGAACAGGCATGTGGGAAGGCAGTCAGGAATCTACTATTAGAGTATCCACCATAAAGAGCATATGTAAAAGCTTAAAACTCTTTTGTGGTCCAGCCGACCGAGTCTCCCATCTTCTATCGAGGAGTGAGGCAGAACAGAGAAACTGCCGACTTAGGCAAGAAGGCCTCCCTGGTTCCAAGAGGCTCTGAAAAAAAGATGGTGTGTGGGACAGCTACACCGAAAGAGCCTGGAGCCCACTTATACGACAAACTGAAGTGATTGAGACGAGGAAGACAGTTTTTCCTGTCAGAAAACAAAGCGAGCATCTGTGTTTAGGCTTTAAGGGAATAAACATGAGAAATGTCAGGACCACATTAAGATTCTCCTGTGGCATCACAAACGGTTTGGAAAGGAACATCTGTATTAAATCTTTAATAAACCACATCACAAATGGTGATTTGAACAAGGACAGTTGATTTGGTAAACACACAGAAGCCAAAAGGGTAGATAAATTTTAGTAGTGCCCATGACAAGGCCTTGCTGGCCTGAAGACAAAACAAATTAAGTATCTTACTGCTTGGCTGCGGACTCCATGCCTGGCCACACATTTGTCCCAGTGCCCAGCGTTAACAGACTTTGAGGAAGTGTCTGTCAGCCAGTATAATATCCACAACTTTGCTTAGGAAGTCAAATGCCGTTGACTGCTGCTCAGGCCCCACATATGGAGATGTAGGTTATGCAGATTCGGGTGGAGAACCCTTCCCTTCCTCTACAACAGAAAATATTTCTGAAGTGGTAGCCTGATTGCAGGGCAGATGCTCAGAAGGTCCATGTACCACTTTCCTGGCCCATTCTGGGGCCACTAGGATTACTTGGGTTAGTAATTCCTGTTTTTATTCAGAGCTTTGAGCTGGAGGGGCAGAGGTGGGGAGAGATACTGGAGGGTTCAGGTGTTCCATCCCAGTTAAAATGCATCTCCTTGGGGAGAACTTCCACAGAAACTTGAACTAGCAAAAACATACACCCTGTGCATTCTCAAGGGAGGCGAAAAGATCAAGCTAGAGTTCTCACCAGTATGGGAAAATGCCCTTTGCAGACTCAATTTGTGATCATCCATGTACCACTGACTGAGCTTGTCTACCCTGGTGTTTAAGGATCCAGCAAGGTTGGTCACAGTTAGGGAGATGCTCTCATGTTGCAACCACCTTCACAGCCACAGAGCCTCATGACACAGGACCCAAGAACCTGTACCACACTGCTTGTTGCAGTACCACATTTTCTTGGTGTTTTCTGTCGGAACCTGTACTAGCATCTGCTTAATGGCCTGCCAGAAGGCCTCCAATGCCAGGTGAATGTCCTGTCACTCCAACAGATTAGGATGAAGGTAGGTTCATGCCAGAGACCTTAGTCATCTGATCTCCACTTCTAGAAAATCTTCCCAACCAGCGATAACACATCCGTCAGCACCACCAGGTCTGGTTGGGGGAAGGGAGAGTGGCCACTGAAGGTCAGCTTATGGTCGAGCAACCACCACTGCAGATCTTGTGTAGTCCCAGCGAAACCTGAATGATATGTAGCAGGTTTCCTCAGTGCTGAGACCCACAGCAGAGCCTGCATATTCCACCTAGTGAAGCAAACAAACCAGATGAAAGAGACCAGCAGACCAAAAATCCAGAAAGCTGCTCTCGCAGAGATCCAGGACTGAGGCTGAAACAACTGGATTGTATACAGAATGTCCTCAACTTGTTGTACTTGAGGAAAGGCCACGAACTGCACAAAGTCCAAGACCGCACCCCTGCAAAGGTGTCAGGTGTAACTTTAGCTCATTGATTAAGAACCCCAACAACACTAGGAGGTTCAGTGTTGTCTGGAGGTGGGCCATGTGTAACTGTGGCAAGCCCACTTTCACCAACTAGTCATCGAGGCGGGGAAAGCTGGTATCCCCAAACTCCGAAGATGTGCTGCCACCACCACCATCACTTCTGTGAAGACCTGTGGGACATTTGTAAGGCCAAAGAGGTGTACTGCAACCTGGAAATGCTCTTGGCTATCCTTGAACCACATGAAATGTCTGTGGGACTGCAAAAAGAGCACATGAAAGTACACGCCCTGCAAGTCCAAGATTACAATCCAGTGCCCTGGAACCATGGCAAACAGAATCTGGGTCACTGTGAGCATTTTGAATTTGTCATTCAACAGGAAGACATTCAGAAGTTGAAGATATAAAATAGAACAAAGTCCTCCATTCTTCATCAGCACAAGGAAATAGCATGAGTAATAACCCTTTCCAGGTTGTGTTGAACTCTGGTCAGAAACTGAACCAAAAAGATGATGGAGCCTCTAAGCAGCAGTGAGGGAACATTGTCTGAATCAAACGGGAATCAAGTCACAGTTCACCTTATGTTTCCTCTTTGATTTGGAGATCGACTTTTCCTGAAAAAGACCTATTTCAGGATCAGTTTTGAGAGTGGGAAAGAGTCTCCGTACTCGACTTGGAGTGGGATTTACACAAGGTTCATAACTTGTTGTTTGACATATAGCTTCCCTTCAGGGTCCTGAATTACCTTTGAGTACATGAGGGCACCCATGTTGCACATCTTGGAAGTTGTGCCCAGAGCCCAAACACCAAAGGCACACTTTGTGTGTGTTCGTTATGGATATCTGTTTTTGACAGTCAGAGCATGGTTTGAGCCCAGTAAATATAGATGGGAACATTGTTTCCTTGCATACTGGATTTCAGTTTGAAAGCTCGTCAAAACTGATGAAAAAGGGAGCAGAGCATGTTTCAAGGCATGGAACGAAAGGAACTGAGATCTGTGCGCAGGAGTGTTGCTTATGTGCACCTCTGCTGTGTTGCTATGTAAGCAGAACAAAGCAAACGCTGAGCCAGACATCACCAATGCGGAGCCTCACATCACCATAGCGTAAGGAGCACAGCTACAAAAAACATCTGGTTCCAGTCTGGTACCTGGGGAATATTCTAAAGGTGAGCAACCTGCAGTTAAAAGTATCCATCGGAATGCCTACTTAAAGAGTTAATTCTTATTAACCAAACACCATTTGTTTGTTACACATTAATGCAGTTGTATTGATTTCACCTTCTCTAATATCACTTTATCATTCCAGTGTCATGCCTTGGAGGTAGCTGATTTTCTTTGAAAATCATTCTGCTTATCCGATCAAACTGAATGAAAGACATCACAAAGTATGAGTTATGTGTATAGTAATTTGACTTTACAAGTTTTATTTGTGAGTAGTAGTGTAGTCCTATTTGGCATACCTTCAGGCCAAAAGTCAGAAATGGAAAGAAAGAACAAAAGTAAAAAAAATCAGTTTGAAAAACTATAAGTTTAAAATCTTTGACTTTGAAGACAAAGGTGGTCATTTTGAACATGGCGGCCACAGCGCCACATAATGAACCATATCAGGCAGCCTGTTGGCGGTCAGAATCAATATCCCTAAGCCTCCAGCCTTTCCCTGGCAGGTTTCCCCGCCAGGGAAAGGCTGGCGGAGGTGGTGCATCGGTGCACCCCTGGGGGTCCCTGCACTGCCCATGCACTTGGCATGGGCAGTGCAGGGGCACTGCAGTGCCCCATCACGCATGTCACTGCCCGATTTTCGGGCAGTGATCTGCGCGATGGGTGCAGTTGCACTCACCTCACAGAGGCATTGGCGGTGGCTCCATGTGGAGCCGCCGTCAATGTCCCGGCCAGGCATTCCTCTGGGCCGGCGGGCGGAAACAATGCTTCCGCCCGCCGGCCCAAAGGAATGTTCACAATACGGCCGGTGGAGTTCAGGGGGAGCTGGCGGTCGCTAGAAAGACCGCCAGCATGAACGTGGCGGTTTCCACCGCCGTGTTCATTATGAGGGCCATAATGTTTCAAAACACATTTTTATATATTAGGACAATGTAAAATCTTAGTGTTGTGGAGTGGTTATGGGTAATGCTGGAGTTGGGGTTACGGGTCGGGTTAAAGAAAGGCCTTGGGGTAGGGCTAGGCTTCGATTTAGGCCATTTATTTATGGAGGAGTTTTGTTAAGTGCCAAACACATAGACTGGTGGATAGGATAGATCACTAAAAGGAAGACTAGTGTCCAAGGATAGGTGTAGAGAAAGGAGTTAATGTCCAAACTAATGGGAGGTGAAACAACCCTAGTCAGCATTACTCTGTCACAGTCCCTGTATATACATGTGGTCAAATTCATTGATGGAGAGTTCACTCTTCAGTTTTCAAACTATAGCAGTTCTGGATTTGCTCTTAGGATAGGGACAATGTAATACAGGGTTTAGGGCCCTGAACACCAGAGGACCTGTCTCCATGTTTTGATGTTTGAATACATAATGACGGCTAACTGGCGTGTCCATTGTTCAAAGGTTCCTAGTTGGAATGTGATGTGGGACCAGATTTTGGAGGTAGCTGCTGCGTTTGTTCCTGTAACCACTGTAAATGATGTAAAATATTTTTTTATTTCAATTTTAACTGTGATCCTAGCTTAATACAAATTGTAAACCAGGTGGCGGGCATGGGCATTTCTTTCCCAATGGAGGTGTAACGCTGAGAAGAAGGGGTTGAAGGAAAAGGTTGCTAATGTAGAGGAGATGGAGTGCACACACATGCCAGCGTGTGACTAGTTGTGCTGACAGCAAAGAAAGTATATGCATGGTTGTGAACGTCCTTGTGTAGACATACTCAAATGCCTATTGGCCCTTTGTTTACTCTTCACTTCTGTTCTAGGTTTAAAGCTGGTAATAATTTGCGTCCCACTGAAGTCAAACTTTGAAGCCTGTGGACGTGGTTTGCAAGTTTTTTTTTTTGTTTGCCCCGAGGTTTCTTTACAAGACAGCTAGGGGGAAGTATTTGATTCTGAAGCAAGTTAGGTCTCTTCTAGGGTGGCAACTGCAGACTGATGAAGAATTCATATGCCCTGGTAGTCTACTAGGAAGTGGATTGGGGATGAAAACATGAAGTTAGAAAAATAGTGCCGGAGACAGTCAATGTAGAAGGAAATGTTTATTCTCACTGAATGGATCCTTTGAAGATCGGCAGGCAAATAACATAATTTGCAGGTAATACCTCGCCTTATGGTGCTGCCCCTGAAGTTTTGTGAAGCTATTTCCCTTTTCCTATAAAGTGCCAGTATTTTCTATCCTGCCCTGTTTGCCTGTCAAAGGAAAACTGTTTCCCACTTACTTTCTTGGTATGCTTTCTCCGCCTCTTGCTACACTGAAGCCTGAGTGCTACAAAACAGTAGGACATCCAAAACTAACAGAACATCTTAATTTTTCTGCATTGCTTGAGTTTACTTTTGCCTCTCTGCCTCGAGGGGTGTTGCTGGCATACTGTGAAGGAACAGCGTCGACCGTGTTTTTAGGAACTTTGTGTGGACCTTTGAGGTGGGGGCAAGGGTTCTGAGGAGAGTAACATGAAGAAGACACAGACGCATCTCAAATCCCCTCTGAATTGCAGCTCTTCCTTTTTTGGGCTGGGTGTCTGAGGAGTGCTAATAGCCTACTGTCCTTAAGTGCATATCAGCAACACTTGTAAATTACCTCCTTCTCTTTATTGACCCTTGCCTGTGTTACAACTGCACCACGCTACAGGCAATAAAGCTTAAATATGTGTCAAGTGGACGCTGCTAAAGGGTAGGAGACAGGACAATGGGTTGAATGGAAGTAGGCTAGATGCCCCCAATCCTGGGGGCTGGGTTAAAACAACAGGGCGCTGACAGCTGCAATTTTGTTCTGTCTTCCAGTGAAAGTTGTAGGTTAATTGATAACTAACAAACTAATTCCTTGAAGTAAGAAAGATGTTCCAGAGAAGGAACCAACAGTTTTCTGTGGTTGCTCACTTTACTTCTGCGTTGTTGAGGTGATTATTTTTTTTTCTTGAGAAGTTGTTGAATGAGAGAGCCACAGCATATTTGTTATCAAGGGTGGGTTTGTAAATAAGCTATTTGGGATACGCTGAAGGAGTATCTGTAATTGACATACGCTCAGAAGTTGTTCCAAAAGTGCTTAAACTTTACAGTGCCACTCTGCATTCTGATGTGAGATCCTTACCTAGGAGATTATTATAGAAGAAGAGGAGCGAAGGCACTTCTCTTAGCTTGAAAGGTGATTGAAATGAGCAGGATTCTAGCCAGAAAGGAATGGACAACGTTCTAGATCACAATATCAAGTTGTGTTAGCACGGAGGATTTTCTCTGTGTTATTAGAGCACGTGATTGTCAAGGGTGGCACTTTGTTCTGTTATTTGGTTTTCTTGTTTTTATTTTTTGGAGTATTGTGTGTTTTATCCCGAAACAGGGGTGGGACACGGATGAGTGCAATGTGGGGCTTTGAAGGGCAGACTAATAGTCTAATTCCTGTCCAAGGTTTAACCAAGGGAGTTTTCTCTTTCTGTAGAAAAATGGTGTGTGGAATTTCTCTCTGTTGTGTGTTTTAACAAGCAACAGTCATTTCCGACACTACTTACTGGCTGTTGTATTTACTCTTTTCTTGGTGTCATTCCAACCCATTCTATGTTTGCTGTAGGAGCCAATGTCTTCAGTTTCAGGAAGTGAAGGATGTATGGTGTATCAAAGAACAAAGTACCCTTAATTACTTGCTACTGATTACTCTACAACCAAAAGGTGTAAACCGCAAAATATGAGAGAATTAGAGATGCATCCAACAGTTTATGCAAAAATATAATGTAGTAAAGTCCTTTCATTTAATTTTTTTTTTTTTATACTAAGCGTTGTAAGGTACCTAGAGCACCCTGCACATTTAACACAAGCTAGTTCATTTTCAATGTTTGCTTGTATTATTTCGAGTAGTATGTCAGGAACGTAAATAGTGCTTATAAAGTTTTATATGGTGAGTTCCATATAAAGTTTTATCCAAGTGGTTAAGCCACTACCTTTGATAACTACCTCTATTTAAGGTCACAAGAGTCATTCACTTCACTAAAATATCGACTGCAATGTTTGTAAGTATTAGAAAAAAACATTTGTGTGCAGCACTTGTTGGCAGCAATTAATAACTCATTCAAACAAAATATTCGTAGGTGCCTAGAGTCCATAGTCTCTGCTGATGATTTCGGAAATTCCTTGTGTTTTTGATAAAGAAAATAAAGTTTTCTTTATCAAATACACCAGGGTTTGCATATGGCAGATATTCTCTTATTTTATTATTTCTACCAGGGGTGGTTCCTTCGCTATGCAAGGGAGCGTCGCCCCACTGGCTGTTCCAGAAGTAGAAAAATAAAACAATAGTTTTCTATCGTTTTATTTTTTTTGCTTCTGGCACAGCAGTGCAGGGAGGGGCTGGGCTGGGCCACAGTAGGTGGGAAGGTGGAAGAGGGGGGGCGTGCATTAAATGTGCAAGTGTTTGGCCAGCCGTCTGAGGCTGGCCAAACACACATGCGCACTTAGGTTTCTCCAGCCTGGCTGTATTCAACAGCCGGGCTGGAGAAACTGCATAGACCCTAGAGCTGTGTCTAAGAAGCAGTTGCTGCCACTCAGACCAATCGTGGTGCTGCTTTCATGCAAGGTTTTGCATGAAAGTAGCACCAGGATTGCTGGGGAGCCTGTGATGGTGTCCCAGTAGTGACTTCTGGTACACCAGAAGAGGATCGAGGTGGCATTTGGTGGGGTGGCAGCGGCGACGGAAAGAGGTAAGTTATTTTGTATTCCCTCTGAGGCCCCTCCTCCCATCTACTGCCCCTCCCTCTCCAGCCAGACCCCTCCCCACCACCACCCCTTGAGAATTGAGGTGGCTGCCGCTGATTTGTACCACTTATTTGTCCTTTGTTATGTCTAGGGCATTACCAAGACTCTATTTTCATAGAAATGTTCCTTGTACCAAATGAAAGTTACGCCCCATAATAAGTAGGGGTGTATGTAAATGTAGGATATCTTGATCAGTCCTGTGGACAATAAACAATTGATTCACATTCGGAGAATAGCTATTTAGAGCTGTGCACAGCAGGTCTTCAGTCCTCTCCATCATAATCCATATTCTGACACCCAGTATGTATATTTAAGGTTTTATGGGTATTGTCATGGTAGGATGAAATCTCTAATACTGCACCTCCCCCAATTAAATTGGTTGGTGGTGGGGATGTCGATTTTAAGCATTTAACAGTTATATCTGGTCTCTGAGATTATCGTTCCCCTTATCCAGCCTGGAAGATTCTGGACATTTTTATGAGATTTGTTTTCCCCCTCCCCCCCTATAACCAGCCTTTTCATCCCTGTAATCCAACTAGAATCTCAGTTCAATTATGCTGTTTAGAGCACAGGTGTATGCCTGGTGCTCTGCTTGAGACTATATTCACAAGTTCAGGCTGGCCATTTAAAAGGAACAAAATGTGAATTGCCTTGCACATCAGGTTAAACCAGAAGCCAGACTTTGTGAGGGCAAAGTGGATTTCTCTTTCCAGTATTTGGATCCAGAATGTACAGATTCAGGTTGGGATGTTTCAAATATGCCTGACTGGTATCCCACTCAGGTGGGTAAGGATTGGCCATATGGGACATAAAGAACTCCCACTCTTGGCAGAAAATCAACGGGCTGCTTCTCAAGGTGGATGGACAGAGTGGTCATTATCTGTGGAGGAGAAGGAGTTAATTATCAAGCTGCTGAATGCCGTCTTTTTAGACTATAGACTGTGCTCTTGCATAGGTTGACTGTGGTGTATGCTGCACACAATGCAGCCTTGATGCATCTGAAATAGCAAGGAGACACAACTTAGATTTTTTTGTTAGTTCGCCATAGTGGAGACATTGGAGCTCATTTTCACACATATTACCACATTCTTGTTAAAATGTGATTGGACGGAGAGTCTCCATTTGAACTTTATTTCTGATAATTAAAAAATGTGAAATCTCGTTAGGGCTCATCTCACGTTTTACAAAACGGTTTATATTTTGTTACCCTAGTGAGGGTCGCGCTTGTTCTGCGTGTGTGAAGAAAAGCACCGAGTGTTAAGTTTTTAACGGAAAGATTTACGCTAAAACGTGAGTGAGTTCCGGTGAGGAGAGGGAGTCAGACATCGGGACTCCAGCCCTTTCCTAGGCTAATAGGCTTGTGTCTTTTTTTTATACAAACGACGAAACATGTTAATATTTTAAGCTCTTATACTGTGCATTAATGAACATTATTTTACTTTCTCCGTTTTTTTCTCGCACAGACACGCCTTCCATTCTGTTGCGCCTTCCTCTGTACATGTACCTAAGAATGCCCTAGATACGCGGCAGCATACGTCATCTTCCCAGAGTTCGGAGAATGTCATTATCCACCCTGGTGCAATGCTTGCCATGCTGGACCTCCTGCCGTCGGTGGACTCTCCTGTGCAGCCAGAGGTAAGGTAGACGAAGCCATCTGTACCACCTTTACGTCCCGAAAAGCGATATCTTTATTTTTACCTGGTGCCTTTGTAAGATACAGATGGTGGTCATTTTATTACGTAACTATTGTTTTTTTGTGTGTAGATGTGTAATAATTTGAATTTAAGGTATTGCATAAACACCACGAACTTATCATTTCAAAATGTAACTCTTTGAAAGGGCAATTTCTCAGTGTGAAATAGATAACAAAAGGTAGTTAAAAAGGGCAAGGAGCAATGCCTATGGTTGGAGACAAACGTAAAAGAATGCTCAGTCAGGGAAAATAAATAGAGAGCGACTGAGGTTTTCTTCAGTAAGGACCCGTAAAGAGGAAGAAAAGTGAAAAACAGGTTAAAAAAAAAAAACACACTAAAACTGTGTCATGGAGCAGGACGGCCCCATTAGGAACAAAAAGAAAATAGGAGACTGGAGGCTTGAGGGTGCAACGTTATTGAAAAAAACACTAGGAAGAAAATAAAGTAAGTTAAAAGAAACAAATGAGTGATACTTGATAAGAAAAATAATTAGATTTTTTTTTTTAACAAACACTAGTGTCACACTGCATGCTGTTTCCCATACCTTGTAAAATACCCATCCAGCGTGCCTTTACACATTCTAAACTGTGTTGATTTGTCAAGGTGGGGCGTTTTATAGCAATCTGGAATGCTAATGGGGGCCACTTTTAATTTGGTGCCCAGGCCTATGTTTTTTTGCCCCAGTCAAACCCTGCTCCAAGGTACGGCCGCAATGAACGATACATACAGATGTCATATTTTGCACAATTTTGCTAAGACCTACCATGATCACTATTTTTGTCCAGTGCCTACTGAAGGGGATAGAGTTGGACGAATAAACTTGAGAAGCGAGCGTTGTATGATCAGCCTGCAAAGTCCTATATATTGGAGCAGGAATCCACCTGATCAATGTTCAGTTCAAGACAGTAGGGACTTATTAGAGGTAAATGTCTTTCGTATTGCTAACACCTCAAGTGATGACATCACAAAGCTCCAGCGGTAATGATGACTCTGCATCCCATCGACATCTCCTAGGGATCCGCCTCTTGATGCTACTCACCAGGAGAACGTGTCTTTTGTCTGACCTCCCATCCTTTAGTCGTTATTGGTGTTCTGCTGAGTTATTTGTGGTACTGCTTGCTTTGTGGTAATATTGATGTTGAGAATGGCAGGACAGCAACCAAGCACCTGGGAGCACAAGCTGGCCAGACCCGCAAGTGTCTAAGAGCTGGCGCTCAAATGCGCTTGGCGCTAAGTACAGTGAGACGAGCTGTGCACAGCCAGAAACGTTCCATTGGTTATGCGACGATTAGGTACATTAAGTATATACAGAGTAATTCAGTTAACGTGCCGCTCCTTGCTTAAGTTGCAAAATAATACGAAGACCAGGGCCTCAGTTATTGTTAGGAGCCAGCGGCAGACACTGCCGAAAAACACGCTGAATACCGAGGCTGTGTCTAGTCTTCAGGCCACCCCATGCCTCTTTATCTTTTATTACCACATACTTCATGCCTCTGTAAATCTCTTTTTTTCCCGTTTATTTTTTCCTCCCTGCTTTTTCTCCCTTTGACACTGTTTTCCTGCCCTTATCTTCCTTTCTGGCTTTTTTTCACTTGTGGTGGGTTAAAGACTGATAAGGGACACGCTTTACTACTGCACACTTATTTTAACCTAGTAGCCAAACAATGCAAGCTATGGAAGTGCAGACTTTTTATTGGATAGTTCTGTATGTGTCCTATACTGCTGGAGCACTTGACAGCCTTTGCCCTGTGGATTTGTAATGTTTGCTCTTGTGCATGATTCATAAGAAATTACAACACCTAAATGTTATTTTCAGAAATATTGTAATAACCACCGTGCACATTTACTAAAAGGAAATGCTCAGCCGTTTCTGAATTTCAAAACACTGCCATGTTAATCAGCTTCTCGCACGGTGTTTTAAAAAAGCAGACGTTTTTTGAGAGGAAATGTGGTCTGATAACTAAGCTGTCTACTTTGCAATCTGAGGGCCAATATTCGAATCCAGGCTATGGTTTTTGACTTCTGTTTGTGCTTCTGGGCAAATGACTCTGGGCCAGATGTGCAAAAGGTGTTTGTGGCCTTGAACCCTGCGATTCACAGTATCTCACAGTTTGCAACTGCAAGCATAGTGTTGGTATCAAACTTGTTGCTAATCGGAAGTCTTTCTGACTCGCCAGAAAGGTTTTAGACTCATTAAAAATCACAGTTAGGAAGGGCATTGACTCCAAACGGCAAGTCACAACGCCATGTTTCAGTGGTTTGCAATTGTAGTTTCATCTGCAAGCTATTGATTAGTTACCGATCCCGCAGTTGGGGTAATAACTGATTCTCAAATGGAAAACTGCCCCTGCTGTGCAACTTCACCTTTCGGAATGATTTGAGGCAGGAGTTGTGTGAGAGGGAAGGTTGGACAGGGGAGAGCATTCGGGAATTAGGGGACCACTGAATGCTCCCCTCTATTTCGCCCTTGTCAAAATATGTATGTATTTTCTAAGTAGCATCTGTCCCTTTGAGAGAAACCTGCTGCATTTTTTATTACGTTTTTCACAGATAATTGACATGCATTGATGGTGGACTACTTTTATTTGCATCCAGTCGCAGGGGTTTTTCAAGTAGCCTCCAACATGAATGTTTTACTAAATTCATGAGATGCTCATTTTTTTCATGTTGTGATGTGATTGAAAGGCACGGCAGTTTCGTTACAAAATATTACACGGGTTGCAAAACGTTGGTGGGCAATTTGCACTCTTCATTTGCCACCTACCTTTTCATACATCATGTCCTTAATCGCATTATGTTTAAAATTGTAATTATGGGAAATATGTAAATCTCAATTTGATGTATGACAGTTCGTTACTGCTAAGCAAGGTTTGTGATTTAATACAAAAATACATACATTTAGCCACCTTAATTTGGCCTCGACCACTGTTGCAAGAAAGGTTGCATGTGATGTGGAAGGACAAGCTTATACTTTGGCAGCATTGTTTACCACGAGATTCTTATGTGGCATTTGTATTTGCATGTTAGATTGAGTTTCTATTGCCCAACTGCCAATCAAATATGCCTGGATGTTTCACTTTTTGATCACCTGGTTTTTGACCTTTTTACTTTGGATGAGTCCCACCACTGGTGACCCACCCATGGTAAATTCACAGTAAATGGGCTGTGCATGTTTTCTGCCAGTGTCCACCTATTACGATAAGTCCAATGTGGCATAGCAAGAGTAAGGGGCAATTGGCTGGTTACATGTGACCACATGTGTATTTGTGTGAGGGCTGCACATGGGAATCTCCTGTTGTGCGTAGCCCATTAACTGCACACAGGTAGCCTGGCGCAGAGGGAACTCTTCAGATTTAAATATTGATCTGGAGTAGGCCTCATAATGTTAGCGCACACTCACAGGAAAAGTCAATGTGGTTTAATGTCTTGTTTGCAGTGCCTCTCCATTATACACCTTTAGGGAAGACTGCTTTAGAGTGCAGCTTTGCTTCCACTTGACCTACTGAGACCAGTGACGTATCGAACTGGGGTGGAAACTGAATGCCAAACCCAACGATGAGATTTCCAAAATGATACTCGTACAGCTGATGGGTCATCTAGGATTGTGATATTTCTCTGGCTCAGACCAGAGACCAAGTCTTTTGCCACACTGCTATGCCAGGTTAATTACATTTCTCTCCAGGAGTAGGAACAAAGGCTTCCACACAAAGGGAGCAATTAGCAGTGCTTCTTTCAGTTCCTAGGAAGGAAAAGGATGGGGATGAAGTTTCTGCATCAATCATTCAGCTGTCACAATGTATCAGGGATGGACCAACCCAAGCTCCCTGAACAAAGCAGGGAGTCCAGACGCTTGGAGCAAACACAGGAGGGGACTTTCTTTGAAGATTTTGTGGGAAAGGCCCTGGTAGTAATCTCAGCAACGGGCAGAGTTTAGGTCCCCCTAGCAGATGTGACTAGTGACTCCTGGGTGATACCATTTTAAATTGTTCCAGCAGGCTGTGCAGGAATTTTGAGGCAAGGGTAGAGAGGTGATGAGACATCCCAAGATAGACCAGAGGTTCCTAGCTTCTGGAACCTTCTACTGCCACTTAAAAGGTCTTGTCCAAGACCTCTTGATTGTGATTTTCTGCTGGACACTGGGACTGGAGATGGCAACCATGGACAACTGAAAGGAGGGAACCCCCTGATATCCATTTGGACTAAGGACTCTGATGCTTGCCCCCCGGACCAGCGTGGCTCGCTCCAATACCACGGAAACCGGTCCCCCTATACTCCCTGAGGAGTAATTGGGGAGACTTGTCAAGGAGGAGAGAAGCACCAGAGGAGAAATAGTAGGAAGGCTGGTGTAGGGAGCCAGTGGCACCAGCTCCCTGCAACGTCTGCCACCTTGTAGGCCAGGCGGCCAGAGTAGAATGCTCCAGGTGGCAAGGGCTTGCCTCCATGAGAAAAATGAGTTCAAGAAATGGTAAAACAGCCCAACAGTGCCTGAGTTAGCAGCAGAATGGATGTCCTTTGAACCCCCCTCCCAGATCAGAAGCTGTCACAGAGTGTGTGGAGCTCCACTGCCCAGCTGCTAAAGCCACCCACGGTGGGCCAGGACCCTGGGATCACCAAACAGAGAATCTTTAAATGTTTTTGTCATGCTGGGAGGGAGCGTGCGTTGGGCCCTCACCCCAGTTTCCAAAGGAACTGGAGTCTCCAACACATAGGCCAGTTTATAGATTAGGGGCCAGGGATCCCCTAGTCTAAGCCCCCGGTGGCAGCAACGATGGGGGTTTGTCACTGGGCTTTCCCCATGGAAGAAGAGAAGGAGATAGGGCCCGGGATACCAACTCTGGCCCCAAAGGTAGCCAGGAGGAGGATGGGTGCATCACCCTGCACTCTCCCCTTGTGTGGTGGGTATGCCTTGCTGCCTGTTTCTGGGAGGAGCGGGTGGCCATGACCAAATCCAACACTCTGGCCGCTGGAGTGGCCAGCGCACAAGAGCTGCCAGCTCCTGTGGGCATTTGGAGGAGTCCATCAGGTGCCCCCAACATCTGAAGGCTGCAGGGCAAGTAAAATAAACAGGCAGCAGCTCTCCCCAGCGCTGCCACAGAGCCGCTCATTTGGTTCTCACAATCTCAGGAGGGGGCGCCCCATTATGCCCTGTGGGGCCTGCAGTTGTCAAGTGTTTTTCCCGCTGCTGGTGGCCCTAGGATGGTTACGTCACCAGAATTAATATAAAAGAATGCAGGGAAACTGCAGGAGTGCAGCAAAGCCCCTCCGCCCCCCAGGAGGTCCAAAGACTTTAAAAAATGTACTGATGCTAAGTTTACAGGGTCCACATGAAAGTGACCAACCTATGATTTCTGTAGGGTTCCAAGCACTCCCAAGGCTGGAGCTGGAGCTCTACAGCTGGGAGTACAGTACCGTCTAGTGGCTAAGTCTGTGGCTGCAGTTATTGTGGCCTGAAGGTGTCTAAAGGAAGGTACATGTTGTATAAATGCTTTATTGATATATTGGTCTGAGCGGGCTGTTGGGCCGCTCACCTTGGGACAGGGAGCCTGTGTTTCTTCTCCACCTGGTTGTACAACACAGCCGGCCAAACCGACATGCACACTTGTAGTGCCTACTATTCCTCCTCCATAGAGGATGGGCCGCCCGCTCTAGTCTTGGCCCAGCCTCCTGTCAGTGAGAAAAAAAAAAATGATAATAAAAGCGTTTTTTTATCATTTTATTTTTCATTTGCTGGGTCTCTGCAGTGGATGACGCTCCTCCTCCGTAACGGAGGCGCAGCCACTGTTGCTACTGCATGCAGCATTCAATTGCCCCATATATGACTGCTTGTACCCATGTCTATGTACTGCTGCATTATACAGAGACTGAAGCCAGGTTCTCTCCTCCTACCTCGTTGTTCTTCTTTGTTAACCAAGCCACCGAAGTAGCAGGACCGTCATCTAGCTAGTCACTAACTATTTCTGCAAGCTACAAGGCTGATAATGTGCAGAGAGGTTTAAATCTAAACAGGTTGCCACACCAGCATCTTCCACCCCTGCTTCCATGCAGTGTTTAAATTATCCTCAGATTCATGTGTCAGGAACTTCTCACGCAGCCCAGATCATTGTGCTGCACTATGCCATGTGAAGTTGATCTTATGAAAGTGGCTGGGTATGGGCCTCTATGGCAGTAAATGCACCCTTTGACTTACACCCAGCATCATTCCATGATACCTGTAGCACATGTGCATGTGTATCTGCTTAGTGGAATAATTTGTGCCGAGCAGTCCCTACTCCAAGGATGCCTGTGTCATAAAACTCAGCCCCATTGTTTTATTTAAACCTCACCATCTTTACTCAAACCCCAGGTGTCAAAATCAAGGTGACGAAGACACAGAGGTTTAAGGCTCATTAATTGTGTAACTGTTCTTGCTTTCCACATGTCGCAATCTTTCATCTCATACATGTCTTCAAGTGTAGTCTGCTCTTAAGATATAACACATCCTATATTTTAGAACTGACATCCATTTTCTCTAGTCTCCTAAAGTTTTGCCTCACCTTATTGACCGGAATACCACCAGCATGTGTGAAGCTTAAATACTCATTTATTTTTCTTGTTTCGTTAATCTATTAATCTGCATGTATTTTTAGCACCCCTCCAAATCCCAGTTTGAGTACTATGTAGAAGAAATGTTGAATCTATGAAATAATATCCCTGTGCATACAAGATGTCTCTGACTCCCATTGTTATAATTAGAACTTAACTGGTAAGTAAACATTATCCCTAGCTCCTTATGTATCCATGGTGATCACTGTCCCAATTGTTCCTCTTGAGAACAAGTCATCATTCCACAAGGACTTTCTTTCCTCAAATTAATAATTGACAAGTCCACAGCAGCATCGTTAGATGGGGAGTTGGGTGCATATTACTACTGGAGCACGAATGCTGGTGTTCGGACATGAAATGTGCTAATAACGTGCCAATGGCACACTTTTAGTGTGATCCACCTCTTAAGATGAAGCTGATTAAACCAAGAAATGTTTTAATTACAGGGCCCTGCAAATACAAATAGTGATGAGAAGAGGGAGAGGTTTGTCAAATTTATTGTAAATCACTAGTTCCAGAGTCTGCTTTTTAAGGTCATTTGTCATCTTCAAAGACCAGGTTCCTGACCCGGCAAATTAAACTGCCAATTTTAGTGGATACATTTTGTAATATTTATTTGTTCCTGATATCACTAACATACTCATTTACAAAATTACTTATGAATGTGGAAAGTAGTACTACAGTAGTAGCCATTATACACCTTTCTGAATTGGCCCAAATACATCTAAATTGTGAATATTCAGGTTACATTCACACATTTTTAGTGCTAATAAAAAGGACTGGTGCCCTCTTTGCATTTCTTCTAATAGGGAGTTGAACGTTTTGGGACTGGTTCACGACGACATGTAAAATTATGTAAAATGATACTCCTGTAGTACTACTTCCCGTACTTGTAAATCCTTTAGTGAATAAGCCCTACGGTCTCTTCATATCCATTGGCGACATAACCGTGGTTTGGGTAAAGAATGTTTCATAGCTAGGCATGCCATTTGACTCGTCCTTAACTTGGATCACTTACTTAAATTAAGGGCACAACAATTTTCCAGATCCATGGAGGCTGTATATAGATTTGCCTCTAACTTGGGCAGTTACCCGGCAAATGACGTTGTAAGAACTTTCAAAAATAAATGTATCTCAGTGGGGCTCTGTGGAGCTACGGTTTTAAGGTATGCAAACCCAGTTACCCTTCAAAAGACAGGATTATTTCTTATGCAGATTGTTAGCAGTTCCACAGACCTGTCCTACGTATGTATGTCATGCTGATCGAATACAAATTTGGACTTTACTGCTGTGCTATGGATCTCGGCCAAACCTGAAAAAGTAGTTCTAAGAGCAGCCAACAAAGACTGCATGCTATTGGAAAATATGACGGATATTAAAGGGCTTTTTATAGGTAAAACAGATGGTCAGTATTTTAGGGACTCCTGAATTGTTTGAGATTCCTGAGTGTATTGACACTGTGTCTAAACCTTGAAAGAAATAGATTTTTTTTTATTTTTTTTTTTTATTATAACTATCAAGAGAGGTTACGAATCAAGAAGCAAGCCACTAACCCAATAGTGATAAGTGATATACCCAATAGCGATGAGACACTTTTTTGGCAAACACAGGAGTCGAGCCATATCTAGTGCGTATAGGGAATCCACAGCATAGATTTCACTACTTGCGTTTAAGATCAATACCATGTGATAATGCCTCTGCACAAAACACTTTACATTTAATGCTTTTTTGCACATTGTGTAGGAGCCCCGGAAACCGTTTTTAGTCCCTTTGTTCTTCCTTTGCATTAGATCCAAGACAATAAAGATCGATGCTGTCTAAGCAGATTGCTTCAGAGGCAATTTCTATTGTTTTCGAGATATTTTCGATGTATTTTTAATATCAGGAAATTATATTGAGAAATACATTTTATTCCTTAAGGAATGAGTAAGGATTACTCTGTTTTATTTTTCTTTTATATCATTTATATTATTTCTATGACTTTTTAATTTTTGTTGTATCGTTAGTTGTAAATGTATTATTTTCATGTACGTTTATGGCTATTGTGTAGTCGAATAAATTATCATGACTGACTGATATCTATATTTTAGTTAGTAGTGTTTATGTAAATTCATTGGCTGTATTTCCCTAAAGCAACAACTAATATTTAAGTAATGAGCCATTGTGCAGTTGCTACTCCGGCTCCTTCTCTTTGCACCTACTCTAAAGCTCTCCAGTCACCAGAGGAGTTACTTCAGATGGTCTGTTCCTGCTTCAGCATGTCCAGAGCATAATTGGATGAAGTTGGGCTACTTCACCTACTATAACTTCGAGAAGTTTTGTTTAGGTTATGACTTGACACTGCATCTATCGGCAGACTTAATGTGAGTAACGGAAAAAAAGCTTTAGGAAGCACTACGTAGGGGCTTTGGCTTTTTTCCACGACCAGTTTCCTCTCTAATGTATTTGATTGTGTAGAACCTGTGTGTTCCTCTGTAAAAAGAGTGCTTGTACAGTATTTCCCAGATTATGTCCTATATGGTAGGTCTGAATTGATAATGCTGGCAAGCCAAAGATCAAAGCTGTATATCTGATCGATTTATTAGGAAGTTATGTCAGATACCATAAGCCTAGTCTGTTTATTATGAACAATTGACAAAGCCTGTAGACCTGCATTTCTTTTAGGGAAATGCCTGTGTTAAAGCTAATAGGCCATTATGAATAGATTGTTAATAAACTGTTGTTAAAGCCGAAAGACGTGTATTTTCCAAAATTAATTCCCCCAGATTACCTTAGTAGGCAGGGTTAAAAAAAACCCTGTAAGAAGTAGTACTAATAGAGGAACTGTGGCATCGCCCACATATAGAGATCTACAAGAATGTGACTGAAAAATACTTGTGTTAGTCTGCCTAAAAAGGAGTTTCCTTGCTCTGAACTTATAGGGACATTGTTATCGCATACTGCAGGTCAAATGGAGTGTGAAGAGGCTTCACACATGGTGTAGCTGAGTGATCAATAAAGTAGGATGTAGTTTTACATTGTAAACTCTGAGAAATGTTACAGAAAGAGGTTTTATATTGAACTGCTTGCTGAAACCCATATGATTTGGCTTTACATTGTCAAATCCGTGGCAAAAACTGTAGGAAGTGTTGCTGTATTGTACGTTCCTGGTGAGACACTATAGGCAGGACAAATTCAATATGAAGGGCTCTTCTATATAAAACAAACACCAAAGGGTGATGCTTTACAGTCTGAACTATTTAGCAAATACAGTAGAAATCTGTTTTAGATTGTCAACTTTGAGAAGCACAAGACGTAGTTTAGAATATATTAGAACATTGGAATTTTGGGAGCACCATTGAAGACAGTGGAGTTGCTCCAGGCTTCTAATGGCTGGAAGAAGCCCAGAGCTCCAACATTGCAACGTTTGTCTCACAGCAACAGCTGTGAACAAAGGCCTCACGTAGCCTGATTCCGTGAGGCCTTTATTTGGCTAATTATAACATTCTGCCCTCTAGAGGCGGAATTTTCTAATAGCCTTATAACCCGCCGTAGCCGGGCTGTACCGGCCGTTAAATGCACACACCCTTGTTAAACCATTTTAATTGCTCTGTTGATAATTTGAAAGTTGAATGAAGACAAAACAGGCGTGTTGGGTCCAGGGCATCATCCTTAGACCTGAACCTCCATTTGATGGCCATTGGCTTTTGCCTATCCCCTGCCCTTATTACTATGACCAACGATGCTGGTAGTATTATCAACACGAATATTACCTTCTGCCCTCATTTAAAAAAGATCAAAAAGAAGATACTTGTTAATCCCTTTTGAAGAGCTTAAAGAAAATACTACCTTGCCTCTGAACTCGAGGCAGAGGGGTAATGAACGGGGCATTTGTGCTGAATGCAGCTGATACGTCCATTTCCCAATTTACCTTTGCGCTATTTGGATAAGTTCCATTCCACAGATTACCAGTGAACTAACGTGTCTTGTTTAAAACACTTTGCGCAAGTCACTTACTGGCACTTGGCCATGAGTTTATGTGCTCTCAGCTTCAGTCCTACTTGCCCTCTCCTGCTTTCCTCCTCATGCACTCTTATTTGTATCCATTTACCATCACACCTGAGGAGGTAGACGTTCTTTCGTTCTCAGTCCTGCTCCTGGGGCCAACTGGTCCGTTTATTCCATCAGGCTTTTCCCCGGTGGGCAGGAGGTATTGGAGAACTGCTGCTGGCGCTTCTGCCATTTTTTCCAGCTCCCCCATGTAATTCCATCAGGTACAGCAGGTGCTTTAGGCGAGAGGGAGGAACGAGAGGGGAGAGAAAGTCAAGAGGGTGATGAGAAAGGAGGAACGGAGCAAGGCTGATTTGACATTTTCTTGCTGATTTTGTTTTCCACTACTCCTGTCCTGCCTATATCCAGTACACCAAGGGGACTCTGCCCACGTGAGGGCAGAGTGAAAAGTCTGAGGGTGCAGCTCTTTAAGGCAAGAACCTTTGGCATTGCCAATACTTGTTGCAAAGGTGAAAACACATCTACAGGTAGGTTTTGGTAAGGAAAACCCTATCAAAAACACTTTTTCCCTAGGACTATTTCCCCTAAAATTGTTTTTGCTGGGAAATTCCCCTGCAAAAGTTAGTTTTTAAAGTGCAAGAATTAGGACCTTTACCTACGGAAATGCAACTTTAATGACTCCTAAACATGGTTACGTGGTTTTGTGTAATTGTGTGTATGCCAGCTCTCTGTTCAGCTCGTTCACTCCTTGAGGAATCTCCATGGAGACAGCACTTCACAATGCAAGGGTTTTTCTGCCAAGGGCTGCAAGTGATGTAACAAGCTCTTCTAAAATATGCATATATTGAGTCCAAGATACAAAGCATACCAAAAGATACACTATACTAAGCAATTGCTCGAAAAGGCATCCTCTGTGTCACTCCGAGCTCACTCGATGTAGATCATGTTTAATTTTTATTATTTAAAGCCTCAGCCTCAGATGGATACACGTAATAGAACCTCAGAACTATGGAAAATAATTAAAATATGTATTATTGTATTTTTGTGTAGCATGCCCTGGACCTTCAGCTTGCGGTGTGTAACATTATGCAGTCCCTGGTTCACACAGAAAGGAACCAGCAGGTGATGTGTGATGCAGGACTCCATGCACGCCTTCTGCAGAAGTGTAGCGCTGCTCTAGCTGATGAAGACCACCCACTCCACCCTCCGCTTCAAAGGATGTTTGAAAGGCTGGCTTCTCAAGCATTAGAGCCAATGGTGTTAAGGTGAGTCACCTTTATAGTCCTCTTGTACTCTCTTTCTGATACAGTTTATGAACACACTAACTGTGCAGAAGGCTTCACTTATGAACTTGTTTTTATGTGCTCGCAAGGGCTGGTGTGCTTTCCTTCAGAGAGGTGCAGTTCCTCAGATTTTCTGGAATTCCACCACAGTGCTCTTTGTTGTTTTACTTGACTGGGTCCGTCCTGGACAGTTTTCAGAATTTCTTGACAAGGTAAAGCTATCATTATGGTTTATTTTGACATGTAGCCAGTTTTATTTTGGGGCCTTTTTTGTTAGTGCAGGTTTCATATATGTTTTCACTGAGGTTGGTCCCCACAATTCACTTGTTAACTTACTAATGAATTAAGTAAGAATAGCTGTTTTGCGGCATGATCAGCTTAGCCTCCCTGGAAAACAACTTATGCTTTAACTCTTTGTTTCCTATGTGTGCTTTTACAATGTGACCTCAAAGAGGTGTTCTTCCTGAAATCAAGCGCCATCTCATTAAAAAATTGCATTTACAAATTTTGAGGTCTAGTATTTTATTAAATAATACTACTAAAATATCGGGCTTGAGGTGCATCTCATTTTAAATGTAGTGCATATATGAGCTCTTGTAATACTGAATTTCCTTCGTCTTGCTTTGAGGGAACGGTGCTACCACATTTTGCCTCAGCCGGGCTCTCAGTAGGATGGCAGAATCTTACAGTTAAACTTGCATTCAGAGACATTTGTCAGACCTCTGCTAGCGTCTTTGAAATTAGTGTTTGCCAACTCAAATAACTCAAATACTTCAAATATGATCAGCATCATGCTGGGTCAACAAGGCAAGGCTCTGAACTATGCTGCCTGACAACATAAACCTATTATATATTAGTTTGAAACATATGCAGTGGCCTTAGGTTTACCATCTTATCAGAAATCACTGTCATCTATGCACCAGTAAGTGTTTTAGTCTCGGGTGAATGACGAGTCCAATCCTAACTCATTCACATTCATCGTCCACCTTCAGCGTCTAATCTGTACTGAGGTTTGGGTATAATTGTAGCAGCAAGTCTTGATTACAGGTTTAGTGTTGTTAATCTCAGGCGGTTGCTTTACTGGTTTTGTGATACATCAATGTATTTTCTTTGCTCTCTCTAGTTGAGAGTTCCATATCTGCTTTTGACTAACTCAGCTAAAGCTTTGAATTTTTCTTTTTGGATTACGGGCTTTCCAGAGTGCTGACTGAAATAAACAAAAACGTTTGATCTAAAAAAATAAATAAAAATGATACTACACTAAATAAATTGATATGATGTTGCAACAAACATTTGGTGGCTTTATGGACAGCTATGTATGTTTGGGATACAATAGCCATATGTTGGGAAGGAGTCCCACTCCCGAGGCACTCTGCTAGAGTATACATGCCCACCTACAAAACGGCACTGCAAACAGTATACTGTAACTCCATGGTACAAGGCAGCAGAGCCAAAGGTAAAACACTGTTTTATTTATTTGCTGGCAAAAAATGCAGATTACCTTTGAATCTTAGCATGACCAAAATACGTTATGAGGCATTACATATAAAGGTTGTCTGTGATTTGTCACTGCCCACTGAGGTCGTATGATATATATTTGATGCCGATCCACCTGTTTGCTGTCACCAACGTCTGTTGGAAAAGTGTTTACGGATCAACATCTCACTACAAGCCATGCAACATCAATAGCAATTCAAGCTGATCTGCTAGGGAATTATGAACTGAATATGCCTACCTATACTCTGCTCAAAAACTAGTTCCCACCAGAGAAACATGTTTAAGACTAGAATGATAATTCATCTCGCCAACATTGAGTGCTTCTGTGACATTAGGACCCAATACAAAGTTTCATTGCCAGCCTATAAAAATGAAAGATCGGGCTGATAAACTTTGAGAGTGTAATTCTTCAAACCATAATGCACCTGTTTGGATTTCCTGCTATAGCAGTCCATGTGGAGAGTTGCTTGCAGTGGAAAATCTCGGCATGTTTATTCTTAACTCTGATCTAATCCTATCGTATCATTGCTCCAACATTAATTATTAAATGATGTAAGGTGGTAGAAATGACTTCCCTTATTTCTTTTGCTGAAATAAGATAATGTGCTTCAAAAATCAGTCGTTTGTATGTTTGTTTTGACAGGACTAAAATCTGATGCAGCCAAACTTGGAGGTTGATATAATGGGTGAACTGATTCATTAAGAGATACCTATGAATAATCCTGTAAATTTGAATGGTGGCCAACGTTAAAACATCCATTGTTCCGTGGGAAACATACGTGTTTTTCTCAGTATTGATGATGTATTCTCAAGGTTCATTTTCCTCCTGCACTGTAATTTGTTTGATAATTGGTGGAGAAGTGTGGCTCAATGGTTAGAGCGGCAGACCCTGATGCAGAAATCTGGCCCGGGACCAGTGTTCAATTCCTGCCTCAGCGGGTCTTGGGCTCAATTTCCTCGGAACTGATAATTCTCGCATCGGTGCCTAATCTAATTCATGGGTCCCACTCTGTAACTCTGGGCAATAGCTTGCTTAATCTCCACAACGGCCCCAACAGTGCTGGGATGCCTGGCTTCACCTTGGAGGTTGCCCAGGAGTGGGCACCTCACAGGGAAAAGCCAGGAAGGGTTCCACAGCGGGATGCGTACAGCGCCTTGAGACCCTAACGGGTGAGTAGTGCGCTACACAAGTACGAAATTTACAATTTATTTATAATTGCCTCTGCATCTCCCCTCTGCCTCGCCGAAAACTTATCTTTTATGTCTTGCGATTTCAATTTGTACTCTAAAGTGATTCTGAAAATTCCAGCGAGACTTTGAAACTATTTACTTTCAGTTATTTAAGAATCCACAGTATCTATAGTCTGATCCAGGACCAGAGAATGCCCTAAAATGAGATTGTGTCAAAACTGAAGTGACCCTCTAAGTCTGTATCTCCGATCATTACACCCTAAGGGATTGATGAACATTTTCTGGAAATCCACCTTTAATAAATTTTCTGAGCTAAAATTTGTGAAATGGGACTTTGTTAGCCAGGAGAACTGGTTGGTTAACTGGTCATGACTAGTGGCACGGAATGCGTTTTATTTTTCATATGATTCTTGTTCCATTATGAGTTCTTTTGACATAAGTCTTTTCTCTAACCGGTACACCCATATGTTACCAAAGTAACGGTTTCACTTCTTTTCTCATTTTCCCTAGACAATTCTTACGATTAGGGAATCCTTTAAATTGTGGCGCATGGGAGAAAAAACTACTCAAAGAATACAGGGTTCACAAGCCCAGCTCATTGAGCTATGAACCTGAAATGAGAAGTAAGTCTGAAAACTATTCACTTTGTAAATGCCTTTTTCATATTTGTGTTTTATTTATTTCTCACACCAGCCTCTAGAGACTTTGCAAATGAAAGACACACTCCTCTGTTGCTTCCATCTTAACTTCCCTATCTCAGTTCATTAGTGGATATTGAATATGTTATTAAATAGACATTTGTTCTTGCTTTATCCCCTCCTGGTCTTACATTTGACCAAGATATTGGAAGTGTCTTGCTATATAGAGAAAGTAAGAGATGGTGTTTCACATTAACTACTTGTATCAATTTATAGTTTTACTTACATGTGAAGTGCACTAGCTCAGTCTCTCTTCTTATGTTGCCAGTGCTTTCCTTTGATAGGGTGAATATGCTGCTGCTATTTCAGTTAAACATGGTAGAGTTCTCTTGCCTAGCACTTTCATTGGCTTGTCCCATTCCTTTTAGATGCTATTGCCTAAATAGGAAATTTGAAAAATATCCTTCACAGCACTCTCAAAACAGTAGCCTAACACATTAGCATTCCACGCATTTGTCATGCAGCAGTTAGAATATGAAGATATTTGCGCCGTTACTGTAGGCTACTACACTTGCAGTTATAGAATGCACATTTACATGGATCTTGAAACAGCCACATTTTTTTGGACTACATTCTCACACTGACTGCCTGTAGTAAAACACAGCCTCTCTCTTGCTGTAATCCACCACCATACTCTTCACCTCCAAATCGTACTTTGCCAACAACAACCTCACAATCCACAGCTTTTCATCTGTTCTCCAAATATGCAATCCCAAACATAGTCTGTACGCGTTCACCATCACCCACACAATGCACACACATTGCATGACATTGCACACCCTCAGCTGCACATTGCAAACTCTCAGGTAAAATGGGTATTTAATATATTTCTGTATTTTGTTGTTGATGTGAGAGACCTGTAGAGGGATCAAAGGCGAAAAGTGAGGTAGTTAGGACACATTCATATCTCATGAGGGAGCTATTTCACTGCCTAAGTATTTAACCACTCCCTCTTGTAGGGCACAGAGGCAGAGCCTTTGTCCCTTGCTCATGGTGGCAAGGGCATGGGAAGTTACTTGAGTCAAGCCAACTTGTCTGAAACACTTTGAAAGGTATGGACTTCCTCCACGTCAGACCTGTGGAGCTTTAAACTCCCCATCATATATATTGCACATAATTGGCCTATGTCCACAGAATTGTTTTAAATATGTAACAATTTCTCAGTTAAAACTTGAAAGTGCAGGGAGAGAAGGCTGTTCTTTTCCATCAAGATGGTCATACTGTCCGGGTCAGTAAACTTCCATACGCTCACTCCAAAAGAAAAATGCATTACCTGTGGGTGATGAAAAGCTGAAGGACTCGCACCTCATCTACTCTGCCTCTACTGAGAGTCTTCCCTTCTCTGTCTCTGTAGCTCTGTTCCTCTGTCAAAGTCTCAGAAATCTATATTGTCATCTTAATGATAGCTGAGGTCAGCGTTCCCTACAAGAACAGAGTCCACCCCTTGTGCTGCAGTGTCATCAGTGAGTCTTTTGGTAACAAGTCGCCCTTTGACTAGAACATCCTCTGCAACGACCAGCTGGTATTTAGCTGCTCCATCATTGACAAGAATCCTCACGATCAATAGAGTGTGTTGTTACTGATACCCTGTTGAAGACTGGGTAATTGTTTGAAACCACATGGGTGTCAGTGATGGCCCCATTAACAACAAGGACAGCACAAACCTCACTTTTGAAAGCCTTTGAAACTAACGGCTCTATTATCTACTGTTTTTCTAAGGTGACCATTTCCTTTGAGCCAATGCATATCTTGTAGGTTTTGTCTTCAGAACAGAAAGATGACAAGGAGGAAGAGCTGCATCAAGGAGCAAGCATCCATGATCAAGGGGCTTTTAAACCACAAGACCTAAATTGTCTTTGTCCCAGAGGACAGTACTATGAGCAAATAAAAGTGCTGCACAGACAGGGCATTCCAAGTACCCAACAGCACCGAAGACACAAAAAACACACAAGAGGCCTTCTTCATGTATGCATTGAGTCCCTGGAGCAACATCCTGCTTTCCATAAGGGCTAGCTCCACACTACTACCCTGTCTGCCAAACATTAAATCATCCCTTAGTCTTCAGCTGCAGGGTCAGTTTCTTCTGGTCAGTCCTGCTGCCCCATTCGGCTCAGGACAGGCTTCTGAGTACCAGGTCTCTCTCAGCCGGGTCTCTTGTTGGGTCTATTCTTCCTTAGTCAGATGAGCTCTCTTGGACTCAGGAGTGTTACTGCTTTTTGTGTCCATGAAGCACATGAACAGCATGGGAATCCACTTGACTCTTGGAGAGCAGTTTCAGTCCCTGAGTGCCATTAGGAGTCATTGAGTCCTTGTGTGAGTCTCTTCTTCCAGCCAGAGTCAGAAATCAGGATTCTTCTTTCAACATGGCTTTCTTCAGATGGCAATGAATACACTCTAACAGAAGACTAAGTAGCATTGTTCAATATTGGTAACAAAAATATAGCACACTGATGTAGGAAATGCCTATGTTGCAGAAGCAATAAAGTTCCCAGTTCGCAGAGCGCAGAATTATTTACTCTGGATTTTCAATATTCTTCCTGGAGGATTGGGTCCGTTTTCGAAATTGGCTTATTAAAGCAGTATCTAAGGGAGCATTTTAACTTTTTTCAAAATGGCTAGTTCACATCTGTCAGCATCCAATACACCTATTTTCATGTTCCCATCACACTGGCAATTCACATGTTTTGTGATTAATGACTCCTATCATTTAAAGGGTTTTCTCTTCTTATGCATCAAATTGGTTAAGCAGATCCAAAGTGTACTGCTCGTTTTGGTCCACCTGTGAGCCTAAGGGATTACATGACAACTTAGTGAAAGCACTATCAGATGAAGCTGAAATTTAATCAACCATGTATCTCACATTCACAGACTTTAGGGGCTCTTGGTTCTAGTCTCTCATACATTCAACTATTGGTTACCTATCTGAGAAGGGAGCAGCAAATCTAAAGTATCTAAATTCCATCTTTGAACACTGTTAGACCTGACAGCCTTAGGGTGGTCTTCCCCCAACATTTTGCTGACCAGTGCTAAGGTGCTTGCGCTCTCTCCCATAAGCATGATAATATTGTCTCATCCCCAATTGACAAATTTAATTTACCTCTAGGTCCCTAGTAAAGGGTGCTACATGTGCACAGGGCTTAGAAATTAAATGCTGCTAGTGGTCCTGCAAAACAGACTGTGCCACCCACATAAGTGGATGGATTGTGTACCTTCACCATGTCTCAGGCCTGCCATTGCAGGGCCTGTCTGTGCAGTTTACTGCCACTTCGACTTGGCATTTAAAACTACTTGACAAGCCTGAAACTCCCCTTTTGTTATTTATGTCACCTCTAAGGGTAGGTCCTAGGTGCCACATATGGCAGGGTGCTATTTAAATAAAAGGTAGGACATATACTTTTAAGTTTTACGTGACCTGGTAGTGAAAAACTCCCAAATTCATTTTCAGTATTGTGAGGCCTATTCCTCTTATAGGCTAGTATTGGGAATTCCTAATACACTTTTAGGCTGTAATTCCTGATCAGAAAGGAGTAGTTGCATGATGTTTGAAAACTTTGAATTGGTAATGATGAATCCTCTTTAGCGGTAAAGTTGGATTTTACATTACTATTTTGGAAATGCCACTTTTAGAAAGTTGGCAATTCTCTGCTCTTACTGCTCTGTGTTTCTTGCAGGCTACCTCCCATACACTTCCGGGGTGGGTGACAGCTATACTTTGTGCATTCTCTCTACACAACCACAAACACTGGAAGATGGGTGTGACAGAGAACTCATCTGCATTCATTTGCATTCTGATAGCCCTTCCTGGGAGAGGGAGTGGGAGCTGATTTACCTGAATAAGGGGAGTGTCTGTTCCCACACAAAGGACATATTACCCCCTACTGATAGTCTGGAACCAGGAAATAGGATCTCTATGCACTTCAAAGACCTTTCTTTGAAGTCTCTCCCACTTCAAAGGCACAACTGAGTTACGAGTACTTACAAATAAATGAGCCAGGGACGAGGACCTGTGAATTCTAGGGGTGAGGGGTGCAACTTCTATAGAGTTTTTGATTAAGGCTTGGGTTGAAAATGACTGCTTTCCATACATGAAGGACCTACTTAACCCCAAGCTTAGGTATGCAGTTTTAACATTTAGAGTTGGGATAAAATCTTGTTTTGCTTATTATAGGACAACATCAGCTGTAATGGGTGACTTAGGCTAGTGTAGCTGTGATATGTTGCCAAAATATAATGGGGCACATATCTTATCAGATTGTCTAATGTTTTTAAATGTGCACAAACTATTTTTAAAACCGGTATTAATAAAATATGATATTAGAATCAAGCATTTAGTCTATTGATGAAAATGAAATCCTTGGATGCCACCTTTGCTATTGGGAGATTTTTTTATTGCAGTAAATGATGTGTTAAAAGATCTTGTAGTTTAAGAAGCAGTATTTGGTGCTGTGGAGAGTGTAAATCTTTTGTGTAGGGGTTCTTTTTATTTATGTCTATTTTTTTTGTATCCTGTGTCTGTTTTATGCTTATTGTATGTGTAATTGAATTTATGGTGGTTTTAATATACTACAGTCTAAATAAACAAACCATTTGACTGACTGTGTATAAGTACTGGGTCTCTGACCCCACCAAATCAGACACTTCTGAACCTACAACTGGACTCTATCAGAAGAACCGTTGGGCTGCAACAAGGACTGTTACTCTGCTAGACTACTGACCCAGAAGGACTGTTTTTCTGCTGTACTACCCTGCTGTCTGCTGCTTTCTGACCATGGTGAGGAAGAGTTGGACTCTGCCTTGCACCCCAGGTGATCTCCAAGGGCTTGTTGGCTTGCCTCCTGGTGCTTGAGACTCTGGGACATCAAAGTCCCTATCCCTATTCCTGTGCCTGGTTCACTGGAAGTAGACCCAGAGGCTTACATCACAGAGCTGACGCATCGCCATCACTGCGTGGGACAGATCGATGCATCACCTCCCCTGTGAGGACCCAATTGACGCATCTCACCATGCATCTCGCTGTTGCAACCAGAAAGGGTACTTTGTGCCCGAGACCTGCATGGGTTCTGTAGCAGGCCTGTGTTTCATCGCAGTCAGCCTGAACTTTGACTTTGCCCTGGTCCAGTGCGACCTAGAGTAACCCCTAAAGCGATATTTGCTTCGCTGTGCTATATTACATTTATTCTTTCAAAATTCATATCTCGACTTCTACACATTGGATTTTTGTTCTGTTCTTATTTTATTTATAAAGTCATAATCTATTTTCTAACCTTGTGTGGAGTCTTTTTGTGGTGTTTCACTTAGTTACTGTATGAGTTATTGCACATGTACTTTACACATTGCCTTCTAACTTAAACTTGCCTGCTGTGTGCCAAGCTCTCCAAGGGTGAGCACAGGATAATTTAGGTTGCTGACTAGGATTGTGGTGCCTGCTTGGACAGGGTGCGTACCTCTGCCTACTAGAGACCCAATTTCTAACTAAAGCCAAAGCTCACACACAGTAAAACAGTACAAGGTGTTCTTATGTTCCAGGTTATCCTGCATCCACCTATTTCTACAGTGTTTAACACACATCTACGTAGTGCTGGAGAAGTTTGATGTTAAGTGGCGGCTGATCTCGGGCAATGGATACAATGTAAAGCGTAACCTTGCAGCTACTGAGAGAACTATGTTGTCATTCTGAAGTTCAGCATTTATTCAAAGCTTAGTCTTTTCAGTGGCAGGTACCCTAGCTCTTCTGTATTACTGATCCGTCCCTCAAAGAGTGGGGTGCACACCTACAAAAGCTACCCACCAATAGTGGTCAGTCACAATAGGCAACCGAGTTGCTTATCTGTGTTGTGGAGTGCTGGACAGCATGTCTGGTCTTCCTAGCCGTTTGTTTCCAACTCAAAGGCTCAGATGTTGATGCCTGGATGGATAGTATAACTACCATGTTTTATCTATAGATTTAATCATTAACAAAGCCTACTGTTCTACTAATGAAAACCCATGTTCTCATCCAGTGGGCTCTAGGTCACAGCGTTTCTGTCACTGTTAAGCACTCATCAGGTCTTATCAACCAACCCTGAGCAGATAAAGCGCATTATGACATTAATAGGAGATAGACATTAAATAACCAACCCTAAATTTAATTTGGAGGTGACCCCTTACCCTGTTGGTCCGAGTACCATTGCACTAAAAATACTAATTCTGCCTGAGGAATAGTTGCTAAGGTGATGCTCTTCGTTGACTTACTGGATACTTGAAGAGCTTCGTTGTCAACCTCATCATCACACAGCATTACTGTCTGCTCATCTGCAGGTCATGTGAGCAATTGGGTGTAACAGCCTATCCTAGAGGAGGTGACTTGCAGGTTCCTTTAGCCTTCTTGACAATCTGTAATCTCCTCCCCTCCAAGAACAAGTGATCCATGGAGCACCTCAGGGGTTACTAAAAGTGCATGGCTGCAGGTACTTTTACCTGATTCTGATAATGCAATGTGTCCGCCTTCTGCCATGTCTGTCAAATTGGAAAATAAAGAGGCTACATGGAGATTTAGAGGAGGGAACCTCACCAGTAAACAGGGAACCCTGTGAACTAGGGCTTCACCTTTCTTTTATGTCTACTGAATAATGCAGCAGACTGATGTTGATGACACTTAGCAAGGTGTGGACCTATTTAAAAGCATGCGTATTCCCATAACTGTTTGCATGCACTACAATGCCAGTAACAGTTTTGACTATTTGCATTGATAGTTGGTTTTTTTGATGTATTGTTTTAGGTGCCATTTATGTAAGTAATCTTTTTTGGACACTCATACAGAGGCATCTAGAAAAGAGATTGAAGCATCAGAAAAGGGGTGTGAAGCAATTAAAGAAAAAGGACGTGGGAATGTAATGAGAAAAATGGAAAGGAAACTAGAAATCAGGAGGTGTTGATCCAAAACAACTGTGTCTGACGTAGACTGTGTTGATCCAAGACAACTATGTCTGAAGTCCGGGCATGGCTGCTCCAGAGTAGATTTGATGCTTGCTTATTATACTTTCCCTAAATCCGAGCTTCAGATTGGAAATACCTGAATTGTGTAATTGATGTTAAAAAAATCCTCTGCATTGACTGCCCCAGCACATTGGTTGGTGTAGTTAATATTACACACAATTTGTTATGTTGCATTTTTATGCCAAATATTGTAGTTTGATGTCACCTAATGTTTCTTTTATTATTATAGCTAGCATGATTATGTCTACGGAGGGTTTGGGGTCCGACAATGTATTTGGTATGAATGACGACAACCACTACAGAATAAACCGGAGCCTAGTAAAACCTGCAGATGGAAGCACAGTGCCCTTGACTAGAGTGAAATGTTTGGTCTCCATGACGACCCCACATGATATTCGACTTCATGGATCATCGATTACACCTGCTTTCGTTGAATTTGACACATCTCTTGAAGGTTTTGGGTAAGGAATTATTTTGTGTCTACTATTGATGTTTTTGAGGTATGTGTTTTCATACTAAATAGTTTGGTTCAAATGGGTGCATACAGAAAATATTTCTCGATCTAAGTTCACATATGAGATTTTCATTAAACTCAGGCTAACTTGAAAATAAATGCTGGCTTTTGGGTCCAATTCAGATATGGCAGCAGGAGCCTGTGGCTTAATACAACCATTCTAATATCCTGCACGGTTCACTTATGTCTTACAAGCTGACACAAACTTTGTGCAAGAGTTTGTGCAAGTTCATTGGTATGGGAACGTAATTGACACATCTGTAACTAACCAAGAAGGTGGAGGGTAACACTGATCATAACTTGATTTGTTGAAATCTTGTCCTGCCTTACTTATTATTTTAGTTTTCATTTCGACATACAGAAAGTTTACTTGTATGTCTCTTATTCATGATATGCTTATTTTGTTATTTTCTTGTGTTTGAGAATGTTGTAATTGAAAACAAGGGAACACCCTAGAATATATAGGGACCTGGGATAATTAATTGTTAAAGGAAGCACTAATCCTTGTATAGTGAAATGACATGCTTATTACAACACTAAAAGTTTGAAGAGAAAAACAAGACACTTTGTTGCATATTGCATATATCATAGTTATAGATTAATTGTATTCTCAATATGTGCGAATGAGAGCAAGGTTCTTTGCTCACATGATACAAACTGTGATGCAGGAATTCCAGCCCAGTTGGTGGAAATTTAACATTTTACTATCTTTCTGTTAGGATAGTTAACTTTGTATTTGCTCCAGCGGCGAAGGTTTTGTTGCTTTTTTTCTGAAATGAGTCTTTGAGATTTTTTCCTTAAAACACAAACAATTAAAAAGTTATAGGGAGACAGTACTTGGTAGTTGAAAAGAGTTCATGGTTACAGCCTTGCTCACATCCAAAGTTATGGGTGGTTGTGGAATATAAATACACAGTAACTCTGCAAACCTTTGTTTTAGACCAGCTGATAAATGAACTGAGTAGTAGTATTCACTCATGTGCTACTTCAGAGAAGGGAGACTGAGGTGAGCTGGGGTGATAATAGTGAAAAAGAGTGCAGTATGTTGCTGTTACTTGATGTTTTAGTTTCCTCACAGACTTACCTTTATGAATAGAATGACACGTCCATATCTGCTCATTCCTTGTTTTCTGCAGCAGAACATGCCATGAACAGATGTACACTGGGTAAGTGACATTTTCCATATAGATCTATATAGATATATATGTTCAATGGCATGTGTAGCTGCAGATACATATGCTATGCATTATTCCGCCATCTAATGTTGGACTCGGAGTGTTACAAGTTGTTTTTCTTCGAAGAAGTCTTTTCGGAGTCACAGGATCGAGTGACTACTCCTCTCAGTCATACTGCACAGGGGCATCAACTCCATTGTTAGATTGTTTTCTTTCCGCTGTCGGGTCAGGACGTGTTCTCTCTCGCTCCGAGATTTCGAATTGGAATATTCAGAAAAATCACATATTCATCGGTATTGTTTTGATCGCGTTTCCATCTAGCCTTGAACCGATAGTAGTCGGAATCTAGATTTTTGACCTTCTGGGCACGTGCGCCCGACTCAGGCCTGTTCGGGCCTACCGCGTGGAAGCCTGATGGATCGGACTCCATTTCGATTTTACCCTCTGTGCCACGCAAAATTTCCCTACACAGACCAACACCTGGTTTGTAATCTGTTTCTTTCTCCCGATCACAAAGAAGAAGATTGTGAGGCCAGTCAATTGTTTTGATCCAAGAAGACCCTGCGTGATCGGAGAGCCAGAAGATTAGAGATGGCGTTAAAAAGGACAGAACATCTCGACGTCATAGAGGAAGAACATGCGCAGTCAGCAGTCTCTATCCGACACATCAACTCTGAACAAGATTCGGAAGAAGATAGGCCTATCACTGCTGGACAGCACATGAGTACGTCTGCCCCTACGCCCACCTATAAAAAACCATCGAAGGCCTTGGCTACACCACTGCCAGAGGGCCATGGTTCGACCCCAAAAAAGACTATTGTCGACCGACCCTAGGGTTCGGCGCCAAAAAAGGCCACTCCTCTATTGACATTGGAGTTGAGTAAATCTGTAAAGAGTTCTGCCTTGGAATCGAGTAAGCATCCTCACTCCTCGGAGTCGAAGCCTTGACGCCCTGCTTCGGAGCCGAAACAACTGACTCCATTTTCGGTACCGAAAAAGCTTCCATCTTTGGAACCGAAAAAATCTTCTTAGGAGAGCAAGGACTTTTGAGCCATCTCAAACAGAGTTCAAAATCACTGCTGAAACAATCTTACAGACCTTCTGGTGAGGACACTGAGATTTAGCCTACCCTTGAGGTTATGGATGAGAGACAATCCAGGATTCACATCCACAAAGAGACTGGCAGAATAGTTACTGCTCCTCCTCTGCAAACCAAAAGAAATCTGGCTGTTCAGGAACAATTACACACTGCTCAACCACTAGCAAAAATTTATAAACAGAAGAAGTCAGCACCTGCCCCTACTTCTCCTCATTCACCACAGCTTTCCTTTTCTCCTCCACCCACTAGCCCACCACGGTTTCCTTCACCAATGCATTCACAGTATTCACACGGGGATACAGTGGATCCTTGGGGTCTATACGACCCAGATCCTATTCCTGATAATTACCCTGATTTATACCCCTCCAAGCCTTCTCCACCAGAGGACACTACTGCATACATGCAGGTTGTTTCCAGAGAAGCTGCTTACCATGGGGTGCTTATGCACACTGAACCCCTAGAGGAGGATTTCCTGTTTAACACTCTATCCTCCATCCACTCTAGATATTAGTGCCTTCCTATGTTATCTGGAATGGTTAAACATGCAGACCACATTTTTAGTGAGCCAGTCAAAGCTAGAGTAATTACTCTGCATGTTGACAAAAAATACAAACCTGCTTCTATAGACCCTGATTATATCACACACCAAGTTCCTCCAGACTCAGTGGTAGTGAGTGCGGCTAGAAAGAGGGCTAATGCTTCTCCCCCTGGTAAGGAGAGTAGGAAATGTGATGCTGCTGGCAAGAGAGTGCCCACAAAGGCGGCCAACCAATGGCGAATTGCAAGTTCACAAGACCTGCTAGCCAGATATGATAGAGCCCACTGGGACGAGATGCAAGAACTCCTTCAGCACCTCCGAAAGGAACATCAGAAAAGGGCAGAGCAGATTGTAGAGGCGGGTCAGGCCATAAGCAATAATCAGATAAGGTCTACCCTTGGAGCTGCAGATACAGCAGCCAGAAGTGTCAATACTGCCATTACTATAAGAAAGCATGCATGGCTATGTTCTTCTGGTTTTAAACCAGAAATCCAACAGGCAGTACTTAACATGCCTTTTGATGAAAAGCATTTGTTTGGTCCAGAGGTCGATACGACCATAGAAAAACTGAGGAAAGACTCAGATACTGCCAAAGCAATGGGAGCATTATACATAACCCCGTATAGAGGCTCCTTTTGCAGGCAACATACTAGAGAAGAATTCAAGCCACAATCCTCTGAGGCTTCTACCTCCCAGGCAAAGCAAGGACAACAGCAGCAACAATACCAGAGAGGGTGATTTAGCGGGTCTTACAGAGGCCTATATTTTAGAAACAGGCAAGTTCCAAACCTCAAAACAAGCCATTACACATCAAAGCAGTGACTTATTTACCATCACTCAACCCCACACATCTCCTGTGGGGGAGGGGGGTGGGAAGCTACAGCAATTCCACTCTCCTTGCCAAACATCACCACAGATCATTTGGTGTTGTCAATTATCCACAATGGCTTTTGCCTAGAATTGATTTGTACCCCTCGAAATATTCCTGCACGTTACCAGACTGTCCCCAGAACACAATGTTCTATTGCGACAAGAGGTACTATCGCTACTACTAAAACAAGCAATAGAATTGGTCCCACATTCTCAACAAGGAACAGGCGTATACTCACTATACTTGCTTATTCCCAAAAAGGATGGCACTCTCAGGCCCATCCTAGACCTTAGATCTCTAAATCTACATATCCTGTCAGAACACTTTCACATGATAACTCTGCCGAACGTCATTCCAATACTACAAAAACAAGATGACATGACTACTTTAGACCTCAAAGATGCGTATTTCCATTTACCCATTCATCCAGCTCACAGAAAATACCCCAGGTTTGTCATAGAATGAAAACATTATCAGTTCAAATTTATACCGTTCGGCATAACAGCTCCAAGGGTATTAACAAAATGTCTAGCAATAGTAGCAGCCTACCTAAGAAGGTAACACTCTCCACTACCAAATATCTCATTCACAAATATCTCATCTTCAACCAGCACAGTTATAACCGTACCGAGGTGCTATTTTAAATATGCAAAATGACCTAGCATATCCAAATACACAAAGGATACTGGCTTTCCAAAATCTCATACCACAAATACAGCTAAATCACACTGTAAGATTTATCATGAGAATTCTAGGAATGATGGAATCTTGTATAGCAATAGGACCGCATGCAAGACTCAATATGAGGCCACTACAACAATGCCTCTCACAACAATGGTCTCAGGCACAGGGTCAGTTGCAAGATATAGTGTTGTTGGACTGCCAAACGCACACGTCCCTTCAACTGTGAAATCTCAGCAATTTAATGAAGGGGCGGTCATTTCAATACCCTGTGCCTCAGATCACAATAACAGATGCATCAATGATAGTTTGGGGAGCTCGTCTCAACAGCCTTACCTTTCAAGGGGAATGGGATTTGAAACAGAGAAATTTTCACATAAACCATTTAGAATTATTAGCTGTCGTCCTTGTCCTAAAAGCGTTTCAACCCTTTCTCAAACACAAGATTGTTCTGATAAAAACAGAGAAAAATCTCTGCCTCCTCAGTTTTCACCTCAACAGTCTCCTCCTCATTCTCCTCAAATAACTGTCTCCCCGCCTGCTACACCCACTGCACAGTCTCCAACACACACTATGCAGTCACAACATGACACGGATTCATGGGATCTCTATGATGATCCAGTCTCAGACAATAGTCCAGAGTGCTATCCATCAAAGCCATCACCCCCTGAAGATAGCACCTCATATACACAGGTTCTGTGTACACTCCGCAGACACAGCCACAAAAACTATTAATATGGCTGTCACCATTAGACGGCATGCATGGCTTAGATCAGTGGTTCCCAAATTGTGGGCCGGGGACCCCTGGGGGTCCGCGAAGCCTCCTCAGGGGGTCCGCGGCTGCTTACAAAATTTAATAATTATAGGTCCCAGCTATCAGTAATGACTCCTTGGGGGTCCCCGTGTTCCAATAATGATTCAGTGGGGGTCCCCGGGCTCCAGTATTGATAAAATGGGGGTCCACAGAAGTCAAAAGGTTGGGAACCACTGGCTTAGATCATCAGGATTTAAACCTAAAATCTAGCAGGCTGTCCTCAACATGCCTTTTAATCAACAATAATTATTTGGCACACAAGTTAACACAGCCATCGACAAAATGAAAAAAGATGCTGACACTGCCAAAGCTATCGGTGCGCTTTATTCATCCCAATACAGAGGCTCATTTCGAAAGCCTCAATATAGGGGAGGCTTCAGACCCCAACCCTTCGAGCCATCTACCTCACAAGCCAAACCCTCTTACCAGATGCAATACCAGAGAGGGGGTTTCGGGGATCCTACAGAGGACAGTTCCCCAGATCTAGAGAAAAATACCAATCCTCAAAACAACCCACTAATACCAAACAGTGAATTTACCACCACCTTCCCTCACCACACTTCCCCTGTGGGAGGAAGACTGAAAATGTTCCACGACCAATGGTTAAACATCACAACAGGCACATGGGTACTATCCATTATCCAACATCTTTACTGCATAGAGTTCACACAATTGCCTCTAGATATTCCCCCAAAAACGCACAAACTCATCACAACATCTTGCAATGTTGCAAACAGAAGTACAGGCACTATTACTCAAACAAGCCATGGAACTAGTGCTGCATCATCATTCCTTATCCCCAAGAAGGACAAAACATTAAGACCAATATTAGATCACAGGGCCCTCAACCTGTACATCCGATCAGAACACTTTCACATGGTATCACTACAAGATGTAGTCCCACTGCTACAACAGGGAGAATTTATGACAACACTGGATCTAAAAGATGCGTATTTTCACATACATATCCATCCAGCTCACAGAAAATACCTCAGGTTTGTTATACAAGGAAAACATTACCAATTCAAAGTATTACCCTTCGGGATAACAACAGCCCCCAGAGTCTTTACAAAATGCCTTGCCGTAGTCGCAGCATACATTAGTAGAGAACATATGCATGTATTCCCATATCTCGACGATTGGTTAATAAAAGCCAACACTCAAAAACAGTGTCAACATCAACACGTTATGTAATAGACACCCTACACACACTAGGGTTCTCAATAAATTGCCAAAAGTCACACCTGCAACCATCACAAATTCAGCAGTACTTGGGGGCTACACTAAACACTCAAAAGGCGCTTGCTAGTCCAAGCCCACAAAGAGTGCAATCTTTCCACAACCTATTGCCAAAAAGTTAGATAAACCAACACTACACTGTCCGTTTTGTCATGAAACTGCTAGGTATGATGGCATCATGCATCGCCATTGTCCCAAACGCAAGGTTACACATGTGGCCCTTACAACAGTGCCTCGCAAAACAATGGTCGCAGGCACATGGTCACCTCCAAGATCTAGTATTGATAGACCGCCAAACACACATTTTGCTTCAGTGGCTCCCCGTGGACAAAAGGATCACTTTCAAGCTTCTTCATCCGAAGAAAGACCTCCGGCGGCAGATCCTTCTCATACCTCGCCGCCAAAACCTGGAACACCCTCCCCATCACCCTGCGACAGACTCAAGACCTACTCAGCTTCAGAAGACTCCTCAAGACCTGGCTCTTCGACCAGTAACAACAGTGCCCCCCCCCCCCCCCACCAGCACCTTGAAACCCTCACGGGTACGTAGTGCGCTTTATAAATCCTATGATTGATTGATTGATTGAGTGGTGGAATCCACAAATTTAAACAAAGGGCGGCCATTTCAAGACCCTGTGCCTCAGGCCATTCTCACAACAGAAGCATCAATGATTGGATGGGGAGCACACCTCAACAAGCACAATATTCAGGGACAATGGGACAACAAATAGTTTCACATAAATCACTTAGAACTGCTAGCAGATTCCCTAGCACTAAGAGCCTTTCAACCTCTTCTTGCTCACAAACACATTCTTGTCAGAACAGACAATATGACAACAATGTACTACTTAGACAGAGAGGGAGGAACCCACTCATCACAACTTTGCCTTCTAGCACAAAAAAATTGGCATTGGGCATTTCACAACAACATACACCTGATAGCATAATCTGTTAGCAGATGACCTCAGTCGAGATCACCAACAAGCTCAAGAGTGGGAAATTCACCCCCAAGTACTTCACAAATACTTTTGTCAGTGGGGGACACCAGACATAGATCTGTTCGCCACCAAACACAACACAAAAATGCCTAAACTTCGCATCCAGACACCCACACCCTCTATCCAAGGGGAATGCTCTATGGATTAACTGGTCAGGGATATTCGCTTACGCTTTTCCCCCCTCTCATTCCATTTTTGGTCAACGAACTGCGTCAAATCAAACTCATACTTATAGCACCAACGTGGGCACGCCAGCCATGGTACACCACACTGCTAGACCTGTTGATAGTACCACACATCAAACTCCTAAACAGACCAGACCTGCTGACACAAAACAAACAGCAGATCAGACACCCCAATCCAGCGATGCTCAATCTGGCAATCTGGTTCCTGAAATCTTGGAGTTTGGGTATCTAAATCTTCCACCAGAATGTATGGAAGTCATTAAACAGGCAAGAAAACCTACTACCAGGCAGTGTTATGCTAACAAATGGAAAATATTTGTTTTCTACTGTCAAGCAAAACACCCTTAGATGCGTCCAAACAAGACATCATAGGTTATTTACTCCACCTACAGAAAGCAAATTTAGCTTTTTCATCCATCAAAATACATCTCGCAGCAATTTCTGTTTATTTGCAAAATAAACAAACCACATCTCTATTTAGAGTGGCAGTCATTAAAGCTTTCATGGAGGGTCTAAAACGAATCATACCTCCAAGAACGCGACCAGTACCCTCATGGAATCTTAACATTGTACTTACACGACTCATGGGCCCACCCTTTGAACCCATGCACTCTTGTCAGATTAAATTCCTAACTTGGAAAGTAGCATTTCTAGTGGCAATCACTTCATTACGAAGAGTTAGTGAAATACAAGCATTCACTATTGAACAACCCTTTATACAAGTACACAAACATAAGGTTGTACTTCGCACAAACCCTAAATTTCTATCTAAAGTCATCTCACCATTTCATTTAAACCAAACAGTGGAACTCCCAGTCTTCTTCCCACAGCCAGACTCAGTGGCAGAAAGAGCACTACATACATTATATATTAAGAGAGCTTTAATGTATTACACTGACAGAACAAAATCATTTCGTAAACCTAAACAATTGTTCGTCGCATTCCAAAAACCCCATACTGGTAATCCTATATCAAAACAAGGCATAGCCAGTTGGATAGTGAAATGTATCCAAACTTGTTACCTAAAGGCTAAAAGACAACTGCTAATTACGCCAAAGGCACATTCCACTAGGAAAAAAATAGCAACAATGGCATTTCTAGGAAACATACCAATGACAGAAATTTGTAAAGCAGCCACTTGATCGACACCTCATACATTTACCAAGCATTATTGTGTAGAAGTGTTAGCAACACAACAGGCCACAGTAGAACAGGCTGTACGAAGAACATTATTTCAGATAACTTCAACTCCTACAGGCTGACCACCGCTTAGGGGAGGATTACTGCTTTGTAGTCTATGCATAGCACCTGTATCTGCAGCTACACATGCTATCGAACGGAAAATGTCACTTACCCAGTGTACATCTGTTCGTGGCATGTTCTGCTGCAGATTCACATGCACCCCCCCTTCTCCCCGGGAGCCTGTAGCCATTTAAGTTACATTTAAAATTTGTACATATGTATATATATCTCTATTCCATTGCATGGACACCTCTTTATTTAAACTCTGTATATACATCTGTATTCCATTGCATGGACATCTTTCTTTACACTTTATCACTCCTACCTTACCCTATGCGGGAAAACAATCTAAGATGGAGCAGATGCCCATGCGCAATGGAGCCGAAAAGGAGGAGTCACTCGGTCCCGTGACTCGAAAAGACTTCTTTGAAGAAAAACAACTTGTAACACTCCGAGCCGAACACTAGATGGCAGGACCTGTGAATAGCATGTGAATCTGCAGCGGAACATGCCACGAACAGATGTACACTGGGTAAGTGACATCATATATATATATATATATATATATATGTTCAGTGGCATGTGTAGCTGCAGATACACACGCTGTGCATTATCCTGCCATCTAGTGTTGGGCTCGGAGTGTTACAAGTTGTTTTTCTGCGAAGAAGTCTTTTCGAGTCACGAGACTGAGGGACTCCTCCATTTCGGCTCCATTGCGCATGGGCGTCGACTCCACCTTAGATTGTTTTCTTTCCGCCATCGGGTTCGGACGTGTTCCTCTTCGCTCCGTATTTCGAATTGGTAAAGTTAGCTAAATATTGAAAATTCGACGGTATTGTTTGCGCTCGGTACCGGTTTAGTTTTAGCGTATCTACACCGATAGTAGAAGCGCTCCGGTGGCCCTTCGGGGCTTCCGCTCTTCAGCGGGGCCTGGTCGGCCCAACCGCATCCATCGACAAAACTAATGGACTCGATCCCCTTCCGCTTCTGTCCAAAGTGCCACTCCAAGTATCCTTATACAGACCAACACTTGGTCTGTAATCTGTGTTTATCACCAGAACACAGGAGGATACTTGTGAGGCCTGTCTGGCGTTTCGATCAAAAAAGACCCTACGTGATCAAAGAGCGAGAAGACTACAAATGGCGTTGACACCGAGAGAACAACTTTACGCCGAGGAGGAGGAAAGAATTTCCATCCAGGGGACGGACTCTGACGAATCCGAAAGTGAGCGACCCACGACAATGCAAAAAACAGTGAGTAAAACTGCCCTGTCCAAAACTCACACAAAGATCGTTAAGGCCAAGCAGGCCATGGCTTAACCCATCGAAAAGAAGGTGACCAAACATCGGCACCGAAAAAGGCCAAAGAATTGCCGAAGACATCTGACTCCGGTCGAGATTCAGGCACCGGATGATCTCGACACCGAGGTGAGAAAAGTAACGTCGGAACCGAAAAAGACTTTATCGGAAGCATCGGTACCGAAAAAAGCGGAGCCGAAAAGAAGCTCTTACACAGAAGAGCAAGGACTTTCCAGCCAAATGCATGAAAAACACAGATTTGAGCAGGAAATAAGTATGGGGGAACCAGACCATACGCAAAGGAGGTTGCATATCCAGAAAGAGACTGGAAAAATACAAACTGTTCCTCCAATCAAAACCAAACGAAAGCTGGCATTTCATGAGTCAGAAATGCAGCCGAAGGCGAAGATGGCCAGAGATAAAACCCCACAACCAAGGTTTTCTCCACAACCTTCCCCACTACACTCACCACAGCTGTCCCCGGTAAGAACACCTCCAATGTAGTCACCTACGCATACAGGGATGACACAGGATGATCCGGATGCATGGTACTTATATGATGCACCAGTATCAGACAACAGCCCAGATTGTTACCCAACAAGGCCGTCACCTCCAGAGGACAGTACTGCATATACGCAGGTACTATCAAGGGCAGCTACGTTCCACAATGTAGCAATGCATTCAGAGCCAATAGAGGATGATTTCCTGTTCAAGACCTTGGCCTCACCCACACTTCCTACCAGAGTCTGCCAATGCTCCCGGGCATGCTCAAGCATGCAAAACAGGTATTCCAAGAGCCAGTTAAAGGAAGGGCTATCACGCCTAGGGTGGAGAAAAAATACAAACCTCCCCCAACGGACCCTGTGTTTATAACACAGCAACTTACACCAGACTCGGTGGTTGTAGGAGCAGCAAGAAAGAGGGCAAACTCTCAATCGTCAGGAGACGCGCCACCGCCTGACAAAAAGAGTAGGAAGTTTGATGCAGCGGGCAAACGAGTGGCAGCACAGGCAGCCAATCAATGGCGGATCGCAAACTCACAAGCCCTACTGGCTCGCTACAACAGGGCACACTGGGACGAGATGCAACACATTATACAGCACTTGCAGGAAGCGCGAATTAACGGGGAGACAGCGGCAGCACACAGCATCAAGGGCAGGAGCCCTTTAAATCCAGCCAACGCGCTCCCGCTCAGCGGGAAGCGCGAATTAACGGGGAGACAGCGGCAGCACACAGCATCAAGGGCAGGAGCCCTTTAAATCCAGCCAACACAGCATCAAGGGCAGGAGCCCTTTAAATCCAGCCAACGCGCTCCCGCCCAGCGGGAAGCGCGAATTAACGGGGAGCACACAGCATCAAGGGCAGGAGCCCTTTAAATCCAGCCAACGTGCTCCCGCTCAGCGGGAAGCGCGAATTAACGGGGTGACAGCGGCAGCACACAGCATCAAGGGCAGGAGCCCTTTAAATCCAGCCAACGCGCTCCCGCCCAGCGGGAAGCGCGAATTAACGGGGAGACAGCGGCAGCACACAGCATCAAGGGCAGGAGCCCTTTAAATCCAGCCAACGCGCTCCCGCTCAGCGGGAAGCGCGAATTAACGGGGAGACAGCGGCAGCACACAGCATCAAGGGCAGGAGCCCTTTAAATCCAGCCAACGCGCTCCCGCCCAGCGGGAAGCGCGAGTTAGCGGGGAGACAGCGGCAGCACACAGCATCAAGGGCAGGAGCCCTTTAAATCCAGCCAACGCGCTCCCGCTCAGCGGGAAGCGCGAATTAACGGGGAGACAGCGGCAGCACACAGCATCAAGGGCAGGAGCCCTTTAAATCCAGCCAACGCGCTCCCGCCCAGCGGGAAGCGCGAGTTAGCGGGGAGACAGCGGCAGCACACAGCATCAAGGGCAGGAGCCCTTTAAATCCAGCCAACGCGCTCCCGCTCAGCGGGAAGCGCGAATTAACGGGGAGACAGCGGCAGCACACAGCATCAAGGGCAGGAGCCCTTTAAATCCAGCCAACACAGCATCAAGGGCAGGAGCCCTTTAAATCCAGCCAACGCGCTCCCGCCCAGCGGGAAGCGCGAATTAACGGGGAGACAGCGGCAGCACACAGCATCAAGGGAAGGAGCCCTTTAAATCCAGCCAACGCGCTCCCGTTCAGCGGGAAGCGCAAATTAACGGGGAGACAGCGGCAGCACACAGCATCAAGGGCAGGAGCCCTTTAAATCCAGGCAACGCGCTCCCGCCCGCGGGCGAAGCCCGGGCCAAGGGCGGGCCCGTCCTGCGCCCGTCTTTGTCCGGATGAGGCTGGGCTGGGCCTACTCTCTTTCATCTACTGTCTAAACACACCAAGTAAGTCTTAATTCATATAACTTACTGGCATTCCATAACTTTACAGTTTCCATGGGGAAAAGGAAAGCTGCCGATTCTCTAGACCCCTTGTCAGACCGCAAAAAGCAGAGGAAGCGTACTGTTAAATTGGTCACTAAGCCTAAAAAACCCTTCGAGGAGATAGATCTGTTGTTTGAAGAGATTGGGGCAATATTAAACTGTTCACCCAATCACAATGGTCCCTCCCTCGGAAAAAATGCCCTAGTCCCACCTGGGAAGATACAAGACTATTTTAAGAAAAGGACAAAGAATCAAGGTCTGGACCCAGGTTTGACCAATAATGGAACAACCTTACCAACAACGCACCTGCCACCTACCCCTCCCTCAAATGATATAATAAACATGACAAAGTTATTGGTGCACAGGAGCGGATCTCCCCATGTGGGAACAGAGGGTAACATCTCTAATCCTGTCATATCACTGAGTCCTGTGATCAAACTGATCTCAAACATACCTTGTAGAAACCGGTTTGAGGCCCTAGCGGAGGATGATGAAACTCCCAGAGTTCTTGATACAACTACAGATGATATTAACAAAGAGGCAATCCCTTGTACCCCAAAACCAGTACCCCTCTCCCTCTCAACGCATCCCGCCATTGAGCCTAGTAATGCCCTTATACTTCAGAGAATAGAAGAAGTTAGGTCCCTGGTCTTACAACTGGCCAAATGCTTCCGGGAGAGCTCTGACTGTGGATGCAAGTGCAATTTTAGGGATGAAGGGGCGAATACAGGCCATATAATGCCTGACCCAACATTATCAATCCGGCTTGCACGGGGGGCCAGGCTACTGATCATCAAAAGGAGAAGATACATCGGGCTGGCTCAGGTGGGAACGCAATACGCTCTGAATCCAACACTATACAGGCGAACCAGCATAGTAAAAGGCCATTAGACAAGGGGGATACTATGGGGAATCATAGTGCTATCAATAATTTCCCCCCAGGGCCCTCAAACTATCTGCCACCAAAGAGCCGTAAACAGATTGATAATCTCCCACTCAGGAGGTCTTATGCCATACCTAATGCCAGCTCCCTATTCGCTCCCAAATCCCCTCCTGGTTGTTTCAGTGCCCCTTCCTATTAGAGGACTCCTCATGATCCAGTCTTATTGTCAAAACCCCAACGCCTCAAATCTGGAACAAATACTCTCTTTTTAAAACAAGTCCCGAAATTGCCACCAGGACTCAGTGAGGACCACGAGTCTAGGGTTAATAAAGTAATCCACTGGCTACGACACCAAAGAAATGGTCTATCAGTTATACGCTCGGTATTTGCAACACCAAGCGGTGGTGTCCTTCAGGGTCAATCTATGACGTAATTTTAATCGAGTTTCACAATAGATCCCTGGTAGAAAATCTTATTCTGTTCAATGACCGAACTTTCCATCTTATGGGGAAAAGAAGGGGACACATCACCTTAGAGTCAGCACTGGAGACGGAAGGTCAACCAAAAAATTCTGGTTACCCATGTAACAATGTAACAAGCAATCAGTCCAGGCATGTCGACTCTATCCGGTCTAACTCAGTATGACTGGCAATAGCCCAGGGAACAACTCTTGGGACTAGTTTAGCGGAACCCAGTCGGATGATTTCTGATGGATTTACTGACACAGAGTTGATCCCTGAGAGACCCAACCCACAGCCGCTAAGCCCGGTCTTTGAAGAAAAAGGCATATCAATTATGACATGGAATTTAGCTGGCCTTGGGAGGAAATTAGATGATACTGACTGGTGCTCGTACATCAACACCCAAGACATATGTCTTTTTCAAGAAACATGGGCTGAAGAGCTGATTACCCTAGATGGGTTTCTTTCCTTTAATGTGGCTGCTCAACCCTCCACAAAACTGACGGGTCGAGCCAAAGGAGGACTTTTTATGTTAATAAATAAAACTGTGCAGTGCACATACAAGACTTTAAAGTTCGATAGCCCAGATCTGATGGGGCTACAAATTACGTTCCAACAGAATTTTACCATCATTTTTGTCAATGTTTATGCTTGTTCGGTTTCGCAAGGGGTTGAGTCCCAAGTTTTAAAACAGCTTCTTGATTTTTTAGACACCTTACAATCAACCTCCCACCTAATAATAGCTGGGGATGTAAATTGCACCTTTGAACCCTCTGTGATACTAACCGGTCTCACAGAGGATGAAGATCAAACATGGGGGATTGCACAGCTAACTATTGATAATAACTGCGTTAATTCTCGTGTAGCTATCCAACTGGCATCTCTTTGTTTGAAACATGGTCTCAGGGCATGTAATGGTCGCATGCCCTCTGACCTGGATACTGCACCCACTTTTAAACGTGTTTCAATTACAAGCGTAATAGATTATTTTCTAGTAGATGTGAGATTGTGGCCCTTTCTGAATGATATGAAGGTGGATGCTAGAACCGAAAGCGACCATTATCCTTTGCTACTTTCTATGTCAGGTGATGTCTTTGGTAGGACCTTGAACAAACAAACTACCTTGGTCCCAATTCCTACCATGAACATCATATCTACGAAGGTCAGGTGGCCAAAGGTCCAGTCAAACCCTTATCTGCTACGTGAGATTTATCAGGTTTTCATAGACCGTTTTGCTCCATACAATGATTATGATTCCAATGACATCCCCTTCTTATCCATACATGAAAATATGATCATAAGATTACAACGTATATTTTATAGGAAGGTTGGGGCAAGACACCAAGGAGCTACTCATAGCTCATGGTTTGGCGAATCCTGCCACACGGCCAAGGAAGGACTAAAAAGTGCCCTCATGGAAGGAACCCATGGGGAAATACTATTAGCCAGACGTACTTACAAAGAATCCATCACCCGAGCAAAAAAAACCTGGGAAGACACAACCTGGCAGGAATTGTTGGACGCTACCCAATCCAACAATAATAAATAGTTTTGGGAGTAGTTAGGTAAGCGAGAGAAAGAGGGCAGGATTGGTGTGAGAAGCCATATACAGCCAGAAAAATGGGTCGAGCATTTTTCTGGCTTATATAAAAAAATTGAGACCCCCAAAATTTTAGTTATAGGGGAAGCAGGCCAAGACTTTCTCTCTACTTTTGATGAGCATTATGGACCAGCTCCCCTTGTAGGGGCCTCACAGGATTCTAAGAGCCACATCTGCTTTACTATCAAAGAAACAGCCAATGCTAAGTTCTTTAAAACTTGGGAAAGCTCCAGGTCCAGACAAAATTCTGGGGGATCTTTATTCGTCAGAACCAATAGTCTGGACTTGGTACATTAATACACTCTCCAATAAAATTGCCGAAGGGGGGCAGGTTCCCATGACATGGAAGGGTGCAGAAATTATCCCCATTCATAAAAAGGATAACGTAAACCTCCCGACAAACTATAGACTAATCAGTTTAATTGATAACATCCAAAAAATATTTGCCAAACAACTCCTAGGTAGATTAACCCATTGGGCCAAAGATCAGAACATTCTTTCCCCCCTTCAAGCTGGATTTCGACCAAGGACCAGTACAGTAGACCAGGTCTTCAGACTGACCATTCTGTACTGGAAATATACAGCCCTGGCTAAACAACCATTATACATCGCTTTTATTGATCTGAGATCAGCATTTGATCTTGTCCCGAGGGAAAAATTGTGGGAGGTGCTACAAAAATAGGGACTCCAGCCAATTTAATCCAACTTTTGAAGCGGTTGCATGAGGGCACATATGCGCAGGTGAGAGTGGGGAACCTAGGCGAACTAACAGACAAAATCCCCATAAATAGGGGTGTACGCCAGTGTTGTGTGTTGGCACCATTTTTATTCTCTATTTTTATCAATGAGGTCGTACAGGTTTTAATGACGTGCCAGAATGATGTCCCCACCCTATGCGCCCAAAAAATTCCAATCCTTCTTTTTGCTGACGACTCTCTTCTTATTTCTAAATCTCCTATGGGCCTTCAAACTCTTATCAATAGATTCAACTCCTTTTGTCGAGATTACGGCCTAGAGCTGAATCATAAAAAGACCAAGTTAATGGCGTTCCGCTCAGGAGCATGGAAGAAATGTACTGTCCATTTAGAAGGGAACCTCCTGGATAAGGTTTCTTCCATTGATTATTTGGGTGTAAGGCTTTCTGATAATCTGAACTGGGCAGAACAGATTAATAAAAGTGTGGGTCGCCTGCAGCATGGTGCGGCATCAATCCTGCGTTTCTATAGAGGTACGACAGCAAAAACTGTCTCCCCGGCAATTAAGAGCTACATTGCCAGAGCACAGGGTGCCGCCGCATACGGAGCAGAGGTCTGGGGTTTTTCTGACTGTAACAGGCTCACTACCAGTGAGAATGGGTTCGCGAGGTCCTTGTGTGCCTGTCCTCCTAGTACTCCATTGATACCACTGTTCTTAGACCTGGGCCTGAGACGCATAGCCGATCTAATTATTTTAAGACCTTTATTATATTGGATACGACTATGGACTAATCCTGAAGTAGACGTCTATAAGAGCTCACTCCACGAGCTGCTAATGTGCTCCAACTCAACCTCTATTCCTTGGGTTAAACATGTATCCAGTTGGTTCACCAAACTTGGCCTTAGCCACTTTTGGGAGGAACCCCTTAAACTAGAAAAGGCTCACTCCATTGTGCTGAAACATACATATTGGTCTTATGTATGTAACGATTATATTACCTATAGAACTTATGGCACCTTAACAAACCGCTTCACAGATTTTAAGTGGTACCCACAATTTGAACCATACTTAGACAATATTCCTGACATCCTCGGTAAAAGCTTATATGCCAGATTCCGTTTCGGGTCAATGCCGTTGAAGTCATTGATGTGCAGATGGGGTACAAAAACAGATACAAGTACATGCCCAGTTTGCGGTGCAAAATCGGAAACGGTTGAACATTTTATGTTTTTTTTTGCCCTGCTTCCCTTCCCAGGTCTAAGTGGATTCGTCACATTTGCCGCGAAATGGGGATATGAGACTGTGCCTCTGCTTTGAGGATTCTAAAAAGCCACCATTCTACGGTTTTAATAACTGCTGTTAGTAAATATTTATTAGTAGCATGGTGAATACGTAATTCCACTGTAAGGACTGTGTTTTAATTCAGAGCCCCGTTTTTTACTCTTTTATTCTTATAAGAACTGCAGGAGGGGGGTTGAAATTGTATGTGTATTATGTGTACTGAGAATTTTAAATGGACTATACTTTTAGGAATCCATGTTTTAAAATTTATCTTTGTACTATTATTATTATTACTATTATTGGTTTTATCCTTATTCTTACTATTATTGTATATTCGCTTTGATGATCGATTGATCGAATAAAGCATGTGTAAATGGACAGCACTTGCCCAAAGAACACCAGAAACGTGCCCAACAGGTTGTGGAAGAAAGACAAGTAATATCCAACAACCAAATAAGGTCCGCATTAGACTCGGCAGACACAGCAGCACGAACAGTCAACACTGCGTAACCATTCACAGGCATGCATGGTTACGAAGCTCTGGATTCAAGCCAGAAATACAACAAGAAGTGTTAAACATGCCTTTTAACCAGGAACAATTGTTTGGGCCGGAAGTGGACACAGCAATTGAAAAATTAAAGAAGGACACGGCCAAAGCCATGGGCGCGCTCTACTCCTCACAGAGCAGAGGCACATTTAGAAAGCCACAATTTAGAGGGGGGTTTCGAATGCAAACACCAGAGCCTTCCACCTCGCAAACCAGACTCACCTATCAGGGACAATAGCAGAGAGGAGGGTTTCGTGGCTCATACAGAGGTGGACAATTCCCAAGAGGAAGGGGAAAGTTCCTAAGACAAGTCAAACCAAACAGTGACTTCAGTGTCACAAAACTCCAAAACTTAACACCAGTGGGGGGGAGACTTACCGCATAGCCATTATCCAACATGGTTATTGCATAGAATTCACAAATTTCCCGCCAGATGTGCCCCCAAGGGCACACAATATGTCCAAACAAGACTTAGACCTATTACAACTAGAGGTCCAAGCGTTATTACAAAAACAAGCAATAGAGTTAGTACCCAACCATCAGAAAGGAACAGGTGTCTACTCACTATATTTCCTAATTCCAAAGAAGGACAAAACATTAAGACCTATATTAGACCTCAGAACACTGAATCTCTTCATCAAGTCGGATCACTTCCACATGGTAACACTTCAAGACGTGGTTCCCTTACTAAAAAAAGAGGACTACATGTCAACGTTAGATCTCAAAGATGCCTACTTTCACATACCCATACATCCTTCTCACAGAAAATACTTAAGGTTTGTAATACACGGCGTACACTATCAATTCAAAGTGTTACCGTTCGGGATAACAACAGCCCCAAGGGTATTCACAAAATGCCTTGCAGTAGTAGCCGCTCACATAATGAGACAGCACATGCACGTATTCCCATACTTAGACGAATGGCTAATAAAAACCAGCACTCAACAACAGTGTCTTTTTCACACGCAATACATTATAGAAACTCTACACAAACTAGGATTTTCTATAAATTACCAGAAATCACATCTGCAGCCATCCCAAATACAACAATACTTCGGAGAAACACTCAACACACAAAAAGAGATTGCCACTCCAAGTCCACAAAGGGTCCAAGTGTTCCAAAATATAACCTCAAACATACAGCCAAACCAACACTACCAAGTAAGGTTTGTAATGAATCTTCTAGGCATGATGTCTTCATGCATAGCCATTGTCCCAAACGCAAGATTACACATGCGGCCCTTACAACAGTGCCTAGCAAAACAATGGACACAAGCACAGGGTCAACTCCAAGATCTAGCGTTGGTAGACCGCCAGACACACTTCTCGCTTCAATGGTGGAACCCTACAAATTTAAACCAAGGGCGGCCATTCCACGACCCAGTGCCTCAAGACGTGATCACAACAGATGTTTCCATGATGGGGTGGGGCGCACACCTCAACCAGCACAGCATACAGGGACAATCAACAAAAACAACTCCACATAAATCATTTAGAACTGTTGGCAGTGTTTCTAGCATTAAAAGCATTTCAACCACTATTAGCCCACAAACACATTCTTGTCAAAACCAACAACAATGTATTATCTCAACAAACAAGGAGGGACACACTCGTCACAACTGTGTCTCTTAGCACAAAACATTTGGCATTGGGCAATTCACAATCACATTTGCCTAATAGCACAATACATCCCAGGCATTCAGAACCAGTTGGCCGACAATCTCAGTCGAGATAGATCACCAACAAACAGACGAATGGGAAATTCATCCCCAGATCCTACAAGATTACTTCCTACGCTGGGGAACACCAAAAATAGACCTATTCGCAACAAAAGAAAACGCAAAATGCCAAAACTTCGCATCCAGGTACCCACACCCTCAATCCAAGGGCAATGCGTTATGGATCAGTTGGTCAGGGATATTTGCTTATGCTTTTCCCCCCTCTCCCACTCATTCCGTATCTGGTAAACAAACTAACTCAAAACAAACTCAAACTAATACTCATAGCACCAATCTGGGCTCGCCAACCGTGGTACACAATGCTGCTGGATTTATCAGTAGTACCTCACATCAAATTACCAAACAGGCCTGATCTGTTAACGCAACACAAACAACAGATCAGACACCCGAATCCAGCATCGCTCAATCTAGCAATCTGGCTCCTGACGTCTTAGAATTTGGACATTTAGACCTTACACAAGAATGTATGGTGGTCATTAAACAAGCTAGAAAACCCACTACAAGACATTGTTACGCAAACAAATGGAAAGATTTGTTTACTACTGCCACACTAATCAAATTCAACCACTACATGCTTCCGGAAAGGACATTGTAGGCTACTTATTACACTTACAAAAGTCTAAGTTAGCATTCTCTTCCATTAAAATACATTTCACAGCAATATCTGCCTATCTGCAGATTACACATTCAACATCGCTTTTTAGAATCCCAGTCATCAAAGCATTTATGGAGGGACCACCAGTACCTTCGTGGAACCTTAATATTGTATTAACACGACTCATGGGACCACCATTCGAACCCATGCACTCTTGTGAAATGCAGTACTTAACTTGGAAAGTAGCCTTTCTAATAGCTATCACATCACTTAGAAGAGTAAGTGAGATACAAGCATTTACTATACAAGAACCCTTTATACAAATACATAAACATAAAGTGGTTCTCCGTACAAATCCCAAATTCCTACCAAAGGTCATATCGCCATTCCACCTAAACCAAACAGTGGAACTCCCAGTCTTCTTTCCACAACCAGACTCAGTAGCCGAAAGAGCCTTACATACTTTAGACATAAAAAGAGCACTAATGTATTACATTGACAGAACAAAACAATTTCGTAAAACAAAACAATTGTTCATAGCCTTGCAAAAACCTCATGCAGGTAATCCTATATCCAAACAAGGCATTGCCAGATGGATAGTTAAATATATTCAAACTTGCTATATTAGAGCAAAAAGATATCTACCTATTACACCAAGAGCGCATTCCACTAGGAAAAAAAGTCGCCACAATGGCTTTTCTGGGGAATATACCTATGACAGAAATTTGTAAGGAAGCCACCTGGTCTACGCCTCATACTTTCACGAAGCATTACTGTGTAGATGTGTTAACAACACAACAAGTCACAGTAGGACAGGCTGTATTGAGAACATTATTTCAGACAACTTCAACTCCTACAGGCTAAGCCTCTGCTTTTTAGGGAGATTACTGCTTATTAGTCTATACAAAGCATGTGTATCTGCAGCTACACATGCAACCGAACGGAAAATGTCACTTACCTATTGTACATCTGTTCGTAACATGATGCGCTGCAGATTCACATGCGCCCTCCCACCTCCCCGGGAGCCTGTAGCCGTTATTAGTTGAATGAAAATTGTAAATGTGTAAATAAACATTTTAATACACATTATGTACATACATACCTACTCCATTGCACGGGCACATCTAGTATATTCACAGCTCCTACCTCACCCTCTGCGGGGAAAACAATCTAAGATGGAGTCGACGCCCATGCGCAATGGAGCCGAAAGGGAGGAGTCCCTCGGTCTCGTGACTCGAAAAGACTTCTTCGAAGAAAAACAACTTGTAACACTCTGAGCCCCACACTAGATGGCAGGATAATGCACAGCATGTGAATCTGCAGCGTCTCGTGCTACGAACAGATGTACACTGGGTAAGTGATATTTTCCATCTATATTAAATATATTCGATGGCATGTGTAGCTGTGCATACTTCTGCCATCTAGTGTTTGGCTCGGAGTGTTACAAGTTGTTTTTCTTCAAATAAGTTTTTACAAGTGACTCCTCCTCTTCGGCTCCATTGCACATGGGCATCGACTCCATGTTAGATTGTTTTTTTTCTGCCATCGGGTTCGGGTGTGTTTCCTTTCGCTCCGATAGTTTGATTCGGAAAACCTTCAAAACGCTTCATTTCTCGTCAGTATTGTTTCGATCGCATTACACTTTTGATAGACACTTCGGTACCATCGAACAAACATCTCTGTCGGGCCGACCGCATGGAGGCCTCATGGATCAGATTCCATTCCGATTCTGTCCTCAGTGCCACGCTAAATTCCCTTACACAGACCAGCACCTCGTCTGTAATCTCTGCCTTTCCCCCGACCATCGGGAAGAAAATTGCGAGGCCTGAAGATCCTTCCGGTGAAAAATGACACTTCGGGACAGAAGAGCACGGAGGCTCGAGATCGCGTCAAAAAGCTCAGAACATCTTGACATCGAAGAGGAAGAGATTATGCAGACTGCAGTCTCCATTTGAGGATCTGACTCCGACCAAGACTCCGAGGAGGACACGGCAGGACAGCACATGAGTACGCCTGCCCCTGTATCATCTAAGCCAAAACATAAGGCCTTGGGGACGCCACTGCCGGAAGGCCATGGCTCGACCTGAAAGAAGACAGACGCTCGGTGACCAACCCACCAGTTCGGCACCAAAAAAAGCCACTCCTCCGAAGCCATCGGAGTCGAGCCGAAGCTCGAACCGAGCAAACACCACTCTTCCAAGTCCATATCTCGAAAATCATTTTCGGAGCCGAGACCATCCTCAACCCCATCTTTTTCGATACCAAAAAAAATAGCTTCTGAACTGAAAAGACTGGTTATACTGAGGAGCATGGACTTTCAAAAACACTTAGAGAAAGACATAAATCTACTGAGGAGGAATCACTGATACAAGCAATCATGGAAGTAATGGATGAAAGGCAAGCCAGGATTCATATCCATAAAGAAACTGGCAGAATTTTAACTGCACCTCCTCCAAAACCAAAGAGGAAATTAGCCTTTCAGGAGGAATTGGACACTACACAGCACCAGCTAAAGTGACGAAAACAAAGGAGAGACCTCCACCGCTTCAATTTTCTCCTCCTCAGTCTCCTCCTCACTCTCCACATTTACATCTCTCTCCTCCTGACCGTCCTACACCTGTGCAGTCACCATCACACTCATTTGAGTCCCAGCAGGACGATGTGGATCCATGGGATCTTTATGATCCAGACCCCATTCCAGACAATAACCCAGATTGCTATCCCTCTAAGCCTTCACCACCAGAGGATAGTACAGGTTACAATCAAGTGATAGCTAGGGCGGCAGCATATCATAATGTCACCATGTTTACTGAACCATTAGAGGATGATTTTTTGTTTAACGCACTCTCCTCCACGCATGCAACATATCAGTCGCTCCCTATGCTCAGCGGTATGCTAAAACATGCTGACCAAATATTTAGTGAGCCTATAAAAGCAAGAATAATTACTCCTAGAGTTGAAAAAAATATAAGTAACCTCCTTCAGATCGTGTCTATATTACTCGGCAACTAAATCCAGACTCAGTAGTGGTAAGTGCTGCCAAGAAGAGGGCAAACTCGCAGTTGTCAGTTGAAGCACCCCCACCAGACAAAGAGAGTAGGAAGTTTGATGCTGCAGGGAAGAGCGTGGCATCTCAGACAGCCAACCAATGGAGAATAGCCAACTCACAGGCATTGTAGGCTAGATATGACAGGGCCCATTGGGAAGAGATGAAAGATATAATCCAGCATCTCCCCAAAGAACAGCAAAAGAGGGCTCAGCAGATAGTGGAGGAAGGGCAAGCCATCACTAACAATCAGATTAGGTCTGCCCTAGACTCAGCAGATACAGCAGCCAGAAGCATCAACACTGCTGTAAGCATAAGGAGACATGCATGGCTTAGGTCCTCAGGATTCAAACCTGAAATCCAACAGGCAGTGTTGAATATGCCATTCAGCAAGAAACAGCTTTTCGGCCCAGAGGTCGACACTTCTATAGAAAAAATGAGTAAGGATTCAGACACAGTAAAAGCCATGGGTGCACTATACACCACACAATACAGGGGATCCTTTTGCAAACCCCAGTTTAGAGGTGGATTTAGGGCTCTAACTGGAGGCATCCATATCACAGCCAAAGACGGCCTACCAACCTCAATACCAACGAGGTGGGTTTAAAAGCACATATAGAGGCCAGTACCCCAGAGGCAGGGGAAAATGTCAGCCTCACAACAAAGTAAACTGACTTGTGCCATTCCTTTCCAATCCACACCTCCCCTGTGGGAGGAAGACTCCAAAAGTTCCACAACAATTGGCTAGACATTACCACACACAACTGGGTATTATCAATTATTCGCAATTGCCTAGAATTGATACCAACTCTGCCAAACATTCCACCAAAACCACACAAACTATCCACAGACCATATCACTCTGTTACAGGAAGAAGTCACATCTCTATTACTCAAACAAGCAATAGAAGCCGTGCCACAAACTCAAGTAGGGATAGGAGTTTACTCACTGTATTTCCTCATTCCCAAAAAGGATGGTACCCTAAGGCCAATATTAGATCTCAGGACCCTCAATCTTTACATCCTGTCAGAACACTTTCACATGGTAACTCTACAGGATGTTATCCCACTACTTCAAAAACACGATTTCATGGCAACAGTAGACCTCAAAGATGCATATTTTCATATACCCATCCATCCTGTGCACAGAAAACATCTCAGGTTTGTCATTCAAGGAAAGCACTCTCAGTTCAAGGTGTTACCCTTTGGAATAACAACAGCTCCAAGGGTATTCACAAAGTGCCTTGCAGTAGTCGCAGCCTACCTAAGAAGACAACACATACATGTCTTTCCATATCTAGACGATTGGCTGATAAAATCAGCCAGTTACACGCAGTGTCAAAAACATGCTCATTATGTAATACAAACCCTGCACACACTAGGGTTCTCAGTAAATTACCAAAAGTCACAACTACATCCTGCACAATTACAACAGTATTTAGGGGCAGTACTAAATACTCAAAAAGCGCTTGCAAGTCCAATTACGTAGAGAATACAAGCATTCCAGAACATAATACCACAAATACAAACAGGTCAACAGTACACTGTCAAATTTGTCATGAAAATATTAGGGATGATGGCATCATGTATTGCAATTGTTCCACATGCAAGACTAAACATGCAGCCCCTGCAACAGTGCCTTGCACAACAATGGTCACAAGCACAGGGTCAACTTCAAGATCTAGTGTTGATAGACCGCCAAGCATACACGTCCCTTCAGTGGTAGAATTCCACACATGTAAACAAAAGGTGGCCATTTCAAGACCCTGTGCCTCAGACCATAATTATAACAGATGCATCAATGATTGGCTGGGGAGCTCACCTCAACAATCACTACATCCAAGGACAATGGGATGCCCAACACAAACAGCTACACATAAATCACTTAGAGTTGTTAGCTGTTTTCCTAGAACTCAAAGCTTTTCAGCCTCTCTTCATTCACAAAGATGTCCTGATCAAAACAGACAACATGACCACCATGTATTACCTAAACAAACAGGGAGGGACACATTCGTCCCAACTCTCCCTCCTAACTCAAACAATTTGGAAATGGTCAATACAAAACCAAATTCCCTTGGTAGCACAATACATTCCAGGGATGCACAACCAATTATCAGATGTTCTCAGCAGAAATCATCAACAGAGACACGAGTGGGAGATTCACCCTCAAGTACTTCAAAAATATTTTCAACAATGCGGAACACCAGACATACATCTGTTCGCCACAAGCAAAAACGCAAAATGCCAAAACTTTGCATCTAGATACCAACATCCCCTATCCAAGGGCAATGCTCTATGGATCAATTTGTAAGGGATGTTTGCTTACGCTTTTCTTCCTCTCCCACTCATTCCATTTCTAGTCAACAATTTGCGTCAAAACACGCTCAATCTGATACTCATAGCGCCAGCGTGGGCACGTCAGCTGTGGTACACAACACTATTAGACCTGTCAGTAGTACCACACTCCAAACTCCCAAACAGACCAGACCTGTTAACACAAAACAAAGGGCAGATCAGGCACCCAAATCCCAACACACTCAATCTGGCGATTTGGCTCCTGAGGTCATAGAATTTGGGTATTTACAGCTACCAACAGAATGTATGGAAGTGATTAAGCAAGCAAGAAAACCCACTACTAGACAGTGCTATGCGAACAAATGGAAAAGATTTGTATATTACTGTCAATCTAAACAGAGTGACCCTCTTTCAGCATCAATACAAGATATTGTATGCTATTTACTTCATTTACAAAAATCTAATTTAGCATTCTCTTCCATAAAAATACATCTCACTGCAATTTCCGCATATTTGCAAAATGTACAGAACAGCTCTTTATTTAGAGTACCTGTTATCAAAGCCTTCATGGAAGGCTTAAAACGCATCATTCCACCCAGAACACCTCCAGTTCCTTCGTGGAATTTAAACATAGTGCTTACGCGACTTATGGGCCCACCATTTGAACCTATGCATTCATGTCAAATACAAATCTTAACATGGAAGGTTGCCTTCCTAGTCGCAATTACATCATTGCGAAGAGTTAGCGAAATTCAAGCTTTCACTATTCAGGAACCGTTCATAAGTACACAAACATAAAGTCGTACTACGAACTAACCCTCGATTTCTTCCTAAAGTAGTATCACCTTTTCATATCAATCAAACAGTGGAACTACCAGTCTTCTTCCCACAGCCAGATTCTGTGGCAGAAAGAGCTCTACATACATTAGACATACAAAAAAGAGCTCTAATGTACTACATAGATAGAACAAAACCATTCAGGAAATCAAAACAGCTATTTGTAGCTTTTCAAAAACCTCATACTGGCAACCCCATTTCAAAACCAGGTTTAGCAAGATGAATAGTAAGATGCATCCAAACATGTTACCTTAAAGCTAAAAGACAACTCTTAGTTGCTACTAAAAAGCACATTCCACAAGGAAGAAAGATGCTACAATGGCCTTCTTAGGAAACATGCCAATGGCTGAAATATGTAAGGCAGCTACTTGGTCAACACCACATACATTTACTAAACACTATTGTGTAGATGTTTTAGTAGCACAGCAAGCCACAGTAGGTCAAGCTGTACTAAGAACATTATTTCAAACAACTTCAACTCCTACAGGCTAACCACCGCTTTTATGGGAGGACAACTGCTTTGTAGTCTATGCACAGCATGTGTATCTGCAGCTACACATGCCATCAAACGGAAAATGTCACTTACTCAGTGTACATCTGCTCATGGCATGTTCCGCTGCAGATTCACATGCACCCTCCCACCTCCCCGGAAGCCTGTAGTCGTTTACGTAAAACAACACTTGTACATATGTAGATATATATATATTTAAAATTCCATTAGCATGGACATCTCTTTTCTTTATACTCTATCACTCCTACCATACCCTCTGCAGGAAAACAATCTAACATGGAGTCGATGCCCATGCGCAGTGAAGCTGAAGAGGAGTCACTCGATCCCGTGACTGAAACACTTCTTCGAAGAAGTGTCTTTGACACTCACTTTATACAATAAAAAAACAAACCTGCTGGATTTAACATAAGCATATGGTCATTTTCCTTTGGCTCAAACTGGTATTTAGTCAGAGATTCACATAAATATGAGATAACCGTATATATCTTGGCCAGACATTAAAAAAAAAAAAAGCAGTCATCTCAGGTTGAGGGTGGTCTGTCACTCGGAAACCTCTTTGATATTAGCCAGACTAAGATTTGTATAGCATGGTTCACATCTTCTATCCCAAGACCTTACTGTTTGTGAGTTGCTTATTAACCTTCAGAATACATTTATTCAGGTTTCTCTCTTTTTTCCTGTAAAAAACATGCAATTAGCATTGTAGGTACCAAGTTGTGGGTCTCTATATTGTTTTAATATTAGTTCTCCTACCCTGCATGAGACATCTGACACTACAGCTCATGCAGATCACTTGGCATCTCCTGAAGCCATGCAGTTGACTCCCCCTTCCTCCCAAAACTCTTCACTTTGCTCCAGGTGGTGGAAGTTACAGTTCTGTTCTCGCTGCAACCTATTTTATTTTTTTTGTCCTGGCAGCCCAGATGCTATCCTCTATCGCAGCAAGCAGAGCAAGATGTTGACAATGCGCTTTCCTTCTGCCAGTGGGGTTTTGTCCAGTGGCAAGTCTGCTTGGAGAGGCCTACCAGCTTCTCCTGCATTAGGAAGCAACTCTCCAGGCCCCATGTGATGGTGGGATACTAGCCGGTTTCCATTTCAATCCCAGCAATAGGGTTTGCCTAACTAGCTTAGTAGGTATCTAGGCTAAATTACACAATCATCATAACACCACACATTGTTGGTCCATAGTTTCATTATTTAGCGCTGCCACATTTGCACATTCCCTTATTGCTCTATCCTACTATTAATTTTCTATGACAAATCCATAATTCCAACCTTCATTACCACTTTAAAGATAAACGCAGACCCCCTTTATATGGCAATAATGACTTCCGGTACGCGAAAGATAAATGTGTTGCAGTTTGAGCATTGGTTGGAGGATTGGATTGATAGACTTATTTTAGAGAGTTAACATGAGAAAAAAGGAAGCAGAGAACCTGGATGGAGGATTAAAAAAGTTGTAGAGGAACAATTCAAGGGAAATTCCACGTCCCCTATCAATGAGGATTGTGAAATGTAGGCTCAGAATGAGATAGTGCTCAGGATTGCCGGATATGGAAATAAGAGGTCCCTAATAATAGAAGATACATGAACAAGGAAATATCAAGTGAACGAAGACTAAATATTTTTTATTTATCCTGATGTATGCTTCAAATGAGTTGGCTAAAACTATGGATCTTTCATCGAAGAACCTGAAAAATATTGGCTTGAAGAGAAGAACTTGACAACATCTACTGTTAATGTGCAAACAACATTTGAAACGAGAAATATGCACCCGATGGTCTAGAGCTCTCCCCAACCAAGTTTTTATTAATATTAGAGCATTAATGGGTTGCTTGCTTGGTTAGATTTGCATTGATTTTTAATGTTTGTAGTGTAGCTAATGAATTGTAAATGGACTGATGATTTTTGGTCCAATACATTTATAGTTTAAAATCTATATTTATTTGATATTGATTACAATAAAATAAGCAATTATATGAGTGTGGGTATTCTGTCCATGTGAGATAGGTATCATTATGATGATTGTGGACTTGATGCTTTACCCTGGGACATCCAACAGGAAAACATTACGTTTGGAAAGTGCTGAGTCATGCTAGAGATTTATGTGGTCTATTAGGTGCCCCACCCTCAGGGTACCCACTTGGCTTTAATTCAAGCCATGCTCAAGAGTTGGGGACAAATTACTATATCAGGCCCCACTCAACAGATATGACAGGGCTGTTGAAGCGTTCTCCACCTGGGGACGAGACCCAGCCTTCAGTACCAGCTGCAATGGGCCTTCTTGCCCAGATATTTCTTTCAACCTCATCACAGCTTCTACACCACTGCCTTTCCTCCTTACAGCGTCTGCTCTACTGAACAGGACCTGGGCTTGGCTTAATGCCATGCCTTGAACTTTGTTTCTCAGCTGCACCCCACGGGTACTCCATGTCAGACTACTCTCTCTGTCTGCTTTCCCCTTCTCTGTATGCACTCCTCAGCCACAAACTGCTTGTGCCTCTTGCAGGGTGACCAAGAGCAACAGCAGCAGTCCACATTGCCTACTAGTCAAGGCACTTTAGCAAGACAAGTTAAAGAGAAGCCCCCCCTTTAATTACCATTGGTTCTGGGAGAGATGTAGTGGGTTACTTCCACACCTGCTGCTCATAATCACCACTGGTTCTGGGAGAGATGCATAGAGTTGTTGCCATCAGCCTATGAAGAGTCTAGGAAAGCAGGACTGGAGTGAGTCAACCCCCTCCAGGCTTTTGTTAAGGGTCACAACAGCATTAGTTCTTTCTCTGCACTTGCTAGGCTCCTTTTTCACTGTCCCTTCTAAAAGGAGCTGAAGGGTCCATCAAACAGCAGGGCTTAGAGTGAAAGTGATAGCTTTTATGCACCACTGAGTAGCTGCTTTCCATTAGAAGTGAGTAACAGAACTACCACTGCCTTTGTGAGTGACATTGAAGCTTCTCCCTTCTATTGTTGTGGCAAGGGATTACAAAAGCTTTGCCTTTACCTGTACTGCATTAACTGGTGTCCGTTATGAGTTCCCCTGTTTATGTGCCCTTACATCGATGTGGGCACCTTACCTGTATTACCTAGAGATGCATGGACTAACTCTTAAATACAGCGAACTGTTAGTGGCCCGAATATTTACCTTATTCCCTTCTATCGGATTCTGTCTTCAGGGTGTGGGCTGAAGACTGGTGATGTACCGCTACATGATACTTTTTATCCAATTCCTCTTTTGTTTGCAAATGATAGACAATAACAAAGTGTCATCTTTTTAAATAGCGAGCTGCGTATATAAGCCCTAGGGCTACTCTAACTGTTCTTACCCTTCCTCCACCTTCTTGCCTCTAAAAAGCAATATATCCCTTTCCTGCTGTGCTGTACCTCACTTTTTTACCTCACTGTGATTTTGGAAATGTCAGAGGTGTCATGTCTGTAATTCTGTGATAATTAGACAGTAGCTGTTTTCTGTATCCACTAATACATGGGCATTCTTCCTTTCATTTTAAACAGATGTCTATTTTTGCCAAGTTTGGCTCCCCACAACGCACTTACAAACAACGTGGTCACAACTGGGTTAACAGATGGCGCTGTACTCAGTGGAATTGGAACTGGTAAGAGCTGTCTAGATTTCATCTAGACACTTAATTGGAGAGATTTCTCACTATTTTGCACATTTCTGCCTCTGCAATCTTTGAAACCTTTCCACAGCAGACCTGTAACCTTAATATCCGTCTATCTATCTGTCTATCTATCTATCTGTCTGTCTATATATCTATCTATGTATCGCTTACTGGCATTTGCCAGGAGCTATAGTTAGGACCTAGCTTACATAGGAAAAGTGTATTTTTTGTTTTACTACCTAACTTTGGCACTGTTACTGACATTTTCAAAACTACTTAGCCACACACTTCAGCTGTCTGGGAAGTTTTAGGGTGATTTGTCAAGCAGGAGCCGAGAAAAAGGGAGTGGGTCCCAAAACGTTATTTTCCTATGCAGTTTCCCATAGGGATTTTAGACACGACTACAGCCCGAGCCGCTGTACTTACACCAAAGTTGACAGAAAGCTAGATCTTGGTCCAGAAAGGTCTCTTTTTGTAATTTGGTGTAAATCTGTTAAATAGTTTTAGTGTTATTAAAGAAAAAAGATTGATCTGTTCTAGAGATGTGGATCCATGGGATCCGCAGATCCATGTGGCAACAGCAGTGCTGCCATTTGCTGCCACCACTTTAACAAGGAAGTGGTGGCAGCCATCTTGGGACTCAGCCTGAGTCCCAGGAAAAATGCAAAAGAACATCACAAGAGGACAGAGTAGGAATACCCTGACCCCCTAGGCCTGATGGTGGCATCTCACAGGGTCCGAACACTGAGTTTTTCTTTTTTTTTTTAACTTTGCATTGAATTAATGGATGGTCTGCAGCAATAAGAACCAAACAAGCATGGTATCCCGCACTTGTCTTTTTTTAAGGCCCCCAACCCCACCTAGGTGTTCCAGGTCCTGGGGGGAAATATATATATCCCACCCACCCACCAACCCAGGAAGGGTTTTGGCCCCAAGGACCCCATCCCTGGGCGCAGCATTTAAAAAAAAAAAGAAAAAAGTGCAAAAGGTTGGGAGGAGGGGGCACACAGCATAAATCAGAGTTACAACTTGGGGACTTTCATATTTGAGCTATCAGCAATTCGTGGATCTAAGGTTCACAATGGAAGTCGATAAGGGAACTATCAGTTTTCTAGAATACGCTATACAAGTCTTACAGGAAACCAATTGAATTAAATATGTTGCCATTACCTGTACAATCTATTTGAAGGATAATTTCCAAGTACAAACAGACACTCATATGAAAGCCAAGCTATTAACATCTAAATTGCAAGGTATCTGCCAAGACTGGTAAAACGACTGTTAGTAACTTCAGAATGTTCATTGAAAATAACACCCACCTTTTTAACAAGTGCTTGTTCCATCCTTCCAAACTACAATTTGCCAATAAGTGATTTCCTTATTTATGTAACCAGCAGGTCAAGAGTTATGCAAATCTGACCCAGAATAACTCCATAATAGAAATGTGGGGGGTGTAAGACTATGGGCAGAATAAGTGTGTAGGATTTGCAGAACGTGCTGCTAGTCTCAGCTGTAAAATATTAAGATATCAGATACAGGAATTAAAACTGTTGCGTTCAGAATGTGATTGTATGGAATGTTTTGTAGACTAAGATATATAGAACAAAATACAGGAGGCCCACAAATGTATGTGCAATTGCAGTAGAGAATTTGGTGCAAATTTGGTGCAAAGCCCCTAGACTAAAAACAAAGAACAGGTGAAATGGCTGGTAATTGAGTAAAGGCATAAATGTAAACATGCAGTGGTAATTTTGAATGGGGTTTCTAATTACAAAATTATTTCAATATGTAGGGAGGGGCAGCAGGGGGAGCCCACATGAACTGCTGCTATCATTCGTCTTAGTGATACTCCCCCTCCGTACATTTGCTCACATCAGCCAATGCAGCTCCAGCCTTCTTGCTGCATGGCCCAGCGGCACGGCAGATCAGCCTTTTAATTAAATTAGGAGGCATTGCGACATTTGGAGTTGGATGCGGGCTCGAAGAAAATAGGAATAGTGAAAGGAAAATGAAAGACGAGTGACTCTGAGCAGCCCCGAAGAAATCTTGCAAGAGAACAGTCCAGCAGCCTGAGACAGCAAGAGACAGCTGTAAAGCACTGGGAACCCCCGGAATCGCGAGGTATATGAGCCCCAATCACAAGGAGTCGTGGTGGGGGCTCTGTACATGAGATCCGGCAGTGTTTGTGGTCGCATGAAGTAGCTCTCATGTTAGAATGAGACAACATTATTTACAGACAATGGCTGGGGCTTCAAACACTCCCCCTTCGCAGAAATCTAGGAGATGTGCTATTCAAGGCAGCCTAGCCACAATAGCTCGAAAACATAAAGGCATGGGGCAAAAGGCCAAATGTACTAAAATGCTAATAATACATTTAGCAAGACAAGTCAGAAGGAACTGAGTCTAGAACTCCTTCAATGATGTCAATATCTGCTAATTCAGTGACGCAGACGGATATCCAGTTAAATGATAATCTGCTGTAGGGCATCTGGAAACATTTTCAAGGCTCCAACACACCTATGACGGTGTGACTACAGATCCTACCCCTGTCAAAATGCAGAAACAAGGGCCAGGGATTATGTATTGTCTCAAAAGCCAGCTAGCTAGTCGAAAAGAAGAAGAAACAGCAGTTCGCAACTGGCGCAGAAAGTAACAAGGAGTAGTTTGCCCAGAAGGCCAGGAGGGAGATAACTGAGTTGACAGGGGAAGGTTCCCCAGAGGTGGTTACCTTCAACCAAATATTGGCTCATTTAAATGAGGGGAAGTGGCCACAGGGAGCAGTCCAGGTTGAAAGATTGAGACTGGGAACAGACTTATCAGATCTCGAGGGCCTGCCCCTTAGTCAGTCTGTAGATCACAGACAGGAGTGCAAAAACTGAATGTCCCAAATGTAATCTGAGTCACTAAACTCACTGTTTGAGACAATATTAGTGGGATGAAACAGCAGCAGGCTTAGGAGATTGAAACTTTACATCAAAGACTGACGATGATCGAGGAGGATCTTGCACATTTACCCACTAGGCTGCAAGAAGCAAAGCAAAGGATACTGGACTCGGAAGATAAGTTTTGTCCTTCAAAAGAGATGTGCTTAGTTGAACAAAAGAGGGTTAGTCATCTGGAGAACAAGGTTGAAGAAATGGAGAACATCTGGAGAACAAGGTTGAAGAAATGGAGAATCATGCAAGGCACTCTAATCGCCGATCAATTGGAATTCCAGACGGGAGCAGGTTTGAAGGAACCTTCCAGAATGCATCACAGTTATTAGAATAATGTATTAAAAAACATGTTCAGTGGCATGTGTAGCTGCAGATACACATGCTGTGCATAGTCCGCCGTCTGGTGTTGGGTCGGAGTGTTACAAGTTGTTTTTCTTCGAAGAAGTCTTTTCGAGTCACGAGACCGAGGGACTCCTCCTACTTTGGTTCCATTGCGCATGGGCGTCGACTCCATGTTAGATTGTTTTTTTTCCACCATCGGGTTCGGACGTGTTCCTTTTCGCTCCGTGTTTCGGGTCGGAAAGTTAGTCGAATCTTGAAGAGCTCCGGTAGCCCTTCGGGGTAATTTCGATCCCCCGTCGGGGCCTGGTCGGCCCGACCGCGTGCAACATCGACACTGATGGAACGGACCCCGTTCCGATTCTGTCCTAAATGCCACAGTAAATATCCCTATACAGACCAACATTTGGTCTGTAACTTGTGCCTGTCACCCGAGCACAAAGAAGAAACGTGTGAGGCCTGTCGAGCGTTTCGGTCAAGAAAAACGCTCCGAGACCGAAGAGCCAGAAGGTTGCAGATGGCGTCCACGCCGACAGGACAACAACGGTTCGAGGAAGAGGGAGAGGAAGAAACATTCTCCATCCACGAATCCGATTCCGAAGAATTCGACGTCGAAGAAACCGTGAGTAAGACGTCGAAACAAGCATCACACAGAAAAACAGACAAAGCCCAGGGGACGCCACTGCCGACAGGCCATGGCTCAACCCATAAAGTAGGTGACCGCCCATCGGCACCGAAAAAGGGCGAGCTGGTGCCGAGATCGTCCGACTCAGGTCGAGACACAGGCACGCAGCAATCTCGGGACCGAGATACTGCCGCAGAAAAGGGTCGACACCGAGACAGCGGCACCGAAGCTGCTCGGCACAGGGATAGCGGCACTGAAGATGGTCGACGCCAAGAAGGTACGACACCGAAAAAGAGGAAAATCTCTTCGGAGCCGAAAACAACAAAAGACACGGTTTCGGTGCCAAAACGCCCAGCAACCGAACCGAAAGCCAGTTCCTACTCAGAGGAACAATCACTGTCCTCCCAACTTCAAAAACACAGGTTTGAGGAGGAATTACAAACAACAGCTGTAGATCACACGCAAAAGCGGATCTTTATACAAAGTGGGACAGGGAAGATCAGCACCCTTCCCCCAATCAGAAGAAAAAGGAAACTAGATTTCCAACAACAAGAAAAAACACCACAAGCAAAAGTGGTGAAGAAGGTAACTCCACCACCCTCTCCACCACCGGCAACTCCTATATCACCGGCACAGACTCCGTCACAATCACCAGCTCATACCATGAGCCAAGATGACCAGGACGCATGGGATCTCTGACGCCCCAGTATCGGACAATAGCCCTGAGTTGTACCCCACTAAGCCCTCACCACCTGAGGACAGTACAGCGTATGCTCAAGTGGTAGCTAGGGCAGCAGAGTTTCATAACGTATCGCTACATTCAGAGCCTATCGAGGATGACTTCCTTTTTAACACCCTGTCCTCCACCCATAGCAATTATCAAAGCCTTCCTATGCTCCCTGGAATGCTAAGGCACGCTAAACAAATCTTTAAGGAGCCAGTTAAAAGCAGAGCAATAACCCCAAGGGTGGAGAAGAAATACAAGGCACCACCCACAGACCCTGCTTTTATTACATCACAACTGACACCAGATTCAGTTGTCGTACGAGCAGCTCGTAAAAGAGCCAACTCGCACACATCAGGCGACGCACCACCTCCAGACAAGGAGAGCCGAAAGTTTGATGCAGCCGGGAAAAGGGTTGCAGTACAAGCTGCAAATCAGTGGCGCATCGCCAACTCGCAGGCACTCCTAGCGCGATATGACAGAGCCCATTGGGACGAGCTGCAGCATCTCATCGAGCACCTCCCCAAAGAATTCCAAAAACGGGCAAAACAAGTGGTTGAAGAGGGACAAAACATATCCAACAACCAAATCCGTTCTTCTATGGATGCAGCAGATACAGCTGCAAGAACTATAAATACTGCTGTAACGATAAGGAGGCACGCATGGCTGCGCACATCCAGCTTCAAACCTGAGATACAACAGGCAGTGCTCAATATGCCGTTCAATGAACAACAATTGTTTGGACCAGAAGTGGACACTGCAATTGAAAAATTAAAGAAAGACACTGACACAGCTAAAGCCATGGGCGCACTCTATTCCCCGCAGGGCAGAGGCACATTTGGCACATTTCGCAAAACTACTTTCAGAGGAGGGTTTCGAGGTCAAGCCACACAAGCCAGCACCTCACAAACAACACCGTCTACCTACCAGGGACAGTATCAAAGGGGAGGCTTTCGGGGCCAATACAGAGGGGGCCAATTCCCAAGAAACCGGGGAAAATTTCAAGGGCCCAAAACCCCTCAAAACAAGCAGTGACTCACAAGTCACTCAACCCCTTCACACAACACCAGTTCTACAAATCTTGGGAGGAGATAACAACAGACACTTGGGTCTTAGCAATTATCCAACATGGTTATTGCATAGAATTTCTCCAACTCCCTCCAAACGTCCCACCGAAAAAACACAAGATGTCCAAACAGCATATAAACCTTCTAGGACTAGAAGTTCAAGCATTACTGCAAAAAGACGCAATAGAATTAGTACCAAAAACACAAAAGAACACAGGAGTTTACTCACTGTACTTTCTAATACCGAAAAAGGATAAAAGTCTGAGACCAATATTGGATCTCAGAACACTAAACACCTACATCAAATCAGACCACTTTCACATGGTCACGTTACAAGACGTAATACCACTACTGAAACAGCAAGACTACATGACAACGTTAGATCTAAAAGACGCGTATTTCCATATACCGATACATCCCTCGCACAGGAAATACCTAAGGTTCGTATTTGAAGGAATACATTACCAATTCAAAGTGTTGCCATTCGGAATAACGACAGCACCAAGAGTCTTTACAAAATGTCTAGCAGTAGTAGCTGCACATATCAGGAGGCAGCAAATACACGTGTTCCCGTACCTAGACGATTGGTTAATCAAAACCAACTCGCTAACAAAGTGTTTACACCACACAGATTATGTTATACAAACCCTTTTCAAACTGGGTTTCTCCATCAACTATGCAAAGTCACACCTTTTGCCGTGTCAAACACAGCAATACTTAGGAGCGACAATCAACACAACAAAAGGGATAGCCACTCCAAGTCCACAAAGGGTTCAAAATTTTCACAAGGTGATACAAGCTATGTATCAAAGACAAAAGATACACGCAAAGATGGTCTTAAAACTCCTAGGCATGATGTCCTCATGCATAGCCATCGTCCCAAACGCAAGATTGCACATGCGGCCCTTACAACAGTGCCTAGCATCACAATGGTCACATGCACAGGGTCACCTTCTAGATCTGGTGTTGATAGACCGCCAAACATACATCTCGCTTCTATGGTGGAAAAGTACAAATTTAAACAAAGGGCGGCCTTTCCAAGACCCAGTGCCACAATACGTGATAACAACAGATGCTTCCATGACAGGGTGGGGAGCACACCTCAATCAACACAGCATCCAAGGACAATGGGACGTACATCAAAGAAAGTTTCATATAAATCACCTAGAATTGTTAGCAGTATTTCTAGCGTTGAAAGCATTCCAACCAATGATAACCCACAAATACATTCTTGTCAAAACAGACAACATGACGACAATGTATTATTTAAACAAACAGGGGGGAACACACTCGACACAGTTGTGTCTCCTAACACAAAAAATATGGCATTGGGCAATTCACAACCACATTCGCCTAATAGCACAGTTTATTCCAGGGATCCAGAACCAGCTAGCAGTCAATCTCGCTCGGGATCACCAACAGGTCCACGAATGGGAAATTCACCCCCGAATCCTGAACACTTACTTCCAAATTTGGGGAACACCTCAAATAGATCTATTTGCAACAAAAGAAAACGCAAAATGCCAAAACTTCGCATCCAGGTACCCACACCGGCAATCTCAAGGCAATGCTCTATGGATGAATTGGTCAGGGATATTTGCGTACGCTTTTCCCCCTCTCCCTCTCCTTCCATATTTAGTAAACAGATTGAGTCAAAACAAACTCAAACTCATACTAATAGCACCAACATGGGCAAGACAACCTTGGTATACCACACTACTAGACCTGTCAGTAGTACCTCATGTCAAACTACCCAACAGGCCAGATCTGTTAACACAACACAAACAACAGATCAGGCATCCAAACCCAGCATCGCTGAATCTAGCAATTTGGCTCCTGAAATCCTAGAATTTGGACACTTGAACCTCACACAAGAATGTATGGAGGTCATAAAACAAGCTAGAAGGCCATCCACTAGACACTGCTATGCAAGTAAATGGAAAAGATTTGTTTGTTACTGCCATAATAATCAAGTCCAACCATTGCATGCATCTCCAAAAGATGTAGTAGGATATTTACTACATCTACAAAAATCAAATCTAGCTTTTAATTCCATAAAAATACATCTCGCAGCAATATCTGCTTACCTGCAGATTACTCATTCAACTTCCCTATTTAGAATACCGGTCATTAAAGCGTTTATGGAGGGCCTAAAGAGAATAATACCACCAAGGACACCACCTGTTCCTTCATGGAACCTCAACATTGTCTTGACAAGGCTCATGGGTCCACCTTTCGAACCCATGCATTCTTGTGAAATGCAATACTTAACGTGGAAAGTTGCATTTCTCATTGCCATTACATCTCTAAGAAGAGTAAGTGAAATTCAGGCATTTACTATACAAGAAGCATTTATTCAAATACACAAAAATAAGGTAGTTCTAAGAACCAACCCAAAATTCTTACCAAAGGTCATCTCACCGTTCCACTTAAATCAAACAGTAGAATTTCCAGTGTTCTTTCCACAGCCGGACTCAATAGCTGAAAGAGCACTACATACATTAGACATCAAAAGAGCACTAATGTACTACATTGACAGGACAAAACTAATTAGGAAAACAAAACAACTATTTATTGCATTTCAAAAACTTCATACAGGAAATCCAATATCAAAACAAGGTATAGCTAGATGGATAGTTAGCTGCATCCAAACCTGCTATCTTAAAGCAAAGAGACAGCTGCCTATTACACCAAAGGCACACTCAACCAGAAAGAAAGGTGCTACCATGGCCTTTCTAGGAAATATTCCAATGAACGAAATATGTAAGGCAGCAACATGGTCTACGCCTCACACATTTACTAAGCACTACTGTGTAGACGTGTTATCTGCACAACAAGCCACAGTAGGTCAAGCTGTACTAAGAACTTTATTTCAAACTACTTCCACTCCTACAGGCTGAACCACCGCTTTTGGGGAGATAACTGCTTACTAGTCTATGCACAGCATGTGTATCTGCAGCTACACATGCCACCGAACGGAAAATGTCACTTACCCAGTGTACATCTGTTCGTGGCATTAGTCGCTGCAGATTCACATGCACCCACCCGCCTCCCCGGGAGCCTGTAGCCGTTTGGAAGTAATCTTCAACATTTGTACATTTGTAAATATATTACTTTAACCTTCATTTTGTACATACTTAGTCATTCCATTGCATGGGCACTATTACTAACATACACAACTCCCACCTCACCCTCTGTGGGGAAAACAATCTAACATGGAGTCGACGCCCATGCGCAATGGAACCAAAGTAGGAGGAGTCCCTCTGTCTCGTGACTCGAAAAGACTTCTTCGAAGAAAAACAACTTGTAACACTCCGACCCAACACCAGACGGCGGACTATGCACAGCATGTGAATCTGCAGCGACTAATGCCACGAACAGATGTACACTGGGTAAGTGACATTTTCCATACTACTTGTCGCACCACCTGACTTGACAATGACAGTCATGAGGGCACATAGAGTTCCAGGTCATCATCAGCTGACGCAAAATAGCCACATAAAATTCCGGTTAATTTTACGACTGTTGCATCAATGAGCGGATTTTGGCTGCAACAATTCATAGGAAAACTGTTGAGATTTCACACAATGTTCATATGAGGATGTTCTCTGATGTATCAATTACAGTGGCATGGCACTGAAGAACTTTTCAAGGGCTTATCAGGGAAATTAAAACACTGGGTCCAGGCCTTGTTAGCCAAGCAGTCTAAACTGAGGGTCCTTGCTAATGGTCAACTCCATCTGTTTACAGCGATTGAGGAGGCCCAGGCCCTAGTTTATAAGATTTCAAAAGCCTAGAAATAATGTTTACTGAGTAGATTAACTGTTTTTTTTCTTCTTTTTTGGAGCGGAGGGGCGTCAGGTGCAATCACAGGGCACCAGCTGAGGGATGAAAGCATTGTAGGGGAAGGGGGGTGCTAGCGCGCCTAGGCCTTAGTAAGTAAACTTACAAGGGGACGCGTATAGGCCGATTAACCTTTTGGATCGCATAGAGTATCCTAGTCAAGCGGTAACCAATGGATCATCAATTAACATTATAATCAACAGGAAAACACCAAGAAAAGCTCTATCTAATAGGAAAATACCATGACTCTCAAAATGGTTAATCGTTTTTATTCCCTATTAGTTACAATTCTAATGAAAAACCTTTATTCGACTCTATTGTTAATCAAACTTTACTAGCATCATAAACAAACTATTAACCAAGAATTATTGATAAGCAAAAACGAGCATCAACATAAGTCAGCAAATCCTTTAACATTATGAATAATTCAGCAATGTAAGTCAGTCTTTCAACTGTAACCGTTAAGTCACCCTTGTCAGCCTACCTAACTCAAATTAGCATCAGCATGTGGGTCTGCATGAGAAAACAATTTAGACAAAAATCATTAATTTGGAAAAATCTATCTAGAGAGAAAAACAAACAGCGCAGTTGGTACCTAGAAGAAAAAGCACACGTTAGTCAGTCATATTGTTATAGCTACCTATCCACGATAGATCAGCAACAAGTCAGTCTTCGTCTCCAGGTCATCAGTCATCAGCAAGTATCATGCTCACAGAGAGTAAGCCCAATTATCAGCACTTTGGACACCGACTCCTGACGTCATCAACTTTCGGCTCTCCGTTCTCTGCTCTCCCCTTTTCTTCTCTTGTCATGACTTTTTATTAAGGTCTCTCAGTCTGTCTCACAAATTGCTAGTTGGTCAACCTCATAAGGGGTTATTATTCTAACCTATAGTTTTTGTTTACCACTTGTTTGAGTCGGTTCAAGCATCAAGTTCCATTAATATGATTGGTCCTTCTGTCGATGAGAACATCATTCTACTCTTCAGGTAATGAAATTATTGCCCACAGTCTTTTAGTCAGTGCTTCTATTGTTCAAGTCCTGGGAAAATACGTTTAGCCTACTCTACACATAATTGTATCAATTTGTTTTCATCATCTCCTGTTCTCTGGTACATTTGCAGAAATTTCTAGCAGAGCCTGTCTGAACTCTGTGCAGTTCAAGGTCCTTTTCTCCAGTTCCAGTCCTCAGCAGCTCATCGCGTCTCCACGTCTAAGCAAGCAAGGCCCAACGCCCACCAGGCCTCTAGTTCGGCTAAGTTAAGAATATGACGCATCATAAAACATAGGTTATACATTCAAATATGGCCTATTAATACATCATTTTTATTATTTTTCATTATTTTAGCATTGTTAACACACATGGTGACCACTCCCCGTGGGCACATTTTACTCATACGTGTTATTTTCATTTCTTAGTTTCTTTTATCAATATTTCTCAGTATGTATACGCAAATCATTAGAAATTTCTCATATTAGCATATCTTCTCCAACAGTCCCTCCTCTGATGACTAAATATGTCATCACACCTTTCCCTTGTCAATTATGTTACAAATCACTTTCAGCTACATTTTGATCCCTTCTCCTTACATTTTCCTTATAGATTCTTCTTCTGGGTTGTTCTTCCCTCCTCTGATCATTTTTAGCCCAATTTAATTTAATTTTCTGCGATAATTTACATGCCCCCCATAATCCCAATGATCACAATTAATATTCCTTGGACAATTTTCCACAGTACCCCTCCCCAAATTTGACTAAACCAATTTCCCACAGTAACAAATCCATTTCCAACCTTTTCCCAAAATCCTGGTTCCTTCAACTCTTTCAAATCCTTACTTGAATAAGTTAAATTAGTAAGCAAATCTTTGATCTCTATCTCGATTTCAGGTACATATGAACAGCAGTGCCTTGCATTAATCATTTTACAGACTCCTCCATCCTTCGCTAATATTATGTCTAAAGCAAGCCTATTTTAAAGCGTCATAGCCCTATCCGCAGCTAATTCAGTGTTTAGTAAAAGTATTGCTCCTGGAAAATTGGTTAACATATTATCTACTATAGTTGATAGTTTTCGTACCTTATTTACATTCAATATAACTCCTACAGATGGAATTATTGCTCCAAAAATATCCCCTACAATTCCAGAGGCTGTCTCTCTCCTTTGTCTCATCTGGTGTAACTCAGTCATTTTCAGTATCTTTTTCAAATCATATATTTGATAAATCTTAGGAAGAACTATTCCCAAGTAACATGTCGCACACCATCCTCTATGAAGACGGTAATAAGCATTAAGTCCACAAATATAATAAATTCCAGGAATCACAGGATCTGCACCATTCAGCATAAATGTCCATTTAATCTGAAACAAAAACACATGCCTACATTTACTCGTTCCCACAAATAAAGTGTAAGTGCGTGATTTTGCTGAGAAAAAGATCGAAAGACATCAGCTAAACCATTGCAGTAGTCCAACACCATATCATCTGTAATATTGACCAGAGCATTGGCTGGTATTGCTGGCAACCTCATTGCTCTTCCCATAAGAATCTCATGTGGGGACAGCCCTGTCTTTCTGTCAGGTATATTTCTCATTAACATCAACACTAGAGGCAATGCATCCGGCCATTTCAGATTTGTGGCAGCGCACATTTTGTCAATTCTTGATTTCAGAGTACCATTCATTTGTTCTACGGGTACTGACGCCTCTGGACGATAGCTGCAGTGGAGCTTCTGTTCAATGTTCAGTGCTGCACATAAGAGTTTAATCACTTTGTTATTGAAGTGCGTTCCCCTATCTGATTCTAAAGAGATCGGAAATCTGAACCTTGGTATCAACTCTCTGAGTAATAACTTTGCAACTGTAAGACTATCATTTCTACGTGTGGGGTATGCTTCAATCCAATGATTAAACACACATACAATCACATACACTTACTTCAATCCACCACATGCAGGCATTTCAATGAAATCCAATTGCATTCTGCTGAATGGTCGACCTGCTCTTCCAATGTGGCTCAGATTCACCACTGTCCCTTTCCCCACGTTTAACTGCTGACAGATCACACATCTGTGACACTGCTTCAGCTGCTTGCCCAAATTTTGGATTGAACCAATCAACCTTGAACAGCCTAATCATGGCATCTTTTCCAATGTGTGACTGACCATGGTAATACCGAGCCATCTGAGTCAGCAGACAATTCGGCAATACCATCTGACCCTCCTCAGATACCGAAATCTCATCTGGTCTCTGTACACACTTCAGCTTTGCCCACAGCTTTTTCTCTTCCTTGTCTGCATTTTCTTGCAATGTTTTCAATTCTTCTAGAGTATCGATTATTTTCAATGCAAAACATGCACAACCGGTCTTTTCTTCTGGCATCAATTCCCACATGTCTTTAAACGATATACAGTGCAGGGCACAAAACCTTGCAACCTGATTTGCATTCCTATTTCCCAACGAAATGTAATCTTGCGTTGTTTTATGTGCACTGCATTTTACCACAGCAATCTCCTCTGGCATTTGGATTGTATACAGTAATTCTTCTATCCTGTCACCATTTCGTCCTGGGGTTCCACTGGAGGTCATGAAACCTCTTTGCGACCACAATTGACCAAAATCATGAACAAATCTGTACTGACTATCAGTGTATTTTGTCACTCTTAGCCTGGTGGAAACATAACAAGCTCTAGTAAGAGCCACCAGTTCTGGTACTTGTGGTGAATATACACCAGAAAGTCAAGATGCTTCTAGGGTTCCAGTAATAGAACATACAGCATGTCCTGCTCTTAAGGTGCCCGTTCCATCTCTAAGACATGAACCATCCACAAAGACAATTTGGTCATTTTCTTCTAACCGAGTATCTCTGATATCAGGTCTAGGCTTTGCACATAGCTCAGTTACTTCAAGATAATCATGTCTATATCCTCCTCCTTTTCAATTTCAACAGTATCACTTGGCAATAATGTTGCTGGATTCAACACTGTACATCTTTTCAAAGTTACATTTGGAGCTCCCAATATGCTCGACTCATACCTGGTCAGTCTTGCCCCCGTCAAATGTTGTGTTTTCGTCCTTGTCAGTAAAATCTCAACAGAATGTGGTACCATTACCGTCACTGGGTATCCCATGTCCACCCCTTCACATTGGGAAAGACTTTGACCAACTGCGGATACTGCTCGCAGACAACCTGGTAAAGCTGCTGCAACCAGGTTCAAGGTAGTTGAAAAATAAGATACTGGGCGATAAGCACCCCCATGGACTTGTGTCCAAACAGATAAGGAACAAGCATCACGTTCATGACAAAACAATATGAAAGGCTTTGTGTAATAAGGCATTCCCAACGCTGGAGCTCTGCACAAACTCTCTTTCCATTCAGTGAAAGCCCTCATCTGATCCTCTTCTAGGCTAATGGGATCTGTAACTCCTTTGTGTGTCAACTGTAGGGGTTTTGCTATCTTAGCAAAATTCGGAATCCATTGTCTACAGAACCCTACCATTCCCAGAAACATGCGCACATCCTTCTGGGAAGTTGGGGGACTTCTCTGCAAAATCATTGTAATCCTTTCTCAGAAAATTCTCCTCAGCCCTTTCTCAATTTGATGACCCAAATATTTGACAGACTTCTGGCAATACTGCAATTTCGCAGGTTAGACCTTGTGCCCAAACTCTCCCAAATGATTCAGTATGGCAATCGAGTCCTGCTTACACTCGTCCCTCGTTCTGGATGCAATCAATAAGTCATCAATGTACTGCACAGGAGTCGATTGGCAGGGTAATTCCAATGACTCCAAATTCTTCTTCAGAATCTGATTGAACAAAGATGGTGACTCCTTATACCCTTGTGGAAGCCTCCACCAGCTATAGACTTTATCTAGGAATTTGAAACTGAAAAGAAACTGACTATCCTCATGAAGTGGCACCGAAAAGAAAGCTTGTGACAAGTCAGCCACCGTGGACCACTCTGCCTCACATGGAATCTGAAACAGTATCACTGCTGGATTGGGTACAATCAGACAGTACTTAACCACCATGTCATTCACTTTTTGCAATTCCTGCTCAACCCATACATTCCCACATGGCTTTTTCAGTCCCATTATCGGTGAATTACATGGGCTGCTCAACATTTCCTTCAGAACTCCCTGTTTTAGGAAATCTCCAATTATCTGCGCCACTTTCATCATCACATCCTGTGTCATGTTATACTGTGGAAGATTCGTAAACTCAACATTCGGCTTCAGAGTGATTTTAATAGGTTCCACTGCCTCAATCAATCCCACTTCCTTTCCTGTCAAACCCCAAACCTTCTCCTTTACTGTTCCTTGCAAGTCTGCATGTAACTCCTTTATAGTGAACATCGGAAACATTTCAATCAATGGGCATTCTTGAGTACCATGGCTGACGCCTGTTCCTCCTCATCATCACTATTTGTTTGGACTTCTATCCCAGCATCTGTACAATTTATGGAACATTTGGTCTTGCACAATAAATCTCTGCCTAACAAGGACACAGGACTTGAGTCACACACCACAAATCTATGCAGTCCCAAATAATTTCCAATTTCATCTTGCACTGGTTCTGTGATAGGGTTTGTTAACTTTCTGTTCTCCACTCCCACGACCTGAACTATCCTGCCGGAATGGGATAAATTCGGTACTTCCACACTCCTCACTGTGTAGCGCGTGGCTCCTGTGTCAACCAAGAACAAGACCTTATGTCCCATAACTTTTCCCTTCACAAAAGGCCCTCTCTGATTTACCTCTAGGGACGCAGCAGGAATGCAAGCTCCTTCATCCGAACTGTCATTCATTGTTTATTTCATCTTCACTGTGAAATGGGAACTGGTGTACTGTATTGTTACTATTGTCTGGTTTCTGACCTGTTACCTGTTGAGTAAGCATAACTTGTTGCTGCTCCATCGGTGCTTGGGGAATGTGCATTTGCTGTCTAGGCACCATAGAAACCTGCTGCTGTACTGGTGTTCGAGAAGTAAATTGTGCTAGAGGCACCTGCAACTGTTGTACAGGCAAGAAATTCTGACCTCAATTTTGAGCATTCGGAACTATGCCCCTTATTCTTGGGACCCTCACAGTTTGAGCTGCACCAACATCACTTTGCTGAACCATTCCTTCCTGCAGCATCAATGGGCACTCCTGCTTCCAGTGTCCCATGTTTCTGCACAAATGACATGGCAACATCCTTTTCATGCCCTGCATGTCATTCTGAACAACCACAGTGCTTAGATCCGGACCACGCATCATATCCATCCCGCGTCCTCTACCCCTCACTTGAGGTTGAAACGTGACAGTTCTCTGTTGCGGCGGCATCGGCTGCACTAAAGCTCCTTGTACTCCTGATTGTGCTGCCTTAATCTGCATCACCATTGCCTTTTCTTTCAACTTCTTTTGTTTCAGTTCGATCTCATCACTACAATATTTAGCATACTGCAGTACCTTGTCAATCGGCTTTGCCTGGCAGCAAATCAAATGATTCTTAATCATCTGCCCTACTTCAGGTCTCAACCCTTCAACAAATTTAAACACGAAATACAACATTTCTTTTGGTTCGACCGCTTCCTTGCCACTGTATTCCTTGAAAGCCTTTAACAACCTTTCATAATAAGTATGTATTGACTCTTTAGTTTTCTGGACTGTCCTGTCAATCCTCCGCCAATCAATGATTTTAGGAGAAATCCTAGTCTTCAGGAACTCGATCACCTTATAATATTACTTCACTACCTCCGGTGATGGTGATCCTGTGATCTTGTTCCTTTCAGGTTCACTCAGTGGCCAGTCTACTGCCCTCTTACATTCAACCCATAAGTCGGCTGGCATAACTATCTCGAATAAGGTATTCAAGTCTTCCCACAAACACATAGAGAGTTTCACGAACCTCTCAGTCTGCTGATATCATTCAACTGGCTTCTCTCTCAATCTGGGATAGTCATTTTTATAAGACAATATGTCACTTCTGTGCCATGGTACATAAACAAACTGACCCCCTGGAATATCTCTCATTGGAAGCCTTTAAACTGATTCCCATTTCTCAGCACCCTCTGCTTCTTTTTGGGAATCTCGTTTTCGTTTCTCTTTTTTCCTTGCCCATCTGCCTTCCCACTTCTCTAATGCTCCCCAGATTTGCGCATTCTGCAGCAAGTCCCTCAAATGTGCCTTCTTTCCAGTGATCTCATGTGTTCAAAATCCTTTGCCTCGAAATCTAATCTGTAACTTCGTCTCAAATGCTTCGTTGTTTTAAGATCAGTGTCTTGCTTCTCTGCCACTTCCGCTAATTTCTGGTGTATTTTCTCATCACACTCTAAAATGCCTTGAAGAACTTCATTTTTACCTGTTTTTGTGTAGTACTAATTCAATAAATGAAATGACTTTTACTCCCAAGATTCCCTTCACCTGTTTACTCAACCAATTGCCTCTTACGGACGGCTGCCAATCCAGTTGCGGCTCTTCTCACTAACCAACCTATCCCAGCGCTGCACACACTGACGTCACACTGACACACAGTGGCTGACAAACTCTTGCTGCTTGTCCCCCTCAACTCGATTTCACTCTACTAATGCAAATTATTGTGAGCGCCTTCACCAAATAATAACTAAAGCAAACCTGCTGGTTTACTACAGGAAGGGACACAATCACTTCAGGGACCTTACGGATTTTCACTAATGTCTCTTTCTGGCTCTCTAGCCATTCCTCTTTCTCAGTCCTCCACATCCATTCCTCTTTCTCAGTCCTCCACATTCGCAAGTAAAATTCGATCCGCAAACTTTACTCTCAACTGATCAATGGGTCTGTCCCAGTGCACATAGGACTCGCCAAATCTCAATCAAAGTTTTTTTTTTTACTCGTCTAACATTCACTCCGACTTGTTGACCACGCCTGTTCAACCTACTAAACCAGACAGATTACAACATATAACCAAGTGTCTCCCACTCTTGTCAATATACTCCGAAGTCTTAGACCACACAGGGTCCGTACATCACCAACAACCACCTGGACAATTTTTTAGCCCAAAGTGCCACACACATATGAAGTTCGACGACTTCCCTACTCTCGCACTTTGGAGTACGCACACTCCTACTAGCCCTTAACTGGAGTACGCAGACTCCCTACTTTTACCTCTAATACATCACAATTCACCTGCGATTTGCTCAAGCTTGTGCAAGGGCAATCTACTACTGTCATACTATCTCAAAATACGCCAAGAACAAACTCAATCTTACCAACGAGATCCAGGATCTGGGAAAGTCATTTCTGGGTTTAAGGGAACATCATCTTTACTACCATTGCCATTTCAGAAAAACAAAATTCAAATCTCATAAAAATTCAAACAACTGTACCTAACTTAGACTATTACCATAACCACTAGTCACCACTTAACTAGTTCCCCAAGGAAACTAACCATCAAGCTGCTACCAAAAACTGCTAGCGCGCCTAGTCCTTAGTAAGTAATCTTACAAGGGGACGCAAATATGTCGATGAACCTTTTGGATCGCGTGGAGTATCCTAGTCAAGCAGTAACCAATGGATCATCAATAAACATTATAATCAACAGGAAAACACCAAGAAAAGCTCTATCTAATAAGAAAATACCATGACTCTCAAAATGGTTAATAGTTTTTATTCCCTATTAGTTACAGTTCTAATGAAAACCCTTTATTCGACTCTATTGTTAATCAAACTTTATTAGCATCATAAGAAAACTATTAACCAAGAATTATTGATAAGCAAAGACAAGCATCAACATAAGTCAGCAAATCCTTTAACATTATGAATAATTCAGCAATGCAAGTCAGTCTGTCAACTGTAACTGTTAAGTCACCCTTGTCAGCCTACCTAACTCAAATTAGCATCAGCATGTGGGTCTGCATGCAAAAACAATTTAGACAAAAATCACTAATTTGGAAAAATCTATCTAGAGAGAAAAACAATTTAAAACAGCGCAGTTGGTACCTAGAAGAAAAAGCACACGTTAAGTCAGTCACATTGTTATAGGTACCTTTCCAACATAGATCAGCAACAAGTCAGTCTTCGTCTCCAGGTCATCAGTCATCAGCAAATATCATGCTCACAGACAGTAAGCCCAATTATCAACATTTTGGACAGCGTCTCCTGACGTCATCAACTTTCGCCTCTCAATTCTCTGCTCTCCCCTTTTCTTCTCTTGTCATGACTTTTTATTAAGGTCTCTCAGTCCGTCCCACAAATTGCTAATTGGTCAACCTCATCGGGGGTTATGATTCTAACCTATAGTTTTTGTTTACCACTTGTTTGTGTCGGACAAAGCATCAAGTTCCATTGATATGATTGGTCCTTCTGTTGATGAGAACATCATCCGGCTCTTCAGGTAACGAAATTGCTGCCCACAGTCTTTTAGTCAGTGCTTCTATTGTTCAAGTCCTGGGAAAGTACGTTTTGCCTACTCTACACATAATTGTATCAATTTGTTCTCATCATCTCCTGTCCTCTGGTACATTTGCAGAAATTTCTAGAAGAGCCCGTCTGAACTCTGTGCAGTTCAAGCTCCTTTTCTCCTGTTCCAGTCCTCTGCAGCTCATCGCGTCTCCACGTTTAAGCAAGCAAGGCCCAATGCCGACCAGGCCTCTATTTCGGCTAAGTTAAGAATATGAAGCATCATAAAACATAGGTTATACATTCAAATATGGCATATTAATACATACGTTTTATTATTTTTCATTATTTTAGCATTGTTAACACACATGGTGAACACTCCCCGTGGGCACATTTTACTCAGACACGTTATTTTCAATTCTTAGTTTCTTTTGTCAATATTTCTCATTAGTATGTATACGGAAATCATTAGAAATTTCTCATATTAGCATATCTTCTCCAACAGGGGCAATCCCTGGATCCAAGGAAAGGGGGAGGGGGGTGGTTGTTGGAGCACAAGCAGTAGAAAAGAGAAGAATAGAATCAAAGAGTATCTTTTTAAGTTTAATCATGACTAGAAAGCAGGACGAGGCAGACAAGTGTCTTAAGTGTCCAATGTCCGGGAGGTCTCTTTGGTAAAAGTGCTAACGTTGCAGATTATAAACATCATTACTTGTAATGTAAATGGGTTGATGAACAAATGTAAATGTGGTGCACTTTTGAAATGGCTGTCCCCACTTAGTCCTGAGGTAATATGTTTGCAGGAAACGGATTGTAAAAGCAGTACCCCTAACATTTGGTTCCCGGGAAAGTATTAATTTGCATATTTTGCATCAGCAGGGGTTGCAATGAGAGGTGTTGCAATTTTACTATCAAACTTGGTAGATTGGCAGATGAAAATAAGTATAATAACGTAGGTGGATTTGGGTGAATGATTTAGCCATAGAGAAGGTTCTAAATTTTGTGAGCTATTATGGTCCATTTTCATGTGAGCCCCAGTCATTGGAATAGCTTTAATAGCCTGCTATGAAAGCAAGAGGGGTCACTAGTGGTGGGTGGGGATTTTAATTTTGTACTAGATCTAAGGAAGGATACCTCAAGCTAGGCTAAAAAGCATTTGAAGCCAAGATCAGCCAAGTTATTGAGAATAATGAAACAGAACTTTGTGTTAGTCGACCCTTTGCAGATAGAGTACCCTGCATCCACCCAATATACCTGTTATTCACATAGATCATTTCATCCTCTCAATTAGATTTTTTTCTATTGACAGCCACAGTGAAATGGGATGCTGTCGAGATTCTGGCAAAATCATTTTCTGACCATTCAATAGTCTTCCACTAATTATTTTTAGATCTTTTACCAAAAGGGAGGCCAAGATGGCAATTTGATAAATTGTTGCTATCAGATCAGATCTGGTTAGATGATACAAGATGTTTTTTAAAGGAATTTTATCAGACAAACTGCAACTCCGCTTCTGATTTTATGGTATGGAGAGCGATGGCATCCCTATAGAAGTTTATAAGATCTTTGCAGAAGAGCTTCTCTATTTTTTAGCATTTTTATTCAACCAAATTGAGGGAACAGAGATCCCCAAGTCTTCTAAAGAGTCAATAATTGTCAGCTTTGTTAAAAAAGATAAAATGGCAACTAATGTTAATTCTTATCACCCAGTAAGCTTGTTGAATGCAGATAATAAGCTTGTCACAAAAAATCTGTGCAGTGTATTGCTTCTAGGGCCCAGTTGATGATACATAAATACCAGAATGGGGTGCTTCCCAAAAGATCTATGACTGCAATCATACATTTTTTGATGCAAGCAATTGATTATTTTTTGGCTAGTAAAGAGAAGACTGTGGGTTTTAATGATTGATGCCGAAAAGAAGTTTGATTTAGGAAATTGGAAAGCGTTATTTTATATTTTAGAGAAATTCTGATTCCTTGTTCAATTTTTAAATATGCTTAGGTTGTATTATGAGGCAGAGACTAAGATCATTGTTAACTCCAGGGAAGGTGGTTTAGTGTAGATTAATCAAGGTACCCAACAGGGCTGTCCTTTGTCTCCGATTCTTTTTTTTTTTCTTTTTTTTTTATAGAACCCTGGCGGTCAGGATGCATAATAATGAATCAGTTCTGCCACCTAAAGAAGGGATGCTGAAAATTAAGTTATTTGCTGATGACATTATTTTATATTTAAGAGGTGATAGTGCTAATATTCAGCAAGCTTTAAAGAAAATTACAGGTGTTATGGGTATTGGGGGCTACAAAATAAATCAAGCAAAAACTGAGATTCTGCTGTTTAATGCATCACGCACTGACCTTCTACATAGTCTTCAATTGAACCCACAGCACCCTATTAGCCATCAAGGAATCTATGTAACGAGCAATTTTTCACAACCTTTTCAATTAAATTATGGTGCGACGCTTAGCAAGTTAAAGCACCACTCGAGAGGTGGACCCTTTTACCACTGTCTCTGATTTGAAGGGCAACATTAATTAAAATGTCCATCTTGCTATTATTATTTCTTTTTTTAAATCTCCCTCTAAAAATTCCTAGTTCGTATTTTAAGGAACCAGACGCTGTCTTTCGGAAATTTAAATGTAACAATAAACAGCCAAGGGTCAAGATGGCGTCTTTACAACTAGATAAACCTCAGGGTGGGCTGGCGCTACCTCACCTTTCGAAGTATTATCAGGCTGCTCTTTTGGATAATGATTCAGCTTTCAGCAGCATCGGCGGGTTTCCTCAAATTTTTTATTAAACCAAATGATTAAAGAGAGCGCAATTAAGTTACCAGCTTTTTTGAATAGTGCAAAACTCCCTACAAATTTCGATATAAGGTGTGAAATGTTCTAGATTTACGCATGCAGCCACTATTTAGAATCTGGAATGTCCCAGTAGGTCATGCATTTACTCTTTGGAAGAATGTGAAAGCTGGAGGTTGGTTCTATCAACAACAACTTTACAATCTTGGAAGGCCAATGGGTTTGATTTGGGAGAAAATGGTTTGAACTTTATTTTATGGGATCAAGTAATCCAACAAGTCGACAATGAGAATTTAAAGTTACAGTTTATGTTTAGGGAAATATTGGGATTTTTAAAAGCAGATTATCAGGTAATGAGGAAAGGAACCCATTTATTAGTTCATCTTTTTAGTGAAAATAAACTTTGGAGAGTTGCAAACTGGTACAGTTTGCTTCAAAAATATTCAAATGAAAAAGTAATAACTGAATTCTTAGAGAAACTCTCTAATACTGATTGTAGGCTAACTATCAGGGAGTGGCAGCATCTTTGGACTTAAGGTATACATCACTTTGAGCAACAAAAGAATGTCCTTTCTATCAAGGTGGCTTGCATATTATACACCTCTTAGGCTGCACATGCAGTTTACATCACTCCTCAATCAATGGTTTCGATGTAATGCAAGTGATAAAGGAGACTAGCTACATGGAAGGTTTTTTCTGAGGTTAGCAGGGGTGTTCAAGATACAATTCTACTAGAGCCTATGTTAGTTATTTAGCCCGTTGTATGCAGTGAGCAGACTTAACAAGTACTCACAATATTTTATCTCAGTAGCTATAGCGGTGGCACGCTCATTAATCTTGCAGTTTTGGAAGACAACTACTATCCCTACATTTCAGTAATGATGTGATAAAATGAATAGTTCTGGAATTATTGAGAAGGCATATGCAAGGCGAGTATGGGCCCCGCACAGTTTTTCACTGATTTGGGTGAGATTTTGAGTATCCCGGCTGTTCCCCGGAGAATTAAAAGTCAGGTTTTAGCACTGGGTCACTTTAACTACTAGATTACACCCTGTTTCTCATTGCACTTATTGTAATTTTTACTCTCTGAATTAATTGATTAGTGAATGACTGCTGAATCAAATCATTATTGAATATTGATTATTGATCCATTTTTTTTGCTGCTATGGAGAGAATCAAAGCAGACTTCTGCACTGTTAGCACTGAGACACTTCAGGTTCTAGATTACACCCTGGTTCTTCCTGCTCTTCACTCTCATCAACTTAATTGATTACTGAATGACTATTGATTTGAATCAAAAGGATATTGATTCATTCTGTTCCTGGTATTGAGAGAATCTAAGCGTAATTTTGCACTATTAGCACTGAGGCACTTTAGGTACTAGCTATACCCTGATTGTCTTGGCACTTTAGTAAAAAAAAAAAAAAGAAAATTTACATTTACTAAACTGTCTATTAGTGAAAGACTACTGAATTGACTTATTTGGATCTAATACTTGTTGAATTGTCAATTGTGGTTGTAAATGGAGGATGCTCATTGATATCATGAATGCCATAGGGAAGTAGGGTCTCCAGAAGAAGCATGTGCACTTTGTTTTCTATGCATCGTTAAATTAAGAATCCTAGGGGCATTAAGCATCTAATAAAGAAACTCAGGAACTGACGATGAAATTTCTGGTGCACTGGAGCACTTTAATGTGTTTTGGTTTTTTTTCCATTGTATATCCTGCTTAAAAAAAATAAGAAAAAGCCACATCATAAATACAACATCATACTAAGCCAGTGTATTTGGGCTGAATTGGCTATTTGGGTGGTAAATAGCCTGCTTTCCAAACTAAGACGTAAAGTTTCACAAAATTGGGTGCTGATGTTGTACCCATTGTTGTCCCATTCATCTGGTAATTAAAAGTATCTTTGATGGGAGTATAAAGGCTATTGTAACCATGTGGGGACCTGTTTTCAACTAAAAGCCTTCTGTTACCAACAAGACTATGGACAGCTCTTTGTGTTGGGCATTTGGTGCCAAAACTTAATTAAAACAATCAAACTCAAGAATATTTTTTGTGATTACACCCATACAGTCTCTTGTATATGCTCTTGTATGTGAGATAAATGTTTCCATATATTTACAGTAAGGCTTGAATACAGATTGATATCTATAAAGCTTTCCTTGTCTATAGCCTATTTGTATACAGTTTTGTTTGCATATACAACATCAGAATCTTCATATTGGAGTTATTTGAATAACTATCTTCTGTTTCACCCTAAACTCTTCCATAAAGGACAAAAAATTGTCTTACCTGAAATTGTATCTCATTTGTTGGATCTGTTGGAGTGTCAGCATTTCTAGGATCGCTACTTCCAAACTGAGTTTTCTTCTGTTTACATGTTCGTGCTGGTGAAGTAGAATTTATATCACATAAGCATTGCTTATTGGTATTCTAAGAAATAGTGCGCCTTACAAACTAATTTTATGAAGACACAAACAAAATGGCTCTTCTTTTTAAAGTGGGCTGAGTAACAGAAAATATAGCACAACCTGGACATTTGCCAGCAGAGACTGCCGCTACCATAGAGAAATGCTGTATTGTATGTGTGATCTAAATCCTGAATTTGGAAAGGACATTCTTCCTTTACTAGCTCTAGCAAAGGTATTTAGCCCAAAATCCTGCAACAAGAAAGAGCACAAAAAATATAGGCTTTGTGTCCATGTATACAGGAAGAAGCACTGAAGTTACAAAACTAGTTGCCTCTGTCCTGAGACATGGGACCTAATATTTGACCTAGTCTCAAGGCCTGCCTATGGAAATTTGAAACAGAAAGTTTGTGGCAATATGAATTTTGAAGACATGTAGTACTATAAGTTGATGGGGACTGGGCAGATAGCTTTTTCATATCCAATTATTGCTATGTACTATTTTATATCTTCCAAAACGACCAGAGGCTGTTTTGGGAGAGACTAAATATCCCACTTACTGGAATTATATGTGGTAATTGCTCTTGGAAAAAAAACAGTTCTTGTTCCCAGTTAATTGGTCATAATAAATCCTCAGTCAGAATAGTGCCTATAATAGTCAGTGGTCACAACAAGTTTTGGAGGGTCCTTTGCAATGATGCTAAAGTCCAATCCCTCCATGGAGAGGGGATGGTGGTCATGGTAAACAGTTTTAACGCCCTCTGTCCTTTCTGCTCCGTCACTAGTGTTTATATCTTCATCTGTGTCTTTCTGGTGTTTCTTAAACTGAAGCATTTCAAGACTCTGAATAGCACTATGAAGTCTAGTGAGAGACAAGTTTAATACATAAATGCGTCAAAGGGTATTGTGTACAGAAGAATAGTTAGAAAATGCAATGCATCATTTAATTCCCAAACACCATGGCACCTATTATATTTTAACACTACCAAAGAGATGTTTGTTCTATGTGTTAGGATTGGGACAGAAAGTACAGATTGTAACCAGTAGCATAGTACATCGGATTGCCAGTGCTGTGTATTGCTCTCACTGAATTTGAGAGGACACGATGCCAAAAGAATTCATCACTCTTTTTTTCACATAATGAATTTATTAAGGCACTTACCAAATATCAAATAAGTCATACACATATATGAGACTAAGCATATAACTCGAATGAAGCAGAACATGTGTATATACAAAGATAAATGCATGTTCGATGGCATGTGTAGCTGCAGATACACATGCTGTGCACAGTCCGCCATCTGGTGTTGGGCTCGGAGTGTTACAAGTTGTTTTTCTTCGAAGAAGTCTTTTCGAGTCACGAGACCGAGGGACTCCTCCCATTTCGATTCCATTGCGCATGGGCGTCGACTCCATCTTAGATTGTTTTTTTTCCGCCATCGGGTTCGGACGTGTTCCTTTTCGCTCCGTGTTTCGGGTCGGAAAGTTAGTTAGAATCTCTGAAAAAAACGTCGGTATTGTTTGCGTTCGGTATCGGGTTAGTTAGAACAAATCGACACCGAATTTTGAAGAGCTCCGGTGGCCCTTTGGGGTTTTTTCGATCCCCCGTCGGGGCCTGGTCGGCCCGGCCACGTGCGACTTCAAGGCTGATGGAACGAACCCCATTCTGCTTCTGCCCAAAATGCCATAACAAGTATCCGTATACGGATCAGCATCTGGTCTGTAACTTGTGCTTGTCCCCCGAGCACAAGGAGGATACTTGTGTAGCCTGTCGAGCCTTTCGGTCGAGGAAGACGCTGAGAGACCGAAGAGCCAGGAGACTACAAATGACGTCCACGCGACAGGTCAAGAACGTTTTGAGGAGGAAGAAGAAGCTTTCTCCGTCCACGAGTCGGATTCTGAAGAACTCGACGCCGAGGAAACATACAAAACCGTGAGTAAGACTTCGAAAATCAAGACTCACGAGAAGTCCACAAAATCCCAGGGGAACGCCACCGCCAACAGGCCATGGCTTAACCCGAAAACTAGGTGACCGATCCAAGGCACCGAAAAAGGGCATTCTGGTGTCGAAGTCGTCCGACTCCGGTCGAGATACCGCCACACAGCAACCTCGGAGCCGAGACAGCGGCTCCGAGAAACTTCGGCACAGAGACAGCGGCACCGAAGAACTTCGGCACCGAGACACCACGCCGAAACCAAAGAAGGTTTCTTCGGAGCCTAAAAAGACTTCCGAGAAGGTTTCGGTTCCAAAACATCCAGCCTCGGAGCCGAAAACTAGTTCCTATACAGAGGAACAAGGATTAACCTCCCAATTACATAGATTTGGAGAAGAGCTTCAAGCTGTAGAGCCTGACTACACGCAAAGAAGGCTTCATATTCATGAGGACACAGGGAAAATAACTACTCTTCCCCCAATCAAAATAAAAAGGAAACTTGCCTTTCAACAAAAGGACAAGCAACCACAGGCAAAGGTGGCAAGGAAAACAACCCCACCACCGTCTCCAACACCATCAATACATGCATCACCAGCAACAACTCCACCACTGATGCACTCACCAGCTCATACTACAATGAGTCAGGATGATCCTGATGCATGGGACCTTTACGATGCTCCAGTGTCTGACAACAGTCCAGACTCCTATCCTACAAAACCGTCCCCACCTGAGGACAGTACATCCTACACACAGGTGGTCGCAAGGGCAGCCGAATTTCACAACATCACCTTGCATTCGGAACCAATTGAGGATGACTTTCTGTTTAACACCCTATCCTCCACCCATAGCCAGTACCAAAGTCTTCCCATGCTCCCAGGAATGCTAAGACATTCAAAACAAATATTTCAGGATCCAGTTAAAGGCAGAGCCATAACTCCAAGGGTGGAGAAAAAGTACAAGCCACCGCCAACAGATCCAATCTATATTACAACACAACTAACACCAGACTCAGTAGTTGTCGGGGCAGCTCGTAAGAGAGCCAACTCTCATACCTCAGGAGACGCACCACCTCCAGACAAGGAGAGCCGCAAATTTGATGCTGCGGGAAAAAGGGTTGCAGCACAAGCAGCAAATCAATGGCGTATTGCCAATTCACAAGCACTTTTGGCAAGAAACGACAGAGCTCATTGGGATGAAATGCAACATTTCATCGAACACTTACCCAAGGAGTTCCAAAAAAGAGCGCAACAGGTGGTGGAAGAGGGACAAAGTATCTCAAATAATCAGATACGGTCTTCCATGGATGCAGCAGATACACTGCAATCACGATACGAAGGCACGCATGGCTGCACACTTCAGGGTTCAAGCCGGAAATCCAACAAGCTGTGCTCAATATGCCATTTAATGAACAGCAATTGTTTGGGCCGGAGGTCGACACTGCCATTGAGAAACTCAAAAAAGACACCGATACAGCCAAAGCCATGGGCGCACTCTACTCCCCGCAGAGCAGAGGCACATTTCGAAAAACACCTTTTAGGGGAGGGTTTCGAGGTCAACCCACAGAAACCACAACCTCACAAACAAGGCCTACTTACCAGGGTCAATATCAGAGGGGAGGTTTTCGGGGGCAATATAGAGGGGAGGGGGCCAATTCCCAAGAAATCGAGGAAAATTCCAAGGCCCCAAAACTCCTCAAAATAAACAGTGACTCACAAGTCACACAACCCCATCACATAACACCTGTGGGGGGAAGACTAAGCCAATTTTACAAACATTGGGAGGAAATAACAACAGACACTTGGGTCTTAGCAATTATCCAGCATGGTTATTGCATAGAATTTCTCCAATTCCCTCCAAACGTCCCACCGAAAACACACAATATGTCAAAACAACATATAGATCTTCTAGGACTAGAAATTCAAGCATTGCTACAAAAGGACGCAATAGAATTAGTACCAAATCTACAAAAAAAACACAGGAGTTTACTCACTGTACTTTCTAATACCCAAAAAGGACAAAACTCTGAGACCAATACTAGATCTCCGAACAATAAATACCTACATCAAATCAGACCACTTTCACATGGTCACGTTACAAGACGTAATCCCACTGCTCAAACAGCAGGACTACATGAAAACATTAGACCTAAAAGATGCGTATTTCCATATACCAATACATCCTTCACACAGGAAATACCTAAGGTTCGTATTCCAAGGACTACATTACCAATTCAAAGTGTTGCCTTTCGGAATAACAACTGCGCCAAGAGTTTTTACAAAATGCCTGGCAGTAGTAGCTGCACATATCAGAAGGCAGCAAATACATGTGTTCCCGTACTTAGACGACTGGTTAATCAAAACCAACACGCTAAGACAGTGTTCACAGCACACAAAATATGTCATACAGACCCTTCACAGGCTAGGTTTCTCCATCAACTACGCGAAGTCACACCTTTTGCCGTGTCAAACACAGCAATACTTAGGAGAGACAATCAACACAGCAAAAGGGATTGCCACTCCAAGTCCACAAAGAATTCAAACATTTTACAAGGTAATACAGGCCATGTATCCAACACAAAAGATACAAGTCAAAATGGTAATGAAACTCCTAGGCATGATGTCTTCATGCATAGCCATTGTCCCAAACGCAAGATTGCACATGCGGCCCTTACAACAGTGCCTAGCATCACAATGGTCACAAGCACAGGGTCAACTTCTAGATCTGGTGTTGATAGACCGCCAAACATACATCTCGCTTCTATGGTGGAACAGTACAAATTTAAACCGAGGGCGGCCTTTCCAAGACCCAGTGCCACAATACGTCATAACGACGGATGCTTCCATGACAGGGTGGGGAGCACACCTCAATCAACACAGCATCCAAGGACAATGGGACATACATCAGAGGCAGTTTCACATAAATCACTTAGAACTGTTAGCAGTATTTCTAGCGCTGAAAGCATTTCAACCCATAATAACCCAAAAATACATTCTTGTCAAAACAGACAACATGACAACAATGTATTATCTAAACAAACAAGGAGGGACACACTCGACACAGTTGTGCCTCCTAACGCAAAAAATATGGCATTGGGCGATTCACAACCACATTCGCCTAATAGCACAATTTATTCCAGGGATTCAGAACCAGTTGGCAGACAATCTCTCTCGAGATCACCAACAAACCCACGAATGGGAAATTCACCCCCAAATACTAAACAAGTACTTTCAAATTTGGGGAACACCTCAAATAGATCTATTTGCAACAAAGGAAAACTCAAAATGCCAAAACTTCGCATCCAGGTACCCACAAGATCAATCCCAAGGCAATGCTCTATGGATGAACTGGTCAGGGATATTTGCATACGCTTTTCCCCTCTCTCCCTCTCCTTCCATATCTAGTAAACAGGTTGAGTCAAAACAAACTCAAACTCATACTAATAGCACCAACATGGGCAAGGCAACCGTGGTACACAACCCTACTAGACCTTTCAGTAGTACCTCATGTCAAACTACCCAACAGACCAGATCTGTTAACACAACACAAACAACAGATCAGACATCCAAATCCAGCATCTTTGAATCTAGCAATTTGGCTCCTGAAATCCTAGAATTCGGACACTTAGACCTCACACAAGAATGTATGGAGGTCATAAGACAAGCTAGGAAACCTACCACTAGACACTGCTATGCAAATAAGTGGAAATGATTTGTGTATTACTGCCATAATAATCAAATTCAGCCATTACACGCATCTCCAAAAGATATAGTAGGATATTTACTACATTTGCAAAAATCAAATCTAGCTTTCTCTTCCATAAAGATACATCTCACCGCAATATCAGCTTACCTGCAAATTACTCATTCAACTTCACTATTTAGAATACCAGTCATTAAAGCGTTTATGGAAGGCCTAAAGAGAATTATACCACCAAGAACACCACCTGTTCCTTCATGGAACCTCAACATTGTCTTAACAAGACTCATGGGTCCACCTTTCGAGCCCATGCATTCTTGTGAAATGCAATACTTAACGTGGAAAGTTGCATTTTTGATTGCCATCACATCTCTAAGAAGAGTGAGTGAGATTCAAGCATTTACCATACAAGAACCATTTATTCAAATACATAAAAATAAAGTAGTTCTAAGGACAAATCCAAAGGTTATCTCACAGTTCCACTTAAATCAAACAGTAGAATTACCAGTGTTCTTCCCACAGCCAGATTCTGTAGCTGAAAGAGCACTACATACATTAGACATCAAAAGAGCACTAATGTATTACATTGACAGAACAAAACTAATTAGAAAAACAAAACAACTATTTATTGCCTTTCAAAAACCTCATACAGGAAATCCAATTTCAAAACAAGGCATTGCTAGGTGGATAGTTAAGTGTATTCAAACCTGCTATCTTAAAGCAAAGAGAGAGCTGCCTATTACACCAAAGGCACACTCAACCAGAAAGAAAGGTGCTACCATGGCCTTTCTAGGAAATATTCCAATGAACGTAATATGTAAGGCAGCAACATGGTCTACGCCTCATACATTTACCAAGCACTACTGTGTAGATGTGTTAACTGCACAACAAGCCACAGTAGGTCAAGCTGTACTAAGAACATTATTTCAAACTACTTCAACTCCTACAGGCTGAACCACCGCTTTTGGGGAGATAACTGCTTACTAGTCTATACACAGCATGTGTATCTGCAGCTACACATGCCATCGAACGGAAAATGTCACTTACCCAGTGTACATCTGTTCGTGGCATTAGTCGCTGCAGATTCACATGCGCCCACCCGCCTCCCCGGGAGCCCGTAGCCGTTTAGAAGTAGATCTTGAACATTTGTACATTTGTAAATATATTACTTTACCTTTATTATGTACATACGTATTCATTCCATTGCATGGGCACTATTACTAACATACACAACTCCTACCTCACCCTCTGCGGGGAAAACAATCTAAGATGGAGTCGACTCCCAGGCGCAATGGAATCGAAATGGGAGGAGTCCCTTGGTCTCGTGACTCGAAAAGACTTCTTCGAAGAAAAACAACTTGTAACACTCCGAGCCCAATACCAGATGGCGGACTGTGCACAGCATGTGAATCTGCAGCGACTAATGCCACGACCAGATGTACACTGGGTAAGTGACATTTTCCATATCAAGTGGTCAAGACTTGCAAAGAAATGTGCAATGTATCAACAGAGCATGTATACATAAGCTAAATAATCAATATTTAAAATGCATCACCAATGGGGTAGACACCATCTCGCCAGCGAGATTAGGGAATGCTCGATCAGCCAAGGCAGGAGACCCCCCCCCTCCCCCCCCCCCCAATCGGGATCACAAATTCGATTGTGGGCAGCGCGCCCGCTCCACAAGTGAGTTCCTGTCTTAGCGCCAAGCCTCCCAACCTTTATTCTAGAAACCCCTCCCCTCTGTTATGAAATTAAATGCTGGCTTACTTTGTCTGCGTCAAAAATGCCCATAGGAGCTGGCCTGGCTCCTAATGTTTGTTCCGAGACAGACTTGTACATTCCTCTGATAAAAACATTCTCAGCCTTGTGAACTTGTATCTAGTCTGCATCCCACATAATATGTTCCAGCACTGTGAAGAGAAAAACTTGTATTGTAAGGAAAAATACCTGTGCTGCCCTGCAGCTCCAGCAGGGCACAAAATGGAGTCAACCAAACATATAACTCAGAAATTGAGAACCTTCAATAATTCTCCAGTGTTGCCCCTTTACCCTACTGTTTACATGAGCACCAGAAATAGAACAGAAGAAAATTAGTTTACATTTTTTTATTTAGCTATAAGTGAATAAGCAATGTATCTGTAATAAGTAATTTTCTTCTCATTCAGACGTGTGAATCTGTGAAAGATCCAAAGCTTGAAAAAAAAATGTTACTTGCCTGTAACCACATTTCACCAGTATTGATATCTTTTTCAGATTTACATGCAACTTCCCCTCCTCCCTGCTTTCAGACTTACCATTTATTACCTTATATTATGTGTGCTTGGAAAATCTGAGGTATGGTGGCTTCTTGGTGGAGTGACGTTCAGATGCTGTACACCTCATTGGCTGCAGTTTGGATCATTTTGAATGAGGTGAAAAGACTACTAAACTTAGACTGTTTCTCAACAATTTGTGAGGGAACTGATTTCTACGCTATTTTAAATACGACTGCAGACACCCACTTCGACCATGGGAAAACTTCAAGCATATGAATTTATGAAACATATCAAGCTAAGAACTGAAGTCACAGGGGAGTATCTAATTTTGCTCTATTTAACGGTGTACTAATCTAAAGCACTTGCCAGATGATCCCCATAGTTCATGCAAATACTGATAACTGTATGCACATAAAATTGTTTTTTATTCCTGTTCCATGTATTGTTGGTATTTAAAGCCTATTGGGAGAGATTTCTCACATGAGAATGTATTTGCTTCAGTATATTTGGTAGTGTACACCAATACACTTTGAGCTCTATAGTTATTAATATCGGATAGTTAATAACTACTTCTACGACTTCTAGTTACAGCTTCCTTACCTTTAAATTTTCCCCTGGTATCAGACTAAATCCGGGAAATTTTGTGAGCAGTACCACTGTGTGCCGTGAGGTGGTGTTGATCGGCTCTGCGTCGGTCGCCGGTGCCATCCATCCATATATGATGTTGGGCTTCCTGTATAGCCGCCACCCCAATGTGCTGACGTCAGTTCTTTTCTATCAGCACCAGCAAGCGCTGATGAAGACAGCTACCCCTCAGTCATTTTTTCACTGGCTTTTTTCAACTTTTTTTCAAAGATTTTTAAAGTTTTTAACTTCTGCTGTGTTAAAGATGTCATAGACGAAGACCGGGTTCTTGTCATCGGGCAGTGTCAGTGACAAATCCGCACCTCGTGTGTCTTTGGTGCCTGCAGTGTGACCATGACCCAAAGTCGTGCTCCGAGTATCAGGCCATGCATTAGATGGCCTTGAGGGAGCAATCCCAGAAGCTGATGGTGGCCTGACGCTCGACTCTGCGCAATTCAAGATCTTGGTTGAGAGGAAGGTCCCTGGATCGGTCACTGAGTCCTCTATCACCGTCTTTCCACTCCAAGTCCTCTGGGTGCTTGAATAATTCGAGGCACAAGAAGAAATGTAAGAGGGCGAAGCTTACTTCAACCTCTCCTTGTCTGTTGGCCTATGCGACGAAGGAGCGTCAACATTCTAGGCCTCGATATGTGGAGCCTGTGCCTGGGCCGACTCCGCGCCTACCTGGTTTTCTGAGAGCCAGAAATCTGAGTCCAACTCAGAGTTTTATTGGGCCATGCGCCTCATTTTTAGGCAGTCCAACACCCCTGGAGCTTCTTCGGGCTCTGTGAAGTCCGAAGGGGCCCCTTAAAGTTCTGCACAGACAGCTTCGGCACCAAGGGGCACCCACAGATCCAGTTCTGGATCCGGATCGACGTATGTTGTACCACTCCACCCCTCCCCGATGCTGGTCCTGATGCAGACACTTCTGGCACTGTTCAAACTCACAGATGGCACCATCCCCATTGTAGTTCCTGACTGAGATGCAGAGCTGTATGGATGCAGTACGACACTTATTCTGATGCCAGCATAAGCCTTGCTTCCTAGGTTGTATCCTGAGCCCCGTTCTTATGGGCTAGGGAGATGACTGGAAGGGGTTGCTGAACCCTTTAGAATACCAGCTCCTGGAAGAAAAAGGACTGGCGTGCAGACTTGGGTGAACCCAGTGGACTGGATACTTCTTGAGATACCAGCATGCTTTCTCCCCCTACCGTGGCTATTCTGTGGTGGTGAGGAGAGCATCTGAGGCCATGGACCTTGAGCTGACCTCAGTTGACCTCAGTGGACATTAGGACTGATCCCCTGACAGAGATGCTACAACCAGGAGCTTCCACCTCAGAACCCAGGCTCCCATTTAAAGAGGCCCTCATGGATGTAATACTGGGTATCTGGTCCAAACCCAGCACAGGGGCTCCTGTAAACCGAATAATTGCCCGCCGCCATCACCCCACTCCAGAGGACCCAGGTTTTCTGAGGCAACACCCCACCCCAGAGAGCTTGGTTATTTAATCCTCTACCTCCCCTCTGCACCCCCGGCTAGGGAATCCAAAAGGTTGAACACGGTTGGGAAGATGTTTTCTTCCACCAGCCTTGCATTGCGGTCCGTGAACACTGCATGCCTTTTAGGCTGTTATTCCCAAACGCTGCGCGATATGGTTGCGCAAGTGCTGCCACTTGGTCCTGGCTGTGCTTTCTCAGGCTGTTGCAGATGGTAGAGATGCAGCGAAGTTCACAATCTGTTGCAGACTGGACACGACCGACTCGCTAGGCACATCGGTTTCCTTGACAGTGGCCTTGAGGCACCATGCTTGGCTGAGGACGTCTGGCTTTTCGGGGATATCCAAGCTACCTTAATGGACATGCCCTATGGTGGCACCAGTCTCTTTGGGGACAAGGCAGACTTGTCGCTCGCGGTGGCCCCTCGTCTCCCCCAGTCTGCCTTTCGTGGCTACGGAAGTGGTCTTCAAACGCATCCATTTCTGGCCAGTCACCATGTCACGCATGCTGCCAACCCTCTGCATGGCCAAGGACGCGGGATCCACTTGCCTCGTGGATCAGATGGCCAGCGGTCTGAACAGTCCACCCCCCACGCCTCTGCAGCAGCCTATATACCCTTTCCAAGTCTGACTCTTCTCCACATAGGGCCAGTTAAAGGCAGGATTCATCATCACATGCTCCGGTAGCAATCCATCACATCAGACAGGTAGGTTTTGCGGATAGTCCGAAGGGGCTACTTCCTCCGCTTTGAAGCTACCCCTCCAACAATGCCACCATCCTATGATCGGATCACAGAAGAGCACTTGTCCCTTGTTCATGAGGAAGTTGCGGTTCTCTTGGCCAAGGGAACCATAGAGAGCGTTTCTGTGCCAGAAATAGTTTGTGGTTACTATTCACGCTACTTTTCGGCGTGCAGAAATGACTAGAGATCCCGCTCTACCCTAGAGCTTTGGTCCCTCAATTTCTTCCTCAAGAAAGAGAAGTTCAAGATGCTCACTCTGGCTCAGGTTCTATCTGCCCCGGTCCCAGGAGACTGGATGAAAGCGTTGGAGTTGCAGGACGCTTATTTCCATATTCCCGTCCTGCCTGCCCACAGACGTTATTTGAGGTTCACGGTGTGCTGTGAGCATTTTCAGTTCTCTGTGCTCCCCTTTGACCTTACCAGCTCCTCTCTGGTGTTCACCAAGGTGATGGTAGTGGTTGCAACTCATCTACACATTTCAGGGGTTTCAGTGTTCCCCTATCTTAACGACTGGTGGTTGAAGGTGGGCTCGTCTAAGGCTGTGGTCTCCCTCCTCCGGACTACAGAGGACCTCCTGCATTCGCCGGGACTCATTATAAATGTGCCAAAGTCACAGCGGACTCCTTCTCAAACACTCCTTTTCATAGCAGGTGTTCTGGACTCAGCAAAGTTTTGGGCTTATCCTCCTGTGCAGCGAGTCCAGGATATTCAGGCTATGATACTGGTCCGAATTTCTATCCTGGATTTTGGTGAGAATGACTCTAAGGCTGATGGGCCTCATGGCTTCCTACATCCTGCTGGTGACAGATGGCATATGCGGACTCTGCAGTGGAATCTGAAGTTACAGTGGGAACCCCGTTAGGGGAATCTCTCCAACAAGGTCCAGATCTTGAAGGGGACTGCGCAAGATCTGCAGTGGTGAACAAACCGCGATTGTGTCCGAGGTAGATTCCTCTCCCTTCCCGAACCAGATCTGACAGTAATGACAAGTGCCTCACTCCTGGGCTGGGCTGGGCCGGCCATCTGAGAGAGGTGGAGATCAGAGACATCAAAGGAGATCAGAGGCATCTCCATCGGAATCTGGACTCCACATCAACCTGCTGGAGCTCCATGCAATCAGACCAGCAAATAAAGCATTTCTTTCCTCTATCAAGGGAAAGATGGTTCAGGTGTTCATGGGCAACACCACTGCAATGTGATACTGCCACAAGCAGGGAGTGGTGGTGGTCACGGACCCTCTGTGAAGAGGTTCTGCGCCTCTGGGCGTGGCTGGTCAGCAGAGCATATCCCTGGTGGTTCAACATCTGGCAGGATCTCTGAACGCCAGAGCAGAAAAACTCAGCTGAAAATATCAAGTGCATCACTAATTGTCTCCATCCAGAGGTGTTGCAAGGTTTCTTTCAGCAGTGGGGAGATCCTTGATCAGATCTGTTCGCCTCGGCAGACAACGTGCAATGTCAGCAGCTTTGTGCGTTGGAGTTTCCAAGGCGGCAATCTCTTGGAGATGCTTTTTGTCTTGAGTGAAACTCAGGCCTCCTGTACGCCTTTCTGCCCATACCACTTCTGACCACAGTTCTCAAGAAGGTAAAGAACGACCAGGCCCAAGTAATCCTTGTAGCTCCTGAATGAGCACTGAGAGTCTGGGATCCCGAGCTGCTGAGCCTGTCCATTGATCCTCCGATCAGGCTGCCCCTTCGGGAGGATCTTCTGTCACAGCAGCAAGGGAGGGTTCTGCACCTGAACCGGCCCACTTTCCTCATCCTAGCGTGGAGATTGAGCAGTGACAGTTGACCGATTTTAACCTTCCTCCCAAAGTCTGTATCGTAATCTTGGCACCCAGGCATCCCTCAACCAAAGCGGTATACCCCTGTCATTGGAAGAAATTTGTGGCATGGTGCACAGACAGGTCTGTTGACACCCTTTCTGCACCTCTCTCTGAGATCTGGTTGTTTATCATTTTCCTGTCCCAGCTAGACTCTGCAATGGGCATTCTAAAAGGTTATTTATCTTCTATATCTGCTTTTTTGAGGTTGCCTGATCCACCTTGTTTAAGTCCCTTATTTGAAATAGGTCCCTCAAAGGTCTTACACATCTCTTTCCTCCATCCCCATTCATTATACCCCAAAGGGATCTGAATTTGGTTTTGACAATCTGATGTGTGCACCTTTCGAGCATATCTACAATTGTCCTCTCAGGATTCTCACTTTGAAAACAACCTTCCTTGAGGCCATTACATCTGACCGCAAGGTGAGTGAAATGCAGGCATTGTCATCTAAGCCACTCTCCATTTCCATCTATTCTGACAGTGTTGCTTTTCACTAGGGCTTCCTTCCTGCCAAAAGTGGTTATCCCCTATCATGTAGGCTAATCCATCACCTTGGCTACTTTTTACGCACCTCAACATCCTTCTAAGGAAGAGGAGAGGCTTCATCCTCTGGACCCAAAAAGAGTGTTGTCATTCAACCCTGACCGCACAAAAGAGTTCTGAGTGGATGATCAACTCTTTGTCGATTGTGGGGGTGCGAAGAAAGTTTTGTCAGTGCAGAAGCAGACCATCTCCAGATGGGTCATTCTCTGCATTAGGATCTGCCACGCACGGACAAAGAAGCAACCCTCTGAGGGTTTGCATACTCATTCTACCCAAGCTAAAGCAGCGACTATTGCGTTAGCATGTGGAGTTCCAGTCCTTGACATCTGTCAGTGTCAATGTGGGCATCTCTACACACATTCACCAAACATTGCTGCCTGGACAGTCAGGTCCGTAGGGACGGGCACTTTGCCTGTTTAGTCCTGCAGGCCTTTCTAGTATGAACTTGGCTTGCAGACCCACCTCCGGGGGATGGTATTGCTTGAGTATCTATTCAAAGGTAAGGAATCTGCAACTAGAAGTCCCTGGCAGATAAACAAGTTACTAAGCTTCAGTAACTCCTTATCTGGTAGAGACAATAACTGGTTGAAGATTCCTTACCGACCCTACCCATCCTCCCTGCTCTGCGACCTGATTTCTAGGGATGGGTGCTCCGCTTTCAGGGCCTTAGTGTTGATGCACCCGTAGTCAGTTTTTTTATAGCTCTACACTTCTTGCGTGGAAAGTAGTGACAGAAACTGATGTCAGCGTGTTGGGGTGTTGCCTATATAGGAACCGCAATGGTATATCCGGGGCGCACTGTGATGGAAGCGAAGCTGATTGACACCATGTGACGGCGTGCAGGGGTACTGCTCACAAAATTCTCCGGATCCTGTCTGATGCCTGGGGGAAATGTAAAGGTAAGGAATCTGCAACTAGATATTGTCTCTAGCAGATAACGTGTTAACGAAAGTAAGTAACTTGTTCTTTAGAGCATGTCTGTAATACGCAAATAATCTGGTTTATGCAGCAACTTGGTGATCCCACTGAAGATTAATCAATTTAAAAATATGTCCAAGCAGATTGCCTGCATATCATGCTTTTAAAACATGATATTAGTAGAGCTCAACATGACTTTTTTTTTTTTTAGGTGAAAGGTTTTTTCCACCTCCGTCGGGATTAACTTACTCTACTTGGTTCTGCATTGAACGTTTTAGCACACCACCACACAACCACCCAGTGAGATTGCTCACAGTGGTGCGGCGCGCCACTTCATCTGAGCAGCATTATGTGTGCCTTGCAATAGTAATTTCTGCCAAGGACCGGTCACTTATTGTGTCCACAAAGGAGGAGCTGCTGCAAAATTATGGTAAATATTTTTTTCAACTTTGCAAAAAAAAAACCACACTTTTTAAAAATTTTGAACACTATGATAATTTCTATACAAGTGGTCTGCCAAAAAGGTAACCTTTAGTTGCTGTGTGAAAATATATGTTTTTATGGTGCTGAACAGTCCTAACGTATTGCATTATGGCATTTGTGTTTTGCCAAATGTAGGGTGCTAAAGTGCGAATATGTAGTTGCAAATATGCTGTCTTTACTATGAGCCTATGTGGGAAGTGTTTCCCTGTGTTGACCACTGAGGTTTTCTTTATCATGTTCTTGTGACATATTACTTGGCTGTGTAATGAATGGAAAGTGTGAGATATAGACACACATTTTTATAGTTTGTGGCATCCTGGCACCAATTAGCCCTTCAGGTCCCTTTACTATTAAGGTAGTTTTGTTTAAGGATCTCAACACAATTTCCAATGCTGGCTGTGGCGGGAGGTTGCCTGCTCTAAAAACAACTTCTGGTCTGCCCTTCTTTGCTTGAGGTTATCACTGTTTGCATAGATGTTAATAATGTATCAGTGATTTGTGCCAGAGTACATTTTTGAGTGTCTTCTCTTCTAAAGATGGCACCATTTTGCTTTGTCCATAATTTTGTTTGTCTTTTTTTCATGGTTACATCTTGAAAACTAGTATTGTTTTGATGGTATGCCTTTGAATGGGATCGTTTTTAACTGAAAACCGAATTCCTAATCACAGTTGCCAAGAAAAATGTGAAGTTGCTGCAAAAACTTTCAATATTTTTTGGGATATAGCTTTCGTTCTAAGAGAAACAAATTTCCAACTGCAGCGGATGTCCAAATAAAGAGGACAAAGATTTGACAGCTGCAGTAAAACCATAGGGGGACATTGTTGACAGTGTAAGTAATTGTGGAAAATGTAAAGCAAACTGAATTATCAATTTGACAATGCAAGACGTACACAAGGCCATTGATTTGGGGAAACAAAACAATTTTGTAAATATGATTACTTTCTTTGTTGGAAAAGTTAATAAAATGTTTGTTTAAAAAAAAATACACAACTTACTGTAAATAAACATTAATGATGCATAACAGTGAAGCTTTATTTAAGGTGCATTAGCCAACACCTCTTGATGTTGCTAAAATGATATATTATATATGTACATGTATGTGTGTGTCACTGGAAAAAAAACAAAGGTTAAAATAGCTATAGTTAAATGATTTTGTCAGTGACAGCATTAATGTTTGAACTAAAAAAATAAAATAAACAACACAGAAATTCACCAGTTACAGTTAGCAATGCTAACTATAACTTGCGTCCCGGCCATGCACTGCTTATTACCTCACACATGACATCGCTCATGACATGTTCTGTGACATCATTTAGGAGGTCTCAAATTACACCATTGAAGACATTACTGAAGGGCATCATCCAGTGAGATTGGTAGTTTGTTTTACAGTGTACATAGTGGAAGGTAACTACCATAATACTTTTCTACCTAATTTTGTACAGCCTAGGTCCAGTTAATGAGTGTGTTTACAAAAGACATGTGCTGCTAATGCATCATAGCTCTGTAGAGGTATTTAACACGTTATAAATGTTTGCATTCAAGAGTAACTGTGTGTGCAGGTGACAGCCTGTATTAATTATGCTCTACACACCTTTTTGGTTCTGCAGAAGTTTTCTACCGGAGGAAGATTCTCCGAAGTAGATACTAACTTTTTTAAGCAGCCTTCAGTTCTTGGAGAAAATCATGTCAGCGTGATAATGTATACTTAACGTAGACGAGTGTGTGTACAAGGTACTAACCTATGTATGTGTGCTTGTTTTGCTTCAGAAGGTGGGCTTCCTTGAAAGTTTTCTCCACAGTATGAAGGGTGCAGGTAGTTTGATCTGTAGTACCTTCAGAACTTGGTTATTCTTTAGCAAATAGTGTCTTTTTTGACAACTGTTGCAAAGAATGTACACTGTTCTTAGTAGGTTCTTTTGAATACTCTTGTATATTTCTCATGAGTTTCACTGTGTGCAAACAGTGTAGTATAGAATTAACTCTCTCCATAGAGTAAACACTGTTGACAGTACTCAGTTCTGTACTGATATCAACTAAATTTATTAATGTAGGTTCGGTGTGTATCAGGGGTTTGATACAGATAAAAGCTTTACGTATTAGGGCATTTGTTTTGGAATTTCCATTCACTTTTTTTCTTGAATTGTTGTATAGAGATTGAACACCATGCCCAATGAGGGTTTCATATGTGAGGTCATAAGCAGTGCATGATGGGAGCTGAAGTTGTAATTAGCACTGCTGGAACTGGTGAGTTTTTTTTTTTTCTCAGTTCAAAAAGTTAGTACTGTAACCGACAAATTCACTTAACTTTCACATTACATTAGGTTTAAGACCCCATCGCCCAGGGCCATTTTTCTTTTCCTTCTTTTTTTTCTTCTTTTAAGTTAAAGGGAGGCGGGCCGCATGGCCTCCCTCCCTGCACAGATATTGGCCCCAGGGACCCCAACCCCTGGTGCTACTTATTTAAATGAAGGGGTTGGGAATGGGTGCCCTGTGACCCCTCTTCCCAAGCCTTGTTAGGCCCTGGGAAACCCCATCCCAGAGGGACACTCTTATCCCTAGTGTGCTTGTTTGGGGGAAGGGGCACATGGCACCCTTTCGGCCCCAGAGACCCTATTCCCCAGGTCCCGGTATGCTTGTGTGGCTGTGTGCCCCCTCCCTGCACCAGTTTTGACCTCGGGACCCCATCCCCCTGGGGGCCCGGCACTGTTTTTATGGGATAGAGGGCATGCAGCCCCTCTCGCCAGGCTGATTTCGGCCTTTGGGACCTCATCCCTCCCGTGGCCTGGACTATTTTAAAGGTAAAGGGGGCGCGCAACCCCCTTTGCCCGGGCACCATATTGAAGGGGGAGGAGGGCACGTGGCCCCCTTCCTTGGGCTGAGATCAGCCCTGGGGATGCCAACCTCCGTGCCCAGGCAGCATATTGGAGGAGACATGTGGCCCCCCCGTCCCCTGGGCAGACCAGAGACCTCGTCCCCTGGGGCCCAGCAGTATGGTCAAGGGTTGGGGGGCACGCATGACCCCATCCCCTGGAGCTTGGCAGCAATTTAAAGGAGAGATGGGCATGTGGCCCCCCTCCTTAGGCTGATTTCGGCTTTGGGGACACCATCCCCCAGGGCCCGGCTCAGCAAAAGGTGGGTGCCCACCCAGGGTACCCACTATAGTCCTGTTGGGGGCCTCAGGAAGACCCCGCAGCCCCAGCCGGCTTCCTGCATCCAGGGTGAGCCAGCAGTCTCCAACCCGCAGGGAGAAGCTAATAATGCTGCTCCCCACAAGGCCCCCGCTCCCCATAAAAATAAATGTAATCTCGGGGTGTGTTCCCCAGGGCCTCTTGAGACACAGAAAGGGGGCCGCGCATTCACATCCCATAAAAATAGTTTTTGGCCCCAGGGATGGCCTCCCCGGGGCCTCTGGAGTTCAGGTAGGGGGGACCATGCAGCCCTCATCCCATATATAAAGACAGCCCCAGGGGGTGGGTACACAAGGGACAGTATATCTTTGAATGTGGACCACCCTTAATTTTTTTTTTCTTTCAATCCCACATAGGTTTCACAGAATTGCAGCATTTTTTTTTTCCCTTTCTTTTTTTCTTTCTTGGCCCCGGAAGAGACCTTCAGTGTCTCGTTCCCAAGCACATAGGGCCCTGACCCCATATATCGTGTTTTTTGTTTTTTTTTTGTTAACAACTTCAGGACAGGGGACCAAGTCCCCGATTTCTGTAAATGACTGCCAGCAATAGCTGACCTGACACTAAAAGTTACTAAAATAAGCCGCAACAACGCAGGTACACTCTGCTTTCAAACAAAATCACAACAGTGTTCCTAATCAAAAAGGATGGAGAGAAATGATGACTGCTCTGTAAGCAAGTAATTCTATTATAGCATTCGATCTCCTGAGCCTCATTTCCCGTAATCACGTTTGTGTTAGGGGTTCAGAATAGAAAAAAATACTGAGTCATAGAACTGAAGACTATCACAAGTGGGAGATGGGGATGTATGGGCTTCAACAGATGTTCTTGCTCTAGATTTCCCAGAAATGTTCTATTTTTTTGAACCTCTATAGAAGTTGAGGTATCTTCTGGATAAGGTGATGTCTGGGTTGTGAAGAAGACCCATCAGTCCTTTGGCAAACAGTCTTCTTTAGGAAGTCCTCCTCAGTGCTTCTCCTTATGGCACTGTTGGTAAAGTGAATGACTTTGTGGAAGGTCAGATGCTTTCTAACAAACTTGCTTGTACCAGATCATTTAGTGCCACAGAACTGCATGTAGTGTTTCTGGATCCACAGTTAAAATGTCTTTATCAAGAGCCCATGATCCAATCCAAGGACAGAATCCTCTTTAAATAACAAATACATTCAAACAAGGCTATTGGTTTCTGTAGATGACTAATGTGATACTTTATCCTCTCAAGAAACTGCTTTCAGTCCTGACTGAGCAAGATATTCTTCTACTGCAGAAACATAGGCCTATATATGGCATCAGAATGAACTATTGAAGTGTTGCAGTGCATTTCGAATTTACTCTAGAAATAATATGTTTTTCTTAACAAAGTAGATAATTCAGTGCACCACACTCACCATTTCTTCACAAGTGGTTTCAGGAGTGAATTCTTCAGTTGCCACAAAAGAATGACATAGAAAACGTTTTAAATAAACATGTTCACCTTTGACAATTTTGTGACTTGCTGTGAAATTAAGTTTTATTTTAAAATTGTTAATTATTTCAGTGTCCTGGATACGTTTTGTAGACTGCCTCTGTACTACGTCTTTCTTTACTTAGTTTTAAAAGATCAAGTTATCACAAGGTATGAAAACTGCCACATCAGCAAGTCTTGTCAACTTGTTCCCAGTATCTTGGAATAAATTCTTCCTATGTTCGTCCACCAGTAATATCCAATCAGTATTGGTTTTATGTGATTTTCTTTTATGGGGTTAGTGATTATTTTGATAAGATACATGCACATTGGCAAAGTATAATATAGGAGCTGGGGCACATTTTAGGATGTGAAGTTTCCCTGACTTTCCAGTTTGTAATACTCAGTAGACTTAACAAGAAAAAAACTAATTTTGTGTACTGGGACTGATTGTCATTTAAGCAGCATATGGCAAGAACATGTAGATCCCAGCAGGTGTCAACAAAACAGGATTGGCAAAGCGGAATGGACCTGTACATTGTGTCAGAGAGAGTAACATATGAGACCTGGGGTTACCTACGCAAATTTCACAAGATTTGGGGATGGTGCATAAGCTACTAGGGAATTTGTGATGCACCCAGGGATAATGTGATTCATGAAGCCAGGATGGAAGAGACACAGGACAGAGGAGAAAAAACGGGACCTAACACCCCTTCATAACCAGCCTTTGTTGTTTGGAGTAACAGCTGTCCCTGCAGAGGACATGTCACATATTTTTCCATCATGCCTATTTATTGGTGAACTAGAAATGCTCTGCTACCTTCCCTTGTTACAGTGTTTTATGTTTTACTAAAAATGTAAAAACACAAGAAAATCTAAAAGAAAACAGCTACTAGAATAGTATCACTATGTATATTGACAGAATAGACCAATGCTTTACTGCCTTTCATGAAGATAATCTGGTGCTTGAATCAAACCTTGATTTTATTTTTATGATGATTGAAGCTTTTCATCTCCATGAAGAAGTAAGGCCGTTAATGTTCTTTCTTAGTTTTCAGCACTCGTGTTACAAAATGACGACGTAGTGGAAGTCGGAAGAGTTATTTGAAATAGAGATGGTTGTATTCTGGGGCTATTGAATATAAGTCCTTATGACCAGTGTATATTGTTCATTCAACATATTTCAGGTGTATTCTGGGCTCAGTCCATCAGGGCAAAATGTATCTTTGCTGCTTTTGTATGTGAATTTTGTGTATACATTATTCGTGTTGTACTGACAAAGTGATCCTTCTGAAAAGCTGTTTTTTTTTGTAAGCATTTCTGCAGCTTCCTGTCTCCCACATTGAACAATGGCAAACCTGTCCACACCATGTGGTTCAGGGATGTTTACATCAGATAGTGGGTGCATATTATGAAAAATATACTTGTATGATACAGGATCCCCTGCCGCATGACTTTCACTACTTGCCATACTGCTTTCCTTAACTTGCTATTCCAGATTGCTAGTCCGTTGAATATTTTGCATTTATTCTTAATATGTTCTGAGGGATAGCTCTAGAAAACTCTAATGGGGACCGAAGCAAGGAATAAGTGAATCTTGGGATCACTGTCATTGCAGTTATGTTCCACCACCTAGTGTAAAGTGAAAGGATCTTGGCTGTTGTACATATTTAAAGAGTGTGAAATCCCAAAGACCAGAATGCCTTGATGTCCTTAGTTACAGGCCAGTGAAAGCCTTGGTCATCAAGGCTCCTGCTGTTGAGAGCTGAAATATCAAGGATAATTAATCCATGAAGGCAAGATATAAAAAGAAGAGCCAACATTATGGGAAACTGAGCTTGATGATTGTTTTGAGTACATTATACAACTTGTCACTAATAAAAAATGTTTTGCAAATAATGGTTAATTGGACCAGGCAAGTAATATGACACTCATTTGATCTCATCTGGTTATCAGTTAAACCCTTGACAAGCCGTTTCATTTTCAGTTGACGACTTCAGTGAAGAGTCATCTTTTTACGAGATCCTGCCTTGCTGCTCGAGATTTCGATGTGGTGACTTCATTCTGGAAGGACAGTGGCATCATCTAGCCCTTGTGATGAGTAAAGGAATGTTGAAGAATAGCACAGCTGCTTTATACATTGATGGTCAACTTGTGAATACAGTGAAGGTAGAGTACACCTGGATGCATTCATCTTTGCTCTTATTTATACATATTAGGGCAAAGGGCATATTTCTAATTGTTGAGCTGTAAAATGTGTTTCATCTAGCATTTACTTGATCCAGCTTTAAATATTATCTAACCATGGCAATATTTTGACCAGTTGTTTTCACAAAGATAATGCACCTTTCAGCACTGGTTATTTATTCTTTTAATGCTTCAAATAACTTTGCAAGTGCAGGGATTTGCAAGGTCATGATCAGCAGTGCAGTGCTTTGCCAACATATTTGCCTAATAGTGGAAGCTATTTGTTTCCTGCACAAGTACTTTCCACCTTTATTGGATTCTTGTTTCCTCTATTGGACCTGTTTCTGGGCACAAGTGGCTACCACATTTACGGTACTATGACAACAATGAATTGCGTTGTTGTCCTGATGATCACATGGATTCCTGCAGAGAAGTTGAAACAACATTGCTTGCACCATTTTAATTCCACCACCGTAAGTCATTGTGATGTTGAGCCATTAGAAATAAGTTCATATTTTCATAACTGTAAGCCCCGACTTATAAATAGTTTACTGATCTATGAGTAGTTAACACGTTGAATTAAATACATGGAGTATACACACACTTTTACTCTTATGACCTTGATTTGTGAATGACTCCAGGGGAAGGTGGCAGGGTATTGTTGTTAATACTGTATCAATACCAGGATTCCCAACCGGTATCCTGCTTTCACCTCTTCGTTTATTATCTTACTTGTTCAGATGTGTGGAAGGTCCTTTTTTGTCCTGCTTCGAAGTGCATTGTTCCAGTAGACAACGTTTGAGCACCAAGTTTTTTATCACACGTTTATGCTCTCGCATGAGGATGTTTAATTTAGCTTTTGCTGCTTCCTGTGCATGCCACCTGTCAGACACAGTATAAAATGTAGATTACATAGTGGCTGTTTCATTTAAGTTCACTTTTGAATGGGCTTTGTTCAGTCATTAACTACTTGAGGGTATTGTGCTGCTGTTTGCTGGGCCTTAAGTAAAAAATTCTGATTAAAGGCAGGATTTCATACATGGGTTGATTACTAACAGTACCCTGTAGTGGTAATCCGAGGACTTGGATCAAGTGATATAACACTTTGGCAACGATTCTGAGACATGTGAAGGAGCAAAGGCCTTTAATTTACTACTGATGTCCTGCCCCTGTTCAGTGTAAATCTGTGGCTTCAGATGGGCTTGACTGTAAAAATTAGAATAGCCAAAGGGAACAACTTTGGGGAAGATGCTTGAGTATTATGTTGTGTTTCCACCACAAACCTGAAGGTCTGCAGTGAAGAGGAATTGTTCACCTTTGAGTTGAACAGTGACAGTGATTGACAAGAAGGGGTTATATTGTTTTCTGTGAGTATCTGATTTCCTTAAATTTCCCTTTCTTTTCACCCTTTTGGTTGTGGAACCTATAATTTAGAAATACATTGCTCTTGATCTAAATAAAAGTAGTCAACATGTGGCCTGCTACTGTTAATTTTATTGTGCTTTTATCTGTACATAAATAAAGTGATCTGTCACTTTCTGTATGTGTTAATGGCGCCACCTTTCCTGTCTGTCATGATGCTCTTTACTAGAGATCATCCTCAAATTGAAGACACACTTGAGATTCAAAATGAGTAACTATAATTTGTTTTTCCGTTTGTTTTGCACTTCCTCTTAGCTCCCTTTTTTCCTTCTTTTATCCAACTGGCTAATTGTTTTCTATCTGCTTTGTCTCTCTCCATCCTGGGCTAAACTCCCTCTGTCATACTTACTTTTTCTTTAGGTATGACATTTTGTTCAGCGTTATCAAGTATTTCAGGCAAAAAAAGCATTAGAAAAAACTAATGTTCCCTCTTTTGAAATATGAACTGTATCATGAACTTTAATTTTTGACACTCACGCAAGCTGGATTCAGTGTTCTGATTCAAAGAAGCGTAAATATAGCTGTTTGGCTTGTGCTGTTTAGGTAGTTTGAACTATGGTCAGAAGTTTGAATTAAATAACCACCTTGTGAAGGAGTGACGCAGAGTCTTCAGACAGGGGACGACAGTTGGGACAATCTGGCAGTTAGACACTTAATCAAGACTGACCTGTTCCAACAGTGAAACTGCTTATAAATGACTTAGACACCATCTTTACATTGTGGAAAAGGTTACTGCTTCCCCTATAGGGAAAGATTAAGCTACTGACATAGTTGTTCCACAGCCACTTTATGTATTAGGGATTGTGTACTACTGGTTCATAAACTGCATTTTCTACACAAGCAGTTGACAGTTGCCAAGGAATTTGAATAAACATCTGGTTGTCCTTTGAAGGCTATTTCTTCCTGGCCGATGGAGACTGAATATTAGGCCTCATCAGCGGAGTATTTTAGACAGAAGCTACTTCTCAATAATGCACCAGTTTGAATAAAAGGAATGGGTGTAAACCTACATAGTATGTTAGCCATTTTCAGGCTTACAGTAAAAGGTATGTATTAAAATATTCCTCTTCCTGCTCTGCAAGTCTGAATCAAGTCAGTGTCTCTGAATTCCACTTGTCTCCGGATATGGTAATACTGAAGCAAATTGATGTTCATGTCTCAGCCCAACGTCGTTTAATCCTTAAAATCAGTATATAAGTAAATTAATCAAAGTAAGCATAGCTGCTCTCTCTTGTGCCTGAGAAAATGTAACTAGGTACACCCCCGACATTTGCACTGGCTCTCAGTAGAATTTCTTTCAAGTCAAGGTGGATTTATGAGCCTTCCGGGACCTGCAAGTGTCTGGATGCCTTTTTGGGTGATAAGCAGCGCTATATAAATCCTGATGGATTGATAAGGCCATCCATAAAGCAGACCCATTTTATCTGTGTAATTATTTTCTTATTTTCTCTCTACTCTTCTGAGGTCAGTCACAAAAGCCTCTTTGGAAACTCCTTCATTAAAAATGTACCCTTCCAGACACTCCTTTTGTTACTGTGGTGCAGACTATTGGAGTTCTTTTGAGGCCTTGCCTCAGACAGCACATGCACGGTCTCTTGCAAGATCTTTTGATACCATACAGTGGGCTTGGAGGCCATCTATTGGTTACCATTGATTGGTTTGATTGTCACTTTCATGTTCTTGCTTCTTGTTAGTCATTTTCCGTATACTTTCCTCCTTCTTCTTCTTGTGTTTATCATTTCCGTGGAGTATAGACATGTTACAGAGTCCTTACACTGCTTGCTTTTTGTTTAAGCACTATATGAGAGTGTGTTTTCCAGCTGTCTCCCTTGTGTAATTCTCTCCCCTCTGTATTCCTCTCCATTCCCCCACCCAATCCTCTGTTGTCCATGTGCTTCCTCAACCCCTCTCATCACCATGTGTGCTTGTCCTAGTCCCTGCCTCCCTCTATTGTTCATGTGCGTCCCCAGCCCCTCACACCACCCTCATGGTCCACATGCTTGTCCCAGCCCCTGCCACTCACTATTGTCGATGTGCTTTACCCAGTTCTTCCCGCTCTCCCATCCATTGTCCATGTGTTCCCCCTATCTCCTCTTGTCAGTCCTCTCCCCCAGCCACATCTTTCTCTCCTTCTCTCTCTCTCCGTTTTGTCTTGTCACCCAACCCACCCCCTGTTTGTTTTTTTTTCCCATCAAACGGAGGAGGAGACTGAGGGGATGAACCAACACGGAGGGAGAGGAGACGAGAAAGATGCAGGTGGAAGAGGGGACAGAAGAGAGGGGGTGGGTTAGCGCATAGCTAAAAGTAATAATAAAAAAGAGCTATGACCAGGCCAGCTCTAATACTTTTTTATTTTATTTTTATTTTTAACAAAAAGCACGTTAGCTTTGGCCACCTCATAGTATTAAGCCATTTTAAAGGCCCTATACAAATCCATGAACATAGAGCAACCCTTCTACTTTCCTTGTGTCTCCTAGTTTTGCAAGCAGCCTTCATCATTTAGGCCTTTTTCAAATCTGCAGTTGGGATTCTGGAAAAAGAAAAGCTTTATATATATTTATGGATTGAAAAGTGCACTTGCAAAAGGATGAGAAATAACTAATATTACGCTAATTTGTATTTAATGTCTCAGTTAGACTGCACACTCCGAGGGTCTTTCAACTTGTTAGAGAAGAGCAGTATCAGTTTGCAGTTTTTACATTTGATGTCACATCGGCTCTGATTTGTTTCAAAAGGGACTAGAGAGAAAGAGGCTCTTTTCTCACATTGAGGGGCAATCCAATTTTCATCCAATGCGTTATTCATGCTGAATGTTCAGAAATCTCCCTTGGTCTGTGAAATCAAATTGAATTCAACATAACTCTTATAGACAAATCTCATCATGCACTTTCAGAAGATCAGTTATCAGTCTCACTCAATTTTTGACTAAAGATAAGAAAACTCAATAAGAATTTGAACCTGATGTGGCATTAAGCTACAGGTAAATCTTGTCACAGGTTGTAATTGGTCACCTGGTCAGTGAACTGCTCTACCTCCATGTAGCTCCTCCAGTAAGGGCAGCCCATGTCTGTCCAACTCTGACCCCTGTCAAAAGTTCGAGGCCCTCCTCCCCCCGCAGGCTCCTGACCGCGTCTCATTGCCTGGTGTCTAGTGGGAGAGCTTTGCTCTTCTGCTAGGCTGCGCCACAGCCCTAGGCCTCTTTTTCTCTGTCTTCTCCCTCCATGCTTTACTGCCCGCCCTTGCGCTTTCTGTGCTTTTTCTATCTGATTCGTCTTTTTTCTGGGCTTTTTACTTTCATTTGACATTTTCTTCTCTTCTGATTCCGATTGTTTTCTCTTTTCTCTTTCTCTCTTCCCTCTCCTCTGCTGCTGCCTCCACCCCCCTTTTCGTGATGTTTTTCCTGCTCCCGCTTCCCAGCTGTCCTCTCCTCCCCCCTCTCCCTACTTAATGGAAGCCACGCAGCGGGCGCGCCGGTTGCCAGGGCAATGGGCACTTCAGTGGAAACCAGGAGGCATGCCTGGCTCAGGGCTTCTGATCTCACTGATGTTCAGGCTACTCTTATGGACCTTCCTTTTGATGGCTAGAAGTTGTTTTGGTCCAAAGCAGACTCCGCTTTGGAACAATTTAAAGACATCAGGGCTACTGCACTGTCTTTGGGACTCCAAGCTTCATAGTCTACACCCTTTAGGTCTTTTCGAAAGGTCAGGGGTTTTGGCCGCAGGTCCTCTTTCCATGGAAGGCCACAATCCAGCGTTCAGCAGCCTGCCAACCCTCTCTACAAATCCTATATAGGTCGCGGAGGGTAAGGATGAGAGGAGCCGCTCAGCAGCCTTCCGCTTCATCCTCTTCTTCTGGGGAAGCCTACCAAGGAAAGCAGCCCTATTTTTCTCTCTATTTTACATCATGTTTCTCCCGTAGGGGGAAGGTTATCTCATTTTCTCCACGAGTGGGGAGTTAATCACATCGGACTCTTGGGTGCTGAATATTGTGGGTAAAGATTATGCCCTTCCTTTTTTGTTAAAGGGTGCAGTGGGGTTGGTCCCAGAGCAGGAGAAGCGTCAGGGATATTATTCAAGGTATTTCCAGATTCCCAAGAAGGTTGGTCGATTGAGGCCTATCCTGGATCTGAGGATTTTTAATTGGTTCCTCAGACAGGAGAAGTTCAAAATGCTGACCCTAGCACAGGTGTTTCTTGCATTGAACAAGGAAGACTGAATGGTGTGTCGACTTGCAGACTCTTTTCATTTTGTTTAACAAAGGGGGTACAACATCATGGCAGGAAAAGTAATTGCATACATTATATTCCATGACCAAATCTCCTAGGCTATTGACTCCGCTGCTATCATCAATCACATTGGCGCTTGGATGGCCAAAACACTGTATTACGTCCTTAGTGAGCCTGGCTTTCTTCCCCTCCCCCCTTATGCCCTCCTAATATGCCCATGAGGTCCGAGCCTCTATAGGCTTTCCATGCCCCCCCAGATCTTTTCCCACTTTTTAGTGCAACCCCTCCCTTTATACAGCACCCATTCTGCCCTCTGGGACCAATCTAAATCCTTTTCCCATGCAGACAGTTCTGGAACCTCTTGTCTGCCCCATGCCTTGGTGATATTTCGTTTTGCGATTCCCAGGGTTAGTTTCAACCAGATCCCTTGATACCTTGGCCACGGGACATCCCCCTTTGCCCCAACAGTGATGTCTTAGCTTCTAGGAGTACCCCTAATTCCACGACCCTTGATGTCAACTGACTCAATTTGGTCCTGTACGCTTGTATCAAGGGGCACCCCCATATAGTGTTGAAAAATGTGCCCTCTTCAGCACACCCCCTCATGCACAATGGTGAAGTTGCTCTCCCTATTTTATGTATTAGGGTCCTGGTGTAGTAGGCTCTATTGGAGTATTCGCAGTTGGATCAGTCAAAAGTGCGCCCTAATGGCAATTTCCCTGGTTTCCCTTAATGCCTCCCACCATTCCTCATCATCTAGAGCCCCTAGGTCCTCATACCAAGCTTCCCTCACACCTCCCATTAAGCCTGAAGCATTATGCATTAGTTTCTTATAGATCACTGAGATCCCTTTCTCCGGGATAGGTTCCGTGAGTACCCTATCTTCCAAAGGTGAAAAATCTGGCAACTCCTCACCATCTGCCATATGTCTCTGGAGTGCATGGCCCAACCGAAGGTATCTGAATTGCTCGGTTTCCCTGAGGCCAAACTTCCCTCAGAGCTCTTCAAATGCAACAATGGCGATCCTTTCCACACCTCTCACAAATTTTCAATTCCTATCAGTTCCAACTGTTTGAACCCAGTCAGGCCTCTGACTTCCGCCAGCAAATCACTGTGCCAAATTTGGGTGCGCATCGTTAGTCTCCTCCCACCCCAGCCCAGAAATGCATTTGCCTCCTTCCACACTTGTACCACTATCAGTGTGTGCTGTGGGAGTAGGCTTGCTCGTTTAACATCGCCAAATAAGGCCTTAGGGCCTCTGTTGCCCATTGTACTCCTGTCCACTCTGTAGGCTGGATCTTATTGGTCCCCAAAATTCCACTCATTGATTGTTAGGAAGTTGGCAGCCCAATAATATTTTCTAATATTTGGGATTGCCAAACCCAAATCATAAACACTATGTTGTAGCTTAGCCAGGGAAATCCTGGGTGTCACTCCATTCCAGAGCAGGCTGCGTACTTCTTTTTCTGTGTAGAAAGACCTCCCTGGGAACCCTGTAGGATGTATTCTGCACAGGAGCCGGGGCAGACTAATCATTTTTTTTATAGTGGAGCTCTTCCCAATAATGTTAAGGGGAGACCCCACCAATGAGTCACATCCTCCTGTAGTCTCTCTACCTGTGGGAGTCAATTTTCACACTGGAATTTTCCGGATGTTACGTCTGACGTATATTTCCAAGTATTTAAAACCCTCAGTGTGCACCGGGGCCGCACACTCCCGGGGTAGGCTGGATCTGTCCCTAGAAAGAGGATACACAACAGATTTGGACCATTTATTAGTGTATCCCGAGTGATCCCCAAAGATCTCAAAAATCTGCATAAGCCTGTCAATGGTTGCAGCGGGCTGCTTTGTGGAGAGCAGAATAACGTCCACATATAGAGATATGCGCTCCTCCCATCCATCAGGAGCCTGAATTCCCCGCACCAGTGGGTCGCAATGGATCCACGCTGCCAGCGGTTACAATGCTAAGGCAAATAATATCAGGGACAGTGAACATCCTTGCCTGGTCCCTCTTTGCAACATGAATTCCCGGGATACTACCCCATTTACTCGAACTCTTGCCCTGGGAGAATTGTATAGGAGCTTCACCCAGGTGCGGGATCTGGGACCAAACCCCAGTCGCTCCAGAGTGGTAAATAGGTTATTCCACTCAAGGGAATCAAAGGCCATCTTATCATCTAATACTATTAAGACCGCCTGATCCACCAATGGGTCTTCCATCACATGGAGCACGCTGTAAAGACAACGTAGATTAAGTCTAGTGTCCTATTGGGCATGAAGCCCGATTGGTCGCGGTGGATAAGAGTGGTGATTACCCCCATCCCCCCTGCCCCGCCCCCCCCCCGAGTCGTGATTCCAGAGCCCTAGCCAGCACTTGAATGTGGAAGTTAAACAGGGAGATCAGTATGTAGCAAGCACATTCCATCTTTTTTCTTAATGTTGATTCTGTTCATTCAGCTGACAGTTTTTCATATCACTGTCAAGCCATCCTACCTTGCTTAAATAGTCCCAATTGAGCAAAGTTGAACAAAAAAAGTTTAAAAAGTGGTCTTGGGAAGACATTTCTAGAAGAAGGCATTCCACCTTATGTCTTAACTTGATGGGAAACCAGGAAACACAAGTAGACTGTAGTCTCTTCTACTCTCCGTTCCTTTTTTCAAAAAGGCACATTTGTTGTTAGTCAGCACAAAGTCGGTCCTTTCAGAAACTCTTGGCTCCTGTATCCTTTCCTATACAGAATAAAGAACCAGAACTGAATTAAAAATATTGCTTGAGACATGCGCTTTCTTTGGTTTGCTTCTGTGTAAACTTCCTGAAACGTTCCTGTTGTCGATCATATGCTAAGAAGTCGGATCCTCTACGCGTCCTGTTTCTGGTGACTCACCTTCATTCATTCAGGATTTGTTTTATTACATCCCATCGCTCCGTGTCCTAGATTAGTTGAGTGAGATTTTGAAGCTCCATCTTATCTGTGAAAATTGCTGTGTCAATCAAATCTTGACTTGTAAGTGGGTAGCATTGTGCTTTATTCTCAAACCTGCAGTGTATCAGTGGCCTTGTAGGTACCTGACGTGTGTACAAGAGTTATACATTATTTTAAGAAATGCAAGATTAGGAGTGGGAGTGTATGGTGGGTATTTTTTTCCTGGAGTGATGTAAACAAATGTCGACAGTTTTAAGTTTGTTGCTGGATGGTAAAACTCTTGATTTTACTTGGCTAATGAGAGTTTCACAGGTTAAAAAGTCAAATCAGACTTGACTCATCCACTCTCAGTGGCAAGCCTAGCAATTTTAGCACATTAAAGTGTTAAGGGAGTATTGCCTCTGACTAGTACTTCGTTTTTGCCATCTATATTATTTATGAACATCCTTGCTCATGGAGTTTGGGGTGACACCTTCTTTAAAGTTTATATTGGGGTACTTTATTAGGTCATTTCAGATATTTAACCCACAGCATGCTGCAGTCTTGTTTCCTGAGTACACCGATAGGCATTTTTGGCTCTCTCAGTAGCCACTTTAACTTGGGGGAGACAACAAAAAAGGTTACTTAATTTGATGCAAATAGCTATTTTTCTTAATAGCCCAGTAGTAAGAATTCGCCTTCCTTTCCATATTATTCACTCACTACTATTTTTTTCTCTTTTCTAGCTTCACTATGTTCATAGCACCCCTGGTGGATCTGGTTCCAACAATCCACCGGTAGTCAGCACGGTTTATTCCTACATTGGCACACCACCTGCTCAGCGCCAGCTCTCTTCTCTCGTGTGGCGATTAGGGCCTACGCATTTCCTGGAAGAGGTCTTGACTGCTGCTAGCGTTAGCACCATTTATGAACTGGGACCAAACTATGTTGGAAGCTTTCAAGCAGTATCTGTCCCAAGTAAGTGTTTTGGCTGGGCGGACTTGAAACCATGTCAAGCAAGGTCAGAAGTTTTCACAGTTAAGTTGTAGCCTTTGGTGCAATTTAAAGGGATGTGTTCTTTTACAAATACTACAAAAATATTAATAAAACAAGAAGTTTGTTTCTAGTTTATTTCGTGGGAGGTTAGGAGGTTCACAAGCTTTTTTCTCTGGTCCCTGTGAATACAGGTTTACTAATGAGGCTCACCTTAATATTTTGAGCTTCTTTATATTTACAGCCACTTTAATCAGTGTGAGGTTCTAGTGTAGTTTTATTGAGTTTCTTTGTGACAGAAGTCAAGAAGGTACATTAGGTTTTTTAGCCGACATACAAAAACATAACTAAGGGCTATCTTTTAAGATGTTAGGTTGGCAGATAAACAAACTGAGTAACACTCAGACGTTTGATGCTATATACTCATTTTAAATGCAGCTTATTGTATTTGAACATATATTGATGAGTCCTGCTGCAAATGTGCTCCCCATGTTGATTCTGACTATAATGAGGAATTACTCTAATGGCATATCTGCCTTGAACAATGTTTTTCATTGCAACATAAGCTGTGTTTAAATTGCACCTAATAGTATGTTTTATTTTGACTAAGCCGCTTTGCTTCCGATATCTTGATGAAAACTTGTTTTATATATTTAAAGTGCAACCTGTTAGTAATTGTATATTTTAAATCGACTTTTGGTTTTAATAGCCACTTTGGCCTTCTTTTTCTTGTTTGTTATTTTCAGTTAGTCATCTTGATGTAATTTAACTACATACATCATTTTACTACGTTGATTTGCTATTGTTCTAACTTACTTCTAGGTAAATGGTATTTGCTTATCACTTGCATGACCCAATTTCACATGGATGCATTAAAGACTTCTGTGATCATTTACTGGAATAAGTAAAACATGCTGATGATAACATTTTATTATGTAGCAAATATTGTGTTCATTCAATTGTCCATACTGTTTGGTCTAGCCTAAAGGCCCACCCACACTTGTGGAGTCAAGTATTTCAACCTTTATATCCTTTGTAAGTTGTGTGGCTAAAAAATAATAGTTACCTGTGAAATGTAAATCTCCTCAGCTCTGCCTGTAGCCTCACATTTTGTTAAAATTAGTTACTTTACTTCTGACAAAATAGTGCTTTTGGAATAAAATAGTTTGTCATTCCAAATGTAGAACCTACCGAAGTGTTCTTGGTGTTTTAAAGTACATGGTACCAGTGAATTTCAAGAGCTTGAAATCACAGTATGGTACAAAAAGAAAGTAGGCTCATTTCCGTTTCAGTGGATGTAATTCATCAAAGGGTTTGGCACCTTTTAAATGGTCCTAGTCACAAAGCTGATGAACGAAAACTTTGAAATCTATGTCTCTGTGGTTTATTTTTATATGTGGACTAGATTCCTGATGTTTATGGGTTTGACAAAGACGTCTAGGATAGCGCCTGCAAATCTGCGACATTTGTAAACTTCCATGAGTACTAAAGTGTACAAACCTACACATGAAGAGGTTTTTACCATGGGGGAGAAAGTGACAATAGTATATTGGACAAATGTGCATTTTTTCTTGTATTTTGTTTGTTGCTCTAAACAGATTTGTCCCTTTGTAGAAACTCCTTGCTATGTCATCTATAACAGAGGTCTTCAAACTGGGGGGCGGGCCCCCCTAGGGGGGCCTCAAGTGATCCCAGGGGGGGGCGCCAGACTCTAGCCAAAAGAAGCATTATACAGATAACATGCCTTTGTTTTAAGCAGAAGTGTGTTATTGCGTTTTTAAAAAGGTAACAGTACATAACTCCAATGTTTAAATAGGTATAGACATATTTAAACATTGCTATCTTTATAAAATAATTGTGAACAATTCTGAAGGGGGGCCCAATGATTTTTATTTTTCAACTAGGGGGGTGTGGCATTAAAATGTTTGGAGACCACTGCTCTATAAGGTCTGTGCATTTCCTTATTATTCCCAGCTTGGAAACACACTTAGTCCTCCATTGCAGCTTTTATCCCCTCCCTCTGGAACATACACAACCTTGCCCTTACACATGAACTTGTGCATCCATCCATCCATTCTGTGAGACTGATGGATTTTTCACTTTTTTTTTTTTATATACCGTGAACTTTACCTGACTAGTGGTATCAGAGCACTTTACATAGAACAGGGTCGACACAGCAGATTTTGTATATCAAAGCACATGTTGCAGTACTGTGTGACTCATTGAAAGTGAATGGGACACCCAACTCCTTAATACACCTCTGCACCTCATGCCCCAGAACCTCCTGAGGTGACCTGTTGGTGTGGCCTTGGACCTTGCCCCATACTCACCTTAAGTCCAGGAGCACCGTCCCGTCAGTTGCTGTGAAGTGTCCGAATGCAGTACCTGTTTTTCCCCATAGGATAACATTACTGCACCCAAAAATTGTACTGTCAACTTTTTAAAACTGTAAAAAGCTATATCTCAAAAAGTATTCACCTCATTTAGTTGATCCTGATATCAAAAGTCATTTAAAAATACCTGTTATTTTTATAAATTGGTGTCAAAATTCTTTGAGTGTGTCTCACTTACAGTTTGAATGTGTGCCTTACATGCTTAGTACTGCCCTCTAATATGCCTAACTGCTCACCCACACTACCAGAAAAGAGAGCATTTGGGATGTCATTTGTGCCTCTGTGATACCTCTGGGGTTTTCTTGGACTCTTTACACAGTGTACCTCTTTTTGGTCCACTCTACAGGGAGTGCAGAATTATTAGGCAAGTTGTATTTTTGAGGATTAATTTTATTATTGAACAACAACCATGTTCTCAATGAACCCAAAAAACTCATTAATATCAAAGCTGAATATTTTTGGAAGTAGTTTTTAGTTTGTTTTTAGTTTTAGCTATGTTAGGGGGATATCTGTGTGTGCAGGTGACTATTACTGTGCATAATTATTAGGCAACTTAACAAAAAAAAATATATACCCATTTCAATTATTTATTATTACCAGTGAAACCAATCTAACATCTCAACATTCACAAATATACATTTCTGACATTCAAAAACAAAACAAAAACAAATCAGTGACCAATATAGCCACCTTTCTTCGCAAGGACACTCAAAAGCCTGCCATCCATGGATTCTGTCAGTGTTTTGATCTGTTCACCATCAACATTGCGTGCAGCAGCAACCACAGCCTCCCAGACACTGTTCAGAGAGGTGTACTGTTTTCCCTCCTTGTAAATCTCACATTTGATGATGGACCACAGGTTCTCAATGGGGTTCAGATCAGGTGAACAAGGAGGCCATGTCATTAGATTTCCTTCTTTTATACCCTTTCTTGCTAGCCACGCTGTGGAGTACTTGGATGCGTGTGATGGAGCATTGTCCTGCATGAAAATCATGTTTTTCTTGAAGGATGCAGACTTCTTCCTGTACCACTGCTTGAAGAAGGTGTCTTCCAGGAACTGGCAGTAGGACTGGGAGTTGAGCTTGACTCCATCCTCAACCCGAAAAGGCCCCACAAGCTCATCTTTGATGATACCAGCCCAAACCAGTACTCCACCTCCACCTTGCTGGCGTCTGAGTCGGACTGGAGCTCTCTGCCCTTTACCAATCCAGCCACGGGCCCATCCATCTGGCCCACCAAGACTCACTCTCATTTCATCAGTCCATAAAACCTTATAAAAATCAGTCTTGAGATATTTCTTGGCCCAGTCTTGACGTTTCAGCTTGTGTGTCTTGTTCAGTGGTGGTCGTCTTTCAGCCTTTCTTACCTTGGCCATGTCTCTGAGTATTGCACACCTTGTGCTTTTGGGCACTCCAGTGATGTTGCAGCTCTGAAATATGGCCAAACTGGTGGCAAGTGGCATCGTGGCAGCTGCACGCTTGACTTTTCTCAGTTCATGGGCAGTTATTTTGCGCCTTGGTTTTTCCACACGCTTCTTGCGACCCTGTTGACTATTTTGAATGAAACGCTTGATTGTTTGATGATCACGCTTCAGAAGCTTTGCAATTTTAAGAGTGCTGCATCCCTCTGCAAGATATCTCACTATTTTTGACTTTTCTGAGCCTGTCAAGTCCTTCTTTTGACCCATTTTGCCAAAGGAAAGGAAGTTGCCTAATAATTATGCACACCTGATATAGGGTGTTGATGTCATTAGACCACACCCCTTCTCAATACAGAGATGCACATCACCTAATATGCTTAATTGGTAGTAGGCTTTCGAGCCTATACAGCTTGGAGTAAGTCAACATGCATAAAGAGGATGATGTGGTCAAAATACTCAGTTGCCTAATAATTCTGCACTCCCTGTATAAAGAGCCAACTTTCTGTATTCACTCCTCGCAATAATTTGATTTGAAGTTGTTCTCCTTTGTCCATTGTTGACTATGATGTTTGTGTGATTGGAGGTGAAAGTGTTTGTCCAGATACAGGGATGTGGAATTTAATAAAATATCTACTTGTCCATGGGACAGGCTGCTTCCTAAATCTACTTGTCCTTTAAAAAATCAACTTGTCCCTTTGGTGCCATGTAGTGCGGCGACAAATTATGGCAGCAATCTCATTATGTAAGAGCTCTGATAATAGCCCCCTTTGAGTATGCCACGGCTACTATTATAGTAGGGCTTGAATACTTGAAATCTCAATCCGCACTATAGTAATTTCTTTATTTTGCCACCTTTCCCCAGATCTACATGCTGGGTCTGGAGGAAGCAGTAAGCAATAGTTCCAATGCTGGAATGCCATTGAGTCTGCACACCTACTAACTTTCATGTTTTAAGGATTTTCACTGGCACTTCTCTAATCTTTTCCCATAATGAGAAAGGTTGGAAATTTACTCCTTACATTGGCAGTAGAAGTTCTTCCAGGGTTGGGAAAAAAGTGGTTGGAGAGAAAGTGAACTTCTAAACGCTCAATAGATTTTCACATGAGCAAATCTACTCATGCATGTTTGCTCGTGCTTAAATACAGTTCACAAATATTTTGTAGGAGTACAATTTCCTAATCTACTTCTGTAAGTTCTTGTGAATTCATGAAAGGCACTAATTAAAAGACATATACCATGGGTGCACTTTTGTGACTTTGTTTAAAAATTGGGTCCATAATTAGGTCTGGCATTAACAAAGACATTTTGTTTTTATTAAACTTCTATTTCTGTCTCTATCTTTTGTCTGGCTTTACTGTGAGTGATTGCATTCTGCTCTTCCACAAGGAGCATATTGGCACACAAATATTTGTTCAGTGCCAGGAACTACTGTGGCAATTTGTATTGTAACGCCACTGGAGGGGGTCCCCTGCAAAGAACATGGAGGGGGACCCCCTCACTGCCCACCCCAGACTCCCTCAGCGCAGGTGCTGGGCTGAGTGGGCCCTCTGGAGGGGGGCTGAGGAGGTTTTGTTAGGCCACTGGTGGCATTGTGTGCTTTTTGAGACCAAATAACTTTTTTTGTTTTTGGCCTATGTTTATTACAATGGTGGGGGCCTGGCAGCTCCCACAACAATATAAAGGGTTACAAAAGCCATGTCAAAACAAGACATGCATTGATGAAACCAAAAGACTCACAAAACTGTTGGATCGGTTGGCTTTGCCAGTGCTTGTTTATTTTCATGCTACATATACTTTAGTTGAAAATGGTTACACTGATTTTCCATTAGGAATATTTTTTTAGAAATGCTAGCTTGCGTCAACTCATTTTACTAAATGATGCTTCAAAGAAATAGCATCTAGAATTTCATAGTAGCGAAACTTTTTTTTTTCCTACTTGCATTTTTTCTGAACTCATGCTTACAAGCTTCTGCAAATATTTGCATCTAATCAGAGAACATTCTAGGAGCATTATACTTAGCCTCATATTGTTAAACTTTTCAAACATGTATGTACACTTTTTTTGTTTTTTTAACTGGAACCACTGTCAGTAAGTGCAGTGTGACCATAAAACTTTATTTCCAGCGCACACCCTAATAATGAAGTCTATTCATTAATGAACCATAAATACAAGTTCGAATAGCATTAACCTATGGACACATTACTTCAACTGGAGACAGTTCACTTCTCTGTAAACTGGCAGCCAAAGGGTTTGTGCTGCAGGTGGTTGGGTCAACTTGTCCTAAGGACAAAATAAACAGGAATACTTGTTTGCCTTGACCTCAAACAATATGTCCCGAGCGTCGGGCGATAGTAATTCCACATCCCTGAGATAAAAGCTAACTGAGCATGTGCATTTTTGAGAGATGGTTGGCAGTAGAGCTTTTGCTGGCTTTTAGCCTTGTTGAAACTGGTGTAGAGCTTTTGTGGGAGATCAGAAGGTATTTACACTTCTGTGGATTTATTTTCAGGTGATGCTGGGACATCCAGGATTCTATTTTCATCAGAATTGGAGTGAGGAACTCTGTGAGTGTAGAGACTTTTGGGTATAGTTGTCTGCGTAGAAATGGTGTGAAATGTTGGAGTTGTTAAGGAGGGCCTGAGAGGCTGTAGAGGTTGTAAAGGATGGGAGAGAGGATAGAGCTGTGGAGCGCACCTTTTGGAAGTGTACTGTTGGGGAGATGGAATTGAGCACTTTAGTGCATTAGAAGCTAATGTCAAGGTAAGAGGTAAACCTTTTGTCTTCAGTCCTATTCTGATTTCTAAAATTTTTTTAGAAGTGTAAGATGGTCTATCATGTCAAAAACTGAAGAGATGAATACAAAGGTGAGGAGGCATGCCTCCTCTTTGTCTAACATGAAGAGAGCATCATTGACAGTGCGTAAGATGGCCATTATGGTAACGCTGTTTCTGTACTGCAGCCCATTCTGAATTCCGATTGGCCATGGTCAGGTAGTTAGTTGTTGTATTTGTATTGTTTTAGTTGGGATTCCACACAGCTTTTAACAACCTTTGTGGGAAAACAAAGTTTCAAAACTGGGTGGTAATTATTTAGGATTTCTGCGTAAAATCCTGGCTAACTTGACCAATTTTAGATAGTTTGGTACAGTACCTTTCAATACTTTTGTAAGCGCATTTTACAAATATGAAATTCCTGCCATCCTTGTTCTGTAAAATAGAATGTAGAATTCAGGTTTGTGGATTACTGTCTTTATGCCCCTATGGGAAACTGAGGATCCAAAAACATTTGTGTATCAGTCCCATAGTGCTGGAATTCAAGCATTTGGCTAAATCGAGGTTTTGTTGGTGTTTTCAAGGGTGGGAATGTATCCCGTTAAACAGCATGGACAGATTTCCATCAAACTGGTTTATTCACAAAATGTTTTGAAACATACACCCTACTGAGATATTCTGTATTTATTGAAAGGTCTCAATGATATTTTAATTTAACAAAATTATTCTTTTTCATCTAAGTCAAAGATTCAAAATCTGAGATCGGCCTGTCATCCCTAGTGTCACTGGTACCCGAGGAGAAGGTTTCATTTGGCCTGTATGCATTGTCAGTCTCTTCACTTACAGTAGCCAAAATAAGAAAGGCGTACAACAAGTTGGACAGTAAAGCCATTGCTAAACAGGTAAGCCACAAGAGCAGAGCTCACCTCTGGTGTCACTCTTTCATGCTGCATTTTTGGATTCTTTACATTGAACAAGTCCAGGAACCAATTAATAGCATTCAGTCATATTTGGTCCCTCCCTATTTTCTGGATGACATAATTTCTATGAAGAGCCCTTGTCATGTCTGCAAAATGATAATGTCAAAGCCTTTTCCTCAGCTGCCAGTCAGCTAATATCTTTAGTATTCCACATGACTCTGGTCCACTGCAATGCAATGTCAGGGTGTTGACATGGAATTTAGGAGGCTTTGTCTTGGAAAGTTGCTGTTTACCTAATCTTAAATCAAGGGGTTGACAGCCTTAGGCATGCCTGTCTAATTTTACATAAAGCAGGAAATGTGACTACAATACAGTACGCAACAGCATCCCAAAATATATGTGGGAGACATACAAATCAAAGTCAAATGTTATGAAGTTGAAATATTGAAGCATTGAGGATGCTTGAAATAGTTTAAAGTTATTGAAAGGATGTACTTAACCCTTCAGCGCTGTTAAGCTTGATTGAAGTTTCTCAGCGAGGTATTCCTGTAGTGCTAAAGATAATAACTGTCTTCGGCAACAACACCGTGCAGCAGGACTCTCTGAAAACATATCTTGTTTGCTTCAATTTTTCTTATTTTTTTTGTTGTGTAGCAAAAAAAAATCCGTATGCCAGTAGACACCTGGGGCATATCCATGCCTGTTTAAGTGTCAGTCTACAGACGACTGAGTGGTAGTTCAGATGGGAGCTTAACTGTGCCTCTTGCCAAACACATTTCTAGGCACTGTTATTAATAGATAATATTCGTAAAGTGTAAAGTCTGCCATGACAATACGTGCAGTCAGAGGAGTATTTTGCACGCACCTATGACTCTGCACCCTTGTCCTAGTCACCACCTCTGGTGCGCTGGTATTAGTAATATTGACACCCTAGTGCACTATGTATTTGATATGCAGCAACCCCTTAATCGTCCTGGCCTTCATTCCATGTGCTTGTCTGGATTCTTAAAGCATGTTTGCCTGCCCTGTCTCTAACATCTAAATGTCAATGTGTGAATAGGAACAACAGTCATCTGTTATATATAAATTCATTCAGGAAAATTGCAATACATTTGTTCTGGATATTTAAGTTCCGGATTTTATCTGCTGAGCTGGGACAGTGATCAACAGATTATACAGTGCATAAATGTTTAATACTATAGGGTCCTCAGCTGCAGTAGTGCTTACACAAACTCTTTCTTAAGTTACACAGGAAAAGAATTGGTAAGAAGTTGTGGCAACGAGGAATAGTCTAGTTCAGAGCTTTCCTAATTTGCCTAGGGTGATTTGGCGTATGTTAGTTACAGCTGACATTGCAACCCTATCAGCCAGCATTTCCGCCCGAAGTGATTTGAGGTACACCACAGACATGTAGTGGTATGATTCTCTGTCAAAAAGGTCTGCCACCACAACTTTACTTTGTGTGGTTGAGTCACCATTTTGGGACATGACAGCTTATTAGATGTGCTGGGACATTCCCTGGCCCATAGAGCTTCAAACTTTTCTGAGACAGTTCTGTCAGTGCTCATTACATTTTTTGTTTGAGGTCTAGGCAGTGCAGAATTTATCTTATTGGACATCCGAATTTAATCACTTGATAGAAGTCTTTAAAATATTTCTGAGGTGCCTAAAGCAGAACAAGAGCCTTCACCAACTAACATCATACAATACACAGACAGTGTTACAAAAAAAAATACCTCGGAATATTCAATCCCGGAAGATAAAGAACACAGTCTAATATCAAGGTGCATGCCGTCATGAAAATTATGTTTTGAAATATTAGGAAGAGACGTTAGAGTGCTGAAAGCATAAGTGGATTATGTTAAGAGTAAGTATAGAGGATAATGAATTGAACAGTTAAAATATGTCTCATCCGGCAAAGTCTTTATCAAACTTGGATGAAAATATGGAAGAGAAAGACCAAATCCTACATTTGAGGGAAAAGGTGTATGTAAAGTAGAAAAGTTTAATGAAGCAAAAGGCACAGCACGGAGATATAAGCAAAATAATCTGTAATGTAAAAATTCAAGCCCATTTACCAGAAATTGTTGAGATGTCAAGGGAGGGGATGGAGCGATCACAGATGAACATGTCAATAGATGATTAGTTCAGGAGGTGGAGACTCCTTGGCTCTTTCCAACAAGCTTTCTCTCTGCAAACATAGTATTAGAATGAACAAGTAATGTTTCTTTCCATCTTTACTAGTGTTAGAGCCTGTTGGCTTCATTTTAGACCTTTTGCTTTTTGATTCAGTGGGACGTTGTGTGTATTAGAGATTCCTAGAGGAGATCACAGATGGATTGTAAAGCAAATCCTCACTGTGACTACTCTGAAAGTTGTTGTGCAGGTGGAACAATAATGTATTGTTTCCATTGTCCCTCTTCTGTTTGTATCTGTCTCACAAAGAAATACACTGTGCACCTCGGGATGGAAATGCAAACTTAGTCATAAAGTCACAAACAAATTCAGTTGTTTACTTCATAACCACAAATCCAAAATTCACACAGGCCATGATGTTTGTTTTTGTCTGCTTTTTTTGCAAAGGGAAACATTTCATATACATATCAGGGTGCCTGTTCACAGAAAAACAAGTTCTGTCAAAATTCTCTTCAGTTTACTGCATGGGGATTACCACTAAATAATTGATACTCGCACAATAGTTTTCAGAGGAACAAATACTTGTCTAATTGTTAAGCATGCTGGTCAGAAAGCAGCACTAGAGATATTTCTTTGAGTGCTACATTTATCTTAGTTTGGAGCGGAGACATCCTTTGGAGACGAATGTGCGAAAACAAAGTTGTGAAAACACATAGGAATTTTCCTGAACAGACAGATGGCAAGGACTGAGGAAAGCCGCACATAGTATATACATAGTTCTCCAACACCATGGAATACGTTGGAGCTGTCCTCACATTGATAACTGATACATTTTCTAGAACACAGACTGCTATATATTTTTATAAATTCTAAAAATAACTTGCATGCACAATGCTTTCTTTCTGGATTTTTTGTATCTGAAACATAGCTGCTCTAACTACACCTGTCCTTATCTCTCTTTTTTTCTTTTTGGATTAAGCTGGCCATTTCCTCACATGAGAACGCCACCCCTGTGAAGCTGCTGCACAACTCTGCAGGACATCTAAATGGCCCTGCACGAACCATTGGTGCAGCTCTGATTGGATATTTGGGTGAGTCAGACAGCAATATTCCAATTTCTTCATATTTTCCCTTGGCTACTGAGAAATATAATATAGTTCACCCAGCAGTCCTTGGTTTTCACAACCAAATTCAGTCAGTCCATGTAACAGACATGAGAGTAAAATCCTGATGTATGAACAAAATTAAGAGTAATATCACGCTGTGAGTGGGTAAAGTCTTTCTGACTCACAAAGTACCTTTTGCAACCCATTCTCAGTCGCAAAGAGGAGCGCCATGTCGTGTTTTAGTGGTTTGAGGCTGCTGGTGGAATTGCGAATCACTGAACAGATACAGACAGCTGACTTTAGGTGGTATGAGATTCACAAAGTGGAAGAAGTTCCTTTAGGACAGCTTCCATTTTGTGAATTACAGTATGCGGACCACTGCATGATTCCACCCAAGTCATTCCCTGCATGTGAACTTTTTTTATGCAGCCTCTGTGTTTCATAGGTCCTGGGAAGCTTTAGAAAAATGTTCATGTGGAAGAAATGCAAACAGATTTGAGAGGACCATGGCCTCTCTCAGACCACAACCTCTACCTTTGCAGCCAGTCACTGGAGCTCACTTTATGCCCCTTGCCTTTACATATTAACAAGGAGTTATTGTGACCTTTTGCAAATGTTCATTTTGTGATGCTCTGTATCAGTATCTTAGTTGCATCATAGAATGAAGGCTAGTGCGCAAATGAAAAGACATGCCAGAAACAGTGACTGGTTTGTGGCACATGTATAGTACATCTGTCCCTAAATTCTTCAGCTAGTTTCCCTTCATAGCACTAACAAAGCTTCAACCTGCCTATACCATCCACATCAGTTACAGGCAGAGAGCTATTGCATCTGCCTTTACAGCACCAGAAAATGTGGCAAGTCGTCTTTTCCTCTCTTGCAAGCCCAGCTTGACTATCTTCAGCATCCATCCTTAAGTTGCTTTTCACAGGCAGTGATATGTGACTTTTATGTGGGTGGTAAAACTTCACTGTCAAAGTGCTTTCTGTTTCACGTGCACATGTTGAAACTTAATTACTGACTTTATATGCAGGTTTCATTCTGTATGTTTTTCTCCCTTTAGGGGTGAGAACCTTTGTTCCTAAGCCCGTTGCCACCACTTTACAGTACATCGGTGGTGCAGCTGCCATCTTGGGGCTAGTAGCCATGGCATCAGATGTTGAGGGCCTATATGCGGCTGTGAAGGCTTTGGTGTGTGTGGTTAAGAGCAACCCACTAGCCAGCAAAGAAATGGATCGAATCAAAGGCTATCAGGTCAGTCTAAAAGCTGTTGTTGCAGTGTAGACCAGGTTTCTTTTTATTATGTGTCCAAGTTACTCTATGTAGAATCGTTTAAATGTGATAAGTAAGTTCTTACCTTGTTCCCGATACTAATCACCCACTAACGAATGTGAATTTTGTGTCTTTTTTTCCATAGTTACAGACTATAAATACACATACTCTGCTTACTCCTGCCATCTAGTGTTGGGTCCAGATGTGTGCAAGTTGTTTTTCTTTGAAGAAAGTCTTTCGTGTCACGAGTTAGAGTGACTCCTCCTTCTCAGTGATACTGCGCCTGGGCATCAACTCCATATTTAGATTGTTTTCTCTCCTCCCCCGGGTTCGGAATGTGTGCTTACGCTCGGAGTAGAGACCGTCGTCGGCTTTCTTTCGGTTCTAATTCTCTCTGCCATCGTTATTGTTATTGATTATGTTTTCTCCTCTCTGCGCGTCGAGCTAGAACTAACCATCTAGTCGTCGTGACTTCGTCGCAGCCCGCAGAGGGCCTCGCCTTTAGGAGCCTTCGAGCTCCATCTCCGGTACTGTTGCTAAACAATGCCCTTCTGGTGATGGAACAAACTCTGTTTAGTTTCTGCCCGCATTGTCACACAAAGTACCGACATACCGACTCCCATCAGGTCTGTAACCTGTGGCTCTTTCTATGGCTCTTCGCTGCATTGTGAAGTGGTGTGCTCAACGGTCATTAAGCGTTTTCTTTTAGCACAATGGTCAGCTGGCCTCACAATCAGCCCCCCTGTGGTCTCAGTCACAGGATTACTTACAGGATGTAGTGTTGGTAGACCACCAAACTTATCACTCTCCGCAGTGATGGAATCCTAACAACATATTGAAGGGGTGGTCCCTTCTGGACCCTGTTCTGCACTTATTTTTCACAACTGACGCCTCGCTGACAGGATGGGTTGCACATCCAAAAGTGCTCATGATACAGAGTACATAGGATGCCAAGCACTGGGGTCACCATATCAACTTCCTCGAGGTTCAAGCCATTCACCTAGCCTTGAAAACTTTTTCTTCCACTGGTTCACAAAGTTGCCCTAGTCCATACGGTCAATATGACAGCCATGCATTATCAACAGAAACAGGGGGGACGCGGTCACTGCATGGTCCCAGCTATGTCAGACCATCTGGAAATGGGCTTTGCGTCACAACATTCACCTGATAGCACAGTATTTCCCGGGCATGGACAACAACTTTGTAGATCTGCAAAGCAGGTTTCAGCGACAAGTCCACAAAGGGGAACTCCACCCATAAGTCCTACTTCCATACTTCCATAGATAGGGGTTTCCTCAAATACACCTTTTGCAGCTCCAGAAAATGCAAAATGCCCAAACTTCACCTCCAGATTCCCACACCCACTGTCCCAGGGCAACCCACTATGGATGAGTTGGTCAGGGATATTTGTCTACACTTTTCCTCCATTTCTTGTTCGGAAGCTCAGGCAAATGTCTCACAATGATTCTATTTGCTCCCACCTGGGCTCATCATCCCTGGTTCACAACACTACTGGACCTGTCCGTAGTTCACCACTAGAAGCTCCCCAAGAGGCCGGACCTTCTCACTCAGAACCATGGAGAAATCAGACACCCAGATCCCAAAACTCTCAACCTACCAATTTGGCTCCTGGGGACATAGAGTTTGGTTTACTTAATTTGCCACCAGAATTTATGAATATTCTTAAAGAGGCCGGTAGACCTACAACTAGAGCTTGCTATGCGGCAACGAGAAACAGGTTGTATTTTACTGTCACTCAAAACAAATCAACCCTTTCAAAGCCATTGTCTGCTACCTGCTTCACTTAGAAAAGTTTGGGTTAGCATTCACATCTGTCGGATTACATCTCTCAGCAATGGCTGCCTATCTCTAAAATAGGCAACACCTGTCTTTGCTCAAGGTCCCAGTGATCAAAGCCTTTATGGAGGGACTCAGAAGAGTTATTCCGCCGTGGGTTCCACCCACACCTTAATGGAACCTCAGTATCATTCTTAGAAAACTAATGGGCCCCATTTAAACCCCTACATTCATGCCCCCTTCATTTCTTTTCTTGGAAGGTGACATTTTTAGTTGCCATCACCTCACTTAAACATGTTATTGAGCCCCACATTTTAACGTTAGAAGAACCCTTCTTTCAGCTACATAGAGACAGAGTGATTCTTCACACCAACCCTAAAAGTGGTTTCTCACTTTCACCTCAACCAATCAATTGAGTTACCAGTTATTTCCCACAGCCAGATTCTGTAGCAGAAAGAGCTCGTCATACATTAGATATTAGAAGAGCCCTTATGTTTTATATTGATAGAACCAAAACATCATAACAACAAAACTTATAGTTGCTTTCTCTCCTCCACATATAGGCAACCCTATATCCAAATCAGTTATAGCCAGATGGATAGTAAAATGCATTCAAGCTTGTTATGTTAAAGGCAAAAGACCTTTACCTACACCTCCCACAGCACACTCTACTTGGAAAAAGGGAGCATCCATGGCTAGTCTAGGAAACATTCCCATAGTGGACATATGTAAAGCAGCTGCATGGTCCACACCATGCACCTTAGCAAAACATTGTGTGGATGCCTTAGCATGCCGCCAGGCCAATGCAGGTCAGGAAGTGCTACGTACTATTTTTAAAACAACTGCAACACCCACAGGTTAGCCACCGTTTCTGAGGGGGACTTCTTTACAGTCTATGAGAAACATGTGTTCGGTGGCATGTGTAGCTGCAGATACACATGTTGTGCATTGTCCGCCGTCTGGTGTTGGGTCGGAGTGTTACAAGTTGTTTTTCTTCGAAGAAGTCTTTTCGAGTCACGAGACCGAGGGACTCCTCCTCCTTTGTTCCATTGCGCATGGGCGTCGACTCCATGTTAGATTGTTTTTTTTCCGCCATCGGGTCCGGACGTTTTCCTTTTCGCTCCGGGTTTCGGGACGGAAAGATAGTCATAACTTCGGAAAACTACGTCGGTATTGTTTCGTTCGGTATCGGGTTAGAATAGAATCGACACCGAATCGTGAAGAGCTCCGGTAGCCCTTCGGGGTAATTTCGATCCCCCGTCGGGGCATGGTCGGCCCGACCGCGTGTAAGATCGACACTGATGGAACGGACCCCGTTCCGATTCTGTCCTAAATGCCACAAAAAAATTCCATATACAGACCAACATTTGGTCTGTAACTTGTGCCTGTCGCCCGAGCACAAGGAAGAGACGTGTGAGGCCTGTCGTGCGTTTCGGTCCCGAAAAACGCTCCGTGACCGGCGAGCCAGAAGATTACAGATGGCGGCCACGCCGACAGGACAACGAGGGTTCGAGGAACAAGGAGAAGAAGAGGAAGCCTTCTCCATTCATGAATCGGACTCGGACGGATTCGACGTCGAAGAAACCGTGAGTAAGACGTCGAAGGAAGCACCACACAAGAAAACAAACAAGGCCCAGGGGATGCCACTGCCAACAGGCCATGGCTCAACCCATAAAGTAGGTGACCGACCATCGGCACCGAAAAAGGCCGAACCGGTGCCGAGATCGTCCGACTCGGGTCGAGACACAGGCACGCAGCAATCTCGGGACCGAGACACTGCTGCCGAAAAAGATGGACGCCGAGACAGCGGAACCGAAGCTGCTCGACGCAGAGACAGCGGCACCGAGGAGGATCGACGCCGAGAAGTCTCGACTCCGAAAAAGATAAAATTCTCCTCGGAGCCGAAAACAAGCAAAGACACAGTTTCGGTGCCAAAACGACTGGCAACCGAACCGACTGCCAGCTCTTATTCAGAGGAACAATCACTGTCCTCTCAAATGCGCAAGCACAGATGTGAGGAAGAGTTGCAGACCACTGACGTGGACCACACACAAAAGAGGATCTTCATACAAAGTGGGACAGGGAAAATCAGCACCCTTCCCCCAATCAGGACAAAAAGGAGACTCGAGTTCCAAACACAGGAACAAACACCACAAACAAAAGTGGTTAAAAAGGTAACCCCGCCACCCTCTCCTCCACCTGTAACTCATGTATCACCGGCACAGACTCCGTCACATTCACCGGCTCATACCACCATGAGCCAAGATGACCAAGATGCTTGGGACCTATACGACGCCCCAGTATCAGACAATAGTCCTGAGTCGTACCCTACCAAGCCCTCACCACCTGAGGACAGCACAGCGTATGCACAGGTGGTAGCTAGGGCAGCAGAGTTCCATAACGTGTCGTTACACGCAGAACCTGTCGAGGATGACTTCCTTTTCAACACCCTCTCTTTCACCCATAGCACCTACCAAAGCCTGCCTATGCTTCCAGGAATGCTAAGGCACGCAAAGCAGATCTTCAAAGAACCTGTCAAGAGTAGAGCGATAACTGCAAGGGTGGAGAAAAAATATAAAGCACCGCCCACGGACCCTACTTTTATCACCTCACAGCTGCCACCAGATTCAGTCGTGGTAGGGGCAGCTCGCAAGAGAGCCAACTCGCACACATCAGGCGAGGCACCACCTCCGGATAAGGAGAGCCGCAAGTTCGACGCGGCTGGGAAAAGGGTTGCAGTACAAGCTGCAAACCAGTGGCGCATCGCCAACTCTCAGGCGCTCCTAGCGCGATATGATAGAGCCCATTGGGACGAGATACAGCATCTCATCGAGCATCTACCCAAGGAATTTCAGAAACGGGCAAAACAAGTGGTTGAGTAGGGCCAAAACATCTCCAATAACCAAATATGCTCCTCTATGGACGCAGCGGACAGAGCTGCAAGAACAATAAATACCGCAGTAACCATTAGAAGGCACGCATGGTTGCGCACATCTGGCTTTAAACCGGAAATACAGCAAGCGGTGCTCAATATGCCGTTCAATGAACAACAATTGTTTGGACCCGAAGTCGACACGGCAATTGAGAAATTGAAAAAGGACACAGCCAAGGCCATGGGCGCACTCTATTCCCCACAGGGCAGAGGCACTTTCGGCACCTTCCGCAAAACAACCTTCAGAGGGGGGTTTCGGGGTCAAGCCACACAAGCCAGCACCTCACAATCTACACCGTCTACCTACCAGGGACAGTACCAAAGGGGAGGCTTTCGGGGCCAGTATAGAGGAGGACAATTCCCTAGAAACCGGGGAAAATTTCAAAGTCCAAAAACCCCTCCAACCAAACAGTGACTCACAAGTCACTCAACCCCTTCACACAACACCAGTGGGGGGAAGACTAAGTCAGTTTTACAAATCTTGGGAGGAGATAACAACAGACACTTGGGTCTTAGCAATTATCCGACATGGTTATTGCAAAGAATTTCTCCAACTCCCTCCAGATGTCCCACCAAAAACACAGAATATGTCAAAACAACATCTAGACCTTCTAGAACTAGAAGTTCAAGCATTACTGCAAAAGGACGCAATAGAATTGGTACCATGTACACAAAAAAAGACGGGAGTTTACTCACTGTACTTTCTAATACCAAAAAAGGACAAAACACTGAGAACAATTCTAGATCTCAGAACACTAAACACCTACATCAAATCAGACCACTTTCACATGGTCACGCTACAAGACGTGTTACCACTGCTAAAGCAACAAGACTACATGACAACCTTAGATCTAAAGGACGCGTATTTCCACATACCGATACATCCCTCGCACAGGAAATACCTAAGGTTCGTATTCAAGGGAATACATTACCAATTCAAAGTGTTGCCGTTCGGTATCACAACCGCACCAAGAGTATTTACAAAATGCCTAGCAGTAGTAGCTGCACACATCAGAAGGCAGCATATACACATATTCCCGTACCTAGACGATTGGCTAATCAAGACCAACTCCCTCACAAAGTGTTCACACCACACAGATTGTCATACAAACCCTCTACAAACTCGGTTTCTCCATCAACTATACAAAATCTCACATTCTGCCGTGCAAAACACAGCAATACTTAGGAGCGACAATCAACACAACAAAGGGAATAGCCACTCCAAGTCCACAAAGGGTTCAACATTTTCACAAGGTTATACAAGCCATGTATCCAACACAAAAGATACCGGCAAAGACGGTATTAAAACTCCTAGGCATGATGTCCTCATGCATAGCCATTGTCCCAAACGCAAGACTGCACATGAGGCCCTTACAACTGTGCCTCGCATCACAGTGGTCACATGCACAGGGTCACCTTCTAGATCTGGTGTTGATAGACCGCCAAACATACATCTCGCTTCTATGGTGGAACAGTATAAATTTAAACAAAGGGCGGCCTTTCCAAGACCCAGTGCCACAATACGTGATAACAACAGATGCTTCCATGACAGGGTGGGGAGCACACCTCAATCAACACAGCATCCAAGGACAATGGGACGTACATCAAACAAAGCTGCATATAAATCACCTCGAATTGTTAGCAGTATTCCTAGCTTTGAAAGCATTTCAACCCATCATAACCCACAAATACATTCTTGTCAAAACAGACAACATGACAACAATGTATTATCTAAACAAACAGGGGGGAACACACTCGACACAGCTGTGCCTCCTGGCACAAAAAATATGGCAATGGGCAATTCACAACCACATTCGCCTAATAGCACAATTTATTCCACGGATCCAAAATCAACTAGCAGACAATCTCTCTCGAGATCACCAACAGGTCCACGAATGGGAGATTCACCCCCAAATTCTAAACACTTACTTCAAAATTTGGGGGACACCTCAAATAGACCTATTTGCAACAAAGGAGAACGCAAAATGCCAAAACTTCGCATCCAGGTACCCACACAGGCAGTCTCAAGGCAATGCTCTATGGATGAACTGGTCAGGGATATTTGCGTACGCTTTTCCCCCTCTCCCTCTCCTTCCATATCTAGTAAACAAATTGAGTCAAAACAAACTCAAACTCATACTAATAGCACCAACATGGGCAAGACAACCTTGGTACACAACACTACTAGACCTGTCAGTAGTACCCCATGTCAGGTTGCCCAACAGACCAGATCTGTTAACACAACACAAACAACAGATCAGGCATCCAAACCCAGCATCGCTGAATCTAGCAATCTGGCTCCTGAGATCCTAGAATTCGGACATTTAAACCTCACCCAAGAATGTATGGAAGTCATAAAACAAGCTAGAAGACCATCCACTAGACACTGCTATGCAAGCAAATGGAAAAGATGTGTTTGCTACTGCCATAATAATCAAGTTCACCCATTACATGCATCTCCAAAGGATATAGTGGGATACTTGCTACATTTACAAAAATCAAATCTAGCCTTCTCTTCCATAAAGATACACCTTGCAGCAATATCTGCATACCTGCAAATTATCCATTCAACTTCACTATTTAGGATACCTGTCATTAAAGCGTTTATGGAAGGCCTGAAAAGAATTATACCACCAAGAACACCACCTGTTCCTTCATGGAACCTCAACATCGTCTTAACAAGACTCATGGGCCCACCTTTTGAACCCATGCACTCTTGCGAAATGCAATTCTTAACGTGGAAGGTTGCATTTCTCATTGCCATCACATCTCTAAGAAGAGTAAGTGAAATTCAGGCGTTTACTATACAAGAACCTTTTATTCAAATACACAAAAATAAGGTGGTCCTAAGAACCAATCCAAAATTTTTACCAAAAGTTATTTCACCGTTCCACTTAAATCAAACGGTAGAACTACCAGTGTTCTTCCCACAGCCAAACTCAGTAGCTGAAAGGGCACTACATACATTAGACATCAGAAGAGCACTAATGTAATACATTGACAGAACAAAAGAAATTAGAAAAACAAAACAACTGTTTATTGCATTTCAAAAACCTCATATAGGAAACCCAATATCAAAACAGGGTATAGCCAGATGGATAGTTAAGTGCATCCAAACCTGCTACCTTAAAGCAAAGAGAGAACTGCCCATTACACCAAGGGCACATTCAACCAGAAAGAAAGGCGCTACCATGGCCTTCCTAGGAAACATTCCAATGAACGAGATATGTAAGGCAGCCACATGGTCTACGCCTTACACATTTACTAAGCACTACTGTGTAGACGTGCTATCCGCACAACAAGCCACAGTAGGTCAAGCCGTACTAAGAACTTTATTTCAGACTACTTCCACTCCTACAGGCTGAGCCACCGCTTTTGGGGAGATAACTGCTTACTAGTCTATGCACAACATGTGTATCTGCAGCTACACATGCCACCGAACTGAAAATGTCACTTACCCAGTGTACATCTGTTCGTGGCATTAGTCGCTGCAGATTCACATGTGCCCACCCGCCTCCCCGGGAGCCTGTAGCCGTTTGGAAGTTATCTTCAACATTTGTATATTTGTAAATATATTACTTAAACCTTATTTGGTACATACTTATTCATTCCATTGCATGGGCACTATTACTAACATACACAACTCCTACATCACCCTCTGCGGGGAAAACAATCTAACATGGAGTCGACGCCCATGCGCAATGGAACAAAGGAGGAGGAGTCCCTCGGTCTCGTGACTCGAAAAGACTTCTTCGAAGAAAAACAACTTGTAACACTCCGACCCAACACCAGACGGCGGACTATGCACAACATGTGAATCTTCAGCGACTAATGCCACGAACAGATGTACACTGGGTAAGTGACATTTTCATTATCTACAGCCACATGTCTCAAACTGAATATGCTACTTACCCAATAAGCATCTGTTCCTGGCATGTAGTGCTGTAGAATCACATGCACTCACCCTCCTCCCTGGACACCAGTGGTCGTTGCAGTTTATTCTACTCTTTCACTCATAGACATCTCATAACTTACACTTACTCAACACTCCAGCCTCACCTTCCTGCGGGAACACAATCTAACAATGGAGTTGATGCCCAGTGCTAGTAACACCGACAAGGAGGAGTCAGTCTAGCTTGTGACACGAAAGACTTTCTTCAGAAAAAAACAATCTGCACACATCCCGACCCAACATTAGATAACAGGAGTATGTAGGGCATGTGAAGCTACAGCACTACATGCCACAAACAGATGCTTACAGATTATTGTTTTAAATTGTTTTTCGAGATAATGCAAATTGGAGGTATGATGCGTTTCTAAATTCCCCATGACTTTCCCAGAATCTCGGAGCTTGCCTAAGTGAGTTGGGTATGTTCTCGGCGTTTTAGCATGTGTGGTGTAGAATTTGCGCTTGCTCAGCTTATGCCTATTACAGGTGATTTGTGAAGTTTGTGTGCGTTTAGGCCAGGTAATGTTGTTTTAGTAGGAGTGGGCGTACTCTGCAGTATGAGAGTAGGGAAGTCGCGAACTTCATTTCTGCCGCTTTGTGCTCCAAGATTATCCACGTGGTTGTTGGTGATGCACGGACCCATCGTGGTCTAAGACTCCGGAGTATACTGACAAGTGTAGGAGACACTTGGGTTTATGTTGTAATTTGTGCAGTTTAATAAGTCATTCTGGCGTGGTTGACAAGTCGAGTTTGAGTCAAATTGTGTGAGTGAAACCTTCGATGGAGATTTGCAAAGTTCTAAAGTGCACTAGAACAAACCGTTGACAAGTCGAGAGGAGGATTTGCGGGTCAAATTCTGCTTGCGAGTGCGGGAGCTGAGAAGGAGAGAGTAGCGGCCGAGGCTTCAAGTGAAATCTCTGTAAAGTTCTGAAGCGAATGTGTTACCCTTCCTGTAGTAAACCGCCAAATTTGTGGTTTTTGTGGTTAAAGGTGCTCCCAATATAGTGCATTAGTTTTGTGTGAGGGGGACAAGCCGCAAGACTTTGTCAGCTGCAGTATGTGCGAGTTTGACGTCAGTGGTGCCGCGCTGGGATAGGTCAGTTGCCAAGAGTGGTCGTGCATGGATTGGCAGCCATCTGTAAGAGGCAATAGGTGGAGAAAGGTGGGTGAAGAGTGTTCTGGGAATTAAAGTCACTTCCTGATTAGATTCTAAACAAAATAAAAGACGCAAAAATGATGTTTTTCAAGGCTTTAAAGAGTGCTTTAAAAGGAGATGCATATATTATGGCGAGTGAAGGGGAGCCTACACCGCCTGAGGGTACTCCAGCTTATATCGTAATGGAGGAAAAGGGAGTCGCGCCATGTCTTTGGATGAAGCAGTGGTGCAAATTAACAGAGAAGGAGGGATGTTTCGCGTTTCCGGAGCATGGAACGTTTAATACAAGAATTTTAGAGAATTTGAGGTGGATGTTAAGTGTACAAAAGCCTCCTCCGAGACCAGCTCAGTATGAGGCATTAGCAATCTGGGATTTAATGGCCAAATGACAAAGACAGCAGAAATTTGAAAGGAGAATGAAAAGGGCAGAAAAGACTTTAGCCGAGGCTAGATGGGACAATGATAGCAGGATGTGGAGAAGGGGAATATTCAATGGACTTAAATTGTTCCCAGCAATAACTCAAGAAGATGAGACACAGGGAAAGAAAGCCACCTGTAAGACAGACAAGGGCTCTAGTAAGCCAAAAGAGACTCAGAGGTCTTGGACAGATAAAGATGACTCAGAGGATGAAGAGTTTCTTAATCAGTTGTTACATGATCGCCCACCACCATATGCCATAAATGATAATGCACAGGGCACTAGTATGAATTCAGAAAACCAGGCACAGAGTAATGGCGTCTCAAGTACTGTGCAGACAAGTGATACTGTTTTGATACAGAATGGTGTTAGTGTACCCACTGCGCCAGACACACAGATACAGTTGCAGCCACCACAGATTCAAAGGATTTATCCAGCTGTCCCAGTACTAGAGACAACTACAAGTCTGATGGTGCCGCCTAATCCAATATATACGAGACCGACGCTAGTGCAGATTGAGCTAACTCTGCAATTGCTGCCCTAGCCGCAGCAACAGCTGGTTCCGAGTTACAATGCAGTCGCAGGACCGCAGTCAGTAGCTACAGCACCAATGATGAATCAAGCTATGGGAGTTAACGCTCCCCAGGGTTTGGGACTTGGGCAGTCACCAGCTGCTATATCATTGCCTATTACTGTTGGGCCGCCAGTACCGCTGTATGAGCAGGGTAAGCCTGGCGTGTGTGATCAGGGAGTAATGACCCAAGAGGCAATAAGAGGAGGGTTCACAGGAACTCCCCAAGTAATGACACCAAGAGAACAGAAAGCAGAAGGACTCAGGTCTTTGTTAGACCTTAGTCCGATTGGGGCTCCTTTGGAGACAATGAGGCAAGCAGGATTAGGTGTGCTAACCCCACAGGCAATGAGTACAAATACAACACAGACACCATTGATGCAGTCAGGAAACATTTTGTTGCAAGGCTTTTCCGCGCAACAGTTGAATGAGTGGTTAGAAAAGCTCAACAATTCGCAGACTGCTGCGGCGACCGCAGAGAGGTCAGAGAGGGATGAATACTTACATTTTGTAAGACTGGGTGTAGAAGCCATGAAGCTGGCTTTAAGGAACAATGGGGGTGAACAGATTAGAGTCCTATACGGAAGCAGAATTGAGGTATCTGTGCCCTAAAATCACTAAAGAAGTGGGCAAGGTGCATCAGAGGTTGGCAAACCTGGCAGACAAATACGGCATAGATATTGAGAGTACTAAACATTTGAAAAGAAGCTACAGATTAGACTTTGATTCTAAAGATTTTGATCACATGAGATCTACCAGAATGAAAGCGCATCATAAAGAAATACTGCAAAGTGCGCAAATCTGGGGAGCCCTAGAGAAGTGGGAAGGCAGATGGGCAAAGAAAAGAGATAAGGAGAAAAGCGATGGTCCGGAACCAAAGCAGGCTAAAGCTGCACCGGACACGGGGACAATAAAATTTTTACCAATGAGAGAAACAGCCGGAGGAGTTCTAGTCCATGTACCGTGGTCTAGGGGAGACGTCCTGTCATTCACAAATGATTATCCCAGGTAGAGGGAGAAGCCGATAGAATGGTACCAGCAGACAGATAGGTTTGTGAAGCTTGCGAAATGTCTTTGGGATGACTTGAATACCCTGTTTGAGATTATAGTTCCACCCGATTTATGGCTTGAGTGCAAGAGAGGTGTGGACTGGCCGACACAGGAGCCGGCAAGGGATAAGGTGACTGGAGCACCATCTGAAGAGGTAATGAAGTATTATCAAAAAGTGATTGAGTTTTTGAAGCAGAAAGTGTCGCCGAAAGAGTCGATTCATGCCTACTATGAGAGACTGTTGAAAGCGTTCAAACATTACAGTGGCACCGAGGTCATTGAGCCGAAAGACCTGAATCATCTTGTGTTCAGATTTGTTGAAGGGTTGAGACCAGAGATTAGTCAGATGATTAAGAACCATTTGATCTGTTGGCAAGCAAAGCCGATTGATGAGGTGTTGCAGTGTGCAAAATACTGTAGTGACGAGATTGAGTTGAAGCAGAGAAAATTGAAGGAGAAGGTGATTGTGATACAGATTAAGGCAGCGTAAGCAGGGATGCAGGGAAATGGAGTACAGCAGGTGATACAGCAGCAACTGCAAAGAAATGGCATGTTTCAGGCACAACCAAGAGGTCGAGGTCGAAGAGGTTTTATGAACCGCGGTTCAGACTTGAATACTGTTGTAGTTCAAAATGATGTGCAGGGGATGAAAAAGGTGTCACCATGTCACGCGTGTGGGGGCGTCGGGCATTGGAAGCGGGAATGCCCAATGGTGGTGCAGGATGGTGTTCAACAAAGCAATGATGTTGGTACCTTTCAAAATGTGAGGGGCCCAAAGTTGAGGGGCCAGAATCAGAACTTCCAGAATAACATGGTTCAGATGCAGGGGTCACAGCCCATGCAGCAAATGCAAATTCTGCGTGTTCAACCAGCACAAATGCAGCAGATACAGCAGATTCCCATGGTACCTAGTCAGAAAATGCAATTACCATTAGCTCCAATGGAACAGCAACAGGTGATGCTTCAACAGGTCACAGGCCAAACGATGAGTCAAAATAACACAGTACAGCAGTTCCCATTGCGTGGTGAGGATGGAATAAACGATGAATGGTTGAATGATTGTTCAGACAGTGAGGAGTGCAGGCTTGCAGCGTCCCTAGAGGTAGATCAGAGGGGTCCCTATGTAGAGGGAAAGGTGATGGGTCACAAGGTTTCATTCCCAGTCGATACAGGAGCTACACGCTCTACAGTCAGAAGTGCAGAGGTTCTGAAATTGCCACTTTCGGGACGTACCATAAGGGTGGTAGGAGTAGCAAATCAGTTCCTGACAAATCCGATTACAGATCCGGTCCAAGTTGAGATTGGCAACTTCCAGGGATTACACAAATTCGTAGTCTGTGATTCAAGTGCCGTATCCCTACTGGGAAGAGACTTATTGTGCAAAACGAGGTGTCCAATTACCTGTTCCAACGAAGGGATTGAGGTGCAGACAAACAGTGATGATGAAGGGGACGATGGTCAGTTTCCAGAATTAGAGATGGATATGAAGAATACCCTTTGATAACCTTAGTCCCGATGCTTACAGTGACTGACTTACCACCTGAGCTGCAGGGAACAGTGACAGAAAAAGGGTGGGACCTGACAGGAAAAGAAGTGGGATTGATAAAGGGAGTAGAACCGGTTAAAGTGCAGGTAAAGCGAAATGCAGTGTTCCCCCAGGTACCGCAGTATCACATGGCACAAGATGTTTTCATTCAGGTAGCACAGATAATTGCGCATTTTATGAAGCAAGGAGTTTTAAAAGAAGTGCTGAGTAGCCTGTGTAATTCACCAATAATGGGTCTGAAAAAGCCTTGTGGGAAGGTTCGAATTGTGCAGGATTTGAGAAAAATAAATGAGATTGTGGTAAAATGTTGCCCCATAGTGCCAAATCCAGCAGTGATTATGTTTCAGGTTCCATCTGATGCAAAATGGTTCACAGTTGTGGACCTGTCTCAAGCATTCTTTTCGGTGCCTCTTCATGAGGACAGCCAATTTCTCTTCAGTTTCAAATTCCTGGATAAGGTGTACAGTTGGTGCAGAATTCCTCAAGGTTTTTCTGAGTCACCATCCATCTTCAATCAGATACTGAAAAGGGATTTGGAGTCATTAGAACTGCCTTTCAGTTCAACTCTAGTACAGTACATTGATGATTTGTTAATTGCATCCAGAACAAAAGATGGCTGCTGGTATGACAAAATTGCCTTGCTGAACCATTTGGGAAAGAATGGACATGAAGTGTCCCCAAAGAAGCTGCAATACTGTCAGGGAGAGGTGAAGTACTTAGGTCACTTGGTTGAGAAAGGGTTGAGAAAAATATCCAAAGAAAGAGTGACAGCCATTCTGCAGATGAATCCCCCTACAACAAAAAGAGATGTTAGGATGTTTTGGGGAATGGTGGGCTACTGTCGCCAGTGGATTCCCAACTTCTCGATTATCTCTAAACCATTGGTGAAGTTGACAGGTAAGGAAGTTCAGGATCACCCGGTTACCATAACCATGTCAGAGAAAGAGATGAAGGCATTCATGGAATTGAGGGAAAGCATGTGCAGGGCACCAGCTTTAGGTATGCCGGATTACAAAAAGCCTTTTCTACTGTTTTGTCATAAACATGATGCTTGTTCTTCGTCTGTTTTAACACAGGTCCATGGAGGTGATGGGACATCCCTTAACAGTAACTGTTCCACATTCAGTTGAAATCCTGTTAACCCGAACCAAGACGCAGCACATGACAAATGCTAGGTTGACTAGATACAAGACAATCACACTGGGGTCACCTAATGTTTCCCTTAAGAGATGTACTGTATTGAACCTGGCAACTTTACTTCCTAATGATAATGCAGACATTGAAAATGCAGAGGAAGTAGAACATGATTGTCGTGAGGTAACAGAACTATACACCAAACCAAGACCTGACATTAAAGATACACAATTGGAAGAAAATGATTACATTATGTTTGGTGATGGTTCATGCTTGAGAGACTCAGTGGGAATACTGAGAGCCGGATGTACAATCACCGGTATTTTAGAAGCTTCCTGGCTCGGAAGAATATACTCTTCTCAAGTGGCTGAATTAATTGCCCTTACTAAAGCATGCCACACAGCTGAAAACCTAAAAGTCACTATCTATACTGACAGCAGATACGGAATTGGAATTGTACATGATTTCGGCCAATTATGGTCACAGAGGGGTTTCATGATCTCTTCTGGTTCACCAGTGAAAAATGGCAATAAGATTAAGGACTTGTTGCATGCGATTCAGTTACCTCTTGAAATTGCTGTGGTGAAATGCAATGCTCGTGTTAAGTCGAAAGACTTTGTGTCAATGGGAAATGGATATGCAGATCAAGTCGCAAGGTTTTGTGCATTGAACTGTATATCGTTTCGAGATCAGTGGGAATTGTTACCTGAAACTGAAAATGAAACATGTTTGAACTTTGCATTAGGGGTGGTTGACACATTAGATGATCTAAAATCACTGCAGGGACGTGCTAGCAAGGAGGAGAAACGCTCTTGGCAGAGAATGCAATGTGTACAGAGGTCTGACAACTTAGGGTCTCAGAGGCGGGAAAAATGGTTTTGCCAAACAGTCTTTTGTCACAGTTTGCAAGGTTTTACCATGGACCGGCACATGTTGGGAGAGACGCAATGATCAGGTTGTTCAAAATCGATTGGTTCAATCCAAAATTCAGACAAGCAGCAGAGGTTATCTGTCACAGGTGCATCATCTGTCAGCAGATGAATGCAGGAAAAGGGACTGTGGTGAATATGAGCCACGTTGGGAGAGCTGGTGGTCCATTTAGCAGGATGCAGATGGATTTCATTGAGATGCCTGTGTGTGGAGGCCTGAGGTACGTGTTGGTGATTGTGTGCATTTTCAGTCACTGGATTGAAGCTTACCCTACACGTAGGAATGACAGTCTCACAGTAGCAAAACTGCTGCTTAGGGAGTTGATACCACGTTTCAGATTCCCAATCTCTTTTGAATCAGATAGGGGCAGACACTTTGACAACGAGGTGATTAAGCTCTTGTGTGCCGCATTAAACATTGAACAGAAGCTGCATTGTAGTTATCGCCCTGAAGCATCAGGGTTAGTGGAACAGATGAATTGTACCTTGAAGTCAAGAATGGCAAAAATGTGCGCAGCTACCAATTTGAAGTGGCAAGATGCATTGCCCTTAGTGCTGATGTCAATGAGAAACACACCTGATAAGAAAACAGGACTATTCCCACACAAGATTCTAATGGGCCGAGCTATGCGATTTCCCGCAGTGCCGGCAAATGCTCTTGTGAATATCACAGATGATATGGTGTTGGACTACTGCAAGGGTCTGGCTGATGTGGTCCGCTCTTTTTCTCACCAGGTGGAGGCTACCACATTGCCACCGATAAGTGATCCAGGTCACACCATGAAAGCCGCTGACTGGGATTGTTGTCAAGAAACACATGAGGAAGTCGTGCTTGGAGCCGCGGTGGAAGGGGCCATATCAAGTAATACTGACAACAACTACTGTTGTGAAATGTGCAGGCCTTCCGAATTGGATACATGCCAGTCACACAAAGAAGGTGACGTGTTCGACTGATGAGGAACTTGAAGTGTCCAAAACAACAGCTGCAGAGAAGGAAGTCTCAGGGCCAGAGAGTATTCAAAGGGGAACTGAGACTGAAGGAGAGCCTGCTGAGGACCGCTTAGTCACTCAAAGTGAGTTCGAGAGGGTTGAGTGAGCCTATCTCAGTTGAGGTAACAGCGGAACCGACACAAAGAAAGGTTCTCCCAGAAGCAGACGGATACAGGTTTGAAGTTGAGCCTGTATCAGACCCTGAAGGCGAAGGGGAAGAGGCAGAGGGAGGCCAAGGTACTCTGTCTCCTCCTGAGCCGCTTGAAGGTCCATCAAGAGAAAACATCATAGCACAAGAAGAGGGCGCTGTTCAACGTCCTGAAAGGCCAAGCAGAAAGAAAACACATAAAGGGGATAACTGGCCAAAGCCACAAGCTGCAGGAGAAAAGTGGTCCCTTGTGATACAATAGAGGAAGAAGTTGACACAGCCAGAAAAGAGGATCTCAGTGAAGGAGAGTTGCAAGGTGAACATAAACTGAAAAGAAAGAGAATCGAAAAACAGAAGGTACGTAGGTCCTGAATGGGCGTATGCAACATCAGCTGAATGGCAACAAGAATTCTTGGCATTCTGTTTTGATCGAGAGGTACCAGGTCAATACTACGGCACCTGAATTCAACTCTAGAAAGAGACTGTGTTAAATTTAAATTGAAAATTAAGAGCTGAGAAGAGAGACTGAAAAATTACCGGATGTGACACTGATAACCTGAATTGACTCTGAAAAACCAATTATGACAAGCCGCTAACCTGATTTGACAAAAGGGTTCTGGAGTGAGTGAAACGCTGTAAATATTCACAGAGAGAATGAGAGACTTTGCATTGAAAAAATAAAAAAAAAGCTTTTTATCATCCTCAAGTTGATTGTTTGTTTTGAATTATTCTGCTGCCTGATTCTTTATAGATCGTGGGTTACGCTAGAGGTAATAGCAAAAAGAGTAGAATGTGTGGTTGGTTGAGTGCTATTTTAGGTATTGTTTGTGCAGTATTAATTATAGGTGTGATTGTGGGAATGCCATGGATGGATAAGAAAGTGACTAACAATGCTTCAAATCCTGAGACTGCTACACTAACACCATGGGAGAAGTTTGAGAAGGATGCAAAATACTTGCATGGGGAAACTAATCCAAAAGGGGAACTCTGTACTAATGTCTTCTATTGCTTGCTGAATTAGTATGTTGACACAATGGATGTGAAGAATTGTTATGTGTGCACAAAGATTCCTTCATCAGTACAAGAAGGGGTTACTTACCATAGTCTGCCATTAACTTATGGGATAAGCTGTAGTTTGCCGTTAACAAGATTCTATGATCAAGAACATGTGCAATACTTCTACTCTAACTTAGATGTAGTGTTTTCCTTTGTGCCTGTGATTGAGTTTCTAAACAAATTAGCTAAAGAACACAGCATAAAATTAGTTAGGGGTTTCTTTGAGCCGACACTGACATTTGGAACAGCTCATGCGCACCGCAATAATCTAACCTCCTTACTAACACCTGTAGAGAAGAGCTTCTTAGATCACACTGATAGACGAAAGGCATTAAAGGAAAGGCTAGAAAAGGGATTAGAAAAACGCATGCTTGCAAATGATTATGCTTACACCGCAATAAAGACAGAGGGCAAATTAGCTATAGATGCATTACATGTAGGTAGGCTTTGTATATATAGGCCAAAATCGGAGCATGACACTTTATTTGTGGTAACGAGTGAATGCAGGCATGTGTTTTTTTTTCAGAGCAAATGGACATTCATGTTAAATGGACAGGATCCAGCAATTCCTGGGATCTATTATATATGTGGACTAAATGCTTATTACCGTCTTCCTAAAGGATGGTATGGGACATGTTATTTGGGAATAGTTTTCCCAAAGATTTACCAGATTGATGACTTAAAGAAAATTCCTAAAATGTCTGAATTACAACATGCTAGACAAAAGAGAGACTGCTGTCGTTGGTGACATATTTGGAGCCATAATTCCTTCAGTAGGGGTTATCTTAAACTCCATAATGATTCGAAAGCTGTCTACTATTGTGGATGACATGCTGACAAATTTCACAGGGGCTATACTCCTGATGGATACTGAACTTGCTGCGGACAGAGCTATGACTCTTCAAAACCGGCTTCCTTTAGACATTCGTTTAGCAAAGATAGGCGGAGTCTGTAAGATGCTTAATGAGCACCATTGTTGTGCATTCATAACAGATAACAGCAAAAAGATTAGAGGTATGCTTACTAACCTAACAAGAGATAGTGCAGATTTGGAAGAGCTAAAGGAACCTGGAGTTTGGGAGAAAGTTGGGAGAGGAATTGCCAGAGTAGGGAATTGGTTTAGTAATATTTGGAATGGGGTTCTTGCAAAAATATTAGGGGGTCTATTAATTGTCCTGATTTGTTTATTGGGATTATGGTTATCATGCAGAATAAATGAAAGAATTAAAAGAAATCTGACAAAACGAAGTAAAAGAAATGAAAAAAACGAAAGGGAGAAAATGTTCAATGAAATTTGGGAAAGCTCACACAAAGGGCAAGATGTTGAAATGCGCATAATGCGAAAAGTGAAAGGTTGAAAAGGGAAAGGTTTGTGTGATGACAAGTGTCATCAGAGGAGGGACTGAGAGAGCGTAGCTTATATTATTAATATTAACATGAAATGACTATAAACTAATGTGTAATAATGCTGCATAGAAAATGTATTAATGTTTTGTTAAATGCGTGCTTGAAAACGTGCCCACGGGGAGCTGAATAAGTTTTATTAAAATGTGATTTTGCATTACTATTGAAACCCTATATGCTAAAGTTTTGCTTAGGCCTTAGCACGAGTCGAGGCCTAGCTGCCTGACTCTCATATTGAATGTGTTTTTCTAACGTGCAGTATGATGACTTGCTGAAGGACATGAACTCTTGTTTTTCTTCAAAGCTAGAAGCTGAATGTAACTGTAGTAGATCCGTTCTCATGAAATTCGACTTGCTTGTTAGAAACATTTTAGCTGAATGCAACACTGTAGATCACTCGTAGGTACAAGGTCGCCTAAACCGGTACAGACAATGGAGCCACTGACTGAAGATGTGCAAAGGACCACGAGAGGATGAAATCATACCGGACATTCCACCCGCTAAAGACGTCAATCATAAGGACCAATAAAATACGTGAGAACTGTTAAGGGTGACAAATTCGAAGAGCTAATTTGAAGACAATTGGTTAAAGATAGTGGGGTGCAACCCCTTGTCCAACCAAATTCTAGGGGAATGTACAACGAAAATGGGATAAAAACCCTTGACACCAGGAAGTAAATTAGACTGGAGAGACTAGAGAATAGGAGACTAGGAGAGGTGGAGATGCTGATGCGATTTGCTATGACCCAGACACTTTGTCACTCTGCATAGAGATTTTGCTGTTTGGTTCTTAAAACCATTCTTGCCTTATATTGCCCATTTACACTTTACCTCCTTATGAGGGAAGTGCCCCTTTACCCGACTTGCTGAATCCCTGGCTGATGGCGAATCAACTGCTGTCCTGAGGACAAAGACTGAACCTGAGTGCTGACCTAATACGGAGGGTAACTATATGACAATGAAATTGTGATTGCCTGTTTGCTTTTCCTTTCTAGGTACCAACTGCTTCTCTTTTGACAGGGACCATAGTTAGATGTTTTCCAAATTGGTGTTGCTAAATTGTTTTGCATGAAGTCCAACATGCCAATGCTAATTCAAGGTTAGTTAAGAGGGTTCACTAAAACTGACGCAAATAGACAAATGACTGAATCTATGCTTCGTTGAATAATGCGCTAATAATAATACTCTGCTAAGGATAACCTATGTTGATGCCGTGTTATGTTCTAATGTTCGTGATTCTTGCTTTGATGAAATCTTATCAGAGTTGTCATATTGTGACTATGCTAATGTGCTTCTTGGTTTTGAGATTAATAAACTTGCTAGTAGAATTGTAATCAATAGGGAATAAATATCACAAAACACAAACTAAACTGGTGTGGTTATTCATGACTGCAAGGTCATGGTGGTTTCTGAGTTTCATTAGTGTCTCTGACTAAATTGAATTGTCTTATTCTGGTAAATATTGATGACGTTATTGACATATTGATTGACATGCTGATTAGTTATCTCGTCCTAAGGTGTCTTCAATCAGGGTCAAAAGATGAATTGGCCTAAAACGAGTCCCAAAGTGAGTAAATTAGTCATAAAGGGACGCGTTAACAATGGCATCTTCCCAACCCATCAGCAGCACTAGTTTTATGTTTCTTTTTTATTTAATTTGTTATTAAAAGTGAAGACGTACGTCTCTAGCTCCCTTATTACATACAAATCAGCACAGTTTTGTATGTATTAAAGGTCTGTAATCCCCTACTAAAGTCAGGCTACCCTTCCCTTGAAAGGTATTGCAGTGTGAGCTGCAATGACTGTTGTGGTATTTTTAGCACTTGGTACAGTTAAGATTCTGAATAAACATTTTACAGGATGAAACTCTTCTACATGCACATACTGTGCTTTATTCTGCCATGTAGTGGTTGTGCTTGGAAGTGTTTATTTACACAGCTTTTCCCCTTGGTGTAGATCTAAGTGGAACCTGTATAACTCCCTGACATTGGCCATAAGCCCACAATGGCTCGCAATGTAACCTCCATTTTAGATTCTTGGGTTTTCTGAGTGGTGGCTTTGGAGGTGCGCCACAGCTTCCATCAAGCAATTGCTGGGAAGGAAAGGAATCGCCAACAATCTGTGTAAATTCGGATTGGCGTTGACACTGATTCATAGATTCAGGTTTTCCCCGAGGTCTTTGATGTAGTCGGAGAATCGTTAATTATTGCTGTTGATGTCCCTGAGACTTCAATGTCATTTTGTAGTATGACCACAGTCTTTGTTTTGTCGTTATTGCCTCCAAACGTTTGCTTTTAACGATAAACCCAGTATGCATGTTCTATCTCCCAACAAACCATACCTGGGAGGACCAATGGGCTTTTCTCTTGTCAAGTGAAAACCCTAGTTCTCAAAGCATAGGATGTTGTTGGCATAGTGGGCTACAGCAGGCATCTCTGGGCAGCCAGCAAGCACTTAAGAAGAAAAGTGCTTCATCAGTTTAGAAGATTGTGTATTTTAGAGGAAGAAGGATTTAGAGACCCCTGAGGAGGCTGCCAGAGAACATAAGTATTTTAACATCAAGGGCGTTTTGCCACATAGAGTCAAGGATAATAGATTGTCTCATTCGAGAAGGTCCAACCTTACATCTACATTGATACAACTAAACCAGTTTCGGAACCATCAAAATTTAGAGTATCCCGTTCTTCAGTAAAAGTTAAAAAAAAAAAAAAAAAAAAAAACCCTAAAGAAACAAAAGAGCCACATAGAGAATAATACTGATGCTGTAAAAGAGGGCAATCGTTGATGTTGTCGGAAATTCCCATTCTTCCTGGTCCAAACTCAAGGCTTGGCTTCAGAAAATGATTGTGCTTGAATGGGAAAAGAAAAGCAAACAACCTTGAAAGAAAAACAGTAAAGAAACAAGAAATGTAGTGGTGTCACCCTTCTCACATGCTGAGAAAAAGAGGACAGTAGTCAAGATAGAAAATGTCATTAAAAGTTTTTTCAGGACGCCATAGCTTAACAAAATATCACTAGGCCATTAGGACTAAGAAGACAAAGGAAGGAGACAGAACAAACTAAACATCCAGACAAGAAAGTCCTACACATTTCTGAGTTTGAACATGAAACTTGAGAGGAGAGGATGGAGAGAGATTGTAGATTCAACTGTTGCACCAGGAAGCAGATGTACAAGAAACTGTTTGATGTCCAGGAAGAAGAGCCTCTATGGGAAAATTGGATAATAAAATAAAAAAATTCTGAGCTGATGCTTTTGGGGTGCAAGTGCCAATGGAACATGAATCTTATTGGAGGTTCACAATCATCTCCGTGGGAAGAATCAAAACCTACCTATTGTACAAGATATCGTGTAGTAGAAAGGTGTTCTCCTCTAAGGTATTTATTCCAAGGTTTGAGAAAAAGTCTAAAGCATTGCTGCAGGATCCACAGTGCATTAAATCTGACATGGAACCCGCTTGACTGATAGTGTCTAGTGCAAAGATTAATGTACAATCTCCAGCAAGACGGGGTCCTCCACTAAGCAAAGAAAGCAAGAGGTATGAGTCAATTTGGAGGGACATGGAGAACACTATAGCAACTAATTGTTGTACAGCTAATTCAAATGCCTTGCTCAATAGATATGCTCAACAGAAATGGGAGGACATTGACGTTTAGTAAAACCTCTACCAGAAGAGTTCAGGAAGAGAAGATAACCATTGCCAACTAATAACTAAAGTCAGCATTGGACTCAGCAGACAATGCAAGCAGAGAACTCTCCAGAGGGACAGTGCTGTGAAAATCCTAAAACGCAAACTTAACATAATATGCATATCTTTAACAGGAAATGATAATTTGGCCAAGAGATTGGACATTCTTTGGAAAATATGAAAAAGGCAAATGAAACTGCAGGGGTGATGGGAACTTCAGTGAGGTGCACATTCAAAAGAAAAAGCCACCTAAAATAGGAGAATAAAGGGCAGGCAGCTGTATACAACACAGTTTCAAAGATTAGTTACATGGAAGAAATTTAGCCATTTCACAATGGCAGCAATCCTATCAAGGCAAGCCTGCTTTTTGTGGAAGGTAGAAAACTAGGGTCAGATCTTAAGAGGTTCTGCTTCCAACTCAAAATGACTCTCGATTACACTGCCTGGTTCACTAAGCACCAGCAAGGTGTACAGTTATGTGCTTTATCAACTCCTGGCATTTCATAAGGACAGACAACTGGGTGCTCAACCTAATCCGACATTGCTACTGTTTATGGAGTTGATAAGGAAATCACCAACAGTCAAGTAAGAACAGATAAACATTCTTCAACAAGAGATTGCTTTGGAAAGGAATGATAGAAAAGTTTCCAATAAAGGACAGAGACAATGAAGTATTCTCTGCATATTTCATGATATCAAAACAAGATTTAACATTACAACCTGTACTAGACCTACAGTTTGTAATCAGAGTCATAAAAATTCTAGATGACTACTCTCCAAGAGGTTTTTGCAGTACTGCTGTATTCCAAGACTACTTAGCGACAGTACATCTCAAAGATACCCACACACCCATAAATCTAGCACACCAGCAGTATCTCAGGCTTGTGATGATGGAGGAATATTACCAGTTCAAGGTGTTAGCATTTGGTTTAAAGTCTTTGCCAAAGTGTTGATGAATACAGATGGTGGCAATGGCTCACCCAATAATGGAAGCCATGCATGTTTATCATTATCTGGGCGATTGGCTGGAGAAGTCGAATACGTTTCAGCACTGCAAACTGAACTTAAAGGCTGTGGTAGTCCTGCTACATCAGCAGGCTATGTAGTCAATTAGATCTCGTTTTCCCATTTACCAGAAAAGAAGAAAACTTTTTGGAGGCAGAATTAGACACAGGTAGGCAGCAGCCGGATCAACAGTGAGAAGGATGCAAGCATTGCATGAGTTCTCCTTTACCGCAGACTGCTCAGTGTCCAACAAGGTGAATGGTTATGAAGCTGTTGAGGATGATAGCTGTTTGCATACATTTGATTCCAAATGTACACCTGCACATGAGACAATACAAGAATGGTGGGCCAATCAGTTGTCTCAAATGCAAGTGGACTGGGAAGATCTAATTGTTGCAACTGCCAAGATCAGCATGGAGATAAAGTGGTGGAACGAAGAATATATGTTGACAGTCAGTTTTTTCAGAACTCTGATCTGCAGACCATCATTACAAATCATGTAGGATGGAGTGTACACACGAGCGAACTCAAATTAGGAAGGCTATGGTCTGCGCGGGAAGCAATAAAACACAAACTAGAACTGAGGATGATTTACCTGTTGAAAGCATTTCAAAGTTACATTCTCAAGAAAACGGTATTGATCATGACAGTGAGAACAACTGAAATTATTTTACTTAATCAGAGGGGCACAGTATCCTACCCTCTCAAGAGTAGCAGAAGACATTTGGAGAGGGGCAAATAAAAAATAAGCTCAGTATTTGCAAATCACGTGCCAGGAGTACAAAATGTACACACAGACAAATTAATCACACAAGTTGGAACTAAAGCAGTCTGTTATGGACTAGCTGTTTATGCAGAGTGGAACACAGCATGTAGATCTGTTCACAACAGTAGAAAATTCTAAATGCCAAAGCTTTGCATCCAAGCATTGACACCCTCTTTCAAAGGGGAATGTACTACTGATAAACTGGTATGGGATTTTTGCTTATACTTTCCTGCTTATTGACGCTGAACCCAACAAACATAGAGCTATTCAACAGTTCCAACTTGGCACTCAGCTTAGTAACATTGAGATAGTCATTCCCAATATTCATACATTATGCGAATAGCAGAGACCAATGTAGGCAAAATTCCAATGCAAAAGGACATTCTGCCTACGCAAGAGGGGAAGTTATTTCATCCATATCCAGAGGATGTTCACTGAACAGCTTGGATCTTGAAATAGCAGATTTCAGTGGCCTACATCTCCCCAAAAATGATTAAATATCTTAAAAGAAACATGAAAACTCTCCACACGAATGTAGGCAAGATAAACAAAATGGTAAACATGTAACAATTTCCAACAACAGTTAACAGATGAAGCAGTTCTAGTTAAATACTTGACATGCTTAATAGATTGCTACCAAATCTATATATCTTTAAGAATTCATTTATTGGCCATTGCAGCCAATATTAGATGTATAAACATACATGCCTATTCCATAGCATTCATTAAGACGTTCTTGGAGGGAGTTAAAATGTTATTTTCCCCAGCACTGTTCCACCACTGCTGTGAAATTTGGGGTTAGGAGATTTAATGAAACCACCCTTTGAGCCAATGCACAAGGCGTCTCTAAAACACCAAACTCTCTAAACAGCTTCTTAATTGCCATTATTTCCTGAAGAGTAAGCAAAATACAAAAGCTTGTGGTTCAGGAACCATATCTAACTTATTTATTTATATTTTTTAAAGATAAGGTTATTTTGCGAGTACACTCACAATTTATTCCCAAGTCGGAATCACTGTTCCCTGTTAACCAAGCAATGCAGTTACCATCGAAAGCGAACCAATGCAGTAAAGAGAAAATTGCTTATACTGAGTGTAAGAAGGGCTGCAATGTATTTTACTTAGTAAACAAAAATACGAGAAAGTTCAAACTTTTTTTTTTTTTTTTTTTAGCATATACACCACAAACATGTAACAGTATCCAAAGCGACTATTGCCAGATGGATAGTCTAAGCTGTACTATTTTGCTTAGAGTTAGCATTGCACTAGAAGGAAAGAGATAACTTTGACATCTATATATATGTAACATTTGCACGGCATGGCAGATGCATGGTTCACCCAAACACACTTTTACAGAACGCTACTGTGTGGCTGTTCAGACAAGTAAGAAAACTGCAGTATTATAGTTGTTGCTAAGGCACTTTTTTAATACCCTTCATTCTTCACATTGCTCTCCACAGGGGAAACACACCCCTAGGTAATCAGTGTACAGCATGTGAATCTAGAATAGTTTTATGTTGCAAAAGAAACCAGTTACTTACCTGTAAGAATAGTTTTGCAGTTTGAAGCTTCCCTGTGAAAGGTGGCTAATAGTGTAAAAAAAAAAAAATGGAGGCTATGTTAGGAGGCATTGTAGGTTTATGGTCAACGTTATAGTGAGCCATGTAAGGCTCCTCCTTGAACAAGGCCCCTGGAAAAATGTTTGTAAGTTAACTCTCCTGTACCCAAAAACTAGATGGCAGAATAATGCACAGCATGTGAATCTAAAAGAGCTTCACACCGCCAAACCATTGTTTTAGGTAAATATTTGGTTTCTTTTCTCTTGGAATCAACGATTTTAAAAAGATTTGGGTTACCTGATTATGTCTCAGGGAAATACAGTTTCAGCTAATAGAAAAAAATAATTGTGATAATACATGATTATGTCTCAGGGAAAGAACCTTTTCAGCTAATAGAAATAATAATTGTGATTATTCAAGAAGTACTTGCACAGTACTGAGACGTGTTCTTGTATGAGCAGCCAAGTTCAGATTTACTGCACTCAAGCAGAACTTTGAATGTTGTGCTGTCCACAGAGTCAAATACAAGTAAACAATTCTTAATTGGTGAGGCAGAGCTCATACACAAGTTTTCTTTACATCCACTTAAAGCAAATGGATATTGTCTTTCACATTAATGTGACAGCTAGGGTAGTTGGAATCTTCTGATGAGGAGGGGGATCTCCCGTTTCTCAGCACTTTGTACATTTTTCTTTTCCATGTACTTTAATGTTTCATTGAAAGCAACAAAAATATGTTGACATTTACAGTTAGGAGGGAACTTTAGGTTAAACAGCCAGTATAATTATAAAATAGTTTTGGACTGTAAACGTTTTTCAGCACCCTCAACCTCCCATATATATTTTTTATTTGTTTATTTTTTGGTCCCAGGACTGAGAAACACAGCTTTTCCATTGTTGATGATTTGCTTGAGATCACGGCCATCAGTGTCCCTTAGACAGTTTCTTGTCTTTCAGAGGACATCATGAAGATCTTCATATTGCTGATTGGGGCTCTGGGGTTTTTCTTAATGCCTGGAAGAACCAAGGCTGTGGGAGAACTAGCATGGTCATGATCAGGAGCTGGTCTCCACAAAATTTGAAGCTCGGTTTTGCCTACCTGGAAATAAAAACCTAAAATTTCTCCGGAAGGTTGAGCAGAGTGGAGCATGCTCATTGTACAAACCAAGTGCACTGCAAGAGTGTTCCATTAAAGTGTCCTATCAAAGGTTCACTGGTTAATACATCCCCACTTTGTTATATACTACTTTCATGTATTATATGGTGAAGGACTGTGGTTTGCAGGCACTACCCTTTCCATCTCCATGCACTTTTTACACTTTTGGTCTCTCTGATCCAACTGTCTCTATCATTTTATTCCAGACCGAGCCTGAGTTAGTCATCTGGTGTTTTCGACAGCCAAAAATATGAGACAGTCACAACTTTGGGCAAACATTAATATTTAATCAACCCTTTTTCTGTTTCCAAAGAATGCACCCCCTCACCTCCTCCCCCTTTACCCTTTTCTCCAAAATGTAGAGTTATGGCTTTACTTCTTGAAGTGTCTCATATCCAGTGCTGTCCAATCAGTAGCGGAGCGAAACCATGTGCAGAGTATTCCTTTCATGATAGTAATATTCTATATTTGTTTTAGTTGCTGGCGATGTTGCTGAAGAAAAAGCGATCCCTTCTCAACAGCCACATTCTCCATCTGACTTTCTCCTTGGTTGGTACAGTGGATAGTGGTCATGAAACGTCCATTATTCCAAATTCCACAGCCTTTCAGGACCTGCTCTGTGACTTCGAGGTATGTGAACTTCCAGCTTAAGCAACATTTCTTTTATTAGAGTGCTTCATATAAGACTAGTTTCCAGGTACAGGTTACCGGAGTACTATAGATTACCAAAATATGTGGGTTAGAACAAATAAAACGAAGATATACAGATTGCCTGGTTTTGCTTTAACCGTTTTTCTTTTTCAAAACTCTATATAAGAAATCTATAACAGTGGATTTGTGCTTCCAGTGATGTAGAGATGCCAAATGACACAAAGTCATCTGAGTATTTTAAGTCTTAGTTATATCATTAGCATTAATGGTTACCATGTGTTCCTCAGCGTTAGTGTTGCAGCAATAGATTTTTCAGTTCTCCTTTAAAAGTGTCATAAGATGCTGCTGTCCTGATGTCCGGTGGGAGTTAGTTTGTGGGTGTGGGAAGGGTGCAGAGCTATTGCAATGTGCCACATCCGGGATTGCATTTGTGTTTTTTTTATTATTTTGTTTAATTTTAACTTTTTGGGGCTTTCTTGGTAAATCTCAGTTAAAATAGTTTACGCTGATCCTGCCCTTGAACCTGGTATGAGAGCATTGAGTGTGGAGTAAGCCACTCACGTTGTGATATTCTATTAGGTGTGGATCCTCTGGATATAATAGTCTATAGTCTGTATTTTAAATTGTGGGAACACTGACGTCCTGGTAGGCATTGTTTGCATTTGGTAGATCTGAGGAGCTTCTGCTGTTGGTGCTTAACATAAGGAACCCAGTTCAGTTTCATCACAAAATAAAATTGTGGCTCCAGTATCTGCAATATCATTTATACAAAGACTGTGAACCTTCCACAGAACACAACCAGAAGGAACCCAAAATGAGTCACAAAATGACTTCAGACCGTATTAGGTAGAAGAGCGATGTCATTTGAGAAAATTGTAAACTGGAAGTGAGCATATTGAAGGGCAGGTCAGGGAAGCTGACATGCGAAGGACAAAATTTAGTGCTGAGGAGAGAGTGGTTGAAAAGAATAGAGCAGGTTGAAGAAGTCAAACATAGTCAGATGGCTGCTGGTCAGACACAATGATGTATTGAAGATGGTGAGCTTGGGAGAACTGGTGGACCAGGTGCATCATTTTTTTCTGTCGCCGCTCGCTAGTTTTGCAGTGCTGCAGTTTATCCTGTTATCTGTAAGAGAGCAAAACCACTGTCAAACTCAAAATGAAACACAGGCCTCGCCTCAGACGCTCCACCATTTTAAAGTACCAACAATGGATTATTTTGTTAATGTTACGTACACTTCACAACTCAGTGCTAAATGGAACTCCTTTCTTACGATTTGGATTTCACAGTATCAAAGCCTTGTAATCAAAATTTCAATGGCAAACCATTAACAGGTTACCAAGCTGTCAAAGCAGGTGGTAATGATTGGCATGTTGAAACCAGTTTGTGGCAGATCGTAATGCGTTCTACTCTGTGCATGGTAATTTTTTGCTTCAACTGCTTTATACACCATTCTTAGCATGAACCTGAGGTCAGTTTGCAAAGCATTCACTGTGTTAAAAGAACAGTGAGAGCTTTGTGACTCAACCTTTGTACATAGGGTCCTTAGTCTTCTGTTACTTGGCAAAAAAAAGTTTTAATAATCAAATTTAAATAATTTTTGTTGGATTAGCATTTCTGTCTCTACTGGTGTGTTTTTTTCATATCTGCTTCGCTACTGACCACTGATCACCATGTTATAATAGAACTGTGTCCTCCTTTTGCAGGTGTGGCTTCATGCACCATACGAGTTGCATCTGTCGTTATTTGAGCACTTCATTGAACTGCTCACAGAGTCAAGGTAAATGGCCAAGTCACACTATATCTGACACTGGAGATCTGTTGAAAACAGTTAACTAACTGTACACTTTTTTTTTTTCAGCGAGGCTGCAAAGAACGCAAAGTTGATGAGAGAATTTCAACTGGTTCAGAAACTTTTGATGACTTTGAGGGACGTTACTCTGTCTCAGCCCACTATTGCTGCAATTGGCAATGTCCTAAGCTTCTTGCTTCAAGGTTTTCCAAGCAGCAATGATTTTCTCAGGTAACGTAAAAATGTGTTCTTATGAGCTGTGTATGTACTCTTTGGGGATTGGTTAAAGAAATAATGCTGTTTATGCATTGCACAATGTATTTGTATTTGGTGCACATATATGCATTTTACAATGTGTTGCGCGGAATTCATGTTTGATACGGGCAATACTCAGATTTTATTCATAGCTGCAAAAGAAGGTTGAGTGATGCACTGATTGTCATGAGGTCATTCTCCAAATGCTACATATGAAGTGTTTCTCTTCGCTGGAGAGATCCTTCCCGGTATGTGCAGGTACTCCTCATAAGGGGGACACACCTGGGAATCCTAGTAATGCCTCTTTTTCTGGGTCATAGCCGCACGCCCCAGGGAAGGTGTTTAAAAAAAATAACCATATATGCCAAGACGTGTGGGGAGTGGGCCGATTTCTCCCACTCTGTTTTTTGTGTGCGACAGGCTATGGGGTGGGGCATAGCCCTGGATTTCAAGGGTGGTGAACACCAGAGTGGTATCTGCAGCTCTGAGATGATCGGCCACACTGCCACCCCCAGTCAGCATCAGCTTAAGCAGTGACAGGATAGTGAATACTACACCCAATTTCAATGTGGTGGGAGCTAAATGACCCTTCTTGTAATTTATCCCCAGGGGAGGATGGCAGGTCTTTCATCAAGGATTTTTTTTCCATCTACCAAGAATAAAATTTAGGCTCCATAGTTAGAAATATTCTGCTGATAAAGTTCTGATGTACAATGCTCCTCCAGTCTACATGTGGTTGTTATTACATGGCCTTTATGTAGCTCACAATAGCTTCTTTTTCATCTAGTCTGGTTCGATCATGCTGAAAAAGTGCAGGTGTGTTGAACGATCCAAAATATGACAGAACACTTTCCAGTGTGCCTTGCTATCTTGTCCTGGCATGTTCCAATGTCTTGAATGTTTGTTTTCACTGTGGACAGCATACACAGTAACTGAAAGTATTGAATACTAATATCCACTTCACAGACAAACTATTAGAAAATGACATACTGGTTGTATATGCACTCTAACCTTCTCTGAATAGGAGAGGGCTTTCATTGTAAAATATTACCTTTTGGCAAGTTGCTATTATTTGGTTCCCTTGAAACTGTAAGCTTTGCTCACTGTTGAGCAAGCATGAATGTAAGTAAAACTGTCCTGGGGTTAAATGTGATTATTTTTTGCTTAGCTATTCCCCAGTGAATTGGTCATTGTTTAGGTACTTCCTTTTACTTAAAATTTTGGACATTGTGTTTTGAACTGTTTTTGCACTTAGTTTCTGAAAACGGTTCATCACATTAACTGATGGAATCCAAATAAATACTTTGTCCTTTTATTCATCTGTAAAGGTTCGGACAATTTATCTCCTCTACATTGCCAACCTTTGCCGTATGTGAGAAGTTTGTGGTCATGGAAGTGAGTAATGAAGAAAATCTTGAAGCCGGTAAGGTTCTTTCAAAGCTTGACTTTATGGGCCTTGGTAGACAATAAATGACTGGTCTTTAACACCATATGAATTGTTTTATTGTGAAATTAACTCTTGCTTTAACTGAAGTTTTATACCACAAAGGTAGTTCTGGCTACTGCTCAGAAACATCTGATAGAGATGTCTAGTTTCAGATTCCTTACTTTAGAATTTTCCCAGGCGTCACTCTGGTTCCGGAGATTTTTCTTGAGCAGTACTCCTGCATGCCATTAGGTTGGCGTTGATAATCTCTGCGTCCATCGTTGTCTGCGCTGAAAGTGAAGTTGCGGGTCATATATAGGCGCCACCCCTGTGTGCTGACATCCTTTCTTTTCCTTCTGCACCAGCCAGCGCTGATTCGAAGAAAGAGCTACCCCTCAATCACTTTCTGACTGGTCGTTTTTGATTTTTTTGTCGAAGATTTTTGAGTGTCTACACTCCTTGAGTGTCCGTGATGTCTTCTCGTAAGACTGGGTTCAAGCCCTGCAGGCCCTGTCATCGGGCAATACCTGTGAGGGATTCACAACTCATCTGCCTTTAGTGTCTGGAGCATGATCAGAAGCCATGCTCCCAGTGCTGGGCCACGAATCCGAAAGCTTTGAGGGAGCGGATCCTAAAGCTCCTGGTGGCTCGGAGCTCTGCTCCGAGTAAGTCCCCATCTCGGTCGATAGGAAGGTCCCGGAATCGGTCACAGAGCCCATCCCCCCTTACCACCAAATCGACATTGAAGAAGAGCAAACCGTCTTGTACTTCACCTCGTCTGTCAGTCGACGAGATGAGGGAACAGGAGCATAGTCGTTCTAGGCCTCTGTCTGCAGAGCCTGCATCTGGGCTGGCTCTGCGCTTTCCTGAGTTTCTGAGAGCCAGAACGACCCCTGCCCAACTCTGAGTTTAATGAGGCCATGTGCTTCATTTTTGGGCAGTCCATTTCTGCTGGGGCGCCTTTGGGCGCCTGGGGTCAGAAGAGGCTCAGTTTCCACGTCTGCAGATTCGGCTTCAGGAGGCACCCATGGATCTGTTCCTGGATTCGAACTGGTGTTGGTTGTACCACCTCAACCTTCCCTGGGGCTGCCCATGCCCTGGGGCGGCGTTGACCCATCCTCTCCTTGCCGGATCGACCTTGTGCAACACCGACTCCGACAGGGGCCTTGCCCCTATGTCAGATTCAGACTTTTTCTTAAGGTTTGTGGGTACAGTGAGGAATGGGTGGGGTCATTGGACCCTTTAGCATGCCAGCTTCAAGACTCTATGGACTGGCATACAGACCTGGGCGAAGCCAGTGGTCTGGATACTTCCCCAGACACTGGTATGCTCTCCCCTACAGTGGCTATGGAGGAGGGAGCGACCTACTCTGTGGTGCTTAGAGAGGCTGAGTTTCTGGGCTTTGAGATGCCTTTGGTGGCAGTCAGGACTAACCCCTTGACAGAGGTGCTTCAGCTATGGGCTTCATCAGCTGAACCCCAGTTGCTGCTTAATTGAGCACTTACCGATGTTGTGCCGGATACCTATTCCAAACCTAGTACAGGGGCTCCTGTGAACAGGTCTGTTGCCCAGTTCCATCTCCCTCCACTCGGTGACCCAGATTTCCTAACCAACACCCCTACTCCTGAGAACTTTGTTATCCAAGCCTCCACGTCCCAGGGCTCGTTGCCTTCTGCACCCCCAGATAGGGAATCCAAGAGGCTGGACACACTTGGGAAGATGTTTTCTTCCGTCAGCCTGGCATTGTGGTCCGTGAACACTGCATGCCTTTTGGGCTGTTATTCCCACATGCTGTGGGATACAGTTGTGCAAGTGCTGCCACAGTTCCCGGAGGAGGCCCAAGCTGTACTTTCTCATGTCGTTGCTGATGGGAGAGACGCAGCAAAGTTCCCAATCCGATGTGGACTGGACTAAAGAGCGGTTGCATCGACAGTGGCCCTTAGGTGCCACACCTGGTTGCGGACTTCTGGCTTTTCAGGGGATGTCCAAGCTAACCTTATGGACATGCCCTTTGATGGCACCCATCTCTTTGGAGAGAAAGCAGACTCGGCGATCGAGTGCTTTAAGGATTCTTGAGCTATGGCCAGGTCCTTGAGTCCAGTGTCCTTTGTCCCCCTCAGTCTGCTTTTTGCCCCTTTTGTGGCTACGGAAGTGGCGCCCAGCCACACCCGTTTTCCTCCAGCCACTGTGCCATACATGTTGCCCATCCTCTGCTTGGTCAGGAACATGGGATCCACCGCCCTCGTGGATCTGGGAGCCAGGGGTCTCCCCTTCAAAACTACCCCCCCATGCATGCCACCATCTTATGATCGGATGATGGAGGATCACATGGCACTTTTCCGGAAGGAAGTTATTGCTCTCATGGCCAAGGGAGCCATAGAGAGGGTTCTCGTGCCAGAAGTAGGTCATGGTTGCTATTCTCGCTACTTTTTGTTACCCAAAAAACGACGAGGGCTTCCACCCTATCCTAGACCTTTGATTCCTTAATCTCTTCCTCAAAAAGGAGAAGTTCAAAATGCTCACTATGGCTCAGGTTCTGTCTGGAGACAGGAGACTGGATGGTAGTATTGGACTTTCATGACGCCTACTTTCAGATTCCAGTCCTGCCTGCCACCAGATGGTACTAGTGGTACATGGTAGGCCACAAGCACTTTCAGTTCACCGTGCTCCTCTTTGGCCTTGCCAGCAACCCTGGGGTGTTCATCAAGGTGATGGCAGTGGTCACAGCTCATCCGCGGAGGTCAGGGGTTTCAGTCTTCCACTATCTCAGTGAGTGGCTGTTAAAGGCAGGCTCACCCCAGGCTGTCGTCGCCCACCTCCAGACTACGGCAGGACCTTCCTGAATTCACTGGGGTTCACTATCAACGTGCCGAAGTGACACCTGACTTACTCTCAGACACTCCTTTATATCAGTGCTGTTTTGGACACAGTGCATTATTGGGCTTATCCTACTGGGCAGCAAGTCCAGGATATTCAGGCTATTGTACCAATTTTTCAGCCTCTATCCTTGATTTTGGTGAAAATTACTCTGAGGCTGTTGGGCCTCAAGGCATCCTACCAGTGACACCTGCCAGATGGCATATGCAGGCTCTGCAGTGGCACCTTAAGTTCCAGTGGGCGCAGCATCAAGAGAATCTCTCGGAAGGGTCCAGATCTCGAAGGGAACTGCAGGAGGTCTGCAGTGGTGGTTAACAAACCGCGATTGGGCCAGAGGCAAATCCCTCTCCCTTAACCAACTAGATCTGACAGTAGTGACAGATGCATCACTCCTTGAGTGTGGCGGCCATCTGGGAAAGGCGGAGATCAGAGGCATCTGGTCTCAGGAAAAGTCTGGCCTCCACATTAACTTGTTGGGGCTCTGGGTGATCAGGCGAGCATTGAAAGCATTTCTTCCCTCTCTCAAGCGGAAGGTAGTGCCGTTGTTCACAGACGAGATTACTGCCATGTGGTACTGCAACAAGCAGGGTGGGTGGGGTTGTGGAGCTTTTGTCAAGAGGCTCTGCACCTCTGGACGTGGCTGGAGCAACAGGGCATTTCCATGGTGGTTCAACATCTGACGGGCACTCTGAACGTCAGAGCAGACGAACTCAGCCGCCAATGCTTAGTCGATCACAAATGGCATCTCCATCCGGAGGTGGCGCAAGGTCTCTTTCAGCATTGGGGAGAGCCATGTTTAGACTTATTTGCCTCTGCAGAAAACAGGCAGTGCCATCAGAATTGGGGTTTGGAGTTTCCAGGATGGCAATTGGTTGGCAACGCTTATCATTTCGAGTGGAACTCAGGCCTCCTGTATTGGTTTTTGCTCATTCCACTTCTGCCCAGAGTTCACAAGAAAATCGAGAACAACTGGGCCCAAGTAATCCTTGTGGCTCAGGACTGGGCATAAAGGATCTGTTATCCCAAGCTATTGAGCATGGCCATTGATCCTCCAATCAGAAGTCCCCTTCGGGAGTATCTTCTGTCTCCACCCAAACCTGTCCTTTCTCCGCCTTCTTGTGTGAAGATTGAGCAGCGACAGTTGATAGCTTTTGACCTTGCGCCCGAAGTCTGTGTTGGAATCTTGGCAGCCAGGCGTTTCTCCACCAAAATGGTATACGCTTGTTCTTGGACGAAATTTGGATGAAATTTGTGGTGTGGTGCACAGATAAGTCTGTTGCCCCCTTTTCTCTCCCTTTCTCTGACGTTCTGTTGTTTATACTTTATTGGCATAGCAGGGCTCTGCAATGTGCACTCTCAAAGGTTTGTCTGCTGTATCTGCTTGCTTAAGTTTGCGTGATCAACCTTCTTTGTTTAAATCTCCTATTGTAAATAGGTTCCTTAAAGGCCTTACTCATGTTTTTCCTCCCTCCCCTTTGTTAAGCCCCAATGGGACTTGAATATGGTTTTCACATTTTTGATGTGTTTTGATGTGTGCTCCTTTCGAGCCTCTCCACAATTGTCCTCTCAGGCGTCTCACTTTAAAAAAAAAAAAAAGCAGCCTTTCTAGTGGCTGTTACTCCCACCCGCTGGGTGAGTAAGCTGTAGGCATTGTCATCTACTCTGCCCTACCTTTCCATCTGTCCTGACAAAGTGGTGCTCACACTCATGTCTCCTTTCTGCCGAAAGTGGTCCCGCCCTTCCATGTAAGTCAGTCCATCCCCTTGCCTACTTTTTACGCACCCGGGCATCCCTTTAAGGAAGAGGAGAGACTCCACTGCCTGGACCTAAAAAGAGTGTTAGTGTTCTGCCTTGATTGTACCAAAGATTTCTGGGTGGATGATCAGCTCTTTGTTGGTTATGTGTGTGTGAAGTAAGGTCAGGCAGTGCAGAAGAGAACCATCTCCAGATGGGTCGTACTCTGCATTGAAATCTGCTACGCACTGGTTAAGAAGCTAAAGCTGCAACCACTGCATTAGCATGCAGAGTGCCAGTCCTGGACATCTGTCAGCCAGCAACCTGGGTATCTCTGTACACATTTACCAAACACTACTGCTTGGACAGTCATGTCTGTAGGGACGGGCACTTTGCCCCTTCGGTCGTTCAGGACTTTCTGGTGTGATCTTAGTTCGCATCAGTGGTCACTTTCTTCATTAATCGTCCCTTCTGGCGTGGAAAGTCGTGAAGAGAAACTGACGTCAGCACTCTGGGATGACGCCTAAACAACAGTTGTGGAACCGATCAATGCCACCTAAAGGCATGCAGGTGTACTGCTTGAGGAAAAATATCTAGATCCAGACTGTCGCCTGGGGAAATTCTAAGGGAAGGAATCTGCAACTAGGTATAATCTCTACCAGAAAAGGTGTTACCGGAGGTAAGTAACTTGTCCTTTTGTAGCTGTCTGTGCCAGTAGCACCTGGGGGCCACATTATAGAAAGTGGTCTGGGTCAAAGTGGGCATGTGAGCCCTCTTTGTGTGCCCGCAGAGCATGTATCTATTACAAAAGGGGTTACAGATGCGTCTGTGGCCTCTTCTGTAATACTGATGGCACTGGTGCACATGTAGCACCAGCGCTGTCTCAAGAGGGCATTTGCATTGGGGCGTGGCACCCAAGCAAATTAGATGATCTCTTTGCCATATTATGCATGCGGATGCAAACTCAAAGAAGCTGTCAGTAGGTGCACTGAAAGTGTGCCACAAAAAGTGTGCCACCCGTTCCCTTGCAGGCTGGTGCAGTCACTTTTATCCCTCCTCAAAGTGCAGGCACCTGCACAGTAAAACACGGAGTGGCTTTGAAGCAACTGCTCCCTATTACACTTGAATGCGCAGCCTCTATCTAGCAGCATAAGTTTGCAATTGCCCTGATGGCAGCACGTACGCTGTAATAGGGCACACTTTCTTTGTTTGCGCATGGTGCACCTATTTAAAGATGTGCCATGGCGCAAACAGAAAAATTGCGCCCTATGTGTAATAGAGGCCCTAGAGACTGTCCCCCAACAAGTGTCCTACACATGTTGCCTATTGTGTAGTTGAACAACATTAGCACCCCTAATAGATACACTTTTGTGTGTACACTTGATGGAAATATTATTGTACCATTTTGTCAGTTTATCTTCCTAAGTGGAGGCGGAGCCACTGGGAAGACCGTTTTTCTTTGTTCCTTGTTCCTCTGCAAAATACTGTAGGAAATTAGGAAAGTGCAGCTCTTGGCATGGTTACCCCCCACACACTTTTTGCCTAGTGTTGATGCCAACTTTGAAAGTGTGCTGGGACCCTGCTAACCAGGCCCCAGCACCAGTGTTCTTTCTCTAAAACTCCCTGGCACACAGTTAAGACCCTTGTAAAAGTTACCAAGGGCCCTGAGGCCAGGGAAGGTATCCAGTGGCTGCAGCATGTATTATGCCACTCTAGGCGACCCCTCACTCAGCACATGCACTTTGCCTTGCAGCTTGTGTGTGCTAGTGGGGAGAAAAAGACAGTCTAGATGGCACCCATCTTAGGGTGCCATGCCCAGAAACCACTGCCTGTTGCATAGGTAAGCCATCCCCCCAGCAGGCCTTACAGCCCTAGGGTAGGGTGCACTATACCACAGGTGAGGGCATAGCTGCATGAGCAATACTCTCCTACAGTGTCGAAGTCCATTCTTAGATAATGTAAGTGCAATGTAGCCGTATGGTCTGGATGTTTGTCATTACGAACTCCACAGCTCCATAATGGCTTCACTGAATACTGGGAAGTTTGGTATCAAACTTCTCAGTACAATAAACCCACACTAATGCCAGATCTTAGAGATGCCCCCTGTATGTTAGCCAAACTGCTAGTCTAGGACTGAGCGGTCTGTGCCAGCCTGCCACTTTCAGACAAGTTTCTGACCACATGGGGTGAGTGCCTTTGTGCACTCTGTGGCCAGAAACAAAGCCTGTCCTGGGCGGAGGTGCTTCACACCTCCCCGCTACAGGAGCTGTAATACCTGGTGGTGAGCCTCAGAGACTCAAGCCTCGGGTTACAGTGCCCCAGGGCACTCTTGCTAGGGGTGATGGTTGCCCCCCAGGCAAAGCCCCACTTTGCGCAGCAAGTCCGGTGGGAAAATTAGGGAAAACAAGGAGGAGTGACCACCCCCGCCAGGACCACCCTAAGGTTTCCAGATCCGAGTTCACCTCCTCCCTGCAGAATCCTCCATCTTGGTTTGGAGGACAGGGACCAATAGGATTAGGAATGTGGCCCCCTTCCCAGAGGGAGTGGGCACAAAGAGGGTGTAGCCACCCTCAGGGACAGTAGCCATTGGCTACTGCTCTCTGACCCGTTAACACCCCTAAATCTATGATTTAAGGGCGTCCCTGAACCCAGCTCACCAGATTCCTGGTGACCTACAAGAAGAAGAAGGACTGCTAAGCTGAAACCCCCAGCAGGAGAAAAAGGAAAATGACAACTGCTTTGGCCCCAGCCCTACCGACCTATCTCCAGCTTTAAAGAACCTGCAAAAGATCAGCGATGCGTCCAGCGACCTCTGCCTAACTCCAGAGGATGGCCCTGCACCCAAAAGGACCAAGAACTCCTGAGGGCAGTGGCTCTGTCTAAAGAAAGTTACAACCAAGGACTCTCACCTTGCTCCAGATGCGTGAGTCTTGACCCCTGTGCACCCGACGTCCACGACCCAGGTGGTCCAACCAGCAAGAGAAGGTCCCCAGGAGATTGTGAGCAAGTGCCTACCCTGGGTTGACCTCTCTACCTCTCCACCCCTCCACGACAACGCCTGCAGAGGGAATCCAAAGAACACCCCTGACCTCGAAGCTCCAGGCAAAGATATCCGACGCCTAAGAACACACTGCACCTGCAGCCCCCAGGCCTTGGAGAAACCGACCCCCGGTGCCTCAGCGTTCAGCAGGTGGCCCTCCTCCCTGTCAAACTGGTGGTGTACCCGAGACACCCCCCACCCCCCCGACCTCATCTGCACCCTCTGAGTGACCCCCGGGGTCTTCTCATAGACCAGCATTGGAAACCCGACGCCCTGTTTGAACCCTGCACCCGGCCGCCCCTGGGTAGCTGAGGGTGTGTGTTTGGTCCCTGCTTCTGCCCCCTCCAGTGCTCGTCTTATCCCCCCTGGTCTGCCTTCCGAGTTGCTGGTAATTACCTGCAGGCAGGCCTGATTCCAAGTACCCTGTGTCGCCATTGAAGCTCACGCTAAAATTGCTCAACTTTGACCACTGCACCCGGCCAGCCCTGTGTTGCTGGCGGTGGATGTTTGGGGTTAACTCCAACTCCAACAGGTGAACTTCCTAAAACCCGGAGACTGAAACTGTAAGTGTTGTACTTACCTTTAAACCGACTAACATTTCTTCGCCCCAGGAGAAAATTGTACTATGCCCATTTCTAAAACAGATTATAACCAATATTTCAAAAACTGTATTTCTTACCTATTTCAAACAAAGTACTGTTGATACCTGGGTGAAATACAAAACTTTTAAGGTACTTACCTAGAACTTGAATCTTGTGGTTCTAAAAATAAATTAAGAGAATATATTTTTGCTATATAAAAACCATGGGTCTGGAGTTAAGTCTTCGAGTGTGTGCTTCTTCTATTTTCTGTGTGTGTACACTACCCTCTGATAAGCCTAACTGCTCTACCACACTACCACAAAAGAGAGCATTAGTAGTATCTACTTTAGCCTCTGTTAAGCCTCTGGGGAACCCCTGGACTCTGTGCACGCTATATATCATTTTGATATAGTATATACAGAGCCAACTTCCTGCAGTGGTGCTACCAGTGGTGTCATAAAAGTGTTGACTTACTATGCCTGACTGAAGGTGATGAGGAGTGTAGTACCTTTAGTTTGGTGTCCTTCAAGAGACAACCGTACCTTCTGCCTCAATCTGGGATTTTGGCAGTGCAGGAAGTGCATACAGTGCTCACATCCCCATCCCAAAATAAAAACAAATAACCAAGTATGTATGTTCACCTCATTTGCTGAGTTACTTCAGTGAGCTCTACAGTGAAGACGTCAAGGGGAACAGTCTTAAGTTATCACAATTTACATTTACAGGCTACACACAAATCTCTCTAGCAAGTGATATTAACTACTGACACATCATCTTATATTCAAATAAGATAGACTTTTATTTACTAGTTTCTTTGTTAAATTGATGAGGCTTTCTACTTTATCTGCTAACCTGAAGTGACCTTGTTACCATGTTGTTAGTATGCCCTTTCTGATTACAGGTAAAGTACAGTTAGCAACTAATTACCCTGTGTGTTTAGGTCTGCTGATAGCCAAGACCTTTTAATTTTACTAAAATTATACGTATAATATACTTGCTTTTAGGGACTTCCAGCCAGCATTTTTCATCCAGTGGTTTGTCACTGAGATTTTTCATACACCCAGTACAGCATGGAGCCATTGGGCAGGCCACTTCAGCCTTTGCCTAACTTCACTGTGAGTGACTGCATTCTGCCATTTTTCAAAGAGCACATCCACTCACAAAGTAGTTCTCTTCAGTGCTGTGGGCTTCTACAGCAGTGCGTGCTTTTTGAAACCAAAAAAATATTTTTGTTTTTAGCCAATGTGTTCCTCTTTTAGGTTGATCATGCAAGCACTTTTACCTTTTGTAAACATGCCCACCTCATGCCCATCACTTTCACTCGTTCATGGACTTGCCATTCAAAAATTCCTTGATGTAACTGGTAATTGCTTTACATTTGTCCTGCTTTGAATCGGTTATGTTACCGGCTTGCAGACTGACTCTGTTACTTGGATAATTGCATGATTGCCAATATTCTTCAACGTAAGTTAACTATTTTATTCTTTTCTCTCCCTTCTTTGTGCTTCATGGCAACCATGGCCCAAACATCACCAACAGCACAAACTCCATCTGTAGCATTGGAGCACTGGTCAGACTGTCACACTGTTACCTAATCAGAGTCATTTATTTTGTCTCTCCGCTTCACACTCCATAACTTTCCCACTGACACTTTAATTGATAAATGCTTTACCAAAAATCACAGAAATCCACAACGTGGCACTCCCAGCACAGTGGGAGAGCCAATAGTACAATATTCACTGCACTCTGGAAAACTCGGCCCATAATGTTTTGCAAGCATTCTTTTTCAAAACATTTGTGCCCATCTCCCAGCCTGTGGTGGTCCTAGGACAATGGGACTACCACCAAAACTTTCAGCATGACACACTCGTTCTGTCTACATCATTTCTGGGTCGCCACACTAGGTTAGTAGTAACCCCAGTATCATAACCCACCCACCATTCAGTCCCTTTTTAATTAAGCTCTCTTATGGTTGGAACTATTGTTTACAGCTTGAAGTAGTTTGTGTTCTAAAGGCCTTAATATTGCAGTAGGCCTGCTAGGCCTGAGAATGTGTAATGCACTATGTTCTCTAGGGTCTAAATATAATGGCACTACATTACTTTCTGCTATTCTATTTTCATGTGGTTATGCACTCTAGGGGCTAATTGTATGGTTATACTACCATGTTTCTTACAATTGATATTTTAACTGTGGTGTCCTCTAGGGGCTGTTCTGAGCTTTACAGTAAACATGCTACAATATTTGATGCACTCGGTCATCCCATAATGCTTTGCAGGACATTCTTTTATCAAATATTTTTGCTCATAACTCCTAGGGCAATGGGACCCACCATCTCTGGGTCCGTACACTAAGGCCCTGATTCTAACATTGGCGGGCGGCGACCGCGGGGGCCATTCTGACTTTCCTGCTGGGCCGGCGGGCGCCCGCCAAGGGAGCGCCCGCAGGCCCAGCGGGAAAGGGCCTGTAACACAGAAGCCGGCTCCGAATGGAGCCGGCGGTGTTGCAGGTGTGCGACGGGTGCAGTTGCACCCGTCGCGCTTTTCACTGTCTGCTAAGCATGGCATGGCATGGCATGGGCAGTGCAGAGGCCCCAAGGGGCCCCAGGACGCCCGTTCCCGCCATCCTGTTTCTGGCGGTGAAAACCGCCAGAAACAGGCTGGCGGGAAGGGGGTCGGAATCCCCATGGCGGCGCTGCTTGCAGAGCCGCCATGGAGGATTCACCCAGCCGGGGCTAATCCGGCGGGAAAATTCCGGACCCGTTTTTCTGACCGCGGCTTTACAGCCGCGGTCGGAATGGGCAATGAAGCACCGCCAGCTTGTTGGCGGTGCTTCAGTCGTTCGTGGCCCTGGCGGTCAAAGACCGCCAGGGTCAGAATTACCCCCTAAGTTAGTGGGGACCCCAAAATAATAACCCCTCCATCCATTCAGTGTCTTTTTACCCTCCTTCGTGGCTGGAACTTTTTATTTATTTATTTTTTTACAGCTGAGAGTAATTTGTGCTTTAAGGGTCTTGCATGTAATATCATTGCAGTAGGCCTGTTAGCCCTGTAAACGTGCAGTGTACTACGTCCTCTAGGGCCTAAATATATGGTTGCACTGCAGTACTTTGTCATTTTCTTTTCATATGGTTATGTCCTCTAGGGGCTATCTATATGGAAATATGACCATGTTTCTTACATATGCTGTTTTCATTGTGGTGTCTTCTATGGGCTGTTCTGAGCCATTACAGTCTAATGCTAAATTTTTATTTCTGATAATGGTTTTAATTGGGCTTATATGATAATTGTATATGATTTATTATCCTTATTGCAATTATGACCATGATTCTTTATTACATCCTTATTACACTATACTGCTTGAACACTCAGCATCCTTATTACACTATACTGTTTGAACACTCTTGATATGTTTGTGTGACCCCTCTAGTTTATTTCTCTCATTACTCCTCTGTAGCTGTCTTGTTTTGGGAATTGTGTTAGTTAGCCAGTAACTCTGATGATGGGGTGGTGAAAGTGGTATTCTATTGAAATTAGCATGGCACATTTAAGTTAGGATGCTAAATGACAACATTTTCATTAGAGAGAGGAAGAAGGTAAATGGAAGTGCTTTAGTTATATATTCAGGGCCACTGGAATTATGAGACAGGAAAAGTCCAAATTATGAGGCAGGGTTGGCCAATTTATGTGGCAAGAAAAGTCAATTTGTGAATTTACAACATCAATAGCTCTAACTCAGACAAATGTGAGACCCATTACATTATATATGCTTGTTATAGTTAATGATGGATTACTAATTAATGTACATTTTGTTTAGGGGCAGAAGAAGAGTTTGGAGGGCTTGTGTCAGCTAATCTGATCCTTCTGAGGAACAGACTTCTGGATATCTTACTTAAACTGCTTTACACTTCTAAAGAAAAGACGACTGTTAATTTGCAGTAAGTATATTCACAAAGGATGTTCACAGTGTAATATCTGAGGCTGCAAAACTGTTAGTGAAGAAAAAGAATAAAAAGCCAGTGCCAACCTTAACTTGTGCTTGCAGACACTACCGAAACCTTCTGACTAATTGGTTATCGCATGATTGAAAGTTGACTTTGCAACTTTTTCCATCAGATGGCAACCAGGAAGCTTCAGTTTAAATGTTTGTGCCATTTTAATCAAAGAGGTGACGGTTGCTTTTCATCGTACTGAGCCCTCACTACATGCTTGATCGTTATCTTGGTGTCATGAGGCATGCTAGGAATTACATTAGGGAAACCAAGTCTTACTTTTGTAGCACTTTCAAAAGAGTGCATTCAATCACTTTACAGAAACAGGAGTTGCACATAACAAACAAAATAATGCCAATGAATCCTGCCTTTGTCACAGTCATGCCCTTCTGTGCAGTTTCCTGATCTTAGAGATTCATTTGGGTAAGTGATTTTGGTTTGCACTTTAACATTGTGATCAGTCTTCAAAGCTGGGATGCTGAGATTTCTTTTCTAATGCAATTCATTAGACTGTTCTTGGTAATCTGTGCACAAAAAGGAAAAGAGGAAAGCGTGTTAATCTATAAAAGATGTCATGAAAGAGCTTCACACTGGTGAACCAGCTTTCAAGATACGTAATGTCAGAGCTCTCAGGTTTCCCAGATCCGTGAGCGAGTAGCTCATTGTAGGAAAGTGGCATTTTTCTCACATAGTTACCCCCACTTTTTGCCTGGTGTCACTGTGTTTAGACTGTAGTGCACTGGGATCCTGCCAACCAGGGCCCCAGTGCCTGTGCTATCTCCTCTAAATGTGGTTGCTGATAAACTTTACACCCCACAATTCGCATACTGGTGCACCTATGTATGTCCCTAGTGTATGGTACCGAGGTACTCAGGGCCTTGGCACACCAGGGGTCCCTCATGGGCTGCATCATATTTATTGCCACCCATAGGAGCCCATGCAAAATGGGTCTGCAGACCTGCCATTGTAGCCTGTGTGAAATGATGCATGCACCCTTTCGCCACCGATCTAAGGCTTACCTTATATCCTGGTCACTGCAATTAGACACTATAAGTCACCCCTATAGTAAACCCTTCAGCCCATGGGCAGGGTGCATGTCCCTAAGTGTGAGGGTACCCTTACATGAAAAGGGTACCCCTACAAACCCCAGACTCCATTCCCTGGGCTTTGTAAGTACAGGTAAGCCATCTTAAGGTATGTAGTGGACACTGGTCAACACAAGTGGTCCAACTGCATATTGGCTTCTCCAAACCTAGGCATGTTTGGTATCAAACATGTTGGCCTCGTGCAACTACACCGATTCCAGTGCTAGCTGCATGATCCTCTGCACTCTGGGGGTTCCTTAGAGGATCCCCCAGTTATGCCTGTACAGCCTTACGGGGTGTACCTGCCACCCCATGCTGCTCCGGACCCCAGCCACTGTTCTGCCCTCCTGCTGGTGAGCCTGGTCAAGTAGGGGAAGGCAGAGCAAAGGATTTCCTTCAAGGGAGAGGTGTGACCAACCTCCCCATGTGTATTAGGTGTCTAGGGTGGAGTGGCCTCTGAGCGTGCGCACTGGAGCCCAGTCCGTGCTTGCACTGTGTGGCACATAACTGGGCTGCAGTGTGCACTTGGCTCGATGTCAGCGGTATAGAGCTGCTGCTGGTGCCAGCCCTGGATCCAGGATTCCATCCGTTAGCAGTCCGGGAGCAGGGAGATGCAAAGAGCCAGGCCGTTAACAACAAGGACCCTGGGAGAACCCAGGTAAGTTCTCTTTTTTTTTTTCTTTTCTTGTTCTATGCACATTGGTGCACAAGAGGCCTGAAATGGCATCTTTTGTTGCCAATAGCCCTGGCCTGAATTCAGGCCAGGACGTAGGCAGCAAAAGCTGCAGGTTCAGGCCTCTTGTGCACCGCCCTGCCCCTTGTGCAGTGCACAACGGGGCAGGCCGGTGCACAAGAGGCCTGAACCTGCAGCTTTTGCTGCCTATGGCCGGTGGCCTGAATGCGCGCCCATTCTCAGAAGCACTAAACAGGGTCGGGCCTGGATTACCTAGGCCCGACCCTACTTAGCGTTTCTGAGATTGGTCACAGCCAGGGTGCCACTAGGTCAGGCAGCATCCACCACTCACGGAACTCTGCAGAATTCCACAGAGTTTTAAACCAATTCCACGGAGTAGAACTCTGGGATCTCCAACCCTCCTGCAATCTGGTGACCGTCAAGGGACAGCTCATAGACCACTCCTAGGAACATCTGCAGCTCCTGGACCCCACAGCTGGACTTCTTATTTTTCCATCCTGCAGGAAAATCACCTCTAGGTGGGTGGGCATTGCCACCTGCACCACCTGGGCACCTCCATTGTCTCTGCTGGAGACTCTCCTTCTTTTTCAGGTCTTTTGCATCCGGAATCTGTCCCTGAGTTCCACTGGCCTGGTCCACGGGTCGTGACAGCAGCTGGGCAATCTGAGACTTCTTTTGACTTCAGTGAGGATTTCTGATGTTCTTTCACCCCTATGCATCCAGATCCCCTGGTGTAGATACTCCTGTCTTCTGGGTGTCCTTGGGTGGGGGCACTCTCCAACCTTCCTCTTGTCTGCTGGTTTCCTCAGGGTCCGCTGCGAAGGGTCCTGAAAAGCACAAATTCCAACCACTTTTTCCCTCTGTTAGCATATGGGATGACTGGGTAGGTAACCACTCTGCACCTGGTCGCTGAGGACACTCGCTGTACTTGCCTCTGGTGTTTTCATCTCCCCAGCTCCTAGCTAACTGCCACACTTACTATTTCGCATTCCACTTACTTAGTATATGGTATGCCCCACCCCCAGGCCCTGTACATGCTATTTCTGCTTGTTATTTTGTGTATATATTGTGTGTAGCTATCTCCAAAGGGAGATATACCAATGATAGGCTAGTAGTGAGCTCTCTAATAAAGAATCCTTTATTTTTGCATCACTTGTGTGGTTTTTTTTTCTTGTGTGGGTGTTACTGTCTGACTACTGTGGTATTGCAAGTGTTTTACATGCCTCTTGCATAAGCTTCACTGCTCGCCTCATACCCCTAGAGAGCTTTTGTTATCTGGACACCTGTTCACTATCACTAAGGGTTGCTTGGACTCAGTATAGGGTGCCACTCTATAGGTGTACACGATAAACTAAGCCAGCCTCCTACAATCATCTAGTCGAAGTTTTTTCTTTTCATTGTTGGGCTTGGCGTCCTGATTTTATAACCGCAATTTGAACAGAACACTAAAAAAAAAGGCTGGATAGATTGATCTGCTAGTGATTTCAGAAACTTGAGAGATCTATAAATTTAGTTTCTTCCTTTTCTCTTGCTCTGTCATTCACCAGCCTAAGTAGTCTTCCGATGACACAGTACTCTCCTTTATTCACACCTCTGATGAAATCTTAAAAAGTGCTTCATAGTTGTGGTGTGTTTTGTACTTTACTACCTTCTATATTTGGAGACAAATTAATCCAAAACCGGCAAAGTGAGGGTTAGCATATCGACTTGTTACTTGACTCTAGCTCTCTCTCTAAGCCCTAAGGCAAAGGAGTCTGCAGCTTCCTGGCAACTACAATCCCCATCTGTGTGCTAAGCAACCTGGTTATCTAGACACTGAAATGCTGTAGAGTTGAGCTACCCTCCCACTTATTAGGTAAAGGGTTTACATTTAGTTTGATACAGTGGGCCAGATTTACAAAGCACCTTAGAGACTTAAATGAGACTTATGTTTGTAAAAGATTTTGAGACCTATATGTATGGTTTTTATTCTAAACGTCCAGCAAAGTCTAAGTTGACATACTCAGGGATTTCATCAAAGTGCGTAACATAAGCAGAGTTGTAAGTAATCTATGATTTAGTGCCATCTAGAGTAGTATACATTTGCATTTTGAAGCAAGTGGTGCAGGAAATGCAGTGTAGTTGAGGTTTACATCCATATATTTGTAAGGGTTCTCAGAAACATATGTTTTACCTCCGTCAATCTTGCCTCCACTTCTGAACCTGCATCTGAATGATCCAGGTGTTATTGATGCAGAAATTGTCCAAGTGTATAAGTACTTCCCACTACAAAAAAAATGTAGGATGGACAACTATTTGTGGAAAAGTAGATTCCTTGGAAAAAAAATGTATAAATGATTGACAAATTTTACTTTCACGCCAATACTGTGCATTCAAAATATCTGTAATACAGAAATGCCACATATTAAGATTTAGGTAGCACGGCACAATATATGTAAACATCATACGTCTGTGTCCATAAATTTACAAACGCTAAGTATAGCTGTAGTGTCCATTTGTAAATCAATGCAATCTGTGTTGTACCGTTATGCAAGACTGTTGGCCGGAAGGATGATGCTTTCAGAGGTCACTGCAGAGACAATACATCCTTGCCCTGCTTAGGAAAAACATTAGTCTGTTTTTAGAAGCAGAAAAGAAGTAGCACACTGGGAGGATAGACGTGCATGAACAACAAACACTTCTGCTGATTATGAAGGAGAGACTGCAAACCCATGAGCAGCAACAAAAAAGTAAGAATTTACAAGTAGAAGTGCCAGACAACTATTCCATACTGGGCCACCCACAAGGTGACATGCATAAAAGTTAAAGCAAAGCTTTCGCTCTACGGAAGAAGTGGCCCAATACAATTGGACACTTGCAAAGTAAATCAGTGTCAATCGTAGTCCTGCTTACTTCCACATAACTGAAGCAGGCATACATTAGAATCCCATAACCAAGACTTGTACACACATGACCCGCCTTTTACTTTTGAAGTATTAATTATAGCACTTGTGGTCACCAAGCTTGATAAGCGTAAGAAACCATCATGGCATCTTTCAAATGTTTTTATACCTGTGACAACTGTAGACTAATATTCTTGTTTCTACTACAGACTTCTAACTGCAGATTCCTCACTTTTTGAATATCTTCCCAGTAGCCAGAGTGAATCTGAAAAGTTTTCAGCAGTTCCCCAGCATGCAAGCAACTCCACGACAGCGTAGTTCCTCATCAGACGTGAGCGCACATCTATGTAGGCACCACCCATGCACACTGACATAATTTCCTTTTTTACTGTTGATACAGACTCGGACTTACCCATCATCTCTTTCATGACTGTCTTTTTGACTTTTTAAAATATTTCCACAGTGTTAAAGGGACTATATCACCTTCCAAATCTACAGGATTGAAACAGTGCGTGGATTGTCACAGACAAATGTCTGTAATTGTCTCACTAATGGAGCCTGTGGCAGTGCAGCGGGTGCAGCAGCACCTGTTGCGCAATCCACTGCCCGTAATTCGGGCAGTGGAATGTGTGATGGGGCTGTGCATGGTGGCCCCTGCACTACCCATGCCAAGTGCATGGGCAGTGCAGAGGCCCCCTGAGGCCCCCATATCGCCAGCCTTTCCATGGCAGTGTTTACCGCCAAGGACAGGCTGGCGGATTGGGACTCATAATCCCCAGGGCAGCGCTGCCCTGGCGGATTACAACTGCCAGGCTGCAGGCTGGTGGCAGCCTGGCGGCAGCCTGGCAGTATCAGTGGTTTGACCGTGGCAGCTCCGCCATGGTCATAATGTCTCAGTCGGATGGCCACTTTGGCGGCGGTCCAACCGCGACCGTGTAGACCGCCAGGCTCATAATAACCCCCATAGTCTTTTCCTATTCAAAAAGATAATGTGGTTCTACAAAATTTCCTCTGTGGTGTCTGATTTCTGCTTCTTGGTTATTAATCAGCATCACTGCAAACCACTTTTAAATGAGATTATGAAAAAGCTATGTTTGTTGTAAGCTTGAATTGAATTGAATGAATACCATTCTTGATCTGTCTTTTCACAAAATGAGTGTGATACCTATCTAGACTCCATACTAGGGAATTTGCAAAAGATTGTAAGCATCACTTTAATTTCATATGCCCTATCCAAGGGCTGCCTTGGCTTCCAGATCAAAACTGTACTTGACTGCTACCTAATTTTTTGTTTTCGGTTAGTGCTGAACAGGCAGTGTGCTTTAACAGTGGTGTGGCCTAAAAAGCTTCTCCTAACAAATGTTTTCAAGAGACATGGGACACACCCTCTGTGACCAAGGGGCACAGTAATACAAGAGACAGATTCATCAGTAGTCTTACTGGACAAAGAATAACAAAAATCGAGGCAAAAATATACTTAAATACATTGATGTAGAACCATTATCCTATCCTATATTCAATAAACACATGACAAGGTAATTTTAAAAGTAAGTAGTGAATTTGATCATTTAATTGAATTGAAATTGTACAAATTAAAGAGTTTAAACTGTGTCACTTTGCCTCTGTTTCACAATATAAACTTGCAGTAGTGTTTCATTGAAGCCCTGGCATGTGCTAGACAGGAACAGGGATTTTTTTATTTAGCTTGTGAAGGATAGAAATAGGGAGTGCCCCATGTGTCCCTTTTTCATTGTTGACTTTTGTTCTTACTTTGCTAGGGATCATTCAGGGCCACAGTCAGCTCCCTGGTGTCAACATTTAGCACCCAAGAGATAGGAAAGCAACAATAGATTTCAACCTAAATGATGATTTCTGTTTGGTGATAGTCTTGACTCCTGCAGATCTATAAAGATAGACCCCATTCTTCCTGCGCCATTGTCATCTAAGATTTTTAAAGTTTATTTATATATCAACACTATAAAAATAAGCAACTTTAAGAAAGCCAAAATTACAATCTTTTTGGGGTGTATTCTCTTTCGAGGTTCTTGATCAATTGTCTGAGACTCCTAAGGAAGAAAGTCAGTCCTTTGAAAAGGGTTAGAGAGCATGTTCAGTAACTTTAAGGATTTGTATAAATATTGCAGATCATATAAGTTTGTTCATGCTGTCTGTGTATGGTCAGTAGAAGGAACATTTCCCATTCCATTCTAGAAAGATGTTATAAAACATTGTTGTAAGTACCCACCTGCAAAAATCCTTATAGTCAATGTATACAGCAACCTTTTTTATTTTGTGGGCAATATAGAAATAACTCTAGTGATGTAACTGGTAAACTGATATGAAAATGATATTGGACTTCACAGTGAAACAACCTTAATGTAGACATGGTAGTGCACAATTTCTTTAGTGTTGTTTAAAAGATTGGTATCTTTATACTTGAGAGGTTCTTCATATCAAATGGAAAGTAGTTAATAGCTCAAGGACTGATTTAGAAATTAGCAGATGGGATGCTCACTCACAAATGTAGCGGATATCTGATCAGCCTTGTTACAGAGTCTTCCCTTCTATGGCAGTCATGATAAGGCTGATGGGTAGTCCATCATTTTTGAGTGAGTACCCTTCTGCCAAACTGTAAATCAGGCTCTTAATCTAGCAGGATTTTGTTCTTCTGATCGTTGTGCAGGCTGCAGTAAGTGTTGCAATACATTTATAGTATTAAGTATGGAAGGACTCTCGGCAGTCAGACAATTAGCCGCCCACATAGTCTTTACAGGAGGCACAGGACTTGAACACTTAGTGTTCAACCTTAGCATGGGTACCCGGACATTAGTCCTTTGAATTGTGTTATGATGTAACTGAATCAGGAAAGACTCACTTATTTTTAGACTTAGGGCACCAACTATTGAAGGAAGGGCAACTAGATATCTAGAAAATTAAAACCTTGAGGACATGGCAGAAATCTATTTCTCATATTCCTCGCAGGGCCTAGACTTTCAGTCCCTTTGCATTGGACCTTTTCATTTTGTATCTCTTTTGTGGGGCTAGTGCTACACATAGTAAAATAGAATCATCCTTGCTCTCTATTTTTAGACCTCGCCTTCTGTTTCCTTACTTAATCATTTTGCCTTTTTGCTGAAGTTCCAGTACTTCTCTCAGATTTCATTCTGCCACATGTATAAAAAATATGAAGTTGTCTTCACTTTGTTAGTCCACGGTGAACTTTAAGATCCAGGTGTGAAATTAGCAGAGTTGTGTTGTCCTTGCCACAATGAAAGAAAGCTTAATCACTCTTATTTAGTATTTTCTGACCTTGTTTTCCTTTCTTTTTACCAAAACCGGATAGTAGTGTGTCTTTTTAGGAATTCAGTCAGCACGTTTAAGTATTTAGTCGGTGTAAAACTCAATATCTAAACATTCTTGCTCTCCATTGTGGCTGTTTGGTACTCTGTTCTGATTATTCATTCTGTGAGTATTTCTGACTGCTTGTCAAGATTATATATGGACTTCTGAAGCCTGGCATTGTAATGTCTTTCAGTGCCCTGCTTGTTCTGGGAGCTTGATCTTCCCTGGTGCCATCTTTACATTGTGCGCAATGCATTTGCTTGGATTACATTTACTTGCTCTTGCTATCGCCTCTGCTCCTATATCACTCCTCTGTGTCGTCATCTGTCAGGCACTAAAGAAACTTAGATTCAAGGTTTGAATCCCTTTATTTTGTTTTGTAAGCACCACATCATGAGTCACACAATCCTGTTGATAATTACCTTTTCCATGGAATGCAAACTCTGTTAATGATGGGTTTCTCCTTTTTGTTTGCGATCAGCATCCTGAGATTTCAACTAAGCATTGCCTTTTTGTCTACGTTTTGGAGCATTCTGGTTCACTCATGTATGGGTAATTCAAACAGTTCACAAAAACCTGAAGATGTTCTTTTGAAACTGGGATAAGCCCGTTCTCTACTCATCAGAGATGATTCAGGTATCTCACCCTGGCATGTCTAGCAAGCAACAATGGACCTAATTAAGTCAGTTGTTGTAGAGTTTAGGCTGCCTAGTTTCACAAGACGTTGATACCCAGTAGGGCTACCAGTTGGAGCACAGTCCAAGCTGAACCAATTGAAGATCCAGTACGTCCCAAGTCTTTCAAATGGACAGAGGTTGCAGTGTGTCAGCATCCACTGTGATGTCACCGGAGGATATATTTATCTTTATTTTTTGGTAGGACAGGCACTACAAAATAGATTGTTATTGGTTGCCATCAGTGCCATCATTGTTAAAAACAATACTACAAAAGAATCACAAAGAAAACCCAACAGTAGCATGTAAGAAAACAAAATATTAAATTGTACCTTCAATAGATTAAATCAAGCAAAAAGCATTACAAAGGGCTTATGAAAAGAAACCTAGACTAACTCAGATTCCAAAAAAAATCCCCAAAACATTGATGCAGACACGTCATGGAGTGCTCAAAATATTTTGCATCTATAACAAATTTTAAAATAAATTGAAATGTTTCCTAAATTCCATTAACAGTGGAGTTTCCTCAACTTTATTATAAAATATATTCTAGTATTTTGGTCCAAAAATGGATCCATGTCTTTCACACCACCCCACAAATTTGGCTTGGGGGACAGTTAGTGCATTTTTATTAATTAAGCTCAGGTTCTGTTAGTTGATATTTGAACACTGATGTGAATATTTGAAGAATGTGGTGCACTTCCAGGACTATTGAATATGGCCAGCCTCCTCTTGGAAGCTGGGTCAAAGTCTAGCTCAGACTTCAGATTACAGTAATGTGGAATGTTTGAGAGAGAAGGATGACTTAAATGGTTTCAGAATCAGAATAATTGGCTACAGCCTATGATCACTAGTGAAAAACAGTGTCCTCTGTGTCTGGCAGGGGGCAGGAGCCAGGAACTTTGATTTATTAGGATGCTCTCTGATAATGCAGATTAACCACAGATCTAGACAGAATACTGTCTTTGTAGTGCCACTACCATAGGAGGTGCTTTTATGCTGCTTCTGTGACACTGGGCTCCAGGCCCCTCAGTCAGCTAATCCATTTGCAGGTATTTGTAGCTGTCAGGGGGCAGCTTTCCTCAACAATGTATGCTGTTTCCCTTCTGTTGGTCTGTCATACCATTAAGGATTCTCCAGAGTCTAAGGCTTATGCCAGGCCTTAAAGATGACAGTTATCATCACACATTTTGCCTCTAGCAAGTGTCTTTCCTCTTCTGAAGGGGCATCTGAACATCAGAAATGACTACTGCATATTGGCTTAAACGAGGAGAGTATTTTATCTCACTGCATTGGTGCAGTTGGAAAACCTGTGAAAACATTTGAAGTTCTGAATTTGAAATGACTTTGGACTACTCAAAGCTGCTTATGGTCACTTTAATAAAGCTGTATATCTTCTGTTGCCAGACAACTGTAGGCAACACAGGAAACTGATGTACTACCCAGCCAGTGGAGCTAGCTCCAGTTTCAGGGAAAGCAATGGCAAATGTACAGGCATGCTGCCATACTACTATGAAAGGTCAGTCTGCAAAAAAGCTTCCCTCTTGTGAAGCTGGGCAGTCCTTCTCAAAGGGATGCATACCATGCACCACACATAATCCAGTTTGAGCACTTCAGAACATGCATGCACACACTCAGAGAGACCCCAGCACACACACATGAGAGAAGGCAAGGACTACAGTTATGGTGGAGGCGCCAGACCTTTAAATATGGGTGGACTGGGCGAAAGGCAGCCTCTCACTAATGGTGCAAGTAAAAAGTCCTGTACAGATTTACAACAACTTCATTCTTCCTTCTCTTTTCAGTATCCCCAGACAAAATGCAAGTGCAGCAGTGCACACTGGACCTCTGCTGAATGGTTCTAGTCTACCAAGAACACTCACTTTACATGTCCCTGTAGTTGTATCTTAGCAGTTGCAGTGCCTGCAGGTGTCCTACAGCTACAGGCTCCAGTTGAATTTGCACAGAGCATTATGTACTTTAGGAGTATGGAGCACACATTTTGCAGCCCTTCAGACACCAAAGAAATGTCTAAATTATGCTAGCGAGGAAACAGAGGCTAGAATTGAAGTGTTTGCATAGTGGGAGTATTACCTACAGACTGGAGTTTTAAAACTTATGGCATGCCTTCTGTATGGGAAGTAGGCAATACAGATAGCATGCATCTAGCATACTATTAACTGTCTTGATTCCAAATATGTAGGCCCTGGTCTAGTAGGAAGTGTCTTGCATATATTGTAAAATTCTCCAACAGTACTTGGTTGGTATGCCTGGCCCCTGAGTTCTGTCTTGACTTCCCCACCCCCCCTCCCCCCCACGCAGCTGCATAAGGAATATATCCTTGGGAGACCACAATAATAATACTTTCTAAAACAGGCAAATTATCTGTCCATTGTCTATTGACAAGGTTTACCTGTAGGCAAATGATACTGGAGTGGGACAGAAACAAAACTGAAAGAAAAAAAAACACACCTCCAAAAAGGTTCTAAACATAGAATCCACTGTATGTAGTCTGTAGACAAATGGCCAAAGGCAAAAAATAAATATAAATCAAACTTTTGTTTTAACCACACATCTTTTTTCATTGTATTACTTATGATACTTCAGACTATTCGTTGTATTAGAAAGAAACATTTGTATGTATTTCAAAATAATAAGATATAATCCAAAGACCAGGACCAAAATATCTCTTTCCCTAACACTTTTGCTAGAATGGAGTATGTATTAATTTTTTTCTCTCATCTCTGTCCGTAGGGCATGTGAAGAACTTGTGAAGATCCTTGGTTTTGATTGGGTGGTAATGTTCATGGAAGAACACCTGCACTCTACCACTGTCACCGCAGCCATGAGGATTCTTGTTGTGCTGCTGAGTAACCAGTTGATACTCGCAAGGTTTAAAGAAGGGATGAGTGGTGGCGGTTGGCTTGATCAGACCGATTCAGTCCTAACCAATAAGATTGGAACTGTGCTAGGTACTGCTTTTATGCGTCTTTCTTTGAATGTAACAGTGCATGTAACTTCTGTGTGGTTATGAGCCTTTCCAAAGGTAGTTCAGAGATGGACAGTCATCTTGGCAGTCTATTTGTTGTCTATGTGAGTTTAAATGCCATACATAAATGTTTCGGCTCAGATGAACCTCTAGCATTTGATGCATACAGGTGCTATATGACCACAGGCTACTTTTGCAATTGTTTCCATTGAAATCCATATGTAATCCTAGAGATGGGAAGGAAGCTTTGAGAAGGATACGTCTCTCATAGCTGGAAGGTTTTACTGTCAGCAGCTTTTACCCTGTCTGCTCATGCTTCCTAAAGGAAGACACCAACATTAATTAAAAACAACAGCATTTCTAGAGGTAAAACCTGGCTCTAAAAAAATAACAGAAAAAACATGTCTGGAAGATGTTAAGCTGATGGAAGGAGACTCCAAAGTACACGGAATTGTAGAGAATAGCGAACCTGAGGCAGTGAAGGCAGTGAAGCACTGAAGGCTAGGACTCTGAAGCACCATAGATGGATCAGAGTAAACAGTGTAAGCTGTGGTGCAAGACAGCCTCTGTAGATTCGGTTTTGGAACATCTGAGATTATCTGAATGTGGAATTGGAGGTAAATGGGAATATTTGTAGTGTCAAGCAGAGGGTGCGACTTAACCATGAGCTGAAGGATGAACATGTGTAACAGCACAAGGGAAAGAGTGACGTGCAGTCTGTGCCTTGTTTGTGGCAAGCGTAAGCGGAGGAACCACAAAGCAAAGTGAAGAGACTATACCAGGGAAAATATTATGAGGCATACAGGGACAAAAATGTGAGGCCTTCATTCTCCATGGCATGAGGTAAAATAAATGGCCTAAAGAGGTCACATTTCCCACAATGCCTTCTGTCACAGGAAAACATGATGCTTTGTCAAACGCCCAGTTTTCTCCAGCATTTGATCTTTTATAGATCACATGCTTGCATTGTTCTCCGTCATCAGGATTGTAACCCCTGATATTCAGTGTTAACACAGCAGGATACATGTAGAGCAACATAACATTGAAACAGGCGCAGATCACATGGAGCCAAGGTGAGGAGGCTCAAAGTTCATATCCTTCTTAGAAGCTCAAACTACCAGCTATTCTATTGCATGTGTAGTAGATCTCTGAGCTCACATCTCATCTATGAAACTCCTTAAATATTTGTTGCCTCACCTCCCATCTGCAGGTGGTAACCAGTTTTTGCCCATTCTTGTGTGTAGGAAACTTAGCACTGGATGCACCCCAGGTCTCTCTTCAGACCTTTTTCTTCTTGTGTGTCAAGGAAGATTTATTCAGACAAAAGTCCCCCATATAAAATGCATCACTGTCTCTAAACCTATGCATCTTCACAAAGACTGCAATATTTGTAGCACATTTATAGCTATATCCCTCAATGATAGGGAGAGTTGTCCTATTTGTACCTCGAAGTCCGATTCCACAGAAAACAGGTTAGTGAAGTGTCTCCATACTACGTATTGCTGATGCTGAAAAGCTCAAATTAAAACCTGAGGAATGTGTTGCAGGCTCCTCTTCAGAAACTTGCATGACCCTCCATGCCTGCCATTGATGGGCTGGTTCTGTTGGTACTTCATCCTAAGTGTGATTATTGCCTGTATCATAAACATAAGTCAACCAGTGTGACATTTGTACAACCATTTCATCCAAGACTTCTCATGACAAGGACAACTACCTGGCTTGTCTACAAGAGCTCAAAAGTGGTGCCTCCTTCTCTAGGGATGACCCCACATCAGGGGATGATTGTGTGAAGTGCCCTCCCTTTGCTTTCTGCAAAAAAATTAAAACATTTGAACTTTGTTGAGGACTTCTATTAACTGGTACTTGGTTACTCCATTTCTGTTTCCAAAAAGCAGTCCACCTCTTTTGCTGCTGTTGATGACCACCATATTCCCTGTCCACCGGACTTCAACAGGTCCCTAGCTTTCTAAAGTCTCCATTAAAAGCTACTTCATTTTTGTCGAAGGCCATGTCGTCTTCAAAGCCATCATAGATGGCCACCTCCTTTTGGTTAGTTGTGGTCTCATTATTCTCGATGGCTGCCTCACTTTATCACAGTACGTTTCAAATCTCTGGTGCAAATTGTACTACTGTTGAACATCTGTAGCACATGGTTCAGTGTTTACTAAGTGCACAATTTGCACCCGATTTGGAGTTTGACCTTGGAATGCTCCATAGGATTTCAGTTGTACATGTTTTCTATTGTTCCAAAGTGCAGAAACTTGTTTTTGTGCCCCCCCTTCAATTTGTGCCATGTTTTCTTATGTTAGTTTCCTATTGGGCAAAAGTTCCTGGATAGAACATGATGCATTCAGGTCGTTATGCCATGTGGAGCACAAACAGAAGTTTGAAACCAAAAACAGGACTTGTGCCCAAACCATAAATGTGGCCTTGGTGAGGAGGAGCACAGTGGTAATTACATATTTGCCATACAAGACATTTTTGTCTATATGTCATGTCTGTATTTGTAATAGGGATATTAAAAAGAATATATTTAGAATTTAGACCCGAAGTATTTCTAGTAACTGCCTCTTGAAAACATGTGATGGCAGAGGCATTGTGTTCAAAGACAAAATGTGATTTTAAGATAACATATTCATTTTTCCTATGCCTTGTAAAAAGCTGGTTTCTATGTAGAGTTTAAGAACTAACAAGTGTGTTTTCGGAATGGTCAGCACAATTTTATAAGTTTGTTGTGCAACAGTTCATTCAGCTATCTATCCTTTGACTACATTCATCTTTAAGATATTATCTCCGATCTGCGAATCGGCTATTGTAGGAAGCTGGCACTCTATATGGTCGGGGACAACCAACTTGTAGGTCGCAAACATGGGGTGCTCGGGGACGTAGGTGCACCTTTGGCCCTCCTCACCTGCGCCAACGGCATCAAGTTTCCTAGTCCAGGAGCACTCACGGATAGGGGTGGGGGGAGTGGTCATGTGGTCCGAGGCTGCAGGCATCGTCATCGAGTCCAGGAGGGGTAAAACCACAGTGATCTCGAGCTCAGGAGAGCTGGGGGACGTCGTTGACACCACCGGTCCACTTCAACTCGGGCTGGCAACGATGGGTGCAGTGATTGCTTTAGGTGTTGGGTGTCTCCTACCTCAGAGGCTGCAGGAAGTGGGGGGCCTGCATGCAGAAGCTGCAGGCGACTTCAGGAAGTCCAGGATGGGGGAAACTACAATGGACTCCAGACACCTGGGAGAACTTGCTAGCACTAGAGGTCCACTCTCACTTGGTTTGGTGGGTGCAGTGGTGACTTCAGGTGTCGGGTCTTTGCCGTTTTGGAGAATTGAGTGTCCTTTCCTTAGAGTTGGTTGGTGAGATTTCCCAGAGGTTCAGCTACAGGACGAGACGTCTTCTGTTGCAGAGTCTGTCGAGGAGTGCAGGCAGGTCGTCAGTGTTGGTATCAGGTCAGCTGCTGCTGCTTCTTCTCTCTTGTGGGTGTCTCTCTTCTTTGTCCTTTTCGTCTTAGGTCGTCAGAATCTGAGCTCTGGGGTTCAGGGACGCCACCTTAATATTTAAATTAGGGGTGTTACAGAGAGTGCCAGGTGGCTGCCAATGGGTTGACCACCTTTAGGGTGATTATTTCCTTTCTATTATCACTTCCTTTAGGGAGTGGGCATAACCCTGACCCTAGCGCCTTAATTCCTTCCCAACCAAGATTGAGAAATTTCAAAAGTGGTTTTCACTTCAGCTCGTCCACTTTAGGGGTGGGACTGGCATGAAGTGGGCACACTCCTAATCTACATAATTTTCCCGCCTGTCTTGTCGCCAAAGGTGTGGTTCAGGACAGGGGGGGTTGGTCATCTCTGCCTTTAGGAGAAACCTGGGTCGCATTACAAAGGCGGCTAGGCATTTGAAGCTTCCCGCCCTCGTATGTCCATCGTGCCTGGAGGAGGTGTCAACACCCCCGCTCAGTGCAGGCTTTTTCTTTGCACCCCGAGAGCACTGGCTCTCACCTTAGGGGGTCAGAAATGTGGTTGAACTGGTCAGGACCAGTCAGTTAACACACTGGTAGATGGTAGGTTTCTAAGGTGCCCTCTGGGTACATGTTTTGGCGAATCCAATACTGGCATCAGTGTGGGTTCACCAATACGAGATGGTTTGATACCAAACATCTCGATCTTAATTCAAGCCATCATGTAGCTGGGGAACTCTTAGTAACCAGTGTCCAGCACATGTATTTAAAATGTCTTCCCTGGTTACTTGCTATGTCTGAGAATCTACAAAGACATAGCAGGGATTTATCTGCTAGTGCATATGTGCCCTCTCATGTAATATAATGCACCCTGCCTTATGGCTGTAAGGCCTGTTAAAAGGGTGACTTACATATATTACATGCAGTTTCTGGGGACATGGCACACAGGCTGTAACACACAGCCTGTCATGTGCTTGGTGAGGGGTCCCCTAGGGTGGCACAATTCGTGCTCCAGCCCTTAGGGACCCTCTTTAGTACCCAGACCCTAGATACTAGGGGTACCATTTACCAGGGACTTGGAGGTTGCTAAAGGTTTTGTCAATTGGAGTAAACGACTGTGAAGATTTTAGGGGAAAGGGATCTGGCACTTGGACCTGGTTAGCAGGAACCAAGTGCACTTTCAGTCGAAATTACATCATCAGATACCAGGCAAAAAGTGGAGGCTAACCATGCCAAAAGGGTGCTTCCTACAGCCATTCACCAAGCTTCTCTACTAGCATTAACCCTTTGATTTCTACAGATTTTGCTAGGATTCCTTAAGGATGTATCTTTACTTAGATAACTCATTTCATTCGAAACACCCTTTTTGGAGTTGAGTGGAGATATCTTGGTTAAAAACACACACCACTTGCTCTTTCCCATTAGATGGCTTATTGTGTATACTATGTGCAATGTTATTTATAGTTCTTCGATACCATGCGTGCACAATTTAAATTGAAAATGACATAAAAATGATTTTTTTAATGAACAGATACGCATTTTTTGTTTAATTAATGAAGAACACTAAAGAGGTAAAATTTTAGCAGTAAATTTGTCTTAAGCTAAACTTGTACAGATACAGCTATTAACATAGTGTTTTTTTCACTATCCACCCATTTTAGGATTTAACGTCGGTCGGAGCGCCAGTGGCAGATCCACTCTTAGAGAGATTAACCGTGATGCCTGCCATTTTCCAGGCTTTGCTGTTCTTCACTCCTACCTCCCAAAGCACACAAATGTGCCGGCACTGTATTTTCTGCTCATGGCACTTTTTCTGCAGCAGCCTGTCACTGAACTGCCTGAAAACCTTCAGGTCAGTGCACCTGTCAACAGTGGCCGAAGTAATCTGGGCTGCCAGGTAGGGACTGTCCTATAAGGGCTAAGTCTATTTGTGTTATACTAATAACGAAAGGACTAATGTGACGTCTAATCTTCTAGTGACCTCACCCTATCTTCAATGTACATTTGCTCCAGTTGCCTCAAGATGTGTATAGATAAAGAAATATGAATATGTAAAGTTGCACGTGCCCTGTTTTCCAATGAGATCTCTCTTCGGTTACATTATGCACATTGGGTTCTTAAACACCTGGAGTAGCAAATCAAAAAGTTCTGAGCCTAAGCTTGGCATTGGCTGGTAATACATTAGTAATTCTATTAGTGTCACAGCGAACCCCTCAATTTTTAGGTGTATTTATTGTTTAGGGCCATGCAGAACAAAGTATGTTCAGCCACCCAGCATATTACGGTTCCCTGGCATGTGCAGTGGTTACATTGTGGTCAAAGCAGCTTAATTTCCTCAAGGGGGGTCAGACAGTTTCAGATGGGATATTGGCCTGATTTAGAGTTTGACTTACATCCCATCCCCCTGTTTATAGCATATTGATATCTATACACTCTAAACAGAGCAGCCAGGAATTTTGACGCATTTTAGCAGGTGTCCTACACCCACCAACCTCTACATTGGGCTTTCAGATTTCACTTGAGCATTTGTAAAACAGATGTACTATTGCTTCACCCTTTTTTACCAGTCACTCTATCCCTTTACTGTAGATTCCTATCTTCTAACCTGCTAGTACTTTTTTCTTTCATGCCTCTTCTTGTAACTTGATTTGATGCCAATTGAGCTACATCAGTTGTAGGAAGGTTAAATGTTGGCTTTATCAACATGGTTGTCCAATCAGCGGATGAAATGTCAGGGAAAGAGAGGCAGAAAGGGATAGAGGACACAGTAAAACTGAAGTGGTCAGAAGCAACATTTGTTCATGCTATGGAAGAGCCTGCTACACAACAACAACATAAGTAGGTTTTTAAATAAAAATGAACACATTTTATTTAAGAATGTATGGTGTAAACTCCAACAGAGGGATGTACAACTCAAAGGTGAAAACGGATTTTAACTTTTTGGAATAATTTTCCAGTCATCACATATGAGAAGATTATAAGAATAGAATTTGTTGCAACATTTAGGTGAATCTCAAAATGGTTAAGGTGCTGATATATTGTCTTGCTAGCAAGATTAATATCCAAATGATTGCTGAACTGTGCCCACCACTGAAAGAAATTAATTTACTTCTTAGACATATCACTCTTGAAAACTGAATTTGCTTTGCTAGAAAAAACAGCAGCTTGCTTTGTGTTTGAAACGCTTTGCACAGCCATATTTCTCTGCACTGTAATAAGAATGCATGACAAAGATGGCAACAATTATAATAGAGGTCAATGTATTACAGTATTTCATACAATTTAGTTATGTAGATGTGTTGTCATTTGCTTTTATTGCTATTTCTTGGCCAAATATTGCTGATCCAAATATATTATACACTGCTCTGACACCTTTTATGTATTTTACTTAGTTTGACTTGGACTCTATTTGGAGTTTTATTTTTGGAGTTCCTGCTTCCAGTGGAACCGTGGTTTCATCGATCCACAGTGTTTGCACAGAGGCCGCCTTATTGTTGCTTGCTATGCTCCGATCAATGCTGAATTCCGTAAGTCTGCAATTATGTAAACATTTTTTTTACTTTCTCTAGGGCTAGAATATCTCATCACGATAACCAGTGCCAATTCAAATGGGCTAAAAGCCCCTTCACCCACACCAATACACGTTGTGTGTTACTTGTCAAGAGTGTCAAGAAAAACTCATAGGGCCATATTAATGGTTTGTTTAATTGCTCTCAACCCAGACTTCCAGCCAACCCTGCTGCCATTGCCACCATGTAGGCCATAGAAATGGCTAGACAAAGCCATTGCCAAATTGTTTCAATGGGTCCTTCACCTTACCATCCCGACCAAAAGCCGTAAACAGGAAGTTAAGACAGTTCTGTCCTTTCTAGATAAACCAGGAGCAGTCTAAGCATGTCAAACATAGGAGGGCCTATCTCCTCAAGAAATAGGATGATGGGTAAAGCAGGAAAGGGCAATGTTTCAGTCTATCTAGAATGGACGTCCTACTTTAGAATAAAAGCACAATCCTGTCCAGCGATATCCTGAAAGCTGTTCCCACTGAATATATGTTCTCAGATCATGAACTTTTCTTGCTAATATAATTTAATGTACAAGACAAATCTTTGCAAAAAGAGATCCAAATACATTGTCTTCAAGGGTTCAAACGATGGACTGAGTAATTTTGTTAGCACCAAAAGTACATGGCAAGAAGACACTTTGGAATTAATTGTTGTGCGGCATTTCTTTAAACTCTCTCTCAAGCTTTCCACATCTGTTGCCAGAACATCATGCCATGAGTGATGAAATGTACACAGTGTAGCTACTTGAGCTTTTGTGGTGAAAGTAGGGAGCCCCTTCAAAGGCCCGCGTTTCAGTCATTCCAGAATAAACAATGGAGGCAGCTACACTTTCGAGAGCTCTATTACAGTAGTGAGAATAGGCTGCCATTGTTGACGGGTGCCTAGAAGTCCAAATTGCTAACATCACTTCTCAGTCCCAAGCTTTCCTGCCCTACCTGCTCTGCGTCCAAACTGTTGGGTGAAGACAACAGAAATCTGGAAGATGTAGGCACAGATGGAACAAAAGAAAAGTGATGAGCTAGAGGACTATAAAAGGATTTAATTGTGCTTGCTTTCCTGTGCCTCACAGAGAGCCATAGAGATAACTACAATTGGTCAAAGACATCGAGGGACCATAATCATTGTAGGGTTACACTGCCAGAGCTCCTTTGAATAAAGTCTGTGAGCAGAAAATTGGGCATTTTTCTTGTGAACCCGGGAGATTGATTAATGGATGTCTGAATTCTTGCATCACAATGTAAAAAGACCCTAGATTGTACTGACAAAGGAAGACGTTAGGCAGCTAATCTGCATGTGCATAGTGTTTCTTCTGGGACCAGGCTACCATTAGAAACAGCAGGTGAGATTCTGCCACACATTGACTGATCCAGATTGGACCTTTGATTTATCATTTAACAATGCAGTTAGTTCTTGTTAACCTCATTCATAGTACGACCCTAGCTGCCTGAACCTGAATGATGAAAGAAACTGCCTCAAGTGCACAAACCACAGCAGTCGACCAGGAGCATTTGCTCCCTTTTGGGCTCACCAGTACCCCTTAGGTGTTCACAAAAGTGATGGTGGTTGTCGCAGCACACCTTTGGAGGAAGGAGTACCATACTTTCCCTAACTCACCAGCTGGCTGCCGAAGGCTAGATCTTCCCAGGCATTCATCAGCTGGCTCCAGAAATCACCTGTCATGCGATTTCTTTTTTTTGTTTATTTATTTAAAAGGTTTACCACATTAGCTTCTGCCAAACCCTTTTGGATGTCCTAGTGGGACTTGAACCTAAACCTCTCTTTTTTGATGGGCACCCCTTTTGAGCGACTGCACATTTGCCAATTGTGATTTATGACATTGAAGATAGGCTTTCTCATTGCTATCACATGGACTAGGCGTGTGAGCGAGCAGCAGGCTCTTTCTGTCAACCCATCTTATAAGTTTTTTTCCAAATGAGTTGGTTTTGAGGACCCAAACTTTCTTTCTACAGAAAGTGGTCATTCCATTTCATGTCGGACAGGCTGTCGCCCTTCTGGCATACTTTGCTCCACATCCAGCCTTTGTTGTTAGGACCCGAAAGGGGTCCTAAATTTGTATATCAATCTTACCAAGCAATATCAAGTGGATGATCAGCTCTTTGTAGGGTTCTCCTACTCAAAGGTTAAGCCAGTGCAAAATCGGGTTCATCTCTTGATGGATAGTTCTCTGCATAAAGATCTGCTGTGCACTGGTGAAGAAGCAGCATCCAGAAAGCGTACAGGTTCACTCCACCACGGTCAAAGCTGATAAACCTAAGTTAGCACAGGGAGTGCCTGTCAAGGATATTTGTCGGTGGCTGTGTTCATTTTTACTTGCTTCCACAAAGCACTACTGCGACGGCAGCAGGCCCGTCAAGAGGGGCGTTTTGTCCTCCTTGTCCTGCGGGACCTATTGGTATAAACCATTTCAGAGACCCACTGCCTTGGGGAGGTACTGCTTTGGTATCTGTTCACAAGGTGGGAAGTCTGCTGTTAGAAGTATCCATCAGAAGAACAAATTTCGTATCTTCGGTAGCAATCTTGCTTGTGGATATGCTATTCAACCCCAGATTTCTCACTGCTCCTCCTGATTCCGCATTCTGTGAACTAGACCCTTCACATCTAAAAAGGCATTTAAAGATTTTATTCTGATAGATTTGTCTGTCATCCTCATACAGGCGATATGAGAATTCAGAGGTTGCAGTGATTTCACAATGAGAAATTGTATACAGCGAGAAGAAAAGGGGTCATTCATAGGATAGATCCCTAGGGAATACCAACTGTTAGGCAGGCAATATAAGTGATGAGCACAGAGATGATAAAGTGGGCTGGATATGACAGCAAGGTGAGACTCTGGGAGGCGAGGTGGGGCCAGGGCTCCCTTGAGGTGACCTGGGCGTGGGATACCTTGGTGGAAGCACTGCAACACCCAGACCCCTAACCTTTGAAGAGCCATAACTCAGTCCCCTTGCTTTCTCAGACATGTTCGCAGGGTGGCCTCCACACTGGGTGACATATAGGGACACTCCTAGTTATGACGTGACTCACTTGCACACTCCAAATACAGCAGTTAGATTTCCCTTGTTTACAAGATCATTCTCTGTCTCCAAAGCGGGAGGGCACTCTGGGCATGCACCACAGGTGAGGGAAGGATTTGGGGTGGGCACCATCACTCTTCATTTCTTATGAAGGTGGGGTGGATGGCCATGTTGGAGGGGGGAACACATTGAACACTACTAGGCAAGTATCTCTTGTTATTCTTGAGTATGGTGAGTAGAGACCTGTTGCCTAATGTTAGGAAGCTAATACACAATGTGATGGAAATGTCTAGTAATAGAATGATGCAATGTAGTAATGGAGATGTGCCCTGTGGGGTTGTTTGTTTCACTCCAATAAAATCTGTTTAAAGAAATATGTGGGGAACATCTGGAAACAGAAACAGCTGTCTGGAAGATCCACATATCAAGCCATAGTAATTCTGGGCCACCTGGGCATATGACAGAAAAGGTTGCAAGCATGATGGCTGGCAATGGTGAAAGGTCCTGAGAGGTAGAAAAGATAAAAGTTAAGTGCTTGTGGTGGATTAATGTGTAAACTTGAGACACATGTAAAGGCTGGGTCTAGTTGCTGCAAAAAGAGTAGTGTTGTAAAGATGGGTATTCACTAACTAGAACTTCTACATTTTTAGAGCTTTTTTAGATGGGTAGTTTTTGATTGGTGGTCAGCTAGGAACATTTTGTTTGATGGCACGTGTAGCTGTAGATACACATGCTCAGCATACTTCTGCCATCAAGTGTTGGATCCGGATGTGTGCAAATTGTTTTTCTTCAAAGAAGCAGTTTGAATCACGAGGTAAAGTGACCCCTTCTTTCGGTAATAGTGTGCATGGGAATCTTCATTGTTAGATTTTCTTTCTGCCATTTGGTTTGGACATGTTCTTTGGTGCTCCGGGTTCAAGACCATTTTGGGCTCCCGTTGGACCAATATATGTTTTTATTCTCATTGTTATTGTTTTCATCCGTGTTCCATTCACATACATCGAAAACAATGTTCTTCGCTCCTGGCCTTTGGGCCTTGCCCCATCAGGCTTCCTTTATTTTTTCAGTTTGGTACACAGAAACAATGCACTGCTGATGGAACGGACACCTTTTCAATTTTGTCTGTGCTGCCACACTCAATATCCACATGCAGACCTCCACTCGGTTTGCAATCTCTGCTTATCTTTCGACCACGACGAGGATAGTTGTGAAGCCTGTCGATCATTTTGATAGAAGATGCTGCATGATCGTGGGACTCGTACAAAAGAAATGCAGCACAAGGAGGTGAAAGAGACACCGAATGTCTTCGGTAGTCAAGACCTCGAACCCCATGAAGAGGTGCATGAGGCTTCCACAGCAGAAGAGGAGGCCTTCTCCATTCCAGACTCTGAATCGGACTCTCAAGCTGAGACCAGTGTGCACACGCAGGAAATTTCATAGGCACAGCTCGCAGTGAGTACAAAGGCCCCTGTCATACCCATCAAAAAACATTTGGCACCGATCAAACATATGGCCGCTGGGCCACCACTGCTGTTGGGCCATGGTAGGCACCAAACAAGCGCTAAGTTTGCCCGCCCTTTTGCTCGGCACTGAAGGCTAAGCCTAAAGCTCCTACTAATCTTCCGGCTCAAACGGTTTTGGCCCCGAGCCAACCACTGATGTCTTAAGTTCCAACAACATCAGCCCCAACCATTTCAGCACCGAAACACAAGGCTTCTTCAGCTTCAAACATTTCGACACCTGCTTCAGAATTGACTGATTCAGTCCCAGAGCCTATTTTACAAACTATGGTGGAGAAACTCGATCCAAAACAAAAGATGATACATATCCTGCCTGATACTGGTTGCATCATGACAAAATCAACAAAGCTGACACCAGCTTAGTCTAAACGTCGGCCTTCATTTAAGGAGGCCATGTATGGCGTTGGCTCTGTATATACTATCTCAAAGTGAGAGATAGTGTGCACAGAGTCCCAGGGTTCCCCTTAGAGGTTGATAGTGGCAAAATTAGATAATACTAATGCTCTATTATGTGGTAGTGTGGTCGAGCAGTAGGCTTATCAGAGGGTAGTGTTAAGCATTTGTTGTACACACACAGGCAATCAATGAGGAACACACACTCAAAGACTTAACTTCAGGCCAATAGTTTTTATATAGAAAAATATATTTTCATAATTTATTTTAGAACCACAAGATTCAAGATTTTAGGTAAATACATAAAATGCAAGGTACTTTGATTTACAACAGTAGTACAGTTTTGGTTAAAATGGAAATAAGCTATTTTAAAAGTGGACACAGTGCAAAAATCAACAGTTCCTGTGGGAGGTAGGTTTGGTTAGTTTTTGCAGGTAAGTAAAGCACTAACACAGTCAGTCTCCTGGGCATGGGCAGTCTACAGTTGGGGGTTCAAGGCAACCCTAAAGTCACCGCACCAGCAACACAGGGTCGCTCAGGTGCAGAGGTCAAAGGTGAGCCCAAAACACATAGGCGCCTATGAAGAAAAGGGGTGCTCAGGTCCTAGTCTGTTTACAAAAAGTACCTGCATCCTTGGAGAGCAGACCAGGGGGGTTTTGTAGAGCACTGGGGGACACACACACACAAAACACACCCTCTGCAGCACAGGGGCGGCTGGGTGCAGTGTGGAAAGTAGGCGTTGGGTTTTGTATTGAAAGCAATGGAGGGACCCGGGGATCACTCTGGCGATGCAGGCAGGGCACAGAGGGGCTTCTCGGGCCAGCCACCGACTGGGTTAGGAGGAGGGCCGCCTGCTGGTCACTCCTGCACTGTTAGGTGGTTCCTCTCGGTCCTGGGGGCTGCGGGTGCAGTGCTTGGTCCAGGCGTCTGGTTCCTTTGTTACCAGGCACTCGCGGTCAGGGGGAGCCTCTGGATCCTCTCTGCAGGTGTCGCTGTGGGGGTGCAGGGAGGTCGACTCAGGGTGTGTACATCGTTGGAGTCGCCTGGGAGTCCTCTCTGCGTTGTTGGTTTCTCCAAACTCAAGCCGGGGGCGTCTTGTGCGGAGGGTGAAGACTCACGCTTCTGGCGGGAAGTGGAGTCCCTTTAAAAGTTGCTTTAAAGTTGCAAAGTTGTTGCAGTTTTTGAACAGTGCCGCTGTTCTCTGGAGTTTCTTGGTCCTTCAGGTGCAGGTGAGTCCTCAGAGGTTGCTGGTCCCGCTGGATGTGACTCTGTGCAGGTTCTTTGAGTCTGGAGACAGGCCAGAAGGCATGGGGGCCAAGTCAGTTGGTGTCTCTGTCGTCTCTGCAGGGCTTTCAAGTCAGCAGTCCTCCTTCTTTCTTCAGGTTGCAGGAATCTGATATCCTGGGTTCAGGGTCACCCCCTAAATAGTAAATGTAGGGGTGTGTTTAGGTCTGGGGGCAGTGGCTACTGTCCTTGAGGGTGTCTACACCCTCTTTGTGCCTCCTCCCTGAGGGGAGGGGGGCACATCCCCATTCCTATTGGGGTAATCATCAAACTCAAGATGGAGGATTTCTAAAGGCAGGAGTCACCTCAGCTCAGGGCACCTTAGGGACTGTCCTGACAGGTAGGAGACTCCTCCTTGTTTTTCTCATTGTCTCCTCTGGCTTTGCCGCCAAAGTGGGGGCAGTGGCCAGAGGACTGAGATGCCCTGGGGTGCTGTAACAAAAGGCATGAGCCTTTGAGGCTCATTGCCAGGGGTTACAGTTCCTGCAGAGGGAGGTGAGAAGCAGCTCCACCCAGTACAGGCTTTGTTCCTGGCCACAGAGTGACCATGTCACCCCATGTGGCCAGAAACTCGTCTGGGTGTGGCAGGCTGGCAGAAACTGGTCAGCCTAGCATTAGGAGTCGGACTGGCATTCAGGGTGCATCTCTAAGATGCCCTCTGGGTGTATTTTACAATAAATCCCACACTGGCATCAGTGTGCATTTATTGTGCTGAGAAGTTTAATACCAAACCCCAGATTTCAGTGTAGCCATTATGGAACTGTGGAGTTCGTAATTGACAGACTCCCAGACCATATACTCTTTATGGCTACCCTGCACTTACAATGTCTAAGGTTTGGCTTAGACACTGTAGGGGCATATTGCTCATGCAACTATGCCCTCACCTGTGGTATATTGCACCCTGCCTTAGAGCTGTATGGCCTACTAGAGAGGTGACTTACCTATGCCACAGACAGTGGGATGTGGACGTGGCCCACTGAGGGGAGTGCCATGTCGACTTAGTCATTTTCTCCCCGCCAGCACATACAAGCTGTGAAACACTGTGCCTGTGCTGAGTGAGGGGTCCCCAGGGAGGCATAAGACATGCTGCAGCCCTTATAGACCTTCCCTGGCCACAGGGCCCCTGGTACCAGTTACAATGGACTTATCTGTGTGCCAGGGCTGTGCCAATTGTTGGAAAAAAGGTACAGTTTAGGGAAAGAACACTGGGGTTGGGGCCTGGTTAGTAGGATCCCAGCACACTTTCAGTCATAACTGGCATCAACAAAAGGCAAAAAGTTAGGGGGTAAACATGCCAAGGAGGTCATTTCCTTACAGGCCATTCATCTACCAACATATCCTAAAAAAAAGAAAAAGGACACAGTTACCAGTCCAATTTCTCCACCTATGCCACCCTCTCCTTCACCTACATCTCCACCCCAACCACTCAAAATCAGATATAAAAGATATAATTGAGGGAACTCCACAAGGATCTCCACAGTCCTATGTAGAAGATCAAGGTGGGGTTGATGATACACATTAGCCACAATTAGATCCTTGAAACACATATGACATTGACCCACCAGGTGACACAGACCCAGAAGTTTATATCCAGCTAAAGGATCTCCACCAGATGCCACCACATCTTTCAATTAATTAGTAGCTAGGTTGGTTGCATATCATCAGGTCCCCTTGCACAAGGACCCTATAGAAGACGATTTTTTATTTGAAACACTTTCCTCTACTACCAGGGCCTGTCAATTCCTGCTCATGTTGAAAGGTATGACATGGCATGCGGGTGACATGTTTAAAGACCCTGTCTGTATTAGAATAATGACACCAAGTGTTGATAAAAAAATATATAAGGCATCTCCTTCTAATCCTGCTTATATATGAGGTTATATTCCACCAGATTCCTTGGTAGTATCAAATGCTCGTAAATGAGCTAATTCACAAACTTCCGCAGATGAACCTCCTCAAGATAAGAAATCTAAACTGATTGATGCATCAGGCGAAAGGGTGGGGTTTCAAGCATACAACCACTGGAGAATTGCTAACACCCAAGGCCTATTAGCAAGATGCAATACAGCACACTGGGATGAAATGGAAGACCTTACTCAACATCTTCCAGAGGAATTTAGGAAAAAAGGACAACAGCGTGTGCAGGAGGTCAAGTTAATCTCAAATAATTCTTTTAGATGTGCTCTTGAAGCAGCAGATACAGCTGCTAAGGGTGTAAACACCAGTGTACTACTAGGCAGACATGCCTGTTGCGTATATCAAGTTGTAAACACTTTTAAAACTTGAATGCTCAGTGTCATCTTTTTGGCCTCAAAGTAGACATCCACTAGAAAAAATTAAAAAGGACTCGGACGTCGCAAAATCTATGGAAGCTTTTCAAACTCCCAATCATCTTGGTTCCTTTCTCAGGCCTACATTCAAGCAAGGCAATAAACAATCAGCATCAGACTCCTGCCTCTTTTAAGCACCTCCATTCAGCATCTCCTTCTAGGGGTTTTTACAGAGGCTCATATCGGGGAAACATCTCAAAAGGACTAGGAAGAGGTGCCTCCACTCATGCCACCCCTTCCACATCAAAGTACTGACTCTCCACTCATTCTCTCCAATCATAACACAATTGTCGGGATGCCTACAACAGCTCTTTCCCAACTGGCAAAACATGACAACAGATCTATGGGTGTTGGATATTATCTAATATGGTTATTGCTTGGAGCTCATCAATACACCTTCAAACCTAACACCCCCGAAAACACAAACTCTCTGTAGAACACTTACAATTGTTAAACCAGGAAGTACAGGCTCTCCTTTGGAAAAGAGCAATAGAGCTTGTTCCTATTCATTAAAGAGTAACAGGAGTATATTCACTGTACTTCCTTATTCCCAAAAAGGATGGTTCACTTCGACCAATTCTAGATCTCAGACCATTACATCACTACATCCTGTCAGAGCACTTTCTTATGGTCACCCTCCAAGATGCAATACCTCTCTTCTAGCAAGGAAACTTTATTTCTGCACTAATCTAAAGGATGCATGTTTCCACATTCCAATACATCCAGCACAAAGAAAATACCTCAGATATGTCATACAAGGAAGGCATTATCAGTTTGAAGTAACAACTGCTCCTTGTGTCTTCACAAAATGACAGGCAGTAGTCGCAGCACTCCTGCACAGACAAATAATTCATGTCTTTCTGTATCTGGACAATTCACTCCAGCAGTGTCTACAACATACACAGACAGCGATTCATCTCCTTCACCATTTAGGATTTACCATCATCATACAGAAATCCCACCTCCAACCATCTCAGATACAGCCATATCTAGGAGTTGTTCTAAGCACTCAGGGTTAGCATACCCAAATGCACTCAGGATTCAAAATATAACCACCCTACTGCAACAGGTATGCCCCAACCAACAAATTCCAGTAAGGGCAGTTCAGAGGATTCAAAGTATGATGACATCTTGTATTGCAATAGTTCCTTATGCACTGCTATACATGCGTCCATTGCAGGAGTGTCTGGCGAGTCAGTGGTCTCAAGCACAGGGTCAGCTACAAGATCTTTTGTTGGTAGACAGCCACACTTGTTACTCCTTGCAATGGTGGAACACAAAACTGACAAAAGGGCGGCCTTTTATAGACCCTATTCCCCAGATCACTCTCACAGCAGACACATCCCTCACAGAATGGGATGCTCACCAACACAAACCTCTCAATACAAAGATTGTGGGACACCAAATCCTACACATCAATTACTTGGAACTCCAAGTCATTCACCTAGCACTCAAAGCTTTTCTGGTTCATCTGCAAGGCAAGATTGTCTTGGTCCAGACAGACAATACAACAGCCATGTTTTATTTGCAGAAACAGCGAGGGAACTCTACAGTTGTCTCGATTTTCTCAGACGATCTGGCATTGGGCAATTCGGCATCACATTCACTTTTTTTAAGTGGAACACCTTCCGGGGACAAACAACAACTTTGACGATCTGATCAGCAGGATGTGGTAACATGTCCACAAATGGGAACTCCACTCCCAAGTCCTCCAAACATATTTGCATTGTTGGGGGTTTTCGCATGTAGACCTGTTCGCAACAGCAGACAACTCAAAATGCCCAAACTTCTCCTCCAGGCTCCCACAACCACTAATCAAGGATAATGTTCTATGGATGAGGGATATTTACCTATGTTTTTCCACCACTTCCATTTGTGGTGACAAAGCTCTGGCACACCTCTCTCACTCTCATTTTAGTAGCTCCCACTTGGACACTCCAACCATGGCTCACAACACTACTTGAGCTCTCAGTAGTTCCCCACGAGAAGCTTCCCCTATGCCCAGACCTACTCACATAGACGCATGGTGAAATTGGGCATCCGAATCCCAAAGAACTCAGTCTTGTGATTTGGCTCCTGAGGTCATAGAGTTTGGATACTTAAAATTACCATCAGAATACATTACCATTCTTAAGGAAGCACTCAAAGCCAAAACTAGAGCATGCTATGTGGCTAAATGGAAGAAGGTTTGTTTTCTATTGCCAAAACAGATTGATCAGTTTAATGCAGCTATTCTAAATATTGTTTGTTATTTACTCTATTTACAAACTTGTGGGTTAGAGTACACTTTAATAGAATTACACCTTGCAGCAGTAGCAGCATTTCTGCAAAACAGCAACACTTAACATTGTTTAAAAAACCTGTAATTAAGGCATTTATGGAAGCTCTCAAACGGGGGATTCCATGTAGGGTCCCTCCAGCACCAGTACGGAAGCTTAACATTGTACTTACTAGACTTATTGGATCACTGTTTGAGCTTTTGCTTAAGTGTCCACTCCAGTTTCTTTCTTAGAAAATAGAATTTTTGGTAGCAATCACTTCAGGCATTAACCTTGGAGGAAACTTTTTTTCCAAATACATAAAGATAGGGTAGTCTACCATACCAACCCAAAATTCCTTCCAAAGGTTGTTTCCACGTTTTACCTAACTCAATCAGTTGAATTACTGGTTTTCTTTCCACACCCTGATTCAGTTGCAGAAAGAACTCTACATAGATTAGATGTTAAAAGAGCAATAATGTACTATATCGATAGAACTAAAGATTTTTGTAAACCTAAACAACTCTTTGTTGCTTTCTCACCTCCACACTCAGGGAAAGCTATATCTAAAGCAGGTATCTCAGGATGGATAGTTAAATGCATTCAGACAAAAGTCGCGGTTTGGACTAAACTGAAGGGGAAGGGCAGCGCGTGGGTTGGGAGAATTAAATTAAATAAAAAAAGAACTTAAAAAAAACAAAAACACTTACATCCTCCACCGCGCGCTGCTCCTCTCTCTGTCCCTCGTCGACTGCAGGCACAGGCTCCCAGCCTGCCCTGCGGCCAATCCTGATGCTGCTCAAAGCAGCGTCGGGATTGGCTGGGAGCGCCTAGCCAGGGTGTCCCAGGCAGACTGGGAGCCTGTGCAGGCTCTCTCCAGCCCAGCAGTTGCTGGGCTGGAGAAAGCCCTGTGCACATGTGTGTGTGGCGGCCCCGAGCCGGCAGGCCAGACACACATGCGCTATGAGGGGCAGTGCTGTGCACTCCCCCTCAATGCACGTCACCCCTGTGACCCCGCCCCTTTTCCCAAAAAACTATTATAAACACTGTTTATGATCGTTTTTTGGGAAAAGGTTTGCAGCTTCCGCTGCTGGCTGGGGACAACGCTCCTCTGCCGTTATGGAGGAGCCGCCCCTGTCAAACTTTCTACGCAAAAACCAAAGGTTCTACCCATACCTCTTAGCACACACTCAACTTGCAAAATAAGTGCATCTATGGTTTTCTTTGGTATATTAGCTGACATTTGCAAAGCAGCCACATGGTCAAATCTGCACACATTCACTTAATACAATTGTGTTGATGTACTAGCATGGCAACAAGCAAATGTTGGACAAGATGTGCTTTGTACTTTTTTTCAGACAACTGCAACACCCACAGGTTAGCCACCACTTTTGGAGGGCACTGCTTTACAGTCTATACAGAGCATGTGTATCTACAGCCACACACACCATCGTACGGATTATATATATTACTTACCCTGTAAGCATCTGTTTGTGGCATGTAGTGCTGTAGATTCATATGCGCCCGCCCTCCTTCCGGGACACCCATGACTGATGCAGAATTATCTTGCGCTTCATAGGCATGGACATCTCTTTCTAACACTCTATTCACACTTCATTCTCACCCAATTACGGGATAACAATCTAAGAGTGGAGTCAATCCTCATGCGCTCTCACTGAGGGGGTGGGTCACTTTACCTCACGAATACAACAGCTTCTTCGAAGAAAAACAACTTGCACACATCTGGACCCAACACTAGATGGCAGATGTATGCAGTGTGTGTGAATCTACAGCTCTACATGCCACAAACCGATGCTTACAGGGTAAGAAATACCCTTTAGAACTATTGCAGATTTGAAGGAGCTGGACCAGGAACCTTTCGAGTAAGACAAAAGAGGTTGCGTAGGATGAAAGAGTAGAGGAAAGAGAAAGCTGGTTAATGTTTAGTTTATAATGGATTCAAGGGGACACAGGCCACATTTATTGACCAGAAGATAACAATTTCTTCTCTAATAGAACTGGACGGATGTACTTCTGTTGAGCTATACATGGTGAGGGAGAGGCAGTGAAAAGTTTTTTTCACGCCTTGCTGATATTGGAAACTTTCCTCTCTCAATAGTCAGGACATGTTAGCAAGAGTGCGTCCAGGAAGTAGGGAGAGGCAGGCAAGAGGTTCAGTCCGGATTAAAGAAACTGGTATAGAGAAGGGACAAGCATGAAAAATTATTTCTGTTTCGATTATCAATAAAAATGTACCTGTTTTTTGTGTTTTTTCAAATTTTGACTTAGCAAAATCAGTACCACCGTCAGAAATGTCTGAGGTATATTTAACAATATTAACCTGTTTTTATGATTGATAATTTCCGTAGGATCGGCTCCTGCTAGGTTCTGACAAGAATGGGGTCACAGAGATAAAAACAGTATAGATTGAGATAACCATTGGTTTTCTTCAATTAATTAATGAGTTACTTTATTGGTGGGTGTGTTTGGTAGAAGACATGGATGAGGGAGGAAATGACCGAGTGAATGAGTCTCTGGATAGATGGATGATATGTAGGGAGATGGGATGTGTTGCTAACTGAATGTATGAATATGTCAACCAGTTAATGTGCAAACTGGTGAATGTGAGCAGATATATGTGAGTGGATGCTGTGTGAGTGGGTCAGTGAGCTGGCACAGGCCATGTACGGAGATGCATTCCGGTACGTAGTACAGTATGCTTGTTCCTAAATTCAAACAAGCCACTTCTGATGGATAATTTTGCCAGCAGATTGAAGCAGATGTAGAGCATACCCAGATTTCAGATTAGATCCGGACGTTTCAAAGCTCTCATCACCAATAGAGGGGGCCCTGGCTGCACATTCACACTGGAAGTGGCATCAGATGACGTCACTCAAGTCATATAGCACTCCCTCTAGCACAGCGATCTTAGTTTCCTTTTTTGCACAGCCCTTGACGTGGACCCAGAGCTCTCACTCAAACGATTTTTTCTCAAAATATACAACTTTTTTTATACTGTATTGTACTATGCCTCCTCCCAAGAAGAAGATTGAAAGCCTGTGGGTGTTACGATGTATAGATGTCCATCACGGAACTCCACACCATGTGCCTCTGGTGCCTCTTGTCAGACTACGACTCCTGGGTCTCTGCTTCATTTCAAATTATGCACCCAAAAGCTAGTAGGAGTGCTGATCTCTTCATGGCTCACGCTAAAACAGACTGGCTGGGATAAAAGCATTCCAGGCACTATTCGAACTCTCCATCTTCTTCCACTATGGGAAAGAACAAGAAGCCAAAGAACAAGAAACCTGTAGAGAGAATTCCCCATGTTGCTGTCCCACAGGACCTTCATCCTCGAAGCTGGAGTTGACATTGAGCCAGCGATATTCCCTCTGGACGTCCCTGCTGTGGTGACTCCATGGACCTGGCCACAGACTTCCCCCTTCTCCATTCGGCTCCTCAACACCACAACAGGAGCTAGCTGTCTACCCTGCACCAACTTACCCTGAGTTCTCATTGCCTGGTTTGGACTATGTGCCATTTTTGAATGCCATGTTTTTCTGAGATGTCATTGCCCACTGGTGTCCATACGTGCTTTTCAAAGCCATATGGACAGCCTATGTTTATGCCCATAGCCGCGATGCTGACCGCCACTGCAGCATTGGCTCTGATGCCTGCACAGCATTTCTTTGACCCAGTCTTGTTCTGCATGGCACCATGGAAGGCGTAATTGCCACTGGCAGTACCTTCTCCTCAGACTTTGAAACCAACACCTCTGACGCCGAGGTCTGAAGCAGCTCCAGAGATAAAATCTCAGAGACACTCGGTGTCTCATTGCAGAGGAACAATGCAGGGGAGAATCTGCATGAGATCTTTGCCACTGACTCAGACAGCCTAAACATGGACTTGGATCAAGATGTACAAGGGAGATTTAAAGGGCTATCGTCTGCAACACCTTTCTTGAACTGGCTGTGGACTTCCCCACTGAATCACCAACGCTTAAAGTGATGTTTTTTCATAAGATAGTAGTGAAAACTGCAGCAGTGCTAAATCTGCAACTTTTTTACTGTAGAGTCTGAGTAATGTCCTCATGGAGGTGCTCCTCCCTTCAGCTTCTCCCCCTTAATTAGGCCCTCCTTGAGCCAGTCATGGCAGGATAGGAGAAACCTTCCTCTGCCACAGCAGTTAATAGGCTGGTTGTCTGTCAGTATCACCCTGCCATGAGTGATCCACCTTTCCTCCCTACACATCCTTTTGCTGACAGCCTGGTGATACAGGTTTCCTGCTCTGGTCAATCAGGGGGAATCTTCCCATCAACACCTGGTGACAGGGAGGCGAAGCCCATTGAGTCATAGGGAAACAGGCCCTCTCTGCAGGCAGCACGGTGCTAAAATCCATTAATGCCAGCTGTCTCCTAGCAAGACACACCCATACCTGGTGGGACATGGCATAAATGGTGGTTCCCCATGTGCCAGAAGACATACATCTGCACTTTCAGGACGTGGTTCAGGGTAGACTGAACGCCTCTAGGCACATTATCAAGTTTGGACTGGACACAGCTGACTCGATTGATATGTTAATATTGAACAGGAGACACATCTGACTGAGAACCTTGATTTTCTCCACTGATATTCGAATCGATTGATGGACATACCCTTTGATGAAGTGCCCCTGTTTGGCTACAAAGCCGGTTCCATGTTAGTTCTTCAAGCCCAGTAAGGGCACCGCTTGTTCTGTGTGCGTACAAATCCCTTCCTTCTCAAGGGATTACCATCAATTGTGGATTTTGCGTGACTTCACTAGAGGTTTTTCCTTCTCCAGTATTGAGGTATCTTTCATAGATTCACATGCTTGAATCATTTCCCGTTGTCGAAGTGAGAGTCCAACAATAAATAGAAAGCAGTAGATTACATTTTTAACATTGAAATCAGTAGAAAAATACATTCGCTTTAACAGCTTATCAGCTCCATTATAAAATAGCCAAAGTCCAGCCAATCAGGCAAGACCACCATTTAGAACCCTCAGCACAGAGGTTCCAGTCTCTCAGATTTTCTACTGCACGTCGTGTGTCAGGGATTCTCCCTGAGCTTTGCTCAGTTTACTTTTCCTCACAGGAATTTGTTTCCAAATATTGTTCTACATCGATAACTCTGATTTCTATAACATGTCTACAGCAAAGAAATGTTTGTTTCAACCCGCAGCACCTGTGGTAAGATACTGCTTCACCGTGAGGACCCTCACAAGGACTGCATTTACTGTCTTCACCCAGAGCACAAGGTGAAAAGACTGTACAATTTGGAGAACCTTTCCTAGCAAGACTTTGAGGGTCAGAGAAGCCAGGCTCCTGCTTTGGCTTCAAAAACGTAAAAGCACAGAAACCCTCTCTGATGAGTAGGACAGCGACGCCTCTGTGACATCAAGGAAAAGGAAAAGATATGTTGAGAATCTGTCTCCAAAAAGAAGTAAGGCAGCCAAAAAAGTGCACTCTCAGAAGGAAAAAGCTGAAGAACTTCTACTTCAAAGAAACATGGCGAAAACGTTTGTTCTGAACCTTCCACTCCAGCTGCCTCTTCAATGAAACTTAAGAAGCCATCTAGCTCTTTGCCACCATCGACGTCAAGAAGCTCAGTCTCATTGGTGAGGCAGTCGACAAGTACGTCGTCAACGACAAGTATTCGCATTATCTATTACCACAGCGACAGCGCTTTCACAACTTCATCGTTGCCCATGATAGTAACGTCGTCACCGTTGTCATCAATGGCAATAACATCGGTAAGCTTTGAAGTCTGGTTCTTGTTTACCTACCCAGGCAATAAAAATATCAAAGAAGTTATCGTTGACGGGTAAGAAATGAAAATCTACAACGTCGACACACACGCTGTCGACTGCTCCATCAACGTTCACAGGTGAGCCACAGGCTAAACCACCGTCGATGAAAACTCTGTCAACAACTACAAGAATGACCACACTGTCGACAAGCACACCGTCAACGACAGCCCATTTCTCACCATTGACAGCAGTGGATTCTGGAGGATCTTCCTTCTTGCCCTTAAGAATTATAGCAATCAAACGTAAATCCACTCAGCAAACGTTACTACCTGCCCATACCTTGCCCAGTAAGGTGTCACCTGTACCTCCACAACATTTCCTTGATGAGGACAATAACTAATTTGGAGATGATTACTCTGACAATGGTCTGTTTCCGGTGGCATGTAGTCTTTCAGACTTATAAAATGGCAAGAAGAGGAGGAAGGAGAGAATGAACAAGTATATATTCAGCACTCACTTCAAGAACAGCAACAATCACGAACCCAAGAGCAACAACAGGAGCCAACAGTGCAAATGCCAATGTCATTAATCTCCAATTTTCAGCTTATGATGTAAGATTATTATACTAGATTCCCACCACCAGGATCAACCACTCCTCTGCAGCATCCGCAAATGCCGTTGAGTTCTCCTCCCAGAGACCAGCCCTCAGACTCTCAAGTACCTGCACCGATACCTACTCAATCGCCACTTCCCGAAAACGATCTGCCTTCTTCGGAAGACGAACAGGAAGAAGGTGAGCTACAGGACACTGAATCACTCCTCACTGAATGGGATTGTTACCAAACACAAACACCATCCCCCTCTGGGCCGCCACCGGTAGATTCTCCACCACAGGATATTGGTGGATTCCATAGTGTAATGGAAAGGGCAGATAAAAGGTTCCAGCTCCTCATTGTATCTAAATAGTCGACTTGTTTCCTTTACGGCTTTAAGGAAGACACCAGGAAATCAGTTTGTGCCATCCCAATTGTGGACTTTATCTGGGAAGAGGGCCTTAAAGTAATTCAGACACCATCTTCCATTCCAGCGGTGCTTCCTAGGTTGGACAAAAAATACAAAGCACCGGAAAATTCACCAGCCTGTTTAATTGGTCAACCTAAACCTGACTCAGAAATATCTCAGACGACCCAGTGCAGATCCAGAAATCCATCCTCCCCGCTTTCCTCACCCCCAGATAAGGAAGGAAGGCGCTTGGATTATATAGGGAAAAAAATTTCCACAATAGTGGCTACAACAGTCAGGGCAGCAAACTCCTTTGCGATTTTAAGCAGATATGATCGACAAATGTGGTCGGACATCTCCCAATTCATCAATCTCCTTCCTGAGGGTGCTAAAGCTGAAGCTCAGAAGATATTGCAGAAGGGAGAGACGATCTCTGTTGAGATCGTAGACTGTGCAATAGATGTGTCATCTACAGGTTTCCGCCAGCTAGCCAGAGCAGCAGTATTAAGACGTCAGGGGTGGCTAAAGGCCACTTCCTTCCACCCAGAGGTTCAGATGAAGGTCATGGATATGCCATATGATGAAAAACTATTATTTGGTAAGCACGTCGATGATGTGCTTCAATCTATAAAGGCGGACACCAATACAGCTAGATCGTTGGGTGCAATTCAAAAGGCAGCCCTTTTGTGGGGGAAGAGGAAGAGGACTGTATTCTTACAGAGGTGGCCTGCACCAATATCAACAGTACCAACCTTACCAGAGCCAATTTCTTCCAAGCACCAGTCAGCAACAGCCCTATCGGCAACCACCATCTGCAGCCTACAGGCATACCACAAGAGGAAAGTCTTCTTATAGAGGAAAGGACACAGCCAGAAAACACTGACCTCCGTTTAGTGCCTGCATCCAACCCCTATCCCAACACTCTGATAGGGGTCAGAATTTCCAACTTCATCCACCAATGGTCCCAGATCACCTCAGACCGATGGGTCCTCAATATTGTCACCAAAGGGCATACCCTGGAATTTCAACAATCCCCTCCAGACTTACCACCATGAGGACCCCCCCCTACCTGCCCACTTAAAAGAGCTCCTTGTACAGATTTCCAATATGATATACAAGGGAGCAATAGAGATTGTACCTAAGTCTCAGAGGGGACCTGACTTCTACTCTCGCTTATTCCTCGTCCAGAAAAAGACAGGAGACTGGCGACCTATCTTAGACCTTCGATGTTTAAATAAATACCTGAAAACAACAGTAATTTCAGATGATCACTCTACAAGATTTTACGATTACTCAACCCAGTGGATTTCATGATGGGCTGGACCTCCAAGACGCCCCTATCCATATCCCGATCCACTCCAGTCACAGGAAATTCTTACGCTTCAGAGTTGCAGGCACCCACTACCAATTCAGAGTGTTGCCTTTCGGCTTGAGATTGGCTCCTTGAGTTTTCACCAAGGTCTTAGCTCAGGTGGCAGACAAATGGGATTTCAAGTGTTTCCATACTTGGACGGTTGGCTAATAAAAGCACGAACAGCGTCCAGGGCAGCCAGAGACACAGCAACATGCCTCTCCCTCTTTCAAAGATTAGGCCTCTCAGTCAACTACCAAAAATCATACCTAATGCCATCAAACAATATTGACTTTCTAGGAGCCATATTAGATATGGGGCAAGCGAAATCTTTCGCCTTTTAGGACAGACAGAAGAGGATTGGAAGCCTAGCACTCCGCCTCTGCAAAAGAAAGTCCACTTCTGTCCATTCTGTCCAGATTTGCTAATCTTTTATGGGGATGCTCTCCTCGTGCATTCTGTTAATACCATACTGCTGTCACCATATGAGAACACTTCAGCAGCAGCTAGACTGTCAGTGCAAGCAAATAAGCGGATCCTTCGGCAATACTGTCCAAACAACCCCACCAATGAAACAAGCCGTGGAATGGTGGAAGAAGACCCCCCACATCTCTGAGGGTCTCTCTTTTTTAAATCAAAGACCGGAATATGTTCTGACCATAGACGTGTCTCTGGAGGGATGGGCGCACACCTCGAAGACCGTGAGAGGGAAATGGAACACCCAGGAAACAATGCTCCACATCAACCTGTTGGAATTGAGAGCCGTGTTCCTAGTGCTGAAAGCCTTCCTCACCAGGATCAAAGGCTCATCAGTTTTGATCTGAACTGACAACACCGCAAGTATGCATTACCTCAACAAGCAGGGAGGTACAAAATGGCTGGCCCTGTCTCTTCAAGCGCAGGAGAGAATTGGGCTCTTCATCATCACATAACTCTCAGAGCAGAACACGTCCCTGGAATATCCAACACCTTGGCGGATTCATTCAGCAGAACCTCAACGACCTGCCACGAGTGAATTTTGCCAAGCACTGCTGCCAGGACTCTGAAGTGTAAAGACAGACACTTCACCTGTTTGGTTCTGCAGGATTTCCTTGTCTAACCAACTCTCAACCCTCTTCCTTAGGCAGGCTATTGCTCTGTAATCTGTTTTACAGGTGAGGAGTTTGCAGGTAGAAGAATCCATCAGATGATAGTTAATTACCTGCGGTAGTAGTCCTTCTAGTGGATACTTTGTCTACTTGTAGAATCCTTACCAACCCGCCAACCTCCCCGTTTGATGGATGTGTTAAAGGTGAAAGCTAATAAGGTCCCACTTTTTGGTACTGCACTACTCTGCCAGTGTCAATCTATTGTTTGAAGGCTTGATAAAAATGGTATAAAACTGACGTCGCACAGGGGTGAGATCTATATGACATCAGTGATGCCACCTGACGCCACTTCTGGCGTTGATGCAAAGCCCGCGCCCCTCACCGAGATGTGAAAGCTTTGAGGTTTCTGGATCAGGTCTAATGCGTGGGTATGTTCAACAGGTAAGGAATCTGTAGGTAGATAGAGTATTCACCAGGAAGATAGATACTGCATAGAATTAACTTTTTCTTCAGACCGACTAACAGTTAAAATCATTGAGCTTTGTAAGTGGAACCCATCCTCTTGGTGCATTAGGCAATAGACATTTTCAAGTTTAAAAAAAATGGCCAAACACATCTGTTTTAGCAATATTGCTGAGTCTGCTGTATGTGACCATGAATCCACTTTGGTCCACATCAAGAGCTTGTATAAAGTGTGGCCAAATTGCTATAAACTCCAAAAGTGGAATGAAAAATGTGTGTGTATGAATTTGGTAGGCAAGCATTGTTAGGCATAATCAATTCATCTCCAATTTCAAAACCAACTGACTGATCAGGTGGACTTAAATGTCATAATCCATCCAGCATGTTAAGACTTATTGCTCAGGTGCTTAAACTTTTTGTACTCGTACTGTAAAGGAAATAGTGATGTATTTTTTCTCTTTCTGTACTCACACCTAGCCTTGGCAGTCAGAAGAAGAAGGATCATGGCTCCGTGAATATCCTGTGACTTTGATGCAGTTCTTTCGCTATCTATATCACAATGTTCCAGATTTGAATTCCATGTGGATAAGCCCAGATTTCCTGTGTGCTTTAACAGCAACTGTGTTTCCTTTCAATATTCGACCTTACTCTGAGATGGTAAGAGGAATTTCAGAACTTAAAAACAATGCTACTGTACTCAAATAATTTAACACTTGGCTATCAAGCCGTATGGTGTTATTTGCTCACATTGCCATAGAAAAATGTGGTGTTGCAGGGTGTGTTTTGCCCTGGTGTTAATTTGTGGGCATTTGTAAGGTAATTGTGAGAGAGGCTCAGTGGGGAGGGTACCAATTGTTCTCTCCATTCACTTTGTGTCCATTCACTTTGTGTTATAATTTTTGCATGGACTGTTCTCATAAAGGTACTCATTCTTTGGGTAGGTACCAGATTATGCTAACCAAAATTATTTAGACGCAATTGTTGCGGGTGTGGGCAGCCTCACTGCCTCACAAAAGATAAATCACTGAGATTGCTGCTTGCATCTTACTATTTCATATGTTTGAATTCCTCAGAGTTTATCCTTTTGATGAGTACCAATACTGATTGTAGTAATGCTAGCAGTAAAGTGCTTTGTTGAAAGTGCAATTTAAATTGTGGATTATGTTAAAGGTTAAATGGTTGAAATAAAAATAGTGGGTTAGATAAAATGTAATCCTTAATGGGCATAGGTACAGCAGAACTTTGTGGTCTGTAACTGAAAAGTAAAAAAAAAAAGAAAAAAAAAAAAGGCAAAAAAATAAAGCAATGAACATTCTCAGTTGACCTACTGATTTTCAGCCACGTAGAGGGAAAATAAATGGTGGGCCACAGAGTATAGAGCCAGAGGCATGGTGGCACAGCTTACTTTGGCACAACTTTTTGTCAAGACTATTCTCACTACAACAGTAATTGATCAAATTCAGTCATTGGGCAAATGGCAAAAACATTTCTCTAGCAGAATTAGTCGTATTGATTGTCCCAATGGCAAATGGCGTCTTGAAGAGTGTGCTGTGCTACTGTGATTAGTGTATTCCGAAGACACATCACCATAGCCTAACATGCAGTTGGGCACCATCCCCATGACCAAGAAAGTCTAGTAACCTAACCATATGATTGTAACATATTCAGGGGCTCATTATGAACCCGGCAGTTCAGACCGCCATGCCGGCGGCGGAGGAAAAGACTGCCACCGGCATGACGGTCTGAACCGCCATATAATAAACACAGGCCCTCTGCCACCACCGACAGGCAGCCTGACAATGGCGGATTACATTATCTGACAGGGCAGCGCTGCAAGCAGTGCTGCCCTCCAGATAATGAACCCTGTTTCCCCCAGCGTTTTCCTGGCGGGAGGGGTGCTCTGGGGCTTCTGTGCAGTGCCCCGTCACGCAGGTCTCTGCCCGAATTACAGGCAGTGATCTGCACAATGAGTGCTTGTGCACCCGCCGCACTGAGGCATTGACGACGGTTGGCAATGTCCCAGCATTCTGCTGGGTCGGCGGGGGGAAACAGTGTTTCCGCAGGCCGGCCCAGCAGAATGTTTGTAATGCGGGCGGCAGGGTCTCAAGGGGGCTGGCGGTCTATGGAAAGACCACCAGCATGAACACTGCAGTGTTTACTGCTGTATTCATAATGACCCCCTCAGTCTGGAATGTGCATGGATATTTGTCAATATCACTTCTTAACTTTTCTGTATGGATTGCCCCCTCTACGCTAATGTCACCATCACTACAAGTCTTAAATCCAACAAGAACATTTAAATTTGTGCTTCTTGCTTTTCCAGTGCGGGCAAGGAAACTACTGTGTCATGGGCTTAGTGGGGCACAGTAATTGAGCTGGCCCCATGGGATGGGGTCCCGAGGCCTTTACAAGCTCAGGGTGGGGACCACACTCACTTTCACCTTCAGGGTTGGGGTGTTTGGGCCTATTAAGGCTTGGTGAGTGGTGCCATGTGCCTTAGTATGGTCCAGTGGGATGGGGTACCCAGGGCCCCCTTCCCACAAGCAACATTTCATGGCACGAGCAGCCCAAAAAAGTTTTTATTTTTTTGTTAAATAGCGCAGGAGCCTGTGCACTTTAAAAAAATGTTTACAGTGGGTTTGCAGATCCTCTGCACATTCGCTGCAACATTTAAGACCCCACTATTAGGTCTAGGGGGTCAAATTATCCCTCCCCTGCGTTCTTAAACCTTTTTTTCTTTGACTTGGAACTCAGTTCTGAGTCCTAAGATGGTTGTGGCCACATAATTGTTGATGTGGAGTCAGCCAAACAGATCGCAGCTTGAGATCTGTCTAATGTGAGGACCCTCTGTGGCATGTTACAAAGTTTTTGACCCTTAATTGCTCAAAAACTACTCAATGGTTTTACCCCAAAGTTACAAAAAGCACTCCTTATGGACCAAAATCTGCCAATTGTGGGGTAAATCTTTTTAGGTGTTAGGGCTCTATCTGTGTTTTTGGACCCTTCCTTTTGCACTTTCTTGAAAAGTTAAGTGAAAATTCATCAAATGACATCAGCATTATTAGCAACACAAAAAAGGCATTTCCTGTGTAAACATGGTCCTAACTATACCCAGTGACAGCTGCCTCTGATAGTGTATATATAAGAATATGTATGTTCGTTGTCATGTGTAGTGCAGATACACATGCTTTGCATAGGTCTGCCATCTAGTGTTGCGCTCAAAGTATTACAAGTTGTTTTTCTTCGAAGAAGCTTTTTCGAGTCACAAGATCGAGTGACTTCTCCTCTCGGTGATAGTGCGCAGGGGCATCAAGGGGGTTATTCCAACTTTGGAGGAAGTGGTAATCCGTCCCAAAAGTGACGGTAAAGTGACGGATATACCACCAGCCGTATTACGAGCCCATTATATCCTATGGAACTCGTAATACGGCTGGTGGTAAATCCGTCACATTTGGGACGGATTACCACCTCCTCCAAAGTTGGAATAACCCCCCAAGTCCTTTGTTAGATTGTTTTCTTTCCGCTGTTGGGCTCAGACATTTTCCCTATCGCTACGGTAGATCTCGGTTTGGTACTATCTGAACTTTTCTATCTTTTCTGTAAACGTGGGTATTGTTTTTCATTTGCGTTTTTCTCACTATACTCAATCAGATTGTATTGTCGGGATCGATTAAATGCCCTTTCGGCCGACCGCGCCCTTCTCGGGCCTAGGATCGGACTCAGTTTCACTTTTGCCCTCGGTGCCACGCCAAGTTCCCCTACACTGACCAACACTCAGTGTGCAACCTCTGCCTTTCTCCCGATCACAAATAGGAAATCTGTGAGGCATGTCGATCCTTCTGCTCCAAGAAAACTATGCAGAATCGAAGAGTGCGTCGGTTAGGGATGGCATCCAAGTTGATGGAACAAATGCCCAACATTTTCGGTGAGGAACAAACTCAGACTGCAGTTTCCATCGCAGATTCTAATTCCGACCGTGACTCAGATGGGGAGAGCCAAGTCATTCCAGCAACATAGTACGCGAGTACGCCAGCCCCTTCCCATCACCAAAAACCATCCAAAAAGTAATCACAACTGGCCTTGGGTCCACCACTGCTTGCCGGCCATGATCAGACCTGAAAGATACATCTCGATGACCAACCCTTAGGTTCGGCATCGAAAAAGACCAAAATGCATTCAGTGTTGACTGAACAGCATTCCACACCCGTTTCGGGATCAACTCGAAGAGTGGAGGCTTCCGCTTAGAGCCGAAACATCAATCTAACACCCAACATCCACGTCGGAGCCAAAAAGGCTTCCAACTGTTTCGGAGCTGACATTCTCGGCCTGATTAAAACACTCTGGGGGTCATTACAACCCTGGTGGACGGTGTTAAAGCGGCGCTAAGACCGCCAACAGGCTGGCGGTCTTTATTTTGGAATTATGACCATGGCGGTTACTGCCATGGTCATCCCCCACTTCTCCGTTCCGCCCACCAGGGCGGAGACGACCGCTGGGCTGGAGACCTGGGTCTCCCGCTCGGCGGCCGTGACAATACCGCCGTCGGTATTGTGACCCGGCTTACCGCCGTGGATTTCTGGTAAGCACTATCAGTGCCACGGAATTCCTTCCCTGGCACTGATAGGGGTCTCCTCCACCCTGACTCCCTCTCCTACAACCCCCACTACCCCTGCCAACCCCCAAGGGTGGCAGGACCCCCCCCCCCCACCCCACCCCGACATTACCTTACTCATACACACCCGACACGCACGAAGGCACCACCAACACACATACACGCACACACACCGACACACATGCCAACATCCACACACACAGTCAGACACGCACACCCACATTCAAACATACATGCACACATCCATACAAACATACCCACAGACATACACGCACTCATCCCCAAAACACGCAACACCCCCGCAAGCATACACGCACTCACCAACCCCCTCTAAATACACCCACGCACACCCCCATGCACGCACACAACGTCCCCCCACTCCCCTCCCCTAATAGACGATCGCCTTACCTGTTCCGTCGATCCTCCGGGAGGGGGCGGGAGCCATGGGGGCAGCTCCGCCGACACCACACCGCCAACAGAACACCGCCGCGCAGAATCACAGGACGTGATTCGCTGGGTGGTGTTCTGTTGGCGTGGCGGTGGAGGTAGAGCAACCTCCACTTCCCCGCCACCCGTCACTATGGCTGTTGGCGGCTCTCCATCGGAAAAACGACGTAGAGCTGCCAACAGTCATAATAGGCCGAGCGGAAAACCACCACCACTGGCGGTCTTCAGCACGGCGGTCCCTCAGCGGTCTTGTAAAAAGACTGCCAAGGTTGTAATGACCCCCTCTGTCTCCCTAGCTTTCGGAGCTCAAACCTGTGGGAAAGAAATATGCTCCAACTCCAGAAGAATCGTCAGACGTTAGGCCCATACTTGAAGTGATGGATGATAAACCGCGCAAAATTCAAATCCACAAGGATACTGCAAGGATTATTGCTTCTCCTCCTACAATTAAAAATAAACTATCTTTCCAAGAGACTTTTGAAGTTGGGCCTTCACCTGCCAAGATTTTCAAACACAAGGAGAAACCAAAGGCAGTGCATCAGCCTTCACCACCACATTCTACTTTGCTTCCCACTTCTCCACCACCTGCTACTCCACCAAATTCACCACACAGTTTTCTCCACAGTCCCCTGTTTCTTCACATGGAGATTGTAGGAAGTTGGCTCTGTATATACTATATCAAAGTGAGATATAGTGTGCAAGTCCAGGGGTCCCCCATGAGGCTTGACAGAGGCAATAATAGATAATACTAATGATCTATTTGTGGTAGTGTTGTAAAGCAGTTAGGCTTCTCAGAGGTTAGTGTTATGCATTTGTTGTACACACACAAGCAATAGAAGAAACACACACTCAATGACTTGACTCCAGACCGATAGGATTTTTTATAGAAAATATATTTTTGTTACTTTATTACTAGAACCATAGGACTTAGTTCAGAAGTAAATACTGTTGCAGGTAAGTACTTAGCATAGACATCAATGTAACTTTGTTTCACTTTAGTCAAGTAAACAGTTTTTAAGAAAACAGAGAATATCTATTTTAAAAGTGGACACTGCATTTTCAGAACAGTCCCGGGGGGAAGAAAATAAAGTACAGCTTTAGAGGTAAGTACACGACTTTCAGTTCACGTGTCTGGGTTATAGGTAGTCCACCATCGGGGGTTCAAGTCAACCCCAAACACCCACCACCAGCAACACAGGACTGGTCTGGTGCAGAGGTGAAAGTTGAACAATTTTAACATGGGCTCCTATGGAGACAGGGGGTACTCTGAATTCGGTATATCATCAGGTAAGTACCCGCGGCTCGAAGGGCAGTCCAGGGGGAATTAGAGGAGCACTGGAGGGGCCCCAAGTAGGCACCAATCCCACAACCTCAGTGACACTGTGGCAGCTGGGTGCAAACACGGCATTGGATTTCCAATGAAACTCTATGAGGGGACCCCGGGGGTCACTCAGGCGCTGCAGGTGAGGTCCAGGGGGGTGTCTCAGGCACACCACCAGTCGGACAGGGAAGAGGGACGCCTGTTGATTGTTGCTGCACCGGGTGTCGATTTCTCCAAGGCCTGGGGGCTGCAGGTGCAGTGGGTCCTTTGGTGTCGGTTATCTTCTTCCAGGGCAGTCGCGGTCAGGGGGGTCCTCGGGATTCCTTCTGCATATGTTGTCGTGGAGGGGTGGAGAGGTCAGCCCAGGGTGGGCACTTGGTTGCCGTCGCCTGGGGTGTCCCCTGTGGACTCTGGCCCTGGGGCACTGTAACACAAAGCCTGAGCCTTTGAGGCTCACCACTAGGTGTTACAGTTCCTGCAGGGGTGAGGTGTGAAGCACCTCCACTCAGTGCAGGCTTTGTTTCTGACCTCAGAGAGCACAAAGGCTCTCACCCCAAGGGGTTAGAAACTCGTCTCACAGTGGCAGGCTGGCACAGACCAGTCAGTCCTGCACTGAAGGATTGGGTAAAATACGGGGGCATCTCTAAGATGCCCTCTGTGCATTTTTAAATAAATCCAACACTGGCATCAGTGTGGGTTAATTATTCTCAGAAGTTTGATACAAAACTTCCCAGTATTCAGTGTAGACATTATGGAACTGTGGAGTTCGTTTTGCCAAACTTCCAGACCATATACTTAATATGGCCACACTGTACTTACAATTTCTAAGAATGGACTTAGACACTGTAGGGGCATATTGCTCATGCAGCTATGCCCTCACCTGTGGTATAGTCCACCCTGCCTTAGGGCTTTAAGGCCTGCTAGAGCGGTGTCTTACCTATGCCACAGGCGGTGTTTTGTGTGCATGGCACCCTGAGGGGGATGCCATGTCTACTTTGCCTTTTTCTCCCCACCAACACACACAATCTGCAATGGCAGTGTGTGTGTGTTAGGTGAGGGGTCCCTTACGGTGGCACAACACTTGCTGCAGCCCTTAGGGACCTTCACTGGTCACAGGGCCCTTGGTACCACTGGTACATTTTACAAGGGACTTATCTGTGTGCCAGGGGTGTGCCAGTTGTGGAAACAATGGTAACACTGATGCTGGGGCCTGGTTAGCAGGGTCCCAGCACAGTGTCAGTCAAGTCAGGATCAATATCAGACAAAACGTGGGGGGATAACTGCAACAATGGCCATTTTCCTACAGGAGTGACCTGGGTGACAATCCTTACAATGTAGACCCATGGGATTTGTATGACCCAGACCCTATTCTATCTAATGATCCTGATGTATACCCCACTAGGCCATCTCCACCTGAAGACACCACGGCTTATAATCAAGTCATTGCTAGGGCAGCTGCATATCACAGTGTGCAGTTGCACTCACATCCTAAAGAGGATGATTTTTTTATTTAACACACTATCCTCCACACGCAAGGCGTACCAATGCCTATCAATGCTCCCAGGCATGTGTAAACATATACATGACATTTTTAAAGAGCCAGTAAAGGCTAGGGTACTTACACCAAGGGTGGACAAGAAATACAAAGCTCCACCATCTTCCACTCTTTATCACACTACAATTGCCACCTGATTCTATTGTTGTTAGTGCAGCAAGAAAAAGGGCAAATAGTGAGTCCACTGGGGATGCCCCTCCCCGGATAAAGAAAGCCCTAATTTTGATGCACCAGGGAAGATAGTGGCAACTCAAGCTGCAAATCACTGGAGAATTGCCAACTCCCAGGCTCTTTTAGCCAGATACGATAGAGCCCATTAGGATGAGATGGAGGAGTTCTTACAGTATCTCCCCCTGGAACACCAAAAAAGGGCACAGCTGGTAGTTGCAGAGGGATAGGCTATCTCCAACAACCAAATTAGATCCGCCCTAGATGCAGCAGACACCGCAGCTAGGGGTATTAACACTAATGTAATCATCAGGAGGCATGCTTTGTTGCAATCTTCAGGGTTCAAGCCTAAGATACAAGTTGTACTTAATATGCCTTTTAACAAACAGCTGTTGTTTGGTCCAGAGGTGGATAGACAAATTAAAAAAGGACCCTGACACAGCTAAGGCCATTGGATGCCCCTTATACATCACCTGTTCGGGGTACTTTTTGTAGACCCCACTTCAGAGTTGGTTTTAAACCATCAACATCAGAGCCCTCTATGTTCCAACAAAAGCAGGGACAACAATATTACTCCAGAGGGTCTTTCAGAGGATCCTACAGAGGAAATAACTTTAGAGGTAGAGGGAAATCCACTGCCACAAGAGGTGACTCCACCTCATCAAAACAGTGACTTTCTCCACATCCCTACATAGTATACATCTCCTGTGGGAGGAAGACTGGAACCTTTCTACCATCATTGACACAACATTACATCAGATCAATGGGTGCTGTCAATCATCCCCAATGGTTATTTCCTAGAACTCATATCTACTCCACCAAACATTCCACCTAGCTCGCACAGGCTTTCTCTAGAAACCTAATTTTGTTAAAACAAGAAGTACAATCATTCCTACTCAAAGGTGCAATAGAGATTGTACCTATACCTCAGTAAGGGACAGGAGTATATTCTCTGTGCTTCCTCATATAAAAAAAGGATGGTACTCTCAGAGCAATCCTAGATCTGAGACCCCTCAATCAGTACATTCTCTAAGAGCATTTCCACATGGTCTCTCTTCTGGATGTCATTTCCTTATTACAAAAACAGGACTACATGACCGCATTAGTTCTAAAAGATGCTTACTTCCATATTCCCATACATCTATTACACCGCAAATACTTAAGATTTGTGATAGCAGGCAAACACTACCAATTCAGAGTGCCACCCTTTGGAGTCACAACCGCACCAAGGGTATTCACCAAATGCCAAGCAGTGGTTGCAGAATACCTCAGAAGGCAACCTATACATGTTCTTCCCTATCTGGACGACTGGCTCATAAAAGCCAGCACCATTTAAACATGTCAACAGCACACACAATACACAATCGTTACCCTACACAGTCTAGGGGTCACAATCAATTACCCAAAATCTCATCTGCAGCCAGCGCAAATACAACCATATCTGGGAGCAATTCTGAACACTCAGTCAGCATAAGCTTACCCACACCCACAGAGTATTCAAGCTTTCCACAATCTCGGCTACAATACAATCAAACTTACACAGTAAGGTTTATCATGAAACTGTTTGGAATGATGGCATTGTGTATAGCAATAGTAACCAACGTACGTCTAAACATGAGACCCCTACAACAGTATCACTCACAAGAGTGGTCTCAGGCACACGGTGTCTCAGACACAGGGTCACCTTCACGATCTAGTGTTGTTGGGCTGCCAAACTTACAACTCTCTGCAGTGGTTGAATCACACCAACTTATCAAAAGGGTGGCCATTTCAGGTCCCTGTGCCACAGACCATAGTCACCACTGATGCATCCATGATAGGTTGGGGAGGTTACCTCAACAATCTTACTATACAGGGAAATGGGACTCAATCCAACAAACTTACATAAACCACTCAATTGTCCCTACTAGCACAGACAATTTGGAAGTGGGAAATTCACAGTCGCATTCAACTATTAGCAGAATATATCCTAGGGATACATAACCAACTAGCGGACCTCTTAAGCAGGACGCAGCAACAAATACACAAATGGGAAATTCACCCACAAGTGATTCAACAGTACTTTCACATGTGGGGAACAAACATAGACCTCTTCGCAATAAGCGAAAAGGCAAAATGGCCAAACTTCGCATCAAGGTACCCACACCCTCGATCCAAGGGCAATGCTCTTTGGATCAATTGGTCAGGGATATTTACTTACACTTTTCTCCCTCCCCCACTAATTCCATTTTTTGTCAACAAGATCCGTCACACCTCCCTCACTATGATACTCATAGCTCCCACATGGGTACGTCAACACTGGTACACTACACTGTTGGATCTATCTGTAGTACCACATCACAAGCTCCCAAACAGACCAGACCTATTGACTCAAAACAAAGGTCAGATCTGGCATCCCAATCCCAGTATGATCAACCTAGCGATTTGGCTCCTGAGGTCATAGAGTTTGGATATCAACAACTTCATTCAGGATGTATGGATATTCTAAAAGAAGCACGTAAACCTACAACTAGAAAGTGCTATGCAGCTAGATGGAAATGTTTTGTATATTATTGTCAACCCAAAAACATTGATCCACTTAAAGCATCAGTACAAGATATTGTTTTACTTACAAAAACAAATCTTGCATATTCATCTATTAAAATTTATTTAACAGCAGTATCAGCCTACCACCAAAACAGACAGCATACTTTTCTGTTTAGAATTCCTGTCATAAAAGCTTTTATGGAAGGCCTTAAAAGAGTTATTCCACCTAGAGCTCCACCAGCTCCTTCCTGGAATCTTAACATTGTGCTCACAAGGCTATTGGGTCCACTATTTGAACCCATGCATTCTTACACTCTTCAATTTATCTCATGGAAAGTTGCTTTCCTAGTAGCAATTACTTCCTTAAGGAGAGTTAGTGAAATTCAAGCATTCACTTTAGAAGAATCTTTCTTCCAAATTCACAAACACAAAATAGTACTTAAGACAAATCCAAAGTTCCTACCCAAAGTGGTTTCACCATTTCACACCAGTCAGTCAGTGGAATTACCAGTCTTCTCTCCACAGCCAGATGCAGTTGCTGAAAGAGCTCTTCACACTCTTGGTGTCAAAAGAGCTCTCATGTATTAAATGAACAGAACAAAAGATTTCAGAAAATCTAAACAACTTTTTGTGGCTTTTCAGCAGCCTCATAAGGGTAATCCAATTTCAAAACACGGTTTAGCCAGATGGATAGTGAAGAGTATTCAAACTTGCTATCTTAAAACTAAAAGGCAACTATTAGTAACTCCTGAACGCATTCTACTAGAAAGAAAGGAGCTTCAATGGCATTCTTAGGAAATATACCAATGACAGACATATGCAAAGAAGCCACATGGTCCACACCACACACATTTAATAAACACTACTGTGTGGAAGTGCTATCTCGCCAACAAGCAAATGTTGGTCAAGCAGTGCTTAAAACACTATTTCAAACTACTCTAACTCCTACAGGCTAGCCACCGCTTATTTTAGGAGGGGACTGTTTTTCAGTCTATGCAAAGCATGTGTACCTGCAGCTACACATGCCATTGAACGGAAAATGTCACTTACCCAGTAGACATCTGTTCTTGGCATGTAGTGCTGCAGATTCACATGCACCCTCCCTCCTTTCGAAGATCGAGCACAGGAATTAAGAGTACCAGATACATGCAGGTTATTGTCCCTTGTGGTTCAAAGACATATTTGCTTATTGTAGAATGTAGAACGCACTTTAAAAAGAAAATTAATAAAAGGAAAGAGTTTACTCTTTTCATTGGTCTTCATCTTGGATAAAAGTATCTTAAAGTGTTCTTTTAAAGTGGTACAGTTCAAGCTCAGTGTTTGCACAAGAGTAGAGTTTATTTTCCAAATGAGGTGAATGAGACATCACTTTGACAGATTTTGCTTTATTTGATTTGTAACAAGCTGATGACTTTTTATTACCCATTGCCTAGGTAACTGATCTTGATGATGAGGTTGGATCACCTGCTGAAGAATTCAGGGCATTTTCATCTGACTCAGGCATGAACAGAAGCCAGTCTGAATACTGCAATGTTGGCTCCAAGACTTACCTGACCAACCACCCAGCTAAAAAGTTTGTGTTTGACTTTATGCGTGTCCTGATAATCGACAATCTCTGCCTTACACCCGCCAGCAAACAGACTCCTGTCATAGACATTCTTCTGGAGGTAGGTGCCTGTGTTTTTTCTGTTTTTGTAGCCATTGGCAATCAAAAAGTATTTTGGTACAGTAAACAGAATTAGGTTTCTTTTCCTCAATGGTCATTTGTAATCTCTGACCGTTCCCCTTTTCCCAATAGGTAATTACGTTATTTAAAAATGAACAAATGAGCATCATTTGCGCAGACTTACAATTATGAAGTATATTTTTAGGAAATTGGTGTAAATGTCATATTTTCTATTTGAATTTCTTCTGAGTTGTGCTTTGCAAAGAAAGTCTTTCAGGGCTTCCAAGAACACAACAGCACTGTTGGCAAAAAGCGCTGCACACGACCACTTCTCACAAACGTTGATAACTCAACCCTCCTTCGCTGAGCCTGCTCTCAAACAATTGTAGATGATTGCACTCTTGGTGCCTCTGATCGTCAACGCTCCACTGATGACCAGTCCTCCTACTCCACAGAAACCAGCTCTGTCAACAACTCCATGTGATTAATTTACTAAACTTGCTACAAAACTATTAGCTGAATGGGTTGGTACCTCTTAAATCACTAAATACATCCCCATGCAGGATCTTTTATTGTCTACCAAAGAAGCTGTTCAACATCTAAAGGGAGTTTCTGAATTAGAGTCTTTTTGGAGCAGCTACAACACGGCAAATATCCATATCAATTGATATGGTAGGAGAGGGAGGACCTACATGGTAAAAGAGTGCCCAAGGTACAGCATCTGAGGAAGATGACAATGAGTCACAGTGGAGAAACAGTCATTCTCATTTATGACTGCTCATATGGAGAGTATTATGTGGAGCTCCAGTGTGGCAACCAGCCTATGATGAAGGGTTTGGTGTATCTTATTTGTGGTTTGCATCAAATGATGTCAGGCTACTATATCAGCCTTCTATCTTATGCTGATACTGCAGGACTGCTTCAGCAGTAAGCTTAGGCCAAGTGCAACCTTGTCCATGAACCAGTACCACCACCAACTCTTCTGCATGATGTTGATACATCATATGATGATCAGCGTGAAGTAGGTGAGGACAAGTGACATGAATACGTTGCACCAGCTAGCACCCTCCATTTATCGACTCCCTGTCAGGTGGCTTTGCTTGCTTTCATTCTGTGGTTGAGAGAGCCTCCAGGAGATTTCATTTACTAATCACAGTTAGAGAGGCAGACTCTGCTTTTTGTATGATTTTAACAAGGCACCTAGGAAATCTATCAACATGATTCCCATCATTGATTTTATTTATCAGGGAGGGGTAAAACCAACATACATCTTTGCATGGTGTATTGTCTGGACAAAAAAAGGAATGTAGAGCAAATAATCATGTGTGCATGCCTCATAACCCATACACATGAAGACTCTCTGGTTATTTAAGTGCCACATTGCCAGTCCAGGAACACTACCACACCCTGCACTTCTCCTCCACACTGAGAATTGGGAAAATTGATAACTTTGGCAAGAGAGTGTCCACACTGGCAGAAACATCCATCAAGGCTGCTAATACACTTGCCATCGTCCGGCAATACGATTGGCAGATGTGGGTGTACATATGTTGACCTTCTGCTGGAGGATAAGAAGTGGCAAGGAAAGCTATCCTGGAAGAATGTGAGAAAGCACTCGCAACAGTGATTCATGTTACTCTGGATATAGCTACTACAAGGTTGACTGCTTTCAACATTATTCCTCCACAACATACTCCTTCACCAACATCTCACCCTCTTTTGGTGTTCACACCACCCAATTCACCACCTGGTGGGGCTCATGATTAAGGGGATACATTTGATGATCAAGACCCATGAGGTGCATATGATCCGGATCCTATTGCACCTAATGATCCAGATCTCTACCTAGCCAGACCTTCACCACCTGAGGATTCCACCTCATATCAAAAAGTTATAGCTAGGGCAGCAGCATATCACAATGTACATATGTACAAAGATCCAATAGAGGAAGATTTTTTATTTGACACCCGTGCCGCAACACATAAGGAGAGTCATTTCCTTCCAAAAACTACAAAGCTGCACCGACTGACCATTTAGACTCTATTGTTGCTTCCACTGCTTGCAAAAGGGCTAATAGCCAATCAGCAGATGACACACGGCCTCCTTATAAAGAAAGCAAAAAATTAGATGCAGCATGGAAAAGAGTGGGAGTTCAAACAGCCAGTCATTGGCGGATTGCGAATGCACAGGTGTTGTTATCCCGATATGATAGAGTGGATGTATGACGAAAAAACACATGCACTTTCCACTCATGCCTTTACAACGCTGTAAGTACAACGCATGGTCATTAACACGCATGCACTTACCACAAAATGATTTTACCACGCATATGCTTTTAGCACTCATGTCTTGACCACAAAAATTTCGTAGTAAAGGCATGGTTGATAAAAGCATATGCGTGGTAAAATGTCAAGGAAACTGTAAGTGTGTATGTGTATATAAATATATATTTATATATATATATATATATGTTCGATGGCATGTGTAGCTACAGATTCACATGCTGTGCACAGTCCGCCGCCCTCTGGTGTTGGGCTCGGAGTGTTACAAGTTGTTTTTCTTCGAAGAAGTCTTTTCGAGTCACGAGACCGAGGGACTCCTCCCATTTCGACTCCATTGCGCATGGGCATCGACTCCATCTTAGATATTTTTTTTTCCGCCTTCGGGTTCGGACGTGTTCCTTTTCGCTCCGTGTTTCGGGTCGGAAAGTTAGTTAGAATCTCGGAAAAAAACGTCGGTATTGTTTACGTTCGGTATCGGGTTAGTTAGAACAAATCAACACCGAATTCTGAAGAGCTCCGGTGGCCCTTCGGGGTTTTTTCGATCCCCCGTCGGGGCCTGGTCGGCCCGGCCACACGTGACTTCAAGGCTGATGGAACAGACCCCATTCCGCTTCTGCCCAAAATGCCATAACAAGTATCCGTATACGGATCAGCATCTGGTCTGTAACTTGTGCTTGTCTCCCGAGCACAAGGAAGATACTTGTGAAGCCTGTCGAGCGTTTCAGTCGAGAAAGACATTAAGAGACCGAAGAGCCAGAAGACTGCAAATGGCGTCGACGCCGACAGGACAAGAGCGTTTCGAGGAGGAAGAAGAAGCTTTCTCCATCCACGAGTCGGACTCGGAAGAGCTCGAGGCCGAAGAAACGCCAAAAACCGTGAGTAAGACGTCGAAACATAAGACTCACGAGAAGTCAACAAAAGCCCAGGGGACGCCACCGCCAACAGGCCATGGCTTAACCCGGAAAACAGGTGACCGATCATCGGCACCAAAAAAGGGCATGCTTGTGGCGAAGTCATCCGACTCAGGTCGAGATACCGCCACACAGCAACCTCGGACCCGAGACAGCGGCTCCGAAAAAATTTGGCACGAGACAGCGGCACCGAAGAAGTTCGGCACCGAGACACCACGCCAAAAATAAAAAAGGTTTCTTCAGAGCATAAAAAGACATCCGAAAAAGTTTCGGTTCCGAAACATCCAGCCTCGGAGCCGAAAACAGGTTCCTACACAGAGGAACAAGGATTAACCTCCCAAATGCAAAAGCATAGATTCGGAGAGGAACTTGAAGCTGTAGAGCCAGACTATACACAAAGAAGGCTCCACATTCATGAGGACACAGGGAAGATAACCACTCTTCCCCCAATTAAAATAAAAAGAAAACTTGCCTTTCAACAAAAGGACAAGCAGCCACAGGCAAAAGTGGCGAGGAAAACAACTCCACCACCGTCTCCACCACCATCAATACACGCATCACCAGTAACAACTCCACCACTGATGCACTCCCCAGCTCATACTACAATGAGTCAGGATGATCCCGATGCATGGGACCTTTACGACGCCCCAGTATCAGACAACAGCCCAGACTCGTACCCTGCAAGGCCGTCGCCACCTGAGGACAGCACATCTTACACACAGGTGTTCGCAAGGGCAGCTGCTTTTCACGTCACCTTACATTCTGAACCAATTGAGGATGACTTTTTGTTTAACACCCTATCATCCACCCATAGCCAGTACCAAAGCCTACCTATGCTCCCAGGAATGCTAAAACATTCAAAACAAATCTTTCAAGATCCTGTTAAAGGCAAAATACAAGCCACCGCCAACAGATCCCGTTTATATTACAACGCAATTGACACCGGACTCAGTAGTTGTCGGGGAAGCTCGTAAGAGAGCGAACTCTCATACCTCAGGGGACGCACCACCTCCAGACAAGGAGAGTCGCAAATTTGATGCTGCAGGCAAAAGGGTGGCAGCACAAGCAGCAAACCAATGGCGCATTGCCAATTCACAAGCACTTTTGGCAAGATATGATAGAGCTCATTGGGATGAGATGCAGCATTTCATAGAACACTCACCCAAAGAGTTCCAGAAAAGGGCGCAACAGGTGGTGGAAGAAGGACAAAGTATCTCAAATAATCAGATACGGTCTTCAATGGATGCAGCAGATACGGCTGCAAGGACAGTAAACACTGCAATAACAATAAGAAGGCACGCATGGCTGCGTACTTCGGGGTTCAAGCCGGAAATTCAACAAGCCGTGCTAAATATGCCCTTTAATGAACAGCAGTTGTTTGGGCCGGAAGTCGACACTGCTATTGAGAAACTCAAGAAAGACCCTGATACAGCCAAAGCCATGGGCGCACTCTACTCCCCGCAGAGCAGAGGCACTTTTCGCAAAACACCTTTTAGGGGAGGGTTTCGAGGTCAACCAACAGAAACCACAACATCACAAGCAAGGCCCACTTACCAGAGCCAATATCAGCGGGGAGGTTTTCGGGGGCAATATAGAGGGGGCCAATTCCAGAAGAATAGGGGAAAGTTCCAAAGCCCCAAAACTCCTCAACATAAACAGTGACTTACAAGTCACACAACCCCATCACATAACACCTGTGGGGGGGAGACTAAGCCAATTTTACAAACATTGGGAGGAAATAACAACACACACTTGGGTCTTGGCAATTATCCAGCATGGTTATTGCATAGAATTTCTCAAATTCCCTCCAAACATCCCACCGAAAACACACAGTATGTCAAAACAACATATAGACCTTCTAGGACTAGAAGTTCAAGCATTGCTACAAAAAGAAGCAATAGAATTAGTACCAAAACTACAAATAAACACAGGAGTTTACTCACTGTACTTTCTAATACCCAAAAAGGACGGCAGTCTGAGACCAATACTAGATCTCAGAACACTAAATACCTACATCAAATCAGACCACTTTCACATGGTTACATTACAAGACGTAATCCCACTGCTCAAACAACAAGACTACATGACAACACTAGACCTAAAGGATGCGTATTTCCATATACCAATACATCCTTCACACAGAAAATACCTAAGGTTCGTATTCCAAGGAATACATTACCAATTCAAAGTGTTGCCATTCGGAATAACAACTGCGCCATGAGTTTTTACAAAATGCCTGGCAGTAGTAGCTGCACATATCAGAAGGCAGCAAATACATGTGTTCCCGTACTTAGACGACTGGTTAATCAAAACCAACACGCTAAGACAGTGTTCACAGCACACAAAATATGTCATACAAATCCTCCACAAACTAGGTTTCTCGATCAACTACACAAAGTCACACCTTATGCCGTGTCAAACACAGCAATACTTAGGAGCGACAATCAACACAGCAAAAGGGATTGCCACTCCAAGTCCACAAAGGGTTCAAACATTTCACAATGTAATACAGGCCATGTATCCAAAACAAAGGATACAAGTCAAAATGGTAATGAAACTGCTAGGCATGATGTCTTCATGCATAGCCATTGTCCCAAACGCAAGGTTGCACATGCGGCTCTTACAACAGTGCCTAGCATCACAATGGTCACAAGCACAGGGTCAGATTCTAGATCTGGTGTTGATAGACCGCCAAACATACATCTCGCTTCTATGGTGGAACAGTATAAATTTAAACCAAGGGCGGCCTTTCCAAGACCCAGTGCCACAATACGTCATAACGACAGATGCTTCCATGACCGGGTGGGGAGCACACCTCAATCAACACAGCATCCAAGGACAATGGGACATACATCAAAGACAGTTTCACATAAATCACTTAGAACTGTTAGCGGTAATTCTAGCGCTGAAAGCATTTCAGCCCATAATAACCCAAAAATACATTCTAGTCAAAACAGACAACATGACAACAATGTATTACTTAAACAAACAAGGAGGGACGCACTCGACACAGTTGTGTCTCCTTACACAGAAAATATGGCATTGGGCGATTCACAACCACATTTGCCTAATAGCACAATTTATTCCAGGGATTCAGAACCAGTTAGCAGACAATCTCTCTCGGGATCACCAACAAATCCACGAATGGGAGATTCACCCCCAAATACTAAAAACTTACTTTCAAATTTGGGGAACACCTCAGCTAGATATATTTGCAACAAAGGAAAACTCAAAATGCCAAAACTTCGCATCCAGGTACCCACAGGATCAATCCCAAGGCAATGCTCTATGGATGAACTGGTCAGGGATATTTGCGTACGCTTTTCCCCCTCTCCCGCTCCTTCCATATCTAGTAAACAGGTTGAGTCAAAACCAACTCAAACTCATACTAATAGCACCAACATGGGCGAGGCAACTTTGGTACACAACACTACTAGACCTTTCAGTAGTACCTCATGTCAAACTACCCAACAGACCAGATCTGTTAACACAACCCAAACAACAGATCAGACATCCAAATCCAGCATCTCTGAATCTAGCAATTTGGCTCCTGAAATCCTAGAATTCGGACACTTAGACCTCACACAAGAATGTATGGAGGTCATAAGACAAGCTAGGAAACCTACCACTAGACACTGCTATGCAAATAAGTGGAAAAGATTTGTTTATTACTGCCAAAATAATCAAATCCAGCCATTACACGCATCTCCAAAAGATATAGTAGGATATTTACTACATTTACAAAAATCAAATCTAGCTTTCTCTTCCATAAAGATACATCTTACCGCAATATCAGCTTACCTGCAAATTACTCATTCAACTTCATTATTTAGAATACCAGTCATAAAAGCGTTTATGGAAGGTCTAAAGAGAATTATACCGCCAAGAACACCGCCTGTTCCTTCATGGAACCTCAACATTGTCTTAACACGACTCATGGGTCCACCATTTGAACCCATGCATTCTTGTGAAATGCAATACTTAACGTGGAAAGTTGCGTTTTTAATTTCCATCACATCTCTAAGAAGAGTGAGTGAAATTCAAGCTTTTACCATACAAGAACCATTTATTCAAATACACAAAAATAAAATAGTCCTACGAACAAATCCAAAATGTTTTCCAAAGGTAATCTCACCGTTCCACTTGAATCAAACGGTAGAATTACCAGTGTTCTTCCCACAGCCAGATTCTATAGCTGAAAGAGCACTACATACATTAGACATCAAAAGAGCGCTAATGTACTACATTGACAGAACAAAACTAATTCGAAAAACAAAACAACTATTTATTGCTTTTCAAAAACCTCATACAGGAAATCCAATTTCGAAACAAGGCATTGCTAGATGGATAGTTAAGTGCATTCAAACCTGCTATATTAAAGCAAAGAGAGATCTGCCTATTACACCAAAGGCACACTCAACCAGAAAGAAAGGTGCTACCATGGCCTTTCTAGGAAATATTCCAATCAACGAAATATGTAAGGCAGCAACATGGTCTACGCCTCATACATTTACCAAGCACTACTGTGTGGATGTGTTAACTGCACAACAGGCCACAGTAGGTCAAGCTGTACTAAGAACATTATTTCAAACAACTTCAACTCCTACAGGCTGAACCACCGCTTTTGGGGAGATAACTGCTTACTAGTTTATGCACAGCATGTGTATCTGCAGCTACACATGCCATCGAACGGAAAATGTCACTTACCCAGTGTACATCTGTTCGTGGCATTAGTCGCTGCAGATTCCCATGCGCCCACCCGCCTCCCCCGGCAGCCTGCAGCCGTTTAGAAGTAGATCTTGAACATTTGTACATTTGTAAATATATTACTTTAAGCTTCATTATGTACATACGTATTAACTCCATTGCATGGGCACTATTACTAGCATACACAACTCCTACCTCACCCTCTGCGGTGAAAACAATCTAAGATGGAGTCGACGCCCATGCGCAATGGAGTCGAAATGGGAGGAGTCCCTCGGTCTCGTGACTCAAAAAGACTTCTTCAAAGAAAAACAACTTGTAACACTCCGAGCCCAACACCATATGGCGGCGGACTGTGCACAGCATGTGAATCTGCAGCGACTAATGCCACGAACAGATGTACACTGGGTAAGTGACATTTTCCATATCTCACCACCCCAAAACCCATACCCAACCTAAACACCCCTTACTACCTGAAAACACATGCTGACTCTAAAACCTAAAAATGCCCTTACCACCACAAAACCTAAAAATGCCCTTACCACCCCAATCCCATACCCACCCATAAACCTAAACACCCTTTAGCACCCCAAATCCCATACCCACCCTAAAACCTAAATATTCCCTTACCACCCCAAGTCCCACACCCACCCTAAAACCTAAAAATGCCCTTACCACCCCAAAACCCATGCCCGCCCCAAAACCTAAAAATGCCCTTACCACACAGAAACCCATACCCACCCTAAAACCTAAAAATGCCCTTACCACACAAAAACCCATACCCACCCTAAAACCTAAAAATGCCCTTAGCACCTAAAAAGAGATACCCACAATAAAAAACCTAAAAATGTCCACCTATAACCGTTACCTACCCTAAACACCATATACACACATTTTTATATATATATATATATTTATATATATATATATATATCTCACCCAACCCACTTAATACTTACGTTTACTTACCATTAAATTCTTTACCACGCAGACACCTTTTAAACGAAATTCGTTGTAAAGGCATGCGTGGTAAAGGTATGTTCATTGTAAAGGCATCATGGTAAATGGATATGCGTGGTAAAGGCAGTATGGTAAATGCCTTGCATTGCATTTGCCGCGTTGTAAGTGATGTTTCCTGATAGTGCTCACTGGGATGCCATGGAGGAGCTTTTACAGTACCTCCTGGGAGGAACATCATAACAAGCATTTACAATGTAACGGGTCTCGCGTTTGCTCATGTTAGAGCTGATCGCGTTGTAAACTCCTAACCCGACTTTTCACCTATCGGGCAAAAGTGCATTTATGTACATAACCCGAAAAAGTGAAATTAACTATGTAAAGCGCTCGACTTCTGCCAAGCGAGATCACGCTCATAAATTAGAGAAAAAGAGGTCCACAAGCCCGATGGAAAACAGCGAGCCTCACATGTTTTCTGTACTTGGTCGCTGCGCTCGAGGAGGGTTAGCTACCGGAAAAGGCATGACGTATGCGTGCCTTCGACTAATCAAAGCAAGCAGATTTTATTAGGCAAGCCCACGAAGCAATAAAAAACACTGACGTGAAGTTGACAGGGCTCCAAGCCCTTTTCTAAATACTAAAGCGTCTCGCTGCGATGCGCATGCGCAAGTTCATTCAATGCAGGCTCGACCCTAAAAAGGGGGGTGGAAATTGTAACTTGGGGACAAACCGTTTCGAACAATTCAATTAGATATTGTATTGTATTGTAATAGTATTTATATAGTGCTTACTACCCCTGACGAGGCGTTGAATCGCTTTTCGGCGAGTAGCATGCTACTCCGGAACCCAGCATGAATTAGTGATGCATTAGTATAGGGAAATATGAGTACAGTTTCAGTATTATTAGCGGATATGAGAGATGTGCTTGATGCTGCTGATCAGCAGTGCGCAGTGTTAACCCCAGTGTCATCATTGGCGACATGTCTCGCTCAGATGCTCAGGCTTTAAACCAGAGGATTAACAGGCAGTTTTGAACGTGCCCTTTGATAAAGAGCATTTATTTGGGTCACAAGTGGATACCACACTTGAAAAATAAAAAAAAAGACAATCAAACTGCCAGAGCTATGGGAAAACTCCAAGCCAACACACACACGTGGGTACTTTTTGTCGCAGAGGATTTGCAAGAGGCCTTCAGTCATCATTTCAGGAACAATATTCCACTCAGATTATTTTAGAGGTTTCTACAGAGGTAACAGTAACGAGGGAAGAGGAAAGCCATCTGTATCTAGAGGGGAAGGTTACAACATTTTTACCCGCAATGGTCTCAAACTACTACAGATCAATGAGTGCTTCAAATTATCCAAAATAGTTACTGTCTGGAGCTCACTTCCACTCCTCCAAATATACCCCCTCCTACTCACAGACTTTCACAAGTTAATCTCACTCTTCTCTGAGAGGAAGTACATTCTCTTCTTCTGAAAGGGGCTATAGATCCAGTGCATTGTAATACCAGGGAACAGGAGTATACTCCCTGTATTTCCTAATATAAAAAAGAAAAACGTGTGTCTCAGACCAATATTATATCTCAGACCCTTAAACCACTACATCCTATCAGAACACTTACATGTTATGTTATGTTATGCGTATTTATATAGCGCCTAACTGCCCTAAGGCCTCGTAGCGCTTCAAGTGCCATCGCAAAGATGAAACTATTTCTATTCGTTGAAGAATTTAGGTTTTAAATAACCATGTTTTCAGGTCCTTCCTAAAGGAAGTTTCTTGAGAATTGGATCTTATACTGAAAGGCAGGTTGTTCCACAGCACAGCACCTTGATATGCCAGTGATCTTCCTCCCCATCTTGCCTTCCTAACCAACGGTACCATGATCAGGTTAGCTGATGAGGATCTGAGTGGCCTAGCTGGAACATAAATCTGTGCCAGTGTTTTAAGCATTTCAGGACCCTTATTAAAGATGGCCCTGTGAATATGACAGAGGGCCTTAAACTGAATCGTCTCTGCAACCGGAAGCCAGTGTAAGGAGACAATTCCTGCTCTTATAGAGTGTTGTTTAGGGATGTTTAAAAGTAGGCGTGCCGCGGCATTCTGTACTCTTTGTAGTCTTTGGATAACAAATTTAGGAGATCCTATAAACAAGGCGTTGCCATAGTCAATTCGCGAGCCTATCACCGCCTGGATGACCAATCTTCTGGCCAAAAAAGGTAGTATTGTTAGAACCTTTCTGAGCATCCTAAGCAGGGCAAATGAAGTTCCTGCTATTCTATTGGCATGTTGTGCCATTGATAGTAGGGGATCCAACCAGACGCCCAAGCTTTTAATAAGGCTTTTGGGAGGAGGCAGAGTGGAGGCTCCGTCTAGATTGCTGGACATAGCTAAGGGCTTATTATTCCCAAAGTACATCACCTCTGTTTTTTCATTGTTAAGCTTCATTTTACTACCCGCCATCCATGTAGCCACTGCTTCCAGGCATGGTCCTAATGCCGTGCCCAGGTCTGGTCGGGCTTTCGAGAAGGAGACAACTAGTTGGGTATCATCTGCATATGAGACCAATTTTACTCCAAATGGTTCTACGATCCCTGCCAAAGGCCGCATATAGACATTAAAGAGTAGCGGACTCAGCGCCGACCCCTGAGGAACACCGCAAGTACTGAAGGTGCGCTTAGAGATGTAGGATCTATCCAGCACCTGAAAGGATCTACCATATACATATGAGTTGATCCATTCTAGTGCCGTGCCCGCGATTCCACATTCCCGTAATCTAGTTGCGAGGATGCTTAGATCAACTGTATCAAATGCTGCGCTCAGATCTAAAAGGATGATTGCGGTTTCACATCCGTTATCCATCCTTTTTTTTGCTTCCTCCGTGATGGCAATCAGTGCGGTTTCTGTTCCATGTTTAGGCCTATATTTCTGGTGTAGTAGAAAGGTATTGTATCATCCAAGCTATCCTTTATCCATTTATTCATGGATTGCGTGAAGTCTGATATATTGTTTGTATTTATCTGCCCTGGCTTCTTTTTTTCGAGTGCCTTAATCCACTCAGTGGCTTTTAGTTTATGCCACTTTCTTCTGCATGAAGAGGTGGCCGTATTCAAAAACCTCTGCTGTGAAATAGATAGTTCTAATTCTATCAGATAATGATCTGACCATGCAAGTGGAAGTGAAGATATAAATTCTAAACGTGATACGTTAGAGAAAACTAAATCAAGTGTATGTCCTCTGTTGTGAGTAGGTCCCTGAATTAACTGTACTAAGTCACAGGCCATCATATCTGAAATCAACATCCTAGTAGAGGCCTTATCCATCTTTTCGGCCTGTAAATTAAAATCTCCCAACACTAGAAAGTTAGGTTTAGTATATATTGATTGTGAAATATTTTCCGCTAGTGAGGTCATAAAATCTCCCATAGGGCCTGGAGGTCGATAGATTAGAACCCCCGATAAAGTATAATGAGGATTCACATTGATGGAGAAAGACATGCTTTCACCATCTTTAATTGACGTGGGTGCTGTAGTAATCTTACAGGAGTCTCTATAAATTACTGCTATACCACCTCCTCTAGAACATCTATCTAGTCTACTCATCTTATATCCGCTTGGAAGAGCCATTACAATATCTGGCGCAGAGCTCTCATTCAGCCATGTTTCAGTCAGGAACATGGCCAGAGGCTCTCTTTGTTCCACCAAGAGATGAATATCCAGTGTATGAGCTCCTAACGAACGGCAATTGAGTAAGAAAATGGGTAGATTGTCAGGACCCTTGTCCTCTCGTCGGGGCAGGTCAACTTGGAAGGACCAGGCACAAGAAGGGCATCTAAACTGACCATTGTGGAGGTCAGTGCTCTTTCCACACCTCTTGTAATGAACATTATTTAAGCTGCACAGATCCTCTCTTGAGTAGGTAATGATTTCTTTCCCTAAGGGATTTTGAGCATAATTTCTTGGCTCTTGGCTCATTCTGGCGCGGACTGGCGCAGACGGGCTTGCCTTTGGCGCGCCAGCTGCGCGCGTCCGCTGCGCGCCACGGTCATGTACTGTTTAAATAGTTTACTAACAGAAACTAGAATGCCAACCTCCAAAATGGCGGCCGTTTTCCGCTTCTTATCTCCAAGAAAGCTTCCTATATTTAATATGATTTTAACGTTGCTAATGTATAGAATAACTTATTTAAAACAGATTTAAAACAGATTTAGCATTAAACCAGCATGTCTTCAACAGCGAAATTCATACAAATAAAAACACTTTCAAGAAACGATTAAAACAAGTGTTTCATTAGGCAGAATACCCACTGCACACACGTATTCTATGGGACAATCAAATTCAGTTTTTAGCTTTTGGTCACCCATCAGGATGTTGTTCCACTTCTACAACAATGCAACTTCATAACATCGTTAGACCTAAAGTACGCTTACCTCCACATTCCCAATCATCCAGCCCACTGCAAATACCTAAGATTCATAGTTGCAGGAAATCTTTACCAATTCAAGGTATTACCATTCGGAGTGACAACGGCTACCTGAGTATTCAAAAAATACCTTGTGATAGTCGCAGCACATCTCAGAAGACAACAAATTAATGTCTTCTCTTATTTGGATGATTGCCTCATCAAAGCCAATTACTATACAGTGTCAAAGTCACACTCAACTCACAATTCAACTCCTACACTCTCTGGGTTTCATCATAAATTACCTCATATCTCATCTGCACTCTCTCCAGATACAGCCCTATCTAGGAGCTGCCCTCAACAAACAATTAGGACTACCGTTTCCCAGCTCAGTCCGAATTCTGGCTTTTCAAACAATAATTGCTACATTAACAGAGAACCAAACATTCACATTAAGAACTGTTATGAAACTGTCAGGGATAATGGCATCTTGTAATGCCATCGTACCTCATCCCAGTCTTCATATGCGTCATCTTCAACAATGTCTCTCTCATCTGTGGTCTCAGGCACAGGGTCAGATGGAAGATCTAGTGTTGTTGGACTGCCATATTTATTGCTGTCTGCATTGGTGTAACACCACAAACATTTTAGACCCTGTCACTCAGATCACTCTCACAACAGACTCATCAAACACCGGTTGGGGGGGGCTCATCTTCTCAAGCTCACAGTTCAGGGGATATGGGACAACACTCAACGGTCTTTCCACATCAATTGCCTGGAACTGCAAGCAGTATTCCTGGCAATGAAAGTGTTCCTTCCACAATTGCAACACAAGATAGTGTTGGTACGTACAGACAACCTGACTGCAGTGTACTATCTTCAAAAACAGGGGAGGAGTGACACAATCTCATCTACTGTCCCATCTTGCACAAATAATATGGAAATTGGCAATTCAACACCGTGGCAAGGTGAGATGCGCTACAGAAGCCGCACGCTCTCACCCTATGCACCTCCTATATTTGATTTTAACATGACATGGTAGTCACGACTCGTATTGACAGGTCGTTCTATTTTCATTCACATAGTGGCACAGTATCTCCCAGGGACAGACAGTCACTTTGCAGACCTGCTCAGCAGGATGCAGGAACAAGTCCACGAGTGGGAACTCCACCCACAAGTCCTTTACCAGTACTTCCAAAAGTGGGGGAACACCTCAAATAGGCCTATTTGCCACATATCAAAATAAAAAATACGAATACTTCGCCTCCAGGTACCCACACCCTCAATCCAAGGGCAATGCTCTATGGATGAGTTGGTCAGGGATATTTGCTTATGCTTTTCCACCCCCTCTCCCACTCATGCCCTTTCTGGTCTGGAAGCTCAAATAATCTTCCCTCAACATTATCTTGGTGGCCCCTACATGGGCACGTCAACCATGATTCACAACGCTTTTAGAACTCTCAGTTGTTCCACATCAAAAGCTTCCCAGCAGACCAGACCTTCTGACACAAAGACAGGGTCAAATAAGATACCCAAATCCCAGATCCCTCAACCTAGTGATATGGCTCCTAAGGTCACATAATTTTGTTATCTACAATTACTACAGGAATGTATGGATGTTCCTATACAAGCACGCAAACCCACAATTCGACAATGTTATGTAGCAAAATGGAAACATTTTGTTTGCTATTTTCAAACACAAAACTTTGACCCTCTGAAGCCAACAGTACGAGACATTGTATGTTATTTGCTACATTTACAAAAAGCTGATCTAGTTTACACATCAATTCGTTTACATTTAGCAGCTGTAGCTGCATATCCTGAAAACAGACATCATATTTCTTTATTTAGAATTCTGGTTATCAAAGCATTTATGGAAGAATCATTCCTCCAGCTCCATTTTGGAATCTTACAATTGTTCTCACAAGGCTTCACCTTTAACAATACAGGCCCCACAGACATATTGATTTGTCTTAATGTGGAAGCCCTGTACACAAACATTCCACAAGAAGCAACTTTGGCGGCAGTAGAGGAATTAATTCTGGCCGAGACTTGGACCTACAACACTCCAGTGACTTTCATTATGCAATGTGCAAGTGTGGCCCTTGAAGAGAATTTCTTTCAGTTTGAGACACGGCTTTTCCATCAAATACAGGGTACTTCCGTGGGGAGTACTTTTGCGCCCAGTCTGGCCTGTTTATATATGTTTGCTTTCGAGAAGCGCCACATACTGATCCCTGAGCAACCGTTTTTTTCCAACATTCGATTACGGCGTCGGTACATTGACGACATATTAGTAATTTGGAAGGACAGTATGGAACTAGCAGTAGTCTTCACTCAATGGGTAAATACTTTGGATACTCACCTTCGTTTCAGTTCTAATATATCTGACCAAGAGGTGTCCTTCCTTGATCTACGAATCATTCTGAAAGATGGGTACCTCCATTCCTCTGTGTACCATAAACCTAAGGATAGGAATAGCCTTCTACTCTATAACAGCCATCATCCTAAGGCATTGTGAGATAACCTACCGTTTGGACAATTCCTCAGGATACGACGCAATTGCTCAGATATAAATGACTCATCTCCAAGCCAATACCCTGTGTCAGAAACTTGGTGATCGCAACTACCCAGTAAGGAATGTGAGACAAGCAAAGAAAAGAGCCAGCAACATCCCCAGGGAAACCTTATTGGCTGACAATACCCGCACACAACAATCCAGACTCACATGTGTAACTACGTATACCCCTTTGAGCAACCGCATCAAGGGCATTGTTCGGAAACTATGGCCCATACTCAATAGTGCAGGCGAGACATTAAAGAGTCCTTTGTTCGCCTTTAAGAGAACACATAACATTAGAGATCTGGTAGTCCATACTAGACCTATGCATCACCAATGTACTGACGACTCGAACCGGAGCCAGTGTGTTAGAGTTAAAGGTCACCACCCATGTGGGGGCTGCAACGTCTGCCCTTTGACTAGTAGTACCTACGAGGTTGACGTCGGTGAAGCCAAGAAATGGCAATTGAGATCACATACCAATTGTCGTACAAAGAACTGCATTTACATGATCACCTGTCCATGCAACTTGAAGTATGTAGGCATGACGACTAGAATGGTGAAAATACGAATTAACGAACACCGCAGCACCATTAGATGTAAAAGGTCTGCTACAAAACTGACTAACCACTACATTGAAAAACAACACACTCCAGATAATATTAAGTGGGTCATGTTAGAAACTATTAGAGATAAGAAAGATTGCACAAATAGACTTTTTGAAAAAGAACAACGATGGGTTTTTAGGTTAAAACCCATCTATCCGGATTGAACAATGAGATTCCGTGGATTCATTTTATACATCGATAACCAAGTCCCTGGAGGTCGTTGTAATTTTTGCTCTGAGTATTTAATTTGGTTTCCTTCACTTTGGATGTTGTCACCCTCTGAAATTTAGATACAGACCCCCCTTCTGTATAAATATTAGGTAAACCCCTTTTTTTTTATTTTTTTTTTAAAGATATTTTTGGTAGACTGCCAGAAAAACTTCTTTACAAATGGCCGATATAGCTGCTGTCCTTTCTTTGTTTCAACATAGTTTTGATCTAAGGAGTCCTTCTTCTCTTTCTATAACCTTTAAACAGACCCCTCTGAACATCATTCTGTGTTCCGGGGACAGACAGCGCTCATAGGTGAACCGACATTTGCGGTTACACGCCAAGTAAGTGCCTTTTCGGAACCCCCTTTTCGGCGTCGGCGATGCCTCCACTACCGTTCCCCCCCCTCCCCCCCTTTGATCCCAACCTCGGAAAACCAAGCCGCTTTCTTTATAAACGCCTCTATCTAGATACCGTGCCTGCTCGCATGGCCGGATCTAGCAATATGGGCACGCGGCATGATTGCTGTTGATTGGAGAGACGCGCTACAACAGTCGCGCATCCCCACCCTCCGCACTTTCTATATTCCTTACACGCCTCTCCCGACTCGGAAGACGCGCTGTAATAACACCGTGGCAAGGTGAGATGCGCTACAGAAGCCGCACGCTCTCACCCTATGCACCTCCTATATTTGATTTTAACATGACATGGTAGTCACGACTCGTCTATGTGTCTGCCGATTTTTAAGCCTGCTGGTTCTTTTCACGCGTTGCCTGAATTTCATCTACTACTCTTAGAAGGGTTGCGCGACGGGCTTAGAATGACAATACTTTTTTGTATTTATAAAGGCATTGTATGTTGATGCATTTGGATATAACACAGAGTACATGATTGCCCCTACACTTGTTTACTTATATGTATATATATATATATATGAAATTACACCAGAACTTGGGCTTTGTTTTGTTTTAGAATAAATTTGTCAGTAATATCTGACAAGGGTACATATTACCTTACGCCTCATCTTGATAGGAGTACTATTTACCTTCTTTTATAAGAATGTAGTTGTTTGCTCAACACCATACCTGTCACGGTTCCTGACTATATAACAGCCTAAACGTCAATTTAAGTCTCTCTTTGTTTATACTTGTTATAGGCCATAGTGGTTTGTGATGCCTGATGTTGTCCCGATGGGGCCCTACCATTAGAATTTGGAGGGTAAGCATTGTTTTATCTGCACCAGCTGTTCCTTTTCTAATCTATCACTACGGTATTTTTGTCACCTGGCACCCTTTGGGATCTTCCACGAGGGTAGGGTATAACTGTTTGAGGATAGTTTCCTATATAATACACCACTGATGATGGTCAATGAATCTTTTTGATAATGGTTCTCTTTCTACGTTCTAGGTTTCTGACTTCCCTAGTAGGGAACTTGAAATAATTTTGTCATAAAACATTTTTTCATAAGGATTAGGTACGTACTAAGGTCCTGAAGAATCGCACAAGATCATTATTGACTATGAGTAGCGAGAAACATGTTGACCCTTTTGATTGAGTGACACAGGGACTCTGTGTTATCTCCTTTCGTACCATTTTCACCACGAGATTTATCAAACTGTATATTTCTTTATCTAGGGATTGTAGACATTACTTTACCATATCCCTACGCATTGTTTTTAATCATGTCAGAGGTATTAACATCAGAATAAATAATTAGATTTTACCTGTAGACATTTTTATATTTTTCTATACTAATCCTTTTTCACGTTTTGACTGGCTTTACACCATTTTTTCAAAAGATCTCCGGCAAAGAGCCCCCCCGTGGGGCCCGTCAGGCATTGCAGTGCCGGCCTGACGAGGAGCATGGCCCTATGATGAAGCATGTCACCGGTAGGTGAGTGAGGGCTCTTGCTACAAGCATATTGCTTTCCCTTGAAAACCTTTGCCTTAAGAGAACCCCTTCATTGCTTTGGAACCGTGTGTATATTATTTTGATTTATCGATTATTGTGAGGCCTACACACGGGACCAGGAGTCTGTTTCTCCGAATCTCCCTTATTGCCCCTCTGTTGTTATTGTTTGATGGTTCACGTTTTGAGCCACTTTACTCTTGTTCTCTGCAATTCCTTTCATGGGAAGTAGCTTTTTCAGTCACTATAACTTCCCGTTGACGTTTCAGTGAGCTCAAAGCTTTAACTTTTGAAGAACCTTTCTTTCAATTTCATAAAAAACAATTGTATTAAGAACACATCCAAAATTCCTTCCAAAGGTAGTAGTTTCACAATTCCATATCAATCAAACAATAGAGTTACCAGTTTTCTTTCCACAACTAGATTCTGTGGCACAAAGAGCTCTACATACTCTTGACATTAAAAAGCCTCTTATGTATTATATAGATAGAACAAAAGAGTTGAGGAAAACAAAACATTTTGTTGTGGCTTTCTCCTTGCCATATAAAGAAGAGCCTATATCTAAAGCAAGTATAGCTAGATGGATAGTCAAGTGTATTCAAACTTGCTTTAGTAAAGCCAAACAACAGTTGCCAGTACCACCTAGAGCGCAACCCTCTAGGAAAAAAGGTGCATCTATGGCATTTTTAGGTGACAAACCTATAGCAGATATTTGCAAAGCAGCAACATCATCTACACAACATACATTTACTAAACATTATTGTGTAGATGTCTTTGCATGCCAACAAGCAGGTGTTGGACAAGCTGTACTCAAAACACCCTTCCAATCAATTGCAACTCCTGCACTCTAGCCACTACTTTATGGAGGGACTGCTTTACACACAGCATGTGTATCTACAGTTACACATCCATTAAATGGAAAATGTTACTTACCAGAAGACATCTGTTCGTAGTACCTAGTGCTGTATATTCACATGCACCCTCCATCCTCCCCGGGCGCTTGTAGACGTTGCAATTTATTAATATGTACAAATTGTACATATGTAGATACATGGCATGGACATTTTTTCTATTCTACGCTCTTTTCACTACTTCATCGCCCACCTGCGGAAAAACAATCTAACAAAGGACTCGATGCCCATGCGCAGTATTACCGAGCGGAGGAGTCACTCGATCTCGTGACTTGAAAAGCGTCTTCAAAGGAAAAAAAGTTGTACTACTCTGAACCCAACACAGCATGTGAATCTGCAACACTACACCCAATGAACAGATGTCTTCTGGTAAGTAACATTTTCTTTTCTCTTGCCTTTGGGCAGAAATCACCCCAGAGAGGTGAGTTTGAGACTTAGTTCATTATGGACATACACCCATATTAATGGAAAAATCCCCACCTACCCCCACTTAGTAAAACTTCCCATCAACATTTGTGGCTATTGCAAAGGGCGATTCTTTCCATAATGGCCAAGAGGACTTTGTAGCTCATCCCCATATCCAAGAGAATTGCAGGCTTTTACTTCTTGTTTTTGTTACAGGGAAAAGTTGGGAGAATAGAGACCCATTCAGGACCTCAAAGAACCCGACAAATATCTGGTTAAGCAATCCTTCAGAAATGCTTGCTCTGCCTGCACTGAAACTACAATATGTGTATATTCATATCCTACATATACACTCATACACACTCCAGTCACGAGAGGAACCAGTGCTTTGAAGTAGCTGCATAATTCTATCAGTTACTCCCGTATGGCCTCAAATCTGCGTTAATAATTTTTAGAAAGGGGCACCTGTAGCAGCATTTCTCAGAAAAATAGAGTATACCAAATGTTGTCTTAGTTAGATGACTGGCTGATCAAGGTCAAATCATAGAATCTAACAGTCAGCAACCAGGGCACTCTGGTGCTCACACCCATGGCAAATCTCATCTGATGCCTAACAGACACAGAGACACAAGTAGCACCTTTCTGGCATAGTTATCCCCCACTTTGTGCCTGGTGTCAGTGTGTTTAGACTAGTACACTGGGATCCTGCTAACCAGGACCCCAGTGTCATCACTCTCTCCCCTAAATTTAATTGTATGGTAACTTTTACACCTCACAATAGGCATACTGGTGCAACCATGCAAGTCCCTAGTACATGGTACTTGGGTACCCAGGGCATTGGTACACCAGGGCCCCCCCATGAGCTGCAGCAGGTACTGGGCCGCCCATGAAGCCCCATGCAAACTGTGACCACAGGCCTGCATTTGCAGCCTGTGTGAAATGGTGCATGCACCTGTCACTCCAGATATAAGAATTGCCTTATATCGTGGTCTCTGCACTCTGACCCTGTAAGTCACCCCTAAGGTAGGCCCTCGCCAAGGGCAGGGTGCATGGTTCTAAGTGTGAGGACACTCCTGCATGAGCACAGGGCCCCCTACAAGCCCCAGACTCCATTGCCTGGGCTTTGTAAGTATGGGGAAGCCATCTTAAGGTATGTAGTGGACACTAGTCAGCATGAGTTGTCCAGCTACGTAATGGCTTCACCGAACATAGGCAAGTTTGGTATCAAACATGTTGGAATCATGCAACTACACCAGTTCCAGTGCTATTTGGATGATACCATGTACTCTGGGAGTTCCCTAGAGAATTGCCCAAAGTCTGTCTGTAAAGCCTTGCAGAGTCTGTAGACCAGCCCGCGGTGCTGCCAACACTGTTCTGCCCTCCTGCTGCTGAGCTTAATTCGGGCAGGAGAAGGCATAATAAAGGATTTCCCGTATGACACCACCCACCTCTTCTTTAGAAATAGGTGTCTCTAGGCTGGGGTGGGGGTGTCTGAGCGCCACCAGACTGCTTTGAAGGCCACATTTGGTGCCCTCCTTGCATAAATCGATTTGCATCAGTGCAGGAACCGCCAGTTCCCGCTCTGACGTGGAACTATACAAAGGATAGAGGAGTGACCACCCCCCTGTCCAACTTCTCCCCTAGGGAGTGCACAGAGCTCTGCCAGGTGGCCACTTGATTCTGCCATCTCGGAACTAGAATGAGCAGAGGCCCCAGGGAGCATCTGACTGGTTAGTCCAGCTGGGTGACGTCCTTGACCCACTCTGATAGGTGGGTCACTGCAGTAAGTGTCCAACCCCCTTTCTGGTTTACTTAAGGGATCCCCTGAGGGTGGGACCCTAGATTTGTCTGCAAGACTTCAGGAACCATTTGCAAGTCTCCTCTGCAAGACACTTCTGCAACATGGACAGCAGAACCTCTGCTGTTCTTCGCTGGAATCAAGAGCAAGACTATAACCAGTAGGAGGGCTCCTACTGCAACTTTGTTTGCAAGATCTGCAAAGACTTCTGAAACCCCATCGCCATGCATCCTCCAGAGTCAATGGGACTCCTGCACTTAGAAAAGCAAGAAGGAATCTCCCTTTGAGTAAAGGAGTCACTCTTCTGGGAAGGCTGTGGTCCTTCACTGAAGCTGCTTGGCTGGAACCCCTGTGCACCCCGTCTGCTGTTGCCAAGGCTCGTTGGCTCTTCAGTCTGAAGACCTCCTATCTCCAAGAAGCCCCGCCCTCCAGCACTCTCCAGCTCCAAGAAGAACGTCCTCTCGGCAACTCATGTGACGTCGACATCCCTCCTTTGCTGTGCTGCTGTATGACTCAGTGTGCCTGCTGCCAGAGGGTTCTGCTGGGGGCTGCAGCTATTCCTGCTGGCTGTCTGCTTGCTCAGGGCTGGCCCTGACCTACCTACCGAGATTGGGTCACCTGGGCCTTGCTGGTCCCCACAAATCTTGCAAACTTGTGCAGCGCTTCCCTGTATTTGCCAAGGCTTGTTATTTTGTTACGTTAATGAGATTTATAGAGCGCGCAATTACCCCACGGTGTCTTGGCGCTATAGAAGCAGTCCTGAGAACAGTAATGCGTCAATTCAAACAAACAGTTATTTGGAAAACAACTAGGTCTTTAATTCCTTCCTGAAAGAGAAGAGGAGCGATAATGCTCTCATGGATGGAGGAAGGCTGTTCCACAATCTGGCCGTTCCAGTAATGAAGTAATGAAACCTCTGCCTCCCCAGTTAGCCTTCCTGAATGTTGGGGTTGCTATTTGCTTGGCATAGGAGGAACGAAGGTTTATGGTTATACCACTCCAGGTTTTTTTTTTGTTTTTTTTTTTTTTTTTTAGATGGCAGCCCCTGCCATATGTAGAGCCTTGTGAGCAATGCATAAGGCCTTGAACTTGATGTGGATCCTGACGGGGAGCCTGTGAAGTTTATAAATGATTCGGATATACAGTGGAATTTGGGGATGCCAGGGAGAATCCTGGCAACTGTATTTTGGACCATATGAAGTTTGTTGAAGTGTTGTTTCTGCAGCCTCATGCAAAGTCCATTGCAGAAGTCAATTTTGGACAAACTTAAGGCAGTGACAACTGTTTTTGTGATGGAGATTAAAATAAACTTAAAATTAAACCGCCAGAAGGCCGCCCGCCCGCCCAGCGGGAAACCCCCTTCTACGAGGATGCCGGCTCCGAATGGAGCCGGCGGAGTGGAAAGGGTGCGACGGGTGCAGTTGCACCCGTCGCGATTTTCAGTGTCTGCTATGCAGTCACTGAAAATCTTGGTGGGGCCCTGTTAGGGGGCCTCTGCAGTGCCCATGCCATTGGCATGGGCACTGCAGGGGCCCCCAGGGGCCCCATGACACCCGTTACCGACAGCCAGGTTCTGACGGTCAAAACCGCCAGAACCAGGCTGGCGGTAAGGGGGTCGGAATCCCCATGAGGATTCCTCAGGCCAGGGGAAAACCGGCGGGAAACCTCCGGTTTCCCTTTTCTGACCGCGGCTTTACCGCTGCGGTCAGAATTGGCCTGGATGCACCGCCAGCCTGTTGGCAGTGCATCCGCGGTCCCCGGCGTAATGACCCCCCTATGATCTTGGTATCATCAGCATAGGAGGTTAATGTAAAATTAAATGTTTTAATTAGAGGGGCAGTTCAGTGACATACATATTGAAAAGAGTAGTCTCCCTGGGGGACTTCGCATGGCAAAGTAAAGGGGGGGTATTTGTAGAGGCCCAAAAAGGAACAAGGTGAGGAGGACTAGAACTTTGTCTTTAATACATAAGAGCTTGTGATTGACCGTGTCAAAAGCCACTGACAAATTGAGGAGGATAAGAGCAGCAGTCCCTCCTCTGTATAATACGCCCTAACTTCTTTTATGCTGCTTTGATCAGGGAAGTTTCGGTAATATGCCCTGGTCTGAAGCCAAACTGAGAATTATCCAATAGGTGATTATTATGGATAAACTGGGAGAATTGGACGTTCATTTCCTTCTCAACAATTTTTGCTGGCAGGGTAAGTCCGGAGATCGGGTGGAAGTCCTTGGGTTCTACGGGATTTAAATTGCGTTTATTTAAAAGGGGAAGGATAGAGGCTTTCTTCCACTGAGAGGGAAAAACTCTTGAGAGGAACATGGAATTAAAGATAGTGGCAAGATTTTAGCCAATAATTTCTGGAGCCAGCATCAATGTATCGGGTGATGCAAGGGTCCTTAGGAGAGCCTGATTTAGCTGAAAATTAGCCTTATGCATACCAAATCTGATAAAACTAGTTGAAATTCAGATCACCACATAAGAATTGGCTGAGGTTAACTTCCTGGTTACGTAAAGTAGTCAGTGTGGAAGCCACTTGGAAAAGCTCCTTTGTGGAGTTTTAGCAGATTCATTTTTCAGGGTGAAGTAGATGTTTTTCTCTTTGCATAAAAGTGTTTTATAGTTGGCCAGTGCTTGTTTATGTGTCATTTTGTTCACTTCATCATAGTGTGCGCACCAGCGCCTTCTACAATTTTGTTTTTCGAGTCTGAGACTTTAAGTAAACCAAGGAGCTAAGGGTTTGTTTCTGGGTGTCCAGGAGATTTTAGGAGGAGCCAATGTGTTAAAGACTGAGTTGAGCCAGTTAGTAAAGTTCAGTGAGGCCATCTCCATGTCAGATGGGTAGTTGGGTTGTGACTGAAGCAGTTGGGCTTTTAAAAGATCTGGGTTAATTTTACTCCAAGCCCCATAGGTAGAAGGCCATTTGGTGAGAGGGTCTGAACTGAGTTTTTTGTGAGATGTCAGGATTGAACAGAATTACCTAATGGTCTGTCCAAACTAAAGGGAAGAACATTTCAGATAGTAATGCCCCGATTTTTGGTAAACAATCCATCTAAGGTGTGACCTGCTGAGTGGGTCGGATTATCAATCTGTTGAATCAGACCTAGGTTGTTCATGAGTATGGTAAGAACTACTGAGTCCCTACCAGAAGAGGATTCCAAATAGTTAAAATTTCTGACTACTATGTTTTTCACATGCCTTGGATTTGAGAATGGAGCCCATGTTAATTATAAATTTTGCTCTTGGGCCGGGTGGGCAATAGGGTAGGATGCCATAAAAGGATTGATGATTATTGAGTTTAAAATTGAAAACATTGCAAGAAAGGTCCAGCCGAACGGAACTGCCACAGGATGGACAAGGAAAAAGGATTTTCCTTCTAGAAAAACCCTCGCCCACCAGGGTTACCCCTTGGTGGCATTCTTCATCATTGGAATTCTTCACGTGCCGCTACAGAATGGGGCGTGCTGCGACCGACGAGATACGTGGGAGCACTGGTCTAATCTCGTCAATGTGAATCAAATGAGGGATAGGACTGGTGGGGTCTTGGATAAATTAAAAATACCTGCCTCCAAGTGGTTCCAATGGTTTACTAGATCTCCTGGAGGCAGTATTGTTAAAAGGGGGCTTTGGAAGTTGGGTATGTCATGTACCTTCCTTCCTCGTCTACATGTTTCAGCGCCTTACCCCTAGGCTCTTCTTCAGGGCCAAGGTTGACGTCCTGGTACCACTCCTTGTATGACTACCACTAATGTAACCATAAATAATACATACTATGTGATATGGTGCAATTCGTATGACTGATGTGGTGTCTTTAAATGATATCCATCATGTATGATATCTGCCACTGACACCTGTGAAGATATAAAGGAATATAGTTATCATAGCTCTCTCTCATATTGGGCTACTAAATTGCTTGTGGGTGTGGTGCCACCTATTTGCAAACTAGACCCCACTTGTGAAAAAAGCACTCGTGATAATCAAGATAAGAGTGCCGCTGTATTCTCATGATAGACATTACAAGACAAACTACACATAAAAACTCGTAAAGCACACAAAGTGCAAGTGTGACCAACTCAATAGTATGCTGACTATTGTATCGTAGATCTTCTGGGAGAGGGGTGTGCTTATAGTCACACTCTAAAGATTAGGCAAAGTGTTAGGATGCACTCTTATTTTACTTTTTTGTCAGCATCGTGACGCGGTTGTTTGATTAATAAAATGCCACTTACTTCCTCAAAGCGACACTCCCGCTCGGTACCTAATGCTCACCTCCCCGGGGTCTGAATCTTGAGGGCACTTATCTAAGCTGGGTCTGATAAACTGCGGTATTCACATCATTGGAACGCTAACCGTCCAAGATGGTGGCCTCCTTTGGCTAGCGGAGAGGTACGTGAGGGCTCTGGAAGTTAGGTGTCCCTGGGGGTCTCATGAAACGTGTGACTGTAGAAACAGAGAGAAGGGGGTTAACTTTTGTTTAAAGTAATGATAATACTAGTGTAAGGGTTTCAATGCTTTTATTACTTTTCTTACTTATTAAGGAAAAGGAAGGGAGGAAATGTCTAAATGTTGTGGTGCCATTTAAAATGCCCCGCAGAAATGTATATGGTAAAAAACAAATAGACAATGGGCCAATTCTTAAGTATCTGGGGTGTACCTATCACTGTCGTGGCTGTATAACTGAGTGATAGCCATTGTGATGTTTATGCTTCATCAGCTGGCTCCCTGGGATGTGCTCATTAAGTCCTCTCTGGTGTGTGCATAATTTGTAGAACTACCATTGTTCTCTTTCAAATAGTATGGACACCCAATTAATGTATTTCTGATGTTCCAGGATAACCCACTGGTAACCCTCTACTGTGTGTGCTTTTTGAGTGCACATTTTAGTAGTAGCCTGTCCGCATCTCAGGTTACTACGATGTTCAGCAAGTTGGGCAAGTGATCATATATACTGCTTGCTGAGTGTTACAGTTGGGGAAGTCTCTGATGGTCCATGGTGTATTGTCGTTGGAGGTAACCCTTTCGGTAACTTTTGTTAGATGGCACACACTGCAACCACCAAATGAATAGTGTCCTGTGAATGGTTGTAAGTAGTTGGTACCGTCTGTTTTCTTACAAAAATGATACGGACCGGTGTGCACAAGCATGTCTCTAAGACTTTTCCCCCGCTTATGTGAGAACATGGGTTTGGGGCTATTCATTGAGCAGCTATTGAGGATACGCCAGTGTTTGTTGATAATCTTTCTTATTTGATTGGAGGCTATATTAAATGTTGTAATGCACATCGGTCTTTCCTTTTTCTCCTTTTGAGGAGGGGTGTCCAAAAGGGCTTCTCTGTTGTTGTTGTGATCTTGTTTCATGGCTGGATTGATTATCTGGGGTGGGGGGGGGGGGGATTATTACTTAGCCTCCAGCTTCGATGTTAAATTTTGAGCTTACTTTTTGTAATCCAAAATCTCTGAGCAGTTTTTTCTTAATCTAAGGAATTGTCCAAACGGGAGGTTCTCTCTCAAGTTGCGGGGGTGGGCACTATCATACATGAGTAGACAGTTCTTGGCTGTTGGTTTTTCGTGAGTGGTTGTCTTGAGAGCACCATGGGTGGCTATAATGTTTAAATCCACGAAGACCAGTTGTTCCTTGCTCATTGTGTGGGTGAATCTCAGGAACTCATCCTGTTGTTTAGCCATTCTAGGGCTAGGGACATCCCACTTTGTGTAGCTTCCCCTATCCAAATAAGCACCATCCTGCGATCGGGTGATAGAGGATCCTTTGTCCCTTCTCTGAAAGGAAGTTATGGCTCTCTTGGCCAAGGGAGCCATAGAGAAAGTTCCTGTGCTAGAACAAGGCTGTGGTTGCTATTCCAGCTACTTTCTGCTTCCCAAAAAGGACAAGCATCTTCGCCCTGTCCTAAAACTTCGGTCCCACAATCTCTTCCCCAAGAAAGAGACGTTGAAGATGCTCACTTTGGCTCAGGTTCTACCTGCCCTGGGCCCAGCAGACTGGATGGTAGCTTTGGACTGGCAGGATGCTTATTTTCATATCCCAGTCCTGCTTGCCTACAGATGATATCTCCCACTCAAGGTTGGTCTTACCAGCGCCCCGCAGGTGTTCACCAAGGTGATGGCAGTGGTTGCAGCTGATCTGCAGTGATCAGGGGTATTAGTTTTCCCCTATCTCGATGACAGGCTGCTGAAGGCAGGCTCGTCCCAGGCTGTCATCTCTCACTTCCAGACAATAGTAGACCTCCTGCATTTGGTGGGGTTTACTATAAACTTGCCACAGTCACAGTTGACTACCTCTCAGAAGCTCCCATCCATCGGAGCTGTTCTGGGCACAGTTCAGTTTCAGGCCTATCCTCCCACGTAGCGAGTCCAGGATATTTAGACGATAAAACCTCTGTTTCAGTCTCTGTCCTGGATTTCTGTTAGAATGACTCCGAGGCTGCTGGGCCAGGTGGCAAATGCGGGCTCTGTAGTGGGACCTCAAGTTCCATTGGGTGCAGCATCAGTAAAATCTCTCCGACAAGGTTCAGATCTCGGAGAAACGGCGCAAGATCTGCAGTGGTGGGTAACAAACCGCGATTGGGTTAGAGACAGATCACTCTCCCTTCCTCGGCCAGATCTGACAGTAATGACAGATGTATCACTCGTGGGATGGGGTGGCCATCTGCAAGAGGTGGAGATCAGAGCCACCAAGTCTCTGGCGGAAACGGGTCTCCACATCAACCTGTTAGAGCTCTGTGCTATCCGACTGGCATTGAAAGATTTTCTTCCCCATTTCAAGGGAAAGATGGTGCAGGTGTTCACAGACAACACCACCACCATGTGGTACTGCAACAAAAAGAGCGGGTGGGGTCCTGGACCCTTTGATGGGAGGCTCTGCGCCTCTGGATGTGGCTAGAAGAGCAGTGCATGTCCCTGGTGGTTCAACATCTTGCAGGCTCTCAAAGTCAGATCGGAAGAACTCAGCTGAAAATGCTTAGCAAATCACAAATGGCGTCTCAATCTGGAGATGGGGAAAGGTCTCTTTCAGAAGTGGAGATAGCCTTGGTTCGATCTGTTCGCCTCTGCAGAGAACGTGCAATGTCCGCAGTTTTATGCGTTGGCATTTCTAAGGCAAACAATTGATAAGGAGGAAGACTTGTGGCAGGAATTATGTAAACAGTCTGCAACAAGTGTACATTATGTTCATGTCAAACATAAATGAGAAAGGGACATGATGTGAATAGCTACATACATCACTTGATTATGACGCTGATAGTGACCTCTTCACAGAGTGTCACTGATAAAGTAAATCAAAACATTTCTCTAACTATAAACAATTGCAGCCATCTTAAAAGAAATAATAAAATAAGTGCAGGTGGGCCCTATTTCCGAAGGATGAGATGCATGTCAACACCGTAGGAGATGATGCTGATGCTGATGTGTTATCTGGCAATGTCTGTGAGTGGTGTCATGCAGATGTTGAAGAGGGTCGGGCTGAGGGAAGAGCCTTGGGGAACGCCAAAGATGGTGTGCTTGGCTTGCGAGGTGAAGGGGGGAGGCAGACATCTGGGTGCACCCTGTGAGAAAAGATCCCATCCATCTGAGCGCATCGTCTGCGATTCCTATCTGGCATAGTCGATTGATGAGTGTGTGGTGGAAGACGTGTCTAATGCCGCGGAGAGATCGAACAGAATCTAGGGGGCTGATTCTCCTTTCCCGAGTAGGGTGCGGATGACATCTGTTGCGATGATCTGAGCTCTTTCTGTGCTGTGGTTTGCCCTGAAGGCAGTTTGGGACAGGTCTATTAGGTTATTTCTCTCCAGGTGTTCAGTGAGTTGGAGGTTGATGGCCTTCTCCATGACTTTGGTAGGGAATGGGAGCAGAGAGATGGGGCAGTAAATCTGGAGCTCGCTGGGGTCTGCAGAGGGTTTCTTGAGGAGGGGTCTGATCTCTGCATGCTCCCAGGCTTCGAGAAATGTGGTTGTGGTTAACCAGGCGTTGAGGATGGTGGTGAGCTGACAACTCATCTCGTCTCTTCTGAGGTTGAAGAGCCTGTGGGGGGGCATTGGTCAGTGGGTGCTCCTGAGTGGATGGAGCTGTTCCCATGCAGTGAGCGGGTGGTTAACAGTGATGGGGGTTGGTGAGATGCCGAGGAGGTCGGAGGGTTGGGGATTGAAGTTTCTATAGATGGTTTCTATCTAGCTGAGGAAGTGGTCAGCGAAGGCATTGCAGAGTTCCTGTGTGGAGGGGAGAGTTTTCGGAGGCTGACGGGCAAGTTAACACTCTGATGATGGTGAAGAGGTCCTTGGTTTGGTTGTTACTGGTCTCAATCCAGGGTGCCAGGGCCTTCCTTTTAGCGTCTTTAATCTGGTGTGGTAGTTGTTGAGGGCTGATTTGATGGTAGCCTGGTCGGTGCTCTGGTGCCTCAGGTACTGGTGCTGTTAGCGTTCCCAAAGAGGTTTTCCTTCGGCAATGTCTTCTATCTAAGCTTGAGCTCTGGACTCCTGTACACCATCCTACTTTTACCTCTCCTACCCAGTTATGAAGAAGATCTGAACAGTTAAACAAAATAAAGCCCAAAATGACTTTTTTACTACAAGACTCATTAATCGTGTGTATGTTGATGGACAGGCATGCATACGTTGCAGTGCATTTGAGCTCACAGCAGCCATCTTGGAATTAGACCATGTCCAATGTCCTCGCTTGCAGCTGTGCACATCATCATGCTTGCAGCGGTGCACCTATTTTGTCTTTTTTTTTTTTTCTGATCTCACATGGCCGTCATCCATGTTAATAAAATAACATAAAAAGCATTGGGCAGGCCAATACATTGGCAGTCACCTGTAAGCGGAGACCTATTGGCATTGCAGTGCTTGTATTTAGAAAAGTTGCCAATTGATCACAGTGCATCTGTGGCATACAGTAGAACCACCTCAGTGCCTACCTCTTTCCCCTGTTCATCCAGCAAACTCACATGGCGTTTTTTTTTAAATTGTCCTGGTTTATTGTTTCAAGTTATAGCTTTGTTCATATAAAAGTAAGTGATGAGATTTTAACTGCAGAATGCAAATTTGCAGGTATTAGCCTGATTGTTAATACATTCTAAATCCACGCAGTGGTCTGAATTTGTGTCGCTTTCCCTGTAAGAATTTCTTTTCTGTTGTAATACTTTATAATATTTCTTTCAATGGACTTTCTGTGAACTTTGTAACCTGTATTTTGCAGGCTTCCCCAGATAGATCTACAAGGAGCCAACAGAAAGAGTTCCAGACCTACATATTGGACAATGTTATGAGCCATCTTCTTGCAGCAGATGTTCTACTAGGTGACTATTAATTTTCAAATTATCTGCCTATATGTATGGTTGGGTGAAAAGTGAATTATTGCTAGTCTTGCTCCTATATGTAATGACAGAAAAGCAGGTTTTCCTTCAGGTGCTGTACACTGATGATATATAGGTGTGTAATTTGCTTTTTATCTTCATGACCTAAAATCCAGGCCCTTTTGCTGGGTGGGATTTATCAGGTTATTTAAACAGTCATAGCATGGTAATTGGGTGGACACTATGAATGGAGTTGGACTGGCTGACACTGTAATGGCAGAAGTATTGAACAACAAGGGATAGTGACATCTTAAATGTAAACCAGTGATATATTGTATACCAGTGACATAGTAAGTACCCTGTTAAAAGGATCAGGTATAACATAAGAGGTTTAGGGAGTGATGCAGTCATGTTGGATAGATGGGTGTCTGTGAAGCAAGGAGGACAGCCATTTTTTTTTTTGGGGGGGGGGGGGTATGTAGAAGCTATAGTAATGGACACATCTCATAGCTGGCAGAAGAGCAAAAGTTAAGTATTACACCATGCCACTGAGACACGGAGCTGTTTACTGGTAAAGGATATGAATGCGTTGAAGTTTATGTTTACTGGCCATTTTATTCTCTTAAGTTTTGTTTAAGTACCAATTTGTGTCTTTTACAAAGTTACTTTTGGATGCAATTGTACTCACCTTCCTGTATCTTCACCATCGCTTTTTTGTTTTTCTGAGTTGCATGATGTTGTAAAAAGTGCCAAGAATTGAATTCATATTCTGAATTCGGAGAGCTAATGTTGGTGTTTGCATGTTAACATTCCGAGAAATTCCTAACTCTTCAGTCTCATGACAGTGTTACGAGTTCATGGATTCATTTTACTCAGTCCTCCCCATGCTGTTAGTGATAAGTGAATAAGAGTCTTCACTATCACTCCTGATAGCTATTTCAGTAAGCAAATTTGGTAAATAGCTGTTGTCACTGGCCACTGGCAATGCTGGTGAGACCGATTGCCTCAACAAAACTTTTGACTCTGGTTGGAAGAAGCAAAATCTTTCCACCATGTAACTGAAAATTGCAATGCACATTTCCTTGTGTATCGTTATAGTGGTGATAAACTCAGTAGGACTTCCGGTCTTAATTTTTCAGGCACATTTCTGAACTGTTACGTTTGATGGGCCACAAGCTTGGCTGTTTCATGAGGCTGCCACAAGCTACTCTTAATTTGCTAAAGTAGTGCTTCCTGGTGCTTCTGTCCCTGTGCTCCCATCTCTTTATTTGGCTTAGAGACAGGTGCCCAAAACCATAATAGCAGAGATTTCATTTTGGCAGTAGTCCGTCGCGAGGGACATTAAGTGGGTTAATAAATGCCCCCACAAACATTTTTTAAGTTGGTTTTATAGAATGCTTTCTGCATGTTCTTGACATTGTTGCATTGCATGATTGATTTCATCAGTGGGAATAAAGAAAGGTGCAGCTTGAAATGTATATAAGTTCATCAAAGCTCCAATGATGTCAAATTCTGTGCTGCCTTATGGTGGCACAAGAATACACATGGGATGTCTTACCTCAATTAATCTCTAGGTATGTATCCATACTTTCAGTCTTTAGATGTTGCAAAGGGAAGCATCAAATGAGGGATGTAGCAAGCGAAGTATGGTGTCCACATTGCCTGTGTGCCCACTGTTTACAGTTCTTCTCCCAAACCATTTTCATCATGCACGGATGTTCCAGCCTCTGCATGTTCCTCCTTCTAGAACTCTTGAACCATTATCAAGTGATCTGACCCATATTCCGTGGAATATGATGCTTTTGCAAAAGTCAAAAGATGCTTCACTATTTCAAATGTGCTACCCCCTCTTAGGAGAAATACCTTGTGCATCAGAAGTGACGCTGCTTACTGGTTTATTTTCTTGCAGCTGAAAATGAGAAGCTGTCCCCTTGGGTAAGGTTTTGGTTCCCTGGGGTCAGCTGCAGGAACTCTGAATCAGGGCCTCGTCCCCCAAGCTGCTCCGTACAAGCAAAAAAACATAAATCGGTGTGCAAAAGCGAAGTGGGAATACTGCCAGGTAGCAGACTCTGGATTTATTTTTGACATGACATTCTGAGTATTTTTAAATCAACAAACAGTTAGTAAAAAAAAATGAAGGGCAAACATGGGCTTTGTTTATTTTCTGTGTAGGTGAAGAAGCAACTCTGCCAATAACAAGTGGGGGAAGTTACCAGGTGCTGGTAACCAACGTGATCTATTTGACGCAACGTATTGTGGATAAACTTTGGCAAGGCTTGTTCAACAAGGAGTCCAAACTTGTAGTAGATTTCATTGTCAGAATAATATCTCAGGTAAATTGCAGTTTTCACTATGTACTAGAACGTGTGAACTTTTTATTTGTGGCTAGAATTGCTTCTGGGGTCCAATGCATTGCATGCTGTTTCCAAATTAATTAAATCTTCACTATCTTTGTTTACCTGCATACTTAATGTTATTGTTTTTTTTTCAGTCTGCGTGGTCTCTCCATAAACTGTTATTAAGTCCACTTATCTCAGACAGCTACAGTTTTGTAAAAATAAGCCTCATTTCCCAGTGTTGTTCTTGATAGTTGTGTATTCCACCAATACCAGAAAACCACATTTTGACATCCTTTAATGCTGGTTTACTCAGCAGACTGATAGTACATCACCTAAGCACAAGCATTGATCTCTTGCAGATTTCCTTTTTTTGCTTTACTATATGGTAGCACATGCTCTCAAATGTTACTGATTTTTCAGAAGTAAATCGTACTTATGAGAACTCTCAACTTTTCAGTTGTAAGAAGTGAAAATTACAATCTGTCTCTCATTTTCCTTAACATTCATATTTTTCCATTTGAAATCCTGATTTCACACCCTCACCATAGAATGAGGCATATTGTGCATAGGCCAGGTTTCACAGAGGTGTATGTGCATCTAAGTGAGCACAATTGTGTTGGCAATTTTAAATTTTGCATCTTGATATGCAGAATTAGGATGAATTGAACTTAATAATTTAATAAGCTTTGTCAGTCAGGCCCACTGTCAAACTAGACAGCCTTAGTTCTGATACTGTGCTGTCTCAGTAGTGTTTCAATGTGATCTCCCCTTTATTCTCTGTTCATTTTTTATTTCAAACCAATGTTGGCTTTCGTTTTGCTCCAGGAAATGTATTTTGTTTTTATTTTCCTGCATGCATCTATTGTAGATTCGCATAATGCTCATATTGCTTCTTTACAGTGCTGGGCCCAGCTTAATTCAAGTTGTTTTTCAAAAAAAATATTTGTGTCTGTTTCAGGCATGTCTTGAGTGACTTGTGCCCACTTTACTTTGAGAACAACAATTTATTGTGATGCCGACTCCACTTTAGATTGCTTTTTTCTCATTTGGTCTGGAGGTGAAAGCCTGTGCTCCTAAGGTAGACAAAAGACATTTTCCAGTTTCTGAGTCTACAGCAATGTTGCAGAAGAAGCAGAACAAGGTTTTGCTGTTGACTAAAGCAGAGTACTGAAAATGTTTTTCTGACCAATGGCTTGCAGGTTCAGGTGGCAGGAGACTAACTTTGGGGGCAGGGGAGAAAGGAGGGCTTTGGTTTCGAGACCATGATGAATATCCCTTTGAAATTTCATCTGAATCTACCACCCACAATCCCTGAACATTGTTATGCACAGCCTTTGAACTGTGGTTACAAAGGTGCCAAGACAATACCCAGTGCCGAGAATGTCAGTCATTTCTTTGCAAAAAGAACTTAAAGTTGTTGGGAACAGCAGCGTTAGGCTGAATGAGGATCCTGCCAAAACACTCCAAGAGGTCTGTGAAGACGAGTTTGGGGGAGAACTATGCTGATGCCTGGATAAAGTATGACCTTTTGGTCCATTCAAAATATTTAATGCAGATGAAGAGGGCCAGAGGCTTTTCTCATCCCATTTATTTGTGAAGCCCTGGTATATTGGTGAATTACACCAAACAATTCAACAAGGAAATTGTATTACTCCACCAGAGGTTCCTCAGAATCAGAGAAAATTGAAAGCCACAGCAACACTGTCCGCTTCAAGGCTATTACGTATTTGGACCCAATGAACCTCAAAATGCAAATGACAAATTAGCTGAAGGATCACAATCTAGGTGACACACCCAACCTCAAGTTGAGGAGAACCTTGGGTAGACACTCAACTTTAAATTAATTAAGATAAATATTGAGACGACAAAAAGGGCTCTCAGCTAGTGACAGCAAAAGTCTTGAGTTGTATTATACATGTTTGGAGTTTAAGACCAACGACTGTCATAGATTGGAAATCCAGTACTGCAAGATTTCCATCTACCTCATCACAGGTCTCTTTTTAGAATCTCTGATTTCCACTCCATTAAAGCAGCCAAGTGCTCCAGCTTCCAAGCGACTTACTTTGTAGAAAACGAATGTTTCAAAACTTATGATTTGTCCAGTTCCTAAGTAGGACAGCAAAGAAGTTCCCCAGTACAGGCAGTTAGAACTTCATTAGTCCAATCAAAGGATCATATTATATATATATATATATATATATATATATATATATATATATATATATATATATATATATATATATATATATATATATATATGCACCACATGAAACTGCATTCTGTTGTAGTTCACACAGCTCTTAACTGTTGCTTCAATCCTCTGACATATTGATCTTTTCTTAATAAGGAGAAAAAGTGCAGACACTGCAGAGAAATATTTAGCGCAGGAGCTGCCAAATACCTGATTCACAACTCTGTGTAGTTGATATTACTGAAGAAATTTAGGACGTTATACAGAATCTTACAAATGATCAGTGATAAAAAGCAAAGAAGGTTGTGTAGGATTACAGTGTTGTTTCTAATGGTGCAATTTGGAAGTCTTTTGACAAAGCAGACCAGCTCTTGATGCACCACCAGCTTTCTATTGCATGCCATACTTGGCTCACAGTCATAGGTTTCTTGTCAGATGTCCAAATGCATTAGCTGATGATTTTGCTTGTGATGATTAACACTTCTTTGTACCCAAGATTGAGGAATTTGAGCAAATCAAAAAGGAACTGGTGTGGAGCTTCTGCAGCAGCAGTGCCCTTATATTTTGTAGACCACAAGGGAGGCACCCAGGCTCTGGCCAGAGGTGCCCATAGCGGTGCCACCAGACAGATGCTTACACCACAGCCTCAACAGCAACATTTCCAACAAGATAGGTTTCCTGCTGCATTCACTACCATAACAGGAGCTCTCAGAGTAGAGGATTCACCACTGCTGAACAGTGACTCAGTGTTTTTTCTTATTCACACACTCCGCATTTGGCAAGAGGAGATTGACATTTTCTCTCAGAGGTGGGAAGAAATTCCATCAGACAGATGGGCGTGGGTTGTAGCTGCAGTTTCATCCACAGTGCGACATTCCATGGAATCTTGAATAACTTCACTACTGATCAACATTCGTCAAACCCTACATGATATACCTTTTTCCCTAGAATGTTCTTTGTCCATGCGGAAGATATCCAGGTGGTGGTCAGTTTATCAAATCAAGATTGTGACTGCAATGAAAAAGGCACTCACCCCCTGCCGACTTTCTATTCTCCTGCACTAATCAAACCCTTCCATAAGCCTGACGCTTCCTTAGTTTTGATGGCCATTGCTTCTGAAGTTTGACCAGCAAAGCATTCCATAGTTGTTGGTCCCCAAAAGAGGCAGACAGAACTTTGGGTGTTTACAGAATGTGCTGCCCATTAGAATCCGTACATCTGGAAGGACAGTACCAGGAACACTTGTGAGCCATAAAAGCAGGGATGTTAGACTAAATAGGTTTGTGCACTGTTTAAGGCTTTGGAAATAATTGTGTGTACCGGAAGCTAATATAGTTTCTTCCTATCAGTAGGTTCTGAGTCACTACTGAAACAGACATCTGACTGTAGATTCCACACCTTATAATAATTCCCAGACGTCAGACTTGATCTGACAAATCTTGAGCAGTACCTGTGCATGCGGGTAAGTGGCATTGTTCACCTCAGCACCATCTGTATCAAAAGTGATGTTTTGGTGTCACCCCGGCAAACTGTCTGTTCATTTTGTTCCTCACCAACAGAGCAAGTCCAGAGACCTACCTCAGTCCTTATTTGACCAACCTTTTTCGACTTTTTGTCAACATTTTTTAACTTTGCTCCCAGAGTGCTAGGACATCATGTCCTGTGCAAAACCTTCAGGGTTCAAGCCTTGCAGTTATTGCCACAAGCAGATGTCTGTGTCCGATCCCCAACTGGATTGTCCCTGGTACTGAGGCACAACCCAAGGTTTGCCTGGAGTGCAAGTCAGTGCACCTAAGCGCAACTTGCAAGCAACTGAAAAGGCGGCTTCGCACCAGGTTTTGTTCTCATTCCTGTGGAAGACCCCCAGTGATGCTCCTGAGGACAATAGTCTTTCCACTCCAAGACCTCCTTATCAAAGTTAAGTAAGTCTAAAAAGCAAAAGATGAAGTTGAAGTGCTCTTTGGCTTCACCTTCTTGACATCGTGCTTTTAGGCCCCGCTCCAGAACTCTACCGGTGGAGCCAGCATCATGACACTCAGCGCTATCTTGAGTTTCCTGGCACCAGATTGACACTTGCCCAACTCGAAGAATTATGTGATGCCATGCATGCTATCTTTGGGCCACTGACTCCATCCTACAGAGCTAAAAGGTGAACCTGCTGGGTTACCGTTGGAGGGTTTGCCCTTTATGCCAGCCGGCACCTTAGAATCTATCCTCAGACCTGTACCGCTGTTGCCATGGGTGCCTCCATCTCACAGTTTTTTTGCATTCCTCATCATCCCAGCCACACCAACAACAAGCTCATTATCATCCCAGGTGCCACTCTGCATCATTGCCTGCGCAGTTCAGGTCTTCCTATCCCCTGGACACCTTACACCTTTCGACAGGCCCTACCTTCCAGACTTTGAATACTCCTCAAATGTTTTCCTTCACCTCCCCAAAGCCACTAAAAATCAACTATGGTTGGCCCTTAGAAACTTCAGGTTGGATGACTGTTACTCCGAGAGCCATTATAAATGCCACCCAGACACTTGCTAGAAGTTCAGCATGGACCGATAAATGTTATTCCTTTGCTTCTGACAGTTGTAAAGATCGTTTTCAGATGCTTGATTAGAATTTTATGTGCGTTTGTAGCATTTGTGGGTGTAGATACACATATCTGATAGAGACTTCTAGTTGCAGATTCCTAACCTTAGAATTTTTCCCTAGGCGTCAGACTGGATCCAGAGATTTTTTCTTCAAGCAATACTCTTGCACGTCGGTAGCAGGTGTTGGTCGACTCCGGGAGTGTTGTTGGCGTCATAGTTGCTGTGATGACATCTGGAGTAATATGCCTCAGCGCAGTGACACCAGTTCCTTTCTTTCCGCGCCATGCGCTGATCCGGAGAGAGCTACTGTGGTCTCTTTTTGACCAAGTTCGACCCTTTTGTCGAGTTTTTGGTGAGTTTTTGGTGCGTCGAGATGTCCCCAAAGACCTGTTTCAAGCCGTGCGAGAACTGTCACCGCAAGATGTCAGTGACAGATCCGCATCAGGTCTGTTTGTGGTGCCTGGAGCTTGACCACGACCCGAAGTCATGCTCTGAGTGCCGGGTCATGCACCTGAAGGCCTTGAGGGAGTGGTCCCTCAGGCTCATGGCGGTCTGGCGCTCGACTCCACGCAGGTCCTGGTCTCGCTTGAGGGGAAGGTCTCTAGACTGCTTGCAGAACCACCACCATTCTTCTTCCTCTAAGTCTTTGGGCCAAGGTAAGAAGAAGTCGAAGCAGTCCCGTCACCCTTCGATGTCACTCAGCTGATGCTACGAGGGACAAGCGTTGACGTTCAAGGCCTCCGTCTTGGCAGCCTGCTTTTAGGTCCACTCCGTGCTTCCCCGAGTTTCTGGGAGTCGGAGCGACCCCTGCCCATTGAAGAAGTTTTATGAGGCCATGCGCCTCATTTTTGGGCAGGCCAAGCCCCATACGGCGTCTTTGGGAAGAGGTTCGGTCAAGGGGCCTTCGAGTTCCACGCTGACGGTTTCGTCTCCGGCCTCCGAGGCCCCTCCAGATCGGCACCTACCCCGGTCGTACCACTGGGACCTTCCCCGGCACCAGTTCGATTGTTGACGCTCCTGATGTCTGTGGTGCCCACCATCAACGTCGACCCGATCCTCATCCCCGATGACTCTGATGACGAGTCGGAACAGCATCGACCGACGCCAAGTCTGTCTTCGATGGTGCCTATTCATCCCAGGTCGGATTCAGACCCTTTTTCTTATTGGTACGAATTCAGTGAAGGTTTGGAGGGGTCCCTGGACCCTTACAAATACCAGGATGACCCTAATTTGGACTGGGCACAGGAGTTGGGCGAGGCCAGTGGCCTGGACACTTCTCCAGACGCTGGCATGCTGTCTCCTCCTACCTTGGCAACGGTTGAGGGAGCGACGTATTCTGTGGTGGTTAGTAGGGCGGCTGAGGTTCTTGGCCTTGAGCTGTCTACTGTTCAGGACAAATCTCCTGACGAAGGTTCTTCAGCCAGTGGCTTCCACATCTGAGCCCATTCTACCATTCAATTAAGTCCTCACCGATTTCCTCTTGGGTACTTAGTCCAGACCCACCACAGGGGCTCCTGTGAACAGGACTATCGCACGCTGCCATCGGCCTGCCCCGAACGACCCTTAATTCCTGTCCCAACACCCCACGCCTGAGAGTCTTGTTATCCAGGCATCCTCTTCCTCGGGCGCATTCCCTTCCACACCCCCAGATAGGGAATCAAAAAGGCTGGAACAATTTGGCAAGAAGCTGTTTGCTTCCTCCAGCCTCGCACTGCACTCGGTGAACACCACGTGTCTTTTGGCCCATTATACCCACTCCCTGTGGGATACGGTTGCGCGAGTCTTGCCGCAGATACCGGAGGAGGCCCGTGCTATCGTCTCCCAAGCAGTGAAAGATGGGACAGACGCAGCGAAGTTCACCATCCGTTGTGGGCTGGATATGACCGACTCTCTGGGCAGATCGGTTGCAACGACAGTGGTCTGACGGCGCCAAGCCTGGTTACGCACTTCTAGCTTCTCGCGGGATGTTCAACAGTCACTCCTGGACATGCCCTTTGATGGTACCCGTCTCTTCGGAGACAAAGCGGTCTCGGCCTTGGAGAGATTCAAGGATTCCCAGGTTACGGCTTGGTCCCTTGGTCTTTCCTCCACCACACGCCCACCACAGTCCGCTTTTCATCCCTTTTGTGGACACAGAAGGGGCACCATGTTGCGTCCTCTACCCAGCCACCGTACCACGCACGCTGGCCTGCCTATGTATGGCCGAGGATGCGGAATCCCATGTTGCCGTGGGACCGGGAACCAGAGGTCTGTCCAGTCCACCTCTGCCCCCGCTGCAGTCTCCAAACCCTCTTAATCAGTCCCCTCACTCCCACCCAGTTGGTGGCAGGATCCGCCATCACCTGCCCCACTGGGAACATATCACCACGGACCGGTGGGTTTTGCAGATCATTCGGAAGGGCAACTCCCTCCCTTTCGAATCTGCACCACCACACATGCCACCATCCTTCCATCATCTCCCGGAGGATCATTTGGTGCTTCTCTACCAGGAAGTCGCTGCTCTCTTGGCCAAGGGAGCTATAGAAAGGGTCTCTGTGCCAGAAGTAGGTCGTGGTTGTTATTCCCGCTACTTTCTGATACTGAAGAAGGACAGGGCTTACGTCCTATCCTAGACCTTCGGGACCTGAACTACTTCCTCAAGAAGGAGAAATTCAGAATGCTCACCCTGGCTCAGGTTCTGTCTGCCTTAGACCCAGGAGACTAGATGGTAGCGTTGGACTTGCAGGATTCTTATTTCCACATCCCCATCCTGCCTGCCCACAGACATTACCTACGAATCATCGTGGTAGGTCACAAGCACTTTGTTTACCGTGCTCCCTTTCGGCCTTACCAGCGCCCCTCGGGTGTTCACGAAAGTGATGGCGGTGGTTGCAGCTCATCTGCGCAGGTTAGGGGTCTCAGTCTTCCCCTACCTCGATGACTGGCTGTTGAAGGCGCCTTCGCCCCAGACAGTTGTCTCCCACCTTCACACTACGGCGAACCTCCTGCACAAGCTGGGCTTCACTATAAACGTGCCAAAGTCACACCTGACTCCCTCTCATGCTCTTCCTTTCATTGGAGCTGTTCTGGATACAGTGCAATTTCGGGCTTATCCTCCCAACACGCGAGTCCAAGACATTCAGGCTATGATTCCGATCTTTCAGCCTCGGTCTTGGGTTTCGGTGAGACTGACTCTGAGGCTGCTGAGCCTCATGGCCTCCTGCATCCTGCTAGTAACACATGCCAGATGGCATATGCAGGCTCTACAGTGGGACCTGTAGTTCCAGTGGGTGCAGCATCAGGGATTTCTCTCCGACATGGTCCAGATCTCAGAGGGGACTGTGAAAGACCTGCAGTGGTGGCTTTCAAATCCCCAACCAGATCTCTCTATAATGACAGATGCGTCACTTTTAGGTTGGGGCGGCCACATGGGAGAGGCGGTGATCAGAGGCCTCTGGTCTCTGGCGGAGTCGGGGCTCCACGTAAATATGCTGGAACTCCAGGCAAAGAGACTTGCGTTGAAAGCATTCCTTCCCTCTCTCAAAAGGAAAGTGGTGCAGGTGTTCACGGACAACACTACCACCATGTGGTACTCCAACAAACAGGGCGGGGTAAGGTCCTGGACCCTTTGTCAGGAGGTACTATGCCTCTGGACATGGCTGGAACATCAGGGCATTACCCTGATGGTTCAACATCTGGCGGGCTTTCAACGCCAGAGCAGACAAACTCAGCCGCCGACTCACAGTCTATCACGAATGGTGTCTCCAACCGGAGATGGCACAAGGTCTCTTTCTCAAGTGGGGAGAGCCTTGGTTAGATCTGTTCGCCTCCTCAGAGAACGCGCAATGTCAGCTGTTTTGCGCGTTGGGAGTTTCCAAGGCGCACTTGCTCGGAGACTCTTTTTTTCTCAAGTGGAGCTCCGGCCTCCTTTACGCCTTCCCGCCTATCCCTCTCTGCCCAGAGTTCTCAAGAAAATCAAGTACGACCGGGCCCAAGTTATCTTGGTGGCTCCGGACTGGGCTTAAAGAGTGTAGTATTCAGAGCTATTGAGCATGTCCATCGATCCTCCACTCAGACTGCCTCTTTGGGCGGATCTTCTGTCGCAGCAACAGGAGACGGTTCTCCACCCGAACCTATACAACCTCCGCCTTCATGAGTGGTGATTGAGAGCCGACAGTTGACGGCATTTGCCCTTTCACCCGAAGTCTGCAATGTTATCTTGGCAGGTAGGCGTCCATCAACTAAAACTGTATGCGCCTGTCGGAATAAATTTGTGGCATTGTGTACCAACAAATCTGTTGATCCAATTTCTGCCCCTCTGTCTGAGGTTCTTCTGTTCATTCTTTCTTTAGCCCAGCCAGGCTCTGCTTTGGGCACCCTTAAAGGGTATTTGTCTGCCATTTCCGCCTTTCTTAGGCTACCTGATCAGCCCTCACTCTTTGAATCTCCTATTGTGAGTAGGTTCTTAAAAGGGCTCTCCCACTTATTTCCTCCCACTCCATTTATCATGCCTCAGTGGGATCTTAATCTTGTACTTACTTATTTGATGTGTACCCCCTTTGAGCCAATGCATAATTGTCCCTTGCTGCTCCTTACATTCAAAACAGTCTTTCTGGTCACTATCACCTCTGCTCGCAGGGTGAATGAGCTTCAGACCCTTTCTTCAAAACCTCCATACTTGGCTGTGCACCCTGATAAAGTGGTGTTACGCACTAGAGCTTCCTTCCTTTCTTCCTAAGGTGGTTACACCATTTCATGTAGGCCAGTCCATCACTTTGCCTACCTTCTATGCATCCCCCCATCCTTCCCATGAGGAGGAGAGACTCCACCGTCTGGACCCAAAACGAGCGTTGGCATTCTACCTCAATCGTACTAAAGATTTCCAGGTGGATGATCAACTCCTTGTTGGCTATGTGGGTGCGAAGAAAGGGAAGGCGGTGCAAAAGCGTGCCATCTCTCGATGGGTGCTTTTTTGCATTAAAAATGTGCTACGCTTTGGCTAAAAAGCAACGTCCTGAAGGCTTGCATGCTCATTCCACCAGAGCTACTGCTGCTTCCACTGCGTTCGCATATGGAGTTCCTGTCCTGGACATCTGTCAGGCAGCTAAGTGGGCATCCCTTCACACGTGGATAGTCAGGTCCGTCGAGACAGCTACTTTGGTCGTTCAGTCCTGCAGGACTTTCTAGTATGATCTTGGTTCGCAGCCCACCACCAAGGATGGCATTGCTTGGGTATCTCTTCTAAGGTAAGGAATCAGCAACTAGAAGTCCCTGTCAGATGTAGAAGTTACTTAACTTCGGTAACAAAATATCTGGTAGAGACATATTCTAATTGCAGATTCCTTACCGCCCACCCATCCTCCCCGCTTGCAAACTGATTTCTAGGGACATAGAATCCCCCTTTCAGGTCCTTAGCTCTGGCGCACCAATCTCATTGTTCTTAGCGGCTCTGCGTTCTGGCGTGGAAAGTCGTTAAAAGAAACTGACGTCACTGCGCGAGGGCGGCGCCTATGTACTACTCGCAACTTCATCACAATGACTAAGGTAAGGAATCGCCAACTAGAATATGTCTTTACAAGATATTTTGTTACCGAAGGTAAGTAACTTGTACATTAAGACTTGTAGCCCACAACATAGGATGAATGGTACTTGAAGCTCAAAATGAATGTTACCCCATCCCTACAGTGACTAGGACCTAAAAGATGTTTTCAGTGTGGCAGGCCTAGCTGTCCTGTGTAGAAAACCTAAGTACAGATTAAACTACTAATACTGTGTCTCTGGAATGGGATCAGCAACAAAAGTAATTAAACAACTATTTAAAACTATTTAAAAGTGTTATTAAAAATACAATTCAGTGGTGAAGTCGGATATTTAATAATTATTAAGGAAACGTAACTTTTAGAAAGTTATCCTTACCCTGCCTGAACTGTCATAAGGAGGGTAATCAGCTTAGAGCTCTGATAAATCTCACCTTGTGCTCTGCCTTGAATAGGTGGAAATGCCTCACAGGAGCAAACAGTAGGTTGACCTGAATGGGCAAAGATTACTCTGAGCTCAGCAGAATATACAGGGTGGGGCTGTGGGGATCCTTGACACTACAGTGTCAAATCCTGCTTAGCAGCGCGGCTGAGACACATTTCACCTTTTGACAAACTTGAAAGGGAGAAAACAGATACCAAGACAATTCTTGTATATCCCGTCTGGTAGCTGAAGGACCCTGCTTTCAACGTACCAGACTTCTGTCTCTGGGTTTGTTGTGGGCACTGTACCTGCTTCAAACTGGATTTTAGTGTTAGATGTGGGTGTACAATGGGGATCTCCCTGTGATACTCACACAAATCCCCAGTCCTCAGAGCCCACATTTAGTGTCGCCTGAAGTATTTTGTCATCTTGTAAATGCCCTGCTACATGACATTTAGGATCTGTTTACAGTAAGGCAAACCTGAAGAGATGGGAAGTGTTACACCCTAGGAACTTTTATCCCATTGGCTATGGATGAATCAGGAGTCACCCACCCACTAGTTGCTGCCAGGCATAAACATGGCACCGCCTGGCACTCTCTTCCACACACTCTGAACTGCAGACAATCAGAAGAGGATTGGACCTGTTGTCTGTGATCTGAGCGGACCCCTGAGGGACTGGGCCTGCTGCCTTTTGTGCCTAAGACAAAGCAGTGGTCTCCAAAGATCAGTTGCCTGACCTCCTGTGTCGCTCAAGGGAGACAACAGGTTGCATTAGGTCTTTCCCTGGTAGTACCCAGCTGACCAGTGGCACCTGGTCTAGATTCTGCTGTTGGGCCTCTGCCTTCATACCCTGTGTGTCTTATAAGGGGCTTCCCTGAGGTCGTGGGGCTTTACAGATGTACTCCTGTAGTTGATTAGGGCTTAAAAGATTAAGTCAGAAGGTAAAATCTTTGACTTGGTTGTGTATCTGACCGCGCTCCTTCACGGTTAGCCTGAAATTGCGCATGGGTCCCAGTCTACCACAACCATAGACTATTATTAGCACCTAGCACTTTTTTGGGCTTACCCTTAGTGCTTTTTTGGCATATCTCTAGTTCTTCTTATTGGATTTTTGTCATTTTAGTGGCCTTTTTTTTAACTAAATTTGACTCTTTTTCTCATTTGCTATGGGGTTTTTATTGTTTGGTTTTGGGACGTTAATACTGTTTCAGTACTGCATAAATACTTTACATTGCCCTAAGTTTAGCCTGTCTGTTCTGTGACATTGCTGTCAGGGAGTTGAGACCAGGTTAATTTAGTGACTTGAATTTTTCACCCTGACAAATGTTGTGATTATTATAGTAAGAATGTGCAGTCACCCACCCCAAATAATAATCCTATGTTCGATGGCATCTGTCGCTGTAGATACGCATGTTCTGCAATAGCTCGCCATCTGGTGTTGGGCCGGAGTGTTACAAGTTGTTTTTCTTCGAAGAAGTCTTTCGAGTCACGGGACCGAGTGACTCCTCCTTTTGTCTCCATTGCGCATGGGCGTCGACTCCATCTTCGATTGTTTTTTTTCCGCCATCGGGTTCGGACGTGTTCCTGTCGCTCCGAGTTTCGGAACGGAAAATTAGCTAATTTCGGAAGATTTTCGTCGGTATTGTTGCGTTCGGGATCGGCGTACTTAGATTCCACACCGTGTCGAAGATCGAAGAGCTCCGGTGCCCTTCGGGGTAGGTTTTTCGATCCTCCGTCGGGGCCTGGTCGGCCCGACCGCGTGCTGAAGAACGCCGATGGAACGGACCCCGTTCCGTTTCTGCCCCAAATGCCACAATAAATACCCCTACACAGACCAACACTTGGTCTGCAACCTGTGCCTGTCACCTGAGCACAGCGAAGACACCTGCGAGGCCTGTCGTGCGTTCCGGTCCCGAAAAACACTCCGAGACCGTCGAGCCAGAAGACTTCAGATGGCGTCTGCACCGACAGCCCAACAGGAGTTCGAGGAACAGGAAGAAGAAGATACCTTCTCGATCCAAGACTCAGACTCCGAAGGATTCGACGATACACAAACCGTGAGTAAGACGTCGAAATCCACTCAGAGGAACATTTACAAGGCCCAGGGGACGCCACTGCCACCAGGCCATGGCTCCACCCATAAATTCGGTGACCGACCGTCGGCACCGAAAAAGGCCCAAACAGTGCCGAGATCGTCCGACTCCGGTCGAGACACCGGCACGCAGCCTTCTCGGGACCGAGAAAGTGCTGGAGACAAGCCTCGACACCGAGATGCCGGTGTGGACACGGCTCGACGCCGAGACAGCGGCACCGAAACAGATCGACGCCGAGAGGTTTCGGCCCCGAAAAGGAAAAAAGTCACCTCGGAGCCGAAAAAACACGCAGACAAAGTTTCGATGCCGAAACAAACTGCAAGCGACCCAGCTTCAGGCTCTTATACAGAAGAGCACTCGCTAACCTCCCAAATGCAGAAGCATAGGTTTGAGGAACAGCTACAAGCAACTGATGTGGACCATACGCAAAAGCGTATCTTCATTCAGCAGGGGACAGGGAAAATAAGCACCCTTCCCCCCATTAGGAGAAAGAGAAGGTTGGAGTTCCAGACGGAACAAACACCGCAACCAAAAGGGGTGAAAAGAGTTACACCACCACCCTCTCCTCCGCCCGTGATTAACGTTTCACCTGCACAAACTCCATCACACTCCCCAGCTCACACCACCATGAGCCAGGGTGACCAAGATCAGGACGCATGGGACCTATACGACGCCCCAGTGTCAGATAACAGTCCGGAGGCATACCCTACAAAGCCATCTCCACCAGAAGACAGCACCGCGTACTCTCAAGTGGTGGCTAGAGCAGCACAATTTCACCACGTAAGCCTCCACTCAGAACAGGTAGAGGATGATTTCTTATTCAACACACTCTCCTCCACCCACAGCTCATACCAAAGCCTGCCTATGCTCCCTGGTATGCTCCGGCACGCAAGAGACATCTTTAAGGAGCCGGTCAAAAGTAGGGCAATCACACCAAGGGTGGAAAAAAAGTATAAGCCGCCTCCTACGGACCCGGTTTTCATCACTACACAGCTGCCACCAGACTCTGTCGTTGTAGGAGCAGCTAGGAAAAGGGCCAACTCTCACACATCTGGAGATGCACCACCCCCAGATAAAGAAAGCCGCAAGTTCGATGCAGCTGGTAAAAGAGTCGCAGCACAAGCTGCAAACCAGTGGCGCATCGCGAACTCCCAGGCACTACTTGCGCGCTATGACAGAGCCCACTGGGACGAGATGCAACATCTCATTGAACATCTGCCCAAGACTTACAAAATAGGGCAAAACAAGTGGTTGAGGAGGGACAGACCATCTCCAACAACCAGATACGCTCCTCCATGGACGCTGCAGATACAGCTGCACGGACAGTTAATACATCTGTAACTATCAGAAGGCATGCATGGCTCCGAACGTCTGGTTTTAAACCAGAGATTCAACAAGCAGTTCTCAATATGCCTTTTAACGAAAAACAATTGTTCGGTCCAGAAGTGGACACAGCGATTGAGAAACTCAAAAAAGATACGGACACTGCCAAAGCCATGGGCGCACTCTACTCCCCGCAGAGCAGAGGCAATTACAGCACATTCCGTAAAACGCCCTTTCGAGGGGGGTTTCGGGGTCAAAGCACACAAGCCAGCACCTCACAAGCCACACCGTCCAGTTACCAGGGACAGTATAGAGGAGGTTTTCGGGGACAATATAGAGGAGGGCAATTCCCTAGAAATAGAGGAAGATTTCAAAGCCCCAAAACCCCTACTACTAAACAGTGACTCACATGTCACTCACCCCCTCCACACAACACCAGTGGGGGGAAGAATAGGTCATTATTACGAAGCATGGCAGAAAATCACTACAGACACTTGGGTTCTAGCAATTATCCAACATGGTTATTGCATAGAATTTCTACAATTCCCTCCAAACATACCACCAAAAGCACAAAATTTAACAACACACCATTCCAATCTCCTGGAGATAGAAGTGCAGGCACTATTGCAAAAGAATGCAATCGAATTAGTGCCAAACACACAAATAAACACAGGAGTTTACTCACTGTACTTTCTGATACCAAAGAAGGACAAAACACTGAGACCAATCCTAGACCTCAGAGTAGTGAACACTTTCATCAAATCAGACCACTTCCACATGGTCACACTACAAGAAGTATTGCCATTGCTAAAACTACACGACTACATGGCAACTTTAGACCTCAAGGATGCTTATTTCCATATACCAATACACCCATCGCACAGGAAATACCTAAGGTTTGTATTCAAAGGAATACATTACCAATTCAAGGTACTGCCTTTCGGATTAACAACCGCACCAAGAGTCTTTACCAAATGTCTAGCGGTAGTCGCTGCACACATAAGAAGGCAGCAAATACATGTGTTCCCATATTTGGACGACTGGCTAATCAAGGCCCATTCGTTCATACAGTGCTCAAATCACACAAATCAGATCATACAAACCCTCTTCAAACTCGGGTTCACAGTCAACTTTACAAAATCCAACATTCTGCCGCGCAAGGTACAACAATACCTAGGAGCCATAATAGACACATCAAAGGGAGTAGCCACTCCAAGTCCACAAAGAATTCTAAATTTCAACACCATCATACAACGCATGTATCCATCACAAAAGATACAGGCAAAGATGGTATTACAACTCCTAGGCATGATGTCTTCATGCATAGCCATTGTCCCAAACGCAAGACTGCACATGAGGCCCTTACAACAATGCCTAGCATCACAGTGGTCTCAAGCACAGGGTCACCTTCTAGATCTGGTGTTAATAGACCGCCAAACTTACCTCTCGCTTCTGTGGTGGAACAACATAAATTTAAACAAGGGGCGGCCTTTCCAAGACCCAGTGCCACAATACGTAATAACAACAGATGCTTCCATGACAGGGTGGGGAGCACACCTCGATCAACACAGCATACAAGGACAATGGAACGTACATCAAACAAAACTGCATATCAATCACCTAGAACTTCTAGCAGTTTTTCAAGCACTAAAAGCCTTCCAACCAATAATAGTTCACAAATACATTCTCGTCAAAACAGACAACATGACAACAATGTATTATCTAAACAAGCAGGGGGGGACGCACTCCACGCAGTTAAGCCTGCTAGCACAAAAAAATTGGCATTGGGCAATTCACAACCAAATTCGCCTAATAGCACAGTTTATACCAGGGATCCAAAATCAACTCGCAGACAATCTCTCTCGAGATCATCAACAGGTCCACGAATGGGAAATTCACCCCCAAATTCTGAACACTTATTTCAAACTCTGGGGAACACCTCAGATAGACTTGTTTGCGACAAAGGAGAACGCAAAATGCCAAAACTTCGCATCCAGATACCCACACAAACAATCCCAAGGCAATGCCCTATGGATGAACTGGTCAGGGATATTTGCTTACGCTTTTCCTCCTCTCCCTCTCCTTCCTTACCTGGTAAACAAACTCAGTCAAAGCAAACTCAAACTCATATTGATAGCACCAACTTGGGCAAGGCAACCCTGGTACACAACGCTGTTAGACCTATCAGTGGTACCCTGCATCAAATTGCCCAACAGGCCAGATCTGTTGACACAGCACAACCAAAAGATCAGACACCCAGATCCAGCATCGCTGAATCTAGCAATCTGGCTCCTGAAGTCCTAGAATTCGGGCACTTACAACTTACCCAAGAATGTATGGAAGTCATAAAACAAGCCAGAAGGCCATCCACCAGGCACTGTTATGCAAGTAAATGGAAGAGGTTTGTTTGCTACTGCCATATTAATCAAATACAACCATTACACACTACTCCGGAACATGTAGTGGGTTACTTGCTTCACTTACAAAAATCTAACCTAGCTTTCTCTTCCATTAAAATACACCTTGCAGCAATATCCGCATACCTGCAGACTACCTATTCAACTTCCCTATTTAAGATACCAGTCATTAAAGCATTCATGGAGGGCCTTAGAAGAATTATACCACCTAGAACACTACCTGTTCCTTCATGGAACCTAAATGTTGTCCTAACTAGACTTATGGGTCCACCTTTTGAACCCATGCACTCCTGCGAAATACAGTTCCTAACCTGGAAGGTGGCATTTCTCATCGCCATTACTTCCCTAAGAAGAGTAAGCGAGATTCAGGCGTTTACAATACAAGAACCTTTTATACAACTACACAAAAATAAAGTCGTCCTAAGGACCAATCCTAAATTTTTGCCAAAGGTTATTTCACCGTTCCATCTAAATCAAACAGTGGAACTTCCAGTGTTCTTTCCACAGCCAGATACCGTAGCTGAAAGGGCACTACATACATTAGATGTCAAAAGAGCATTGATGTATTACATTGACAGAACAAAAAACATCAGAAAGACTAAACAACTCTTTATTGCATTTCAAAAACCTCATGCAGGAAACCCAATTTCAAAACAAGGTATAGCCAGATGGATAGTTAAATGCATCCAAATCTGCTACCTTAAAGCTAAACGACAGCTGCCCATTACACCAAGGGCACACTCAACCAGAAAGAAAGGTGCTACCATGGCCTTTCTAGGAAACATCCCAATGCAGGAAATATGTAAGGCAGCCACATGGTCTACGCCTCACACATTCACCAAGCACTACTGTGTAGACGTGTTATCCGCACAACAAGCCACAGTAGGTCAAGCTGTATTAAGAACATTATTTCAGACTACTTCCACTCCTACAGGCTGATCCACCGCTTTTGGGGAAATAACTGCTTACTAGTCTATGCAGAACATGCGTATCTACAGCGACAGATGCCATCGAACTGAAAATGTCACTTACCCAGTGTACATCTGTTCGTGGCATCAGTCGCAGTAGATTCGCATGTGCCCACCCGCCTCCCCGGGAGCCTGTAGCAGTTTGGAAGTTACCTTCAATTATTTATATATGTGTCATCTCAACCTTAAATAGGTGCATACTTAGTCACTCCATTGCATGGGCACTATTACTACAATTCAACTCCTACCTCACCCTCTGCGGGGAAAAACAATCGAAGATGGAGTCGACGACCATGCGCAATGGAGACAAAAGGAGGAGTCACTCGGTCCTGTGACTCGAAAGACTTCTTCGAAGAAAAACAACTTGTAACACTCCGGCCCAACACCAGATGGCGAGCTATTGCAGAACATGCGAATCTACTGCGACTGATGCCACGAACAGATGTACACTGGGTAAGTGACATTTTCATTCTTATACAGAGCATTTCCCTCTTCTAGACAATGATATTGCAAACCTGCTTAGCAGAGCTGTATCAGCAAGTCTACGATTGGGAACTCCACCTTGAGGTCCTTCACACGTGGTTCTAGCATTGGGGCACACACAGATACTCTAGGTTACTGCCCCAGACAATGTAAAATGCCTAAGCTTTGTCACTAGATACCTACATCTAAAGTCCATGGGCAATACTCCATGGATGAATTGATCAGGGATATTTGCCTCCGGTTTTCCACCTTGACCACTGCTTCCCTTTATGGTGAGGAAGTTCATGCAAGTGTCACTGACTCTGATTAGCACCAAACTGGGCCAGATTGCCTTGTTACTTCCCTCTCCTGGTGTTGTCTGTCAGCCTTCGCAAGAGGCTTCCACACAGGCCGACCTTCTGATGAAGAGACATGGTGAGGTCAGGCACCCACCTCCCGGAACCTCACGCCTGCGATTTAGCACCTGGTGACCTAGACTTCGGGTACCTTCATCTTCCACAAGAGTGGATTTCCATCTTGAAGGAAGTGCAACGGCCCACACCACTGGCCTGTTAAGCTGCATTACTGCATTTCCAACAAGTTGGATCCTTTAAAACCCATTATGCAGAGATTGTTACTTACCTTTGCACTTACAAAAGGCAAGCCTTGCATAAAACTGCATTCTCCTGCACCTAACAGTTTTTGCAGCCTACATACATAACAGACTTGTGGTACAGAACCTCCTCCCCACACGTGCCCATGTGGAACCTCAACATAGTCCTCACCAGACTCATGGGTCCTCAATTTGAGCCTATGCATTCATGCCCTTTGCAGTTCCTCCCCAGGAAGGTTGCCTTCCTCATGGATATCACCTCACTTGGGCAAATCAGTGAGCTGTAAACACTCACTATACAGAAGCCTTTCATCCAGGTGTACAGGATTGTCCTTACAACTAACCCCAAGTTCCTCCATAAGGTGATATCACCCTTCCAACTTAACAAAGCCATAGAACTTTTCTTCTTTATCTCACAGCTTGAGGTTCTTCTGAAAAGAGCATTACATATATTATTTGCCAAGAGGTACTTCATGTATTATATTGATACGACTAACTCCTTTTCTGCATGTCTCATCAGCTTTTTGTCTCCTTTCCATACTCTCACAAAGGCCATCCTACCTCCAGGTAAATTGTTAAAGGCATTCAAACGTGTTGTCATAAGGCAGAGTTTTCTACACACTCCTCCTGAAGTACACTCCACACACAAAAAGTGGACTTGCATTGCCTTACTGTGGGATATCCCACTAACCGGTATCTGCAAGGCAGTCACCTGGTAAACCATTAGTGTTTGGACAGCTTAGCCTATTAACGGGGTCTAGTTGGCCAAGCCGTGCTGTGAGCAGTTTTGCAGCCATCCGCATCATCCACGGCTAGCCACCGCTGTATGGAGGGTACTGCTATACAGACTATTCTAGAAATGTGTAACAACAGCCACACATGCTATGAACTGAAAATTCTTCTTATCCCATAAGCATCTGTTTGTAGCATGTAACGCTGTAGATTCATGTGTCAACTCTAGTCCCCGGATGTGTTTGCCTTTTGAAGATCATCTTCCACTTACAGCAGACCTGTAAACTCACACAGTGCCACCACGTGTCACATGATATTGGCTCTCCTCGGACAGTCACCCGGTGAGGAGCCAATACCACACGGTGGCAGGGAAAACAAGCTGAAACCACTGTAAACTGTGGTTTTCAGAGGCATTTAACTGCCGCTGACCATCAATGGGTGCGAAAACACCCCAGGACATAGTAGCAACCTCACTAAGCTTTTGGTTATAGAGGAGGGGGTTTGGAGCCAGGGCAATAGTGCCTTTTAGGTGTTTCTCTGCTTGCTATGCCCCCTCTAAGGCCCACCCCCCTCCTCACACTGTGAGGAATCTGGTGAAGTTGGCCAGCCTGTTACAGCCATTCTATTGTACATTGTTTTGTCACCATACCTTTTGATCTTATAGAGGCTTCTAGCTGCAGACTCCTTACCTTTGAATTCTCCACAGGCGTCAGCCTGGATCCGGAAGATTTTTCGGGATCAGTACTCCTATGCGCCAGTAGGAGCCGTTGATCTGCTCCGTGTCCGTTGTCTGCTTCAGAAATTACGTTGCAGTACCTATATAGATGCCACCTAGGCGCCCCAACGTCAGTTCATTTCTTTTTGTGCCAGCCCTGATCCGATAGAAGAGCTACCGGTCAGTCATTTTTTAACTGAACTTTTTAGACTTTTTGTCGAACATTTTTGAGGCTTGTCTCCTGGTGTGTTGTGGCTTTCGTCACGAAAGACAAGTTTTAAGCGCTCTGGAGCCTGTCATTGGTGGAGGTCAGTGACTGATCTGCAGCTCATCAGTTTGTGGTGTTTGGAGTGCGACCATGACCGGAAGTTGTGCTCTGAATGTCGGGCCATGCATCTGAAGGCTTTGAGGGAGTGGTCTCTAAAGCCTATGGCGGCCTGGAACTTGGCTTCATGCAGGTCGAGGTCCCGGTCAAGGGGAAGGTCCCTGGACCTGTTGTGGAGTACAAAGACATCATCCCACTCCAACTCCTCTGGTGATTAGGTAAGTTGAGGGACAAGAAGAAGAGCAAGAAGTGTAAGTGATCTTCGACATTCCTTATCCGTCGGTTCACGCCATCAAGGAGCTTCGGCATACTAGGCCTTGTTCATCAGAACCTGCACCTCGGTTTGCTCTGCATTCCGTGGTTTTACAGGAGCTGGAGTGACCCCTGCCCAAATGAAAGAGTTCTATGAAGCAATGTGCCCCATTTTTGGGCAGTCTGACCCTGTTGGCTCACCTTCAAGCCCCACAGGGTCAGGGGGTGCCCATCAGATTCCGCACCAGCAGCTTTGGCCTTGGTACAGATGGGCCATAAAGATCCAGTCCTGAATCCTGACCAGCATCAGTCATATTGGTAGGAAAGTACCCTCTTTTGGCGTGGTTACCCCCACTTTTTGTCTGCTGTCAGTATGTTTTGAATGTGTTTACGTGGATCGTGCTAACCAGGACCCCGAAGACTGTGCTCTCGCCCTCTAAATTTGGTTGTTCCTGACTTAGTACACCCCAAAATTGGCATACTGGTGCCACTATGTAAGTCCATAGTATATGGTACCTAAGTAACCAGGGCATTGGGGAATCAGGGGTTCCCCATGTGCTGCAGCATGTATTATGCCACCCATGGGAGCCCATGCAAAAAGTGTCTGCAGGCCTGCCTTTGCAGCCTGCGTGAAAAGGTGCATGCATGCTTTCACTACAGATCGCTTCATCAGGTCACTGTAAGTCACCACTATGGCAGGCTGTCTGGTTGCAAGTACATGTGTGTGAGGGCACCCCTGCATGAACAGTGGTGCCCCACGAACTCCAGCTCCATTTTCCTGGACTGTAAGTGTAGGGAAGCCATTTTCACAGTGTACTGGACACCTGTGTACTGGACCTGAGTCAAGCTACATAATGGTAACTCTGAACCTGGGCATGTTTGGTATCAAACATGTTGGAATCATACCCCAATACTGTTGCCCGGTTTGGTTGTATGATGCCATGCACTCCGTGGGCTCCTTAGAGGACCCCCAACTTTGTTCCTACCGGTTTGCTGGGTTTTCCCAGACAGCCTGCGCTGCTGCCATCCTACAGACAGGTCTCAGCCTTCCTGCTGCTTGAGCAGCTCAAGCCCAGGAAGGCAGAACAAAGGATTTCCTTTGAGAGTGGGAGGAAACACCCTCTCCCTTTGGAAATAAGTGTTACATGACTTGGGAGGGGTTGCCTCTCAAAGGACCTAAGATGCTTTGAAGTGAACATTTGATGCCCTCCTGGCATAAACCGGTTTGTACCAGTCCAGGGATCCCTGGTCCCTACTCTGACGTGAAACTGGACAGTGAAAGAGGGAGTGACCGCTCCCCTGCCCATCACCAGGGGAGGTGCCCATAGCTCCTCCAGGTGGCCACTTGATCCTGCCATCCTGAATCCAAGGTGAGCAGAGGCCCCTGAGAGCATCTGAGTGGCCAGATCAGGCAGGCTATGTCACATTTCCCTCCTGATAGGTGGTCACCCTTCTAGGTGACCACCCCCCTTCCTGGACTATTTAATGTCTCCATCTTGGGTAGGTCCTCAGATTCAACGTGAAAGATTCAAGCAGGACTCCCTTGCATCGTTTACTTCAACGTCTGGCCACTGGGACTGCAACTGGACCCTCCAGGAACCAACAATCTGCAACTCCAGCGACAACTCCGCTTTGCAACATTGTTTCTCCAGTTCCTTCCGGCAACTGAAACATTTGCCTGGCTGTGCATCCTCTGAGGGCGATGATTCTTCATCCTGCACAGGAAGCAAGAAGGAATCTCCCTTGGAGTGAAGGACTCACTCCCCTGCATCCGTAGGCACCAACTGCAACGATGACCGGCTTCGTGGATCCTCTCTCCTCCAGATCTGCACGGGTCTTGCATCACAGGTGGTGGTCTGGAGTGGTCCCCTTAGTCCTCTCTACCCGCTGTCCAACTTGGGAGATGGTAAGCCCTTGCCTCGCCTTGCAGGACAGTACCCCTGTGCGCCATGACATTTGCAGCTACCAAGGCTTGTTGGCTCCTCTTCCAAGGGATCTTCAGGCTCCGTGTATCCCCGGCCTCCAGCACTCTTCCCTGCAAAGCACAGTCTCCTGCCTGCTGTTCCTGCAATGTGGGAGTCCTCTCCAGAGTGGGCCTCACTGCGACTCTTGTGCCTGCTGCCTGTAAGTTGCCTGTGAGGGTTGCATCCTCACTGCTGAGGTTCACCTGGGACTTCCCTCCGCGGGTAGTGGCCACCTGGACCTTCCTAGTCCCTGGCAGCTCTGCAACTCTAGCCTTTGCCAAGGCTTGTTGGTGGTTTTTCCACACCACTGACTGACTGCAACTCTTCTTCCGACGTGGGACATCAAGTGCATCACTCCTGGAACTCTTCTACTGCTCCTGTGCTGCACAGCAGACTCTTTGTCTATACCATCAACCTGGTCCTGCAACTCCTAGATTGGAGCCTGAGCCTTATTCTGTTGGGCTAGGCCTCGGGGAAGACTGAAAGGAGTCACTGGACTCTTAAGAATACCAGCCGTACGAGGAAATTAAGTGGCATGAGGATTTGGGCGAAGCCAGTGGAACGGACACCCCTCCAGATACTGGTATGCTTTCTCCCCCTTCAGTGGCTCCGTAGGAGGGAGCTTCCTATGCAACGGTATGAGGAGGGCAGCTGAGGTCCTCCACCTTCAACTGCCTCAGTGGCAGTCAAGATTAATTTCTTGACAGAAGTGTCGCAGCGGGGAGCTTCCACTTACAAACCCCTGCTCCCATTCAGGCATGCAGTTACCGATGTTCTTTTAGGTACCTGGTCCAAATCCATCACAGGGGTTTCTGTGAATAGGATGATTGCCCGCCGCCATCCCCTGCACCCTTAGACCCAACCTCCCTCATGCAACACTCCACCCCTGAGAGCTTGGTGGTTGAACCCTCAACCTCCCAATGTGCTATCCCTACTGCTCCTGCAGTCCAAAAGGCTGGACTAATTTGGAAAGAGAATGTTTTATTCCGCTAGCCTGGCATTGCAGTCTGTAAACACTGCATGCCTTTTGGGGCATTATTTCCACACTCTGTGGGATACGGTTGCACAAGTGCTGCAACAGGTCCCAGAGGAGGCCCGTGCTGTACTCTCTCAGGCTGTTGCCGATGGGAGAGACGCAGCAAAGCTCACAATTTGTTGCAGACTTGACACGACTGACTCACTAGACAGAGCGGTTTCCACGACAGTGGCCCTGAGGCGCCACGCTTGGCTGAGGACATCTGGCTGTTCAGGGTATATCCAAGCTTTCCTTATGGTCTTGCCCTTTGATGGCACCTGTCTCTTCCGAGACCAGGCAGATTAGGCACTCAAGCACTTCAAGAACTCTTGGGCTGCGGCCATGTTCTTGGGCCTTGCAGCGGCTCCCCATCACCCAAATTCTCCTTTCGCTCCTTTTGTGGCTATGGAAGAGTCTTCCAGCGGCACCAGTTCCCGCCCAGCCACAGTGCCACACGTTTCCCAGGCTTTTGCGTGGAGGCGGGCCGGTACCTAATGACCTTGTGGGTCAGGTGACCACTGGGCCTGACAGTCCGCCACCCGTCCCAACTGCAGCAGCCTCTAAACACTCCTAGTCTGCCCCTTTACCACCCTGGGCAGACCAGTTGGTGGGAGGATTCACTATTACCTTCCCCACTGACAGTCCACATCATCGGATAGATGGGTTTTGCAGATTGCCTGAAGGAGCTACTCCCTCCCCTTCAAGATTACACCTACCTTCATGTCACCATCTCACAATTGGATGACTGAAGATTATCTGTCCCTTCTCCTCGAGAAAATCACAGCTCTCTTGGCCTACTTACCCTTGGCCGGACTTGGACCCTTTTTCCTATGGGTACAAATTTAGGGAAGGATTGAAGGGGGTCCCTGGACCCTTATAAGTACCAGGAGGACCCATCTTTGGACTGGGCACAGGAATTGGGCGGAGCCATTGGACTAGACGCTTCTCCAGATGCTGGTATGCTGTCTCCTCCTACCGTGGCTATGGCAGAGGGAGCGACTTCTGATATGGTGGTCAGTAGGGTGGCCGAGGTTCTTGGCCTTGAGCTACCTACTGTAGAGGTCAGGTCCAACCTCCTGATGGAGGTGCTTCAGCCAGGGGCTTCCACTTCTGAGGCCGTTTTACTTTTCAATGAAGCCCTCACCGATGTCATTTTGGGTACTTGGTCCAAACCCAACACAGGGGCTCCTGTGAATAGGACTATCGCATGCTGCCATCGGCCTGCTCCAAACTACCCTAAATTCCTGTCCCAATACCCTACGCCTGAGAGTCTTGTCATCCAGGCTTCCTCTTCCTCAGGCGCATTCCCTTCCGCACTCCCGGATAGGGAATCAAAAAGGCTGGAAAAAGTTGGTAAGAAGTTGTTTTCTTCCTGCAGTCTTGTACTGCGGTCCGTAAACACCGCATGCCTTTTGGGACGGTATACCCACTCTCTGTTGGATACAGTTGTGCAAGTCCTGCCGCAGATACTGGAGGAGGCAGGCCCGTGCTATCGTCTCCCAAGCTGTCAACGATGGGAGAGATGTGGTGAAGTTCACAATCCGATGTGGGCTTGGCAGATCGGTTGCTACAACAATGGCCTTGAGAGGACATGCCCTTTGATGGCTCCTGTCTCTTAGGAGACAAAGCTGACTCGGCCTTGGAGAGATTCAAGGATTCCTGGGCTACGGCTCAGTCCCTTGGTCTTTCTGCTGCCCCTCGCCCCCAGCAGTCTGCTTTTCGCCCCTTTCGTGGCCACGGAAGGGGCTCCCTGTCACATCCCCCGCCCAGCCACTGTGCCACCCATGCTGTTCAGCCACTACGTGGCAGAGAACACGGATTCCCACGTGGGATAGGGAACCAAAGGTTTGCCTAGTCCACCTCTGCCCCTGCTGCAGCCTCCGAACCCTCCTAGTCCGTCCCCTCTCTCCTATCCAGTTGGCGGCAGGATTCGCCATCACCTGCCCCACTGGGAATCCATCACTACGCACAGATGGGTTTTGCAAATCGTTGGAAAGGGCTACTCTCTCCCCTTCAAATCTGCCCCACCGGCCATGCCTCCATCACTCAGCCAACTCTCGGAGGATCATTTGCCACTTCTCCGGCTGGAAGTTGCAGCTCTCTTGGCCAAGGGAGCTATAATGAAGTTCCCTGTGCCAGAAGTAGGTCTTGGTTGTTGTTCCCGTTACTTTCTGGTGCCTAAAAAGGACAAGGGCTTGCGTCCTATCCTAGACCTTCGGGACCTCAATTACTTACTCAAGAAAGAGAAATTCAAAATGCTCACCCTGGCTCAAGTTCTGTCTGCCTTAGACCCAGGAGACTGGATGGTAGCGTTGGACTTGTAGGATGCTTATTTCCACATCTCCGTCCTGCCTGCCCATAGACGTTACCTACGATATGTGGTAGGTAACGAGCACTATCAGTTTACTCCCTTCAACTTTACCAGCGCCCCTTAGCTGTTCACAAAAGTGATGGTGGTGCTTTCAGCTCATCTGCGCAGGTTAGGTCAGTCTTCCCCTACCTCGACAACTGGCTGTTGAAGGCGGACTCAGCCCAGAAAGTCATCTCCCACCTTCAGACTACGACGAGCCTCCTGCACACGCTGGGGTTCACTATAAACATGCCAAAGTCACACTTGACTCCCTCTCAGGCTCTCCCTTTCATCAGAGCTGTTCTGGACAAAGTGCAGTTTTGGGCTTAACCTCTCAAAAAGCGAGTCCAAGTTATTCAGGCTATGATTCCGATCTTTCAGCCTCTGTCTTGGGTTTTGGTGAGACTGACTCTGAGGCTGCTGGGCCTCATGGCCTCCTGCATCCTGCTAGTAATACATGCCAGATGGCATATGCAGGCTCTGTAGTGGGACTTGAAGTTCCAGTGGACACAGCAATCAGGGGAATCTCTCCGACATGGTCCAGATCTCAGAGTGGACTGCAAAAGTCCTGCAGCGCTGGCGTTCATATCCGCATTGGGTCTGCAGCAGATCCCTCTCCCTTGCTCAGCCAGATCTATCTATAGTGACAGATGCGTCGCTTCTGGGTGGGGTGGCCACATGGGAGAGGTGGAGATCAGAGGCCTCTGGTCTCTGGCGGAGTCTGGGCTCCATATCAATCTTCTGAAGCTCCGGGCGATCAGGCTTGCCTTGAAAGCATTTCTTCCCTCTCTCAAAGGGAAGGTAGTGCAGGTGTTCACGGACAGTACTACCACCATGTGGTACTGCAACAAATAGGGTGGAGTAGGGTCCTGGACCCTTTGTCAGGAGGCACTATGTCTCTGGACATGGCTGGAACATCAGGGCATTACCCTGGTGGTTCAACATCTGGCGGGTTCTCTCAGCGCCAGAGCAGACGAACTCTGCCATTGATGCACAGCCAATCACGAATGCCATCTTCATCGGAAGGTGGCGCAAAATCTCTCGGCAGTGCGGAGAGCCTTGGTTAGATCTGTTTGCCTCTGCAGAGAACGGGCATTGTCAGCTGTTTTGCGCATTGAAGTTTCCAAGGCGGCACTCGATCAGAGGCGCCTTTCGTCTCGAGTGGAACTCTGGCCTCCTTTACGCCTTTCTGCCTATACCACTTCTGCCCATAGTGCTCAAGAAGATCTGGAACTACGGGGCCCTAATCATCTTGGTGGCTCCAGACTGGGCACGGAGAGTATGGTATCCAGAGGTATTGAGTATGGCCATCAATCCTCCACGCAGACTGCCTCTTCAGGCGGATCTTCTGTCGTAGCAGCAGGGGACGGTTCTCCACCCGAACCTGTCCAATCTCCGCCTTCATGCATGGAGATTGAGCGGCGACAGTTGACGACTTTTGATCTTCCACCCAAAGTCTGTGATGTTATCTTGGCAGCCAGGCAACCCTCCACCAAAACAGCATACGCCTGTCGTTTGCATAAATTGGTGGCATGGTGCACCAACAAATCTGTTGATCCCCTGTATTTGAGGTTCTTTTGTTCATTCTTTCTTTGGCCCATAAAGGCTCTGCTTTGGGCACCCTTCAATGGTATTTATCTGCTATTTCGGCCTTTCTTAGGTTACCTGATCAGCCCTCACTCTTTAAATCTCCTATTGTGAGTAGATTCCTAAAAGGTCTCACCCATTTATTTCCTCCCACTCCATTTATCATGCCTCAGTGGGACCTCAATCTTGTCCTTACTTATTTAAGGTGTACTCCCTTTGAGCCAATGCACAATTGTCCCTTACGGCTCCTTACCTTCAAAACTGTCTTTCTGGTTGCCATCACTTCTGCTCGCAGGGTAAGTTAGCTTCAGGCCCTTTCGTCCAAACCTCCATACTTGTCTGTGCACCCTGACAAAGTAGTGTTGCGCACTAAGGCTTCCTTCCTTCCCAAGGTGGTTACGCCTTTTCATGTAGGCCAGTCCATCACCCTGCCTACTTTTTATGCACCCCCATATCCTTCCCATGAGGTGGAGAGACACCACCGTCTGGACATAAAAAGAGCGTTTGGCGTTCTATGTTAATCTTACTAAAGATTTCCGGGTGGACGATCAACTCTTTGTCAGGTGTGTGGGTGCGAAGAAAGGGAAGGCGGTGCAAAAGCGTACCATCTCTCGATGGGTGCTTCTTTGCATCAAAATGTTCTACGCTTTGGCTAAAAAGCAACCTCCTGAAGGCTTGCATGCTCATTCCACCAGAGCGACTGCTGCTTCCACTGCATTCGCACGCAGAGTTCCTGTCTTGGATATCTGCCAGGCAGCTACGTGGACGTCTGGCACACGTTTGCTAAACACTACTGCCTGGACAGTCAGGTCAATCGGGACGGCCACTTTGGTTGTTCGATCCTGCAGGACTTTCTAATGTGATCTTGGTTCGCAGCCCACCGCCGAGGATGGCATTGCGTGTGTATTTATTCTAAGGTAAGGAATCTGCAACTACAAGTCTCTATTAGATTTACAAGTTACTTACCTTTGGTACAAAATATCTGGTAGAGACATATTCTAGTTGCAGATTCCTTACCGACCCACCCATCTTCCCCGCTTGCAAACTGATTTCTAGGCACAGGGATTCCCCCCCTCAGGCTTTTAGCTCTGGCGCATCAATCTCAGTATTCTTAGCAGCTCTGCGCTTTGGCATGGAAAGTCGTTAAAAGAAATTGATGTCACTGCGCTGAGGCTGTGTCTATGTACTACTCCTGACACCATCACGGTGACTACGATGCCAACAACACCTGCGGAGCCGAACTACACCACCTACCGACGCGCAAGAGTATTGCTCAAAGAAAAATCTCCGGATCCAGTCTGACGCCTGGGGTAAATTCTAGGGTAAGGAATCTGCAACTAGAATGTCTCTACCAGATATTTTGTTACCGAAATACAGTACTCCAGGTATCCCCTATTAGTGAGATGTAGGCAGTGGCTAGGAAGCCAGGTCTCTCCAGAGGTAACTGTGGATCAGCAGTCAGACTTACCTTGGAGCCATGCAAAGCTTATGTAATACCACTAAAGTCACACAGTGTTAACACAAATAAAGGTACTTTATTATAGTAACACAAACACTAAAATACTGTATAGGCAATACCCCAACTCGAGGTAAGTAAGCACACTATTATATACACGTTAGTAATCAGTAAATAGCATAGAAAGGAATAGGCATTGGTAAAAGCAATGGAACACCATATACTAAAAATGTGGAATGTGAATGGCAGGCTCCCACCCAAGGAAGTGAAATCAGTAGAAGGTAGCTGGAGGAACTAGGAACCCCAAGAGGTGACCCCCAGGGACCAGGAGAGCAGAGGTAAGTACCTGGTTTTCCCTAAAACTACTAAGAGGACTTTGGAAAAGGATTGTACAAGACCCAACCAAGACTGGAAAAACTCAAAGGTGGATCCTGACAGAAGAGGACCTGCAAAGGAAGAGGACCAAGTCCGGTTCGAGTTCCAGAAGCCACTACCCACCCTTCTGTGGATGCAGAAAGAGGTCGACAGTGGATGAAGAAGGTCAGCAGTGCAGCACAGGAGCAGAAGAAGAGTTCCAGAAGTGATGCCAGTGATGTTCCATGTCGACAGTCGTGATGCTGTGGGTCAGTGGTGCTGGAAAACCACCAACAAGCCTTGGCAAATGCAAGAGTTGGAGAAGAAGGTTTTGCAAGGCTGAAGAGGACCAGCAAGGTCTATGGGGCTTGACCCAAGGGAGGGGGCCCAGGGTGACCCTCAGCAACTGGGAGAATCACAAGAAGAGGAGGCAGCTCCCACAGGCAACCGAGTGGCAGTGAGGTCCACTCAGCACACCTGAAGAAGTGTCACTGGAGCAGCAGGCCGGGGACTGTGCATTGCAGAAGAAGTGCTGGGGGCCGGGGCTACACAGAGCCTGAAGATCCCCTTGGAGGAGGAACAAACAAGCCTTGGTAGCTGCAAGAGTCACGGTTCAAGGGAGTTCTGTCCTGCAAGTTGGACAGCTGGTGGAGAGTACCAAGGGGCCCACTATAGACCACCACCTGGGATGCAGGATCCATGCAGCTCCGTAGGAGAGATGATCCAGGCAGCTGGTGGTCATTGCAGTTGGTGCGCTCGGATGCAGGGGAGTGAGTCCTTCACTCCAAGGGAGATTCCTTCTTTCTTCTTGTCCAGGCTAAAGACTGTCATCCTCGGAGGATGCACAGCCAGCGAAACATTGCAGTTGCTGGAAGGAACTGGAGAGACATTGTTGCAAAGCAGAGTCGTCGCTGGAGTTGCAGATTGTCGGTTCTTGAAGGGTCCAGTTGGAGTACCAGTGGCCAGAAGATGAAGTAAATGTTGCAGAGGAGTCCTGCTGGAATCTTGTACATCAAATCTGAGGACCCACCCAGGAGGGAGACCTTAAATAGCCCAGGAACAGGGATTGGTCACCTAGCAGGGTGACCACCTATCAGGAGGTGGCTGTGAGCGTCACATGCCTGATCTGGCCACTCAGATGCTCCCAGGGACCTCTGCCCACCTTGGATTCAACATGACAGAATCAAGTGGCCACCTGGAGGAGCTGTGGGCACCACACCTGGGGTGGTGATGGACGGGGGATGGTTGCTCCCTTTTCCATTGTCCAGTTTTGCACCAGAGCAAGGACCGAGGGTCATTGAACTGTTGCAAGCTGGTTTATGCAAGGAGGGCCCCAAATGTGCCCTTGAAATCATACCGGTGGCTTGGGGTGCTACCCCTCCCAAGCCATGTACCACCTGTTTCCAAGGGAGAGGGTGTTAACTCCCTCTAACACAGGAAATCCTTTTTTCTGCCTTCCTCTGCCTGAGCTGGGCAAGCAGCAGGAGGGCAGAGACCTGTCTGAGAGGGATCAGCAGTGCAGGCTGCCCGGAAACCCCCCGAAGACAAGTAGGAGCAATGCTGGGGGTCTTATAAGGAGCCCACAGAGTGCTTGGAATCATACAACCAACACTGGCAACCGTATTGGTGTATTATTCTGACATGTTTAATACCAAACATGCCTAGGTTCGGAGTTACCATTATGTAGCTGGCCACAGGTAGTGAGTGACCTGTGTCCAGTACCACGGGTAAAATGGCTTCCTCGCACTTACGAAGTCCAGTGTAATGGAGCTGGAGCTCGTAGGGGCGTCTCTGCTCATGCAGGTGTGCCCTCACACACAGGTACCTGTACCCTGCACTCTGGGCTAGGAGGGCCTACCCCTGGTGCCCCAATACACTGGGTACCTGAGTACCATATACTAGGGATGCCAATTGTGGGTTGTGCAAAGTCCTAAGCAAACTAAGTTTTCAGGGATAGAGCACAATCACTGGTTAGCAGGATCCCAGTAAAAACAGATAAAACACACTGACAGCAGGCAAAAAGTGGGGGTAACCATACCAAAAAGACGGTACTTTCTCACACCTATTGACTGGCATATGAACTTGGGTGAAGCCAGTGGACTGAATACCTTCCCCGATACTAGCATGCTTTGTCCCCATACCGTGGCTACGGAGGAGGGAGCGTCATATTCTGTGATGGTGCCTAGAGCAGCTGAGGTCCTGGAGCTTGAATTGCATTCAGTGGCAATCAGGACTAACCTCCTGAGAGAGATGTTCATACCTGGAGCTTCATCCTCCGAACCCCTGTTCTCCTTCAATTAAGCCTCTGCAAATGTCCTACTGGGTACCTTGTCCAAACCCAGCACAGGCGCTCCTGTAAACAGGACAATTGCCTGCCTCCATCGCTCTGCTCCGGGTGACCCAAGTTTTCTTATGCAACACCCTACCATTGGCAGCTTGGTTATCCAAGTTTCCACTTCCCATGACGCGTTTCACTTCCCAACCCCGAATAGGGCATCCAAGAGGCTGGACACACTTGGGAAGAAGATATTTTCTTCCACCAATCTGGCATTGCAGCCCGTGAACAATGCATGCCTTTTGGGGCTCTACTTCTGTAGAAGGCTGACTCAGTATATGGTGTACACCTTTAGGTGAAGCACCCTGTACTGAGTCCAGGCTACTCTTAGTGATAGTGTAAGAGGTTCTAGATGTAGGAGGCTGGTTCAGTTTATGGTGTACACCTATGGGGTGGCACTCTATAATGAGTCCCCGCAACCCTTAGTGATCGTGTTTAGGTGTCCAGATAGCAAGATCTCTCCAGGAGTAGCTGTGGCGAGCAGCCAGAGCTTATCTAGGAGTGTAAAGGACTTGCAATACCACATTAACCAGTCAGTAACCAATCACAAGAAATAACCACACTAGGTGTTGCAAAAGTAAAGGTTTATTTATTACAATACCATAGGCTAAACAAACATTTGTATATCTCCACTTGGAGATATCTACACACAAAATATACAGTTAGAAACAATCAGAAATAGCATAGGACAATATGAGGCCCTATGGGGGGGGACCAACCCATATATTAAGAAAGTGGTAGAAGAATAGAGGTGCCTAATCCAGGTAAGTGTGTTATAATTCCAAGGGCTGGGGGAGTAAGAAAATACCAGAGGTAAGTAACTGTAATACCACAGGAGCCCAGGTGCAGAGTTGTTACCAAGTGATGTGCCCCATAGACTAACACAGGACCATAGCAGATTGTTGCGGTTGGATTTCTGTGGATTGAGGACCCTTCCCAGTGGACCCAGAGAAAACCAGTTTACACAAAGAAGGTTGTAAAATGCCCCCGCCTGTGGAGACCCAGAAGACCGGAGTACCTACATCAGGGGGAGCCCCGGTGCATTGGGGTGAAGTGGCGTTGAAAACTCTTATTGGAGTCAATAGAAGCCTCAGTCGTCCAGCTGCTGTCGTGACCCGTGGACTAGGTCGATGGAACCAGAAGGTGGATTCTGGATAAAAAGAGCCTGAAAAAGAAGAGGACAGTGCCTAGACCCCTCAATTTAGCCAGGCGGAGTTGGTTGGCAATGCCCACCCTCTTGGAGGTGAAGTTCCAGAGTTGCCCATGAGCTTTCCCACATCGTTTGCTGGATTGCAGGAGGGTCAATGGCCAGCAGGGCCACCAACAAGCCTTGGCCAATGCAAATAGTAGTTGCAGGGAAAGGTTTTAAGGACCAGCAAGGTCCTAGTGACTCAACCTTTGGAAGAGAGTCAGGGCAGGTCTTAAGCAGGAGGGAAAGCCAGTGAGAGTCGACTGAGCACCCCTGCGACCTCAAGGTCTTAACAGCACAATAAAACAGAAGTCCCACATCGCAGGAGCTGCAGAGTGGAAGCTGATCTTGGAGTTGCAGAGTGCTGGTGGCAGGGGATTCTTGGAGCCAGGAGATCTCCTTGGAGGAAGAGCAGACAAACTTTGGCAAGAGCAACAGTCGTGGTGCAAAGGGGTGGTGTTCCAGTGGCTGCAGCAGGGGCCCACAGTCTGACAAGTGAATCAGAAGATGGGCGGGACGTGAAGAGGACCAAAGAACCACCGCCTGTGAGCAGAGCCTTCAAGTTGTCGGTGGGCCAGCAGGATCCACCAGCCAGTTGTCTTTAGGTGCCTGCAGATGCAGGCGAATGACTCCTTCACTCCAAGGGAGCTTCCTTCTTGCTTCTTAGATGCAGACAGAGTCCTTGTTATGCTAGAGGATGTACAGCCACAGATGTTGCAGATATCTTGCAGGAGCTGCAGAAACTGTTGCAGTGGGAGCCCTCCCAACTGGATACAGTCTTGTTTCATTTCCAAAGCAGACCAGCAGCGGTTCCAGAAGCCAGGAGCTGAAGAGGTCTTGCTGAGAGTGGTTAGATCTGTTCACCTCCGCAGAGAATGCACAATGTCAGCAGTATTGAGCGTTAGAGTATCGAAGGCAACAATCACTCTGAGATGCTTTTCGCCTCAAGTGGATCTCAGGCCTTCTGTACACCTTTCCACCCATGCAAGGAAATGCCTCCTTGGCATGGTTATCCCCTAACGTTTTGCCTTTGCTGATGCTAAGTTATGATTTGAAAGTGTGCTGGGACCCAGCACCAGTGTTCTTTCCCTAAACTGTACCTTTGTCTCCACAATTGGCACAGCCCTGGCACTCAGATAAGTCCCTTGTAACTGGTACCCCTGGTACCAAGGGCCCTGATGCCAGGGAAGGTCTCTAAGGGCTGCAGCATGTCTTATGCCACCCTGGGGACCCCTCACTCAGCACATGCACACTACCTCACAGCTTGTGTGTGCTGGTGGGGAGAAAATGACTAAGTCGACATGGCACTCCCCTCAGAGTGCCATGCCAACCTCACACTGCCTGTGGCATAGGTAAGTCACCCCTCTAGCAGGCCTTACAGCCCTAAGGCAGGGTGCATTATACCACAGGTGAGGGCATATATGCATGAGCACTATGCCCCTACAGTGTCTAAGCAAAACCTTAGACATTGTAAGTGCAGGGTAGCCATAACAGTATATGGTCTGGGAGTTTGTCAAACATGAACTCCACAGTTCCATAATGGCTACACTGAAATCTGGGAAGTTTGGTATCAAACTTCTCAGCACAATAAATGCACACTGATGCCAGTGTGCAATTTATTGTAACATACACCCAGAGGGCATCTTAGAGATGCCCCCTGAATACCAATCCAACTTCTAGTGTAGGCTGACCAGTTTCTGCCAGCCTGTCACACATGTTGCTGGCCACATGGGGAGAGTGCCTTTGCCACTTTGTGGCCAGGAACAAAGCCTGTAGTGGGTGGAGGTGCTTCTCACCTCCCCCTGCAGGAACTGTAACACCTGGCTGTGAGCCTCAAAGGCTCACCCCTTTTGTTACAGCACCCCAGGGCATCCCAGCTAGTGTAGATGCCCGCCCCTCCACCCCCACTTTTGGCTGCAAGGCTGGAGGAGATAATGAGAAAAACAAGGAATCGCTGCCCACCAGTCAGGACAGCCCCTAAGGTGTCCTGAGCTGAGTTGAACCCTGCCTTTAGAAATCCTCCATCTTAGTTTTGGAGGATTCCCCCAATAGGATTAGGGATGTGCCCCCCTCCCCACAGGGAGGAGGCACAAAGAGGGTGCAGCCACCCTTAAGGACAGTAGCCATTGGTTACTGCCCTCCCAGACCTAAACACACCCCTAAATTCAGTATTTAGGGGCACCCCAGAACCCAGGAAATCCGATTCCTGCAACCTGAAGAAACAAGAAGGACTGCTGACCTACAAGCCTGCAGAGAAGACGGAAAACAACAACTGCTTTGGCCCCAGCCCTACCGGCCTGCCTCCTGATTGGAAAACCTGCAACCAGCGACACATCCGACCGGGACCAGTGACCTCTGAAGCCTCAGAGGACTGCCCTGGACTAAAGGACCAAGAAACTCCTGTGAGCAGCGGCTCTGCTCAACACCAGCAACTTCTTTGCAACAAAGAAGCAACTTTCAAAGACTTCACGTTTCCCGCCGGAAGCGTGAGACTTCACATTCTGCAACCGACGCCCCCGGCTCGAGATCCAGAGAACAAACACCAAAGGAAGGACCCCCCCGGCAACTGCGAGCCCGTGAATAGCCTGAGATGAACCCCCTGAGCCCCCACAACAACGCCTGCAGAGAGAATTCAGATGCTCCCCCTGAGCGTGACTGCCTCTAACAAGGGACCCGACGCCTGGAACCAGCACTGCACCCGCAGCCCCCAGGACCTGAAGGAACTGAACCTCAGCGCAGGAGTGACCCCCAGGCGACCCTCTGCCTAGCCCTGGTGTTGGCTGTCCCGAGAAGCCCCACTGTGCCTGCCTGCACCGCTAGAGTGACCCCCGGGTCCCTCCATTGATTCCTATCTGAAACCCAACGCCTGCTTTGCACACTGCACCCGGACGCCCTTGTGCCGCTGAGGGTGTGTTTTGTGTGCCTACTTGTGTCTCCCCCAGTGCTTTACAAAAACCCCCTGGTCTGCCCCCGAGGACGCGGGTACTTACCTGCTGGCAGACTGGAACCGGAGCACCCCCATCCTCCATAGGCGCCTATTTGTTTTGGGCACCTCTTTGACCTCTGCACCTGACCGGTCCTGAGCTGCTGGTGTGGTAACTTTGGGGTTGCCTTGAACCCCCAACGGTGGGATACCTATGCCCAGGAACTTAGACTTGTAAGTGTCTTACTTACCTCACAAACTAATCTTTACTTAACTCCCCCAGGAACTGTTGATTTTTGCAGTGTCCACTTTTAAAATAGCTTATTGCCATTTTAATAGAAACTGTATATGATATTGCTTTAATCAAAGTTCCTAACCTACCTGTGTGAAGTACCTTGCATTTTATGTGTTTACTTCAAATCTTGAACCTGTGGTTCTTAAAATAAACTAAGAAAATATATTTTTCTATATAAAACCTATTGGCCCTGGAGTAAGTCTTTGAGTGTGTGTTCCTCATTTATTGCCTGTTTGTGTACAACAAATGCTTAACACTACCCTCTGATAAGCCTACTGCTCGACCACACTACCACAAAATAGAGCATTAGAATTACCTAATTTTGCCACTATCTTACCTCTAACGGAAACCCTTGGACTCTGTGCACACTATTTCTCACTTTGAAGCCAACTTCCTACATAAGTAACTTGTCCGACGGCGTGTGGATCCTGTGGGTGCAGAATTCTTTCTTTGATTAATATAACATTTCAACAAACAGCAGCCATTTTTATTGTCATAAAAAAATAAACTACTGTTCCCAGAACACCAGGGAACCACAGCAAGTCCATTATCCAATCGGGTAACCGGTCCCAAACATAGTCTCTCATTGCTATCCAGACTCCTTCTTTCTTCACGCAAATCACGGCACAGATCGATATTCACGTGTCCTGTTTTGAACCATCAGATCCTATGAAGAAAGAAACAGTGTAAATGACGGGTCTCAGGAACAAACCTATTCATATCACAACAGTGACCGTAAGCCACGCTTCTGAGGAGAGTAAACATAACCATACAAAATACATCCATCTCATAAATAAATGTCAACCAATCTAAAAGTGAATTACTTAGTCACGAACAGGGAGGGAAAGCATATGGTATTCATCGCCGGGTGGGATAATCCTCACTTCAGAGTCCTTGATATAATTGAAACATTCTGTAACAAATGCTTGGCAAATTTTCTTTCTATGTTAGGATTGGAGGCGAGAAATATGCTAGTTCAAAGCTTACTCATCACCAACTGAGCCACATACTATACCATCTTAAAATAAAACCTCTTTAAGGTGGAGTCTGAGGACTAGTACACTGCATTCATTATGTCCTCCAAACGTGCACCAAAGCAAAAAGCTTTCAAGACCATTGCTTTTTTGCTGAATGAGCCCCAAATGTCTTGGTACCAATACCAGCCTCCTGAAATACCCAGTGGACCCATCAGCTGTTGTAGGAGAAGGCACTGCTTTATATGGTTTTCATAGTGCAATGAGCAGTTGTCTTTTGCCCAGAGGGCAGTCTTCGTCTGTCATCAACTAATAAGCTTTGAGACACTGAACCGCACACAACTTAGGAACATCCCGAAAAGCTGGGTAAGAAATTATGCTAGTTGGATTTGGTTGGTCTGCTTATAGTGAAGGAAACCCCATTAGGGGAAAACACCCTTGCAGAAAAGTCAAGGGCTCTACATCGGAAACCTGTCCATACAAGACTTGCTGACAGCTCTTTCCAAGATAGGGATCTATTCGGTTGCCAGGAAAGAAAAAGATTTAGGACATGGGTAACGTCCCACAGAGCAGAATAACGGGGTTCCAGTGGAAGAGAAAGATAAATTCCTCTAACTGGCAAACAAAAGGATGCTCCCCAACCAGGGTGCCTTCGATGGAAGCATGACCCGCTGATAGGCATTAATGGATTGATAATCAAGTTATTCATCAGGCAGGCTGGTCCAAAAAATTAACATTTGAACTAAATATGTGCCCACGGGATCCACAACTCGGCGTAAAGACCAGTTCATCCATTGTGTCCAGGCTGACCGGTATCTCTTGGTCATCGCCTCCAGTCATGACATAGAATTGTAATGCTGTGGGTTTGCTGTGAGTCTGCAGGCCCTTCATTTTTGCTGCTGAAGAAGTGAATGTAGATTTTTCTAGTGCTGGACCCTAGATTTTTCTACATCTCTTCCTTTGGCTACAGAGGAATTCTTCCAAACAATAAGCTGTACAAAGCTGATCTCCAAAATCTGATAAGTGACTTTGGAGATGAGCTTTGTACCTCATAGCTTTTCAAGACTCATTTGCTAGCTTACTGTTTGGCATAATATAACACTGTGTTAGGGCGGATTCACACTGCCTTGTAATAATATCGGAATACACAAGTTGACTAATATTTTTAATGATGATTACTGGGTTTTTGTCATCCACTGTCCACACACTTATTTTTGCAGATACTATTTATGGACAATTAGAAGCCTTGAAAAAAGTCTGTTCCAGATGAAACGTGTGAACTGGACAGTATACCCAACTTTCTTTGGAAACTGTCTATGGACTTTTCATCATTTATGCTTTTGAAAAGTTTGAGAAAGTTTGGAAATAAACCCATAAAGACAAGGCATATGCTATTGGACTATTTATTTTAATAAGGCAGTGTACTCCTTTGTCACTGCTTTGGAGTGCTCCAGTGCTGGCCTTTGTTTGTAATTTGGTTGTAACTCAGTGGGGCTAGTACATGTGACACCCATTAGGCAGCAGGGTGTTGAGGCACTGTATGTAGCACTCAGTAAAAATTGAGAACCTTTGTACGAAATAAGTGATAATGAGACTTATTAACCCTGAAGGATTGCTTCAGTAATGTGTGTTACACTTTTCGTCCTTGACGCGGTCTCCCTTAACTTTTTGCCCCTTTTTCCCAGGTTGTTGATTTGTGCTGGACTCTGTTTTTGTTACTCTGGGCTGTATACCACTGCTAACCAGTGCTAAAGTGCAAGCGCTCCTATACAAAATGTGTATGTAATTGGTTTATCCATGATTGGCATATTTGATTTACTAGTACGTCCCCAGTACACTGCACTAGAGATGCCCAGGGCCTGCAATTCAAATGCTACTAGTGGGCCTGCAGCACTGGTTGTGCCACCCGCATTAGTAGCTCTGTAAACATGGCTCAGACCTGCCACTACAGTGTCTGTGTGTGCAGTTTTAAACTGTAAATTCGACTTGGCAAGTGTACCCACTTGCCAGGCCTAAACCTTGCCTTTTCCTACAAGTAAGACACCCCTAAGGTAGGCCCTAGGTAGTCCTAAAGGCAGGGTGCAGTGTATGGTCAAGGTAGGACTTATAGTAATGTGTTTTATATGGCCTGACAGTGAAATATTGCTAAATTCTTTTTTTTAATGTTGCAAGGCCTGCCCCTCTCATAGGTTAACATGGGGGCTACCTTTAAATATGATTAAAGAGTGTAGATTCCCTTTGGGAGCGGATATATATATGGAGTTTGGGGGCCTCTGAGCTCACAATTTAAAAATACATATTTTAGTAAAGTTGATTTTAAGATTGTGTGTTTGAAAATGCCACTTTTAGAAAGTGAGCCTTTTCTTGCTTAAACCATTTCTGTGACTCTGCCTATTTGTGGATTCCCTGTCTAGGTCAGTTTGACAGTTGGCTTGGTTGCACCTCTCACTAGACAGTGACACAAAGGGAGCTGGGGTGTAGTTTGCATTTCCTGATGAGCCATCTGTGCTAGGAGGGAGGGGAGGAGTGATCACTTACACCTGAAAGGGCTGTGCCTGCTCTCACACAATGCAGTCGCCAGCCCCCTGGTGTGTGTCTGGGGCCTGGCCTGGGCAAGGCAGGGTTTCATAAACAAGACAGACTTTCCTTTGAAGTAAGCCTACTTCAAAGGGAAAATGGGTATAATAAGGGCACCCAAAACCACAGACTTTAGATCACTTCTGGAAACCAAGAGGAACCTCTGCCCGGAAAAGAGCTGAAGAGCTAAGGAAGAAGAGCTGCCCTGCCTGTGACTGTGCTTTGTTTCCTGCAGTTGCTGCTTCTGCCTGTGCAAGAGGACAAAGACTGGACTTTGTGTTGCCTTAATTCCTGTGAAGAACTCTCCAAGGGCTTGATCTAGAGCTTACCTCCTGTTGTTTGAAGTCTCAGGGACAGCAAATACTTCTCTCTGCCAGGACTTGGAGCCTCTGCTGAGACTCCTACTCTGCCAAGTGGTGCCCGTTCAGTTCCTGGGACCCTGAGAAGAGAAGCTGGCAGCCCAAGAGTGAGAAATCCATGCACCGACTGCTGTGCAGGGAAAAGGTCGATGCCGCTTCTATCTGCGGCTGAAAAAATCAACGGGCCGCTGGGTTTGCACTCGAAAATCGACACTCGCCTGCAACGTGACCGGAAGATCGACATCCGCGGCTGGCGAAACGACGCGCAGCATCGCTGACGGAGGCTGGTGAGATTGCAAACCGCGCTGCGTGGTTTCCGGATCATCGTGCGGCTGGATTTCTGACAGAAACATCGCTGGGCATGTAAAAACTACGCAAGGCCTGCCCGGACCCAAGAATGCTGACCAGATCAATGCATCACTCTCCTGTGGAGAGAAGAAACTGCACACGTTGACCTGACTGAAGGAGAAATGACGCAAGGTCTCGCTCGTGAGTGGTATCGACGCATCGTAAGCCCTTTTTGACGCATACTCGCCTGTGCTGGGTTATTTTTGATGCACCCAGGTACATTTCCACACTAACAGCGTTAGTGTTGTGTTTAAAATTACAGGAAGACTCTTTTTGGTTTTTAATTGATAACTTGACTTGTGTATTGTGGGTTTTTGTTGTTTTGGTCTTGTTTTGTTTAGATAAATATTTTATATTTTTCTAAACCGGTGTTGTCATTTTGTAGTGTTTTCACTGAGTTACTGTGTGTGTTGGTACAAATACTTTACACCTAGCACTCTGAAGTTAAGCCCACTGCTCGTGCCAAGCTACCAAGGGGGTGAGCGGGGGTTAGCTGAGGGTGATTCTCTTTTACCCTGACTAGAGTGAGGGTCCTTGCTTGGACAGGGGGTAACCTGACTGCCAACCAAAGACCCCATTTCTAACAATGTGTGATTGATATATTCCACTGCTATCATTTTTGTATCCATGAGTGCAAAGTACTCTGTATCTTGTTCCTGCTGACCAATTTGTAAGAGAGTGCTTAATTTGTCCGGTGGTTACAGGTGATGGGCACGGCACCCATTTTATTCAGGAGTGGACTTATTTTCCATCATCAGATGAGGACGGAGCGCAAGCGAAAGAAGGAATGGGTTGGAAAAGAGACATTGAAAAGTTTAAAAAGGGAGCAAGGGTGATGGGGTGGGGCTTGCAAGACTGAGATAAAGATGAAGTGCAGGGTGGTGGAAAAAAAAGTCATGAGGTGGAGTCAAAGTTAGTCACTCTGGCATTCCACAGCAACAGTAGTGGGCTTTTAAGACAAAAATGTGATTATGTTGAGCACAAGTTAAATCAATTGTGTAAATATGATTGATTTGTAGATTATTCTTATGTACCAGGCAGATAGCTCAGCAAAATTAAAACTGTACCAAACAAAACCATTCTGATGTTTTGTTTGATTTATATAAGGATCACGACTTCAAATCATGACAAGACCAAATCAGCTTCTTATCCTCCTTGATCGGTACATTGAATGCCATAAAATTGGGTAACACCTGTTGTGTGCAGCATCTTTCATCCTTTTGAAGTTGATATTGTGAGTACTATTAATTAAAACAACTAGACAGTTGTATCACATGTCATTATGTATGTTTTGAGAGTAATTATGTGGGGACTGCTACGAAGAGGTATGCATGATTGCTGATAATTACTAGTACTCTCCCAAGTTAATAAAATACATGTAGGTACTCTGATCATACACGCCAATTTAAAGCACTTGCACACTCATGTGGGTTGTCAATCAGGTTTGGGACTATCTGCAACATGGACTCTATGGCACCTCATGAATTTGAGGTGACAAAGCATGCCATAGACAGTGCTGAAATCAATGGCAGTAATAATAATGAACTATGAATGGGTTAACACAAAATGCAAGACAGATCATGACAACAGACTTTGTTTGTCTGAGCAAGTGCAATTAATTGTCTAAGTGTGAAATCCCCTTGCCAGAAGGGGGCATAGCACACACTAGTGCAGCACAGAGGGGCCCTTACTCTTCAGTGGGCCTAAGGCCAATTAATATCCTATAGGTTATGGGAAACTAAGGAGTCCAGCCTGTTGTCTGCCTGAATGCACTCCTACTGATATCTGGCTACTGGCAGTCACCTATAAATGAAGGTGTTGGTGGAAGATTCAGCATGCAACCTGGAATGGAACATTCTCCACAATGTCTTTTCCACAAAATCACCTTTTTATTGTCGCTGGGTTGATCCACACTTTCTTTGAATGTAAGTATTCCCTATGAAGGACTTTAGACTGCATTGTTACTAACGGCTACATATCTAGTGAGGAAAACGATTTCTCAAGCATCTTACAGCCACTGTCTCATACATATTGACTTCACCCATTATGCACATTCAATGCGTTTGCTTCCAGGACCGTTCATAAACGCATGCTTTTTGGCTTGATGGTGACACCTGAGTATACGGAGGGCGGAATACTGGTAAAAAGAACGCGTCGCAATCTTATATGTTGAATATAAGAATATAAATTATTTTGTTAGAGGTACTAATTAGTATTTTGCTATGAGCAAGCTCACTTCTACTGACATTTTATCTCGTCAGATCTTTTAGATATTTTGGCAGCATCATAAAGCTTAATGAACTGTGCTTGCACAAGTATTTTTATTGATTTATGGTGGTATTGTTCTTGAATGCAAAATGAGTAGTGAAATCAACTTTTGATCTGTAATGTCACCCAGACAATCAGTATCATTTGAAGCCAAGTTTATTAGTCAAAGATGACTGCCCTATTTGTAGAGCAGTGTACTTTGGTATTCTATTAGTGGTAGATTTCAAAATTAGGATCAGTAAGACCGCTAACTTATCGCGCAAGCGACAAGGCTTGTGGGTGCTTAAAGGAAGCGCTTGCATTCAAAGCGCATGGCCTAGCTATAAAGATGTTTATTTGGGACCACATTTACTGTGTCTTCAACCCGATGACTCAGAGTGGAATTGCTACTTAATCAAAAGCAGCCATTTCACCCAGGTCACAGTGTATAGCAATAGAACAAGTCTAGACTCACTAGTACTGTGCAAAGCATTTTACACAGTGTGGGGTCCCCAAAAGCTACAAAAAATATTTCTGATTGTTAAAACTCCTGAAAATGCCCCAAAATGTAGGTTCTGTCACCAACAGGGCCTTGACTTCGTCTTCTTTCCAGACAGTTGCCATTCTTCCCCTTAATTCATTCTAACCTTTATCATTTTTGATGCACAGCTTGTGAGTTGAGCTGGCAGTTGTCCCCATCTTTAATACCTTTACTGCTTAGCTGGGATTACACTGTCAGCCCTTTTGCTAACCAAATTGACAATCTATGAATGCAGAACCTCAGCCATTTTAGAAGTGATTGAAAGGTTTGCTAGAGGTTATTAGCCTGTTAAGCAATACAGAGGGCATTGGACAGTGTAGCAAGATAAGTGAAGCAAAGTTGAGGTAAGACCAGGCATACATGGGTATTTAGCAAGGCAGTACATTGGTCTGTAAGTTGAAGCTTCGCTTGCTTGCCTGAGAATATGCTGAATTAAATTGAGTGGCAAAAGAGAAAGTGGTGGTGTTAATAGGGCCAGTAAAGACGTAATTAATTTTCTAGGTAGCAGTGGTGACTAGAAAACAGACGAGTAATCAGCTGACAACTATTGACAAGTTTATACATTATTCTTATGGAATCTTGTCTGATTGAACTCAAATCCATTACAAAAATTATTGTGCAGTTAAGCCACAGAATCGAAGTGACCCATTACATTGCCCACAGAGATATCAAGCCTATTTGGAAACAAGTAGATAAAATGGTAGACAAAATCTATTCTTATTTTAATTGAAGCCCACTGTTGAGTATAGAAGTTGTAGCAATGTGTATTTGAGTTATAAGATCATTTCCATTCGATAAAAGAGTATATTGTATTATGGGGTATATGTTTATCAGCCTGTTTTAATTGATATTGAATTATTGCATGGTTATATATTTTTTATTTGTAACCAGGGGAAGCCACAGAGGGGCCATATTGAGTTTATTGAAAGTTAATTGGTAAATATGGGCAAATTCTCAAGGAAAGTTAAGGAATTGAAGATTGCGGTCATTTGAGAGGATGGAATACAAGTAGCAGTGGATCATTTTTTAGCATACAGGAATATTTGCAGTAGAAATGCGTGACACACTTTGTGGACCAAGACCAGTGAATCACCAAACTTGCACACAGTATTTTCAGTCTCCTGTGGAAATACAAAGTAAGCACAAAATAAGAGTTGCAAACACTAAGAGGAGTTAGTACTTGCGACCCACACCCTACAAACTAGTGTATTCCTAGGGCACATGGACATCAGAAGGAGCTGTCAGGCATAAAAATATCCCACAATACAAAGCCACAAGGAAATACTTTTGAAAAGAGGTAGAACAATGATTTGTGTGTATAATGACATTGGATATTGTCACTCTACCTGGTCAGACTGCGTGGCACGGCTTTCATTGTAGGAGCATTGATATCTAAATATAAAAGGAAGCTTTTAATTACTTTATTGTTCTGGCTCCAGTACTTAATTCCTAATAATGTACACAATATACCTTTTAGCAGTCTGTTTATTTCCAGCTCTGTATTGTCTGGTGCAACTCTGTGCATTCCTGCAACCTAACCACAGATTGTAATCCATGTAAAATATGCACAGTATTGAGAGCTATTTTGCATTTTTTACTATAGACAAATACCTTCAGAGTTATATGAATACACTCTGTGATTAACATTATATTCATAAACAGCTACATAATAAATGTACATCAGTAGTATAGAGTTCACCTAACAGGCAATCACTTTCCCTTCTCATTCCCAAGTCATTAACCTACTACCATAAATGTATCAATAGAGAGCTTACCAAAGTCTGTTGAAGGATGACAATCCTTTTAGTTCCTCTTTTTGAAACAAGTTGCAAATGTAAGAGTTCATAATCCTCAAAGGATGACTTCTGAAAAGAATGTTTAGTCTCAAAGTCTGAATCCTTAAGTGTAGATATTGTCCTAGAATACTTCTCTGTATCCAGGTAAGTTTTTGCTTGACTTCCATGGAACAACAGTCTGCAAAATTTAAAAACTCTGCCAAAAAGGTCCCAGCTGCAGCCACTATGTATCTCACTTGTCTAGCAAAGAGTCTCTGGACCGCAAGGGACTATACTTTGAGAGTTCTAGATGGCTGCCACCATTTGCAAGTCCTGTGACTTCAGGGGATGTGTGGTTTTTGGCTTTTCTCTAGTGTGTTGCATAGTGCATCCATTGGAATTGCAGCACCTCTTTTCTGAATGCCTCAACGCTCCGTGCATACTGCCAGCCTATCCTTATGAAGGCACATACAGAAAGTGCACCTTCACACCAGAAAGTTGTATGGAGGCAATCGTGGATCATGACAGAATGTCCTCCTTGGATAATGGAATTAACTGCAGATATTTGGAATTAGAACTTTCATTATTATATTCATATGTGTTGTGTCGTTTTTCATTCATGGCATCTGCTTACTGGAGCCTCGATTCATTTTCATTCAATGTGGACATCGGGGCTTTTGTTCTAACTTTGCATGATTATGTCCCTTGTTGTCACTTTTCATTTGGCGGGCCTCCAAGAAAGACATGACAACCTATTTGCCTTTTGTATAACCCGGCATTCCCTATTCTATGTTAGTCTTTCTCCAACTCAGTTATCCTGAACACTATTCTTATCATAGAAAAGGTTCCATAGTCCGGATTCTTTTCCTCTTTATTTGTGTGTCCTATCAGGAGACAGACTTTTCAGGAAAGTACTTTATTATTCCTTCCTTCCTTAACTCCACATTCCATGACTTGTGAGATTTTGTATTTTGCAAACATGGGGTGCACCTTTTTTTCCGTGTTTGAAAAATGGGTGTAGCATACATGCCATTTTCAACACTAGCAAACATCAGAAGTTAAGTGCAAATTGTATTGGCTCTGACTTTTACACAGGCACTTACCACAAACTTCCACCTCATAAGTTCCTGTGCCATATGTACGTATTGAGTTAATTGCTTGTATGTAGTAGGAAAATGCCACTGTTGGCATGGTCACCCCCCACATTTTGCCTAATGTTGATGCCAGCTTTGATTGGAAGTGTGCTGGGACCCTGCTAACCAGGCCCTAGCACCAGTGTTCTTTCCCTAAAACTGTACCTTTGTTTCCTTAATTTTCACAGCCCTGGCACACAACTAAGTCCCTTGTAAAAGGTACCCCTGGTACCAAGGGCCCTGCGGCCAGGGAAGGTCCCTAAGGGCTGCAGCATGTTATGCCACCCCTCAGAGACCCTTCACTCTGTACATGCACACTGCTTTGCAACTTCTGTGTGCTAGTGGGGAGGAAAGACAAAGTTGACATGCCACTCCCCTCAGAGTGCCATGCCCACAAACCACTGCCTGTGACATAGGTAAGTCACCCCTCTAGCAGGCCTTACAGCCCTAAGGCAGGGTGCACTATACCACAGGTGTGGGCATAGCTGCATGAGCACTATGCCCCTACAGTGTCTAAGTCAATTCTTAGACATTGTAAGTGCGAGGTACCATACTGAGTATATGGTCTGGGAGTCTGTAATTACAAACTCCACAGCACCATAATGGCTACACTGAATACTGGGAAGTTTGGTATCAAACTTCTCAGCACAGTAAACCCAAACTGATGCCAGTGTGGGATTAATGGAAACATGTACACAGAGGGCATCTTAGAGATGCCCCATGTATGTTAGCCCAACTGCAAGTGCAAGGCTGACCGGTCTGTGCCAACCTGCCACTTCCAGACGAGTTTCTGATGACATGGGGTGAGTGCCTTTGTGCACTCTGTGGTCCGAAACAAAGCCTGACCGGGGTGGAGGTGTTTACACCTCCCCCTGCAGGAACTGTAACACCTGGTGGTGAGCCTCAAAGGCTCAAGCCTGGTGTTGCAGTGCCCTAGGGGACTCCAGCTAGTGGAGATGCCCCCTCCCCCCCCTCGGACGAGCCCCCACTTTTGGCGGCAAGTCCAGAGGGATAATGAGAAAAGCAAGGAGTCACCCCCTCAGCCAGGACCACCCTAAGTTGTCCAGAGCTGAAGTGACCCCAACCTTGGAAAATCCTCCATCTTGCGTTGGAGGATTAGGACCAATAGGGTTAGGGATTTGCCCCCCTCCCCAGAGGGAGTGGGCACAAGGAGGGTGTACCCACCCTCAGGGACAGTAGCCATTGGCTACTGCCCTCTGACCCTAACACCCCCTACCTCTCAGGCCCCCCAAATTTAGTATTTAGGGGTGACCCTGAACTCAGATCATCAGATTCCTGATGACCTCAAGAAAGAAGGACTGCTGAGCTGAAAACCCCGCAGAGAAGAGAAGGAGACACCAACTGACTTGGCCCCAGCCCTACCGGCCCTTCTCCTACTTCGAAAAGCTGCAAGAAAAGAAGCAACTCGTCCTGCAGGACAAGCGACCGCTGAAAAGCCTCCAGGGGACTGCCTGCCTCACCGAGGACCAAGAAACTCCCGTGGACAGCGGACCTGTCCAAAGAAAAGACCAAGCAACCAACTTTAAAGGGACTCTCACCTCACTCCAGAAGCGTGAGTCCAACGACTCTGCGCCCGACGCCCCCGGCCTGTGCCCAGAGAAACCAACTACCCAGAGAGGACCCCCAGGCAACTCCGACGACATGTCCATCCCTGGCTGACCTCTCTGCACCCCCACGACGACTCCTACAGAGGGAATCCCGAGGACCACCCTGACCGCGACTGCCCGGGACGAAGATATCCTATGCCTGGAGAAGCACTGCACCCGCAGCCTCCAGGCTCAAGAGAAACCGACCACCGGTGCAGCAACGACCCACATGTGGCCCTCACCCTTACCCAGTCGGTTGCTTGCTCAGAGGCCCCCTTGTGCCTTGCCTGCAACGCCTAAGTGACCCACCGGGTCTCTCCTTAGAGTTCTATTGAGAACCTGACGCTCTGTTGCACACTTCACCCACCCGCTCCGTGCCGCTGAGGGTGTGGTTTTTGTTCCTACTTGGGGCCCCTCCAGTATTCTTCCAAACCTCCCTGGTCTGCCCTCTGACAACGCAGGTACTTACCTGCAAGCAGACTGGAACCGGAGTACCCCCTGTGTCCATAGGTACCCACGTTATTTTGTCTCCTGTTTGACCTCTGCACCTGACCGGCCCTGTGTTGCTGGTGCTGGGGGATGGGGTTGCCTTGAACCCCCAACGGTGGGCTACCTATGTCCCGGAGACTGAACCAACCCGTGAGTGTGGTACTTACCTCAGAAACTGTACTTTACTTACCTCTCGACCACGCTACCACAAATAGAGCATGAGTATTATCTATTATTGCCTCTGTCAAGCCTCTTGGGAAACCCAAGGACTCTGTGCACACTATATCTCATTTTGATATAGTGTATAGAGAGCCAGCTTCCTACATATGTTAACAACTGTGCACGTTATTCAGGATATAGGTATAGATAAGGTGCCAACCACACACTCATTACCTGCCAACAATATTATTTATCTGAGTTTTTTTTTTTTTTCAACTATTTATTTCTCACGAGTCTAAACTGCCATGTGTCTCGAGGAAAAAGGAGATATCTGCTTGCATGCGCACCATTTGATCATGCACCTTAAGGCCAAATTTACTATCACTTTTTCTCACAGTTCTTGTCTGAGCAGCCAGTGACTTGTACGGTGCTCCCCACCCAGGTTCCTCACCAACCAACCTCTTCTCTCATGCAAAGAGGTGGTGGAACTTACGGCACAGATTATCACAACGATTATTAAGTATGGTGTGGTTGTTCTCATTACATTCATTATTTTTGTGTTCCTGCACTAATAGTTCTTAATTTTTAAAGGTATTCTGATTAAACTCTTGTTTTTGTGTATTTAGTGAAGAATGTAAATTTATCCAAATGAGGTATGCCATGACTTTTTAAAATCTTCTTGTTAATTAAGCAAACTAGCACATGAACATGGTTAGTATGCCAAGGTATAGGGTTGTTGTACCACTTCTTGCGAATCTCAAAGATTTTGTTTTCTGAAGTTTACTCAGGAGGGACTAAAATTTCACATAAAGGAGGTGGATGCATTGTTAAAGGCAGCTACAAAATTGGGTCTCTAATGTATTTGCAATCGAGACCCTTTACTACATCTAAAAGAATTGAGTCATGCATTTCCATCATTGGTTGTAGCAACACAAATGGCGAGAATGCCAACATACGTAAGAACATCAGGTATAACGAATGAACTGTGTGTAAAATATGGTGTATGGATCTCATATTCTTCACATTATAACAGTAGCGTGTATAGGAGTCTTGAGTCATTCTTCTCAACCCACAGTTAACGGTGCTCCTTGAAACATTCTCTTCTCTCAGGTTGATTTACCACCCCCAACAAATTTAACTCGTCACCTCGAATTTTCTTCCATGAACCGCATATTTTCACAAATGTTTTCAGGCATCACTGCCTGCTATACATCACCTCCTCACACTGCTTAAACCAATCCATTTCATGAATGTTCATCATTGATGGTTCTGTAATGTGGATGCTGACAATAGTAATTAGAAACAACAATGTAGATCTTTTGAGGTTGAAGTTTGTGTTTAGGTCAAAGAAAACTGTGAGCCTGACTTTGTTATATTATTATTTTGATAATGTCACACTTCACCTTTAAACCCCTTCATGAGCCGAAAACACAATTTAATTCTACATTTGAACTTGTTTCCTGTGCAGTGATATTTGTTATTCTTTTATTCAATTTTCAGTCTAAGAGAAGAGCCCATGGAGTGTCACTCGATGCAGTGTATCACAACCTGAACAGGACAATTCTGTACCAGTTCTCGAGGGCCCACAGAACTGTTCCTCAGCAAGTAACACTCCTGGAATCTCTTCGAATCTTCACTGTCAACAGGAACATGATTTTGGGACCTGGGAACCATGACCAGGAGTTTGTTGGTTGCCTTTCACATTGTCTAATAAACCTGCATGAGGGAAAGTAAGAATTCAGCTTTTTAAAGCATACCCTCTCTGGATGTCAAACAATGTTTGTGGCTGTGTTATATGTCATGGATATTTACTTGGGTGATGATAAAATTATTCTCTGTCAGTGTTATTTGTACAAAGGTTTGGAACTATCTAGGGCAAAACAAACCTTTATTTGAATCCAAGTTTGTTTATTCCTTGTTGTGAGGATCTTCTCTATTCTCAGCCCAGTATAAGTTTCAGTCAGATGGTCAGAATGTTGCAGATGAGAGTTTAAAACTATGGTAGTCCGGGTACTTTCTGCATGAACCAGGTCCACCCATTCTGAAGTACATTCGAATCTCACTATCTTTTGCTGTTCCTAATTTTAAAGTGCGACTTCTTCCTCCTTATCCTCCTCATCTCTTCAGCACTTTTTGACACAGTGAACTGTGATACTCGCCTCAAAATTGGAAATGGCATAAGTGGCCTCACAGTATAACTGCTGCCAACTCATAGTAATGCAACCACCTTTCCAAACCAACTACAATCAAACAAGAAGTACCTTAAAGCTCAATTTTCTCTTCCACCAACTTCAGTCCTTAAATCAAAGCCCTGGCCTCTACCTTCTGCCACACTAACATTTCATACAACTTCTATGGTGATAACCTCAGTAACATATGAAGTCTCTTCTCCCATTGATGTCTAATTTGTAGTAAAATGTTTAAGGAGATTGAAGACTGCATGTCGAAAATGGCCTAAAACTTAACCTGCTCAAAACTGAGTTCCTCCTGTTATACCCTTCCAAGTTGCTGACCTGATTCTACTTTGCTTCTGCTTCTGCTTCTTCTTCACATTGATGTAAGGGGAACTCAATGTCAACTCTGACTCCTGCATAGTATCATACCAAAACCATACTTATTTTTGCAATCCTTCATTCTGTCTAGACTAGACTATAACAACTTCCTTCTCATGAGTACTGCCAATCTGTCTTTTCCCCCAGTCCTCTTAATTTAATCCTCCGTGCCGCTGCCACGTTCTACACGGGAGCAAGATAATGCGATCACTTCTTACCCATCTTATATGGCTCTCTATGAAGGCGAGGAGCATTTTTACACTGGCTCATATCACATTAAGCCCAACTATCTTGCACAGAAGAAGATTATATCTGGTGGCCCCACCATCAAAGTAAATGCAACCTCATCCTGGAAAGTCCAAAATTCAAGAAAATAAAAATCCTTCAAACAGTCTTTGTCAAGAAAGGTACCTAAATTGTTGAACTCTATCTCTCCAGACATTAGAACAATACCATTTTATAATCTTTTAAAAAAAGATTTCAAAAGTTTGTTTCAAGCATCATTTCCCAGTCATGAGTGACCACTGTCTTTTTACTCTGATGCCTCAAAATGGGTAATGTTGCTACCTTTCGTCTCTCATATATTTTCTACCTCGCACCCTATGTACCCAGCACACCACACTATGTGGTTCCCCGTATGCTTAACAAATGATATTATTTACTGTGTTACTAGGTTATGTTACATTATTCCATACTTAGTTATACTGTTATGCTATACCATATTGCATATTACCTGCTGTCTAATCTTAGTTAGCTACTTGAAACAGTTTTTTATGTGAAGTGCTTTATCACCCTTTGGGACTTGTCTGCACCATACAAAACTGCAAACAAATAAATGGTGTCACTACTACAGTCTGACCCTGTTCTTCTTTAACCTGGATGCAGAGTTATTACTTTCTGTACAATTGATAGTCATTTCTGACCACTTTTTAGTGGCTTGAATCTTACACAGTGCCAGTTGGTGCTGCGGTCAGGGAGGTGCACCTTCTCTGGGTTTACTTGGGCACACTATAATGGAATTCAGGACCCTCCCAATATATGAAAAGCACATCATTCTTGCCGACATTTTGATAGCAAAATAGTCATTTCAGCACAGAAGCTTCCCCAGTTTCAGGTAGTCACAGACCAAAAGGCATTCCAGTATGAGCTAGACCCCTCTTAGACTGATAAGAGGTTCACCACGCCATCATTTCCTGGACCTGCTTCCAGTTAGTACTTTACTAACATCTAAGATGTTGTTGCCTCCATTTCGTTCCGTGCTGTTTATATTTTCCTTTTAGTTGTGTTCCAATCTGTATAGTGTTTGCCAAGCTGTAAAACACTTTTAATTTGTTGCTGTAAATTCTTCATCCTTGATTGCTCCCACCACATGTTAGGTTGACATAAGTTTGGCATCTGCTCACATGCTGAATCTTTATATTTTCATTTAGCTACGTCGATGGCTTTGGACTAGAAGCTGAAGCGAGAATGACTACCTGGCATGTTATGATGGCCCCCGATGTAGAACCTGATGGACTCAACAATCAAGATGCTAGTGAAGGTAATATTAACCTTTGCTTCCAGCTCCCTTCATCTACAGTTTTGAATTACAGAGAACAATACAGCAATTTTATAAATTAACTGAGTCTATCAAGTTCTAATAATGCCAACATAGATTGTAGTTTCCTCTCAGATGAGGCAGATGAATTGAATATCCTTTATTTGTTAGGTTTTGCTTTAATATAGTGTCTGTTAGAATGTGACACCTTCAGTACCCAAACAAGACCTGTTGTTCAGCTTGTCCAAAGGGTTGCAGGGTGTCACATTACTACACATTTGCACTCAAATCTACAAGAACTCAAACACTGTGGGCAGTTTTCTTTTGTTTTTTGTTCAATTAATGTCTTTTGTTTAGATATCTGCACTATAAAAAGATGTCCATATGTGAGAAGAGGCAGAGTATAAAAGAAATATATGGCAACTTTTTTCATGTGTATATTGCATATGATTATGTGGGATACCACTCAAAATATAGGTCAGTGTACCAATATGAAGTTCACTTTAAAAATGAATGAGCTCCAATTGTTATCCCCCCCATTCCTCAAAGTGAAATTAATGCTTCTTTTTGACTATGTGACAAAAGTTTGACAGTTATGTAGAGGTTAGAATTGTCAATACAGGGCTTTGATGACTGTCATCTGCTGCAAAGAACGCATGATCCTATCTTTCTCCCTGACTGCATTTCCCAAAGACCCGGGTTTCTTCCTCTGAAAAGAAGTTTCAGAAAGCCAGAAATATTTATTTTGTAGTATACTCTAGCTGTCTCCACCATTTTGAAGCAACTTTCTGGTGCATAGGTAGAGACTGGATAAAGTTTTAAAAAGTATGGCACTATAGCATATCTTCATATTATTCCTATGAGTCCAAATCATTCTGCTGATGGGGCTAGATGAGATTTCTATGTTCGATGGCATGTGTGGCTGTAGATACACATGCTTTGCATAAGTCCGCCGTCTAGTGTTGGAGTGCAGATCGAGTGACTCCGCGTGGTGATAGTGCGTATGGGCATTGAGTCCGTTGTTAGATTGTTTTCTCTTCGCTGTCGGGTTCGGACGTGTTTCCTCTCGCCCCGGTGGATCTCGATTTGGTATCTAACTTCCATCTTTCTATCAATGTCGTTATAGTTTTCGATCCAAAAACACCTTTCGGGACCGAAGAGATCGTCGACTAGAAATGGCGTTCAAAACAATAGCTGAAACCCTCGACATCTTCGGAGAAGAGCACGCACAGGAAGAAGTCGGACACCAGGCAGACCTTTCGATTCGAGACTCCAAGGCAGACCGAGATTCAGACATCGCTAGCCAATCCATTCCGGCGGTGCAGTACGTACAATAAGTACACCAGCACCATCACACCAAGTTAAGACATTCAAAAGACTTCTAAATTGGTTGTCAGTCCTCCACTGCCCTCGGGCTATGGTAGGATCTGAAAAATACATTTGCATGCCCCAACCTCCGGTTCGGCACCAAAAGTGATAAGGACCAAAATGCCTTCAGCATCGACCAAACAGGCAACCATATCCCACTCAGTTTCGGGACCGAGTCAAACATTCAAATCAACCATTTCGGCGCCCAAAAAACAAAGGTTGCCATCTACTTTGGAGCTTGAAAAAAGCGTTCAGTACGAAGAGTTTGGAGCCAAAAACTAGAGTGGGCAAAGATTCCAGTTTCCTCGGAGGAAACTTCTTCTGTCGAGCCCATCTTTGAAGTGATGGACACTAGACAGTGCAAAATTCACATACAGAAAGAAACAGGAAGAATCATGGCTTCCCCTCCTATTCCCATCAGAAGGAGACTTACATTCCAAGAAACATTGGACACTGTGCCTCCCCCTAAAAAAGTCTCCAAAGAAAAAGACAAGGCTCCAGAAGAACCTCCACCTCTGCCACCTCAATCTCCTGTACTCCCTCTTTTTCACCACCACCACAATCACCTTTATTCACCCAGAACTTTCTCCACAAGCTTCATCTTCATCACACATAGAGATGATTTAAGTGATAGTCCACAAGATATGGATCCAAGAGATATATACGATCCAGATCCAGTTCTCCCTAATGACCCTAACCTTTATCCAGCAAGTCCTTCTCCTGAGGATACGACTGCATACAACCAAGTTATTGCAAGAGCAGCAGCGTATTATAATGTGCAAATGCACACAGACTCAATCGAAGAGGACTTTCTCTTCAACACATTAACCAGCATACACAGTCTCCGTTTCTACCCATGCTACCAGCCATGCTAAGACATGCTACTGACATATTCAAAGAACCTGTTAGGGCAAGAATAATTACACCAAGGGTAGATAAAAGATATATAAGGCTGCACCCTCTAATCCAACTTTAATAAAACTACAACTACCACCAGACTCTATAATGGTGAGTGCAGCACGAAAGAGAGCTAATAGTCAGTCCACAGGAGATGCTCCTCCTCCAGGTCAGGAGAGCAAAAAACTAGACATAGCAGGCAAAAGAGTGGCTGCTCAAGCTGCAAATCATTGGAGAATTGCAAATTCTCAAGCAAGGTATGACAGATATGACAAGGATCACTGGGATGCGATAGAGGAGTTATTGAAATATCTTCCACAGGAATATCAAAAAAGAGGACAGGAGATAGTTGCAGAAGGACAAGCCATCTCCAATAATTCAATCAGATGTGCCATTGATGCCGCTGACACAGCAGCATGTGGTGTGAACACTAGTGTTCTTATAAGAAGGCATTCGTGGTTAAGGTGTTCAGGATTTAAACCAGAAATACAACAGTCAGTCTTGAACATGCCTTTCGACAAGGAGCATTTATTTGGCCCAGAGGTAGATACCACTATCGAAAAATTAAAAAAGGACCCCGAAACAGCTAAAACCATGGGGGCCTTATTAACTACACCCAACAGGGGTAATTTTCAAAGGCCACAATTTAGGGGTGGTTTCGAAACAACAACCACCGAACCTTCCAACTCACAACAAAAGCAAGGAACACCTTTTTACACCAGAGGTTCCTTTAGAGGATCTTATAAAGGCACACATGATAGAGGGAGAGGTAAAACATCTGCCTCTAGAGGATCTCCCTCTAATACAAAACAATGAATTTTTACAAATCCCCACAGCACATACATCTCCTGTGGGAGGAAGACTGGCAAACCTTTATCCCCAATGGTCCAATATCACCACAGACTAGTGGGTTCTATCAATTATCCAACATGGTTGTTGTCTAGAACTAATTTCCACTCCACTAAATATACCTCCTCATTTTCACAAAATATCACACGACCATCTCATTTTCTTAAAAGAGGGGGGTACACTCCCTTCTTCTCAAAGGGGCTATAGAAACAGTTCCCCTATCCCAACACGGGTTAGGAGTATATTCACTATACTTCCTCATACCAAAGAAAGATGGTTCTTTGAGACCAATTCTAGATCTCAGGCCTCTCAACCTATACATACTGTCAGAGCATTTCCATATGGTCACTCTGCAAGATGTTATTCCTCCATTACAACAAGGAGATTACATAACAGCATTAGATCTCAAAGATGCTTATTTCCACATTCCCATGCATCCAGCACACCGCAAATATCTTTGACTTGTCATTGCGGGAAAACATCATCAATTCAAAGTACTACCATTCAGGCCAACAACCGCCCAAAGAGTATTCACAAAATGCTTAACTGCAGTAGCTGCATTTCTCAGAAGGCAACACATCCCATAATTGAATGATTGGCTCATAAAAGACAATACCATCCAGAAATGCTACCAACATACTCAAGACACAGTAAATCTTCTACACACTTTAGGATTTACAATAAACTATCTCAAATCCCATCTTCAACTTTCACAGATACAGCCATATGTGGGAGCAATTCTGAATACTCATTCAGCATTGGCATATCCAAACCCACTAAGGATTCAGGCTTTTCAAAATATCATCTCTCAATTACAGGAAAATCATGCTTACACAGTAAAACTAGTGATGCAACTATTGGGACGATGGCCTTCTGCATTGCCATCATTCCCCGTGCAAGACTACACGTGTCCACTACAGCAGTGCCTCTCATCAGTGGTCTCAATCACAGGGTCATCTTCAGGATCTCGTGTTGTTGGACTGCCAAACTCACTGCTCTCTACAATGGTGGAATACCACCACCCTTTCAAAAGGGTGGCCCTTTCAGGACCCTGTGCCTCAGATCACTCTCACAACAGATGTATCACAGTGAGCTGGGGAGCTCACCTCAACAAACTTACAGTACAAGGGAAATGGGGTCTCATTCAACAGACTTACCACATCAACTACTTGGAATTGCTAGCAGTCTTCCTAGCACTCAAAGCCTTTCTAACACAAATCTTGCACAAAGTGGTATTAGTCCGTACAGACAACACAACATGACAACTATGTATTATCTGCAGAAACAACATTACAGCTATGTATTATCTTCAGAAACGGGGGGGGGGGGCACACTTATCTCAATTATCCCTTCTAGCTCTTACAATTTGGTAGTGGGTGATTCATAATCACATACAATTAGTGGCAGAATATCTTCCATGAATGGAGAATCACTTCGAGGACCTATTAAGCAGGACGCAGCAACAAGTCAATGAATAGGAAATTCACCCACAAGTACTTCACCAATAGTTTCGCTTCTGGGGAACACCAGAACTAGATCTTTTGCTACCGTAGAAAACTCAAAATGCCAAAACTTTGTGTCCAGATGCCCACACCCTCAGTCCAAGGGCAATGCTTTATGGATGAATTGGTCAGGGATATTTGCTTACGCTTTTCCAACTCTCCCACTCATTCCATTTCTGGTACGCAAATTGAAACAAGCATCACTCAACATGATCCTTGTAGCTCCTACGTGGTCACGTCAACCTTGGTACACAACACTATTGGATCTGTCTGTGGTCCCTCATCACAAACTTCACAACAGACCAGACCTTTTGACTCAAAAGAAAGGACAAATCAGACAACACTCAATCTTGCGATATGGCTCCTGAAGTCATAGAGTTTGGTTACTTTCAACTGCCTTCTGAATGATACACTCAAAGCATCAGACACTCAAAGCTTCAGTACAAGACATTGTTTGTTATTTGGTACATTTACAAAATGCAAATTTAGCATACTCCTCTATTAGACTTCATTTAGCAACCATATCTGCTTATCTCCTAAAAAAAACATATTTCTTTGTTCAGAATTCCTGTTATTAAGGCATTTATGGAAGGAATTAAGAGTTATTCCAACCAGGGTTCCTCCAACTCCAGTATGGAACCTTAACATTGAACCTACTAGGCTTATGGGGCCACCATTTGAAACCATGAATTACGGTACTTTGCATTTCCTTTCATGGAAAGTTGCCTTCTTAGTAGCTATGACTTCACCAAGACGTGTCAGTGAAATACAAGCGTTCACCTTAGAAGAACCTTTTTTCAAAGTTCATAAAGATAAAGTAGTTATTAGGACAAACCCCACATTTCTACCTAAAGTAGTTTCACCATTTCACATTAATCAATTAGTTGAGTTACCTGTTTTTTCCCTAACCAGACTCAGTTGCTGAAAGAGGTCTGCATACACTCGATGTCAAACAAGCTCATAGGTATTACATTGACAGGACAAAAAGTTTTCGAAAATCAAAACAACTTTTTTGTAGCTTTTTAAATGTCTTACAAAGATAATGCCATTTTAAATGATGGTTTAGCTAGATGGATAGTCAACTGTATTCAAACTTGTTATCTCAAAGCTAAAAGACAATTACCATCAACTCCTAAAGCACACTCTACCAGGAAGAAAGGTGGTTCTACAGCCTTTTTAGGAGAGATTCCAATAGCAGATAGTTGCCAATCTGCTACTTGGTCTACAACTCACACATTTACTAAACATTATTGTGTAGATGTTTTAGCACGCCAACAAGCAAATGTTGGTCAAGCAGTATTCAGGACACTTTTTCAAGCTACTCCAATTCCTACAGGCTAGCCACCACTTATTTGGAGGGGAGTGTTTTACAGTCCATGTAAAGCATATATATCTACAACTACACATGCCATTGAACGGAAAATGTTACTTACCCATTAGACATCTGTTTGTGGCATGTAGTGCTGTAGATTCACATGCACCCTCCCTCTTCCCCAGAAGCCTGTAGCCGTTGTGGTACAAAATATTGCAAATATGTATATATGTTGCATGGACATCTATATATATATATATATATATGATCGATGGCATGTGTAGCTGCAGATACACATGCTGTGCACAGTCCGCCATCTGGTGTTGGGCTTGGAGTGTTACAAGTTGTTTTTCTTCGAAGAAGTCTTTTCGAGTCACGAGACCGAGGGACTCCTCCCATTTCGACTCCATTGCGCATGGGCGTCGACTCCATCTTAGATTGTTTTTTTTTCCGCCATCGGGTTCAGACGTGTTCCTTTTCGCTCCGTGTTTCGGGTCGGAAAGTTAGTTAGAATCTCGGAAAAAAATGTCGGTATTGTTTACGTTCGGTATCGGGTTAGTTAGAACAAATCAACACCGAATTCTGAAGAGCTCCGGTGGCCCTTCGGGGTTTTTTCGATCCCCCGTCGGGGCCTGGTCGGCCCGGCCACACGTGACTTCAAGGCTGATGGAACGGACCCCATTCCGCTTCTGCCCAAAATGCCATAACAAGTATCCGTATACGGATCAGCATCTGGTCTGTAACTTGTGCTTGTCTCCTGAGCACAAGGAAGATACTTGTGAAGCCTGTCGAGCGTTTCGGTCGAGAAAGACATTAAGAGACCGAAGAGCCAGAAGACTGCAAATGGCGTCGACGCCGACAGGACAAGAGCGTTTCGAAGAGGAAGAAGAAGCTTTCTCCATCCACGAGTCGGACTCGGAAGAGCTCGAGGCCGAAGAAACGCCAAAAACCGTGAGTAAGGCGTCGAAACATAAGACTCACGAGAAGTCAACAAAAGCCCAGGGGACGCCACCGCCAACAGGCCATGGCTTAACCCGGAAAACAGGTGACCGATCATCGGCACCGAAAAAGGGCACGCTTGTGGCGAAGTCATCCGACTCAGGTCGAGATACCGCCACACAGCAACCTCGGACCCGAGACAGCGGCTCCGAAAAAATTCAGCACCGAGACAGCGGCACCGAAGAAGTTCGGCACCGAGACACCAAACCGAAAATAAAAAAGGTTTCTTCAGAGCCTAAAAAGACATCCGAAAAAGTTTCGGTTCCGAAACATCCAGCCTCGGAGCCGAAAACAGGTTCCTGCACAGAGGAACAAGGATTAACCTCCCAAATGCAAAAGCATAGATTCGGAGAGGAACTTGAAGCTGTAGAGCCAGACTATATACAAAGAAGGCTCCACATTCATGAGGACACAGGGAAGATAACCACTCTTCCCCCAATTAAAATAAAAAGAAAACTTGTCTTTCAACAAAAGGGCAAGCAGCCACAGGCAAAAGTGGCGAGGAAAACAACTCCACCACCGTCTCCACCACCATCAGTACACGCATCACCAGTAACAACTCCACCACTGATGCACTCCCCAGCTCATACTACAATGAGTCAGGATGATCCCGATGCATGGGACCTTTACGACGCCCCAGTATCAGACAACAGCCCAGACTCGTACCCTGCAAGGCCGTCGCCACCTGAGGACAGTACATCTTACACACAGGTGGTCGCAAGGGCAGCTGCTTTTCACAACGTCACCTTACATTCCGAACCAATTGAGGATGACTTTTTGTTTAACACCCTATCATCCACCCATTGCCAGTACCAAAGCCTAACTATGCTCCCAGGAATGCTAAAACATTCAAAACAAATCTTTCAAGATCCCGTTAAAGGCAGAGCCATAACTCCAAGGGTGGAGAAAAAATACAAGCCACCGCCAACAGATCCCGTTTATATTACAACGCAATTGACACCGGACTCAGTAGTTGTCGGGGCAGCTCGTAAGAGAGCGAACTCTCATACCTCAGGGGACGCACCACCTCCAGACAAGGAGAGTCGCAAATTTGATGCTGCAGGCAAACGGGTGGCAGCACAAGCAGCAAACCAATGGCGCATTGCCAATTCACAAGCACTTTTGATAGATAGAGCTCATTGGGATGAGATGCAGCATTTCATAGAACACTTACCCAAAGAGTTCCAGAAAAGGGCGCAACAGGTGGTGGAAGAAGGACAAAGTATCTCAAATAATCAGATACGGTCTTCGATGGATGCAGCAGATACGGCTGCAAGGACAGTAAACACTGCAATAACAATAAGAAGGCACGCATGGCTGCGTACTTCGGGGTTCAAGCCGGAAATTCAACAAGCCGTGCTAAATATGCCCTTTAATGAACAGCAGTTGTTTGGGCCGGAAGTCGACACTGCTATTGAGAAACTCAAGAAAGACACTGATACAGCCAAAGCCATGGGCGCACTGTACTCCCCGCAGAGCAGAGGCACTTTTCGCAAAACACCTTTTAGGGGAGGGTTTCGAGGTCAACCAACAGAAACCACAACATCACAAGCAAGGCCCACTTACCAGAGCCAATATCAGCGGGGAGGTTTTCGGGGGCAATATAGAGGGGGCCAATTCCAGAAGAATAGGGGAAAGTTCCAAAGCCCCAAAACTCCTCAAAATAAACAGTGACTTACAAGTCACACAACCCCATCACATAACACCTGTGGGGGGGGGAGACTAAGCCAATTTTACAAACATTGGGAGGAAATAACAACAGACACTTGGGTCTTAGCAATTATCCAGCATGGTTATTGCATAGAATTTCTCAAATTCCCTCCAAACATCCCACCGAAAACACACAGTATGTCAAAACAACATGTAGACCTTCTAGGACTAGAAGTTCAAGCATTGCTACAAAAAGAAGCAATAGAATTAGTACCAAAACTACAGATAAACACAGGAGTTTACTCACTGTACTTTCTAATACCCAAAAAGGGCGGCAGTCTGAGACCAATACTAGATCTCAGAACACTAAATACCTACATCAAATCAGACCACTTTCACATGGTTACATTACAAGACGTAATCCCACTGCTCAAACAACAAGACTACATGACAACACTAGACCTAAAGGATGCGTATTTCCATATACCAATACATCCTTCACACAGAAAATACCTAAGGTTCGTATTCCAAGGAATACATTACCAATTCAAAGTGTTGCCATTCGGAATAACAACTGCGCCAAGAGTTTTTACAAAATGCCTGGAAGTAGTAGCTGCACATATCAGAAGGCAGAAAATACATGTGTTCCCGTACTTAGACGACTGGTTAATCAAAACCAACACGCTAAGACAGTGTTCACAGCACACAAAATATGTCATACAAATCCTCCACAAACTAGGTTTCTCGATCAACTACACAAAGTCACACCTTATGCCGTGTCAAACACAGCAATACTTAGGAGCGACAATCAACACAGCAAAAGGGATTGCCACTCCAAGTCCACAAAGGGTTCAAACATTTCACAATGTAATACAGGCCATGTATCCAAAACAAAGGATACAAGTCAAAATGGTAATGAAACTACTAGGCATGATGTCTTCATGCATAGCCATTGTCCCAAACGCAAGGTTGCACATGCGGCCCTTACAACAGTGCCTAGCATCACAATGGTCACAAGCACAGGGTCAGCTTCTAGATCTGGTGTTGATAGACCGCCAAACATACATCTCGCTTCTATGGTGGAACAGTATAAATTTAAACCAAGGGCGGCCTTTCCAAGACCCAGTGCCACAATACGTCATAACGACAGATGCTTCCATGACAGGGTGGGGAGCACACCTCAATCAACACAGCATCCAAGGACACTGGGACATACATCAAAGACAGTTTCACATAAATCACTTAGAACTGTTAGCGGTAATTCTAGCGCTGAAAGCATTTCAGCCCATAATAACCCAAAAATACATTCTAGTCAAAACAGACAACATGACAACAATGTATTACTTAAACAAACAAGGAGGGACGCACTCAACACAGTTGTGTCTCCTTACACAGAAAATATGGCATTGGGCGATTCACAACCACATTCGCCTAATAGTACAATTTATTCCAGGGATTCAGAACCAGTTAGCAGACAATCTCTCTCGGGATCACCAACAAATCCACGAATGGGAAATTCAACCCCAAATACTAAAAACGTACTTTCAAATTTGGGGAACACCTCAAATAGATCTATTTGCAACAAAGGAAAACTCAAAATGCCAAAACTTCGCATCCAGGTACCCACAGGATCAATCCCAAGGCAATGCTCTATGGATGAACTGGTCAGGGATATTTGCGTACGCTTTTCCCCCTCTCCCGCTCCTTCCATATCTAGTAAACAGGTTGAGTCAAAACAAACTCAAACTCATACTAATAGCACCAACATGGGCGAGGCAACCTTGGTACACAACACTACTAGACCTTTCAGTAGTACCTCATGTCAAACTACCCAACAGACCAGATCTGTTAACACAACACAAACAACAGATCAGACATCCAAATCCAGCATCTCTGAATCTAGCAATTTGGCTCCTGAAATCCTAGAATTCGGACACTTAGACCTCACACAAGAATGTATGGAGGTCATAAGACAAGCTAGGAAACCTACCACTAGACACTGCTATGCAAATAAGTGGAAAAGATTTGTTTATTACTGCCAAAATAATCAAATCCAGCCATTACACGCATCTCCAAAAGATATAGTAGGATATTTACTACATTTACAAAAATCAAATCTAGCTTTCTCTTCCATAAAGATACATCTTACCGCAATATCAGCTTACCTGCAAATTACTCATTCAACTTCATTATTTAGAATACCAGTCATAAAAGCGTTTATGGAAGGCCTAAAGGGAATTATACCGCCAAGAACACCGCCTGTTCCTTCATGGAACCTCAACATTGTCTTAACACGACTCATGGGTCCACCATTTGAACCCATGCATTCTTGTGAAATGCAATACTTAACGTGGAAAGTTGCGTTTTTAATTGCCATCACATCTCTAAGAAGAGTGAGTGAAATTCAAGCTTTTACCATACAGGAACCATTTATTCAAATACACAAAAATAACATAGTCCTACGAACAAATCCAAAATGTTTACCAAAGGTAATCTCACCGTTCCACTTGAATCAAACGGTAGAATTACCAGTGTTCTTCCCACAGCCAGATTCTATAGCTGAAAGAGCACTACATACATTAGACATCAAAAGAGCGCTAATGTACTACATTGACAGAACAAAACTAATTTGAAAAACAAAACAACTATTTATTGCTTTTCAAAAACCTCATACAGGAAATCCAATTTCGAAACAAGGCATTGCTAGATGGATAGTTAAGTGCATTCAAACCTGCTATATTAAAGCAAAGAGAGAGCTGCCTATTACACCAAAGGCACACTCAACCGGAAAGAAAGGTGCTACCATGGCCTTTCTAGGAAATATTCCAATGAACGAAATATGTAAGGCAGCAACATGGTCTACGCCTCATACATTTACCAAGCACTACTGTGTGGATGTGTTAACTGCACAACAGGCCACAGTAGGTCAAGCTGTACTAAGAACATTATTTCAAACAACTTCAACTCCTACAGGCTGAACCACCGCTTTTGGGGAGATAACTGCTTACTAGTCTATGCACAGCATGTGTATCTGCAGCTACACATGCCATCGAACGGAAAATGTCACTTACCCAGTGTACATCTGTTCGTGGCATTAGTCGCTGCAGATTCACATGCGCCCACCCGCCTCCCCGGCAGCCTGTAGCCGTTTAGAAGTAGATCTTGAACATTTGTACATTTGTAAATATATTACTTTAAGCTTCATTATGTACATACGTATTAACTCCATTGCATGGGCACTATTACTAGCATACACAACTCCTACCTCACCCTCTGCGGGGAAAACAATCTAAGATGGAGTCGACGCCCATGCGCAATGGAGTCGAAATGGGAGGAGTCCCTCGGTCTCGTGACTCGAAAAGACTTCTTCGAAGAAAAACAACTTGTAACACTCAGAGCCCAACACCAGATGGCGGACTGTGCACAGCATGTGAATCTGCAGCGACTAATGCCACAAACAGATGTACACTGGGTAAGTGACATTTTCCGTATACAAAGGACTCGATACACATAAGCACAATCACCGAGAGGAGGAGTCACTCGATCTCGTGACTCAAAAAGATTCTTTGAAGAAAAACAACTTGTAACACTCCGACCCCAACACTAGATGGCGGACATGCGCAAAGCATGTGAATCTACAGCACTACATGCCACGAACAGATGTCTACTGGGTAAGTAACATTTTCCATCTCTCTCTTCATACATATATATGTGTGTGTATATACACTCTCTCTCTCTCTCTCTCTCTCTCTCTGTCTCTCTCTCTTATATATATATATATATATATATATATATATATATATATATATATATATATATATATATATATATATATATAATATCTAAACTGAAATTGCAGCCTGCTTCTCGGTCTAGCCATATTGCGTGTTGGAGATATAAAAAGCTAAATACACGCTGACACAAGTGTGTCCGTGTTGTCCTTGTAATGAAGCAGCTGTTGATATATGTAGGCATATACACCTCACCGATCCACGAAGCAGGGTTATGAGAGATCTATGTGTTATACTTACTCCTTTGTATGAAGTGGATGTCTCCCTCTTTAGAGGTTCACAAAGAATCCCAAGAGTACTCCTGGAAATCACATCAGTCGTAAATTTCCGATTCTCATCCTGTGAGGCATGCTTAATCTTCCCAACCCTAGGAAAGGCTGTTACTAATGCCTTACAAAGACAATTGTGTTTTTGTGTTTCCAAGGAGGACTTGAGAAATATTTTGAATACCCATACACACATTTGTGGATTTTCACTGCATTTTGCAGATGCCCTACGTTTTTCGTCCAGTCCTAAATGTTAAAACTGCGGTATTTATGTTACGGGCAGATTGTCCTCCATGGTAAATGTAATTTGCAGTCACAGATGTTTCTCAAATCCTGATTCTGTGACGCACGATGTGGAATTTACTATTGTAAATGCATTCCTATAACCTCCCATGTCCCACATGGCTGTGCAAATAATTTTGCGGCAAAGGCTTTTCAAGATATTGGGTGTCTCATGACTGTTTTCTAGCACTTTCCTTGATAAAAATGTATAGGATTATTCCAGAAAGACCTCAGTGTTCCATAAGGGGATCTTGTGGTGATAGCGTGGGATTGTTACCAAAACCAAAACTACCACAAATTTCTTTTTAGCTCCATCAAGATCCCACACCATGTCTAAAACTCCAGCTCTTTTTCTCAGTGTATGTGTATGTTTATGTTTGTGAGTGCATGGCTATTCAAAGGCCTCCCAGCGCTAAGTGAAGAAAGGACCAGCTTGTAAATTCTCCTTACCGACTAAAAATCGTCTACTGGTAGAGTGGAAAATTATGGAAAGAGACAGGTTTTTATCGTTCTTCCTAAATACTGGCTCCTCAGTTGTTTTTCTTATCTTTGCCGGTAGGAGTTCCACAATTGCGGGGCTAGATTGAAAAAGGATCTCCCTCCTCATCTAGCTTTCCTAATTCTTCGGACCTTCATAGGGTACCCCTGCGCTGATCTAAGGGGTCTATTAGTATGGTAACATGACAATATGCCTCTCAGTTTCCGTGAGCTTTTATCATGAATAAGTTTATGCGCTAAGCTCAGGGTTTTAAACTTTGTTCTTTTTTCAAAAGAAGCCAATGCAATGTTTTTAGTGCTGGTTCTGTTTTAGAGATTTTCAATAACATTCTGGCAAATGCATTTAGTTAGTATACCAAAGATTTTGGATTCTTTAGCTGGCTCAAAACTTGGTGTACCTGTTTTCACAGCACTTTTGTCATTTTTTGGGTGATGCTTCTCAACTACATGTTGTTTCTGCTGTTTGGTTTTAATAATGCAAGAAAGTCAGTGTCAGATCGCTATGTACTGGGCTGTTTTTGCAACGGGTTGGCTACAACTCCTCTTCATTTGAATTCCACATTTAGATGCATCAGAAAGTAATTAGAAAGACTAGCTGCTTATCGAATAGGTCTGTCCTAGAGCTCTGCATCCTGTCTGAAGGTCAGGATGAAAAGTCAAAGAGGAGTAATTCCATGTTCAGTATATGATGCCTCTCCTCATTCAAAAATAGAACAAAGGCAAAGTCAGATTCCATAACCTCTCCAAAGCATCAGTTCAGTTTGGACTTGAAGATGCTGATCTAGAGATCCACTGTACTGCAGAGACACTCCAAACCCAGTGACGTTGGGTTCACTACACTGAGGATGCAGACCTTTCTCCAGCCCTGTTCCTTGTCTTTGAGCTAAATGTGATGCTGAATTTGCTCTGATCTGCACTGTTCTTATATGTTTAACCAGTGAAGCCCAAGAGATGCCTAATGCTGCGTATGTTAAAGAGGATCATTCCACTTATAACTGGACCAGAACTGCCTGTTTCCTCCACTTTAAGGATATTTATGATCCTTTGTTGGAAGACATTTACTTCCCTGTGTTGTTGCTCTGCCAATTGGTAGAGCTGCAGAATCTTTGAAGATAGTTTGTCCCTTATCAAGATGAAAGCAAATTGCTCAACAGATATTGGGTCTTGTGGACGTCCAGATAGGGATTTTGCTCCTATTTTTATAGATGCAGTGATATACTCATGTCCTCTGCAGGCCTTAAAAAATGAGAACATTTTTACCAGATCTGCAGATCTAGTGACTTGAATAATTTACTCGACCTAACTGTAATACGCTTGGCGCATAAACTCATCTCACATTGTGTCATTTTAGGCAAATATGTATTTCACAGTTGCCTTTTTCTTCATTATCATGTATTAGAGCACCTTCAAATATGTGACTTCATCATGTCTGCTGTACAAAAAACTATTTTGTTTGATTAAGTAAACCAACCTTTTGCTCCATGTATAACAATCTAGCCCACCTCTAGGGTACACAGGCCCCTTACATGCCTCCTAGCTCACTAATAGCATTGTCATCAAAACGGACGCAGAAATGTTTCAGCTTTAATAAATATATTACATAAGTATAATGTGGTAGCACACTGCCATTTACAGACACATTCTCTTTTGCGGTGCCCACAAACTATCACATGCATGTTTACAAATAAAACTAAAAAAGTGTGCAAACAATGTGCGGAAACCAGGTTTCAGCAAATAGTTATCATTTGCACTTCACCAAGTAAAGTATTCTGGTTTGTTCTGATCCTGATAAAATCTGTGTTCCCATCATACTTCAAAATTATTAGAAAAAAGGACTTTCCTAACTACTGAAATATGTTTTGAAATATTTGTAGAGTTCATTTTCAAGCTATTCAAGGGTTTTGTGCCCAGCAGATTGTCAGACAGTCCACTTAACAAAATCCTCTAACTTTGCAGTCAGAGAAAGAAAACTGAACACCGTTCTCAAGGATAACATGAACAGCAATTTGTAAGAAAACATAAGCTGACATATGACCTCTGTCTTTGAATGCACAAAAAATGTGATTAGATAAAAACAAAAATTAAGGTCATCTTTATTCACTTTCTGAATGAACAGAACACATGTTCTTTGCTAGCTTTCTTGCCAGACCCGTAAGCCCTAAAAATAGCACACACTGATAAATACTGACTCATTATAGCTAGTAGGCGAGTAGATTTCTTGAGGTCTGCTAAGGGAGATGTCTTGGTTGGCTATTCCCCTGCTCCTTAGGCAGGCACAGTGGTTACTGGACCAGATGCTGGAGAGTTGGTTCTAAATATTTGATGACAACGGCTTCACCATGGTTGACATGGTGTGTGGGGACCGGAGTCCTTCACTGCAACACTTGGAGCTCTCTTGACCAAACTCAGCTTAGTTATTTGTCATTTGAAGAAGATTGCTTGTTTAACAGAAATGCAGCTCAGTTCTTAAATGTTTTTCGTAGAACCTGGCAATTGCTATGTCCTTGGGACTGGCTATGACAATATAGTTATTTCCTCAGCAATACAAAAGGTTTATAAAGTATGGGTGACCTTAATACAGTATCCTGGTTGATGAGCAAGCCCGCTATTAGACAGGTAGCTCCATACAATGGACACCATATAGACGTATGGTAAATATTGAATAATACTATAGTACATGGCATTGGGCATATTTAACGCTCTAGATATTTATCTACATCATTGATTAGCCCACATGATTAAGGGACACAGAAACTCATAGTAGAAGGTGCTGACTTAAATGATTTCAAGGGTCCTACCATGTAAGGAAGTTTCAGTAATGTTTGCTGGTATATTGCAGGCCATTCCAAGAACTGAATGCCAAAATAGAGTAAGAGAGCGCTTGGATTTAGATACAGGACAGAAGATATCAGATGAGCAATGAAGGTATTTCTCTTCACAAACAATAAAGGTGTTGGCTAATAGGAGCCATATGCTAGTGCACTATAAATACCTATATCGTATATGCCACACCCCATTTAGCATGTACAGAGTATCTGAATTTACATTGTAAATGATGCTTGACACGTGGAGGTGGAGTTTTACCACTTGGCAAGGGAATACAGGTGTGGGCCAGTACTGGGGTGAGATGTGTAAAATAACAGCGGAGATGACAATCAGGTAGATCTATTGCCGATAATGACGCTGGTGGGATATGTAAACCCAAGACACATAGGACGTTTGTGGCACTTTTGATGTAATGGCAAAAAGGTGCTTCGCAATGCGTAGGGATAGGCTTCCAAAAAGAAAAGACTGGATTAGTTATTTGGTGTGGTATAACACTCAATCTTAAGTTTATAACGCAACACTTGTGGTTGAGTTCCAACCCAAGGATATTTGGAACCCAGTTTGTCAGTACTTATTACCTAGATGGAGATGGTGACATAGTAACCTGTGTACAACAGAAGTAGACCATGAAATGTCAACCTAAAGGGGGATAGTATGGAATCGAAATACATCATGATGTAATAGATGAAAGTATATTTTGGCGTGATAGCAGATGTGTACCAGTTTTATGTAAGCTGACATTTTAATACTGCATGTATACTGTTGTCATATTCTATTCAACAATTGAGCTGTACTTTTTTGTTTAAATCAATAAATAAAATACAAACTATATGGAGGCTTTACCCTTTCCAACAAAGTCATTCACCTATACAGCAGCAACTGCATTATCTTTTATTATTAGCAGGATGATTCCTGAAGTCAGGGCACAGTAAATGCCCACTTACACCTCAGTTCATGCTTATTGCGGTTACAATTGGGTTCTTTAATCGTTTTTGCCTTGATTTAAGGCTGGAGCTGGGCAAGTAATGTGGAAAGAAACTCTGTTAGTATCTTGGGCCAAGACCCTTATTTGCTTAGAAGGTGATAACCGATTTTATGTTACTGAGAGCTAGTGAATGTTTTTCAGAACTGGAAAGATGTGGTCAGAATTCTTTATGTTAAGGCAGAGTCTGATTACTTCATTTTAAAAACTCAGCAGTTTTGCAGCTGCATTCTTCAAGGCCTTGGCATAGGCAATATTGTTGTAATCTATTTTTGGCAACACCAATTCTTCATAAGTTCAGTGTTGTGCGGTACCTGTGAGACAGTTCTTCTCAGAAGCTTGAGAAGAATATTGGTATTTTTCACTATTTTTGTGATTTGCAATTCCGGAGAGTTTCTTGTCACAGCAAACTCCTATGTTCTTGAATGTAATAGAGGTTGGAGTTTCGCTCCATTTATCTGATAGAGACTTCTAGTTTCAAATTCCTTACCTTTGAATTTCCCCAGACGTTAGACTGGATCTGGAGTTTTTTTCTTCAAGCAGTAACCCTGCGCGCCGATAGGTGGCATTGGTCAACTCCGCGGATGTCGTTGGCGTCGTGATGACGTTGCGGTCATATATAGGTACCACTCCAGCGTGCTGACGTCAGTTCTTTCTTTCCGTGCCAGCCTACACGCAAATCCGGAGAAGAGCTACCCCAGTCATTTTTTGACTGACTGCGATATTTTGTAAAATTTGTTTTTTGACCAGTTTTGATGTGTCGAGGGATGTCCCGTAAGACCAGATTCAAGCCCTACCACTCCTGTCACCGCATGATGTCGATGACAGATTCGCACCTCATGTGCCTCTGGTGTTTGGAGCTTGACCACGACCCGAAGTCGTGCTCAAAGTGTCGGGCCATGATCCCGAAAGCTTTGAGGGAGCAGTCCCTAAAGCTCATGGCGGCCCGACACTCCACTCTGCGTCATTCCCAGTCCCGATCAAGAGGAAAGTCAGGAGACCGGTCTCGGAGTCACCACCATTCTTCTTCGTCCAAGTGATCTGGACATTCAGGGGAGAAGATGACGAAACATTCTTCGACCTTGTCCTGTCGCTCACACGACACAACATTGGAAGAGTGTCAACGCTCTAGGCCTCTGTCCTCGGAGCCTCAGTCTCGGTCCGCTCCGTGCCTCCTCGAATTTCTGCCCAACTAAAGGAGTTCTGTGAGGCCATGCGCCTCATGTTTGGGCAGCCTGACCCATCCTCTGTGCCTTCAGGCCCTGGAAAGTCGGTGAGGGCCCCCTTGGGTTCAAAGTCAGCGACTTCGGTCCCGACTCCAGAGGGCACCTTAGGATCCGCTTCCTGATCCAATCCAACGGCGGTCTGCCAACGTGATCTTCCCTGGCGTCTGGTGAGATGACGCCACTCCCAGCGCTGATTGGGTCCACAATTAACATCAATCCTATACTCATCCCCGACAACCCGGAACGACGTCGCTCGACGCCAATACCGTTTTCCATCGGCTCTGCTGTGCCCAGGGTTGATCCTGAACTCTATTACTTGGGTATGGATATGGGGAAAGTGTAGAGGGGTCACTGGACCCTATAGAAGACCAGCTTGAACCCGAACTGGACTGGTTGCAGGATTTGGGTGATGCCAGTGGGTTGGACACCTCCCATGACACTGGCATGTTTTCTCCCCGTACCGTGGCTACGGAGGTGGGAGCGTCATACTCAGTGGTGGTGAGAAGGGCAGCTGAGGTTCTGAACCTTAAGCTTCCTTTTGTGGAGGTCAGGCGAAACCTCCTGACTGAAGTGCTTCAGCCTGGGGCCTCCATCTAGGAACCCCTTCTTCCCTTTAACAAAGCACTTACAGACGTCCTACTGGGGACCTGGTCCAAACCCAGCACAGGGGCTCCTGTGAATAGGATGATTGCCCACCGCCATCGGCTGGTGCCGAATGACCCAAATTTCCTCACCCAAAACCCTACGCCTATGAGCCTTGTCATCCAGGCTTCTTCATCCTCTGGCGCATTCCCTACCACTCCCCTGGACAGGGAATTAAAAAGACTGGACACCTTAGGGAAGATGTTTTCTTCTGCCCGTCCAGCGCTGCGGTCCATGAACACAGCATGCCTTTTGGGCTGCTATTTCCATACTCTCTGGGATACAGTTGCGCAAGTGCTACCCAAGTTCCGGAAGAGGCCCGGAATGTTCTCTCTCAAGCCATGACAGATGGGAGAGACGCAGCCAAGTTCATGATCTATTGTAGACTGGATACAACAGACTCACTGGGCAGATCGGTTGCATCGACGGCGGCACTGAGACGCAAAGCCTGGTTGAGGACATCAGGCTTTTCGGGGGATGTCCAGCAATCCTTGATGGACATGCTCTTTGATGGCGCAATTCTCTTCGGAGATAAGGCAGACTCAACGGTCAATCGCTTTAAGGATTCCCAGGCTACAGCTCGGTCCTTAGGCCTCGCAGCCACTCCTCATCCCCCCCTCAGTCCTCCTCTTGTTCCTTTCATGGCTACGGAAGGGGCACACAACCGTGTCCATTTTCACTGAGCCATCGACCCGCGAATGCTGCACAGCCCCCGTGTGGAGGCAGACACGGGATCCACAGACCTCGTGGATCAGGGTGTCAGCAGGCCACCCAGTCCACCCCCACTCCCTCCTCTGCCTCAAAACCTTCCTAGTCTGTTGGGACATCTGGGACCAGTTGGCGGCAGAATTTGCCATCATCTGCCCCACTGGGAATCCATTACCACAGACAGGTGGGTTCTACAGATCGTCTGAAGGGGCTACTCCCTCCCCTTAGAGACTTCTCCAGCCATGCCACCATCATTTGATCACCTGTCGGAGGATCATTTAGCACTTCTCTGTGAGGAAGTCAAGAGTCCCCTGGCCAAGGGAGCCATCAAGAGGGTCCCTGCGCCAGAAGTAGGTTGTTGTTGCTAATCCAACTACTTTCTGGTGCCCAAAAAGTACAAGGGTCTTTGTCCTATCCTAGACCTCTGGTCCCTCAATCTGTTCCTCAAGAAGGAGAACCCTGGCTCAGGTCCTTTCTACCCTGAAGACAGGATGGTTTTGTTGTACTTGCAGGACGCCTACTTCCATATTCCTGTCCTGCCGGCCACAGACATTACCTACAATTCATGGTAGGTCACGAGCACTTTCAGTTCACCGTGTTCCTCTTTGGCCTTACAAGTGCTCCCCTGGTGTTCACGAAGGTGATGGTAGTAGTTGCAGCTCATCTGATCAGGTTAGGGGTCCTAGTCTTCCCCTACCTCGACGACTGGCTGTTGAAGGCGGACACACCCCAGAAAGTCATCTCCCACCTCCAGACGACTGCAAACCTTCTGTATTCGCTTGGGTTCACTATCAATGTGCCTAAGTCACACCTGACTCCCTCTCAGACGCTCCCTTTCATTGGAGCTGTTCGGAACACAGTGGAGTTTCGGGCTTATCCTCCCGAAAAGCAAGTCCAGGATATTCGGACTATGATACCGATGTTTCAGCCTCTATCCTGGATTTCGGTTAGGATGACTCTGAGGCTGCTGGGTCTCATGGCCTTCTGCATCCTGCTGGTCCAACATGCCAGGTGGAATATGCGGGCTCTGCAGTGGGACCTGAAGTTCCAGTGGGTACTGCATCCGGGGAATCTCTCCGACATGGTTCAGATCTCAGAGGGAACTGTGAAAGACCTATAGTGGTGGTTGTTGAATCCAGATTGGGTCAAGGGAAGCTCCTTCTCCCTTCTCCCAACCAGATCTCACAGTAGTGACAGATGCATCACTCGTGGGATGGGACGACCACATGGGAGAGGCAGAGATCAGAGGCCTGTGGTCTCCTGCGAAGTCCGGGCTCCACATTAACCTTTTGGAGCTCAGAGCAATCCGACTTGCATTGAAAGCATTCCTTCCCTCTCTCAAAGGGAAAGTGGTGCAGGTGTTCACCGACAACACCACCGCCATTTGGTATCGCAACAAACAAGGCTGAGTGAGGTCGTGGACCCTTTGTCAAGAGGCTCTTCGCTTCTAGACATGGCCGGAACGCTAGGGCATTTCCCTGGTGGCTCAACATCTGGCGTTCTCTCTGAATGCCAGAGCAGACAAACTCAGCCGTCGATGCATAGTCGATCACGAATGGCGTCTCCATTCGGAGGTGGTGCAAGGGCTCTTTCAGCAGTGGGGAGAGCCTTGGTTAGATCTGTTCGCCTACGCGGAGAACGCGCAATGTCAGCTGTTTAGCATGTTGGTGTTTCCATGGCAGCACTCGCTCGGTGACACTTCATCACAAGTGGAACTCAGGCCTCCTGTACGCCTTCCCGCTAATACCACTTCTGCCCAGAGTTCTGAAGAAGATCAGGCAAGACCGGGTCCAAGTAATCTTGGTAGCTCCGGACTGGGCACGAAGAGTCTGGTATCCCGAGCTCTGAGCATGGCCATCGATCCTGTGATCAGACTGCCCCTTCGGGTGGATCTTCTGTCACAGCAGCAGGGGACGGTTAACCCCCCCCGAACCTGTCCAGTCTCCGTCTCTTTGTGTGGCGATTGAGCGGCGACAGTTGACAGCTTTTGACCTTCCACCCAAAGTCTGCAGTGTCATCTTGGCAGCCAGGCGTCCCTCCACCAAAACGGTATACGCCTGTTGTTGGAAGAAAGTTTTTGGCATGGTGTATCAACAAATCTGTTGATCCCCTCTGTTCACCTCTCTCTGAGGTTCTCCTCTTTATTCTCTCTCTTGCCAAGCAGGGCTCTTCTCTGGGCACCCTCAAGGGATATTTGTCTGCCATCTCTTCCTTCTTAAGGCTACCAGATCAACCTTCTCTTTTCAAATTGTTGGGAGGTTTCTTAAAGGCCTCACTCAAATGTTCCCCCCTGTTCCATTCAGCATGCCCCAGTGGAATTTAAACTTGGCCCTCACATACCTCATGTGTGCCCCTTTCGAGCCGCTTCACAATTGTCCTTTACGGTTCTTAACAATTAAATCAGCTTTCTTGGTTGCCATCATCTCTGGTCGCAGAGTAAGTGGGCTTCAGGCTCTTTCTTCGAAGCCACCATTCCTAGCAGTGCATCGTGACAAAGTGGTGCTTCGTACTAGGGCTTCCTTTCTTCCCAAAGTGGTAATGCCTTTTCACGTAGGCCAATCCATCACCTTGCCTGCTTTTTACACACCCCCCCCCAATCCCTCACATGAGGAGGAGAGACTCCACTGTCTGGATCCAAAAAGAGCGTTGGCATTCTATCTAGATCGTACCAAAGATTTCCAGGTGGACGATCAACTCTTTGTGTGATATGTGGGTCAGAAGAAAGAGAAGGCAGTGCGGAAGAGGATCATCTCATGATGGGTAGTGCTCTGCATCAATATGTGCTACACTTTGGCGAAAAAGCAACCACCTGAGGGTTTGCAAGCTCATTCGACCAGAGCAACTGCTGCTACCAGGCGCTAGCATGTAGAGTTCCAGTCCTGGATATCTGTCAGGCCGCAACGTGGGTGTCCTTACACACATTCACCAAGCACTACTGCCTGGACAGTCAGGTCCGCAGGGATGGCTATTTTGGCCGTTGGGTCCTGCAGGACTTTTTGGTGTGATCTTAGTTCGCAACCCACCACCTGGGGATGGTATTGCTCGAGTATCTATTCAAAGGTAAGAAATCTGCAACTAGAAGTCTCTATCAGATGTTCAAGCTACTTACCTTCGGTAACGATATATATGGTACTGACATATTCTAGTTGCAGATTCCTTACTGACCCGCCCATCCTCCCCGCTCTGCTGACTGATTTCTAGGGACAGGTGGTTCCCTCTAAGAGCCTTAGTTCTGGTAGAGCATTCTCAGTGTTCTTCATGGCTCTGCGCTACTGCCGTGGAAAGTCGTGAAAAGAAACGGACGTCAGCGCGCCGGGGTGGTGCCTATATACGACTGCGATGTCATCACGTCAACCACAACGCCAACGACGCCTACAGAGTCAACCGACGCCACCTAAGGGTGCGCAGGGGTACTGCTCGATTTAAAATAAAAAATAAAAAAATAAAAAAATATCCGGATCCAGTCTGACGCCTGGGGAAATTCAAAGGTAAGGAATCTGCAACTACAATATGTCTCTACCAGATATATTGTTACCGAAGGTAAGTAACTTGTACCTTTGGCCCTATAAACATTAGCTTATCTCAAGGTTTTCCTACTGCAGGCAGTTTGGTCTTAAAGGTGTTCTGACACAGGTAGCTGTTCTTCATCCACTGGTGTACATGCATTAAGCAGGTGGTGATGTTTCTATCCTGTCCTCTGATGGTACCCAGCCAGATGTATAATTGGATGTCACCTGCGTACATTTGGAGTTAGAAGGTTTGATTTTTAAAACATCTGGGCCTGAGTTTGCAGATAAATATTGGAATAGAAAGGTCACAAAGTAAGCCTCAATGGGACCCCACAACATAAGTTGTTTTTTTAACTATAAAAGTAGACTGGCTGATTTAATGTGCTGATCTCTGTTTGACAGATATGATGAATGCCACTAAAAGGCCATGCTGGTGATCCGAGCCTATTCATTTCTGTAGCAATTTGCGATCCTCACTACATTAAGTTTCTGATAGATTCAGATACATTTGGACTTCTGATTCTCTTGTCAAAGAAAGTCAACTTCTCAGATGTCAACTCTTTTTGTCTCATTACCTCTGATTGGTCTGAAATCTAATTTCCTGTTGTGAAGATTGTTATTTATCTCTGATTTCATGCAATTGTATTATTGCCTGCCCTGCCACCATTTGTCTGTGAAGAACAGGTGGTAAATTGTCCAGTAGTTTGATGGGTCCTGTTGACTCAGCAATCGTTTCTCTGACGTCAGGTATTGCAGGCTCAGTACCTCTTCTTATTCCGAAGTCAGATTGCCTGTCATGAAGGAATGTTCTTTGCATTTACACATTTTTTCAAAGGGCCTATCACCTCCACTTCCATGATTTTTCTGATGAAAGGCAGGTTCGAAATTGGCCTGTAGGCTGCTGGATCCTGTGGATCAACAGATGGCTTTTTAAATAGGGGCATTATGATTGCTTTTTTGAATGGTGTTTTCAGGATGACTATGTTCACATTCCTAAATGGTGTTCTCTCCAGCGCATTTTTCATTTCATAGTTAATAGAGCCTAGTTTCAATTGGTAACCCTGCCTTTTGATCTCATCCCAGCACCAATTTTTTTCATATACATGATTTGAGTGTTAACATCAGATATACACCTTGAGAACATGCTCCTTCTCTGTATTTTGAAGATTGAATTCACCCTTAAAGACTTTTGCTCATCTTTGGGAGTTATGCTCTCTCCCTTATAAAGATTTTCCTTCAGCTTTGTAACATCTTCTTTGATTGTCAACAGTGAGTGCAGTTTATCTGCACAATGCTGGCTACTGTACAGAGCAAAACAGACCCTCTTTTTGAGAGGATTTAAAACTTTCCACTGATGATACACCTTTTGCTTTCCTACTTTCTCCTTCATTTGTCACACATGCAGTCATACATCTTCATCTACTGGCGCTCATGATGTTATGTATTTTCTTGCTGCCGGTTGTCGAGCTAAGGATGAGGCCGATCCAGTGGAGTACTTCCTCCAAATGGATTCCAGCATGGAAAAACTGTACAGTTTTATTGGTTTACATTGTCACTAGTTCAGTGTCTTTTAAAAGCCTCTAGACTCCTTACCATCTGAAGGCTGTTGTTTTCCATCATTAGGATTTCAATTTTGTGTTAATATTTTTTAATGGTGTATTCCATTGTGTCATGAATTTCTCTATGTTGGGGTTACTTACACTGTATCAGTGTTTCTTCCTGTAATCATGTTGAGTCATAGGTTGGGGGACGTGCACATCACACCAACCCTGCTCGCCATTGGTTGTCTTTATGCCATGGGTACTCTCAAACATTCCCCCAGGGGCCGCAAAGTTTTATCTGTGGCATGCCCCAAGGCTGCACTGATGCCAGTAGTGCGAGGGTTGGAGTGATGAAAGGGTGGCAAATTGGGACGCAAAGCAGCTGCGTGGTATGGAAAAAAAACCGAGCCTTCACATGACTTCGGTCTGTCACCAATGCTCTGTTCTCATGCCCCAAGAATTCAAGTCAAAGCATTAACTTCTAATGTTAAACATGAGAGAGAAAGAGATACTCATCTGGTGGGTGAATTGCAAAATGTGAAACCAGAAAACCTGGTATCAGTCATGGCTTCCACACGTGACCAAGTTGTGTGATACTAGGCAATTTATTAATTTCACTTTGTCTCCCTTTTCTTCATTACCACATATGAGAGCCCCTTGAAATACACAACTTCAGAATGTGTGCTGTACAAAACCCTCTCTAGTGTTTTATTTAATAAACTATAATGTTGTTCTAATTATATGACAACAAAGACTACGTACGAGGTGCACCGGACAAATGACTTGCCTCTTGGTTCAGCAATGGCATTGCTTTCTGAATGAGGGCGGTCTGAATGTTTCCAAGATCATATTTGAGAACTGTCACTGCTAATGACTCTAAGGCAGTGATATAATCCAATCTACTAAGGGTAAAATATTAATGCATGTTAATAAAATACACTGTTTTGAAGTTTGCAGAGTTTATCATGTGTATGCATGCAGGGGTGTGGAATTTATTAAAATATCTACTTGTCCAGGGGACAGGTTGCTTCTCAAATCTACTTGTCCTGTAAAAAGATCTACTTGTCCCTTTGGTGCCATGTAGTGTGGCGACAAATTATGGCAGCAATTAATAGCCTCTCTGATTATGCCAGGGCTACTACCATAGTAGGGCTTGAATACTTGGAGTTTCAATCCCTACTGTAGCAATTTCCCTATTTTGCCACCTTTCTGCAGATCTGCATACTGGGGCTGGAGGAAGCAGTAAGCAATAGTTTCCGGGCTGGAATGCCTTTGAGTCTGCAAACCTACTAACCTGCATGTTTTAAAGATTTTTACCAGCTTCTCTCTAATATTTTCCCATAATAAGAAAGGTTGGACATTTACTCCTGACAATGGCAGAATTAGAACTTCTTCCAGGGTTGGGAAGAAAGTGGCTGGAGGGAAAATGAACTTGCAAATGCTCAATAGATTTTCACATGAGCAAATATACACATCGTATTTACCCATGCTAAACTACAGTTCACAAATATTTTATAGGGGTACTACATATACCATGGGTGCACTTTTGTGACTTTCTTTAAGAATTTGGGGCCACATGTAGGTAGGTTCAGATTTGTGACCTGCAAATTGCGAGTCGCAAATCCGAATGTAGGATGGTGTCCTTGACACCATCTGTGATTCGCAAGGGCTTCGCAAATGCCCACCTCATAAATAATCATGAGGTGGGTCGCAATTTGCGACCCCCTCGCAAATGGTGGCCTGCTGGAGACCGCAGACCACCATGTCTGTGGCTGCTTTTCAATAAAGCAGTTTTTTGTGTTTGTTTTTGTAATGCAGCCCGTTTTCCTTAAAGGAAAACGAGATACATAACAAAAACGAAAAATGAAACGTTTTCGTTTAATTTTTTCAGAGCAGGCAGTGGTCCACTGCCTGCTCTGAAAAAATGTTTACAGTGACATTCACAATGGGGAAGGGGTCCCATGGGGATCCCTTCCCTTTTGCGAAAGTGTTAGCACCCATTTGAAATGGGTGCAAACTGCGATTGGTTTGCGCCCGCGTTCGCGGTCACAAAACAATCCTACATTGCACTGCGAGTTGCAATTAGGAAGGGAACACCCCTTACTAATTGCGAGTCGCAAACCTGTTTTGTGATTCGGTAACCAGGTTACTGAATCGCAAAACTGGGTTTGTGCATCGCAATGTGCTTTTTGCATGTCGCAAACAGCGAAAGTCGCTGTTTGCGACATGCAAAAAGCTACCTACATGTAGGTCTTGGTCCCTAATTAGGTCTGGTGTTAACAAAGACATTTTGTTTTTATTAAACTTCTATTTCTCTCTCTTTCGGCTGGCTTTACTGTGAGTGATCGCATTCTGCTCTTCCACAAGGAGCATATTGCCACACAAAGTAGTTTTGTTCAGTGTCAGGAACTACAGTGGCAATCAGTGACGTAACGAAACTGGAGGGTGCCCCTTTGCAAAGAACATGGAGGAGCCCCCTCTCCAGACTCACTCAGGGCAGGTGCTGTGCTGGAGGGGCCCCCTGGAGGGCGGCTGCGAGGCCTTTGTTATGCCGCTGGTGGCAACGTGTGCTTTAAAAGTTCAAAAACTTTTTGGGGGGGTTTTGCCAATGTTTGTTACAATGTTGAGGGCCTGGTAGCTCCCACAACAATAAAGTGTTACAAAAGCCATGTCAAAACAAGACATGCATTGATGAAACTAAAAGACTTATAAAAATATGTCAGATCAGTTGGCTTTGTCAGTGTTTGTTTATTTTCATGCTTCCCATAATCGTGTTGAAAATGGTTACACTGATTTTCCATTAGAAATATTTTTGGGAAATACTAGCATGCACCAACACATTTTACTAAATGACACTTCATTTGCATATAATCAGAGAGCATTCTGGGAGCATTATACCTAGCCTCTTAGCCTAAACTTTTCAAACGTGTGTACACGTTTTTTTTTTTTTGTACTGGAACCAATGTTAGTAGTGAAGTGTGACCTTAAAACATTTATTTACAGCACTCACCCTAATAATGAAGGCTTTCAAATAATGAACCATAAATACAAGTTCGAACAGCATTATCTTTTGGAAACACATTACCTCAACTGCAGAGAATTCCACTCTCTGTAAACAGGCAGCCAAAGGGTTTGTGTTGCAGGGGGTTGGGCCTACTTGTCCCAAGGACAAAGTAAACATAAAAACTTGTTGCCCTTGACCCCAAACAAGATGTCCCGGGCGTCGGGCGATAGGAATTCCACATCCCTGGCATGGTAAGTGCAAGATGTCTTTAAAACTAAAGGTGTTCCTAAAGAGTTGTTGTCTAGGACACCTTTTTTACTATACTGTTACTTTAGTGTGTACATAAAGTATACCGGTTTGTGTCACAGCTTTCTGCTTGTTCCTATTCTGTCAAGTGAACAGCAATCCAGTGCTGCTGTTCACAAGGGGGCCGCAATTAAACATCAGGAGGGCTACACTTTGAATATCCCTGCTATATGCTTATTAAGGCAATACAGTGGAACAATACTTCCTTTTTAATAAATGATGCTTATTTAAATTCACTTATTTTAGTTGTGGATGCTTAGTTTTCACCCTCTTCATTGGAAAATAGAGGAGTTGTTAAACTGGTTGCAACCCAAGAGGACCTTGAGATTTTGGTGGACTTTCTGGAGTTTGAAAGAAGGGCCATATTCTGTCCAAGCAAACAGTTACCACTATCATCATCCTTTGCATGCAGCAGCACATACATAGACTGTTATGTGAGGCAGATCACTATGTATTCTGTCAGCTGCATCTCGTGGTATTTTTTGCATTCTGATTTAAGGAATGAGACTTCATGCTTATGTTCATTAGTTTTTACTGTGATTGATTTTCCACTCTGTATTTTAATCAGATCCTACTTCTTTTTGGCATGCTGTTATAATGATCTTTCTCAGTTGGAAAAATTACATAGAAGGATTATCCAATAAAGTTACTTGCCTTCCCTGCGGGTCACTTGATGGTGACTGTGTCTTGGTAAACATCCTTCTTTACACAGATGCCTTTACCATGCAAGGTAAGTAATTAGGCTCACATTTTAAACATACATAACCATAGAAATTGACCTGCTATAGTTAGACATATTTCAAGTAACAATAACTTGTGCCCTAAGTTAACTATAACTTGTGCGCCTACCATGCACAGTTTTTTATGAATAATTTTACAACAAATGTTAGTGATATTATCAATGATGTTATAAAAGATGTCATGAGTGCCATAATATCTGGGTAATTAGCAGTGCATGGTGAGGGCGAAAGTTATAGTTACCTTAGGGCGTGAGTTATATTGCTTGAAATAACGCTAACAGGTGAATTTATGTGGTTTCCTATGTTTAAAATGTGAGTGTTACAATAACTTCCCTGTAACTTTTGATTTTTTTAAAGTGAATTCTTAAGGTTTTTTTAATGCTATTTCCCAACTATAACGTTCCTGTAACCTTTGTTTTTTTCCATTAATTTCTATATATTTTTTTTTTTTTTAAATACGTATAGTAATTTTCATCATTATACATTAATCCAACCATCGCTGCGCAGTGCCTTCGCCCGTGCACAACAGGGGTTTGACTTCAGGGCATGGCCTGTAGCCAGGCCCTGCAGCCAACCCCGATAACCACTCAACAATGCGCCACACACAACCTTTGGCTGTGCACTGTGGGGATTAGCTACATATCCAATACCCTATAACCATGAGAGAGAGAGAGAGAGAGAGAGAGAGAGAGAGAGAGAGAAAAAATTAAGACAGAGAGATAGTTTTTTGATGAATGATATACTTAAAATGAGATATTTCTGGACAAATTGAAAAGAAAAATGTTTTTGACAATTAAAAAGAGTGAGATCACTTTTTAGTATGTAACTTAAATATTTATAGTTTAAAAGAAACTAAAGCAAGAAATGACCACAGACTCACCTAGACTGGAACCCTTAACTTTCAGTGGGCATATCTGAGACCTTAACCACTAGGCCAGAGGTGACTCCTTACTGTGCAGTGTCCAGACTTAGCTATGACATTCAACCCACAGATTTTGAGGGGAAAAAAGACTTCAACTTATCATCTTAGGAATGTTTAACAGTCAAAACTTTAGAAAATAAACAGACACACTGTCATGAGATACTAGGATTTGAACATTCAACCTACTGACAGTCCAAGAGCTTTAGCTTTATGCAAAAAATTATCCTGTTCTGCTGTCCATCAAAACGTACATCTTGCTAGTTTGACGTCATTGCATGAAGTGACCATTGCGATAACAATCTCTCTCTCTTCCATCCATTATGGAATGAAACAGAGAGAGTGACAGGAACGCGGGGGAGCCTCAAAGCCCCCTCGGTCCTAGCCGGCTCCCCACATCCTGCGGAAGCTGGCATTGCTCCCACAATCAGTGATTTGTTATAAATAGCAGCTCCCTGCTTACGGGAAAAATGCTTTCATCTGTTTTCCTGCACCCACAAATATTGACACTTTTTAAAAAATAAAATTTCGTCAAGATTCGTTAAACGGCGACAGAGATATTGGCAATTAAAAAAATTGTTTTTTTATGGAAACATGGTCCTAGTTATAACTACCTTCTGGCGACTGCCAGTATGTAATATATATCTATAAATTCACTGAAAAAACAAAGGTTACAGGGGCATTATAGTTACGTTCACCTTTTACCCACACTAAACCATAGAAATTAATCAGTTATAGTTACATTTATTTGAGAGCAAACAACAACTCTGCCTGCGGGGAGCCGAGTTTTCATCTGTTTGCCTGCCCACTGTCAAGCGGGCAGAGAAACAGATGAAAGAATTGCTTCAGCCTGCAGAGAGCTGCATTTTCCACTGCACCATGGGCTTGGCTGCATGTAGGCATGTGGAGGGTTGGCTGCAGGCCAGGCCCTTTGGCCAGCCCCCCACTGCACACAGCCAAAGGCCATGCACAGCGGTGTTTGAATTAACGTATGGTAATTAAATATTACTCTGTTTAAAAAAAACTGTAGAAATTCAGTGAAAAAAACAAAGGTTACCGGGACGTTATACTTAGGAAATAAAAATTGAAAAAACCTTAGAAATTCACAAAAAAAACAAAGGTTACATAGGTAGATTGAGAATGTACATGCACAAAACCATAGAAATTCAGCTGTTATAGTTATTTCAAGTAACTATAACTCCTGCCCTAACATAACTATAATGCGCACCCTTGCAATGCACTGCCAAATACCGCATCACATCAGTAATTGTGTCTTCTCTGACATCATTGATATTATCATTGCAACATTTGAAGTAAAATTATTGATCTGAAAACTGCATGGCGGGGGACGCAAGTTATAGTTACCTTAGGGCACGAGTTATAGTTACTTGAAATACCTCTTACTATAACAGCTGAATTTTTATGGTTTTGTGCATGTAAATTCTGAACCTAACTATAAAGACCCTGTAACCTGTGTTTTTTAAGTGTGTGTGTGTTTGCAGAGAAAGAGACAGAGATTTTAGTGGCCTTAAATATACTTGCCATGCATGGTATGTGTGTGGTAAAGGCATGTGTTGTATTGTCATACATCCCTCTGTCTTCTCTTAGATCCATCATTAACCTCTCTCCCCCTCCATCTGCTAACGATGATAGGTTTTCTTTAATTGTTCATATTTGCTATATTCTTTTTGTGTATTTGTTCCAGCTTTTAATCTTTCTGAAATTGATAAACAGGGTAGCATGCATTGAAATAATAATAATGTACTGCACTACAAAATAGTAAGCATACGTTGGCAGGCTCTGTGTGGAAAACAAGTTATTTTATTTAGTATTATTAATATTATTAGTAGTAAGATTATAGCATGACTGGTGTATCTATCTCTCTCTGCTGTTCTTTGGCCACTTTTCAAAATGTGAAAGTCTAAATACTTCCTGAAATTCACCCCTCTTTATCCAATAAAAAAACCTATTTATTTTCTCTAAATATCATTTGCTGTAAAACATCCCAGTCTTTTCTGACCTCTTTCATGCATAATTTCTGTGGGAAGAAGGGGAAAATGAGTTTAGAACTCGAGGTTAGGCAGTCATCAGATAGGACTCTCCAATGGTCACATAGACCTTTGATTGTCAACGTCAAGTGTAAGGAGGGAACTAACATCCCTTTTAATTTTAATTATAGTGAAACCAATGTGGCTCCGTGAAAATGACAGACAGAACGATGTCCAAACCGTAAGGGGGTTTTCCTTGCACAATTAGTCACAATTACAAGTGAAGCCAATTAGCAAAATTGTAGCAAATATATTGTAAGCATACTTAATTGCATGATCATGCCATCTAAATTTGTATATTAGGAGAAAGGCGATGTGAAATATAATCACATATAGAAGACAAAATATCAACCAAGCGGGTTCCATAAAGGTGATTCCCTATTCTACGTAAAGCATTAAAAGTGGCAAGGGGATGTCTATGAGGAATGTATCAGCATCTGTTGAGCCCAATGTAAGGTTCAAGGGAGAAGTGCAAGTGCTCAAGCTTTAAGCTCAACCCTCTGGGCAGAAGAAATCAGCAGAGCTGAGAAGATGTCTTCTCTTAGAACTGTCAGAACAGGATGTGGTGCTAACTAGTTTATGAACACATGTAATTAATATGTGACAGAAGGCTCTGGAAGGCTTGTCGTATCAATCACTACCAAACAGAAATCATTGTTCTCCGGAGACAGGTAAACTCCGCAGTTTTCCAACTCTCAAAACTGAGGTACACATCTGCATGCCTGTGAAATCTGCAACAATTTGGTCTGTCTGGCACAAGAGGATCTGCCGCATACCAAAGCTTGTTCGTGTCCATGGTGAGAATCCAATTATGTATGAGCTATCTATCAGTCCCAAAAATAACAATAACCCTATGCTAACTCGAACACTACAAGACATCTGCAGAGGGGAAAGAACAAGAAACTTGCAAAACATTTATAAATGTGAAATACGTGAGCTAGGGCGTGGTTACAAGTTAGGCCATCCTTTATTCCAAAAATGGCTTCCAAGCAAGTACAGTTAGCATGATTAAATAGATTAATTACATTGAAGGGATGTATATATAGTTCTTTATAATGAATACATTGATTATAATTCTTCTAGTTATATTGTGGCTATAATTTAGGTGACTATCACCACTTATTATTGTTGGTTAATGTAGTATATTCAAATACTGTTAAACACACGTTGAGTGTATAAATTGTACATAAATGGTGGAGCGCTAAATTACGCTGCTCCAATGGTACCAGACTTGGTGGAACCGATGACAGGGAGTGGAGTGGAAACAGAAGCCTGTAGGCAGTTAAATTGCTCCTTCTGAGAAAAAAAATACATATTAACTGTTATAAAAAAGAATCTCAATTTGAGCTACGTATATCATAGAAAAACAACTTCTTGTAGGAGCTTATTTTACAGTGTTTTTTCATTTAAGTAATTTGGAAGACTATTTTGGAAATAGAGATCCGTTGAATAATAGATATGAAATGATAATTCATGGAAATAAGACTTCTTTTTCTACTTCTGTCTTTTTTTCTGTCATCTGTGCTAAATTATATGATTGTCTTGTTTTGTTTCTTATTTAGGACGCCAGCTGGTTGTGAAAGCTGTGAATCGCGTGTGGAAGGAATTCGTTCACCTGAGGAAACAAATTCTGGAGGAGCTCTTCAAAGTGCCACTCTTCACCAATGACCGTGGACAGATTGATATCTCGCAAATAAAACCACTTATTGAGGAAGCAACTGCAAAATTTTGGCAAAGTTACTTAGGTGAAGTCTAATCTTTTGTTTCCGAAGAACTCATTTCCTGCATTATGTGCATCTTTTTGACTTTTACTTAGTAATAAATCCACAATCTAAATTTATAAATTAGAAATCTTCTCATGTCGGATATCTTCTCTGTGTCGATTAAATTATTGGCAGTTACAATGTTGACAGAGGTTTCCAAGAGTACCCTTGGAATTCCTATGTTAATTTGATTCACATATGAGAATAAATGCATCTGTATATTTGGTAATCCAAAGTCTCCCAGCAAATACAACTATATTTTATCTCCATGGAGAATGTTTCCCTGTGGGAAAACAAAACTCCCTCTCCAAAAAGACCTGCTAATCTTTGGGGTGAGCCTGATTCTGTCCAACACTGCAAACTGATGTACCCAGGCCCTTGACATTATAAAATCTCCCAGTGATTTTGAAGTTGTGAATGGGCCAAGAAAAAATTAATGAATACCTGCAACCCAACAGTTACACCAATTTGCGCACATTTTCCAGAGCAGCGCCGCCCCGGAACTCCCACATCATGACCATGGGAGTGCAGATTTATAGGTTTAAGAACAATGTTCATAAGTTTGCATTTGAGACTTGATTAAGGGTTGATACAATGGCCCATTAGAGAATTGCCACTAGTTTTGCCTCTAAGGGGGGTGTAAGTTGGGAGATGCATATAGTAATAAATCTTAGGTCATAAGGGAAGCCCAAGTTGGGGAGACAAATTGATAACCAGCTTCAGAAAAGGTTTCACGCTGTCATAGACAATCAGTGTGCTTCTATAGTGTCAGACCTGATTCTCAGCAGAATCTTGTGAATATTGTGGAGATGACAGGAACACAAGTAAACCTTCTACATGACATTTGTAGCTCTGATAATGCTAAAATATACATATTATGTACTGACTTGACTTAGTCTGTGACAGAGATGCTTGACCCATAAGTTCATCTTTAAAGTATAGCTCACCATTCACTGTCCACATAGATTGATATAAACTGTCGGAGTGGCTATAATGCACACATACTGTATCATTCCTCCTTCCAGTTAATGCTATATGATTTTGCCTAATGTGTATATATTGTTTCTGAAGCTCAAGAAAAGAAAAGCATTAGTAAAGGTGAAACGTTCGTGCCCAGCTCACAGTCCAAGCTTTCACGAGTAAGCAGCGGGTTTGGTCTTTCCAAGTTAACTGGAGCAAGAAGAAACCGGAAGGAAAGCGGACTTAACAAACACAACCTGTCCATGCAGGTAGACAAAACAACTTAATTGTCACTATTGCATCATGTACTAGAGTGTTCACTCAAACGTTGAGCGTGTTATGTTGGCTTGCATGGCAGTAGAATGCCAGATTGTGTGAGTGGACCACACTATGAAGATGTGCATTGACTTGAACTCAAAACTGGGTGCTTCTTTGTTGTGCTCTTGATGCTAAATAAGAAGTGTGAAAAGTTACTTTATAGAAACAGGAGATTAAGAATGAACAACATATACTTCCATTTTATGTCATAGGGTGCAGCCTCATTGTAACGTGCTTGGGCCAATTTTAAAGCTCCTTTACAAGTAGATAATTAAGTACCAAATGTAAGAGTTCGTGACTGCCTTGAAAATATAAACGAGACATGAGAAAAGGCACGTGCACCGTGCAGAGCACTTTCATCAGTGTTGAAAATACTTCAATCTCTTTTAGGGTGCATGGCATCAGTGTGGAGTAGTGCAAGTAGATATGTAAAGCTTTGTTTGCTGCTGCTTCCCCTATAGAGGAATTATAGTTATTCTCCTAGCTTAGTGTTGCAAACTTAACCACTTCTCTGGGATTGTTGTTCCCCAATTAATCTTTTTAATCACTTAATCCTATGCTTGAGTGTCTTGTCATTGGCATCCAATGGCAGTGGAACTCAGATTCCCTTATCCACATCCTATTATATCTTTGATCTTTTCTCCATTGCCCCTCTTGTTTCTCTGCATCCCCATTCTTTAATTTCTGACCTACTGCATAGGCTTGAGTTACCACCCTTCAATATAGCTGTTACTTGCAGGATGCTAGCAAGTACCTCATCATCTTTCTGATTCACCACCTGGCACAATCTCTAATCCTGCATAGCCACCAGTTTTCTTTCTTCTTCCCTACCGAGGTGGGATTTAGTTTCAACAATCTAATTTCCCTCTTATGTTGGCCTATAAGGACAGTGCTGTAGATTCAAATAAGGATACATCCTTAGACTGTTTAGTGTCCGTTTAGAGCTGAGCAGGCTGCTCCTGTGTGTTCCACATCACATATCTGATGAGCTCTATGCTCTGCTCCTTCTCAAGTCTCTGTGGGAGGAATTTCGTGATCCATTGCTCCTCCTGGTGTACTCTCCAGGTATTGTTAGCATCAGCAGTAATCAGGCAGGATAGGAAATCCCTCGTGCCTCCTCTTTAATTTAAGGTTACAAGGCCACCAGTGTGTCAGCACTGTTGAAGGGGGACAGGTGAGTCACTAGTGCATAGTATAATAAATATTCACTTTTTAGACAAAGGTCTGTTGTCATCATCAATGCTGCTCATTCTGCCTGACACATTGAAAGAGCTGTGTCAAACATTTTCCACATATTAAAATTCTTATAGTTTTGAAATATCTGAGAACAGAGCCAAAGTGGTTTCCCGAATGTTTACATTGGAACATTTCTGTGGATGACTGGTAATGAATCAATATTTTGCTTAGACTTGATCATTACTCTGAACTTAATTTACTGTGGTACCATTTTTCCCCGCTTTCTCCAGGAAATTTCTCAGTGGATGTTTACCCACATCGCAGTGGTTCGAGACTTAGTGGATATGCAGTACAAAGAGCACTATGAGGTAAACCATGCTTAATTTTTTTTCTATTTCTGGCATTTATTTTTGCTTCCATACACTTGCAGATCACATGGATGATGTGAAAGAATTTTTACAAGCTTTTTATATGATTGGCTTCATAATGAACATCCGGTTTCGCAATGCCATATCTTAAAACAGATACCTAAAAATACATCTCCTGCTCAGCTTATTTAATTTATTTTAGTCATTTTTTGCTGTAGCTATGCTGAGTCCCAGAAGAGTGACAGAATTGAATACAGTAGAGTTTGTTTGAGACAGATATGTTAAACAGTAGCGCTAGCAAACGAGGGTTAAACATAGAAAAGGAAACAATGAGGAAATGAAGGGTGAATGTATAGAAATGGTGATGATAAAAATAGTGTACAATAAAAGATGTATCTGTGTGGGAGTTGGATTGTTGGAAGATGGTACAATATACAGAAACAAACTTAAATTGTAATTTAACAATGGGCTACATACTGTAGGTCAGCAGTAAGCATGGGGGAAAAAAGCTGTTGACAGCCCATATGAACACGATGACCATTTATGTAGGTTGGGACAAATGGCACAGTAGTGTTGGAAAGGGATTTAAGGGTGATGGAATATACACTAGACATGAAAATGTTGGCTGATTAATGAGTCAGCATTAAATATTGGTATGCATAAACAGAGTGGTGCAAGGCTGCATGCAGTCCATACAAAGGGCAGTGAAATGTACGTCATAGTTAATGCAAGTTAAATATGTGGTCTACAAGCCTGGATTCCTTTGCACCCTATAAACGTCTAAAACACCTTGCCAGGAAAGCTTATGTTCGATGGCATGTGTGTCTGTAGATACATATGCTTTGCATAAGTCTGCCACCTAGTGTTGGGTCCACAGTGTTACAAGTTGTTTTTCTTTGAAGAATCTATTTGAGTCACAAGATCGAGTGACTCCTCCTCTTGGTGACACTGCGCATGTGCATCGAATTCTTTGTTAGATTGTTTTCTCTCTGCCATCAGGTTCGGACGTGTGTGCCTTTTGCTCCAGTATTCCTCAGCTCGGTCTATTCCGAACTGTTCTTTTAGCGACTGTATTGTAATTTAATTGCGTTTTCTCTACCTAACGTATAGATCTGAATTTCTGCGCCAGGAGTCGGCTCTTTACCCTTCGGGGTGCCAACACCCTTCTCAGGCCTACTCCTCTACGTAGTGTAGAGATATGGAGGGTTGATGGAACTGACTCCATGATTCCCACACACCGATCAACACCTGGTGTGTAACTTGTCTCTCTTTCCGGTCCATAAAGAAGAAAGCTGCAATGCCTGTGTGTCCTTTCAATCCAAGAAGACAATCCGGGACCAAAGAACACGTTGATTGGAGATTGCGTTGAAGACACCCAACAACATTCCAGGTATTTTCGGGGAAGAACACGCGCAGGAGGAGCTCGAACAGGAGGAGGCCTTCTCCATGGAAGATTCGGAGTCGGATGTCCAATCCGACACTGAGAGCCAGCTTTTTACCTCTGCACAACCTGAGTACATCTGCCCCGGCCTCCTATACAAAGACTTTAAAGAACCCCAAAATCAGGTCGCTGGACCGCCACTGCCTTTGGGCTATGGGCAGATCTGAAAGATACCTTTGGATGTCCTGCCTTCCAGCTCGGCACCAAAAATAGCCAAGACCAAAACGTCTTTGTCATCGACTCTTTGTCATCGACCTCTGGCTCCAAGACGTCCCACACAGTCTCGGGATCAAGCAGACCCCTCGATCTGAGCCTTTCAACATCACACAGAAAGCCCACCACACCGGCTTCAGAGCTGATGGCTTTGGCTCGACAGTTTAGGAAATCAAAACAGCTTTTGTAGCATTTTCAACGTTTCATAAAGGTAACCCAACATCAAAAAATAGTATAATTAGATGGATAGCCAAGTGTATTCAGACTTGTTATGTCAAACCCAAAAGGCAGTTACCTATTAACCCCAAACCACATTCCACCAGAAAGAAGGGTGCTTCTATGGCTTTTTTAGGTAACATCCCAAAAGAGGCTACTTGGCCTACACCACATACATTTACTAAACACTATTTTGTAGATGTTTTAGCACACCAGCCAGCCAGTGTTGGCCAAGCAGTGCTCAGAACACGTTTTCAGTCAACTGCAACTCCTACAGGCCAGCCACCGCTTACTTGAAGGGACTGCTTCACAGTCTATGCAAAGTATGTGTAGGTACAGCCACACAGACCATCGAACGGAAAATGTTACTTACCCAGTAGACATCTGTTTGTGGCATGTAGTGCTGTAGATTCTAAAGCACCCTTCCTCCTCCCCTGACGCCTGTGGCCGTTGTAGTTGCATTCCTATATAAATATTGCATATGTGTAAATACATTTCATGGACATCTCTTTTCCTATTACTCTCTATACACTCCTTACTTCACCTGCCTGCGGGAAAACAATCTAACAAATGACTTAATGCCCATGCGCAGTATCACCGAGAGGAGGAGTCACTCGATCTCGTTTCTTGAAAAGATTCTTCGAAGAAAAGCAACTTGTAACAGTCTGAACCCAACACTAGATGACCGACTTCAGCAAAGCATGTGAATCTACAGCACTACATGCCATGAAGAGATGTATACTAAGTAAACTTTCCCTTTTCTTAGTTTACATCTTTGATGGGGCAGCTACCGCTTTGAGAATCCTATTGGGCAGTCTTGAGGAAACAAGCATCAATCTAGGGGGGCACTGCATGCCCCCTCTAGTGTGTTAACCAAAAATTGTGACCTGCCTAATATACCTTAGGCAGATCGATTTGCAATCCCCTGCTAGTGTAAAATATGCAATGCAACCAGTTAGCATGTATAGTGCATAGAAAAATTACATATTCAGTTGCTAAACTGTCAGTTTGCAAATAGTTCTTAGTATGTCGAGCCCTTAATGAGGAACACCTATATAAGTGGCTCTCAGCGACCATAGGTGAATGGTTCCTAGATGCCCCTTTCCTTATATATTTCCGAAACATGAGTGCATCTATGATGTTCGAGACGTAGGTGAGTAATTATTTTAAGTTCTAGTCTGCATTTATGGGGTTGGTAAGGTGTTTTTCAGATAGTGCATACAGAATGTTTGGCTTGTTAGAGATGTCTTAAACCTCTTTACAAACAAAGTGATCCTCCACAGCAGTAGACAGCAACGGAGATACAGTTTTTGTCCAAAGTTTTTTAATTTATGGCTGACCCTCCCTTTAGTATTGCTCAGGACCACATTCTGGTCTGTTGTTTTGTGCTCACTGTGCAACTCTAGACACAGACCAGCTGTATTAAAATTATCCTTCGTCCTGCTCAGTGAGAACAGTCCATCCCAATCTTCCATGCCAGGACTCTTACAGCCAGAAACACAAGCAATCTCAGACTTGTAGCCTGCTTGAACCTCATCAGTGAGGTGGATCATTTGTTGTGACAACATGGGGGCACTATTTCCATTTGCTAGTGTTTTGTAAGAATCACAACCATAAATGAATGTATTTATCTTTTATACTCTGACTTTCTATACCCTTTTTCATTAGAATATTAGTGGTACATCATATTGAAAAATGACACTATGAAGAAAAATATGTAGCCTGTCTCAAAACTGAGAGCATAGCAAGCCATCTATTTTCACTTAAAATACTGCACAAAATCCTTTATTGTTCTTTCCAGGAGTCTGCAGATCCTGGTATGGATACATCAGTATACAAGGTTTAATTACTTGGCAGCAAACATCTGGTACCTTACTAAGACAATTGTGCCATTATGTTGAGAGTAGGTAATGAACATTGTACTTGTGATAGTGCTTAGGCACATGTTTTGCAATGCTTTTTCCTCGAATGTGACTGGCAACTTGAGAGTTCCTTCATAATTTTAACATCTTTAACTTATTCTGCCAGAACAGCAGGCACACAAGCATTGCTAAACATTGGTAAAATGTGGTGATATTTTATTGTTATACAGCAGTAATAACTTCAGTAAGAGAGAAATAACACCAGCTCTGTGAGCCTGGAACTTGGATTGATGGTGTGTCTTCCCTCTACCTCTGTGACTGAACATGTGATTGTTGCATATCTTGGTGAGTGCTGCAGTACTGTTAACATTGGGCTCAAGCTAGCATGCTTTACAACCTGAACTACTCTTACTCTTGCCTTCGATCCTTTCCTGATTATGCGTATCTCTGTGGTCTCAGAGAACACACAGGATGTTTGATGCAGGTTAGGAGGAGCAGTAGCAGGCACCTTGACTAAAGAAGAGAAATCAATTACTGCACACAAGAAGAAATACCAAAGATGTGCAGAAATGAAGGATCTGTCAACTGCAGCAGCCTCATAAGAAAGGTTTGAAGAAAAAATGATCGAACATGCAAATTGGTCTCAATGGTGAGGATCAAGATCATTAAGCGCCCTCAACAAAAATCAATCTGAAAAATCTATGGAAATAAAGAGTGAATTAGTCAACTTCAAGGCATTTTTAAGAAAAACAGTTTCATTTTGATTAATAAACTCAAGAAGATGAGATGAAAAGTTACAAGGGAGCATGCCAGCCAAGGCAGTTATAAGAATGTTTGGCTAAATCTTGGTTAAAAAAATATAAACCTTGAAAGAACTACAGAAGATGCTGGAAACCAAGTAGGATTACCCGAAAATTGCTAAAGGCATAATTTATTGTACCTTTGGGGCATAGCTTTTTCGGTGACTACCAGCGTTCTAATGAAATGTATATCATTCCTTTTTGAGACATTCTGTAAGAAAAAAAAATAGAGTTTTGTCTGCAACTTACTCACCTTAAGTCTCTTACCAAATGGAGACTTTAGTTGGAAGGAAAAAAGACTGAGGTGCAGTCAGAGGCTCTGATGTTTAGCTATTTCAGGACATAGCACAGACGCAGCTTTTCATGAAAAATGTTTCAAAGAAGTCACTTTCTAGAAGTGAAAAGACACATGCCCATCTTTCTTCTACCTAGATTAAACCTTGCTTCCTTACATGGAAACAATTATGTTTGATGGCATGTGTGGCTGTAGATGCACATGCTCTGCATTGTCCTGCCATCTAGTGTTGGGTCTGGAGTGGGGCAAGTTGTTTTTCTTCAAATACGTGTTTTGAGCCATAGGAATGAGTGACTCCTCCTCTCAGTGATATTGCACATGGGTATTGACTCCTTTGTTGGATTGTTTTCCCACAGGTGGGTGAGAAAGGAGTGGAAGGAATGAGGAAGACTAGACAAAGACACTCAAGCCTCTGAGATGTGAGAGACCTTCTATTTGTAAACAAAAAAGCCAAATTAAGAAAAATAATCTAAATTACCAAATTCTGGACATACTACATGAATATTGAGTACTGAGCCAAATTTTAAGATGTTTATGCGGGCAGTGGGTAGAAGCTGATCCTTGGCCATACCAATGCCCATGTAGGCCAGCAAGACAAACAGTGAGAATATAAAAAAGTTGTGGCTATGACTGATTTGCCTCTGGGTGGCACCTGTATGTGCTGTTAGAGAGGAGCTAAAAATAACCACTAGAACGAAATTCACCAAGTCTATATAACCTCTAGTTTAGATTGATTAAGGCACTTCCATGCAGCATATTTTTCTTCATAAATGAGTATTCTCTGCCATGAACAGTTTCTCTCATGGAGAAATCCCTATAGTGGGGAATCTTAGCACAGGTCTGGATGCCTGATCATTGATAAGTTAAACCGAAAGTACTAGTTCAGGGACTGAAAGATCTAATTATAAGTAATGTATGGCACCATCTATTTGACACAACACTGGGCTATATATTTTTCAGTAACATGCTAATTTATCCATAATAGATTGTGCCTAGCATAGTTGGGTACTGTGGAAATTGTAACAATAGACTACTGTGTATCAGCACCGCATAGTACTGCCATTTCTTTCACTCTGTCGTCCTATCCAAAGCCAGAACTGGGTATGTGAACAAGTTATTGCTTACAGACCCTCATTTTACCTTATGCATTACAAAAAACTGTCAAATTATATTTTCTCAAAAACGATATAGATTTCTGGGAAATGCAATTGAAAGCAGCAAAAATTTTACTTATTAGTGTATAATAATCTGTACAGTAAATAAAGGTACACTGTTCCAAGGCTTCACTGGTTTTAATAGGAGACCTGAACTATCAGGAGAAAGAGCCCTCATGCATCACAATGGATGACAAGCATCATCATCGGGCAGTGCTTCTCACCAAGCCGGCTCTGCAATGCTTGGTGGGCTCCCCGGAGGGGGCTCTTATGCCGTGTTGCTCAACTAGAGTAAGCGAGGTAGTTTACTCTAGGAATAGAATATTGGAGAGAGCAAGTGATAGTTAAAATTGGTTATTCATCATACCTAAACATCAAAAACTTTAATCAGTACAGGGTCGATGAAGACCAAGGTTAAAACAAAAAAATGAGGGTCAAAAAGGAGTACAATGCTCGAATGACTCTCCAAAGCAAACAAGATATATGAGTATAGAGCAGAGCTGTAATTTACATAGCTCCTCTACATATCAAGGCCAACATGTTTCGCGTCCTTACGGTCCCTGTGGATCCATAGACGCTTCATCAGGACCAAAAACAAATAATCTTCTCCAAAAAACAATATGATAAGCAAAAATATCTGTATCTAAGACTCCTGAGCTCAAAGGTGAAACAGTCACTTACATAGTAATCGCATAGTCAGGTAACCCTAAAAAACAGAAAACATGAACAACGCAGTACGTCATGAAAAATAACAATAATTAGTATATTAAAATTGTGAGTGGTCACACATCACACGTGAAAAGTGCAAAAAGTGCGATACCAAAGAAGCAGTCAGAAAGGCTTACCATCCCTTATTGTAGGAATAGGCTCCTTGGGACACAAGTATTATGGACTTAAATTATTCTCTGTTTAAAATGACAAAACAAAGTGAAATATATCCACTCAGGTAGTTGTAATTCCTCGCTGTGTGGATTGTCATGACACCCACGTGCTAGGTTAGATTCTTTTTTTTTCAGTATCTTCCAAATATAAGGACTTTTGTTTGATTTACCTGGAGGTGATTGGCCAAGTTGTATCCATTCAGAGCATTCAAAGCGTGTTGGATACTTGTTTTTGTGTAATCCATGAACACAATGTTGTCCGCATTTTGAATAATGTGCAGCTTAGTTCTTTATAACTTGGCAGGGACCAGGCAACCTGAATTAATGGATTTCCCTAAATCAGGGGTCCTGCTTCAAGCCTCGATTGGTGTTAGTTTTACGACTGACTGTACTAGGTCTAGTTTTCACACTCACCCATGTCCTGGTGAATATTGAGGATATTGCTCTTAGCAGTGTTGGGGGATGCCCCAAGAATTAAGCTTCCTCCATAGGGTTGACCAGTCAACCCTGTCGAATACTGCACTATAATCAATAAAAGAGTGGTAACTTGTTACTTTGTGCAGCCTCATGTCTCAGGAAGGATAGTGATATAAGGTCCACTGTGGAAGCTGTAGTCTGGAAGCCTGATTGGAAAAATGACAAAAGTTTGGATGCCTGGTCATTGCCTCTTCAATTAATGATTCTAGGGTGGAATATTATGTGAAATTTGTTCCCACAGACTGGCTGCTGTACTGGTCAGAGGACTGCAGCACATATAGCCCCAATATGTGCCTTACCGAAGCCGCTTCTGGAGCTTCATTTTCCCTAGTAACATTGCTTTTTTTTTTTAGTTTGTTGGCATGATCCCAGAGCACCTTTAGTTTGGATCTTTGAGCAGCTGAAAAATAATGGTTCATTGCTTTGATTCCCTACCCTTTTGTGTTCCCAGATTGTTTATTTATGGATTAATTTCAAATGTTTTACTGCCGCTGCTAGTGGAGGGCTCTTGTTTATGTGCCTGTTGTGCTCTGCAAAGAGCTTTTCTAGTAGGAATGAAGGCTTTACTGTACTCTGTTTTGGTTCTCAATTTTCTGTCATGCCTCGGACAGACTGACTTGCACCTGTTAACTGGCAACAGGGCTCTGTGATCTTTGACATGATTAGCCCACTCCTATGGCACCAATTCGAGGTGATTAGCACTTAGCATGGCCTCCTGTTTGCCTAGCCAGGTAGTGACTAATGCTTTGTGTCCTGCCCTCCCCTTGATTCTTCTAGTAGGTTCACACTTTCTCCCCTGTTGAGAAGCTCACCTGGTTGTTTCTGGCTGTCGCATGAGATGTTGTGCCTAGAGTGCACCTAAGAGGATTATGATCACTTTCTAATCTGTTAGCTATTTCAAACTTTGAAGGACATAGTTGATGGTCAAAATTCCTTTACAAGTTGGAAGGAACGGCCGTTTGACCAGTTTCATCTTGGTCTACTGCTGCGCCAAGATCAGTTTGTAGGCTGACAAAGTCCTGCATACTTGACTCCGCCTTCGGCTGGGTATTGCTGTCAGGTACTGCCCCCATACCTTGCATATTAAAGTCGCCTGCAATTATAATTTCATGTCGAGGGTGGTCCAGGAAAAGTGATTCAAGGCAATCAAGCAGATCCCCTACCAGCATCATCTTGGCTTTTTTTTGGGCTTTAAGATAAAAGCTAACAAGTATCAGTCCATTCGCTTTCTGATTGATTTTCAAGCCGGTAATGGAAACTGCTTGAGTCCCCATGAGGCCGAAACTCAGAGCAGTAGCCTCCAGTTTACATGAATGATAAACGAAGATAGAAAGACCGCTGAACGGATGTCCGAAGAGACTTGAGTGGACTGCCTGTGAAAAGATCTCATGGAAATCTGGCAGCATTGTTGGGGCAAGGACCCGTCTCCTGTAGGCACAAAATATAATTTGTATCCAGATAGGTCATTGCATCCCTGCTTGTTATCACACTTTTAAGGCCATGTTCTGGGCTGGGGTGATAGCCCAAGCTCTTGGTTGAGGGGATCTCGAATTTCCTCCGCTTCCTGTGTAAGTCATTTGAGGTAACACAGTGATCTTCCCTATGGTTTGGAGTGCATGAGACTGTTAGGGAGCATGATCTCTCTTCCTTCTCCCTATACCATCCATGATTTCCTCCTGTAGTTCCCTTCAAAACATGAATGCTTGTCTTGCGGGAGGTTGTAACAGAATGTATGGATATTTAATTGGCAAAGGTTTAAAAAGTTCTGTCCCCTATCCAGCAAATGTGTTTTTTCCACCCATACTGCATCTCTGTGGTCCTCTCGCTTCTCTTCACCATTTGAGTTTAAGATCGGGGGATCAAATCACAACCATCCAAGGTTCTCAGACGTTTAGTCCTTCAGTGAAACTATGTGGCCTAGCAATTTCAACAAGTTTCCTATGTTGAGCATGTCATAGAAAACTTTGGGGCAATAACAGGGTATAAAAACCAGCTCTGGGCCATCACGCAGGTCCTCCTCTCTTGCAGGCTGGATGTTAAGCTTGGATTGTCCTCAGTAGACTGAGAGTTGCCCTCTGCTGGTCAGTGAGGGTTCAAAAAGGTTGCAGTTCAATGAGGTGCCTGTGCTCTTATTCCCATAATGGAAGCTAGCTAAAAGATCTTGGCTAGCGCTGTCCAACTCCGGACCCGTGTTTGCAGCACATGCAAGTTCTTGCTCCTTGAAGGCCACAAAGGTTCTGCTTGGTTGCAGTCCGTGCAGGGAAGGGGGGCCTATACTCGCCATAAGGGTTAAATCCAGATGGAGCATCTATGCACATGCCATATGAGTGTGCAGCTTTGTCTGCAACACATCTGGAAGCTCTGAGGAGCAACACCAGAGTGTCCACCTGTGCTCTCTGCATCTCGGGGGCAGTCTGTGGCCCAGCTGATGCGCCACCAGGATGACACACAGTTGATTGCTGAGCTAAGAACTGTAAAGGATTGATAACATGCCTGGGTTTGAGAAGCCAATTTGGTAAGGGTTTATCTGACAGTGGACTTCAGGGAAGGATAAATACACTTACTGAGATCTTAACCATTGAATACATAGCACATACCCCTGCAGTTGAATGACTCCACTGAGCCCCTGACTGCGTGGTGAACCAATGCTTTGTAGTTTTGTCAAATGTTACAAATAGTGCTTATTTTTTAATCAAAGTGCTAAGCCCCAGCATATTTCTCTGGAGCTAAAAGAACAGACAGTGGATGGAATACTGAACAAATGAAACATTCACCCCAGTCACAGATCTGAGTTTAAGCCATTGTTTTTTTGCTCACCATGCGACCTCAGTTTAGACCCAGCCATATACAAATCAGTCTTGACCTTGCTTCACATGGGAACAGCCTAGCCTGAACTGCCAGGGCAGGTCCTTCCTGGACCGGAAAGAAGCATCCTGGGACTGGTTTTGGGGTATTACCCCTCATCAGCCAGGCTAGCTTAAATCCAGAGGCACAGTGAGTACAGGACCCAAGTCTGGGCATAGCATTCCCACTTAAGGCAACAAAAGCAATAACAACAGATGATGGCCATATTGCTGAACAAATCAAACATTCATCCCGATCACAGATCTGGGCTTAATCCATTGTTTGTTTGCTCACCACACCCCACCAGTTTAGAATGTTTCTCTATGTGGTAAATAAAGTGAGCTAGACATTAGAGTACAAAAGATTGCTCACTTCTGTACTCTGAGCACCCTGAGCTACTTTCACTCAGGAGGCTCGGAGGATAAGTGACCTAGTGGCTAAGCTGCTAGCTATGGGTCTGGAGACCTGGATTTGACTCCCTGCCTTTGCACTGATTACTGTGATTCTAGGAAAACCCTTACAATTGTTGTGCCTAAAAATGACAGTATGTGAAATGTAACCGTGTAACTCAAACTTGTAAAATACTAATAGATGTACAAGTGCCTGTACATTCCCAACACCCCCCTAATTTACAACTCTTGTTGCTTCTCACCTATGCTTGCACCATAGAATCAATCACACATTCGCATACATGCATTCCTCAAGACTCAGTTCTGAATCACAAATATTAGACTGCTTTATTTTTTGTCCTGTGGACTAGATGGTAAGGTTTTAATGCATGAATGAAAGCTGTTATGTTTCATAGTCATTTGGTTTCTTGTAAAGGGTAGTTGCTTTGTGCTTGTCATATTTTTCACAATCACTTGTAAGCAGGTGGTGGATTTTAGTGATTGGATCCTTAAAGTTGGGTTTATGAATGTGTGAAAGTCTTTATGAAACTGTTTTACCTTGTTTATCCTAACCCTCTTAGTTGTGTGATAATGTAGTGTGTATGTGCCACCACTATTTAGTGTATTACCGCATTCCCATAGTCTGTTAAACATATCTGTAAATCTTTATACTTACAGCGCCAGCACAATGTCACAAAGTATGTAACTGATGAGTGGTGCCAGACAGAGCATGAGCTTCTGCGGGAGAGAAGCCTTTGGGGTCCTCCAATTGGTTCCCACCTGGACAAATGGATGTTGGAGATGACGGAAGGGCCCTGCAGGATGAGGAAGAAAACTGTGCGGAATGACATGTTCTATGTTCACTATCCTTACTACCCCGGCTGTGAACCTGGAGACACTGTAAGTTCTGAAGGCTCTGAGCAAGCTTTGGAAATCTTTAAACTCTTTTACTCAGTAAAACTTAATAATACAGAGTGATTAGAGTGATTACTAGTGTGATTAAGTGAACTTGTAGGTGCATCTAGAGTGTCTGCAGGAATAAAACACTGACTGGGTTCATTCTGCAGAAAAGACTTGGTCTGCTAAAATGTTACCTTTTTATTTTTTCTTAAACCCTTATTAGATCATATTATTACTTGTGTGGATTACTATTTGTACGAAAGTCACTCTTTTTGGCATGGTTACCCCCACTTTTTGCCTTTTGTCAATTTGATTAGACTGTTTTCACTGAGATCCTACTAATCAGGACCCCAGTGATTGTGTTCTCTCCTTTAAATTTGGTTACCGTGGTACCCTTTACACCCCACAATTGGCATACTGGTGTACCCCTGTAGGTCTCTAGTACATGGTACTTAGGTACTCAGGGCATTGGTACACCAGCCCCTCCTCCCCCATGAGCTGCAGCATGTATTATGCCACCCATGGGAGCCCATGCAAACTGTGTCTGCAGGCCTGCCACTTGCAGCTAGAGTGAAAAGGTGCATGCACCCTTTCACTGCTGGTCACTACTCAGGTCACTGTAAGTCACCCCTATGGCAGGCCCTTCCAGCCCTAAGGGCAGAGTGCAGGTCCCTATGTGTGTGGGCACCCCTGCATGAGCAGAGGTGCGTCTGTGAGCACCAGTTTCAATTCCCTGCACTTCTGAAGTGCTGGGAAGCCATTTTAGCTATGTACTGGCCATGGGTCATCACCTGTGGCCCAGCTACATAATAGTAATTCCAAACCGAGGCATGTATGATATCAAACATGTCAGAATACTACCCCAATACTGATGCCAGTATTGGTAGCATGATTCCATGCACTCTGGGGGTTCCTTAGAGAACCCCAGAGTGCATGGGATAATGGAATCTACTAGTCTTCCAGGGTCTGCGAGCAGCCCACGATGCTGCAGCCCCCTCAGACAGGATTCTGCCCTCCTGCTGCTTGACCAACTCAAGCAGCGGAAGGCAGATCAAAAGATTTCCTGTGGGAGAGAGGTGCAACTTACTCTCCCTTGGAATTAGGTGTTACATGGCTTGGGGAGGGGGTAGCCTTCCCATGCCCCCGCCTTGCTTTGAAGGGCACATTTGGTGCCCTCCTTGCATAATTCGGTTTGCACCAGTCCAGCTCTGGCACAAAACCACACAAAAGAAAGGGGAGTGACCACTCCCCTGTCCATCACTACCCCAGGGGTGGTGCCCAGAGCTCCTCCAGATGGCCACTCGATTCTACCATCTTGAAACCAAGATTGGAAGAGGTCCTTGGGAGAGTCTGAGTGGTCAGGTTAGGCAGGTGACATCAGTGACCCTCTCTGAAGGTGGTCACCTTGCAAAGTGACCAAGCCCCTTTTTGGACTATTTAGGGACTCCCTTGAGGGTGGGTCCCAAGATTCGGCGTGCAAGATGCCTCTGCAACAACCTTTTCTGCTCCTGGTCACCGGAACCGCTGCTGGACTTCACAGGAACCAAACAAGACTGCAAAATGGAGACAACCTTGCCCTGCAACATTGTTTCCACAGCTCCTGTCACCCCTTTGCAACATTTCCATGGCTGTGCATCATCTGGGGTCGGCATGACTTCAGCTGCACCAAAGAATCAAGAAGGAATCTCCTTTGGATTGAAGGAGTAACTCCCCTGCACCCGCAGGCACCTTAGGCAACGACGTCCGGCTGCTGAGATCTTCTGTCCTCTGGTTCTGCAAAGATTCTCTAACACTGGTGGTGGTTTGGAGGGGTCACCTGGGTCCTCTTTGCCTTCTGTCCAACTTGGGAGACTGTTAGCCCTTGCCTCTTCCTCCAGGACAGAATCCCTGTGTAGAGTGACTGTTGCAGCATCCAAGGCTTCTTGACTCCTGCTCCGAGAGATCTTCAGGCTCCGAGTGGCACCGGCCCCCAGCACTCTACCTCTGCAATGACAGTCTCTTTTCTGCTAATCCAGCGACATGGGACTCCTCTTCAGGTGTGCTGCTTGGGCTTCACTGCTACCTACCATGCCTACTGCCAGTGGGTTGCTCATCGGGGCTCCGACTGCTTCTTCTGGCTCTCCTGACATCTGAGGGTCAGCCAAGGGTCGAGTCCTCAGGCCCTTGCTGGTCCTCTCCAGCCCTGCAAATCTTCTTCAGCTCTAAGTTGCATTTGCTTGTGCTTGTTGGTGGTCCTCCTGACTACTGACCCGTCTGCAATCCGGTGACCGTCGAGGGACAGCTCCTAGGTGACTTCAGGGACTTCTCTGCATTTCCTGGACTCCGCTGCTGGCCTTCATCCATCACTGTTGTCCTGGATCTTCACCCACAAAAGGGTGGGCATTGCCTCCTGCCTTGCCTGGATAATCCTGCATGGCCTGGACTCTGTCCCCTTTTCCCACAGGTCCTCTTCATCCGGAATCCACTTGAGTTCCACAGGCCTGGTCCTTGTCTTGCTGTACTCTAGTATTGTAGAAAATTGAACCAAATGCCTTTGCTGAATTAGGAACTTGCCACCTTTTTATATCTGTGATCAGGCAATTCCTCCATTTCTATCTGTGTCTTTTTCTGTCCTGCCACACTACTAAGTGATCAGGCCACACATCATATTATAAATCTTGCCCCTGCTCCTTTTCTTTTGTTCTCTTCTGGTTTTCTTTGCATAAAGTTGTGTTTTGGTGGTCTAGCCTTGAGCCAACTGTCCACACGTACTGAGACATAAAGGCAGACCAGTCAAGCACCTGTACCTATGCCGCTGGTACCATCTGGGCACCATGTCTATCTTCATGACAAATACGATCATCTCTGTATGGCATTCTTCGATCACATACAGGAGGTCTGTCCTGCTTGCACTACCGATTCACACGTCACTACCCAAGACCCTGCACAATCAAATTTAGCTATGTACTTACTGAAGAACCCAACCCTATGTTTGTCAGCACAACCGTGCTGCAGTCCCCAGACTCTGAATGTATTGCTCATAACCACAAGCTCATTCATTAAATGCTGGTTGAACCTAAAAATATAACTGGCCACAGCAGTCACTGTCTGCAGTCATAATTTAAATCACTTCTATGACAGATTTTTCATGGTTAGGACTGTAAGCTGGTTTCCGTGCAGTGGATCTTCACTAATGGCATGCAAATTAGGCTCCAGTGAAAACATACTTCTCTGCTGAAAGTTAGAGCGACTGGATTTTGCAAGGCTCTCAACGTGTGAAAATATAAAGCTAGTAGACTACAGGCTTGCAGTTATATATTTCAAATGATAGGAATAATAAACACGTTTCAGCAAACAGGAATGAGATCCTAGGTTGTAAATTGCCTCTTAAATATATCACTTTTTAAATAAGACTTCCTCTTCTGTAAACCATGTACATACTCATAAGTTATAGTGTTTGGAACAGAGAATGAATGTCAGCAATGTGGGAGCATAGAACAAAGCATACTTTGACATCTTGGATACAGCTGTAGAAAGCCCCTAAATAGTAGCTCCAAGAGACACGTAGTTTGTTACTCAGGGAAGCAATTTTGATGCGATTATGAGGATAAATAAATTCAATCCTATTCCTTCATCAGTGCAAGAAAAGTTTTATTGGGAGTGTGTTCTACCTTAAATTGATACAGTACAACGGCTGCTAATTTTATGGAATCCCTTCAATTCAGTGCATGTTTCCAAAGTGGCCTTCAGTTTTATCAAAATATAGTGCTCATTGTACTGAAAATGCAGCAGTGTCATAAACAAAGTACCTGAATTACTCATGGAAGGTAAGCAGTTCTCTGAGCTAGTAGGGAGTATTAAATATAGGTTACTCTATTCTGCCCACTGCTTAGTTTAAATGTTAGTGTGCTACAAGAGATTATCTTTTAGGCTCCATGCTTGGTGTGATTGCCAAAGTTCAGGCACATGAAAATGTATTATTATTGTTTCTCTCTCTTTTTAACAGTGTGCTTTGCATTCATGTTGAGATTGTAATTAAAGATGTTCAGATGAGCCAGGCAGTTTAGATTAATTGTTATAAACTTCCCCAGATCTTTTAATGATTTTAATTTTGCTGGTGTGACTAAATGAATTCTGTAATATTCTCAAGATATAGTTTAAACAATCTGGACGCTTGGGTTTGCATTTTCATTAAAGGTTAAATGTGCTGCTAAAATTGGAGAAAACTGTTTTTAATCACCGTCATTGTCCAAGGGAAAGTCATTTTCAGTTAAGCCTCACTGCCTTTTCCATTAAATAAATCTGTCTCTTCATAACACTATAATCAACCTTTTCTGTCCTCAGCATTGGCTTATCTTTACTGAATAGAAACATATTTGTGATTTTCCTTTATCTGATAGAGACATCTAGCTGCAGATTCCTTACCTTAGAATTCTCCCCCTAATGTTTCTATGTGGTGTCTCAGGGAACACCACAATGATGACGAGTGCAGCTCCTGCTGACACCTTCGTCCAAAGGCGTTGCGGGAATGGTGTATGAAGATCCTGCCTTTGCGTCTGGCGGAGGCCCGCTTCATCTGTCTCATGCTGGGTCCCGGGGATTGCAAGTCCATTCCAAGAGCAACATTGACGTTGAAGGAGAAAGCTTCGAAATGCGGGCGGTCTAAGTCTCGGCTTCCACCGACATCAAGTAAGTCCTGCGTTCCTGACACCCCCCTCCCAGCCTCCGGCTGAGGAGTTGGCGCATGAGTCCACCCGAGCCTCCCTGCTTTTCCCAGAGCCGGGACGACTCTGGCCCAGATGCTACATTATTATAATTCCCTCCATGTCATCTTTGGGCCCCTACCTCCGTCTGGTGCGTTTTCAAGCCCCAAGGAGGTGAGAGGTATCCTACCTGACTCCACACAGACAGACTCGCCCTCTGCATCAGATAGGCCCTCTGAATTGATACTCAAATCTATACTGACTCCAGTGCACAGCCCTTCAGAGGTCCCACCTGCGATGCCAGAATTCGATCAGTGGAAAGAGGCGGCACCAGTTGATGCCAAGCCGATCACCCTCTCCGATGCTGCAACGACCCCAAACGGCATATGGTGTGGGCCAGTGGTTCCGTCCAGCTCAGATACCTTCCCTCCTCCTTCTACACAGTCCCTTGCTGTTTTTCCTCTGGAGAAGTAGGCTTTTGGAGGTGAAGGAGAAGGGATGGGGTTTAGCAACCCCATGGACAAAACTGTCCAGCCTCCTCTAGAGGGTAGATGGCTAATGGAGCTGGGTGAGGCTAGTGGCCTTGAGTCCTCACTGGCTTCGGATTTCCTTCCCACTCCCCAGCCTTGCAACAGATGCAAGCTCCTTTTTCACCGAGGTGCTAAAGAGGGCAGCTCCAAGCCTAGATTTGTAGTTCCCTCTGTGGAGGTATCCACTGATCCTTTGATAACAGTGCTTCAACAAGGCCTAACAGGAATAGAACCTGTGCTTTCATATAGTGAAGCACTGTATGATCTTTAATCAGGGGCCTGGGCTAAATCCACTACGGAGGCCCCTGTGGAGCAGTCTATAGATACTGACCCACCCCAGGGGACCTAGTTTGTCTCCTCCGGCACCCAACTCCGAGGAGTTTTGTGTTCCAGGCAGCTATGGCTTCCTCTGACCCCCAGTGTCCTCCTCAGCGTCCTTCGGACAGGGAGTCCAGAGAGGCAGCTAGGTTTGCCATAAAGTGTGGTATGAATACAACAGATTCAGTAGGTCGGGCCATGGCTTATTCTTTAGCGCTGCGCTGTCATGTCTAGCTACGCCACTTTAGCTTTTCAGAGGCTGTCTGATCCACTCTGGAAGACATGTCCTTCGATGGCGCCCGCCTGTTCAGCACACATGCTGATTCTGCGTTACAATGCTTTAGACAGTCGGCGTGGAACAGACTCTTAAATTGGGCTATTCCTATACTTACGGATGGACCCATTTCAGAGTGGGGTCGTATACTTCCTGTCGAGTCCAAGTTTAAGCACCTTTTTTTTTTTGCTTCAGTCTGAACCATTCCATTTTCTGGTGGCACCAGGTGCGATGTTCCTGCCTTCTACAGTTAGTACTATTTTTCCTAAGGTTAATCAATGACAGCTTTTTGTTGTTGCTGTCTGGGAGGTATATTTTTTGGTGCCCTAAGTAGGTTTAGTACCTGTTGAAACAGGGTTTTTTCTTTTTCCACGGGCTGCATGTGCTAGTTACCAGAATGGTATGTTTCCTGCTCTGTGTAGATCATGTTCTGTATGCCTTATAGGCGTTACTGTATATCTTTGTGGTACTTTTGGTATCCCTTAAAGGGGACTTAGAATTTTAACTCCCTGGGAGCTTTTGTACATGGCTGGCTCACCGCTTACACAAATGTCTATTTATGGTGAATCTCACTACGTATGCTTATCTTTCTAATGTTGTTGTTCTCGTGGGAGACTTGCTCTCCCATTTGGAGCAGTGGGGCAAGTGGTACCGCCATTCCACATCCTTGCATTCTTGCACTTTTTTAGCGCGCTACTCTTGCTGTTCCTCAGCAGCATGGGCTCTTGCGCTGGTATGTCACTTTTTTCTTGTGCAGCCTGTCTTGTTGTCCTTACACTGCCTCCTCACTGCAAGAAGATGTGAGATACTTATTGCTTAGAGACAAGGTCCTGTGCCTCGGCTGCTACAGGCCCCTCTTAGACAAGAGACCACCCAGATTTCTTACCGACCTTCTCATCCTCCCCGCTCTGCTGACAGATTTCTAAAGCTGAGGGTACTCTCTTTCGGGGCCCTAGTTTAGACACTTGGTGTGGGAAGTCGTTATACTGTAACTGGATGTCTGCGCACCAACGTGTCACCTATGAAAAGTGACTGCAATGTCACTTTTGGTGCGCATGACATCGACAGTGTCATACAGCTTCCTTTCTTGGCATTAAGATTCCTTCATTGGGGGTTTGTCATTAACTGACATAGAGATGTCTCTTTTTTGGCACACTGTTTTCATGTGTTTCTATAAGTGGCTCTGCGTTTTTGGCATGGAAAACAGTCACAGAAGAAACTGACGTCCGCGTAACGCTCTCTTCCCATGTGCACAGGTAGTGCTGGGGACAAAATTTCTGGATCCAGTCTGGTGCCTGGGGGAGAATTCTGAGGTAAGGAATCTGCAACTACATTATCTCTCTACCAGATGAAGTGTCACCAAAGGTAAGTAACTTGTTTGTTTTGCTCCCGAAGCTTCGGCATTGTCTAATTAAAAGTCAAACATTTGCCAATTATAATTCCTTGAGATCTTAGGACAGGCTCTTGGATCTCACTCATGTAAAGGACCTTGAAGACCCCACCACACCCCCCAATGTTTTATTCTATTTAACATAGATGCCTTATATTTTATTCCAACTGAAGCCCTAATTGACAGATTTTGGGCGAGAATGTTAGCACCAGAATATTTGCTGCTTATGTTTAAATATTCCTCACCAGAATGTCAATCAGAGACAGTTTGTTTTGGAGGCAGCATAACAGGAGATTCCTTGGAAGGTACATATGGAGAGGTCCTCCATCCCTGAGCCACACTTCTCACCTGACAGCCGTGGGAAAGTGCCAGAGGGAGGTCACAATAGGTACATTTCCCACAATAAACATTTACCCCTCTAGTTTAACTAATATTTCTTCTGTGAACATTTCATGGAACGTGGCTGGTTTGAAGGATAAGCTGGATAACTCAGCTTGGCTAAAGTTTGTGGGCCAATATTCAATTATCTGCTGTCAGGAATCTTGGCTTTTAGATCCGCCTTATAATAACGGCTTCACCACCTATTTTTCCCCTGCTATCAAATCACCATCGGGACGGGCCAAGGGAGGTTTGGCTATATTTATATCTGAATCTGTAAAAGAAGAAGCTACACGTATCATTGATAAAACACCGTATTACCTGATACGCCTTCTTAAATTGCCTGGCCCATATGATGTTTTATTGAATATCTACTACAATACCATTGCCAACGCGTCCCAATATAGTTAATTTATTCTCTCTCTGGGACTCGTTTTAGGCCAATAAATCTTTTGACCCTGATTGAATACACCTTATGACGAGATAAATAATCAACAAGTCAATAACGTTATCAATCAGACACAGAAACCACCATGACCTTTCAGTCATGAATAACCACACCAGTTTTGTACGATTTTGTGATATTTTATTCCCTATTGATTACAATTCTACTAGTAAGTTTATTAGTCTCAAAACCATTAAACACATCAGCATTGACATAATATGGCAACTCGAATAAGATTTCAATAAGGCAAAGATCACAATATTAGAACATAGCACAACGTCATTTGTCTATTTGCGTCCGCTTCAGTGAACCCCTTAACTAACCTTGAATTAGCATTGGCATGTTGGGCTTCATGCAAAACAATTTGGTAACACTAATTTGGAAAACATCTAACTATGTTCTCTGTCAAAAGAAGCAGTTGGTACCTAGAAAGGAAAGGCAATCAGACAATTTCAATTTCATCATCATATAGTTACCCTCCATAATGAGTCAGCATACAGATTCAGTCTTCGTCCTCAGGACATCAGTTAATTCGCCAACGGCCAGGGAATTCAGCAAGATGGGTAAGGAGGGACACTTCTCTCATAAGTAGGAAAAGTATATAACGGGCAAGGTAAGGCAAGGATGGTTTGAAGAACCAAACAGCAAAGTCTCTATGCAGAGTAACAAAGTGTCTGGGTCATAACAAAAGTTTGCAATGGCATCTCCTCATGGCTCCTCATGTCAAAGGTTTTTATCCCTTTTCTGTTGTACTGTCTCCTAATCGCTGATTGGATAGGGTTGGCACCCCACTATCTTCATCCAATGGGTTTACAGTGTTAGTATCAAATTTTGTCACCCCATAACAGTTCTCACGTAGTTTATTGGTTCTTATGATTGACGTCTCCAGCGGGCAGAATGTCTGGTATGATTTCATACTCTTGTGGTCCTCTTGCATCTTCAGTCAGTAGGTCCATTGTCTGTACCGGTTCAGGCGACCTTGTACCTGTAACTAGTCCACAGTGTTGCATTCAGCAAAAATGTTTCTTCTAGTAAGTCGAATTTCATGAGAACGGATCTACTACGGTTACACTCATCCTCTAGCTTTGGAAAAATACGAGTACATGTCCTTCAGCAAGTCAGCACCCTGCACGTTAGAAAAACACATTTAATATGAAAATCGGGCAGCTAGGCCTCGACTCATGTTAGCTAAAGTCTAATGATTTATTAGCAAATCCTTATGTATAACTCTTAATATTAGTGTAAAATCATACTTTAACATCTCATTTTCATTATTATTAGTCAGTTTCATTAATCCCCATATTTATTGGCGGCCACTCCCCGTGGGAAAATTTCAAGCGCACATTTAGCAAAAGCACATTAATATATTTTCTATGCAGCATTATTATGCATTAGTTCATAAACATTTCATGTTCATTTTTTAGTATAAGTGCTACGCTCCCTCACCATCTTTGACTGGTCAGACACGAGTGTGATTGATAGTCTGGAACTCAAGATCCATGGTACCCTCAACCGAAGTAAGAAGGATAGTATGATTTTCTTGGTGGGTGATTTCAATGCCCATTTATGTGATTCGGAACTATTAGACAGTTGTGGCATTACCGATGAATACGATTGCTCCATTCAGCGTTTTAAACATTTTCCTTATGACAATGTGTTAAATCGATTGATGACCGCTAGTATGCTGACATTTCCAATCCTGAAAGTTAAGGGTATTCCCACGTTCACAAGGGGCAGTGCTCAAACGATAATTGACTTTATAATTTATTCTAAAGATCTTATCCCCTTTGCAGGGAAATTTAGGGTGTTCATAACCCCCTAATCTTAGAGTTTAGGTAAGGTGGGGATAAGGGGTCTGAGGGCGAATCACAGCAGCCAGCTTTGAGTTTCAGTAGGCGCAAAGGTGTGATAACCAAGTGGGGTAAGGTAGATAAACACAGTTTTCATACAGTTCTGATGAAGAACAAGAAGAAAGAGATCATGACTGCCTTAGGTGAACATGCCTCGGCACAAAATATTATTGAGGGCTTTTCTGCTATAACAAGTTATATGGCTGATAAATTACAGCAGTCAAGTATTAATAGAAATAGAAATCCCCGCTGGTTTAATCACTCATGTACATCTGCCCTCAAAGATCTAAAGAAGATCAGTAATCCTGTACCACGCAATCAATCCGATATTAAAAAGGCTAAAAGGATTTATAGGGTTACTCTTGCTGCTAGGAAGAAAGAAATGAGGGAACTTGCTTGGGATGAATTAATTAAGGCCAGTAGTAGAAAAGATACGAAGGCTTGTTGAAAGGTGGTTAACTTCACCCCACTAGCGGAGAAAGATAATTCGATAATAGACACTGTCATCCCCTCACAAGTTTGGTTGGACCATCTGTCTAAAAATGTTTAAACAGAAGCTAATACTCTGCAGAGAGATTTGACTGGCTTTGTCAAAAGGGGGGATGCATTTATAACAGCCCCTCATAATTTATTGGAAGTATCTGAGATATTTCATGCTATTTAAAACTACCCCTCTGACAAAGCTCCTGGTCCAGATAGAATTCCAGCTGACATATATAAAGCTCTGCGCACATTTTGGGCCCCTCTTCTTACTAATGTTTTGAGGGCTGCTATGATGGGCCCCTTGATAGATATCTGGATTGAGATGAAAATTGTGCCCATTTTCAAGAAGGGGAACAGAGCAGACCCGCAGTGTTATCGCCTAATTTCTCTCCTAGATAGTTCTAATAAGATTTTAGGGCATGTGTTATTGAGGAAGTTAGAACATTGGGCTAAGGAGACCAATAACGTCTCAAAGGTCCAGTTTGGGTTTCGACCAGGGCTGGGCACAATCAACAAACTCTCAACCTAACCCTGATAGTACAGAAATACACCAAAGCTCAAATAGGCGCTCTCCATTTAGCATTCATGAACCTATCCTGTGCCTTTGGCACAGTTGATAGACATAAACTGTGGTCTGACAAGTCAGATATGGGAATAGATGAAGACTTGATTTCCTTACTCAGTAGACTTCATGCCTGCACCACCGCTCGGTCTGTTTTAGCCAGGAGGGTGATATTACTGAAGAATTCCCCTCTTTGAAGGGAGTTAGACAGGGGTGTGTGTTGGCCCCTTTTCTTTTTCTGCTCTATATTAATGGCCTAGAAGATTTTTTATGTAGGATGGGGAAGGATCCCCTTATTATTAATTCTCAGCCATTACCTGTATTACTCTACGCGGACGATGGAGTCCTTATTTCAAGGACAGCAAATGTCCTGCAATCCCTATTAGACGCTTTTAGTATTTTTATGGGTAATCTTGGCCTTAAAATTAATAGAACAAAATCATACGTGATGAAGTGTGGCCCAAAGTCATCAAAAAGCAAAATATTTGTTCTGGAGGGTGCAGAAATACTTAAGGCCCCTAATTTTACTTATCTGGGGATTCCAATCGATGTTGATTTTAACTGGAAATCTCTAATAAATGTTCGTATTCTGTAGTTTCAAAGAGCCATTGACGCAGTGTTTAGGTTCTCAAAGAAACTGGCACATAAATCAGTTAAGAAAATGATGATCATTTTTAAAAGCAAATGTCTTTCAATTGCCACATTAGGAGCCGAGGTGTGAGGTTACATGGACTGTTCAAGTATACAGGTAGTGGAAAATAAGTTTTTGAGAAGGCTGTTAGCAGTCCCTCAATCCACCCCAGCTGTTTTTTGCCCAGATGAAGTGGGGCTGAGGCATATAGCCGATTATATAAAAATGCAACCTTTATTGCTCTTGCTAAGAGTATGGCTAAATCCTGAAGCCCACTTGTGCAGATCTGTGATCAGGGACTGTTTGTCACTGGTGTGCTCTATGGATATCCCTTGGATTAGATATGTAAATTCCATGTTTTCGCGTCTTGTGGCAAAGGAATATTTCCAGAATCCTACCTCCTTGCCAGTGGGGGAGGGGGGGGATGGGGGTGGTTATACAGAGAGCTAAGGATCTGTACTCCCAGTTTAATCATAACCAGGATTTAACTGGTAATATGTCTGGGGCTCGGGTGCATCTTTTTTTTTAAAGCCGTTACTTCCCAATTTATATCTTAGTTTGATCACGACAGGTTTTTACTTACTAGATTCCGTCTAAAATCTATACATTTTTTTATTGGCATTTCCTACTCAAGGTACCTGGTTCAAGAATCTGCCTCTATGTGGTTGTGATGGTAGTTTGCATCAAAGTACCTTTCATTTTATCCTCTTTTGTAATCTATACAGAGTCCCATAAGAAGGTTTTTATGCCTGGCCCTTCTCTAGGGTATCAAACGCAGCTACCCTGCCTTTTCCTATTTAGAGGATTTGGGCAGAGAGGAGTCAGTTGCGGCGGTGCTAAATTTCAAAAATGCTGCTATCCGATTTCTTAATTGCTATTAACTGTTTTAATCTGTTTTTATATTTGACACTGTTATTTATTTTTATTTATTACGTTTTTTGATTATGATGCTTGTTATTGACTCCCTCTTTTATTGCTCTTTTCAGCCAAATAAAGTATTTTGATGATGATGACCTGACAACCATCCACATAAATGCATTTTATGCAAAAACACCCCCCTTCGCAGAGAATGTTAGGATAAACTTTTCAAAAGTGGCTTTATTTCATTATGTTTTACATATAAACCCAATAATCATTTTTATAGCTTTGATGTCTTGTGGGACACATCATTACCTTCTATCGCTCTATTGTCTTCACATCCTAATGGCAAATATTTACCTTTGCAATCATAGCACATGTTCAGACACCTGCTCTGCATTCAATTAACTTTGAGGTATTGCAGCATTCTAAACATTCTAAGTCTTCCTGGTATTCCTTGTCCATTAATGTCCTCCATTTATTTGGTTCTGAAATGTTTTCTTGAATGAACGAATATGGAAATGCCTCCAGTTCCTCTTATACATCCTTAGTTGATATCCCCTTATCAGGTAAAGGTTGACAGCAGATGCCTGCCTCTTGAAATAAATATAATATTGTGATTTTATTCAGGCACAAAACTGAATAAACTGGAACATTCAATCGAAACGAAGTGATACTCCTCCAGACTTTGCTCTCATAGTGGTAAGAGCAATTATTTATAGGTCCTCTCCAATCTGCACTTTCTCTCCTTTTCTGATACTAACTCTTTTTTTTAAACTGAAGAAATTATTATAGTTCAGAATGAAAATATCTACCAATGTATAGCAAAAAGACTTACCTCTATAGCAGCTAAGACAAGGTGCATTGTACCCTTTAGCAGAGGTCATAAACATGTAAACATATTTTAGGACTGTACAAAGAAAAGGTTTTTACTCCGCAAGATAATTTCATTTTCCAGTATTCTGGATAATCATTAGTTAATTCTAAGGATATGATTTGTGATTGTTCTCACGTCTGCTATCTATAACTAACATACCACCTGCTGAAATTATTGCCACTCTCATAAATGTGCTAACCAGCTATTATGCCACAGTGGCCACCAGTGAAACCACTATTGTGTGTTGCTTTTTCTGTTTCCTTTTTTGTTGTAGTTGCACAAATGCAGCACAACCATTCACTCATTTACCCTTGTGAGCATCCTTTGCATTCTCCTTCAAAGAAACTTAATTTTGGTGAAAATGTAAACCAACATCAGCCTATTTTTATAAATCCAAGAGGTCCATCTCATTTCTCTCAGAATACAATCTCTTATAATATTTCACCATTAGTACGAAAAATGTACATTTATTATCAAAGTGGCTTTCATTAATTGACACCTGGTGACTTTATATTATAACAAGAGTGCCTCCATAATTAGTTTTTGACTTTTAAGCCAGGGAGGAGCATTAACTCCAAAGAAACATAATTTTGGTGAAAATGTAAATCTGCCCCTGCCTATTTTTATAAATCCAAGAGGTCTGTTTAATTTCGGTTTCATTTCTGTCAGAATACTATCTCTTATAATATTTCACCATTAGTGAGAAGAAATTTACATTTATCATCAAAGTGACTTTCGTTAATTAACACCTGGCGACTTTACATTGTACCAAGAGTGCCTCCATAATTAGTTTTAGAAGTCTAAGCCAGGGAGGAGAGTTAACCTCAAATACTAAATGTGTTTTGCTCTAGAAAAAAGGCTGAGTTGACTGTCCTCTTCTGGACATGTACAATTTCAGCAATTTCCTAGCTCTAGTGTTCAGTACACTCACTCCCATTTAGATTCTAGTGACAGTGCGGCAAGGACATTGCCTTTCTCTAATGGACTTCTAAGGGCATTTTTTGAAATTCATCATACTATCATTTTCCTAGAGCCTGTAGCAAAATAAAATCACTGTCAATACAGTAACCCTTCCCTCTTCTTGGACATGGTGCAGATAATTTTCTCAATAAACCTTCTCTTTTTAATACTTTACTTAAGTACTAGGGGTTCCATGGCCACTTACATGTGACAACTGGTTAAACACAACACTATTCTAAAATAAACTTCAGGGGAACTTAACCCTAACATGGTGCTCTCTGGTTCTGTGAGCTCTGGCTTTTATTGAATGTCCTCATAACATTTCCTCAGAGTGCATCTGTTGTGTTGTAGAGTGGGCAAGAGCAATCATCCCTTTTCTCTGTTATCTAAGGTGCTAGCCTTTTTTTTCATCTAAAACTTTGTAGGAGTAATGTAGACTTGCTGGTGGTGACTCTAAGAGGCACTCTAAAAAGGTTATAATGTGTGTGAAAGTTGCTATTATTCACTTTTTATGAAAGATTTTATTGTGATTGTTTATATTCCATCCATTACAGCAAAGAAAAGAAAACATGACACGTACACCTGATCACCCTCTCAGTCATCTTCGAGCAGCCCAACTTCCAATACAAAACATAAAGTTGTACATTACAGATTATGCATGGCTGTTTCACTGCCCACCCCCATAATGTCCCAGATCACCCCCCGCCCCAAAGAGAATCAGTAGGGGTTTCAAGTTCAGCTAACATTCACTTTTGAGCTTTCAAAAAATTGATAAATACCCTTAGCACAGTCAACGCTTGTTGTCATTTACCAGACACCTGGCTAAATTTGGTGTCCAAGATAATATGTTTAAAACATCAAGACACGTTGTTAGACTTTCATCATTGCCAAAAGATGTCAAAACGAGTTCTGAAGGACAGGGAAGACTTTTGCATTAGAGAAATGTTTGAAAATGCTAGAACTGAAGAAAAAAAGAAAAAGCAGAGGTAAAAGGACAAGAACGTTTGGGCTCCAAAAGCTGCCTCCCATGAAAAAGACACCTATAGAGGTCGATCCAGGGAGAAAAACCATCAGAGGCATCATCATTCCAGACACTCTTACAACTCTGGAGCATATTGGTTGATATTGAAGCCATCGGCACTGGCATATTCACTGTTGAGAGACTTCAGCTGTGGCTTTGTGCACTCCTGTGCCTCAGGTACCGACCAATACAACACTGAGTCCAACGAGGACACTATTGACTATGAGATCGGCTCTGTTGACACTGATAGTGACAACTCCGGCACCATTGCATCATCACTGTTGGGAAAAGTTTATAACAGCTTTGAGGATAGAATACTTGGATTCTTTTCAATAACCAGGGAATTAATCCTTTGTTTGGACTGACATTAACACATAGAGGTATAGCCTTAGTGTTAACATGAAATCAAAAATCTGTGCAAAAGGTTTTCTTTATTGGTTTGAAAAACACATATACTAAGGTTTCTACCAATCCAATTCAATGTATTTATTGTTTCATCCAAACTGGCCATAACAATTAGTTAGTAATCCATTTTACAATTGAAAACATGATATCAGAAAAAATCGTATCAATAAAATGTCCTCAATTTAAAAATGAGACAATACGGTCAACGATCAATAAAATGTACAATCACTTTTTTGGCAATTTAACCAAATTGTGACCCAACATTATAAAAGTCATTGATCTCAAGTTGAGGTAGTGCGGCCCTAGATCATGTGGGGAAAAAGTATAACTGACTATCATTCCAAGGTGTACCAAACCAAAAGTGGCCATCACCAGCCATCGTAAACCCTAGTTTTAGAGTATATTGTGCATAAAGTTGTAATAATTTGCCCACCCTCCAACCAAGAGCCTAATGGCAGCCACCAGAAAACAAGTTGTTAGCCCACCGCGATGTTGGTAATGCAGCAAGAATGTCTGCTTAACAATTATCCATACATACATACATATCTAAAAACAACCTGCTTATGCTGCTATGCCATATACAACATAGGTCTGTTTCTTCTGGTCTTTTAAAAAGATGTTGTAAAAGTGCTTTGATGCTATTCGCATGATGTTGGAACTGTGCTATGGTTGTTGAAGAAATATGACTAGAGTTCAATGCTCAAGCTACAAGAGGGACACAGTCACGCAGTCATATAGACTTTTGCTGGATACCAAACTAGGCTTGGGAGGGTTTAATAAGCATCATAAAAGAAACAGTTTTCCCATCCACGGCATTACAAGCATTATCTATCTACATACAATGTTTTATGCATGTCTGCTCTTTGTTTCCATGCTGCATAAATATGGGATGAAACAACCATCACAATATCTCTGTCATCGTATTTCATACACAAAGCCTCAGCCTCATTGCACTTTCTGACCAGTGGACATAGGATCTGCTTCCGAAGACAGTGTGTGAAGTCACACAGAAAGAGAAAGTGGTATAATGTTTCTCAACCACCCAAAGAGAATGGGCAATTATCTATCCCCTCAACAGAAGTTGAAGACCATCTCTTGGTAAATGTCGCCACCAGCAATATTCCCAGGTGGAATTTTAGATAAAGAGATCTTTTTCCACTGGGTAAAGGTCATCAATGAAAGCAACAGGATCCTGCTCTTGGTTAAATGATAGATAGCATTTTAGCAGGGGGCCTGGTTGATTATACTTCACCTGATTTCTATAGTCCCAGTATGCCTTCATAGCCATAACAAGACTGGTCTTTGAACTTTTTTCGGGATGGAGCCAGAATTCTTCTAGGACAATATTGACTAAGATCTTTGGCAGATGAATGAACCATGGCAACTTGTGGTGATCTCATAATTTAATAGTATCTGTTAATGTTGATCTATATGGTGCGCGTTCCGCCTTGGACCATATGCAGAACCAATATTTTAATGGTGCCAGTGTGAAGTCATCTTTCCTATATCTAGCTCAATTCACACAGCATCCATTTCTCTAGTACTTAGAGTGACATATGGGCACACAGCATGAATATTATGCAGACTCCTTATTTCCCTCTTTTTACTCACGGAACAAAAGCGTCTTTGAACATGATTTTGTTGGGTATGTACTTTAGCTCATTATGACACCCTCACAGAGAGGACTGTGCATAGTTTCAATTGATTTTCGTATTAGTATTTACATTTAGTGCCTTACTGTGAAATAGGGAGTGGCCCTGGCGAAGACGTCATTTTAAGTCTGTGTCCCTGATGGAAAAGTTTGAATGCATCGGCACGTATGTATGTATGTGTATATATATATATATATATATATATATTTTTTTTTTAGTAGTGTGTGAACACTAAACTACATTGCCCCTCCTAAATATAGGATACCATCATATAAATGGACCAGGGCCTTTCTGATTGATAACACCCCTCTTTTGGACTACATTAACTGCAGACAAGACAGACTTAAATTTGAACCGAATACGTGTATTCTGTGGTAGACACTATCATTTATTGTCTATTTGTAGTTTTACTTCTTTTTCTATTTTTGTATGTCAAATATTAGGGTATATTGATGTAAAATCGAGTAACCTATTGATTGCCTAGTCATGTTGTCAGAAATGTTCATTGTTTGTTTTTTTTAGATTTCTTTTTTTTTTTATAGCTCTCCATTTTTTGGTATGTTAAATATCAGTGTATATCAATGTTATATTGAGGTTAACGTGAAGGTGTGAGGCACTACGCAGAAACAAGTGAATGTACAATATCAATAATATATTGTTAGACAGTGATTTCAGCTTCTCTACTGGAGCGAAGACAGTATTTGATGGCGTTTGGTTTTGAAGCATATTCCTAGAACAGCTACATGCGCTACACGGCATGCTTTCTCCAAGTGTAACTCTAAAACGTAATCGTTTTTTATAGAAAGGCTGTCTAGCCACGAAGTCTTCAGGATCATATTTGACTTAAAGCATAGCTCTTTAATGCTCTCTTGCTTCTTCTCCTACTTTCTGTGCTTGAGACTGTGGCCCAGTGGTTGGTAATATGTTGGAGTGGGGCCTTATATTAAGTTAAAGGTGCTAATGGGTACGAATGCAGCTGTAAAGGTGAAATAAACTGAGGGCAGGGGTGTGGCTGCAAAGGGTGGAAGCATGGTCACCTGCATGCTCAGTGATGCATATGCATATTCTAAGCTGCACTGCATCTTATGGTTCCACCACAAGGTATGAACAGGACCCATTGGTTGGTATTAGGACATGGCCTTAGATTAACAGAAGAATCCTTTTAAAGGTAACCACATTTGTATTGCTATTTAAGTCCTCTTAAACAAAATTATGCAAGAAAGGTCCAAGGGCAAGTGTGGGCGTAAGCCATTTAAAACCAAGATGTTAAAAACATGGGTAAAACATACATTGGTATCAATATTTATAAGTTTCCCTAACAAAATCACCTTGCATGCTCTACCTTGTAGACATCTGAATAGACACAAGGTGTTCAGTGTTGATTCAAGAGTGGTGGATCCTGACAGAATTTCAAGATACACATAAAATAAGTTGTTACAGTTATTACAAAAGGGAATTATTTATTATGTTAGTGGCTATCCAAATGTCTGGCATGGATGTGGCCTCTAGGAACCAACAGTTGAACACCCCTGATTAAGTAATTAGAGTACACTGTTTTGTTTGTGTACAATTTACAGCTATATTTTGATTAGAACTACTGTGTCAGACTGTATTTCATGGGTATTACCTGATTTCTGCTCTTTATATCCCAATGCAGAGCAACATCCCAATTAGGGGGTTTGAGAAACCTGATGTCACTATGCAAATGACACCCAACCAAAAGGTAAAAATAAGCTATCACATTTCTTCTTTGCTTAGTTCTGTTTTGTTATTTTTGTTATAAAGGTTTTGTAAGTTTTAGTCGTGGTTCCACATGAGTTGTCACTCCAGATTGCTAACCATTGTGTTTGGACATAAGAGGAGGCAGTGTTTCCATTCCACTCGTGGTTCTCACGATTTGAGTGCTCCTGCCTATAAGGGTTGGACTCCCATGTAAAAGCAAATAAAAAATATTAGTGTCTCTTATTTGAACAATGTGCATTGAAATTCTTTGATAATACCTTTACAAATAATGTTTTTACACTCTTTCTACTTCGACTTACATTCCAGTCACTTTGACATGATAAGGTCTTACTGATAACAGCTCAGAAGGTTTACAAGAAACATTTAGTAATTGACATTTTCCAGAATGTCCCTACTGTTCTATTACTTTACTCTGACCAAGTATCTTTGTCACCATGCACCTCTAGGCATCTCTAGTTCCGTATTTTCCTGATTGGCATATTGTCATCTAGCGGTTAATTTCAAAATTAGCCTTTTGAGTGCCTTCTTGGGCCTTACAATTGTAAGTGTCAAAGGTAGAGAGATGAAACAGGTAATCTGAATGTGAAATGGAATAGAAGGTACATTTCTGTCTGTCACTCGTACCACACACCTGGCCAGAATGAGCTTGTGGCGTTTTGTTAATAGGACAATGGCCTTTTGGAAAGACTCCCTGTCGATCAGGTATGTTCATGCATGCAGATGAAAATGCTTCTGCATGTGACACTCTCACATCTCTTGCTTCTGAGTGACTTCCAACACTACAAGGATACTGAAATCCATCAGCACTTGTAACTTCTTGCATTTCTTGCAGTTCTTGACCTACTTGAACTGGTCAGTCCATTGCATAGCTTGGCGATCGCATATGTATTTACGTTTAACAGCTGGATCTTCTCTTTGTGACTGAAACATGTGCATGGCCAGAATTCCTAGTACTTCAGTATTTTATTATGCCCCTGAATAGACTAGAAAGAATAAGAAGTGGGATGGCACTGATACATAAAATATCTTTCAAATATGTGAGCCATAAGGAAAAACTTTTCCTGCAAAGCACCATGATATCTACCATCCACCTGCTGGTAACAAAGTATTCTGGAACAATTAATTGCATTTCACACAGAATTCTTAATCAATTCCTGTAACTTTATTCCAGGAGACTTCGACCTGAACCAGTGATTATTAAATGCTGTTCATCTCCCATGCACACTAACTAAATGCTCTGTCCTGGGAGATTATTTATAGATTCTCCAATTTTTGTACACTGGTAATGATCATTTGCTCATCTCCTCTCCTTCTTTACAAAGTTGTCACTAGTGGGGAGGCTAAGAGATCCAAGCAATTTGTTATGGATCTACAAAAAATCATAGTTAAAGAGATAGCACCCACATTAAAGTTTGTACCACCTGAGCCAGATTGCTCAGTACAACAAAATATTACAGGGACAATCAAAGGTATTGTCCCCCCAAAAAAGACAGAAATCAATAAGATCGCCATACTAGTGGTCCAAAGAATTAAATGAGGGTAGGAAAATTTTGAGTATCCCACAAAGTTGGCATCAACACTCTTCTCTAAAAAACGTGGTGCAACTTGTAATGTAAACTAGCAAGTATAAGAAGTGGATCTTCAAACCACTTTTTATGATTGTGAAACCACATCTCCGAAATCAACTGGGGCTAACTGCATCTCTGAAGAAATGTGTGAAGAGTTATTTACCTTCTTTGTGAAAAATATGAAAAACATTTTAACATTTCCTCACAAGAGCAATACTGTCACAATTAAACAGATGCTCACCAATAGTTAAGGGCACATGTACCTCTTTCATTCAATAGAGAAGTAGTTACCAAAACTGAATATTCCTCTCATTCTGCTGAGCATTCCTCATCTGGTTCTCATCTTGGAAAATTGGTGTCGGTACATAAAAATAGCCCCTTTTCTTGCAGGTCCTGTGAAGATCCAATACGTTACTCATCACAACTCTACTTCTCCTACTCCTTTCTCCCCTCAAGATGCTTATTGTTTCACCAAAGAGCATTATGATATCCAGCACTTCTAATCATTGTTGAACCTGTTAAACCCACCTAACTCAAAGTTGGATCAGCTTACTGTGTTAAACAGGAACCCATCAATTGTGGAATGCACCAGATCCGTTTGCTTTGTCTTGGACCACAACCTTAGTCTTCAAGCACACATTAACACTACACCAAGGGGGGCACGGTTTTTACAAGGATTCCTCTGGGCATGAAACTCTTGTGCTGTCCAGAATGGATTATAGAAAACCCCTATTCACTGAGTTGTGAAACTGCGTCTCATCCGCTCACTGGAAAGCTACATGGAGCTGCCAGACTGCCCACTGGCCCATGAAAATTCAGCCACATTTTGTCTGGTCTGTCCTGTCTGAAGTGGCCCCCCATTGAGGTGAGGAGCGTCTTTAAACTAGCCTCCATCAGACAGAAATCCATGGTTCTTTTTGTTGTAGTTGGATGATGGGATAATTATAGTTCCGGTGTTGATAATAACCTTCACATGTGAATAGCAGAAGTTTTTAAAACTTGGCTCTAACATACTTTTTCATTGAATTGTGTTTTTTTAATGGTATACATGGCATAATGTCTTTTGAAGTTTTCAATCCATAAATACTAATGATGATTAGTAACATGTTTAGGAAACTAGCCATCTCTTTGCAGATGTCCCCCCACTTGAACTACTGGATGCTGATTTTCACCTCAGAGAGTGCACCAAGGCCCTCTAACCAGGCCCCAGTGCCAGTGTTCTTTCCCTTTAAAACAAAATACTCAATTGTAACCCTGTTGGCCAGGACTTTAGCACCCCTGCAAGTCCCTAGTAAATGATAACCCTGATACCTAGGACATGAGTACTAATGTTTGTCCCTAAGGGATGCAGCATGTATTGTGCCACACTAAGGGACCTCCCCATACAAATCGCACAGATTGCATGTGATGGTGCAAACCATGAATGAAAACACAGCATGGCACACTCATTGTTTGCCATGTCAAAATCTCTGCATATAATATATGTAAGTCAGCCCTACAGTATGCCTTGTAGCCCTAAGGCACGCTGCATTATATTTTATGTGAGGACATATCCGCATGAACAGATATGCCCTTGTGATGTCTAGTTCTATTACTCGATATTGCAAGTGAACAAGGAAGCCATCTTAAGGTATGTACTGGGCACTGGTCCTTATGAGTTACCCATCTACATAATGGCTTCACTGAAATCTGTGGTGTTTGGTATCAAACACCTTGTCTTAATAAATCCATACTTGATGCCAGTATTGGATTTATTATGACCTGCACCCTGAGGATACCTTAGCAATGCCCCCTGAAAACCTACTAGTCCTCTAGTGTGCTGGCTGACTGGTATTGACCAGCCTGCCACCACTGACGAGTTTATGACCCCTGGAGGTGAGAGGCCGTGCTCTCAGAGGCCAGAAGCAATGCCTACTCGGGAGGAAGGTGCTATCACCACCACCAGCTGGATGGCTAGTGAATCTGCATACCAAGGCCAGGGACTTCAAAGTCCTTGTTGCGTTTGAAATGCAACCCCAACTTCCAGCAGACTTGGGAGATGCCACCCCTTGCCTTGAGGCCAGTTTGGCAGCCCAACAGGCAGGAAATTAGTTATGCAAGTAGGCATGTTGCACCACCAGGATAGTCACACCCCTAAGGTGGGCCACCTGAAGTGCTCCACGAAGGAAGGGTTCTACCATCTTCGTTTAGGTGGAATTAGGAATTCTGAGTGAGGGCTGAGCCCACTCACTGCAGGAAGTTGTCATGTAGGAGGTGTAGTCACCCTAGGTCTAAGTAGCCCATTGGCTACTACCCTACACTCCCATAAATCCCCCTAAATTGAGTATTAATGTGGGCTCTTGACACCAGGAACTTGATTCGACTGACTAAAGAAGTAGGACAAAGAAAAGCCAACCAGTGGAAGAACTGTGGACTAACTGAAGACTTTGGCGCCAAACCCTACCTACCTTCTCCATTCCAGACAATTGCAAGGACCCAACTCGGCAACTGCGCGGTTCCTCGTTTTGCCAACCTTCTGGACCACTGAGGGAGCATTTCGCTAGGAAAAGGCTCTTGAGTGTCCAGGAGTACAGCCCCATCAACCCATCCAGTCTTTGAGACACAGAGCCTGCCTGGAGCTTCCCTGCACCAATAGCCGGGGTACTGATGCCAGTTACAATCACCAATAATTTTTCGTGTTCAGCTGGAACACCACCGCCGCAGAAACTTACATGCACGTCGACGAACTTCAACAGAGGCCATCTCAAATGGCAGAACTCATTCTGCTATATTTCTTTACCCTCTTCTGCAGGTGACCCAAGAACCGTGAGAGCCTCTTACTCGCCGACCTGCCAAACAAAACACCTATGCACCCAAGCCCCCCAGCCAAGGGTCATTGAAACCAGTGGTGTCTCTGCGGAGCTGAAACCCTCAAGAACCGAGCCCACCTTTGGGTTCAGCCGGACTGGTCACCCAGGCTTACTTGGAGTCCCTTTCATCTATGTACTGCTTCCATTGAGTTAAACACATAGCGTCCGGGGCTACCACAGCTAGGAGCACCCCTGCACCCGAGCAGGTAACCCAGAACTGCTGGTGGTTCTAGAGATCTTGACCCCCTAATTACCTTAAGTACAGAAGAACATTCATGTAAGTGGATTTCAAGTGACCCTGTGCAGTGTGTGTTTTTTTCATAGGATAACAATTCTGCATTCAAGGCTCATGCCTCAGATTTGACAGCTGTATTTTCTGCATTTCTTAAAATCGCTAACTTGAAGAGTACTTACCTCATCTTGTAAATTTTGGTGCCAACATTATTATAAAAATCTGTAATACTTTTCTAAAATTATTTCCAGTTTCTTCTTGAGTGTGTGCCTCATTTATTGACTGTGTGTGTTAAACAAATGCTTAGCACTATCCTCCGATAAGCTTAGACTTCTCGCCCACACTACCACAAAAGAGAGCATTTAGGGTTATTACTTTAACCTTTGTTAGCCAATGAGGGTTGACTGTACTGTCTGCATAGTGTACCCCTTCATTGGTTCACTGCATAGATACCCAGCTTCCTACATCAGGTATGTAGTAAGTTTGTAGAGCGCCACTTATTGCAATTATTTTAATAACTTCCCAATAAAAACTGAAATGAGGTCTCAAACTGTGTGTTATAATATGAGAGTTAATTTTTCATTTTGAAGCAAATTTCTTGCTCCCTCTCAGTGTGCTCTCCGCTTCTTCAGAGCCCAGACCACAGCAAAGACCTCCCTCTCTATGGCTGACCAACGCTTTTCCCTGGGGGTCAACCTCCTGCTAATGAAAGCTACAGGTTGATCTTGACCCTCTTCATTCAGCTGAGATAGTACTATCCCTACCACTACCTCAGAAGCGTCTGCCTGCACAATAAATTGCTCGGAGTAGGCAGGGCTTCGTAATATAGGAGCAGAGCATATGGCCTGTTTAAGGTCATCAAAAGCTTTGACAGCTAGCTATCCACAAAACTTTCATCTGCATTTTTTTTTTTTTTGGAGGTGAGGTAATTTAGAGGGGCTACAATGGTGAACCTCCTGTAGTACCCTGTCATCCCCAGGCTCTAGCTTGGGTTTGTGTGGTAGGGGCAGTCCAATCCATGGATTTTGCCCTGTAGTGGTTGGATCAGGCCTCCTCCTACCATATAACCAAGATAAACCACTTTTCTTTGCATCTGGCACTTTGAGGCCTTGATAGTGAGGCCTGATTTCTGAGGGGCCACCAATACATTCCCAAGGTGGACCCGGTGGTCCTCCCAGGTGGAGCTAAAGACAGCTTTATCATCAAGATAAGCGTCACTGAAGCTTTCCAGGCCTTGGAGAACTTTGTTCACCAATCTCTGGAATGTGGCAGGTGCATTCTTTAATTCAGAGGGCATCACTGTGAAGTGATAGTGCCCACTAGGAGTGGTGAATGCAGTTTTTGGTTTAGCATGTTCTGACAACTTGATCTGCCAATAGCCAGCAGTCAGGTCAAAAGTGCTCAGATACTTGGCAGAAGCCAGTGTATCTATGACCTCAACCACCCTTGCAATAGGATGAACATCTGTTTTAGTCACAGTATTGAGACTCCTGTAGTCCACACAACACCTCATCTCCTTTTTACCATTTTGGGAGTGTGGTTCTGGGACAAGGACCACAGGACTAGCTCAGGGGCTGTCAAAAGAGCTCAATAACTTCCAGGTCTAACATCTTTTGCACCACAGATTTGATACACTCCCTGAGATGACCAGGCTGCCTGTAAATTTTACTTTTAACAGGCAAGCTGTCACTTGTGTCAATGGTGTGTTCACACCAGGTAGTTTGACCAGGGATCAGGGAGAAAAGTTCAGAGAACTGTCCCAGGAGGTGTCTGCAGCCATCTTTTTGTGACTCAGAGAGGCAGTCTGCAACCACAACCCCATCTACTGAGCCATCTACTGCATTGTGGGAGAAGAGGTCAGGGAAATGGTCTCTCTCTTCTTCCTGTCCCTCTTCAGTTGCCATAAGCAAGGTCATGTCAAACCTGTTATAGGAGGATTTCAGGCGGTTCACATGAAGCATCCTGTGGAGGCTGCTAGGAGTGTCTAGGTCAACCAATTAGGTGACCACACCCTTTCTCTGCACAGTAGTGTGTGGTTCACTCCATTTGTCTTGGAGTGCCCTGGGAGCCACAGGCTCCAAGATCCTCACTCTCTGTCCTGGCTGGTAAACAGTCAGCACATTTTTCTGGTCATGCCACTGTGTTTGCAACTCTTGGCTGGCCTGAAGGTTTTTGGAAGCCCTCTTCATGTTCTCGGCCATCCTAGATCTGAGACCTAGTACATAGTCTACAATATCTTGTTTTGGAGGCTTGAGAGGTTGCTCCCAGTCTTCTTTCACAAAAGCAAAGGTACCCCTAATAGGGTGTCCAGATAGAAGTTCAAAGGGGCTGTAGCCCACTCCCTTTAGGCAAAGAGGAGGAAAGGTAACAAGACATCCCTTCTCCTCCAGAGTTTCTCAGAGAGTCCCATTTTCATGCTTTTGAGAGTTATATTAAACCTCTCAACTATTCCATTTGTTTGTGGATGGTAAGGTGTGGTGAATTTATAAGTTACACCACACTCCTTCCACATGGCTTTAACGTAAGCAGACATGAGGTTTGCTCCCCTGTCTGATACAAGGAAAATCCACCCTGTAGAAAATTCCCGGGAGGACTTTGACCACTACAGAAGCTGTAGTGGTCCTAAGAGGAATGGCCTTTGGATATCTGGTGGCATGATCTACCACCAGGATGAATCTATTACCAGAGGCTGTTGGAGGGTCAAGGGGCGAACAATATCCACCTCATCCCTCTCAAAGGGCACCCCAACCACTGGTAGTGGAATTAAAGGTGCCTTTGGAGGTCCCACCTGTCTTGCCACTGGCTTGACAGGTGACACAGGAGCAACAAAACTCCTTGGTGTCTACTGACACATAGGGCCAGTGAAAGTGAGGGACAAGCCTATCCCAAGTCTTGCTTTGCCCTAAGTAGCCTGCAAGGGGAATACCATGTGCTAGAGTTAACAGGAACTCCCTAAACTTCAGAGGGATAACCACTCTCCTGGTGGCACCAGGTTTAGGGTCCCTTGCTTCTTAGTATAGGAGGTTGTTATCCCAGTACACCTTATGGGTTCCACTGATATCCTCTGCCTCTTGTGCTGCAGCATGCTGCCGTAAGCTCTCCCAGTGGGACAGGTTTCTTGTTCCATACTGAGTTCCTCCCTGGAGGGCCCCATGCACCCTAGAACTCAGCTGTGTCAGCTTGGAGCTCCTCTGGTGTAGGTTCCACCCAAAGAGTGGCTTCTTCTCCCTCAGGAGTTGAATCCTCACTGGAGGCTAGAACAGGGAATAACTTTTTACCCTTTCTGCTCTTTTGTTTTGGAGCCTCTTGGGCCATTGTTCCAGGCTCTGGGGTTCCCTGTTCTTTTTGTTTCTTAGTCCGTGCTCTGGGAGGGCAGAGATGTGCCCAGGAATGCCCAGCATTGCTGCATGGGCCTCCAATAATTCCACTTCAGCCCAAGCTGAAGTCTCCAAATCATTACCTATCAGAAATTCTACAGGTAGATCAGAGGACACTGCAACCTTTTTAGGGCCAGTAACTCTTCAGCGTCCCCCTCCCCCCCACTAAAGTCAGTAACTGCCATGGGGTGGCACAAAACATTAATGTGAGCATCAGTCACTTGGTACGTGTGACCAGGTAGGTGTTGCTCAGGAGACACCACTTTTTCAGTCACCATAGTGACACTGGCACCTGTGTCCCTGTAGGCCTCAGCCTTAACACCATTTATCAAGAGATGCTGCCTGTACTTACCCATATTAAGGGGACAGACAGCTAGGGTGACAGTCAGTGCCTTATCAGACACCAGCACAGCCTCAGTGGTCTCCCTGTCTAGCCCATATCCCACTACAGTCCCCAAGGTGAGCCCAGCTACACTTCTGGACTGATTACTAATGGTGTTTTTACCTCCACTACTGCTATTGCTAGGGGCACTAGAGGCAGAAGTGGGGTTAGTAGTGGTGGGGGGCTTGGTGTCTTTCTTAGGACAGCAGCTGTTTCCTGCCCTGTGACCTTTGTTTTTACACATACAGCACCAAGGCTTTTTTTTAATTTGAGGAAGATGATTTATTCCCACCCCAGAGCAGTTTTGTGGGCCTGATGAAGACTCTTTAGTTTTATCATTTGTCCCTACCCTTAAACTGATGCTTACCTGCTTCCTTCTTCTTGTGGTCACCACCTTTGTGAGTTTTCCTACTCACCCTGGTGCAGACCCACTTGTCTGCCTTCTTACCCAGTTCTTGGGGAGAGGTCAGATCAGAGTCCACCAGGGGCTGATGCAGCTGATCAGACATGCATTTATTCAAACTGTGCTCTCTCAGAATTAAATTGTATAAGCCCTGGTAGTCACTTACTTTGCTCGCATGCAACCAGCCTTCCTGGGCCATCACAGAACAGTCCACAAAATCTACCCAACCCTGGGAGGACTCATTTTTGGTTTCCCTGAACTTGATCATGTATTGTTCAGTGGTCAAACCAAACCCATCTAACAGTGCACTTTTTAGAGCTGTGTAATTGTCTTCATCTCCCTCTCTGACAGTGAAAAGTTTGTCTCTGCCTTTGTCAGTGAAGGAGAGCCATGGGATTGCTGCCCACTGCCTTTGGGGGGGCTTCTGAACTTTACAGGCCCTCTCCAAAGAAGTGAACCATTGTAGATGTCCTCTCCCACCTTGTAAGGTGGGGCTATCTTGTTCCTAGAATCATGAGTCCTTCCTGATTCTGGTGCCCCTAAAGCTCAAATTGCTGCCACCAGGGGGTGCTAACTCCAAACCCTGTCTTTCCTTCTCCATTGCCAAGACCTGGTCACTCCCCTTTCCATTGTCCAGTTTCGCCCCAGCGCAGGGACCAGGGGTCCCTGGACTGGTGCAAACCAGTTTATGCAAGGAAGGCACCAAATGTGCCCTTAAAAGCATACTGGTTGGCTGGGGAGGCTACCCCTCCCAAGCCATGTAACACCTATTTCCAAAGCGAGAGTGTGTTTTTTCCCTTTCCCAAAAGAATTCCTTTGTTCTGCCTTCCTCTCCTTGACCTGGTCAAGCAGCACGAGGGCAGAAACCTGTCTGGAGGGTGGCAGCAGCAGGGGCTGCCTGGTAAACACTGGAAGACTAGTAGGAGCAATGCTAGGTGTCCTCTATGGAGCCCCCAGAGTGCATGGAATCATACAACAAATACTGGCAATAGTTTGGGGTATGATTCTAACATGTTTGATACCAAACATGCCCAGGTTCAGAGTTGCCATTATGTAGCTGGACACAGGTAAGTGACCTGTGTCCAGTACACGGGTAAAATGGCTTTCCAGCACTTACGAAGTCCAGGGTAATGGGGCTGGAGTTCGTAGGGACACCTCTGCTCATGCAGGGGTGCCCTCAAACACAGGTGCATGCACCCTGCCCTCTGGGCTAGGATGGCCTGCCATAGGGGTGACTTACAGTGACCAGGTGCAGTGACCTGTAGTGAAAGGGTGCATGCAACTTTTCACACAGGCTGCAATGGCAGGCCTGCATATACATTTTGCATGGGCTGCCATGGGTGGCACAATACATGCTGCAGCCCATGGGTAACCCTGGTGCCCCAGTGCCCTGGGTACCTAAGTACCATCTACTAGGGACTTATATGGGGCCACCAGAATGCCAATTGTGGAGTGTGCGAAGTCCTAAGCTACCAAATTTAGAGGGAGAACGAGCACAGTCACTGGTGTCCTGGTTATCAGGATCCCAGTGAACACAGTCAAAACACACTGACCGCAGACAAAAAATGGGGGTAACCATGGCAAAAAGAGGGTACTTTCCTACATAGTCCTTCCACGCTGTTCAGATATTTTTTAATTTCAAATTTCTCAAATAAAACTGAACTGATTTACACCAAATTAGAAAAGGCATATAGAAAAAGAAATTTCCAGAGTACTTGCCAATTTAAATTTTTAGTCTCTTCCTCCGTTTTTGTACTGTGCTGCCCCAAATAAATAGAAATATATACTAATATGAGGGTTTTATATAAAACCTTCTAAGTGTGGGAGCACCTCCTTGTAACGTTTGAACCTCTTGACACAGCCTGAAATGTGTTATAACTATAACTAGATAACTAGAAAGGCATCTGTGTAAGCTCAAACTCAGAACTATCACCATTCCTAGCCATGTCTTGGTAAGAAACATGGAAAGGGTGATTCCATTGTACAATCATGGGTGTAACAAAGGCCCCCGCAGTGCGGAGGGCCCAATCTCCAGGTGGCCCCTCAGCACAGTACCTGGACCTGGGAGCTCCAGAATAAGTCTGGAGGAGGTCCCCCTACATGTACTTTGCAGCCCCCCAAGTTTCATTACACCACTGTGTAAAATATAGATCACTTATTGAACCAGACAGAACATGCTTCACTAGAATTGTGCATTTCACTTCTAATAATTTATCTTAACGTTCTTTATGCAGAGGTCCCTTCTTTCATCTCTGTGCCACCGCTACAAGTGCAGTTTAAAAATCTGGTTGAGTAATATTGACTCTTCAACCATAGAAATTGTAAAAAACAGAATACATCCTTTAAAAGTGATAGGTTTTAAGATTCAATTAGTATTTGCTTAACTCCCCGTCGCCCGGTGGCCGTTACCCTTCATAAATAAAGAGTGTATTGTGATCTAGTATCAATTTAGAAGAGACTAAAACAAAATAATTGGTTTGTGTTAAAGAAACGCAGCTTCATTTTTGTTCCTCTCCTAGTTAAACACATTTCTGAAGATCTTTTCTTTTGGACTTAGTAACTTACTGTTGATATTATTACTTATTTGTTATTTGTGTTCATATCAGAAATTTAAATTTGTTGAAACAGGCACATAGAAAAAACTTTACAGACAATTATTATAGCTGTTAAAAAAGATTCAAACTTTTGTTGTGTGTGCATAAAATAAATTGGAGGTTAAAATACATGTGATTATTATGTATGTTAATATATTCCTTTTCCAAGAAACCTGTCAAGCTTCGAAAAACTCTAAGCTATGACAGCAAGGAATACTTTATGCGTCTGGCCTCCGGAAGCCCTTCAATGATCCAAGACTCTATTGAAGAGACTATAGAGGGTGAAACTAGCCAACAGGAGCCAGATAATGGAGAGGACACTATTGCTAAAGTGAAAGGCAAGTTGTGACATCATTTAACTATTATTTATTGCATGTGAAAAATGTGTATTATTTATAGTGAGGATGACAAAACCCAGTACACAAATTAATTTGCTAACCCTTAACCTGTATCAAAATGACAGCAAGGTAATGTGGCACTGAAAAGGCATTCCAAACTGCTTTGATGTAGTTGGGCATTTGTCAGGTTGGACCTCCACTTACAGTGTTCCATAACTTAGGTACAGTGCTGTATAAAGTGTACGGCTCTTAGATGAAGCTCAGTAGGTCAAAAATGTAAACCTAAACTGTAAATGAGACTTATCCAATTGCTTTTAAGGATTGCAGTAGAGGGCTTCACAGTCTGGCTGTAGCAGCCTAATCAGTATTGAACTTTGAAAAGGTCTAGTTATTCCCTCCGTTCCAAAACTGCTTTGAAGGATTCCCCAGTTTTTTTCTTACTGTAGGATCAATTCACTATGGCCTGCCCAGCAGCTAATCCTAAAGAAGGAATTCCCCAATCCGCCATCTATCTCAAAACCTTTTCTAAACCCACCAGTGCTTAGATATACACCAGTCATAGTTGTGTGTAATTAATTTAGCACTTCACGGAAATTCTGATATCTTAATCATGTGTGCACAAACTGGATAAACCTTTTGAATCAATTGCATTCAGAGATGTATTTCCATCACACAAGCGTCACCCATATATAGTTGTGCACAATAATCAGTTACAACATTACAAACTTGTAAGGTTATATCGACCTTTGTTGAAGCGGCATAGCATGTAAACCTCCCTTTTAATACCAACTGACCACAGTCAGTATAGTCAGTCTATTGTTCAATAGTGCTTTTGAATTTAATGTGTTAATGTCAATCTGCACTCCCAATTTCTCCTTGGTGCTGCATGTTTCGACCTCCAAAAGTGTGGAAATAAATTAATGAAGTCTTAAACAGGACTTGGATTCTATTGGCCAAATCACCCTATTATGCAGATCAAAGCCAATAACAAAAGACTATTTGTACCAGCAGGATTGAAGGTGGACACACTGAGGCAGTGCCAGGATTCTTGTCAGTGACTACCTACGGCAGTTGCTGAAGGAGTCGTTTTTTGCTGATGAAAGGGATGGGGCTCAACAGTCTGGACACCCCACAGGACAGGAATACTATGTATGGGTCTGGTGATGCCTGAGGAGCCCAAGACTGTCCTTAGCCCTACCCAAAACCCACACCCTGGACAAGTTTTTGACATTGACAGAGACCAGCTGGCAACACTGTCAGCCTAGAACAGAACCAGTTAGTCCACGCTCCAAGGATCTCATCCATCCAAAAAGAGCCCCAGCTCCATCCGAAGGAACAGCCTTGAGAGCACCAGTCCTTGAGCGATTAAGCATCTCCAAAACAGGCTTGACAGTCTGCACCGCCCACTACAGTTGTAACTGTTTGGCGCCTGAAACTGTGAGCCACGAAGTAGAGATGAAACCGAGCAGGCTTTGGCACTGAGGTTATCTCTAAGATCAAATAAGACCTCCACCCTGAGCATGCCACATACTTCACATGAAGAAAGTCAACAGCTGTATGTTGGACAGAGAGCTATTAAAATTGACCCAGTCACCAGTCAGAATGTCACCTTAACCACTTTTCCAACCCCACAACCTTTTCACAATAAATTCAGACTTACTTATGAGGAAGCTATACCCAAGCGTATCAAAACCTGTCTTGATCCTAGAAAAACAAAAAACTGGCACTACTTTTCCATTATCTGACCACAAGGATCCCTGGTATACAGTATACACTTAGACTCTGACCAGGAGCTCTATGAAGACCCACTGCCCTCTTACCAGGATCCAGACCAAAGTGAGCAACAGGAAGACACTTGGCATGAATAAAGGACAAAGCCTCAGGAAGATCCATCGCAGAAGTTTTACCCTGCCAAGGCCATCCTGCTTGATGACACTTCTGCCTATCATGCGGTAGTTTTTGAACAGCACATCACCAGAACGTCTGTGTGCATATTAATGCGGAAGAGAATGACTTCCTCATTCTCTTTTTAAAACTGAGCCCACTACACAGTATTTGCTGATGCTCATAACAACGCTGAAGTATTCAAACTATAATTTTGAAGAATCTGAAGCCCAGAGTTATCACTTCCAAGGGTTGAAAAGAAGTTCAAGGCCTCACAGCAAAACCCTTTGTTTATCCACAGGCATGTCCCACTGGACTCTCTTATACCATATCACATAGGAAAGCCCTTAAGCGCAATAATCCCCAACCAAACAATGCTAATAAAGCTTAAGCTGCAGGAAAACTTATAGCATTGAAGGCTGCCATACAATTACAAATTACCAGTTCTGTCGTCCTACTCGCCAGATAGGATTGGCATCAGTAGGAGGAAATGGAGGAGTTGCTGAAGTATCTCTGTGCTACATCCAAGAAAAGAGGAAATATCTCAAGTGTTAACATTGGGTGTGCACTGGACACAGCTATCACATTGTCCAGGCTGGTAAACGCAAGCATCCTCTAGCACTGACAGGTTTGGCTTAGGGGTTCTGGTTTTCACTCTGAGTTACACCACCACCGCATAGTAGTACTGTTCAGTAGCGAACATCAGTTTGGGGCCCCAGTTGACAAGATGCTCTAGAAAATGTAAAAGGATATGAACATTTCTGTTGCTCGAATGAGATTTTACCTTAAAAAAACAAAAAGACAAGAGGCAGCTGGCAAAACAGGAAACGGTTTGTTCAACTAAGCATTGCGGTCAGGAGAGCATTTACAGCCCTGGGGTCTGAGGACTGTCTCTCATAGAACATAAAAATGACCCACTGTATACATTTTGCTGGGAGCAATAAACACACAAAACATTATTTCCCTGGTGACATATGCGAACAGTCGACAAAGAGTCATAAATACGAATTCCAGACAGGGAATGCAGGTGGGCCACGATCTGGTGTGGACACTATGTGGGCCAGCTAGTACGCATCCAGATGTCCAGCCTGAGGGGCGCATGGTCGCCGCATATGCTGTTTGTGCTGTGTCCTGATCGGCTAAGTGTACCTAACTACATGTGGCATCTTCATTTATGGTGTTTGGGGAATGCATGCGTTCCTCTGGCCATTTGTGCTTTATTGGGGCAAATCTCCAGAGAAAGTTATAGTTTTGCTGCCTATCTGTGGGATCTGATCTAAGCTTGTGCGTTTGGCTGTCAGCTAAGTGTTACCTCCTGTGACCTGTCAGTCTTTAACATTCAGGCCTGGGCCGCAGAGCCCACCTGACTATGCGCCTACATGCTAGGGTTGACGGAGAGTTAATGATAGGGAATCTATCAGGGGTGATGTGACTTTGTTTGTGTATGAAAATATATTGTTTGTATATAAAGGTGTCTTGTTGCCGTGTGCATTGATTGGTCCAATATTAACACTGTGAAAGTTATAGCGGTGCTGGAATATCAGCAACACAGTTTTCCCAAAATGCAAGCCCACATACTGTCCAAAACAGCATTCCCTATTCACACCCAGTAAGAGATAGAATAGCCCATTCAGGAAGGTCAACAGCCAGTTAGACAAAAACAGTATTTTGAGATGCTATCTGTGGCAAGAGGTTTGCCCATGATAGAGGGGCCTTCTACTGTTTCTACAAGTCATCTGGAAAACACGGGAAGCACCAGTGAGGTTGTCCCTCTTTTCCCCAACTTGGACTCATCAGCAGTGGTTCTGTCTACTTCTAGAGATGACCTTCCCCCTTCACCAGACGTTGAAGATGTGCCAACATCTACCTACACAGCATGAGGGACAGTTAAACAGCCCCAACTTGAGGCACTAAATTAGTTATTTGTCACCTGAAGTCTTAACTTTTGGGTATTTACAGCTTCTTGACAAACGCATGAAAATCCTAAGAGACAGATAATCTGCCACAGGAGCACGTGTTGCAGCTAAATAGAAGCAATTTGTTCAATATTGTAAAACTGTGATAGGCAAAGTGTAGAGCATTATTTGCTACTTGTTTTACATTCATGAATTAGCCACTCCATTCAGGTCTGCTACATTTTCTGGCCTCTAATGTGACTTTACTTGTAGCTATAACTTCACACCTTAGAGCAGACTACTGCAACGAGTATCTCATGAGCTACTGGTAGCTCTCCAGCTACCTGTAAGTAGCTCTTCAGTGTAATATTACTCAACTGAATTAGAGGTTTTTGTTTGGTTCCATTATTATATCTATTATATATCCATCCATCCATCCAAAACCAAACAATTGCAAGGCAATTGACCTGTTGCACTCCAGGAGAGTTTATTACTTTATCCAAATGTGTACTTCAAACGACACCACCTACGCGTTTCGAACTCTCTGTCTTGCTCACAGTTTCTGAATTACCTTCCCATGAGGAGAAGCACCCACCAGCCCCACAGGCCGCACCTCCAGGCCCCGTTTCGATGAGCCAGGGAGAAGTGCTCCAAGCGGCCCGCCTCAGGGCCCACCACCAAAATCAGATTAGACACCAAGGTCACAAATGAGCTGCAGCACTAATCTAGCGCTTGATCCACTGCTCTGCCAGGATAAATATATGAAACGGGCCCTAAGCCCGGCGGAACCTCACGGAGTGACTGCCATCTTGACAGCAGGCCAGGCCACGCCCCCTGACATTCAGACAAACTTGAAAGACTTTAAATAGTTTCAAGGGAATTTGGCTTGCGATTATGGAGATTGCAGATATAATAACAAATCATTGTGTCGAGTGAAGAGCTAAAGAAAAGAACTGGTGAACTTTTGTAACCTTTCTTAAACTTGCCGTGTTTTGTAAAGAAAGGGACATGAGGAGTATTGGCGTCGGTGAGGTGGAGAAAGAAGACACATTGGAAGAATTTGAAACACACCTCTCGGTGAAACTGATATGAGAGGCGTTTTGAAATTGCTGTGTCCCGTGCAGGAGAGGACACAAGGAATGCCGGTGCTTAGCAGTGGAATAATAACAAGACACGTCTGGTCAATTAGAAACGCACCTGGTATTACAAGGGATTCGAAGCGGTCCGGCTTAGAAATATTCAGGACGCACGCAGCATAAACAAGATGCGCCCAGTTAATCGGAAACCCGCTTGACATTGAAAGTGAATTGAAGCTGTTTGGCTTAAGAAGACTCAGGACGCACGCTGTATTATTAATAAATTATCAATTTACGGGGGTCCCGGTTTACGGTGACTCCTATTGAGAATGAACAATTCAGGCTCTCTTTGAAGACGCGGATAGGCATTCACCGATGACAGCTGCCCGGCACATTGATTCTGAATAGAACGTTGGAAACAATTGCAAGTCGAACACAACACTGTATACTGAGGGCTGACAGGACTCGAACGTACAGCATCCATTTTAGGACATCCTCATTCCTCACTCCTCATCCCTACTTCTCATCCCTGCTTCCCATCCATCATCCCTACTTCTCATCCATCATCCCTACTTCTCTTCCATCGTCCCTACTTCTCATCCCGGTGTCTCATCCCTGCTTCTTATCCATCATCCCTACTTCTCATCCATCATCCCTACTTCTCATCCATCATCCCTACTTCTCATCCATCATCCCTACTTCTCATCCATCATCCCTGCTTCTCTTCCATCATCCCTATTTCTCTTCCATCATCCCTATTTCTCTTCCATCATCCCTACTTCTCATCCATCATTCCTACTTCTCATCCATCATATATCATCCCTACTTCTCATCCATCATCCCTACTTCTCATCCATCATACATCATTCCTACTTCTCATCCCTCACCCCTACTTCTCATCCATCATCCCTGCTTCTCTTCCATCATCCCTACTTCTCATCCATCATCCCTGCTTCTCATCCATCATCCCTACTCCTCATCCCTGCTTCTCATCCATCATACACCATCCCTACTTCTCACTTCTCATCCATCATCCCTGCTTCTCATCCATCATACATCATCCCTACTTCTCATCCATCATCCCTGCTTCTCATCCATCATCCATCATCCCTACTTCTCATCCATCATCCCTGCTTCTCTTCCATCACCCCTACTCCTCATCCCTGCTTCTCATCCCTACTTCTCTTCCATCATCCCTACTTCTCATCCCTCATCCCTGCTTCTCATCCCTACTTCTCATCCATCATTCCTACTTCTCATGCCTCAGCCATCATCCCTACTCCTCATCCATCATCCCTACTCCTCATTCCTCATCCCTCAGTCATACCAACACATTTTCAGTTCTGTGAAACACAACTTCACACAGATTAGTGGGGAACAGCCAATCAGAGTTAAGAGAGAGAGATGCATTCCATTTCAAAGAAAAACAGCCTCCTCATTGCACATGGTGGGTGAAGAAAGAGGAGAGGAAATGCAACTGTGTGCTTGTTTACAGTGAATTCAAGGCTGCACAATATTTCATTTTATTTAACTAAGTGTTTTTCTGTTTGCACAGGCCTCTGCAGAAAGCTGTGCTGGTTTGGGAAATACAAGGAGCCCACAGCCTAGGCCATAAATCAGCTCTTGGAGAAAGGGTTATAGAGGTCATCTGCAGTTCAACTGAAAACCTTTCTGGTTTCAGTTTTGTATGTAGAAAGAACATGTTTAAAATCAACTCTGGTGACAGTGCAATCCAATTCACCCAAATCTTTTCTGGTTTCATTTTTATTTGTAACAAATAAAACATTTAAATCTGAGCCTGCTTTTTATTTGTAACAAATAACATGTTTACATCTGAGGCTGCTTTTATCTCTCAGAGCTGTTTTTTTTTCTTTTCTGAAACCAGAAAGATTTTGGATGAACTGTAGATGAAGTGTGTAACCCTTTCTCCAAGAGCTGATTTATGGCCCTAGCTGTGGGCTCCTTGTATTTCACAAACCAGCAGAGCTGTAAGAATGTAACTCTCTCATAACTCTGATTGGCTGTTCCTAACCAATCAGTGTGAAGGTGTGTTTCACAAAACTGAAAATGTGTTGGTATGACTGAGGGATGAGGAATGAGGAGTAGGGATGATGGATGAGGAGTAGGGATGATGGCTGAGGCATGAGAAGTAGGAATGATGGCTGAGAAGTAGGGATGAGAAGCAGGGATGAAGGTTGAGAAGTAGGGATGAGAAGCAGGGATGATGGAAGAGAAGTAGGGATGAGAAGCAGGGATGAGGAGCAGGGATGATGGATGAGAAGCAGGGATGATGGATGAGAAGTAGGGATGATGGATGATGGATGAGAAGCAGGGATGATGGATGAGAAGCAGGGATGATGGATGAGAAGCAGGGATGATGGATGAGAAGTAGGGATGATGGATGAGAAGTAGGGATGATGTATGATGGATGAGAAGTAGGGATGATGGATGAGAAGTGAGAAGTAGGGATGATGTATGATGGATGAGAAGCAGGGATGAAGGATGAGGAGTAGGGATGATGGATGAGGAGTAGGGATGATGGATGAGGAGTAGGGATGATGGATGAGGAGTAGGGATGATGGATGAGAAGTAGGGATGATGGATGAGAAGTAGGGATGATGGATGAGAAGTAGGGATGATGGATGAGAAGTAGGGATGATGGATGAGAAGTAGGGATGATGGATGAGAAGTAGGGATGATGGATGAGAAGTAGGGATGATGGATGAGAAGTAGGGATGATGGATGAGAAGTAGGGATGATGGATGAGAAGTAGGGATGATGGATGAGAAGCAGGGGTGATGGATGAGAAGTAGGGATGATGTATGATGGATGAGAAGTAGGGATGATGTATGATGGATGAGAAGTAGGGATGATGTATGATGGATGAGAAGTAGGGATGATGTATGATGGATGAGAAGTAGGGATGATGTATGATGGATGAGAAGTAGGGATGATGTATGATGGATGAGAAGTAGGGATGATGTATGATGGATGAGAAGTAGGGATGATGTATGATGGATGAGAAGTAGGGATGATGTATGATGGATGAGAAGTAGGGATGATATATGATGGATGAGAAGTAGGGATGATGGAAAAGAAATAGGGATGATGGAAGAGAAGCAGGGATGATGGAAGAGAAGCAGGGATGATGGAAGAGAAGTAGGAATGATGGATAAGAAGCAGGGATGAGATGCAGGGATGAGAAGTAGGGATGATGGAAGAGAAGTAGGGATGCTGGATGAGAAGTAGGGATAATATATGATGGATGAGAAGTAGGGATGATGGATGAGAAGTAGGGATGATGGATGAGAAGCAGGGATGAGAAGTAGGGATGAGGAGTGAGGAATGAGGATGTCCTAAAATGGATGAGAAGCAGGGATGAGAAGTAGGGATGAGGAGTGAGGAATGAGGCTGTCCTAAAATGGATGCTGTACGAACGAGCAGAATCGGAGGAGACTGCCTGAACGGATCCTGGCACTCTGGGTAAGTTTTGCTCAAGTTCAATGGGGAGAGTAATGTATATATATATATATATATCAGAAAATGGAGTTGTGAGTGTCGGCACGATCAGATAAGGGAATAATTAGTATTATTCCTGAAATTGGATTGGGAGAGAGTCTTTCAAAAAAGAAGAGTGACATTGTGTACAATTACTAAACAAATTGTTTTTTGTAATAGATACCTACCTTGATACCCAGTGAGTGTATGCTCAAAACAGGTCATCCACAGTGGTGTTTTGGGTTGTGCACGAAAATGAAATTGAGTGGCAAAGCGATTACAGAGAGCAGAATGTTTGTTCGCAAAAGAAAAAAGGATAGTGACAGGGACAATTGAGACACCAGAAGAAACCTATACAGAAAATAATCTGAAATATTTGTATATTCAATTGGAACGTCTATTAAAGAAGGAAATAACAAAAAGCTGGTAAATTTTGACACTGGAGAAACATATAGAAGTTGGCAGTGTTCCCAGAGGGTTAATGATTTTCACATTAACGCACCACCCAGATACCAAATCAGAAATGTTTGAAGAATGGGGTGCAAACAGTATGCAGTGCTAAAAAAAACATGATGCTTATCATTAAGTATGCTAAGAAGGATGTAGAGGTAATTCTGAGGGAGACCAAGGAAATAGAAGAAAAGATCGCAGTATTGAGTAAGGGAGAAGAAAGCAACAAATTAAGACAAATCATGGATGTCAACTTGGAAAAATATGAAAATGATTGAGGAACGGAAACTAAGAAAATTTAGAAGGGATAAGATTGATTATGAAACTGGAAGAATACTAAAATTTGAGAAAAGATTTGTTGCTTGGAGATTATCTGGAAACATTTCTCATACTTATTTGGCATGATACTGTGTTTTATTTAATTTACATGTTTCTTTAGAAACAAATATTTTTTAATATTATCACTCTTTAATTAATATTGAGTTCAATTGGGGATGAAAAATGTTGTTTATGGGTTGTTTATATGTTTTGTGTTTTATCTAATTTTGCTGAGACCACATGTTCCATAATGCACTTGGTTGGAGGAGGGTAAAACGTTTATAAAGAGACTCATGGGAAGGTAATTCATAAAATGTGAGCAAGACCGAGAGGTCGAAGCACGTTTAGGTGGTGTCGTTTGAAGTACACATTTGGATAAAATAATAAACTCTACTGGAGTGCAATGAGTAGGGGTGATGGAGCCAGTGCTAGTATGTGTTACTCATGGAGAGGCATTCCGCACTGACAAAGCATTTTTACATGACCGCTAGCAACCTTAGCTTGAGAGAACATTGTTCATAAGTAGGACTCCCGGTTTTATGGTATTTGTTTTGTGTGTTTTGTACATTTCTGCCTGTATTTATCAACATTTATATTTTGCCCATCTTATTGATACTTATCGATATTAATTTTGAGTTTTGTGACCAGATGAGGTGATAACTTGTATATTTCTGCATTTATATAACAGATAAATGTGCACACATACTTTGAAGCTCGTCACGGTTTAGCATATTACACAGCCCAAAATAATAAAACCATATGGAAAAAATAGCATGATAGCACAAATACATGTTGAGATGTCCAGTAGTTTAAGAAAATCCCATTCTCTTTGTAACTCCCAATGCTGCCAATATGTAGAGCTATTTGGCTGAAAGTTATTAATCTCAGCATGGAGAATCCCTTAAAAGAAGCCACTTCATCTGTATTTTTCCACTTAAAAAAAATATTTATTGTCAGGAAATACAATGTTTTTCTGTATTTTTTGTAGAAATCAGCAAAAAACGAAAACAGGAAGCCTTAATCATAAGTAGCTCTTATTACAGAAAATGTTGGAGGCCCCTGCCTTAGAGTGAGGAAAATCCAGACAAAAAACGTTTATACAGTTACACAAAGATTGAGTTGTTCTTAGGACACACCCTCTTTATTTGTCAAAAGTATCTGTCCTCATATCAATCAGGTACAAGCACAGTGGGTGGTGGAAAGAGCAAATACATGCCTGAGACGTTAGAAGGTTCATTATGTACTGTGTTGATTTTACCATGTTCTGAGTCCAACACTAGAATGCAGGTTTGTTCACAGCACGCAAATCTACAGCCTGCAAACTTTTGCTTTCACTATCTATTGAGGATTTCAACATTGTAATCCTGTTAAACATATATGAAAATGATACACTAGTTAAACAAAATCTCTTCCAGTTCATGATTGTATTAGTTTAATTGGTTTGCTTTTAGAAAACAAAATGGAATTCAGCCCATATTACCTGTTGGTAGACGTAAACATGTGTCAAACCAAAATACCTTTTTTGTTTTTAGATAAATAGAACAAAAGCTAATGTAATTCAAAGTGCTATGAAATGCCATACATTTGCTGGACTATTCAGACTCTTTGACACAATCTGCAGCACTTCCCGTGATTGGCAAATATGCATCAGTTCTTTCCATGAAGCTAGACAGTTTTTATTGAAGACATTGGCAATTAGTGTTTCTTGATTGACAAAGGCTATTGTTTTCATGGATACATATTTTTGACTGCCCTCCTTACCTTGAAATGTACTCTCTAAACATGTATAGGCAATTGAGAGCCAGGGATGCGCGTTGGTGTGTTGTAGTTATATTATGTTATGTTATTGGTATTTGTAAAGCAAAATGTATGTCGAGGCTTCATAGTGCTGTAGAGGACAATAACAAAAGCTGGAGTACGGTTAAAAAAGAAGTCAACCTAGATCTGTTGATTACATCTTGAAATTTGAAGCCTAGAATGGGATAGAAGTGTGAATGAACCTATGCACCACAACGAACATTAAACACTTTTCTTGACTAGCAACCAGTGAAGCAGTCTTAAAATAGATGATATATGTTGCTTACATCTGGCACCCGGTAGTAGCCAGACAGCACTATTTTGCGCCCACTTAAGCCTTCTGAAACATTTCTGTGAGATTACTAAGTAGATGCCATTTTTATTGTCGAGCGGTGACTCTACTAAGGCCATAAATACCGAGGTGTGATATTCTGGTGCAGTACAAAGAATAATTTTGCACAGGAGCTTTATGTAGGGAAGTACCATCTTTCTTGGCATGTTACCCCCAATTTCTGCCTGGTTGTCAGTATGTTTTGACTGTCACTGGGATCCTGCTAGTCAGGACCCCAGTGCTTATGGTGTGTGGCCTACATGTCAGTATGTTTTACTGTTTTGTCGGTATGCTTGGCTGTGTCACTGGAGTCCTGCTAATCTGAACTCCAGTGCTTATGCTCTCTCTGTTTCCAAATTTGTCACTATAGTCTAGTGACTACTTATTTCACACCATATTGGCATACTGGACCACCCTTTTAAGCCCCTAGTATATGGTACCTAGGTACCCAGGGCGTTGGGGTTCCAGGAGATCCTTATAGGCTGCAGCATTTCTTTTGCCACCCATAAGGAGGTCAGACAAACACTTCTTCAGGACTGCCATTGCAGCCTGAGTGAAATGGTGCAAGCACTATTTCACAGCCATTTTCACTGCACCAGGTAAATTATAAGTCACCTATATGTGTAACCATCAGTTCCTGAAGGCTAGATGCAAAGTTACTGTGTGTGAGGGCACCACTGCACTAGCAGAAGTACCCCCACGTTGTCCAGGACCAATTTCCCAGACTTCGTGAGTGCGGGGACGCCATTATAAGTGTGCACTAATTATAAGTCAATACATATGTGTAGCTTCACAATGGTAACCCCGAGTATGGCCATGTAAGGTGTCTAAGATTTGAGAAATTGTACCCCAATCTGATTCTGGTGGGCCAATTCCATGCACCCTGGGGGCTCCACCATGGACCCACAGTACTGCCAAACCACTCTCTAAGGTTTCCACTGCAGCCCCAGCTGCTGTCACCTCACAGACAGGCTTCTGCCCTCCTGGGTTTGGGCAGCCCAATCCCTAAGAAGGCAGAACAAAGCATTTCCTTTAGGAGAGGGGTGTTACACCCTCCCCCTTTGGAAATAGGTTTTACAGGCATGGGAGGGGTATCCTCCCAGAGCCTCTAGAAATACTTCGAAGGGCACAAATGGTGCCCTCCTTGCATAATCCAGTCTACACCGGTTGAGGGACCCCTTTGTGTATCGCTGAGAAGACCACAATTTGCAACTCCTTTGTCCCCGTGTCCTGGGACTCCTGTGGGTGCTGCCTGGTCTTCCGAGGGCTCTATGAAGTGCTGAGAGCCCTCTCAGTCTCCTCAGTCTGAGTTGAGACCCCCAGGTCCCTCCTGGGTCCAGGTAGCGCCTTCTCCTGCCAAACGCGTATTTTGCGTGAGCCAAGACTTGTTGATGGAATCTAACGCTGAATACCAGCCTGCATTCTTCTACTCGACGTAGGAGATCTCTCGCACCAAGCAGGAACCTACAGCTGTCTTCTTTGGTGCATCTCTGACTTTTTCTTCGAATTGGAGAATCCACTTTTGCACCTTCATCCGGGTTAGCAGGAGCTCCTGTTCTCCTTGGACTCTTCAGTGCTTCTTGGACTTGGTCCCCTCTCTCTGCAGGGTCTTCAGGTCCAGGAATCCATCAATGGTGTATTGCAGTCTTGCTTGTTTTTTTGCATAATTCTTTATCATGACTTCTAGTGTGTTCTGAGGAAACTTGCTGTACTTTACTCGTGCTTTCCTGGGCTCTGGGCTAGGGTACTTTACTTACCTTTGGTGTTTTCTTACACTCCCAGTACCCCTCTACACACTGCTTTTGCCTAGGTGGAAACCCAGCATTCGCATTTCACTATTTTAGTATATGGTTTGTTTTCCCCCTAGGCCCATTGTAGCCCATGGTGATTTTCACTATTTGCACTATTTTGTCACTGTTTACTTACCTGATTTTGGTTACTAGTGTATATTTTATGTATAATACTTACCTCCTAAGGAAGTATAGCCTCTAAGATATTTTTAGCCTTGTGTCACTAAAATAAAGTACCTTTATTTTTGGTAACACTGAGTATTGTCTTTTTTGTGTGTAAGTACGCTGTGACTACAGTGGTATTGCAAGAGCTTTGCATGTCTCCTAGTTCAGCCTTGGCTGCTCTGCCTACAGCTACCTCTAGACAGCCTGGCTTCTAGACACTGACTACATTTCAATAATGAGGGATAACTGGACCTAGTATAAGGTGTAAGTACCTGTGGTATCCACTACAAACCGGGCCATCCTCCTACACATTATTCGTCAGAAGGATGAGCTAGCTCCCTTGAATATCTGCAGTTCCAGGAAATTGTCTTAATCTCAGTTGAATACATGGATTTTGGTGGGGCGCTAGTGAGCCCGGCTGCAAGATGGCCGCTGGTTATCAAGGCTCTGCAGGGCAGAAAGGAGAGTCCGACATTTTTCTGTGGCAGATGGGTACATCACATCCTGTCTGGTGGTGCCTGGTCTAATAATGGTACCCTGCACAGATCGAGCTCAACTCCGACAAGAAAGGAGAGTCTGGAGCTGATGCGTGGCCCCAGGAGAGCTACAGCCTACTGCTGAGAGTCCGCCTGTCGTAGGTGCTCGCGGACTGGTGCAGCAGGTCACACTGTCTGGAGGCAGGCATGCACAGGTGCCTGAGCACTAAAGAAGACAATAGATGTGTGTGGCTTGACTGCGGGCAAGCTGCTTGATCTCGTGGGAGTTTGTGCGCGGAAGGCATGTGGCCTGCTCCTCTGCCTAGGTTGCAATTCGCTGTGGTCCTCTCTTTGGGGACTCTGCTTTCATCTACCTGGTCTACGGACCGCACCAGGACTGCTGGTTCCCCCGGGGGTCCTGGGGATGGGGAGCTGACACACCCTTGACTCGGATCCCCTCAAGAACAGCTACATACCTGACCCGTGTGGCTGGGTGTGGCCTATACGATGCAAATAACTCTGTGTCATTCACCCATCCCATCTGGCTGCCACTGGAGCCCCTGTGCCTCCTCCTGTCTGTCTCTCATACGGCGGCGTGAGCATCTCTCTTAATTAAGATCACATCATCGAAATATACAGATGACAGTGAGGCTGCTCACACCCCTCAGGATTGGGCCCCCAGGGAGAGGTGGGACCCTGGTGCACGGATTCACAATTGGACACTCACCAGACACTCCCTGGCATTTTTGGGGACTGGAGTCTGACAGCAGTAAGGCACTCATGACATCCTATGGTGGCCGTTGGACTGTCTCTTCTCCCTGCACAGTAATACACACTGGGTCCACTCATGCCACCCATTGAAGATCTTTGGGGAGCAGCGGAACCCCAGAACTGCCAACAACAGGTTAATTTGAAGCGTTGGGCGCTTTGACCCCCCCCCCAGTCCAAGCTGAGGCAGATATTTACTCCATGTTCTTAGGTGTAAAGCAGAGTCTGACCACCATTGACCCGAAAATTAACAGATTAACTGACCAATTTGATCTGCTAAAAGAGAAAGTGGATAGACCGGAGAAGCGGATTGACCAGCTGGAACGTCTCGCATCTGATGTGAGGAGACACAGTCCTTTGAAGAAGAATGCCTACTAAAGTTAGAGAGAGTACTTGAGCCTATCGGAAATAAGAATGAGGTCTGCAAAGCTTGTTCAAGGAGAGACAACATAAGGATCCTAGGTGTGCCTAAATCGGTAACGATGGAGTGAACTGAGGACTATGTAGAAACGATGCTTTGAACTCTTTTCAGTGATACAGTATTCCCCATACTCATAGTTGAGAGGTCACAGATTGCTGGGCAAGCCAGCACGCTGCATAATCACACAGCTGTTAAATTACCAAAGCCGAGATACTACGCTGCGTCTGGCCAGGGGCCGCAGACATCTCCAAAACAGACTTACAATATTTATTTTTTCGCAGATTTCACAGTAGCCGTTCAGGCAGCCTGACCAGACTTTCTACTTGTAAAACGTACCCTGCAGAAAACGAATGCCAAATGCCCCTTAATCTATCCAAGTAAGCTTTATAAAACTCATCATTTCACGGGCCCTAAAGCTTGTGCCCAAATTTGCTAGAAGCCTTTCGGCAGAGGCCAGTTCATCCTCACCAAGACATCTGGGACAAAACCACCTAAGTGACAATTATTAATGTAGCATATCCTGACTGGAAGGTTGATAGTTGATAGACTGCCATAGGGAGAAATGTTGCAGACTCTCACTGTGACTGGCTCAGGATCTCCAAATGGGTGAATGTCCTAAAGCCTAGATCTTGTGACGTGACCTTTGAATGGACGGTGCAGAGGGATGCTCATGCCCCCTTAGATTTGCTTGGCCGTAGCTGGGAGTATGCTGGGCCCTCTGGTCACACCCTGGGATGTTTAGCTTATTAACTTTTCTGAATGTACATAGGAGGTTACATGTTGGGTGGGCAGAAAATATTTGGCCTGACTGAGGGGTGAGTGTGGGAGATGGGATGCTAGTTGGGGCCATTTTGTTTTATATGTTCTAGACTAGCTTTATTTCAGCTTGTCCAACCCCCTTGATGCCACTCAGTACTGCGCTTTCTGCACTTCATACCTGCGCCAGGGATCAAGTGCTGGAACGCTTCTCTCCCCACTTACTCTTAAATGTTGACGGTTAAATGTGCAACTTGGAACATTAGGAGACCAAATGATGGTCAGAAGGCAAGGAATGTGCTGGCACTCTTGCAGCAACATAAGACTGACATCTGCCTACTCCAGGAGCTGCACTTCACAGAGGCGATGCAGGTGTGTTTGTGCGCAGGCTGGATTGTGGAGCGACGTGTGGCTTACAGTTCTAACTATGCGTGAGGGGTTGCAGTGTTGATCCGTAGGGGTCTCCTGTCATTTGCAGCTCGCTTTGTGATAAACAAGAAGAATATGTTATCTTAGCAGGCACCCTACAGGGCCGGACCTTGATTTTAATATCAGTGTATGGGCCAAATGTTGAGAATCCCCACTTCTTCGAGGAGGTTTGGATTGGGACTGTTGGGCTGGCGGCGATCCTTTGGGAGGGGATTTTAATGTAATCTTTGATGCAAGCTGACACATTTAGTGTCTCCCAACGCCCACACCCTAATGCTGCTACACCACTGTGCATTATAATGACAGACAATAATCTTACAGATCTTTGGCGCTCTAGACACGCCAGCACCACAGAGGGCACCTGCATTGTAGCTTCCCCTAATACGTGGTCGTGAATTGACTTCTGGTTTGCGTGGTCGTGAAGTGACTACTGGTTTGCGACTAGAGTTGTGGACACCTGGACCGCCAATATTGTGCACCTCCTGCGGACGCTGTGTGATCATCCCCTTGTCCTGCTGGAAATGGCCACTCCTGAGTGCGCCTTCACATGGTATCTGCCGGTGGTGGCCTTCTGGGATCAGATATCCAAGTGCGAAGTGAGGACGGCCATGCTTTTTTTTTTTTTCTTTTTTTTTTTTATTGTATTTATTTATGGAATGTTTACCAAACTGAACAAACAGAAATTGTGAGACCATTGCTTACCGGCAGAATACATAGTCATCAGTAAGCAATATAAGACAGCAAGACCTTGTAACTTTTACTACTGTATCTCGGCGACCAGTTGGACTACTTTCCTTAGCTGTTGCCATGTTGTGTCCTCCATCTGTTGTGGCACGCATCCTACCCTTCTGACTCATCCTGTAGGTAATAGTGTGCCTTCCAAGGACCCCAAATCTTGTGTAACTTATTCAGGCAACCCCAGGCCTTGTATGTCACTTTTGTGGCACACATTTATAAATCCATGCCTGTTTTCCATTCCCTAATGGTTGGCAGCTCTGGTACTCCCCAATGTTTGGTCACATCTCTGTTCACCACCGCTAGCCCCAGATTGGCCACTAGAAGTTTTGGGCATGGGAGGTCTATGTCAGTAGGTATCCCCAATAGTATATATTTGGAGTCTAGTGGGATAATGTCCTATAACACTGCCCCCAGCTCTTTCAGCATCTTTATCTAGTACGCCTGTATTGAGGGGCATTCTCAGAGTGTGTGTAGGAAGGGACGCAGTGTCGTCTTGCATCTCAGGCAGGCAGGGGATGGGGCCAGTCCAAATTTGTACTGGTGAGACCTGTCGTAATATATCCTAAGGAGGATTTAAAATTGAATAAGCCTTAGCCTAGTTGTAATGGCCTCTTCCCTGGGGTGCCTTAAGGCAGCCCCCACTCAGTGTCATCCATCCAGCCCAGCTCTGTCTTCCATCTCGCCCACAGTTTTTCAGGGAGTCAGGCATATAATTATTGATTGACTTGTATGTCCATGAGAGTGCTTTCTCTACTATCTCCCTCATAAGTAATCTGCCTTTGAGTGGGGCGTATTCAGGAATGTTCATGAGGTCTAATTTCTCTGCCGTCCATGCATGGTGCAGCCGCATGTAATTATAATGTTGGGTGTGGTCTAACTGGTAGTCCTGTTGCAGGGTCTCCCAGGACTTGAACTGTCTGGTGTCTATCAAGTCTCCTACAGTGGAAATCCCTAGTCTGTCCTAGGCTCCGAAACCTCTCAGCTTCTCAAATTCCCCAAGGCAGACTCCCTCCCAGAGTGGTGTGGCTGGCATAATTTTCTTGTTCTATCCCATACATTTCTCTGTGGCCTTCCAGGCTGCCATGGTGAATTTTATGCCTGTCAGTAGTTTCTTCTCCCCTTTCCCTCCTTATAGATAGATAATGTAAATATGTATTTTCTGTAAATTGGCTTCTTTCTAGTAGGTATGTGCGGTTATCTTGTGGAGTCTGCCCTCAGTTGTTTATCACTATGAGATGTGCTTTCCAGTAATACTTCCGGATATCAGGGAGGGATAGCCCTCTGTTGTATTGATTGCCTTGGAGTGGGTGTAGCGCAATGCACAGGTGTTTCCCGTTCCAAAGTAGATTATGGATCTCCCCAGCGATCCTGAGAAACATGTCCTCTGGGATCAGCAAACACATGCACGAACATATAGGAGCTTTGGTAGGGTGACCATCTTAAACATGAATGCCCTGCTCATCAGCGTCAATGGGAGAGTCTTCTACCTTTCTTCGTCTTCCCAAAAGTCCCTCAGAACCCTACAAATGTTTTGAGTGAGGCAGCGCTCCTTGTCTTGAGTCACAAATATGCCCAAATATTTACATCCTTACCAAACTTTTTGCAACTGTTACAGTAGTGTAAGTTGTAGTAGGTGTCCACCTCTGCCCCAGGTATAGGCTGGGATATTACTTTCAATTTAGCTGGGAATAAGAGCATGTATTGTATCTGGATATTGCACAGCTTTGCCTTAACTGAGTCGCCCAGGTCCACTATGCCTTTGCCACTCTTCTCACCTCTGGGCTGCACAGGCAGGCCCTTCACTGCCTTATCAATGCACTACCTTGAAGCAAATCCCAAGGTCTGGGCAACCTTACTGCTGCTTTCTGTAAAGAGTACCCCCAAGTCCTGGCACCACATCCTCTGGTGATGTATGAAAAATCCTTGTTGTGTGGCAAGATTCTCCCCTCCCTTCTGAAATCTCTGATTGTTACAATCCTAAAACCTGTTAAAGACCCCCAGCACTGTGACTAATAAAGGTCTCTATCCATGACAAATGCGGACAACAAAATTCTAGCTAAATAAATCTCACGGCTCCTCACGCTCTTGCCAAGCATAGTACGTCCTCATCAGTCCAGGTTTGTCCCCAGCTATTTAATGGCCCACTGTTCATGCACTTTCTTTGTGCTTCTGCACATGATCGACCATAGCATTAGCGCAGCTACCATTTTCCTAGACTTCACTAAGGCGTTTAATTCGTTCAAATGACCATACCTATTTCAGCTCCTGACACATCTCGACGTGGACACAGGTTTACAAGGCTGATAGGCCTGCTATATGCACAGCCCGTTGCTCAACTTTAGATAAACAGAATAGTCAGTCCTCCATTTGAGATCTCACAGAACCCGACAGGGATGCCCCCAGTCGCCAATCCTGTTCCTGATTGTAATGGAACCTCTGGCGGCTAGACTGCGGCAGCACTACTCACATTGAGGACTGGAGTTAACTCCCTGTAGAGTATTGATGTTCATGTTTGCAGACAATGTCACTTTGTATGTCAGGGATCCTCACAACAATTTGGGTCCGCTCATCAGGAAGTTTACCCGCTTTGGTGGCATTGCCAGTATAAGCATAAATTGGGCTAAGTCTATCCTGTTCCCTCTTACGTTGGCAACTCGGTTTGAATCTGAATTCCCCCTGACATGGGCACAAGACCCGGTCTGTTACCTGGGCATCTGACTGAGCCGCGACCTGGATGAGCTTTGGCAGGCCAACTATGGCAAACTGCTGATGTGGCTTGGGGATTGTGTAGAAGGTTTAAAGAGGCTCATGTTGTCCCTCACTGGGAGATTGGCCCTTGCCAAGATGGTGGTTCTTCCTAAATGTGTTTATTTGTTCATTTATTTGCCGATCCTGTTGCCGGGCTGCTTCCGCAGATGACTTCAGTCCCATGTCATCACAATAGCTTGGGTAGGTCGACAACCCTGTGTGATATGGGAAATACTGACACTCCCCTTTGAGCAGGGGACTTATACTCCCTTAACACGCAAGCACAATTCACTCATTTCTGGCTTTACCCTACACAGTTTCAACCGCACACGGCCCTTGAAAATGATCATGTTGCCCCTTGCCCATTATAAACAGTTCTGTACCTTCGCCCAGGTGGTCACAGACTCAAATAGATACAGTAGCGTGCGCAGTATGGGTGTGGAGTAAATTGAGATGGAGGGCACGTCTAGACCATTAATTTGCCCCGTCGGTGCAGATTATTGCCCACTCTTCTATCCCAGACGCAACAGACACAGGTACTCATGATTGGCTGCACAGGCTACAACTGACGTCATTTAGAGCAGTGTACCATAGGAGGAATCTTTGTCACTCCAGATCAGGTGCTACAGGGATCGTACATAATGCTTCTGGATACCTCTACCTATTATCAGCTGCATGTGGCCCTGACCGCAGCCCATGATACTTTTCCAGAGACGCCTCCGATGTTTCAGGTCCTAGAAGCGACCCTCACAAACCCATCTCCTTGTACACTAGTTACGCACATATATGAATGCAGAAGACTGCGCCAATCCACACACCCACAGCACTCCAAATGTGGTCTGCTGACCTAGAGGCTCCCCTGAGTGAAGAGCAATGGTAGTTCTGCTGCACCCATTCAAGGGCACTCTTCCTGAACAATAGGTTGTGGCTGGTCCATTTTAAATACCTGCACAGAAGATATTGCACACCTGAGCACATGTACAGGTTGGGGCTGGTTGGTGATGCGAACTGTGCACACTGAGCTGTGCTTACTGCTGACTTTTTACATTTAGTGTGAAACTGTCCTGGTGTATGGCACTTCGGGGAGATTGTCTTTGATGCTAGTGCACAAATTATGGGACATGCCCCCGAGAGATCACTGAGATTTGCACTCCTTGGTAATATAACGGAGGTCCCTCGGCAGGTATGCAAGCAGACCGTGATACTTCAACTGCTCGCCAAGCGTGGGGTAGCAGTTCACTAGGGGGGGGGGAGACGGCCATGCCTTGCAGGAACACAAGAATTTGTGATGCGGCTTACTGCCAAGAGCAGCTGACCGCATACTGGGAACTGATGCCTGCTTGCTTCTGACCCAAGGATATATGGACTCCACTGACAACATCCCTAGGTGCACAGGAGACAGAAGGTATGGCCTCAAATACCCTCCGAACTTTGTGCATAAGCTGGAGCTGGCCCTTCCCTCCGTCCCAACCCTGGGTCTAGGAGTCCGGCCCGTCACGGTGACTAGCACTGTGCAAACTTCTAGAAGGTTGTTGCATGGGGAGATGTAGTGGTTGCGGCAGGAACAACATCTGCAGGTTTTATACTCACAGAGTGCTTGATTCAAACCCCCCCCATCCCAAATTCCAGCTGCATGTTGTACTTTGTCCTTATTGGACTCATTTTAAATCATATGCAGTCTCTGCTGTTTGTATGTTGAGCTATGTTCACTGCAATCTATAATAAAAATATATATATTTTTTAAATACATGGATTCCAGACAGCTTTTGCTAGAGGAGGGAGGGCTTCGTAATTGCAGCCAGGAATCTAAGTTCCATTTGTCAATGGCATTATTTGTGATCTGAAGTTCAGTTTATCATGTATTCAGTTTTACAACGCAGATGATACCATCATTTAAACCCTGCTGCAGAGAACCATAAGTGTAGAAGGCAGCCTGCTGAGTTGTGTGTTTAAACAAAAATATGGTATAATCAGCATACCTGTAAAGATATGAAAAAAGAGTAGAGGGTACAGACTCCGAGGCACTTCACATTTAACCTGACTCAAAAAGTGACATGTGTGTGATGCTCCAGTTTGTATCTCTTGCGTCACCTAGAGCTCAACCTCTGCCAAAGGATTCTGACAATAGACTTTTAACACCAAGGCATGTTTTGAAAATTCAACATACTGTCATGTCTTGTGATTCTATTTTTACTGTTTGGATGACAAATTACACTAGTTTCCTTGCCTTGAGACACAGACGGTAATCATAGATATAACAAATCCCTGTGTTTGCGTGGTGATCAATAGCAAGAGCTATTCTACAATCCCATTCTTGTTGCTGGGCTTCTCTTCAATGATCCAAACGTGAGTTTTATATTTTTCTGATCAATCAATAAAAAAAATTAAAAAACAAGGGACCTACGTAATTCCTTGAAAATTGCCAAGATCACAGTGCCCTTTAGGTCATACATTATAGAAAGGTCCTTCAAGTATTGGAAGGTTTATCCAACCTACTTAACTCTATCTTTACTTACTAATTCCTTCTTGACTCGGACACAGAGCTAAGATTCGCATTTAGGTAAAGTTTTCAAATGTCCTTTGAGCTGAATAATCTTTTCCAGAATTAGGTTACTTTGCTAGAACCTATTGAAAATTAAACAATTGAACCCTGTTCTTTACCCCATAGTGTGCCACCCCTGAAGAAATAGGGGACCAATCGTATGTACTGGTTTAGACACAGATGTTTATTTTTTCTTTATTTATATTGTCTGATAGTGATAGATTGCTATTTATCACTGGTTTTATTTCAGGGTGCTGCTAGATGCTAAAGAATATAGCAAAAACAGACAAAAGGTCAGGGGCAATGAAATCTTAACAGACCGATGATAAAGGTGTCTTTCTGTTATCCTATCGAGGTTGTTGTTTTCAGCCATGCAATGTGTAGCATAAGGATGTCCTTTCCTATTTTTTTTAATTTTGGATCTAAGACTATTGAATATTAGTTTTCTCTCAGGACTGATGAACCACAATCTTAGAAGCTATGAAGGAAAGAAAAAGATCACAAATTTACACAGTGAACAGTTCAGCTGCAAAATTATAAATTTGCGCCAGCTGCAGCAGTTTTATTCATTTTAGATATAGTCTAAGTACATGGAGGCGCAATAATTTTATTTTTGCATTTATTTTGTTATTTTGCATAGCACTAATGTATCGCCTTAAGGTTCCTTTATGGCATTTGGTTAAAAAAAGGTATTGTAACCTAGGTGCTAGACATCAAGTCTGTTCAGGAGAAAGGGGTAATCTGCCTGTTTTTATTTTAAGATTCCAGTGGTCTTCATTTTGAGATCTGACTTGCTATCTCTATTTTTGTTTACTTTGTTCAATTCATGTTACAACGCTCGTGTCAAGAGTTAATATGAGTGGCACCTGAGACAGCACACAGACACCTGAGGCACGGTCAGTGCCAGACCGGGAACTTCTGGATAGAGCGGGGAACATGGCGGATTGCTAGAGTGCCGTCCGTGGTACTTGCCCTCCGCTTTACACGCCGCCAGCTCTCCCGCTGCAGGGGACGAGTCTTGGTCACGTTTTCTCCTTTTCTTTTTTGTTTTTTTTTACTCCCCCCCCCCCCCCCCATACTTACCTAAGGCACTGCGGATGGGCGCTCCTAGTATCGGGGCAGATTTACAGTGTGCCCACCATGGATTCGGGCTGCCTGGTCCCTCCATAAGTATAGAGGGGCGGCGGCCAGATTACTTTTCCGGGGTAGCAGAGGCAGAGGCAGAGCCAGCGCAGGCTTGCTTTTGGCTCTGCCCTGCTTGCATCAGGGTTCATGAGGCAAGCCAGCCTTGGAGCAGCTACTTTTTAGTGATTCCGACATCTGGGACCTGCCCTCGTCTCAGGCCCTTCCCTACCAGCCATCCTGCATGACCCCCAGAGGCCCATCTGGGCTGTGGGCCAGAACACGGCTATGAGGGCATATGTAGCCCCTCTTGAAGGCCGGTGTGGACCCCCCAGCTCCCTCTGCAGTTCCATCAGCATAACCCCCTTTGGGAACTGGGGCAAGAAGTAAACGTGTGGCAAAAGGTAAAACTTCTAACATTTCTGTACCTTCGGACCTGCGAATTGAAGGAGGGGGGCCTTTTTCAGACTTTCATGCCCCTTCGGCTAAAATCACTGCAAGTTTTACTTCCGAGCGGCAAAAAGTTACCCCCTCCCTTAGGTCTTTCTTTAAAATATTAGACCAGTCCTGCGCTTCCCAGACAACAGTCACCTCTTTGGAAACAAACCTGCAAGTATGTCTAATTTGGCGGAAGCTCTACCCCCGCGCTGATTTCGCCACATTCTCTGGTTATGCAGGAGTTAAATCAGGACACAGCTTGGGGGGGGGGGGGGGGGGGGGGGAATTCTGCGCTCCCGTGTGAGGCAGAGTCTGATAGAACTAATGTAGCACGCACGGACTCCCTCCTTCAGTCACTACTGAATGAAATGAGAGACAAATTTGCCATTTCTGAATCTAACCAAGCTAAAATTCAGGGGCTTTGCGATGGTATAGATGCGAAAATTACTAATCTTACAGAGAGACTAGGAGCTATAGAATCCTCTATAGGGGAATTACAGGCAGAAGTGGAGCTTAATTCTCATGAGGTTCAAGCACTGAAACGAAGTGAGAAGGACCTAAGGGAGAAATTGGAGTCTCTGGAAAATCACTGTAGGAGGAACAATCTAAGATTTCTGAATATTCTAGAAGGTATGGAAGGGGACAACATTAAAGACTTTATAATATTCTTGATTAAAAACAATATCCCAGTGGTGTCCACCCACGATCTGGTCTCAGAAATTCATAGAGTCCACCGAGACCCTTTCAAGAGGAACCCTAATAAGGAGAAACCTAGAAAGGTCCTGGTTAATTTTGCCTCATACCGAATAAAAGAACAGATTCTGGCAGAAGCTCTCAAAGTCCAGGGTTTTCGGCATGAGGGCTGGTCATTCCTAATAAGATCCGATATGTCTAGGGAAACGTCAGATGGACGCTGGGAGCCGGGGAAGGCTATTCAGGAGTTTAGCTCTTTGGGTGCTACTCCACAATTAAGGTTTCCTGACACCTTGAGGGTAATGTGGAAAAACAAAATGTATCCTTTTCGAGATCCCCAAGAAGCTAAGGTTCTGATTGATCAGATAAAAGGGGAGAGCTAGCGGTTTGCGGAGGGATAGGGCCTAAGGGTAGTATGAACCACTATAACTGTTAAGGTCAGACAAGAGTTTCTTATTAACTGGGTAAGAAATGCACCCTGGTGAAACCGTTAGACTCAAAATTTTGACCTGGAATGTGAATGGCCTTAGGGTGAGCAGTAGGAGAAGGAGAATTTGGGATTCCTAAGATTGTCCGATAGCCAGATTATTCTCCTGCAGGAGACCCATTTACGATATGAGGAGTGGATGAGGATTTTTAAGTCACAAAGATGGATCGCCCACCTTGCTTGTACTAATCAATCTTGCAATGTGAAAGGGGTTCCGATTATAATAAAGAATAGCGTTCAAAGTCAGCTGACAGACATCAGTGCTGTCTTAGCAAATATTAAGTTAGGAGGGCTTCAATACACTTTAATATCCTATTATGGTCCCAACGTGAACGATCCGGGCCCACTTAGGGATCTTTATGAGCAATTGACCGGAAGAACTCAGAACATAATAATTGCTGGCGGAGACTTTAATGTTTTGGTTAATCCTTCCCTAGATAGGTCTACGCCTCGACTGGCTTTCAGTACACCTAGCATGAGAGTTTGCTTACACAATATGATGGAAAATTTTGGCCTGATTGACCCTTCGCGAAGCAGAATGGGTCAAACCAAGGAGCTCACTTTTTGGAATAAGAAGCTTGGGCATCCCTCCAGAATCTACTTCTTTCTGATAGACATTAAACTTCGAAATAACCTAATGGCAGTCTCCCACCAGCCAAGCCATCTCTTGGACCACTCTGCTGTTCAGCTGACTATAAGTCTATCTGTCTCTCGTAGTTGCACTAGATCGCTCCCTTTTGAGAGAAAAAGATATTGTTTTAAAGTGGAAAAGGGACTCCAAGGAATTTTTTTTTAGATCAACTTAGGCTCTGCTTCAGTAGCCACGGTTTGGGAAACATATTAGGTATTTATCCCTGGAAACTGATTTGCTATGCTGCCTTTAGAGCCAAGAGAACCAGAATAACAATAAAGACTCTCGAGGATAAACTTTATACTCTGCAAGCCCAAAGGCTATCCTCTCAGGACCCAACAACGCAGGCAGACCTGCAGTATCAGATCCAGGAAACCCAAAATTCACTTGAGGTCTTGCTAGAATCAATTGTGAAGAGTAGATGGGAAGCTAGCAAGTTGGCACATTTTGAGTATGGCGAAGGCTGTGGCAAGGTATTAGCTTGGATGACTAGGCCTGATAACATTAAGAATAGGATTAAAGGAGTGATACTAGGTGAAACCGGCAGAACCTCCTCAGAAGACCAAGACGTTATAGGAGAATTTGTCAAGTTCTTTTCTCGACTATATAGAGACGACTCAGTGATTTCAGCAGAGGTGATTGGAGAATGGTTGAAGGGAGACACACTTCCCAAGCTAGATTCAGTTAAGAAGCTGAGTCTCAATCAATGCTTTCTCCCTTGTGAGATAGACAGTGTTATGGCTGTTTTGAAAAATGGGAAGGCTCCCGGGTCCAGACGGAATACCTGCTGAAGTATATAAACTCCTAAAAGTTGAGCTTGGGCCAATCCTGATTCGGCTAATTAACTCGATCTTTATAGATTCTTCACTGGTTTCCGCCCTCTTGGAATGAAGCCATTATTACCTTAATACTAAAGCTACAGAAAGATGCTAGAAAATGTGAGCCCTATAGACCTATCTCTCTGTTTAATGATTATAAAGTTTTTGCACAACTGTTGGCAAGGAGGTTGGATAAAGTGATCTAGTCCATGTTAACCAGAAGGGCTTTATGAGAAATTGACATTTGGGGGATCTGACCCATGATCTAGTTGCTGCAGTTGATGTTGCATCCACCTATAATATGCCTTTAACTATCTCTACAATCGATGCTGCCAAGGCTTTTGACCGAGTGAACTGGCTCTTTTTCCAGGCGGGTATGGATTGTAATAACCTGGGTGACAATTTCCTTAATGCAATTAAGACTATTTACAGGGCCCCATTAGCTCGGGTTCTGGTTAATGGTATCTTATACCCTCACTTTAAGATCGAACGGGGGACCCAACAGGGTTGCCCTCTCTCCCCTCTTCTCTTTAATCTTTATATTGAGCCTCTGGCCAGGAGAATCTGGGAAGACCAGAGAAATGCGCCTTTTCATTATCGCGGCTGGGTCCTGAAGGAAGCGCTCTATGCGGACGATCTTCTGATATACACACAGAACCCCCAATGTGCTCTCCAAGCACTTTTGGAAATCATTGCCAGCTCTGGAGAAATTTCAGGTTACTTAATTAACGCAGATAAATCTGAAGTTATGACTTGGAATGGCCCTTTGGACAATCCATTGGAAAAAGACGAAATCCAACATCTAGGGGTCAAAGTGGTTTAGAATTTAGCAGAGATGGCTCAGGTGAACTTTGAGCATCATCTTAGGGAAACAAAGAAGCTACTCCTTCAATGGTCCCATCTACGTCTCTCTATGCTAGGCAGAACTAACTTAATAAAGATGGTGATACTACCAAAATTTACCTTTATCTTTAATGCTATCCCTCTATCTTTTAAAAAGGAATGGCTAAGGCGATTGCAGGGGGTGTTAGTCAGCTTCATTTGGTCCTATAAAAAAAACAGAATAGCATGGAAAAAATTGAGAAAGGAAAAGCTTGATGGGGGAATTGCACTTCTGGATTTTCAACTCTAATATTGGGCTTTCCAGAAAAATGTTAGATCACTTCTTTATACGGCACACCTCTCCTCCCGATTCCAGGCTCTGATAGGATGCTTCCGAGACCAGGGTACTCAGTTTCTTTATAAATTTGGCCATCCGAAGTATTACAAAAAGGTTAGACTTAAAACTCTTTTTAACGTTTATAGTATCTGGTACGTAGTAAGTAGATTGGGTATCCCATATTACAGTGAGTTGGCCCCAATCTGGAATTCTCCTAGTACTCCGATGTGTCTCCAGGATGTACTAGCTAAACCACTGACAGACTGAGGAATTGTGCAGTGGGGACAATTAGTCAGTGGGGGCTTGGTTAGCTCTTGGGAATCCCTCTCTGAAGTAACCAACTCTAAATTATCTAGATTTAAATATCTGCAAATTAAATGACGGGTGCAAGGAGAACCTGAGGCTGGGTATTCTACAGGATGGGAGAAGGAAATTACTGGTCCATTGAGCCAAAAGAAAGAGGTTTCCAAGTGGTATTGGGCACTTATACAAGCTGAAGAGGCATCTTGCCCACCCTCTGCAGAGGGATGGGATTTGGCGTTTCCTGCACTTGATCTCCCTTATCTCTGGCGGACCTGTATGAAGATTCTCTGGTTAAATCTTCCCCTTTGCGGCGGAACCACTTGTTCATCATGTATCGGGCCTACTGGACCCCTAAAAAGTTTGCTAAAATAATTCCCCAAGGTAAGAGCGGCTGCCCAAAGTGTGATTTAGAGGAGGCAGATGATGTACATCTTTGGTGGCAGTGCCTAGGGATTCAGACTTTTTGGGAAGAAGTGGGTATCTCGATTTCATCTGTTATAAATAGGCGTAGCGAGATAACTCTTCCAATGGTGGTATTTGGGTTATTCGAGACCGCTGAGAGGAGTCTGGGTGATAGATTGGAGAGGCCCTTGATGCATCTCTTTTTCTGTTTGGTTTTGATAGCCCGGTGGGAAATATGTATCAAGTTGATCGCTAGTGTCCCCCCCCACTCATAGGGATTGGTTGTTGTCAGTTAAGAGAATCTCTGATTTAGACTGTAGTAAAGGCTCAGACAGATTCCTTAGAATGTGGGACCCCTTTTTAGTTTTTTATAGAACCATCTCGGTATGCATGAGGCCAGTGGGAAATAACTAGGCTTGAGTTTTGTTTTTTGTATGAGTCCAATGATTAAGCCCTTCCGATCCAATAACCTGGAAGTTGGGGTTGGATTAGCTCTGCCCACCCCCATCTCCCCCCCCCCCCCCAAGGCTGATGCGGGCCTTTTACTATCTGAGCCCAGGTGATCAACCAGGCCGAGACCCTGGTTCTGAATTTGATGTGGTTGATCTTGTCTGTGTATGGCTATATATGAGAACTCAAAAAGAAAAAAAAAGTGGAGTAGGATAACAATGCTTTGGATGTACTTGTGAGTGCCATAGTGTTTAGTCAGTTGAAGACTTGTCCAAACTTTTTACTTTCCACAAGTTTCCCTAAAGAGCAGGAGGTTTGATTCAGTTTGATGCCACAGTGTGAGAACGTTCCGGATCATTGATCATTATATGCTAAGTGGTATGTCTACATGTGTTTGCCACGTGAAATGTATTTTACTGCATAATGTTTGTTAGCTGACCTAAGGTCTCCTGGTTGACATGTCTTGTGGAGCCAGCTTCTGCTAGCAGCCAGCACTGTTAGTCCCAATATACTTTTGCTTAATGCAGAGTTTCTTACTTTTTGTCTTGGCCTACACTAAGAGCCAGATAAATTAAGGCCAGATTTTCATTTTTTAGGGTCGAGCGCAAAGCCCTGTATCCATGCTGTAGTCTCTCTATGGGATTGTAACCATGCTTACCCCAGGCCCATGAGTTTAGTTGGTTTGTGGGCTTGCCTTTAAAAATTAGCTTGCTTTCGTTAGTGGAAGGCATGCATATGTCATGCCTGTTCCGGTGTTTAGCCCTGCTTGAGTGCACCAGCCATCTACTGAAAAATACAAAACTCTGTGTTTTCCGTATGGTGTCTGGACTACTTTTTTCTATTTATTTCCTATGCCGCGTGATCTCGCAGTAGTAGAGCGCTTTGCACCACATCGACCCTGTTACATGGATAATTGCATTTTTGCCGATATTACATTTGACTGCGTGCAAACTTCTGTTTTTACAATTTACGTGGCAAGAAATGTCCAGTTCGGAATTTACAACGCAAATAGATCTTACTCGAGCAAATGCAAGACCAATTGCATTACAAATGCTTGCTTTAAGTTAAACCCTCGATCTGGCCACTTGGTTTAGCACTTGTCCCTCTGACCCTTTGTTTTGCTTTCACTAATGACCGACCTGGCAGAAATCTCTGGAATGCACTTCTCAGTTCAAAGAAGACATTTATTATTATTTCACCACGAGGTTCCAAAAAAAGGAGATTAGTAGGTCGAAAGCATACATTTATAAATACTCACAGCAATGAAAGGAAAATATACCAAAATTATTCTCAACTGCAAAGTACACAGCAAATATATGTAGTTATGATTATGCAAAGCAAAGAATAAAGTAAAAATTCATCACCGTAGGGCCTGCCAAGCTCTTCATCTTTCTCATGCCAGCAAGAAGATGACCCTGTTCAACTGCGAGAAAGAGATCTCTACCCTCACGGGACAGATATGTCAGGCATTCGATGTCTAATCCTGACGAGGTCTTGGAAATTCCACCGCTAATGAGCAGGGCCACCTTTTTATGTCTTGAAGAACCGAAGGGCTTCCTGGAAAAACCCCTCCCATAAAAAAGAAATATTTAGACATGCTTGCTAATGTAGGTCAGACTTGAAAGAAACAGGTTGGAACTGGCCAGTCTCCCAAATTGTCTCTCTCAAGGTCAAACCGTTCCCTGCACTAAAAAACAGAAGTCTGGTACATTCTTATAGTGCTGACTGACTAACTCTTCGGTGATAATATGTTCTAGCTCTTCAGTGAGAAAGAATACGAAAACAAGCACAGTTTACAATGTGGAAAAACACATACGGCTTTAATATAGCAATCTTTAACGCTACAATAAAGTCAATAGGCAGCTAAACTCAATACAAAATGTAATCTGCAATTGATGAACACTAGACAGCTAATCCAGGTGCAAAGTAGTACAACACAGTCAGTGGTCAAAAACACATATTTCACTACACCCTTTGAGCATGTTGGTATAGACTATAGTGCAGTATTGCAAGTGTGCTATAATAAAGCTTATCATTTTTCATCTCTCTGGTTGCTGCTAAGGAAAAGTGGCATCTTGCAGAACTTGGGGATTGGAAATTGGTGTCCTTGGTTACCTCTTCATTTGCAGGTGTCTAGACTGTTCTGTGTAAAACATTAATCATTCCCAGTGACTTGGATTTGTGAATAAGAGTATGTGTAGTTTTTACAGCTGTAAGCCACAACCAGTGCATTAAAAACTTGGTGATAACTATTACCACCATTATGGTGTCTCTTTTAATGCCATGTTGGTTCTTTCATCCATGTGTATGTAAACCTGGCAGCTTTTGGTTTTGATCTGCTTCCCCGGTTTGCTTTCCAAGTAGGCCTATGAGCAAAGGGTGGGCGGATAATAGGATACAATGAAGTAAATGTGCTCTTCAGGATTACTGTCACACCCTCTGGGCCAGATAAATCCACCACAGACTTGTTTGACCATTGCCAAAAAAAGTGCAAAACCACATTGTTCGAACAAAACACAGAGCCTGGTGCCATATAACTGTTGGATTGTATCTGTTGCTCTGCAGTACATGCAGTACATAGAAGTCTGCTCTACCAAATGCTAGAAGTGAATCTTCTGAAGTCTTAGTTGCCGATTCATTGTTATGAAAGGTGCAATGATATTGCTTTGATTTTTGGGATTCTTGGGATGTTTTCAGTCCCAAGCCAAAACCTGAAAAATAATAAAAAATAATTTACTGCCAAGTCCTGGTGATGCTTGGTGATTGAGGGCTGGGGGGCCGCTACAGCCAAAGAAATTAGGGTATTATCGCACAAGTTGCTACTGGTTTTTACGGTTGAGCAAACAAACAAAAGAGAGATGGGTCACGTACATATTTGCTTTGCTTTACTCCTACAAGTGGATGTACTTTGGAGAGCATATTACTAAACAAATGTATCCCATTAAAAACAAAAGTCAAAGGAGCTTGCTCTTTCCAGTTTATACACTTTCAAATTGTCATTATTCCAGTACTTCATTAGTTGTTATTTTCCTGTTTTTTCTAGGTTTGGTGAAACCTGCTCTGAGGCGATCACGCTCTGCGCCAGATGGAGGCGATGAGGACAGCCAAGAGCAGCTGCAGGAACAAATGCTAGAGGCAGGCAGCATCGATGAAGAAGAAAAGACAGACAGCACAACTTTGCTGCGATTGCTAGAGGAAGGAGAAAAGGTATAGTTGTAGAAAATGATGTTCATTATATTACCATATGAGCACATATGCAACCACTGGGTTAATGGAATGATATGCAATAAGTAAATTAAAAGTAATATTTGCCATTAGCTATTGGTAACCTATTTTGCATATTTTATGGTTATTTAAATTCTTGTAGCGCTGAATACCACTTTTGTCCACACTGGAGTGCTTTAGCTAGCAGAAAGTAGGAATATGGAATAACAAAGGAGTAGCATGACCCAAGCATTGACAGCCAAGCAAAAACAGGTTTTATGCTGTGCCAAAGGCACAATTAGTCTACATTTCTGCATTGGGGGAGGTGGCAGACTTCAGCATGGCTTCAACTTGAGACATAACTGGCTTTAGCTAAGCTGTTTGAAAAAAAATATTTCCTCATGTGTATCATGCTGGTCACCAAACGGATAAAGGCAATAGTGAAAATATGAAAAGGGCTGGACTCTTAAAGCGGTATGTTTGCTCTCTCTCGCTTTTCATGTGACTACAGTGAGGAGCAAACCAGACTTTTTGGTTCCTGTTACCCGGCCTTAGATCTTAACCTTGACCTAGACCCTTTAGTGACAATAAACTGATTTACGTTAGGGCCTAGAGTCAATTTTAATGCACTACCTCCAATCCTTCACTTCCTTGTGTAGTTTTGAGTCCACTCCTACTACTGACAATGGCACCTATTAGAAGATCTCCGGGAAAGAGCCCCCTAAAGGGGGCCGGTGGGCATTGCAGTGGGTGTGTTAGGGCTCTTACTTCTCAAAACAGGTCAGTGCCTAGCTAACCTGTGGTGATCCCCTTGGAACAGTGTACCTAATTGTTTTGTATTTGACTTATGGGAGAATGTGCACAGGACCAATTTAAATCTCCCAGTCCCTCTATTGCATTCTGCCATAGCTAAATCACCTTCAGAAACTGAAACATGAGCCACATTCTCGTGATCCCTGCACACCCAATGAGGAACTAGGTGGACACTACAGGTGTAAGTAATCTGCACATGGAACTACGACAGACAGCACTGTTGGCAGTCTTGAGGCAGTTGCATTATGATTCTCTTGTACAAAAGCCTTAGTTCCTGGATCAGAGTTACCCTTCTTTCCTTCATCCATTACTTTGAAGGATATAGGTTTGAAATATGAGAGTTGTAGGACAAATGTTCAAGATTAAGAATTTTGCATAGTGTTGGAGCTGCTTTATGAAAATTCAGACATCCTTCGTTCTTCTACTGCTATGTATAGTAATGTTTATGCAGCAGCCAATCCAGGAAGAAGTTCAAATATTTGGCAAATGTGTTTGATTCTCACATGTATCAGTAACATTTCTAGATTTTACAGGCTTCTTCTGCATTTTGGCGCAAGCTTGCAGGGTCAGTTTAAGTGGATTCTCCAGTCCTGAATGTCACAATAGTAACAGCAGTAGAGGCTGTAATGCTAGACTGCTTCTCACTAGGAGTATGATGCATCCCTTAAATGATGGTTTTAGCCATTAATTTGTCTAATCAACCACATCCTTAAAAGACCTACCCATCACTATTTCTTGCTGGTTCTTCATGCGTCTCTTCAGCAGTGCAAGAAGACCTAGAATATTCAGAGTTGCTTGAAGTGGGGGTAAAACCGCTCTGTTTTGATTGATATCACCTTTTATGCTCATTCAGTAACCTCAGCCTCTAGATTCTCTCTCTTAGTAAGTTACAATCATTTTCTGTGTTTCTGGAAGGTTTATGAGGAGCAAGACGATTGGCTTCTGATTCTGTCATCTACCGAGCAGATGTTGAACAGCTCAGTATCCTGGGAACAGAATGTTCTAGGGAGGTGACAGTTGACAGTCATATTCCTGTCGTGAAGATACTTTTAACCTTAAGAGTGGGACCCATTTTTGATTCTCTTACATTTTTCATTACGTTTATGGGTTTCGTCGCTATGTTATATTTGATATTGCCAAAGCTTGCAGTCCCTGCTGGATTTTCATGGCACGAAGTACTGAGCAGAGGAGGGCTGTAGACCATCACACTGTCTTATGGAAATGATGGAAAAAATACATTGCTTATTTTTTTATAAACAACGGAATCATAGTTGCTTGTAGCCCTGTGGGGGTTAAGGAGTTCTGTATGGTAGGGACTAAGACTAAAATGGATCATCACAAGCAATGTTGTGTCTGTTTAGACTGGAAGAACTGGGATTACAGATGGGCTGGCAGGACACACTTTACTGTTTTAAGATTTAGGGTGCAGAGAGATTTACTGACTTGTGAACAATACAGTAACCTGTAATTTGATTCTGACATATATTAGTAACTGATGATGCTGGTGCTCCAGAGGCTTTGCATGACTGAATTTTGAGCCATTGTCTGGCAATACCAAATAGAGGAAGTAATGCTAGGTTCGATGGCATATGTTGCTGCAGATACACATGTTTGGCACAGTCCGCTGCCTAGTCCGCTGCCTGGTGTTGGGCTCGGAGTATTACAAGTTGTTTTTCTTCGAAGAAGTCTTTTTGGTCACGGGACCGAAGGACTCCTCCCTCTTTGGCTCCATTGCGCATGGGCGTCGACTCCATCTTAGATTGTTTTTTTCCGCTGTCGGGTTCGGACGTATTCCTTTTCGCTCCGTGCTTCGGTTCGGAAAGTTAGTCAGAATCTCGGAAGAAAGCGTCGGTATTGTTCCGTTCGGTATCGGGATAGTTAGGTACATCGACACCGATCATCGGAAGACTTCGGGGCAGTTTCGATCCCCCATCGGGGCCTGGTCGGCCCGACCGCGTGCGACATCGAAGCCGATGGAACGGACCCCGTTTCGTTTCTGCCCAAAATGTCACAGTAAGTATCCTTATACAGATCAGCACTTGGTCTGTAACTTGTGCTTGTCCCCCGAGCACAAGGAGGATACCTGTGAAGCCTGTCGAGCCTTCCGGTCCAGAAAAACACTCCGGGACCGAAGAGCCAGGCGTCACCAAATGGCGTCCACGTCGACAAAACAACGTTTCGACGACGAAGAGGAAACATTCTCGGTTCCGGAATCAGAATCCGGAGACTCCGACGTCGAACAACAGCAACAAACTGTGAGTAAGACGTCGAAAAGTAAATCCATCGACAAACCGAAAGCCCAGGGGACGCCACTGCCAACAGGCCATGGCTCGACCCATAAATCAGGCGACCCGTCGAAGGGGCCGAAAAAGGGCACGCCCATAGCGAAGACACCCGACTCCGGTCGAGGGACCGCCATGGAGCAACCTCGGAGCCGAGAAAGCGGCTCCGAGAGACAAAAACAAGATACCGGCACCGAAAAACATCGGCACCGAGAATCCATGCCGAAAGGAACAAAAATTCTGTCGGTGCCGAAACCGAAAAAAGATTCTCTCTCGGCGCCGAAAAATACCACACCTTCATCCTACTCAGAGGAACAAGGACTAAGTGGCCAAATGCACAAATTTGGACAAGAGCTCCAAAGTGTAGAATCGGACTACACACAAAAGAGACTGTGCATCCAGCAAGATACAGGGAAGATATCAACCCTTCCCCCAATCATGAGGAAAAGAAGGATCGGACTTCCAAAGGATGACGCACAACCACAAGCCAAAGTGGTTAAAAAAGTCACGCCTCCGCCCTCTCCACCACAGGCATCGCCGGCACAAACACCGCCACAAATGCACTCACCAGCGCAAACTACCATAAGTCATGACGATCAAGACGCTTGGGACCTGTATGACACCCCAGTGCCGGACAATGATCTCGAGTCATACCCCACAAAGCCGTCACCGCCAGAGGACAGTACCTCATACTCGCAACTGGTGGCTAGGGCTGCAGACTTCCACAATGTCCAACTGCATTCCGATCCTATAGAGGATGATTTTTTATTTAACACCCTCTCGGCTACACATAGCCAATATCAATGTCTCCCAATGCTACCAGGGATGTTACGGCACGCAAAACAAATTTTTGAGGAGCCCGTAAAATCAAGAGCCATCACCCCAAGGGTGGATAAGAAATACAAACCACCACCCACAGACCCAGTGTTTATTACTTCGCAGTTACCACCCGACTCTGTGGTAGTAGGGGCAGCTCGCAAAAGAGCAAATTCACATACATCTGGCGACGCCCCACCTCCGGACAAAGAAAGCCGAAAATTTGACGCGGCAGGGAAAAGAGTGGCATCACAGGCAGCCAACCAGTGGCGCATCGCAAATTCACAAGCGCTGCTGGCCAGATATGACCGCGCACACTGGGACGAGATGCAACTTCTCGTAGACCATCTTCCCCAGGAATACCAAAAAAGGGCGCAGCAAATAGTGGAAGAGGGACAAACGATCTCAAACAATCAAATCCGCTCTTCACTAGACGCAGCCGATACTGCAGCAAGAACAGTCAACACTGCTGTCACCATAAGGAGACACGCTTGGCTACGCACTTCGGGCTTCAAACCTGAAATCCAGCAGGCTGTCCTTAATATGCCCTTCAACGAGAAACAACTGTTTGGCTCGGAAGTGGATACAGCCATTGAAAAACTTAAAAAGGACACAGACACGGCCAAGGCCATGGGCGCACTCTACTCCCCGCAGAGCAGAGGCTCTTTCAGAAAAACTCCATTTAGAGGGGGGTTTCGTGGCCAACCCACAGACACCACCAGCCAACAATGAAGAACCACACCATATCAGGGTTCCTTCCAAAGGGGAGGTTTCAGGGGATATCGGGGGGGTCAATCCCCAAGGAGTAGGGGAAGATTCCAGACTCCAAAAACACCTCCACCTAAACAGTGACTTTCAAGTCACGCAACCCCTTCACTCAACACCAGTGGGGGGAAGACTAAGCCAGTTCTACCAATCTTGGCAACAGATTACAACAGACAATTGGGTATTAGCAATAATCCAACATGGCTATTGCATAGAATTCCACAACTTCCCACCAAACATCCCCCCCAAAACACGCAAAATGTCACAACAACATTTAGAACTTTTAGGACTAGAAGTTCAAGCACTACTGCAAAAGGATGCAATAGAATTAGTACCAGTACAACAAAAAAACACAGGAGTTTACTCCCTGTACTTTCTAATTCCAAAAAGAGACGAAACATTGAGACCAATATTAGATCTCAGGACACTAAATACCTACATCATATCGGACCATTTTCACATGGTCACACTACAAGACATCATTCCACTGCTCAAACAGCAAGATTACATGACCACATTAGACCTAAAGGATGCGTACTTTCATATACCAATACACCCTTCTCACAGAAAGTACCTACGGTTCGTATTCAAAGGAATACATTACCAATTCAAGGTGTTGCCATTCGGAATAACAACTGCACCAAGAGTGTTCACAAAATGTCTAGCAGTAGTAGCAGCACACATCAGGAGACAACAAATACATGTGTTCCCTTACCTAGACGACTGGCTAATCAAAACCAACACAGTAAAAAAATGCGCAAACGACACCACTTTTGTCATACAAACCCTTCACAAACTGGGGTTTTCCATCAACTACACAAAATCACACCTAGAACCGTGTCAAACACAACAATATCTAGGAGCAACCATCAACACATCAAAAGGAATTGCCACTCCAAGTCCACAAAGAGTGCAGGCATTCCACAAGCTAATAAGTGCTATGTTTCCAAACCAAAAGATACAAGCAAGATTTGCGCTAAAACTTCTAGGCATGATGTCATCATGCATAGCCATTGTCCCAAACGCAAGACTACACATGCGACCCTTACAACAGTGTCTAGCATCACAATGGTCACAGGCACAGGGTCAACTTCAAAATCTGGTGTTGGTAGACCGCCAAACATACCTCTCGCTTCTATGGTGGAACAGCAAAAATTTAAACAAAGGGCGGACATTTCAGGACCCAGTGCCTCAATACGTTATAACAACAGATGCTTCCATGACAGGGTGGGGAGCACACCTCAATCACCACAGCATTCAAGGACAATGGGATATACACGAAACAAAATTTCATATCAATTACCTAGAACTGTTCGCAGTATTTCTAGCGTTAAAAGCCTTCCAACCCATAATAACACACAAATACATTCTTGTCAAAACAGACAACATGACAACAATGTATTATCTAAACAAACAAGGAGGAACACACTCAACACAATTGTGCCTCCTAACACAAAAAATTTGGCAGTGGGCGATTCACAACAACATTCGCCTAATAGCACAATTTATTCCAGGAATACAAAACCAACTAGCAGACAACCTTTCGCGAGACCACCAACAAGTCCACGAATGGGAAATTCACCCCCAAGTTCTGAACAAGTACTTTCAAATTTGGGGAATACCCCAGATAGATTTGTTCGCAACAAAAGAAAACTCAAAATGCCAAAACTTCGCATCCAGGTACCCACACCGCGAATCACAAGGCAATGCTCTATGGATGAATTGGTCAGGGATATTTGCGTACGCTTTTCCCCCTCTCCCTCTCCTTCCATATCTAGTAAACAAGTTAAGTCAAAACCAACTCAAACTCATACTGATAGCACCCACATGGGCAAGACAACCTTGGTATACAACTCTACTAGACCTTTCACTAGTACCGCATGTCAAACTACCCAACAGGCCAGATCTGTTAACACAACACAAACAACAGATCAGACATCCAAACCCAGCATCATTGAATCTGGCAATTTGGCTCCTGAAATCCTAGAATTCGGACACTTGGACCTCACACAAGAATGCATGGAGGTCATAAAACAAGCTAGAAAACCTTCCACTAGACACTGCTATGCATCTAAGTGGAAAAGATTTGTTTACTACTGCCATGCCAATCAAATACAACCAGTACATTCCTCTACTAAAGACATAGTAGGATACTTACTACATTTGCAAAAAGCAAATCTCGCTTTTTCATCTATAAAAATACACCTCGCAGCTATATCTGCTTACCTACAAACTACTCATTCATCGTCTCTATTTAGAATACCAGTTATTAAAGCATTCATGGAAGGGCTAAAAAGAATTATACCACCAAGAACACCACCAGTTCCTTCATGGAATCTTAACATCGTCTTAACAAGACTCATGGGTCCCCCTTTCGAACCCATGCATTCCTGTGAAATGCAATATCTAACCTGGAAGGTCGCATTTCTTATTGCAATCACATCCCTCAGAAGAGTAAGTGAAATACAGGCATTTACCATACAAGAACCATTTATTCAAATACACAACAATAAAATAGTTCTAAGAACAAATCCAAAATTTCTGCCAAAAGTAATCTCACCATTCCATTTAAATCAAACAGTAGAATTGCCAGTGTTCTTCCCACAACCAAATTCTGTGGCTGAAAGGGCACTACATACATTAGACATCAAAAGAGCACTAATGTATTACATTGACAGAACAAAGCTAATCAGGAAAACAAAACAACTGTTCATAGCTTTTCAAAAACCACACATAGGAAATCCAATCTCTAAACAAGGCATTGCTAGATGGATAGTCAGATGCATTCAAACATGCTATCTCAAAGCCAAAAGAGAATTGCCTATTACACCAAAGGCACACTCAACCAGAAAGAAAGGTGCTACAATGGCCTTTCTAGGAAACATTCCTATGAGCGAAATATGTAAGGCTGCAACCTGGTCTACGCCTCATACGTTTACTAAACACTACTGTGTAGACGTACTAAATGCACAACAAGCTACAGTGGGCCAAGCTGTACTAAGAACATTATTCCAAACTACTTCAACTCCTACAGGCTAAACCACCGCTTTTAGGGGAGGTAACTGCTTTATAGTCTATGCCAAACATGTGTATCTGCAGCAACATATGCCATCGAACTGAAAATGTCACTTACCCAGTGTACATCTGTTCGTGGCATTAGTCGCTGCAGATTCACATGTACCCTCCCACCTCCCCGGGAAGCCTGTAGCCGTTTAGAAGTAGATCATAAACCTTAAACATCTGAACATTTGTAAATAATTATTAGAAACTCTTATCATACATACATATTCACTCCATTGCATGGGCACTATTTATACCAAACAACTCCATCCTCACCCTCTGCGGGGAAAACAATCTAAGATGGAGTTGACGCCCATGTGCAATGGAGCCAAAGAGGGAGGAGTCCTTCGGTCCCGTGACCAAAAAGACTTCTTCGAAGAAAAACAACTTGTAATACTCCGAGCCCAACACCAGGCAGCGGACTAGGCAGCGGACTGTGCCAAACATGTGAATCTGCAGCGACTAATGCCACGAACAGATGTACACTGGGTAAGTGACATTTTCATTTTGGAACGTTCTGTTATTGCCAAGGGGGAAAAGTATTTTGCAAAGATGAGAAAGTTAGAACTAGCAGTGAGAAATAACCAACCAATCTGGATCAAGAGTGTCAAGTCTTCATCTAGTTTATTACCTGGATTCTTAACCCCTCCTAACATTAGAGCACAAGCCGATTGTGTCAGGCCAGCAGAAAAGTCACCGACCAGTAGGTCTGTATTGTCAGGGTTTGACTTGCGCCAGTTGCCTCTCATCCACTCCTGAACCAGGCTGAAGCAGGGAACGTCTTGGCCACCGATTTCTCACCCCCAAGACAGAGGATAAACTTTATTACATCAGCATAGATATAAAGGGCATAGCCATTGGGGTGAATGAGTTTGATAAGAGGACCAAGGTATAATCTGTTAGATGGGGAACCGACTAACCATTGAAAAACACACAGTGGGTGGGGGGGAAGAGGTAAGAGAGACTTTTTGGATCTATTGTGCCAAAAAGGAGGTTAGCCAGGTGAGGCCTGTTTCTTTAATACTGATGCTTTGTAGCCTAGAAGTAAGGATACAGTGTTCCACTGTGTTGAACTCTGGCCACAAATTGAGAATAGTCAGGTGCTGACACGAACATCTAAATGACTATTGTCTATAGCAGCAAGAATTTCCTATTCTTTACTTCTTCCTGTCCATAATCTGTCCTCAGTATCTAGAAAGGGTGAAGGTTCCAAAATAGAAGCAAAGTTGCAGTACAACATGTTGATGTTGGCGTTTGACTGCTTCCAGGATGAGCGAAATAGGCCTGAAGTTAGACAGGTTTCATGAATCTGATTTGGCATTGAAAATATAAAATTGTTGTGTGTTCACATGAAAGGGGGTACAGTAGTGGACAGAAGATGGGTGTTGCATATTGTATGATCTTCTGTTTAGGAAAGAATTGGGGCACGGATTAGGGGGCATATTTTAGCATATTGAGGTCCTCTAAAATGACTTGGTGTTAAGCAGCTTAAATACTAAAATAGCCTCAGGTGTAACAAAGAAGCTCCTGTTCTGAAGTATGAGTGTTTTTTTTTTATTATTTCACCAGAAATAGAAAAGGCCTTAGAGTGAAATGAGGTAGAAGTAGAATCAACTGTTGGACCCATAGTGGTGTGTTGTCTGAAATTAAATAGAGCAAACAACTAATTAGATGATAGTGCTGAAAATAACCTTTTCAATATTGGGTGTATTGTTCTTATGAGATCACAGAGGTAGTGACACCATCTCCGACCTCGCAAGCACACACGCCCTCGCCTCATCAGACTACATCCTCCTGGGAGACCTCAACTTCCACCAGGAGAACAACAATGACGCCAACATCGCATCACTGATCACCAACCTCTCCAACCTCGGACTCCGACAACTGGTCAACACACCCACCCACGTCGCCGGTCACACCCTAGACCCACTCTTCACTGCAAGCAACCACATCGTATTCAACCACACCACCAAACTCCACTGGACGGACCACCACTGCGTCCATTTCACATTCAAGAAAAACACCGAACACCACCGCACCCCTCTACCGCCACACCGCCGCTGGGGAAAAGTCACCGAAGACCAACTAACCAGCACCCTCGCCAAGAACCCACCGCCGACCCGAACTCCGCCGCCATCAACCTCCAACAGTAAATCCTCAACTGCGCAAACACCCTCGCACCACTCAAGAGGCCCACCATCAACCAAGAAAAGAAAAAAGCAGCTTGGTTCACAGACAGACTAATCATCTCCAAACGCACCTGCCAGAAACTCAAGAAAAAATGAATTCTCGAGCGCACACCCGACAGCCTAGCAATCCACAAGGAAGCCAACCGCAAACACCACCAACTTATCCGACTCGCCAAACGCTCCCACTTCACAGGACGCCTAAACAACAACGCACACGACAGCAAGGAACTCTTCTGCATCGTGAAGGAGCTCTCCAACCCCAACGCCAACGTCAATGACGTCCCACCATCCCAGGAACTCTGCGACACACTCTCCACCTTTTTCTACCAGAAAATCGCCACCATCCACAACAGCTTCAACACCACACCTCCACCAGATCCCACCCCCATCAACTCCTCCCACGCCGACCGCCTCACCACCTGGACCCACGTAGACGACGCCGAAACCCTAAAGACCATGAACTCCATCCACTCTGGATCTCCCTCTGACCCCTGCCCACACCACGTCTTCCAACAAAGCCGACTCCACCATTGCCCCCCAACTTCGCAAGACCATCAACCTATCCTTCGACACCGCAACCTTCCCAGACAGCTGGAAGCACGCCAATATCCAACCCCTCCTCAAGAAACCCAAGGCTGACCTCAACGACCTCAAAAACTTCAGACTGATCTCCCTCCTCCCCTTCCCAGCGAAGGTCATCGAGAAGATCGTCAACGCACAGCTCACCCACTACCTCGAAGAGAACTCCATCCTAGACCCCTCCCAATCCGGATTCAGGCGCAACCACAGCACCAAAACTGCACTCCTCGCCGCCACAGACGACATCAGACAACAAATGGACAACGGCGAAACTTCAGCCCTCATCCTCTTAGACTTATCCGCCGCCTTCGATACGGTCTGCCACCGCACCCTACTAACTCGCCTCCACAAAGCCGGAATTCAAGACAAAGCCCTCAACTGGATCTCCTCTTTTCTCTCCGGCAGAACACAGAGCGTCCGACTCTCACCCTACCGCTCCGAAGCCACCAACCTCATCTGCGGTGTCCCCCAAGGCTCCTCGCTAAGCCCAGCGCTGTTCAACGTATACATGGCACCCCTCGCACAACTGGCCCATCAACACAGCCTCAGCATCCTCTCCTACGCCGACGACATCCAGCTCGTCCTCTCCCTCACCAAAGATCCACACATCGCCAAAGCCAACCTCCACGAAGGACTGAAATCCATCGCCGAATGGATGAGAAACAGCCGCCTGAAACTAAACTCCGACAAGACGGAAGTCCTCATCCTCGGTCGCTCCCCCTCGGCCTGGGACGTCTCATGGTGGCCCACCGCACTGGGCCCCCCACCTACTCCTACCAACCACGCACGCAACCTCGGCTTCATCCTTGACTCCGCTCTCACCATGTCCAAACAGGTCAACGCAGTCTCCTCCTCCTGCTTCAACACCCTCCGCATGCTCCGCAGAATCTACAAGTGGATCCCGACAGAAACCAGAAAAACGGTGACCCAGGCCCTCGTCAGCAGCAGACTTGACTACGGCAACGCACTCTACACAGGCATCCCAACAAAAGACATCCAACGACTCCAATGCATCCGCCCGCTAGATCCTCGACATACCCCGCCGATGCCACATCACCCACCACCTGAAGGACCTCCACTGGCTCCCCGTGGACAAGAGGATCACCTTTAAACTTCTCACCCACGCGCACAAAGCACTACACGACACCAGACCCGCCTACCTGAACAACAGACTCCACTTCTACGTCCCCTCCCGCCAACTCCGCTCTGCCAACCTTTCCCTCGCCATCGTTCCCCGGATCCAGCGAAAGACCTCCTGCGGCAGATCCTTCTCCTACCTCGCCGCCAAGACCTGGAACTCACTCCCTACCTCCCTGCGCCAGACCCAGGACCTCCTCACCTTCAGGAGACTCCTCAAGACATGGCTCTTCGACCAATAGCAGCTACCCCGCCCCTCAGCGCCTTGAAACCCTAACGGGTACATAGCGCGCTTTATAAATTGTTTGATTGACTGATTGATTGATATCTGTTATAAACTCCTTTGTACAAAGCAGCAAAGCCCTTTTGTAAGGAGACCTGGACTGTGAGAGTAATTGATCGACAAAGCTGTTCAGCTATGCACACTCAGTTGGCAGACTTAATTTGATTTTTGGTGGTATCACTTTTTCTACTTTTGAATTCTTTAACCTGTATTTGGGAGTATTGAGGGATCTGCTGTTTGTGTTAGACACATTCTTTAAAGCCCTTGGAAGAGGTTCCAGTGAAGCGTTAGTTAAGGTCTCTTTCTTAGAGGCAATAACTGACCGGTGGAGAAAGCTAGCAGGTTTACTTCTATTGTTGGAGCATTTTAAAAATTCGACTAATCTAGATCAGTTTAATTGGGAGCTGGATATGTCCATGCATAAAATGCTTTTCTGATGGATACTTGTAACTGACGATTCATCAACTTGTGAATTTCCCCAGCCTCAAGACGTAATCTGGAGATTTTTTCAGCACTCCTGCCACACGCTGTTGGATGGCGTCATGTGTCTCTAACTCAGATTTGTCCCATCCCGAAATGTCACCAGAGACACATATGTATACGCAATTCTTGCGTGCTGATGTCAGTGCCTTTCTTTCTGTGCCTTCTGGATCTCACTCACGCAACTTTTAATTGTGTTGTTGACAACTTTTTTGTCTAAATTGTCTCTTCAAAGTGCAGGGGATCAAACCACTTCTAAACGTGGCAGGGTTTAAACTTTGTAGGAACTTTCACAAACAGACAACTGTGACAGGTACCTACATATGGAGTCTGTGGTCTTCACATGCCTGCAGGTCTTGTGGGGACAGTGCCCAGATAAATCCCAAGGCTATCAAGGACTGGAAAACCAAGCTCTATGTCGCTGTAATTGCCAAAAGGTGCGCAGTTGCTAGTCCTAGTGGAATTGGGAGACCCATTCCCATTCTCGGATCCGTTGCTGTGAAATGTCCTCTTCACATACCAAGTCGTCAGGTAAGTCCTAATTAGAAAGGAAACATCAGAAGTCAAAGTGTGACTCTTCTTTGTTTTGGATGTCAAGGTGCATCCTAATCTCGGTTCTGGTCCCCTATTGAGAAACCAGTTTCACAGCCTTTACTAATGCAACCCGAATTTCCAGGTTCATGGGAGATGGCATAACCAATTGAATCCCTTGCGGAAACAGTGTTGTGCATCATTGGCACACTATCAGGTACCCCTGGTGTGCCTTTGGTGACCAAGGATCTGAGAAGGCTTCTAGGTGGACTACAGTCAATGGCTTGGTTGGTCCCCAAGCCATCTGCACTTCTTGACTCTGGTGAATGTTCCATCAACTCCTTGGGCAGGCCAGTTGGTGCCAGCATGGCGCTTCGCAACCAAATGTGGTTAAGATCCATGAGCTTCTTAAGTGATGTTCAGTTGTTACTAATGGATATGCTATTTGGGTCTATCCTTTCCTACAGAGATAAAGAAAACTTTGCCCTGGAGTGCTTCAAGGAACGCAGTGACACAGTGTGCTCACTCATTCTTTCTGCGCCTGTGTATCACTTTCTACAACTGTTTCACCCTATTCAAGGCTCTGGTAGGAGCTTGGTGCAAAGACCATGTTGGGACCCAGCTCCATTGCAACAAGCTGCAAGTTCTTTTGAGGTCGGCCCAGGGATTTGGCCGACAATGTCCAGACCTTCAAGGGCAATGCACTGCTTATTCACCCAACTCCCCGCTACTTCCACCATACCACTTTAGCTTGTCTTTCTTTTGGAAGCAGGATAAAGTATTACTTACATGGGTGTCAGCGCGCAACATCCGACAGGTGGGTGCTTCAAGCAACAGTATGCCCTGTCATTCCTTTCAGACCTGCTGCACATTTCACCTAAATGAGATTGCCTATCAGATAACCATTTGTCTATTTTTCCGGTGGAGATTGCGGCTCTTGTGAACAAAGGAGCCATAAAAAGGGTTCTGGCATCAGAAATATGGACTGGATTTACTCCAGTTATTTGGTGGTGCCAAAGAAGGAAGGAGGCTTCTGTCATATTTCGGACCTTCGGCCTCTCAATTTATTCCTAAAACAGAACAAATATAGGATGTACACATTGGCACAAGTTCTATCTGCCCTAGTGATGTAACTGCAGGATGACTATTTTAACATCTCTGTCCTGCAGTACCACAGGCATTACCTGCAGTGAAGGTAGGGTTGGAACATTTTCAGTGTTCAGAAACGTGTGTTGTCCTTCAATTCAGTTGCGAAGGCGCACCTGAATCTGCAGCTCCCAGCCTAGGAAATAAAGGCAAAACTCCTTACTGAAGTCCTCCTTCAGAAGCACCATCTGCAGAGCCTCTGTTACCCTTTAATGAAGCCTTGTTGGATCAAGTTATGGTAGCTTGGGAGAAGACTACTTCCGCCATGGTGGTTGACAAGCTGGTAGCAAGAAGATACCATTGTGCCTCGGATGATCCACCATTCCTGTCTCCGCAACCATCACCTCAGAGTCTGGTGAATTAAGCCTTCTGCTCCTGTAGACAGTCAGCCAGCACCTTTCCGGCTGTCCCTGTAGGTAGAGGATCCATTCACTTAGAGGCCATTCTCTTTGGCCAGCATGGCCTTTCAACCTCAGACCCAGCAACCATCTAACCCACTGGTTAGACAATATAATAGAGCCAGATGCAAGGGTCCGGCAGCTCTCCAGGTAGCCTCTTTCTCCTCTCCTACCCTGCTAAACCTGGAAAACAAGTCTTGTTTGCTTCCCTAAACCCATGTGGAGCCTGTGGGAAGGCCTGGTGTCCTCCCGTCTGGAGTACCATTACTTCAGACCAGTGGGTTCTTCAGATCATAGAAAGAGGTTATATGCTTCCCTTCCTATAGGCTCGCCACCCATCTTCCTCCACTACACCAGATCACTTTTTACTCCTGGAACAAGACACTTGCAAAAAGGAGATGTGGAGTTAGTGCCAGAGCAGAAATTAGGACTGGGATGTTCCTTCCGTTATTTCTTTGTTCCAAAAAAGGACGGCGTCCTCAACCAATCCTGGTCCTCAGAGCTCAAGTTCAAGATGCTGTCCCTGGCTTATGTGCTACTGGTGTAGGAGGCTGGAGACTGGGTGGTGTCACTCGAGCTGCAGGATATTTACTTCCACATTCCAGTCATGCAGTCCCATCGGAAGTACTTGTGCTTTGTGGTGGGTCCCTTTTGGGTAAATATCAGCACCTGAAGTCTTCACTAAGGTGATGGCAATGATTCCTGCACAAAACAGAACGTCTGTAAACAAAAGGGGCCACCCAACCTCACCCTCTGAAGTCTTGGGTAACTAACTATATGTTAACTGTAATGCTGACTACAGAGGGATAGTGTGTCAATCTTTTTACCAATAATATCTGAATTATTATTGGACCAATTTTATATTATCTTTTTTTCTTTTTTAATGATATTTACAAAAGTAATCCTAGACACTGTATGAAAAAAGATTCATACCGAAGTTATTTTCAGCATGTACTATTAACCAAACCATATATTAAAATCCTATTCTTTTACATACAGTACCTTATATTGTGAACTCAGTCAAATATGTACAGTCCAGCTTGTTTGGTCCATCTGTAACGTAGTCCGTATTTTGCAAGGCGCTGTCGCGGTATGTCCCAATTATCTCTCTCACACACTGTAGATTGTGGCTGCTGGTCTTATAATTTTTTTTTTTGCAATGTCTTAACTTCCCGATGTGGACTCCTTGCAATCAAGAAGGTGTCAACACTTTTTGGCCCTGTGAGTATTGATATGAGGTGCGTGTATCCCTTAATTCACAAACATCTATACAAACAAACATATATATCAACATAAAAAATCTAATCAAAAGAATTGTCAATCAGGTTTTCACTGCGGCCATGTGCTTACACAATCAAGAATAGGTGTCTTAAAAAATCAATTTGAAAACAAGTACATCTCTAAAACCTTGTACATGCAACAGAGCAAAAAGAACACACTGTGTGTCAACTCTTATGCATATCAGTAATCCCCAAACTAAATATATGGTGTGAGTCCAGTCCATAATGCGCCCTAGAGAAACCAAAAAAGGTTTGTGTAAAATCAAGAGCCTATGCCACCATTAAGCTGCGTGAGGGAGGGATAAAACAAAGCCTCAACTGACCATTGCTCAAAAAACATCTACCTTACCAACACAAAACATGGAAGCAAATCCATGCGAGCAGGGGGCATATGCCTCTCACCATCCGGGTGTCTGTTATTACCTAAAATATTGACCCACTCTGTAAAACACCAAATGTATATCACACAGAAAACTCAGTTAAGTGGGGGCGGTGGCAAACGGAATTCATCGCCCCACCTTCTTCATCTCAGGCACTTACTTATGACTAGAAAGTTCTGGGTTGAACCGAATCTATCTATAATCCAATCTCTGTTCTGCTGGTATCTCCTCTAATTGTGCCATCGCTGATAAGCTCCGATGTATTCAATACTTTCCGAGCCCTCACGCTACTTCCTGTATCGCTGGCCGGAAGTCACAGGGCTTCATACCATGCGCTATTCTGCTTTGTTCTAAAGGCCATCTATCGCTGCTATCTTAGGTTGTACTCTCTTTATGGGCATTAATTTCCAAATGTCTGATCTATGGTCATTTTTGGAAACCCCTTCTTCAACTCCGATGTAACCATAGAAAATCTCTATCATGTGTATCTGTCAATATAGAAATCCTCCAGCCAGACCCAACCCAATTTGAGACAGCCCCCTCTCTGTGCTTCCATTGTTCACAATAGATGTATATCTCTCGGCACATGTTGGACTGGATCAAACACCCTTCACTCAGTATCATGAGTAATAATATGCATAGTCTCTTCAATGTATTACCCATTAACAATATCCTTTTTTGCATAACTGATTCCGCATCTCAAAATATCATTTAATGCGCAAGGAAAATAAAATCAACTTAGCTATATGCAGTGCTTTGACATGTAATTTACATATGTGTAAAAAAGCTCAGATCTCCTCATGATCATTCAATTCCTGGAATGTTGTATTCTCAGGAGATTGTTCTCTATCTGTAGTTTATGTACTGCCTTGAATGTCACATATAGTACAGTCCATTCTATACAATTTTCATTATGTCCTGCCTCAATGTAGTGCTGTACCAAAAGAGCCCCTTGTGTTTTACATTTTATGCAAGATCTGTGTTGTAGAATCCTATTTTTCACTGGCTGGGTTGTCTGGCCTATGTATGTCTTGTTACACAGGCATTTCACACAGTGTACCACATTTCTGGTATCACAATTAGAGTAAACATTTTAATGCCATATATATGTCTACTCATCTTCACCTCTTTGCTGTTCTTTGTAAAATTACAGGCTAAACATTTTGTGCACTTGTAATGTCCTGATACAGGGGGAAGTCCTAACATTTGTGTAAGCATAGGTTCCCCACTCCCATGAGTACCTCTAACCAAATGCTGGCATACGTTTTTGTTGTTTTTGAATGCAAACAAATGTCTAGAAACCTGAAATGCTTTAGTTAATTTCAAATTGAAATTAATGATTCTCTTCATATTGTTGTCTACTGGTCAAGAAGTCAAAATGCACATTAGTGGTGTTTCATGTGATTTTTCTTTAGGGATAGTAAGCGTTCTCTAGGTGTGAAACATGCCCTCTTTATCCCCTTCCTTACCATTTTTGGGTACCCTCTATGTGTCAACAAAGTCAGGCATCTCAATATTCCGGTACCTTGGCAACAGGCTGATCCAAGCCAGGTCACCAGAGACTGTGTTGCGTTACCTGTAGTCAACAGTCTCTTGCTTTACGGCTTGGTCTTTTCAATCAGTGAGTCCAAATCTCACCTGAGGCCCTCACATTGCCTCCAGTTCATAGGGTTAGTTCTGGAAACATCTTATTACGTTCCTTTCCTCCATCTCTGAGGATTGCAGACATCAAGGGAATCCGTCCAGCGAGGCACAAGAGTTCATCTTGAAGGTCCTACATCTGTTAGGTCTGCTAGCTTCCCGCATGCTCCTAGACACACATGCACTCTGGCATATGAGAGCCCTGCAGTGGTCCCTTTGACGGTTTTGGCCCCAGTACGGGAGAGACATGTTGGACTCTATTGTAATCTCCCCAAGCGCTGCAGCAAGTGTGGTTTGATGGGGGAACAAGGCAAACCTGCACCGTTGGATTGCCTTCAACCACCTCTGATCATCACCACAGTAGTGACAGATGCCTCCACCCGTTCTAGTGAGGGCCCATTTGGAGATCAGGGTCCTTTGACCCCCAGAAGAGCAGGGGTTTCTCATCAGCCTGCTGGAACTGTGGGCAATTTGTCTGACGCCCAAGGTCTTCCTCTCCTCCATCCAAGGTCAATCTGTCCATATTTTGATGGACAACACAACAGCAATGTGGTATGTGAACAAGCAAGGGTGAGTAGAGTCTCACCTCCTTTGCCTGGTAGCTTTGAGACTGTGGTCTTGGATGCACCATCAAGGAATGTGGTTAACAGCCATTCACCTGCTAGAGTCTCCAAATGTCAGGGCTGATATCTTGAGACAGCGTTAGCTTGCCAAACACTAGTCTTCTGCCAGAGATAGTCCAGGATATCTTTGCACAGTGGGGTACTCCATAAGTAGAGTAGTTTGTCTCCTCAGAAGATGCTCATTGCCAGCATTTCTGTGCCCTCCGGTAGCCATTGAAGCGAGCCTTGGGGCACACGTTTCAGTTAAGGTGGAACTTTCAGCTGCATTATGCATTTCACCCCATGCTCCTGATTCCTGGGTGCTGTGGAAGATCTAAGACAACCAGGCACAAGTCATTCTTTATTGCCCTGGATTGCCGATGGAGTGTGTGGTATACAGTGCTTCTCCCGATGTACCCTGCTCAAAGTACTGTTCGGACTGGAGCTTCTCTTCCAGTCAGGGGGGAATGGTGCTGCACTCCAAGATCAGAGGCCTCTACCTTCAATCTTACATTGAGTTGGGACATCTGAACTCCTTTCAGCTGCCACCAGAGTATTTGACTGCAGTGTTGCCGTTCCTCTGTCTCGCAAGCAAGCCTTCCCTGTTTAAATCTCCTATTGTAATGTGTTTATATTGATATTGTTGAACAATCTGTATCCACTTACTTCCTTTGTTGTTTCCCAATGGGACCTTAACCTTGTGTTAAGTTTTCTGATGGGGACTCCACTTGAGCTCCTTTGTAGTTGCCAGTTAAGAACGTTAACTTTAATGACCACTAAGTTACAGGCCTAGAGTTCTCATCTCCTCTTTCTCTAACAGATTGGTGTTGCGAACCAGGGCGGCTTTCCTTCCTAAGTTGGTAAAACACCTCCCACTTAGGTTAAAAATAGTCTTTCGACTTTCTATCCTCTACCACATCCCACCAAAGAGGAGTGGTTGCATACGTTGGAGTCTCAACGGGTGGTCAGTTACCTCATCAATCAACCCAAGGATATACAACAGGTCGACCAGCTCTTAATTGGCTTCTGTGGTGCCAGGAAAGCAAGTACAGTTCAGAGCAGACTGTCCCGATGGATCATCCTCCACATTAAGATCTAATGTGTTTTGTCCAAAAAGGAAAGATAAATCAACTACTTCTGCCCTTGTGATAGAAGCACCGCTTGCAAAGATCTGCAAAGCAGGTATGTTGACATCCCAGCACACTTTCTCCAATAATTAGTGCTTCGATTCTGAGGTGCACAGAGATGGCCACTTTGCCAGATCTGTGTTGCAGGCTTTCCTCATTTAACTACCAATCGACCCTTCTCCATGGAAGGATACTACTTTTGAAGCTTTTTTACAGGTAAAGAATCTGAAGAAAGAAACATCCATCCAAATAAAAGGTTGTTTACCTGCGGTAACAATCTTTCTGGTGGATACTCTTATCTACCTTCAGATTCATCATGAACATGCATGCCTCCATATTTGATGGGTGTTCTATGTGGAAAGTTAATAAGATCCCAAAATTAAATTTGGTGGTGCACTACTTAATGTCAGTGCCAGTCCATCTGCTACTTCGAAGGTTTGGGAAAAATTGATAGAAACTGACCACATCTACAACCTACTCGCTGACACACAACCTGACTTACTCTTCATAACTGTATCATGGTTGGGAGATGACATGGCCCCAGTGCTGCATGAAGCCGTTCCTCCAGGCTATCAAACCATCACACAAAACCGTATAGGCATAAGAGGAGATGGACTAGCGGTTATATTCAAACAAGCAATAAATCTCAGCAAAACAGACCTCTCTATACAATGTTGTGACACCCTCATCACGAGTTGCAACCCCATACCAACTTCCTCCTCCTTCACATACCACCACCCAGCAATTAACCATTCCCAGACACATTTCTAGACACAGTTTCAAACCTTATAACTCCATACTCCAACCTTTGCATTCTTGTGGACCTAAATATTTGTTTTGACAAACCCAATAGGCCTCATCCAAAAGCTATCATCACTGGCTTAGTCACATTGAACCTACATCAGATTGTACACAATCCCACACACATTGCTGGACACAACCTAGATGTCATTTTTGCAAACTCAGAACCAGTTACTGTTCAAAGCATCTGACCAGTCACATGGTCAGACCACAGTTTTGTAACCTTTTAACATAAAACACAACAAATCAACACACTCAAGACCACCTTACATACATCCACCTATTGACCATGGAACAAACTCAATTTTGAATACTTAGAAACACACTAACAGCCAACACAGATCTGAGCACAATAAATTGTGTTAAGCTTTACAAGGGGCTACAGGAAGCTTTTGATATTGTAATACTATTCAGAAAAACAAAACAGTACAAAAGAAAACTTTCATCTTGGAGTAACAGAGAACATAAAAAGCTAATCAGAAGGCTGCAACGAACCTGGCTCAAAACAAATAACATTCAAGGCAAACACCACCTACACAAACTTAACAAAATATACTAATCATCAATCAAAAAAGCTTAAAAAAAAAAAAGGTACTATTCAGACAGAATTTAAAATGTCATATCTGCAAAAAGAGAATTTTGTAAAATTCTCAGTGAATTTTGAAAACCTAATTGCAGAAAAGGACGTTATCCCACTTCTCAAGAATTCACAGACAAACTGGAAAATCATTACACAAACAAGGCAGACACATTGGACTCCTAGTTAAAACAAAGGAAAACCACCAGCACCAACCCATTTCTAAAAATCCCCTCCAAGAGTATGCCAACCCAGCCTCTGCTCTCCTTCAAACAAATATCACAAAGTAAATTTATGGATCTGGCCAAAGCAAGCAGGCCTTCCGCCTACCCTTCTGACCCTTGTCCATCACACATTTTCAGGAACATTCTTTTATCTACCTCTGCTGCCACACCATCAGGGGGGGCTCCTTCATTAGGGCGGAGGAGCGTCACCCCTGCTCCCCTATGCAGCAACAGCTGCAAACCTTTTACCAAAAAACAAAAATAAACTATGTTTATTGTTTTTTTGGTAAAAGGGGCGGGGCCACAGACTGTGACGTGCACAGCTCCCCACCCCCCGCCCCTCACTGCGCATGTATGTTTGGCCCGCCGTCTCGACCCAGCCAAACACATATGCAGTAGGGTCTCTCCAGCCTGCACAGGCTCCCAGTCTTCCTTAGCAGTGTCTGGATTGGCCCGCAGGGCACGCTGGGAGCCTGTACCTGCAGGCTGACAGCTGAGGAGAGGAGCAGAGCAGTCGTGAAGGCGGTGGCACAGGAGCGTTTTTTTGTGTGGTTTTTTTTTTTTACATTAATCACCCCCACCCGCACATGCAGCACCCGCCCATTTTCAATACTTCAAGATACCAGTATGGATTTCCCCCAGGAAGAGGCACCGATTCTGCCCTCATCCGCACCTGGGATGATCTTAAAAACTCAATAGACCACAATGGAGTTGCTGCACTCCTTCTCCTGGACCTCTCAGCGGCCTTTGACACAGTTGACCATGACACCCTAATACAAAGACTCTGCGAAGCCGTCATAGAGGGGACTGCTCTCGACTGGATCACAACCTACCTTCAAAACAGAACAAGTGTCATCCATACTCCCATTTTCTTGTCCAAACCCTACTTCACAAAAGCAGGGGTCCCTCAAAGCTCAATCATCTCACCCATGCTTTTCAACATCTACATGATGTCATTACCATCAATGATCAGTACATTTCATCTCGCATGATACAACTGTGCAGATGAAACACCAATACTCTGTAAACTGGAATACCCAAAGACATTGGAATCTCACAAACATTCAATTGCATCAGACCCGTTGATTAGTGGATGACATGTAGCCATTTCAAACTGAATGTTTCCAAAACAGAAATATTCACATGTGGTGATTGGAAAAATTATGACCCACTCTGCGCCTGGCCTGATGATCTGGGACCACCTCCTAAAATATCTAAGATTTTTAGAAACCTTGGAATTACCATGCACTCCAAGTTAACAATGAATGCTCAAGTCGAGCAATTAGCAAGATCCAGCTTCATCACCATAAAAACTCTGCAACGCATTTCCTTCCCTTTTCGGATTTCCACATACGGTGAAGGCTACGATCTCTCTTGTATTATCTAAAATGGATTAAGCCAATGGTCTCCTCCATGGATAATCTCTGCCTACTTTGAAAAAACTACACACATTCAGATCTCAGCTGCCAGACTATTCCCACATATATAGAGCCAAAAGCCCACATTTCCCCTGCCTTGAGGGCCCTACATTGGTTACTGGTTGCCAGAAGATCCCCCTTAAAGCTGCTTTGTATCACCCACAAAGCAATAGATGGATCAAGACCACTTTTCATCAGGAATAAATTCACAAAATACATTAAACTAAGAAACCTCTGCTCAAGATTGGCATCCCACCTCAAAACACCACAATACAGGAAAAAGACTATAGGAGTTCTTTCTTTTGTTCAAGCAGCCAAAAAAATGGAATTCATTACCCCCAAATATAAGATCCATGGATAGCTATTTTATCTTCAGAAGACTACTCAAGAGTTGACTCCTTTACTACATAACCACCATACTCAAACAGCAATTGACCGCATATCCCTGTATGTAAACATTTATAATTTCATTATATGTATGTCTCTAGATGTGTGTTGTTTTTGTACAAATAGATATAATAACGATTTTATCTTAAAATATATACATACTATTTACACTGGTTTCAGCAAACAGGTATAGTAAAGCTACTTACAGGGCCAGTCTCCTGGACTAGTAGTATTGAGCAAGGGTCAGAAACACACCAGCAACTCGCACCGGGCGACACTGGGGCAGCCAGGTGCCGAGGTGTAGTACAGTGTCAGGGGCCGATGTTAGTCAATGATGATCGCTCCAGTTAAAACGAGGCTGGAGTTTAGACAGTAAGTCAGTCGAGGAGAACCAACAGGTGGGTTCAAGTCATGAGATGCTTGGGGACAACACAACGCAATAAGGAGATAAACACAAATTTACAAAATTAACATGTATCCTTATATATGTTTAGGCACCAGAATCAATGCTATTAGGTAAGTACGTTTTGCAAGAAAAATCTTAACAGTTTTGAAAAGTCAACAGGGAGTCCAGTCGAGGAGAACCAACAGGTTAGTTCAAGTTTGAGGTGCTCTGGAACGTGAGGGCACCTTAGGTCCTCTTCTGTACGGGCGACAGGTTGTTTTTCTCCACCAAGAGCGCTAGCGGTTGAGAGGGCCTGCAGGCAGAGGCTGCAGGTGGCGTTGGAGAGTCCACAATGGGCAAGTCCACGGTGGGCTTTGTCTCTGGAAGGGTGCCACATTGGCAAAGTTGGCCCACTCCGACTCAGGCTAGGTTGCACGGGTGCAGCGGTGCTTTCTGGTTTTGTGTTTTTGGGTACCTCTCAGATCTCTTGGGTGCCTGCAAGATGCAGGGAAGCAGCTCTGCTGCTCCACGAACGTTCCTGGGTCTTTATTGAAGGCAGGCAGTCCTCCCAGGCTATTGGAGGCATAGCAGGCTGCAGGATGAGTTGACTTTGGCGAGAACAGGAGACATGCCGGCAGGACTGAGGCCAAGTTAGGTGCTTCTTCCTCAGTCCCTGCTTTTGTGGCTCTTGAGTGTCCTTCTTTGTAGGTCAGTGCAAATCTGCTTTCCTGGTGCCAGGGGCTACCATTAATACTGAATTTAGGGGCATTATGTGGGTGTAGGGTAGTAGCCAATGGGCTACCTACCCCTAGGGTTACTATGCCCCTGCATGATCATTGCCTGTGAAAATGGGCATAACCCTGTCCCAGAGTTCCTAACACTGCCAACACCAAGATGGCATATTTCTAAATGTGGTGTCCACTTCAGGCAGCTCACCTTACGGGTGGGGCTGGCCCTGACCTGAGGGATGGACACACCTCTCTGAATACTAAATTTACCATCTGTTGGGGTGCCAAATGGGCCCTTGGGCAGAGAGGTCAACATCTCTTCTATGAGCGAAGCAATATCTGCATACTAAGGGTGGTGGGCTGCTTTGAAGCCCCCTGTCTTGGATTGCAGATTTGCAAATAATCCTGTTGGGCTAGGTGTGTGAACACCTAGCCCAGAGCAGGCTTAGTTTATGACTGCCTGAAAGCAAAGGCTCTCTCCCTTGGGGTTCAGAATCATGTCTGGTAGTGGCAGGCTAGCTAAAACTGGTCCGCCCGCACACTGGTAGTTGGTAGGTTTTCAGGGGGGGACTTCTAAAGTGCCCTCTGGGTGCATGCGTTAATTTGTCCTTCACTGGCATCAGGGGGGTTTTATTAATACAAGATGTTTAGTACCAAACTTCCCTATTTTCAGTTAAGCCATCATGTAGCTGGGAAACTCGTATTGACCAGTGTCCTGCACATGTACTTAAAATGGCCTTCCTGTTCACTTACTATGACATAGCAGGGGCACGTCAGCTCTACCCTGCCATAGGGCTGTAAGGATGACTGACATATTGCATGCAGTGTTAGGGGACAGGGCACACAGGCTGTGTGCCATGTTGGGTTTTCACTTTTAGCTGCACCAAGGCAAACAGCCTGCAATGGCAGTCTGCATGTGCTAGGTGAGGAGTCCCTGAGGGTGGCACAATACATGCTGCAACTCTTTTGGGGTCCTCTTTGGTGCCTATGTCCTCGGTACCAGGGATACCATTTACTAGGGACTTACAGGGATCCCAAAGGTATTGCCAATTAGGGAACAATTGCACAGTTTTAGGGTAAGAGATCTGGCACTGGGGACCTGGTTAGCAGGATCCCACTGCACTTTGTCAAAATTGCATAATTTGCCAGGCAAAAAGTGGGGGTGATCATGTCAGAAAGGGGCACTTTCTATGGGTCTGTTCCCAAAAGATGAGGAATCTGGGGAAAGTATTGTACATCTGTTTTGCACATCTAAGTTTTACTTGTCAATCATTGCCTTAATTCTCTGCGCTGCCATTCCGATTCCTCAGAGTGCATTAATTAAATTCTGGCATGGAACTCATTTGGATTTTCTCTGAGCATGCAGTTAATTTGCTCCTGAAGGCAAGTGATAGGAGGGAAGGAAACCTGATAGTTCTGGCTTACTCAGTTACGAATAGTTTTATAAACAGTGAAGCCAGTAAATACTATAAGCATTGTTCCTGCCCTCCTTCTCCCTCCTAAATTGCTTGGATCTGTAAGTCTAACCCAGGGCTATATCTGGTATTATTAAATTGCTCCTCTTTCAGTAATGATGTCACTATCAGGTGAGGGTCGATTTCACATCACAAGGTGCCAACAACAATAAGCAGGTGATAGCAGCTGTGCAACCTCATTTCTATATCAATGTTTTGGCAGATTTGGGATTTTGGAGATTGGTGGGACGATAGCTAAGAAACTTCATCCTGTGGTTTTCAGGGCATCTTTAATATGTATTTTTTTCTAGGATGGGGTTCACACACCTGACTGGAGCCTGAACATTGTGACCTTTACATGAGGCAGTGAGAGTAATGGAGCAAGCCTCGTCGTTTAAATGTGTGCCTAATGCACTGAATATAAAAATGAGAGATGCAAATATCCTGCAGGTCATAATGAGAGAGCTCTGTCTTCATATCCTCTGGAAATGTTTAAGACCCGCTCCTCAAAACACAGTTGTGCTTGGAGTGCTATCCAAGGAATGTGCAGGGACTGATCACCTAATCCTCTGTCTCTGCATGGTCAAGTAGCTAGAGATTTCTATGCATCTGGCCTGAGATCCTTGACTGAAATGTATGACCTGATCAGTTCAGTTAAATAAACAAATAAGCATCCATGCAACACCTTGTGAAGCAGATTTGTGTTTTTTAATTGAACACACATACCTGTTAGATGCCAGGGTAGAGCATTTAGGGCAGGGGTGGTTATGCCACTTTAGATGAAAGGTGTTCCGAGTCACAAACATTTAAACTGTTTGAAGTTTTGTGATGCTTTATTTTTAGATTTTCAGTTTTAGTCCACACAGAGTACTGTAAGGATTAAACAGTGGGCATGAAGCAAAGGAAGGATTCCATCTAGATATTGTAGATGATGAGAAACTCTGTTGATGGTTACATAAATGTGCTAATTTTGCTTACTTTATCCATTAGCACTGCAGCGGCGATCATACCATGGCCAGACGCACAGATCAGTTTGCCCCAGAATCTTATTAAAGGCTTCTTACTTAGCCCTAACTGCAAATGACAAGAAGCCCTTCCTTCTGTGAGTGAGTGCGTAGAAGCACTGTTTTCTCTAATGAGTAGTGTACAACTAACTTTACTATGTCATCATGAATCATACGTGCTGGTTTAAAAATCCCAACTGAAAGGAGTTTTTGAACTTTGTTTTGCAAATTATTTTTTTTAGTTAAAAAAAAAAAAAAAAATACCAGCAACTCAAGTGTGTTCCATTCCCAAGTGGTTCATTGTTTTCGAGGCTTCTACTGGAAAACAAACAACTCCCAGCTCTAAATTGCTTCCTTTCATTTCAAACTGACCTACGTTGTCTTTGCTGGATTCTCCTTGCAGATTCAGCATATGTACCGCTGTGCTAGAGTTCAAGGGCTTGACACCAGTGAAGGACTTCTTCTCTTTGGCAAAGAGCATTTCTATGTGATTGATGGCTTCACAATGACCGCCAGCCGGGAGATCCGTGACATCGAGACACTGTCTCCAAAGTGAGTAATTGTTTTCACTGTTATGCTTTCTCCCTTCTAAGATACATTCAAGTGCCATTCTTGTTTGACAAAATCTTCTTTTAAACAGCAGGCAACAGTAGCATGCGCCGCTTATACTTTTGACCTCATAGCACACATTTATTTTGGAACTTATAGTTGTATTTTTATAACATGATAAAAGCTAAAAACCAGCCTTTTGAGTAGTATGCGTACAGTTGGCCAGCTCCCTAGTTCGATGCGTGATTCACTCATTCAGTTTGTTTCAGCTTTGCATTCTAAGACTTGTAGTTTAATTTTTATAACGTGATACCAGCTGCAAATACAAAGCAGAAATCTGACTAGATGAACTACACGTTTGAGTCTGTGAAACTTGAGCTGTGTGTGCGTGTATTTATAAAATTAACCTCGAGGAGAGGTTACAGTTGATTATGCTGTACAGTGGTCAATATTTTATAACTAATATTTCAGTTCAAGGCTGACTGAGGATCATTAATATCATGTGAGGTGGCTCTCAAGCGAGTGAAAAATCATGGATGTTTTGTTTGACTCCTCAGACTGCAGTAAAGGGACAGTGATCCAGTAAGCATGCATTCTTGGAGAAGTTAATGTGGCAAAAAATGCCAGTTATTCATTTACAATGACCATAGCTCCAACTCAAGTAAATACGAGACCTATTGTATTGTGAATGCTTGTTTTTGTGGATTGTTTTGAGGTTCAAATTATCGAAACTTATTAGGCCGGGGCCCTGCCTTCAAGTAATGACTCCATGGTGGTGTTCAGGTTTCAATAATGATTCAGTTTGGGTCCCCAGATTCCAGTAATGATTAAGTGTGGGTCCACAGAAGTCAAAAGATTAAGAACCAAAGATCTAGACTCTTTGAGATTGCAGCCTAGTTCAAATGCTCATGTGGGAATCACAATGAAAAGTGAATATAAAACAAAGACAATGCATGGAAAATATGAGTTCACCAATCTACGAAAAAACTGCTAAAAAGTATGTTCAGTTGAATAAGTCCTGACCTGACAACCTTATTACAGAAGACATTCATATCACCTTTCTCGATGATGTTAAGACAGGTCTGACTAGTTATGTTATGTTATATTGATTTGTATATTGGACTAATCACCTGAGTGGGTATGCAGGCGCGTGGGCAAAGTGTGTAGGTGTGTGGTCTCAAGGCAGATCTATGAAGAGCCAGGTCTTCAGCTTCTTGCAAAACTCAAGAGGTGAGGAGGAAGTGCTTATGTGTTGAGGGAAGTAGTTCCATGTCTTTGGTGTGATGTAGGAGAATGAGTGACCAACAGTTTTGATTTTGTGGGTGCGGGGAGTGTGTGTGAGTGATGCAGAGCATAGATGTCTGATGGGTTGGTGAAATTGTATGCGACTGTTAAGGTATTCTGGTCCTGTGTTGTGTAGGGCTTTGCATGTGTGCATGAGAAGTTTGTATTGGCTGTGGTTGTGTATGGGGGAGCCAGTGAAGCTTCCCGAGGCATGGTGTGCTGTGGGTGGTCGAGTATGAGTCTTGTGGCTGCGTTCTAAATGGTCTGTAGTCTGGTTAGGAGTTGTTTGGAAATTTCGGTGTAAGGAGTCTTGCCGTAGTCCAGCCTGCTTCTGCTGAGTTCTTGTTTAACGGTTCCGTCTGGTGTTCTGAGACAACCATTTGAAGATCTTTACAGCATGCGTAGGATGCGGAAACAGGAGATGCATACTATGTTGATTGGAGCTGTCATGTTTAGCTTGTCATCTAGGATGGTCCCTAGATTATTTGCGTTTTCTGTAGGTGTTGGTCCTACCTTCAGAGTCCATCTGGTGGAATCCCAAGCGGTCTTGTTGCCAAGAACCAGTACTTCCATCTTGTCGGATTTGAGCTTCAGGCAGTTGGTTCGCATCCAGTCTGCTGCCATGGTCATGCAGTTAGTGAAGTTGATTTTGCTAGTGTTTGTCTTGTCCGTCAAGGAGAGGATGAGTTGGGTGCCAGTGGCATAGGAGATGACAGTGGCGTCTTGTTATCAGATGATGTTGGATAGTGGTGTCATATAAATGTTGGAAATAGTGCACTGTGGGACAGACCCTATAGGGCACCCCATATCAGTTTCTTGGTATCTGATGTGAATGGTGGAAGTCTGACCCTTTGGGCCCGTGAGGAAGGAACAGATCCATTTGATTGTGGATACTTGTATGCCCATCTCGTGAAGTCTTCTGATGTGGGTCCTGTGGGTGTGTTGAAGGCCCAGGAGAGGTTGAGCAGGATGAGGGCTGCTGCTCTTCCTCAGTGCGGTGTTTTGAATGTCATTGGTGGCCACAATGAGTGCTATTTCACTGCTGTGGTTCTTTCTGAATCCTGATTGTATTCTTTGTCTAGAAGATGGTGAAGTTCGAGGTGGGTTGTGCATTGTCAATAATGGCCATCTCAATTTCTTTGTGTGAAGAGGGAGCATGGAGATAGGTTGGACGTTGCTCAGTTGATTCGGGTCGGCTGTGGGCTTCTTGAGGAGTGCATTAATTTCTTAAAGTGTTCTATTCAAGCTATTTATATTGTATATAACTTGATCACCCAATTGACAATGCCTGATATAAGTCGTCTGTGATTACCTGTGCTTTGGTCTGTTTTGTATCTTAAATCTGTTGGTTGTATTGTACTCTGCTGCTAATTTTAGTGTGTCCCACGCTTTCAAAATTCCTTAACAGTACGAGTCCCCGGAGCAACAAAAATGCCTACCGATTGGCAGTTCAGTCATTGCTATTCCTCGTTTTTTTTTTAATAAACTCTAAAACTCCCTATTAGTAGAAACTTGTAGATTTCTGCTGGTAGCTAGTAAATTGAGCATGCCCCTCCCAAGCTGTGCCACTTCATATTTTAATTCCCCATGGCTTGCCCGGGCCGTACGCCTGCATCTATATTAGGCAGTGGATCATGCAACTCTGTAATATGAAGCAAAGCCATATGCACCGTGCCTCCCAATACAGTGACTGCTGTCCTTCCTGTAATGCCAAAGTGCCCCAAGGGAAAACGAAAATGGATAAAAACCACCCTTTGCTCTCTCTAGGCTTTTGTAAAATTCTAGTGAATCTGTTTTGTATTGCGATGCCAGGAGCACTGGTTTCTGGGACATGAGTTACTTTCCACACTTGACAATCAAGTAGAAGTTCATCTTAAAAAAAGATAGATAAGAGAGATAGACAGACAGATAAGTTTAGAGGAGCCTTGTGCAATGTTTCTGTGTTTGTGGTTGATAAGACAAGAAATATCGGATGGCACTTACAAAAACACAATTGTAATCTGGAAGTAATGCGTGGGTGATATATTTTCATGATTTGCTTTTTGGCTTTACCTACAGCATGTATGAGGCAATCATCCCCAGTGGAGCAAGACAAGGGCCAAGCATGCTGAAGAGAACATGCAGCATATTCATGTATGAAGATATCAAAGAAGTCCATAAAAGAAGATACTTATTGGAGGTGATCACACATTTAGTTGTACTTGTAAATTGCTTCTGCTTCACCCAATCATTTGTCAAACGTAACTAAATGGAGGAAAATCTGAAGAGAAGAGCAGACAGTATCTCAGATTTAGATAACCATTAGGGAATTAATGGAACAGATGCAAATTATTTTTCATTCACAATTTTTCTTTAACGTCATAATTAATAGGTTTGCTCCCTTACTCCCCCCTGGTCCTCTTAGACTGGTGTGCATGGTTCCTGCTGGGACAGGAGCGTGGCGCCCTGCAGTCGCTGCAGGATTTGGACATCGCCAGAATGGGAAACCTCTTCAAAGATGGCAGGATGAGTGACTAGGAAACGCTGCGTGCCTGCGGCGCCAATACTACACCGCTAATGCACTTTTACTACCTTAGAGCATGACACCCATTACAGGCACTTCTCAGTGAGGAAGGGTTGGAACTGCTGGCTATGCCAGCTTTAACCTCGCTGTTGCAGACCCCCCCCCCCCCCCACCTCACCAAATAGTGTCGAGATTGCATGCACAGTAAGCACGTAGGCTGGGGGGGTGGACAGGGTAGCGTGCCAAAATGATGTGAATGTGCCCATAGATGACATAGACTTACTGTTGTTCAGTGACAAAGACTGTATACCTAAGAAGCCGACATAGGCTCATTCATTTTAAGTACATTAATAGAGTCTGTACTGGCTAGGTTGTATCAGTACTGACTGCGAGAAAACGCAGCATGTTAATGCTGCAGGGAACCAGATGCCGATTTTCTGTATTTAGCCTGGACCTGTCTGGGCATTTTGGGTTTCTGGTGTGCTTTGTTCTATTATTGTGGGGAAGGGAGAGGGGGGGGTCTCAGCCCAGAACCGCTCCTGGTGCTACTCGAGTACAACAAAAAATTACCATGCGCTACCAGGAGTTTGACTGCTACAGGTTTGATACTGGCAAAGCACAGGATGGCAATCCGCTGGGTGCAGGGTCAACTGCCTACCTTACATGAGTGGCATAGAGATATGGCCTATTGTAATCTACAAATAGAAACATATAGCAAACTCTTACTGAGTTGTAGCCGCCCGCATGATATATGGGGATTGTATTACGACTACCTTGCATAAATGGACGGGGAGCAGACGGGGGTGGAGACTCTGACTCATCGTTGGGTGGATGAGTGACGCATCCCCGCTGCTTAGTACAGTGCATTGGCCTAGAGGCCCCTGGACAAAGTTATGCACGCAGATCGCATTAATTTCAGGAATTCCAGATACGTGAGATCATGTCAAATGCTTATTGTACTGCTGTAATGCTGGGGATGCCGGAACTGGGGAGATCATTTGTCGGCAACTAACTTATGTGAATATAACTGCTGACAATCTGTCAAGCTGTGGGCTTAATCTACTGCCATTAAGGTGACACTGCAGGAGTTGTACTTTGTGGGGCAAGTCTGTGAATGCATAATAATGTGTTTAAAGTACTGTGACCTGTCAATATGTTGGGAACTGTGCTGAAAGTAATTTTTTTTTTTTTTATAAAGCAAACCGAAGTGGATATGAACAAGCAAAAAAAAGTCAGAATTTATGTGGTGTTGCTATAAGACCCACTTCACAGTCTCCGACCCTTATTCTTATGGGTTTGAATTCAGGAAAGGATTGGAGGGGTTCCTGGACTCTCATGAACACCGGAATGATCCTAACATGGACTGGGCACAGGAGTTGGGCAAGGCCAGTGGTCTGGATACCTCTCCAGACGCTGGCATGCTGACTCCTCTTACTGTGGCTACAGCTAAGGGAGCTACTTATTCCATGGTGGTCAGTAGAGCGGCTAAGGTCCTCGGCCTTGAGCTGCCTACTGTTCAGGCCAGGTCTAATCTCCTGACGGATGTGCTTCAACCAGGGGCTTCCTCCTCTGAGCCTCCTCTTCCAGTCATTGAAGCTGTCACCGATGTCCTTTTGGGCCAACACAGGAGCTCTTGTGAACAGGACAATCACACCCCCCATAAGCCCTCCCCAAATGACCCTAAATTCCCGTCCCAACACCCCCACACTTGAGAGCCTTGTTATCCAGGCATCCTCATCCTGTGGCGTATTCCCTTCCACACATCCGGATAGGAAATCAAAAAGGCTGGAACAATTTAAGAAGATGTTTTCTTCCTCCAGTCTAGCGCTGCAGTCAGTGAACACCGCATGCCTTTTGGGCTGTTCAACTCACTCTCTGTGAGATACGGTTGCACAAGTCTTGCCACAGATACCGGAGGAGGCCCGTGCTATCGTCTCCCAAGCTGTTAACGATGAGAGAGACATGGCAAAGTTCATTATCCGATGTCGGCTGGACACGACTGACTTTCTGGGTAGATTAGTTGCTACGACAGTGGCCTTGAGGCGCCACACCTGTTTACGAACATCTGGTTTCTCAGGGGATGGCCAACAGACCCATGCCCTTTGACTCCCGTCTCTTTGGCGACAAGGTGGACTCTGCGCTGGAGAGATTCATGGGCTCCCGGGCTATGGCTTAGTCCCTCAGCCTTTCCACTGCCCCTCGTACCCAGCAGTCCGCCTTTCGACCATTTTGTGGCCACGGAAGGGGCTCTCTGTTGCGTCCCTTTGCCAGCTACCGTGCCACTCATGCTATTCAGCCGACGTGGTCGTGGGTCAGGGAACCAGAGGTCTGCCCAGACCACCCCTGCCCCTGCTGCAGCCTCCAGGCCCTCCTAGTCCGTGACCTCACTCTGGTCAAGTTGGCAGCAGGATGCGCCATCACCTGCCCCACTGGGAATCCGTCACTATGGACAGGTGGGTTTTGCAGATTGTTCGGAGGGGCTACTCCCTCCCCTTCAAGTCTGCCCCATCAGCCTTGCTTCCATCATTCAGCTGTATAGCGGAGGATCATTTGGCACTACCCCGCCAGGAAGTTGCGGTTCTCTTGGCCAGGGGTGCCATATGGAGGGTCCCTGCACCAGAAGTAGGTTGTGGTTGTTATTCCCACTACTTTCTTGTCCAAAAAAAAGACAAGGGCTTATGTCCTATCCTAGACCTTCAGGTCCTCAATCTCTTCCTCAAGAAGGAGAAATTCAAAATGCCCACTCTGGCTCATGACCCGTCTGCCTTGGACCCATGAGACTGGATGGTAGTGTTGGACTTGCAGGAAGCTTATTTCCATATTCCCATCCTGCCTGTCCAGAGATGTTGCCTACTATTCGTGGTAGGTCACAAGCACTTTCAATTTACCATGCTCCCCTCCAATCTTACCAGCACTCCTCATGTGTTCAGGAAAGTGATGGCGGTGGTTGCAGCTCATCTGTGCAGGCTGGGGGGTTTCATTCTTCCCCAACTTTGACGACTGGCTGTTGAAGGCGGTCTTGCCCCAGAAACTTGTCTCCCACCTTCAGACTACGGCGAACCTAATGCACACGCTAGGGTTCACTATAAACGTGCCAAAGTCACACCTGATTCCATCTCAGGCGCTCCCTTTCATTGGAGCTGTTCTGGACACAGAGCAGTTTCAGGCCTATCCTCCCGAAAAGCAAGTCCAGAATATTCAGGCTATGATTCCGATCTTTCAGCTTCTATCTTGGGTTTTGGTGAGACTGACTCGGAGGCTGCTGTGCCTCATGGCCTCCTGCATCCTGTTAGTGACACATGGCAGATGGCATATGCGGGCTCTGCAGTGGGACTTGAAGTTCCAGTGGGTGCAGCATCAGGGAAATCTCTCCGACATGGTCCAGATCTCGGAGGGGACTGCAAAAGACCTGCAGTGTTGACTTTCAAATCGGCATTGGATCAACAGCAGATCCCTCTTGCTTCCCCAACCAGATCTATCATTAGTGACGGACGTGTCACTTCTGGGATGTGGCGGCTAAATGGGAGAGGCGGGGATCAGAGGCCTCTGGTCTCCAACGGAGTCTGGGCTCCATATCAGTCTTCTGGAGGTCAGGGCAATAAGGCTTGCGTTGAAAGCATTTCTTCCCTCTCTCAAAGGAGTTCCTGTCCTGGATATCTGCCAAGCAGCAATATGGGCATCCCTGCACATGTTTACTAAACATTACTGCCTGGACAGTCAGGCCTGTAGGGATGGCTACTTTGGCGTTCGGTCCTGCAGGACTTTTTATTATGATCTTGGTTCGCAGCCCACCTCCAGGGATGGCATTGGTTGGGTATCTATTCTAAGTTAAGGAATCTGCAACTAGAAGTCTCTATCAGATGTTACTTACCTTCGGTAATGATATATCTGGTAGAGACACATTCTAGTTGCACATTCCTTACCGACCCACCCATCCTACCCACTTGCAAACTGATTTCTAGATACAGGGCTTACCCATTCAGGGCCTTGGCTCTGCGCTGAGGTGCCATCTATGTACTACTCCCGACCGACGCCACCTAACGACGCGCACGGGTATTGCTCGAAGAAAAAATCTTCGGATCCATTCTGACGCTTGGAAAAAAATTCTAAGGTAAGGAATCTGCAATTAGAATATATCTCTACCAGATATATTGTTACTGAAGGTAAGTACTTCAGGGCCTTTTACTGATCTGTATTTGAGTAAGTGAACAGTAACAGTCTGCTTTTTTTCTGATTGCAGCCTTGAAGATGCCCCCCCTGTCCTCACCCACCTTTGTATAGCAGGCCTTACACAGTGTTTTCTCTGGATGGCTCAGCAAGCAACTTTCTCAGATTAGATACCTATAGACTTTTTTTCCACTTGCTCTTTTTTTTTTGTCACCGGTGCTTTGTGTTTTTTCTTCCTGTTTACAGAGGTACACTATCTTATTAGATCAAAGTTGATTGACTTTTTTCCTTTTTGAGGTGACCCTTAAGAGATTCTCTTTAAAGGCTATTCATTTTTTTTGTAACACAGCTAATTTGACCATTGGCACATTATCCTTTTTTTCTTAGACAAGACATACTCAGTTTTTGGAGCATCACTTTGCTCGCAAAGGGATTCTTGGTAGGGTCTAATGAATTTATGGGCTGACTCTGGTGATCTGTCTTATTTCCTTGGCCACCTTTTAACAAAAAAAGTAATATACACTTTTGCAGCATTTGCAAGGTGTATGCCTCATAAGTGAATTACAATCTGAATTACAGATTATATTCTTGATGTTAGATGTCTGGTTCTGTTCCACGTGGTGCCAACTCTCTCTTTGAGTCGTTCCTCATTTTTGGGTGGAATAGTTTCAGACACTGTTAGTAATCCTAGTTTCCTAGCGCTTCCTCAAAACCTGCAAAATGCTATTGATTAGTGCTTTGCTGTATTACAGCTAGGCCTCCTGGGCTTTCCTGAGTGCTAGTGATGATTTTCTCAGCATCTCTTTTGACTTGCTCAACCAAGCACATGGAAGCTCATATGTACATTTCCTCTTTTAGTATCTCAGAGATATTCTGACAGATTGCCATACCCTTGTGTAGGTGACATCACCTGAAAATCAACAGACAGGCAAGCAGCAACCTAACACACAAACATTTGTAATAAAATAGCAGCAGTTTTAGTAAGAAAATGATTAACAATCTAAGTCTTTCACAAAATGTGAAGGGATGAAACTATGAAAATGATACAGAATGATAAGGCCCACCAGATAAGGAAAAACAATTGCTCAAATATTTTTTTCATACCCTTTTATTATGTAATTGTGGCATCCTAAACCTGCTTGTGGTAAGCAAACCATAGAATAGTCCTGACTTGTCATCATATGCAAGGTACTTTTATATTTTTCTTTCCTTTTTTGAATTAGGACAAAGACACTTTTTTACTTAAAATCTTTTTCTCTTTAAAGTTGTATGTATTGGTCAATGATTTCCCTAGCAGTACTCGGCAAGTTTTTGCACCTGGCCTAATGAGTTGTTTGGCCTTTAAATGTAAAATTGTACTAATGAGTTGTGCATCTCTTCAAAAAGATGGAGTTTGCTTTCTGAGCTGTTTAATCTCTTGCTCTTTCCAGCCGATTGCCATCGAAGTGTTCTCTGGAGATGGGAGGAACTATCTTCTGGCATTTCAGAAAGGAGTAAGAAATAAAGTTCATCAAAGGTATGGGGAAAGTCCATTACACAACTTTGTAAATAAAATATTTTTATCAAGTGTAGATAGAAGAAAGATTCAATTTAACAATTAATTATTGCATATTATGCACAAATTGCACTGTTTTAGATTAAAGTACTAGTTTTTTTAAATTAATGAATATTGACAGACAAAATCTATTTTCAAGGCTTTCAGAGACGTCCATGTTATAACATAGCACACATAGACCATTTAGTGCTGATGTATTTTGATGGTGGACCTGCATGTTGAACTTTTTATTTCACAATAATACAGGTTTTTGGCAGTGGTTCCATCTCTAGTTGACAGCTCTGAGTCTGTGTCTGGGCAACGACCAAACACCAGTGTCGAACAAGGGTATGTATTGGTTTATTTCTGAAAAGATTGTGTGTAAAATTGAATGGAAACAGGATTTTACAATATGATGATAGTGTTTCACTCACAAATACTCTTCCACCCCAATTGTTGCGTTACTGGCACATTCAATAATTGAAAACTCAAATGTTTAATATAATAACTTGGTGTGCTGCTGTGTTTGATATGTATGTGTTTTGATCCGCCAAGGCTTGTGTGAACGATTCCCTCCTGGAGGTTCTACTTTTAGCCATTTGAAACAGTCTGTTTTCTAATCCCAAGTAGGAGGCCTATAAATCTTCCCCAACTACTTCAGTAAATGATCTGCAGGTTACATGTTCAAATACTTGCATGGCCACCTGAGGCTTTCATTAAGTAGTGTGCCATTAAAAAAACAGTACTGATCATTTACAGCACTCCAAAATAGCATTATTAAGCACAAAAAAAAAAAAGGAAATCTATAAACTTTCAATCCGATTTCTTCGGTTTGCATTAAAAAAACAGAATAATATTTGCCTTCTGTTGAACTTACCTAACTCACTATATTTCCTCAAGAACTGACTGCCACACAGTCCCCTACACAAGAACATAGCAAGAGAATCAAGACCAGAGGGAATGATCCCAATCTGCTTGTCCAGACCACCTGGTTAAAACCACACTTTAGGTCAATAAAGCCCATTGGACAGGGCTATTTACACCCAAGAACAGGAGTCCCCATCACTGAACCTGGGCTCCATAATGCCAAGAACAAACCAAGAGAAGTAAACCCTTAGGAATGGCCAAGTTATGGAGGAATGGGGGACTCCAGAGTTGTTGATTCAAGACTGGGTCCAGGGTGTATATAATATCACTGAGCGCATGGCAAAAGGTGAATCTGCATAATGGAAATTTGGGCATAGCCTTGTCAGGTCCAATATGGAACCCAGGCCCCAAAGTAATCCTAAACTGCTCGTATCATCAGCTTTATTAGCCTCCAGCTGAATTCATAGGGTGGGCATCTGTAATGACTTCAGAGAAGATAATTTTATCTGCTTTTTTGGAGAAAGATATTGACATCTGTACACAATTGAGCCACTGTAAAAAAAAAAAAAACTGAGTGTGCATTTCTTGCTGGGCTATTGTGATTGCAGGCAGGATTCCTGTCCAAAGTGTACTGCTCCCCAAGCCACCTTTCCTTTTCCTCTCTGCATTCTTCCCTAGAGAGAACTTCAGCTATGTTAGGTAACTCATGGCACCCATACCCGGACACCCCCTCCTACCCTACAAACCCAAAGGACAAATCCAAAAGAAAGCTACTGCTAGATGGGGCATCTTCTCCCACACCAAGAGTATAGCTTGCCAACCTTCAGACACTAGGACCCAAAAGTATAGTGCCACGGGACCACTCCTCCACTCCCACATGATAACCACTCCTTTGCCCCCTGGATCCCTTCTTTTTTTGTTCCATCTACTCTCTCAGGATAGTGCATTATTCCTCCCAAACAGCAGCCCTCCAGGACCTCGTAGTCTCTAGAAATTCCTGCACAGCGAATTTACCAAAGTAAAGTTAAGGCCACCTAACTTGTTCTACTTTGGAAAGGCATCAGCAGGTGTGCTCCATTGGACACTTGTGAAAAGTGCCTTCGCGAAGCTCAGTGATATCCACCCTGCGCCTGTCATTCATACTGATATATGAAAACTAAGCGAGTTAAATTAGCATGATAGCAATCCATTGAAAAGAAGATAAACATACACAAGCAGAGGACTTAACAAAATCAAAGGTACCAGATTCAAACCTCTGGAAACTGCAAGCCCTCACCCTGCCTGCAGAAATACTGCAGACTTAAGAGGCAGTTGAGCTGAGGCTGTGCAGATTCCAGATTAATTAAGTGCAGACAACTCAAACTTGGGTAGATAAATATATGAGGCAGATGTACAAAAGGTTGCTGAATTAGTAACTGGTCACAAGCTGGTTTGGGGATGCATAAAGTAGCATGAGCAATGTATTAAATGGAAAACAAATATTTCTAAGTTTACCACAGCATAACAAATAAGGAATCGCAATTTACCTGTATGTACTACTGTGAGGATTTCTAAACAGCAATTTTTTAAAACTGTTTTTTGCATTTGCTATTTATCGAGTGGACTTTGGTGGTAACCAGGAAAAGATTTAAACATATATTAAAATTATTATTTAAATCAGAGAAGTAAAATAGACTGCAAATGAAATATATTGAAAACATATAAGACACATTCATTTCCATTTCATAACTATTTCTACATATATTATTCAATATAATATTTACATAAGAATCATCTTGAATTTTTCTTTTAGAAATTATTTCCAAATAGCTTTTTACATATGTAAATTTATGGTGAGCCCAAATTTGAGGAAATTAGTGGTTTTTGTCACATGAAGTGTGACAGTAGAAAAAACACATGTAATCGTTATATAAAGGCTATATAATAGAATACATTTGTTTTTAAGACTAAAGCTGACAAATAAGTAAATCCCCACAACATGTATAACTTTTATTAACATATTTTCAAAATACTTTTTTAAAACAGGACTCCTAATCAATAGTTTGACTTTAATGATTTGAAAAAATAAACTCTTTTATGTTCATAACTATAAATCTGTCTACTTCCTTTTTCTAAGGCCCAAAATGTATTCATCTATTGTGTGCACCCACCTTCCTCACTAACAGAAGTGGAGCTGTGCCTTGAAGCCTCCTCACTTTATGCAGGTGGAAGAGATGCCCTAATTACAGCATTAGATAGTTGAAGTTCTCCTATAGTAGAGGAAACTTCGAGTAGGCCTCTTGAGATGTCAGCAGTGCAGTAAAACATTTCAGCCTGGATATTGACTGTGAATCTACATAGTTTTGCTGTAGCAGTAGGCAGTTATTCCATCAAAAGTTTGAAGACATCCGTCTGCATGCCGTTGATGTCTTCATGTTGTAGTTTGTCCATGTATTTAAGCAGCTGTGACTACCTACAACATCTTCCTGATAGTATATGCAAGTGATTAAAATCCATCACTGACAGTATTAGAGTTGTCACTCATTTCTTATAAGATTTGAGTGACCTCATATGCATTTGCTTTACAAATAGTGTTGCTCTTTCCCAATACCAAAATTGTGAGGCAGTAGGTGTTCCTTTTACTGATTCTTGAACCAATAATATGTTTACTGTGATATACAGCATTTAATTTATTTCACGTATGCCTGTTATCAAATCACCTAATGTTAATGAATACTGATAATATTCACTAGAAATTAATTTCTGCAGAATTTGTATCTTTGTATCTGTCACTGGTTCACATGTTTATATCATTCCCCATCATCAAAGTAACAGCAGTACTTGCATACAACAGCTGTGCGTAATATCACCAAGCCATAGAAACCAGTCTAAACCACAGCATTAATAGCCTATCCACCTCCTTAGATATGACCTGAACCCTGGCCAGTGAGGTGAAGTGAAAATGAACTGTGCTTTACCTGAAGTCCTCCACTGCTCAGATTTATACTTCACGTTGTGTACAGAGTCTCCACAGAGCTATGTTCTTTATTCCAACTGCAGCCTGGAAATCCTATCCCTGCAGCTGTCTGAATTACCTCAAACCCATTGGCAGTCTTTCTGATACAGTTGTTGTCTTTTGACTAATTTTGAGTTAGTCAGTTTCTTGTTCTATCATTACTGACAAAGATTTCGAACCACAGAGTCCTCACTTTTCGAATAGTCTCCAGGCATTGACTGGATACGGAATCTTGGTGCCGTGAGGGTCTGGACTGACACTTTACCTCTCTGAAAATGATGTGCAGATCCTATAAAGATGCCACTCCTGGAGTCACTTCCTTTCTTTTCATGCCATCAGATGCAGATCTAGCGCTACCTCTTGTTTCTCAAGAGACCTGTTCACCTCAGAAATTTTAAAATCCAGTGTGCAAGGAAAATGTCTCCTACCAAAATGATAGGTTTTAAACCCTGTAAATACTGTTGCAAACGCATTTCTGATGGATACAACTACCTGTGGATTCCTCACCTGATGAATACTCCCATGGCGCCAGCATTTGACGGAAATCTTCTTACTAGTCTCTGCACGTCGACGAGGACGTCACTTTAGCCCACGCGACGCCGTCTGACGTCATACAGGCAATAAGAAGTCCTCGCCGACGTGCCGATGACAGTTCCCTTTTTTCCGTGCATTCGAAACGGTTATCTTCGAGGGAGTTACTGTTACCTTCGTGGTTACAGTGTATTGTCTGCTGCGTAGTCTTCTCTGCGGTAACAATGTCTCAGAGGAAGTCGGGTTTCAAGCCCTGTCGAGAGTGTGGGGGCAAGATGTCAGTTACAGATCCTCACTCCGACTGTCTATGGTGTTTGAGCTCCGACCACGACGTCTCGACTTGCGATTCATGTCAACACATGAATCCGAAGGCCCTCAAAGAGCGCGAGGCCAAGTTATTCATGGCAAAGTCAAAGAAGAAGGAGAAACATCATAAGAAGTCTTCTTCGCCAAGGTCTCACCGGCGTCATCGAGACTCCCGGCGCCGTAGAGACTCACGACGCCACTCCAGCAAGGAGTCTCGTTCGAGGTCACCTTCGGCTCGGCGTCGGAGGACTTGGGAGGTCAGCCCCACGGTCACGCCGCATCCATCGACGCCGTTGCCCTCTCCGGCGTCACCGACTTCACCTGGTCAGGCGTCAGTGATTGAGGTGGTGCAGCCTCTTGTGTTTTCTCCGGCGTCGCAGACGTCGAGGCCGGCGTCGGGGTCGCCCTCGATCCAGGCACCCCAGTATCCGGCTTTTCCCACTCCTGGAGCCGATAGTACCGCGTTTCTTAATGCGATGTATACCATCTTTCAGCAGATGGCTCCAGGAGCTGCTCCGGCTGGTCCTTCGGGGCCCTTGGCCTTTTCGTTGGGTGATCCTGCGCCTCTTCGGCCGGCACCCTTTATGCCCTTTCTCCCTTTTGGGAATGTGGGCTCGGCGCCGGTGCCGGCGTCGGTGGCCGCTCCGGTGGCTTCGGATGTTTCGGCCCCGGAGGTTGCCCCTCCGTCGAAGTCAGGATTTTGCCCTGTGACTCCGGTTGGTCCATCGGCTCCTGCCTCGGCGCCGAAGCTGCCTGTGGCGCCGGACGCGGCGTCAGATGCTTCTGGAGATCGGCGCCGTTCTTCGACGTCGGCGGAGGCCATGTCGACTCCGCGTATCGAGGAGAGACTTCATTCGAGGAGGCGTGCTCTCCGTCTTTTAGAAGAGCAAGAGTACCAGCGAGTCCTAGAGGAGGGAGAGATTGAGGACTCTGGAGACGGACTGCATGGTCTGGATACAGCCAGTGGGCTGGACACTTCCCCTGAGTGGGACCTTTCATCTCCAGGGGAATATACGGAGGAGGCTGCTTCCTTTCATGCTGTGGTGAGGAAGGCAGCGAGCTTTTTGGACCTGCCTTTGCCGGTGGCAGAGGCAAAGCAGAATTTGCTGACAGAGGTATTGCATCCGGCCTCTGCTGCAGCTGAGCCTCTCTTGCCATTTAATGAGGCTTTGCTGGATCCGGTGTTGGAGGTGTGGAAGAAGCCGGTGTCTTCCTCGGCCGTTCATAGGGCTGTGGCCAGGAGGTATCGAGCTGCACCATCTGACCCTGGCTTTCTCTCTAGACACCCTACGCCGGAGAGCTTGGTGGTGCAAGCCTCCTGTTCCTCAAAGTCAGCGCCTGGTTCCTTCCCGACGGTGCCTGGAGACAGAGACTCCAAGAAACTGGATGCGCAGTCCAAGAAAATATTTTCGTCATGCAGTTTGGCGTTGAAGGCCACCAACGCCACGTGCATTCTGGGGAGGTACATCCATGCGCTGATGGATGATATTTCGTCTTCATTCACGGAGCTTCCCCAGGGTCTTTTGGATGTGGTCTCGGACGCCCAGGCTGCCGCGACCCAGATTATCCAGTCTGGGCTGGACACGACCGACTCGGTGGCCAGGGCGATGGGCACGGCTGTGGTGGCAAGAAGACAGGCCTGGCTCCGAAACTCAGGGTTCTCTGCGGATGTGCAGTCGACCCTGCTGGACCTCCCGTTTGATGGGGACAGACTGTTTGGAGCCAAGGCAGATTCAGCCTTGGAACGATTTAAGGAGAGCAGAGCCACAGCCAAATCGTTAGGACTGCAAGCTCCTTCTTCCTCTGCCTCTTCTAGAGTTTTCAGGAGGTTTCGGGGATTTGGGCGTGGCTCTTATTCCTCTTCCTTTCGGGGGAGGTTCCAGCAACCCGCCTCTTCCCTCCCCTATAGGTCATTTAGAGGGAGGGGGAGGGGTGGGGTCCGTACCAGAGGAGCCTCTCAACAGCACTCTGCCTCTTCCTCGTCCTCTGGAGGGGTGCAGCAGGGGAAGCAGCCTTAGGCTTCCACCGTCTCCCACTCACTCCTCTCCTGTAGGGGGAAGATTACAGCGTTTTCTCCACAAGTGGAAGTCTATCACAACGGACACTTGGGTTCTCGGCATTGTGGGAAAAGGCTACGCCCTTCCCTTTCGGGAGTTCCCGCCCCTCATCCCGCCCCGCCCATCTTATTGTTCAGAAGAACACCTCCTGTTGCTAGAACAGGAGGTTCAAGTCCTCCTTTCAAAGGGCGCGGTAGAGTTGGTCCCAGAGCAGGAAAAGGGTCGAGGTTGTTACTCAAGATACTTCCTGATTCCCAAAAAGGATGGTCAGTTGAGACCAATCCTGGATCTGAGGATCTTGAATTGGTTCCTCAAACAGGAAAAGTTCAAGATGCTGACCCTAGCACAGGTGCTTTTGGCGTTGAACAAGGAAGATTGGATGGTGTCTGTCGACTTGCAGGATGCTTACTTTCATATCCCGATACTCAAGTCGCACAGGAAGTATCTCCGGTTTGTGGTAGGGTCGCAGCATTATCAGTTTGCGGTCCTCCCGTTTGGTCTTACTTCAGCACCTCGAGTCTTCACAAAGGTGATGTCAGTGGTTGCGGCGGAGCTCAGAAGGAGGGGGATAGCAGTATTCCCTTACTTGGACGACTGGTTGATCAAAGCCAAGTCCCCGGAGCTTGTGTCGCATCATCTGCAGTCAACAACCCAGTTGTTGTTCGACCTGGGCTTTTCGGTGAACGTGCCCAAATCTCACCTGGAGCCCTCTCAGCGCCTCCTGTTCATAGGGGCAGTACTGGATACAACATTGAGTCGAGCCTTTCTTCCGCCTCAGCGGATTCAAGATATTCAGGAATTGGTTCCAATGTTTCGAAATGGAGCGGTAGTTCCAGTCCTCAAGGTCCTTCGTCTGCTCGGTCTGTTCGCCTCCTGCATTCTGTTGGTCACGCATGCTCGCTGGCACATGAGGGCTCTTCAGTGGTGCCTCCGAAGGCAGTGGTCTCAACACAAGGGAGATTTAGAAGGTACTGTCAAGATCTCCAGAGATGCTGCTGTGGAATTGAAGTGGTGGATTGCGGGCAACAATCTTTCACAGGGGAAGCCGTTCGCGCAGTCGCCACCAGTGGCCACGGTAATAACGGATGCCTCCACCCTAGGATGGGGAGCTCATCTGGGGGATCTGGAGATCAAAGGGCTTTGGTCTCCAGAGGAACAGGTGTTTCATATCAATCTGTTGGAGTTACGGGCTGTACGTTTGGCTCTCAAGGCCTTCCTCCCATCCCTTCGTGGTCAGTCGGTACAGGTCCTGACGGACAATACTACCACGATGTGGTACATAAACAAACAGGGAGGAGTAGGGTCGTACCTTCTCTGCAGAGAAGCTCTTCGGCTATGGTCCTGGGCAAAGGACCATCAGATTTGCTTGGTGGCAAATCATCTGGCCGGGGTCTTGAATGTACGTGCGGACAGTCTCAGTCGCCAATTCTCGGCAGACCACGAGTGGCGTCTCCATCCAGATCAAGTCTGTTTAATCTTCCAGATGTGGGGGTTTCCTCGGATAGATCTGTTTGCCACTCGGGAGAACGCGCATTGCCCGTTATTCTGCAGCCTCCAGTATCCGATGCAGGGAGCGTTGGGAGACGCGTTTCAGATAACCTGGTGCGACCAGTTGCTTTACGCGTTTCCCCCCATACCCTTGATTCCTCGAGTGTTGAGGAAAATTCGCCAAGACCGGGCCCAAGTCATCTTAATAGCTCCGGATTGGCCAAGGAGGGTATGGTACTCCGACCTTCTCCAACTCTCACTGTGCCCTCCGCTCCGTCTCCCTCTCAGGGCAGACCTCCTCTCGCAGTCGCAGGGGCAGGTTTTACACCCCAACCTCCAGAGTCTGCACCTACATGCTTGGAGATTGAACGGGGCAACCTGAGTTCCTTCTCTCTCCCGCCTGATGTAGTGGATGTTATCTTAGCGGCCAGGCGACACTCCACTAAATCTATCTACGCTAATAGGTGGTCTAAATTTGTTATGTGGTGTGGAGAGAGACAGATTGATCCCTTACATGCTCATCTGTCACATGTTTTGTCTTTTGCACTGTCTCTAGCGCAGAAAGGTTGTGCAGTAGCTACCATTAAGGGTTATTTGTCGGCCTTGTCAGCCTTCATTTGTCTTCCAGACCAACCATCGTTATTTAAATCCCCTATTGTTCTCAGATTCTTGAAAGGTCTTCTGAATCAATATCCTCCAAAACCATTCGTTATGCCTCAATGGGATTTGTCCTTGGTCCTGACTTTCCTTATGGGGTCCCCTTTTGAGCCTATGCATTCTTGCCCCTTAAGGTATTTGGTTATTAAAACAGTATTCCTGGTAGCTATAACATCTGCAAGGAGAGTGAGTGAGTTGCAGGCCTTATCGGTTAAACCCCCTTATATAACGTTTTATGGGGATAAGGTGGTGTTGAGGACCAAGGCTGCTTTCCTTCCGAAGGTTGTTTCACCCTTCCATTTGGCTCAGACAATCACTTTGTCCACGTTTTATCCTCCGCCTCATCCTTCAAAGGAGGAAGAAAGACTACATCGCCTGGACCCAAAAAGGGCGTTGAGCTTCTATATCGACAGAATGAAGGATATCAGGCTGGAGGATCAGCTGTTTGTCGGATACGTGGGCAAGAGGAGAGGAAAGGCAGTCCACAAGAGAACACTCTCCAAGTGGGTTGTTCTTTGCATTAAAATCTGTTACTCTTTGGCAAAGAAGGATCCGCCTGAGGGCATTAGAGCTCACTCCACCAGAGCTAAGTCGGCCTCTTCGGCCTTGGCCAGGGGTGTTCCTGTGGTTGACATCTGCAAGGCCGCAACTTGGTCGTCCCTTCACACTTTTGTGAAACATTACTGTTTGGACTCTGAGGTCAGAAGGGACGGTCATTTTGCACGGTCAGTGCTGCAGGATTTCTTGGTTTGACCATTTAGGCACCCACCGCCGGGCGTGGTACTGCTTTGGGACTCTATTCATCAGGTGAGGAATCCACAGGTAGTTGTATCCATCAGAAGAACGAGTTACTTACCTTCGGTAACGACTTTTCTGGTGGATACATTAGCTACCTGTGGATTCCTCACGGTCCCACCCGCCTCCCCGTTGCCTTTTTGGTCTCTCCAAGCAATCCTTGAGTGTGCTCCTTTTGGTATTCAAAGTTGCAATACATTTTGCATGTATGATATTTGTATATATGTGTATATTTATATATAAATCTATATATATATTGGGTATATACATGGTTCGTATGTATAAATATATTTATTTGTTTAAAAAAAAAAAAAAAAAAAAGTTATATTAAATCTATAGCTATTTTATTGCAATGTTGTGTGATTTACAATATTAAGAGATGTTGCTTTGCTCTTTCATTGCATTGGGTTATTATTATTATTCTCATGCACGTAAAAAATGTTGGTACTGTCATCGGCACGTCGGCGAGGACTTCTTATTGCCTGTATGACGTCAGACGGCGTCGCGTGGGCTAAAGTGACGTCCTCGTCGACGTGCAGAGACTAGTAAGAAGATTTCCGTCAAATGCTGGCGCCATGGGAGTATTCATCAGGTGAGGAATCCACAGGTAGCTAATGTATCCACCAGAAAAGTCGTTACCGAAGGTAAGTAACTCGTTCGTCTGTGACAGATCCTCATCAAGTTTGCCTGTGGTTCCTGAGTCAAACCACAACGCTAAGGCCTGCAACAGCTGGGCGTTAATTAACTCGAAGACCATACAAGACCAAAAGTCAAAACTCTGTCCCCAAGCACCAGAAGAGTCCACAAGAAGATTGCTCCAAGTCGAAGGGTCTGTGTCTGTCCTGTTCCCTGGGTTGGTTGTTGTCACGCTGCAGATCTTTAAGTAACTGAAAGAAACAAATTCTAAGTGGAATTCATCCCCTTTCCACCACTCATACTCCTGAGAAGTTGCAAGGGCATCACCATGCCTCTCAAGCTTGCTCCCAAAGTCGATAGACATCTGAGCAGATTCCACAACTTGTCCTGGCGCAGCTCGAGTTGCTGGGGCTGCCTGTGATCCCGAGCTAGATGAGAGTTCCACAACATTACGCGTCAACTCTTCAGATCCTTACCAACGTGCTCTGCTGCACTTTGTGCCCCAAGTCAAAAGGCGGTTCATCTGGGGTGCTGCTGGCAGATTCACCCTCAGCACAAGTTGGGCCCTCCAAATCCACCAATGAGCCTCTGCTGGCTCTCATTCTGACTCCACCTCCAGTGCCATGTTCCACACCAGTTTCGGGAGCCTCAATGCTGACTCTGTTGTCACTGGAGTCCGAGGTACCCATTGTGCTCTTAGTCTGTGTGCCTCCAACCTCAACTGAGAGCCACGCTCAGCTTCCACGGAAGCACCACCTCCCCTGCTTGACTCACCATATGTTGCATTCCGGATTCGGATATTCATTACAATATAGTTGATGAAATTGAGCAACAATACCACAAGGGAAATTGGCATTATGACCTTCAAGAAGCCAGTGATCTTGATACCACCACTGAGTCAGGACTCCTTTAACCCCATGGTCCTACCACTGAGGAGAGCACCTCTTACAGCATGGTGACGCATACGGTGGCCGAAGTTTGTGACCTCCAGGGCCCCGTCTTAGAATTCAAACCCAGTGTCTTAACATAAGAGCTCCTGCCAGGGCAAACAGCTCCTCTTGCCCTTCAATGAGATCCATACAGATACCATTTTGGGTGCTTAGACCGTACCTTACTTTGGCCGGCAGCCATCTTGCCTCTCCCCGGGTCATTCGCCAGATCACAAGATGCGACTGCCCAGGCAACCCTGCATTTTTGTCTCTGCGCCCCTCCTCTGAAAGCTTGATGGTACATTTGTCTGCAAGTCAGACAAACCTGAATACCTTTTCGACTGCTCGCCATGTGGTATTGCAGCTTGCAGAGCAGTGTGGGCTCCTGGACCCTGTGCCAGGAGACACTGAGTCTCTGGAAATGGCTGGACCATCAATGGATCTTCCTTGTGTTGAACCACCTAGCAGGATCTTTGAATGCCAGGGTGGACAAGCTCAGCCGTCAATGTCTAGCGGATGATGAGTGACAGCTGTACTGAGAGGTGACACAAGGTCCCTTCCACAAATGGGGAGAACCTTGACTCAATCTATTAGGCCACTGCCGAGAACACACAATGTCAGCAGTTCTGCTCATTGGAGTTTCTCAAACATCTCTTGCTCAGAGACTCGTTCAGCCTAGAGTGGAACTCTGGCCTCCTGTACGCCTTTCAGCCAATATTACTCCTGCTCCCAATTCTGAAGATCAGAAACAACTGGATCCAAGTGGCCTTGGGTTGGACAAGGAGAGTATAGTATCCAGAACTCCTGGGCTTTAGCATGTGTATTCCAGTCAGGGTGCCTCTCTGAGAGGACTTCCTGTCACAACAGGGCAGGGTTCTGCACAATTTCCACCTTCAAGCAGGGACCACTGAACACCTTTGACATTTCTCTGGTGATGGAGGATGTCATCTTGGCAGCCAGGAGTTATCTGGCTGCCAGACCAGGCCTCATCATTGTAGTAACTGGTTGTGCTGCGTATTTTGAAAGGTGTCGAACACTTGCTTCCTCCCTTTCCTTTTGTCATGTCACAGTGGCACCTCACATGTTCAATCTGCGCTCCCTGTGACCTGCTTCACAGCTGTCTCCTCCGGCTTGTCTCTCCTCACCCTTAAGACAATATTCCTAACCGCTCTCACCTCAGCATGGCGAGTAAGTGAGCTTCAGGGTCTATGTCTTAATCCGCCGTTCAACACCTTCATTCCCAGACAAGCTGTTTTTTGTGGACGCAAGGATCATTCTTACCAAAAGTTGTGATGCAGTTGTACGTGGGTCAAACCATCACCCTGCAGTGTTCTACACTTCTCCTCATCCCTCGGAGGAAGAGAAGTGACTCCATCGCTTGGACCCCAAAACAGCACTGAGCTTCTACAGCGATCGTATCAAAAGACACGAGGTGGAGGTTTCACTGGGGCAAAAAAAGGAAAGACCGTGTAGGAGAGGACCATCTTCTGTTGGATCATATTCTGCATCAAGATCTGCTACACATTGGTCCAAAAGCAGTCTCCAGAAGTTCTGCCCACCCATTCCATCAGGGCCAAAGCTGCCACCACTCCATTTACATGCAGAGTTTCTTTCATGGACATCTGCAAAGCCGCTACAAAGATGTTGGTCGATAGGTAAACAAAGAACTATTGTCTGGACAGCCAGGTTCGCTGAGTGGAGCATTTCACCTGCTCCGTCCTACAGGGATTTTTGGTGTGATCCAGTTCACAGGCTCACTTCCTAATAGGTTCTGTTCTGGTATCTGTTGAAAAGGTGAGGACTCTGTGATTACAAGTTTCAAGCAAAAGAACAAGTTATCTAGCTTTGGCAATGTTCCTTCAGGTAAAGACTCCATCTAACTGCAGGTTTCTCACTGACGCCACTATCCTTCCTGTTCTGTGGATTAGGCTCTACTCATTATTAAGATCCCAAGTCTGGGAATCTGTACACTAGTCAAAGCTAATTTGCTGTTGAGGCTCTGTGTCTGGCGTCAGCACAGAGGAGTAGGGCTTATTTAGGCCCCATACGTCATTTCTAGAGTGGAACTAGTCAGTGCAGAGCCACACAATGCCACCAACCGGCACACAGAGCTACTGCTCAAAAGGTTCAGAATCTAGTCTAATGCCTGGGGAATATTCAAAAGGTGAAAACTCTGTAGTTAGATGGAGTCTTTATCAGAAAGAGCTTTATCGAAGGTAAGTAACTTCTTCGCCTGAGACACCTAAAAAGGCTCTATTTAGGTCCTGTGGGAAGACGCTCCTAGGTTGAAATTGTCCACATAACTGTGTATACTGCCTGCAGAACATCATAAGTCTCAAGACCCCAGCTTTGCTGGAAATTCCTTCAGAACTGTAAAAGAAGGGACCTATACAGGCTAGGATGTGAGGAGGAACCGTCTTCAGATGAGGATTTACCATCTACCTAAAAAAATGTACAAAAGCAGGCTAAACCAGGCACTAGCTTAGCCTCCTTTCACCTCGCCTCTACGTATCACCTCACCTTGCAGAAGACTGCCCAGAGGGAAACTCACTTGGGGGTTCCTAAAAAGTCTGACCGAAAACACGCAAGAAACTTAAATGAGTCTTTCTTCAGAGTCTGGCCCCACTAAGAAAATAAATAGTTAATGGAACCACTTTCATGCAAGGCATCATCCTTGCCTTTCCCATCGTTGATTAAAAAAACATTTGTTCACTTGTCCACAGAGAAGATTTCTAAACTCCCATTGGCTAAGACTTCGCCGTTGAATGGTCCATCTGTGGCAAAATCAGCAAAGTAATCTTCTTTGATAACAGCACTATTGTCGAAGAAGATAATGTCATCATACATCTTTGTCAGCTGTAATTCAGTCAACGATGACACTGGCAAAAGCACTTCATCCATCTTCAACACTTCTTTTTCACCTTAGATGACCACAGTATTTTCTTTTGCTATCATCAACAGGACCATTGTAGATGGTGTCATCATCCATAGTGCCATCCTTGTTGATAAGACCATTTTTGATTAACACAGTGCGTGCATCACCTAGACTTACATTGGGCATTGTTTCTGCCATCTTGCTTGCCCACATGTCTCCAAACTAGGTGTTGCCCTCTTTACTAGCTAAAATCTTGATAGACAATGAAGAGGGAAATGAGGAATCTGGTGAAGAAGGTCCACCCGGGCCCACTTACAACCCAACAGAGTTAAATGTTAATTACCAAGATAACAATATCATTATGCTGGTTGAGCTGTACTCAACACAGGCCCAGCAGTCATCATCATCGCCATAGGAGTATCATCATGTCCACAGTGACAAACATTTTGATGCAGACTATGAAGATTGGTCTCATGGTGTCAAATTTTCCAAACGCCTTTGATTCAGGTGGCAGTTAACTTGTTGCGGGATGTTCAGTGCATGATGATGATCTATTATGCAAGGTTCTCTTCAGTACCACAGCCTAGAGAACCATAGCTGGAACTCCCAACACTGTCTGAACCAAAGCAACGGCACGCACTGCCTACAACTATCAAATCAGCAACACCTCTTGATTCCCCAACAGTCGTTCCGCATTTACCTTCTCTATCTCTGGACTCACCCTGATGACCATATTCTGAGGGTGATAAAGATGCTGAGGGTGAGAAAGGAGAACTGCTTAATAAGACCTCTTCTAATGGCTAAGAGTGGTACTATTGTGTTGCTGACCTTCCAGAAGATGTTGAAACAGTGGGTGCAGTCTCAAGTCTACTTCAAGCACAAAATAAATATCATAGATCAAATCACCTTTCTAATGGTTGGTCAACAAGAATATCATCAGTGTCTGCTTTCGTTCAGATCACAAAAATTCAGTTTATGGATACCAACTGAGGTAAATAAAACTACATATTAATGAGTTGGAGACCAGTACTATACACAGGGTCATTGATTGTTTCCTCCCACAAATAAATCACTCATCAGTTCTAATACAAAGGGACAACACCACACCCTTGTTTTACGTGAACAAGCACGGAGGAAATCCTTCGTAAATCAGAAGTTGCACCATGACTGTGGGTGTGAGTAAAATTCATCTGACATATTAATGAAGGCTTATACCTCTCAGGTTTCAGTAAATAATGGAAACTAGCATAGGGAGCACTGCATAGTATCACATAACTCGACAGTAGTTCATAGTAACTTATGTCCAAATAGTGCAAGGCAGACCACAAAGATTAATGATTCTTCATTCAGTCCATTAATACGCAGGAGCCATAGTGTTGAATCCCAATGTTTTTGTATCTTCAAACTCATGTTTCCAGCCCAACCAACACGTTTCGTCCTTTCAAGAGGACTTCCATCAGGGCTGTAAATAAACATACAAATTCAATCTTAAAGCCACATTAAAACAACAAAAATAAAAACATCAACACTTATTACAGTTCTCCATCCCCACATATAGCATAGCTCGGTAGACAATATAAGCAAAGGAACTGAATATTCATTACCCCAAACTCATCCTCATGGTATATACAAAAGTTATATTCAGTCACCTTACACAACTGCGATATTCAAATATTGATACATCCATTGTATGATCACCTGATATACTTATCACATGTACCTACAGAAGAATTTAAGAACGAAAAATTCACATGTGTAACCACATCGAACCAAGGAAACATGAATGTAAACTAAACATTCTATATTTGCTTAACACCTTTATTTATTAAAGTTTCCCAAAATGTACTCACATGAAGAAGTTTGACAGCCAGTTAAAATCTTCAACATACAAATATCATGTTGTCCATTGTGTACTGAGGTTGGCATGACGGGCATTAGCAGTGCTGGTCCTGAAATAAACAAATCCATTCTCTAATATCTGAATTCCACTTATATCCTAATGTCAACACATTCACCCACCTGTTCCTACCGCAATAAACATACCATCTCAGACAATCTCTACTATTTTTCAGCACACATAAGCACATATCCCATGATTAAATGAACACAAAAAACTAATATTACACTTCCCCAAATGCACTCTCCTTTAAAATGCCATATAACGACACATAATACCACTGACACAAAGAAAAACATCCAGAAGCAAAGATCGGGCAGGGTGAGTGTGGGAGTACCATGAGTGGAAGCTGTGTCTGCACACATTTGAAAGAGTATTCAATCTGTAGGAAAACCCCAACCTCAAACTCTTTGAAATAAGGCACAATAAAAAAAAAGCTGGTTCTTTGCTAGCAGGCATGGGCAACCAAGAATGTGGGGAGATGCATTTTGGATGACACAGAGTGAAGCCTTTGAATATGCATTTCCCATCATTTGAGCAACAAGATCAAGGAGATCTGCTGTATCATGCCGACATCTCTAGCATGGCCCAGCTACACTGGTATACAACACCTCCAGATGTCTGTCTCCCCTCCAATTCCTCTGGGCAAGACTCCATACCTTCGGTCCATTCCTCCTTCTTGCCTCCACACTTGTCAGGTTCTTCATCCAGATGCTTTCTAGCCAAATTTGACAGCCTCGCACCTGAGCACAGTAAGGGCCATATGTACAAACACATTTTCCCATTGACATAGAATGGGAAAAACCCTTTGCTACATCTGGCCCTAAGATTGCCAATCTCAACATCCCTGCTGACTGCAGATAAATTATTTCCCAAGCAAGAGTAGTCATCACAAAGAAAAATTACAACGCCAAATGGAAACACCCATTTCATGCCCATCCTCAACAACATCTTCCTATATCTGATACAGTTAGCTGAATTGTGAGTTCCGTTAAAGTTCACCCTCATTTGAAAACCATCATTCCTCTCACTAAATAAGGAGTTCATGAAGAGCCTCTTCAGGGCTTCCGACCAGTAGGAAAGCCTTCAATGTTATGGAAGTGAGCCACAGGTCTATTGTGGCTCATGAAGAGCCCATTCTGAAATATCTTTCAATGAGATTGACTTTGCTTATTACCTTGAGGTCAGCAAGAAGGGTTGTGGAGCTGCAAGCTGTCATACTCATAGAACTTTATTTGAACTTGCCAAAGAGAGAGTAGAGTGATCTTACAAGCAAATCCAACTTTTTCACCACAAGTCCCATCAGGCTTTCATCTTAACTAGCCTTTCGTCCTTAAATCCTTCTTTGCTAATCCTTCCAGTGATGCAGAAAGAACATTAGCTCTGTGGACAGGGAATTTTTCAAATTTTATATTGCAAGATCTCTTTCCTCAAACATACTAGCTTTTTGTTTTTTTCTGAGACAATACAGAATATAGCCAGATGGATTTCTTCAGCAATCGCCTTTTGCCATATGAAGACTAACCGACCCTTGATAACCGGCATCTGGGCACATTCCACAAAATGGGGAAGTTCCACTGTTTCTCTTCTGCAGGGCAGCAACATGGAAGACTGATCATACTTTCTTCAATGGATGAGAGAATTTGCATTTGTGCATGTAGACCTGTGCAACGTTTAAAAAATAAATTCCTGTTCGATGGCATGTGTGGCTGTAGATACACATGCTTTGCATAGGTCCACCATCTAGTGTTTGGTTTGGAGTGTTACAAGTTGTTTTTCTTCACACGATCGAGTGACTCCTCCTCTTGGTGATAATGCACATGGGCATTGAGTCCTTTGTTAGATTGTTTTCTCTCCACCGTCCGGTTCGGGCGTGTTTTGTCTTGCTCCTGTGAAGCTTGGTTCAGGATCTTTTGAACTATAAATTCCATCTTTCTATCAGTGTCAGTATAGTTTTCGATTGTGTATTCCATAATTTTAGTAGTTGATCTGATTTTTATCGTCTGGGTTGATTTAACACACTCAGGGGCGTCCGTGCCCTTCTTGGGCCCACTTCCGCAACTGTAGTCGGAGAATGATAGGCTAATGGAACATATTCAGTTTCACTTCGGCCCTCAGTGTCACTCAAAGTTTCTGTACACGGATCTACACTTGTTGTTTAATTTGTGTCTGGCCCCGGAACACACAAAGGAGAACTGCAACACCTGTAGGTCTTTTCGATTTAAAAAAAAAAAAAAAAAAAAAAAAAACCTCCGGGACCGGAGAGCATGTCTCTTAGAAATGGCATTGAAAACAATAGATGACACACCTGACATCTTCGGAAAAGGGCACATGCAGGAAGAAGTTGGACAGTAGGCAGCCCTTTTGATTTGAGACTCCAAGATTCGGACACCGAGAGTCAGTACATCCCAGCGGCATAATACATGAGTACACCAACAACATTGCAACGAATAAAGACTTTAAAAAAGGTTTCTATATTGGTCGTTGGTCCTCCAGTGCCCTCGGGCCATGATAGGATACCAAAAATACATTTGGATGCCCCACCCTCCGGTTCTGCACAAAATGAACAAAGACCAAAATGCCTTCAGCACCCACCAAACAGACATCTGCATCTCAAGCTGCTTCGGGATCAAGTTGAATAAATGGAAACGACCATTTCGGAGCCGAAGAAATTATTGCCATCTAATTCTGAGCCAACATTTTCAGTTCGAAAAAAGCATTCAGTCTTGTAGAGTTTAGAGCCGAAAACTATAGTGGAAAAAGATTCTACGATTTCCTCTGAGAAGACATATTCTGTAGAGCCTATCCTCGAAGTGATGGATGCTAAACAGTGCAAAATTCACATACAAAAAGAAACAGGAAGAATCATGGCTTTTCCTCCTATTCCCACCAAAAGGAGAGTTCCATGGCAAGAAACATTGGAGACTGTGCCTCCCACTAAACAAAGTCTCCAAAGAAAAAGACAGGGCTCCAGAACAACTTCTGCCTTCAACACCCCATTCTTCTGTACTTCCCTCTACTCCACTACCACAATCATCTAATGCTTTATTGACCCACAATTGTCTCCATAAGCGTTATCATCATCACCTCATAGAAATGATATAAGTGATGTTCCACTAGATGTGGATCCATGTGATCTATACAATTCAGATCCCATTCTCCCTAATGGCCTGGACCTTTATTCAGCAAGGCCTTCTCCCCAGAGGATACCGAACTGATTGAGAGTGAGAACCCACTTGTTATTTTGTTCAATGGTATCCAATTTTTTTTTATTAAACTTGCAGACTGTGCATAATATTAAGTCATTTATTACAGATCAGACACAGCCGACACGTGTTTCGCCCTCTATGGTGAGTCCACCGAGGGCTTTCTTAAGGCTGTAAATAATGAAACATAAGGCAGTCAATTATTGTAAGCGACTTATGTTAAAGAAAAAAAACACCTGTAAGTGAAGGGCAAGTGAAAGGGCATGCGGTGTAATGATTCAGAGTACTCCGTGAGAGAGGTGAAAGAAGAAACACCACCTAAGAAAAACACTGATTTAGCGGTATTAAATTGAGTGGAGTGAAAGAAAGAGAAGAACCGAAGGGTTGTAGGGTTCCTGTCATCCATATCTCATTGGTAAGTTAATTACCATAACAGAATAATACTGGAGATGAGAAAACGTGTGAGGTAGGGGCACTTAGAAAAACCTGGAGTGGTGCTGGCACATTCACCTAATATTACAAAGTGAGATTTAGTACTAGTGATATGTGAAAAATGCTCACAAAATTAATGAATTACATGCTCCAAAAAGTCATAAGCAAAATAGTACAGCAAAGCTATCATACCATTACAATAATCATATATAACAGAAACATCTGATGATGTGTAGTCATTGCGAGATTCATATAGAGAGATGCATCATATAGTATATGGTCTGGAGAAAAAAAAAAAGGAAAAGAAGAAAGTAATAAAATATCATTCATCTAGAGATGCAGTTCGTATAATGTACATGGAAGTAACAGAGGTAAAATGGAAAACCATCTGCATAAGGTTAAGAAGGATTTAAATAAGTGTGAAGGGCCGTTAATATCATGATTCTGCTAAATTCAGATAGCAACAAAAAGTTCACGAAAATATTAGCGAAGAGTATTGGCATAGTAAAGTTATGTCTAATTCCCATCCAGCGTTTAAACTGCTTCATCGTAGGGAATCTGGTATCGTACTTTGCAATGTAAAGAAGTTTAATGTCTAAACCTACTTAAAGATGCAATCCGGGTGGACAGAAATTAAAAATTGTAAACACTTACTTCAATACCATGATTATCGAAAAAGCTGGCAACCGTATGCCATAGTCGCGTCTTAGATTGGCGCCATCTTGGAAAGGTTATTTAAAGTATGGACATGCTTTTATTCATGAAGCGATTAACGCTTAGTCCTTCTTTTGTTTTTAGTGCCATAAGAAAAGCAGAGGTAACTGGTCTTCTTTCACCTCTCTCACGGAGTACTCTGAATCATTACACCGCATGCCCTTTCACTTGCCCTTCACTTAACGGTGTTTTTTTTTCTTTAACATAAGTCGCTTACAATAATTGACTTCCTTATGTTTGATTATTTACAGCCTTGAGAAAGCACTAGGTGGACTCACCATAGAGGGCGAAACACGTGTCGGCTGTGTCTGATCTGTAATAAATGACTTAATACTATGCACAGTCTGCAAGTTTAATAAAAAAAAATTGGATACCATTGAACAAAATAACAAGTGGGTTTTCACTCTCAATCAATTCGGACTGTTCTCTCTGAGGGGGATTTTGGTCCATACCCCCTGTTTGAGTTCCCACCACCAGACTCTTTCAACCTTTAAAGGGCATTTACACAGGAAGAAAAATCTGGACCATGGTTTTCTCAGGTTTAAATTTCCCCCTAAGGATACGACTGCACAAAACCAAGTTATTGCAAGAGCACCATCGTATCATAGTGTACAAGTGAATACAGATCTAATATAAGAGAGTTTTCTCTTTGACACACTAAGCAACACACACAGAGTCTCAATTTCTACCCATGCTACCAGGCATGCTCAGACATGATAATGACACATTTGAAGAACCTTTTATGGCAAGAATAATCACACCAAGGGTAGACATGAAATCTAAAGCTGCACCCTCAGATCCAACTTTCATTAAAATGCAAATACCACAAGACTATAGTCTTTTCGCAGCACGAAAAAGGGCCAACAGTCAGTCCACAGGGGATGCTCCTCCTCCAGATAAGAAGAGCAAAAAACTGGATGAAGCGGGCAAAAGAGTACCTACTCAAGCTGTAAATCATTGGAGAATTGCAAATTCTCAAGCACCTCTGGTGAAGTAAGACAAGGTCCACTGGGATGAGATGGCGGACTTATTGCAACATCTTCCACCGGAGTATCAAAAAAAGAGGGCAGGTGATAGTTGCAGAAGGACAAGCCATCACCAATAATTCAGATGTGCCAATGATGCTGCTGACACAGCAGCAAGTGGTGTCAACACTAGCGTTCTTATAAGAAGGCATGAGTTGTTTAGGTGTTCAGGATTTAAACCAGAGATTCAACAAGCAGTCTTGAACATGCCTTTTGACAAGGAGCATTTATTTGGCCCAGAGGTAGATCCCACTATAGAAAATTAAAAAGGACTCTGACAGCTATGGGGCGCCTTATTAACTACACCCAGCAGGGGTAATTTTCATAGGCCACAAAACCATCTACCTCACAACAAAAGCAAAGAACACATTTCTATAACAGAGGTTCCTTTAGAGAATCTTACAGAGGCACAAATAATCGAGGGAGAGGCAAAACATAATCTTTTACAGGATCTCCTTCTAATACATAACAGGGACTTTTTACAAATCCCCACAACATATATATCTCCTGTGGGAGGAGGACTGGCAAACCTTTATCCACAATGGCACAATATCACAACAGACCAGTGGGTTCTATCAATTATCCAAAATGGTTATTGTCTGGTACTCATCTGAACTCCACTAAATATACCTCCTCGTTTTCATAAACTCTCAAATAACTATCTTGTTCTCTTAAAAGAAGAGGCCCAGTCCCTTCTTCTGAAAGGAGCTGTAGAACCAGTTCTCCTATCACTAGCGGTAGGAGTATATTCAATACATTTCCTCATATCAAGGAAAGTCGGGTCTTAAAGACCAATTTTTGATCTCAGGCCTCTCAACCTATACATACTTTCAGAGCATTTCCATATGGTCACTCTGCAAGATGTTATTCCTGTATTACAACAAGGAGATTACATGACAGCATTAGACCTCAAAGATGCTTATTTTCACATTCCCATACATCCGGCACATCGCAAATACCTAAGATTTATCATTGCAGGAAGACATTATCAATTCAAAGTACTACAGTTTGGGATAACAACAGTCCCAAGGGTATTCACAAAATGCCAGGCTGTAGTAGCTGCATTTCTCAGAAAGCAGCACATTTATCTCTTCCCATACTTAGACGATTGGCTTATGAAAGCCAATACCATCCAAAATGCCAACAGCATACTCAAGACACGGTAAATCTTCTACACAATTTGTGATTTACAGTAAACTATCTCAAATCCCTTCTCCAACCTTCACAAATACAGCAGTATCTCGGAGGAATTCTCAATACCCATTCAACATTGGCATATCCAAATCCAGTAAGGATTCAGGCATTTCAAAATCTCCTGCTTCAATTACAGAAGAAGCATACTCGCACAGTAAAACTAGTAATGCTTCTATTGGGGATGATGGCCTCGTGCATTGCCATTGTTTCCCATGCAAGAACACATGCGTCCACTACAGCAGTGCCTGTCTCATCCGTGGTCTCAGTCACAGGGTCATGTTCACGATTTGGTGTTGTTGGACCGCCAGACTCACTGCTCTCTACAATGGTGGAATCCCACCAACCTCTCAAAAGGGTGACCCTTTTCTGGACCCTGTCCTCAGAGCACTCTCACAACAGATGCATCACCGATAGGTTGGGGAGCCCACTTCAACAATCTTCCCATTCTAGGGAAATGGGATACGATTCAACAGACTTAACACATCAGCTATTTGGAGTTGGTAGCAGTCTTCCTAGCACTCAAAGCATTTGTAACATAAATATATCACAAAGTGGTGTTAATTTATACAGACAATGTGACAAAAATGTATTATCTACAGTAACGAGGGTGGGGGCACACTCATCTCAGTTGTCCCTTCTAGCTCAGAAAATTTGGAAGTGGATGATTCACAATCTCATTCAATTATTGGTAGAATATCTCCCAAGAACGAACAATCCGCTAGCGGACCTATTAAGCAGGTCGCAGCAACAAGTCCATGAATGGTAAATTCACCCACAAATACTTCACCAATACTTTTGCCTCTGGGGAACACCAGAAATAGATCTCTTCCCCACTGCAGAAAGCTCAGAATGCAATTCAAGTGCGCAATACTCTATGGATGAATTGGTCAGGAATATTTGCTTATGGTTTTCCGCCTCTCACTCATTCCATTTCTGGTTTGCAAGCTGAGACAAACATCACTCACCATGATCCTTTGTAGCTCCCACATGGGCACGTCACCATTGGTACATAACACTTTTGGACCTGTCTTTGGTTCCCCATCACAAATCTCCCAACAGACCAGACCTTCTAAATCAAAAGAGAGGTCAAAACAGACATCCAGACCCCAAAACACTCAATCTTGCGATATGGCTCCTGAAGTCATAGGGTTTGGGTAATTACAACTTCATTATGAATGTATGGCCATTCTTAAAGAAGCATGCAGACCTACAACCAGACAGTTTTTATGCTGCTAAATGGAAACATTTTTACTTTACTGTCTACCTAGAAACATTGATCGACTCAAACCATCAGTACAAGACATTGTTTGTTACTTGCTACATTTACAAAAGGCAACGTTAGCACACTACTCTATTAGACTTCACTTAGCAGCTAAAGCTGATTATCTCCAAAACAGACAACATATTTCTTTGTTTAGAATCCCTGTTATTAAGGCATTTATGGAAGGACTTAAGAGTTACTCCACCTAGGGTTCTTTCAGCTCCAATTTGGAACCTTAGCATTGTCCTTACTAGACTTATGGGTCCACCATTTGAACCCATGCATTCCTGCTCTTTGCAATTTCTTTTATGGAAAGTTGCCTTTTCTTTTATGGAAAGTTGCCTTTTTGGTAGCTATCACTTCACTAAAAAGAGTAAGTGAAATACAAGCGTTCACTTTAGAGGAACCATTTTCCAGGTACATAAAGATAAAATAGTTCTTAGGACTAATCCCAAATTCCTTCTTAAAGTAGATTCACCATTTCACATTATTCAATTAGTTGAGTTGCCTGTCTTTTTCCCACAGCCAGACTCAGTTGCTGAAAGAACTCTACATACACTAGATGTTAAATGAGCTCTTATGTATTACATTGACAGGACAAAAAGGTTTAGAAAATCTAAACAACTTTTTGTAGCCTTTTCAGTGCCTCACAAAGGTAATCCAATTTCATAGAATGGATTAGCTAGATGGATAGTCAAATGTGTTCAAACTTGTTATATCAAAGCTAAAAAACAATTACTCACTGCCCCTAGAACACACTCTACCAGGAAAAAAGGTGCTTCTATGGCATTTTTAGGAAACATTCCAATAGCAGTTATTTGTAAGGATGCTTATTGGTCTACACCACGCAAGTTCACTAAGCACTATTGTGTAGATGTTCTAGCTCACCAGCAAGCAAATGTTGGCCAGGCATTTCTTAGAACACTTTATCAAACTACTCCAGCTCCTATTGGCTAGCTCCTGCTTACCTGGAGGGCACTGCTTTACAGTCTGCGGTCTTGGGACACCTGGGGGTCCGCGAAGCCTCCTCAAGGGATCCGCAACTGCTTTGAAAATTAAATAATATTAACAGATTTGGTTCCCAGCTTTCAATATTGACTCAGTGAGGGGTCTGCGATTTCCAGTAATAATTCAGTGGTGGTTCCCGGGTTCCAGTAATGATAAAGCGAAGGTCTACAGAAGTCAAAAGGTTGGGAACCACTGGTCTATGCAAAGCATGAGTATGTACAGCCACACATGCCTTCGAATGGGAAATGGTACTTACCCAGTAAACATCTGTTCGTGGCATGTAGTGCTGTATATTCACATGCGCCTTCCCTCCTCCTGTAGTCGTGAGTCACTCAATCTCGTGACTTGAAAAGATTCTTCAAAGTAAAACAACTTGTAACACTCAGAGCCCAACACTAGATGGCGGACTTTTGCAAAGCATATGAATCTACAGCACTACATGCCACAAACAGATGTCTACTGGGTAAGTAACATTTTCCTTTTAATCATTCCAGTACCTTTTGGTATTATACTGTTTACTTTTACTATGCTGATTAAAGCATGAGAATCCATAAAAGATCCAATGATAGAAAATAAATTATTTATTTGTAACAGCAGTTCTCCAAAATTAGTTTTTTTTTTTTCCTGGATTCACATGCAGACCACCCTGTTATAGGCTCACCAAATACTTCTATCCACTAACACAAATGATTTCAATTTTGAGTTACAGTTAAGTTCACTGTGCCTTCACCTTTTTTCCCTGGAGTTTAGGACCTATCCAGAGAGGAGGATAGGCTACTAATTTAGTGGTTTAAACATTCTACGATTTGTTGATATTATGCACTGCTGCTGTATGTGGCCAGAGGTTGCCATCTCCGTGCCGGTGAATGATTCAATGTGCAAATCCATAGAAGATACCAATGTTTGAGCATTGCAGTTAGAGATAAGTAACTTTCTTCTTACAGATAGATTTAAAGCAGTGACTTTGTCTAGGGACACATGACAAATAATTCAGAAGAGCCAGTCATTCATTTGTACAAGTGGTTGCAGATGATGGACACCAGAACTCATTTTGGGAACCCAGACTTCTTTTCCATGATCTGACTTTGATTCAGAGCAAGAGAGAGAAAGGCAGAAATAGGTGAGAAAGTTGGGAGATAAAATTAGAAAAGCAGCGATGAAAAAGGATCAGCAAGAACAGGATAGAGACCAGAAGAGTAGAGTGTCAGAAAAAAGTCACAAATTAGATTCCAAATTAGGCAGCTGTGGGAATCAACAGCCTTCTAGGAAAACTCGGATTCCCTGTTGTTAAAAATGCTTACAATTACTATTCTATCTTTTTTATAAAAAATTAAGTCCTGCAACTACCCAGTCCCTTAAGTATGGTTCAACAAGCATAAATAAGTGGCCCATGATTTAACAGAATAAATTGACATTTCACTCAGTCTTCGGTAACTTTATTTTACCAGTTTCAGTATCTGTAGCTACCAAATGTCAATAGGCAGTTGCTATATTAAGATCACCTAATGTTGAATACCGACTCTTTTATCAGTTGCTCAGTACTTTTGTTTTTCTGTTTTTATATCTTTCTGGTAACTTTAGATCTGGATTACTTAGCACTTTGGTGGGAGAAAAATCTGTGACTCAGCGATGGGAGGTAAGTCATGATGTTTGTGGAAACATATCCTCCACGCTTAATTATCTGCTTTTTAAAACAATGGATGTATGTGTTGTGCTCGCTCACAATAAATTTAAGGCTTCAAATCTTGCTTCACTAAAAACCCTTCAGAGAAAGGCTTTAAATTGAACATATAAAAAATACATGACTTTCTCTCTCAATGGCCCACATTAGATTCAAGGATGTTTTGGCACAGGGAGAAATACATTCAAACTGGTATACGTTTCTAGCTTGGAAGTATTTAAGTCCCCCATTGAAACAGAAAGTTTGTTAGAATAAAATATGCCACTTTATTTCCAACATTCTTACATAGAGGTGATGTACAATTGTTATGCATACTGCTTAAATAACTATTAGAAAACATGCAGTTTGCTTTGATGTTCAGTTGTAGCAGGGCAAACACACAGAACCTAATTTTCAGTGGGGTTTGCCTTCACCTCAGAGTATGTCTGTTCTGGATGGGGCTACACCTTGATTCTGATGTCACAATGCTGCCATCATTTATGGAACTAAAACATTCTTATAGCTCCTTATATCTGTGGTAAAAACTGTATTTAGAAGAGGGGGCAGTGGCCAAGGTATGGGGCCTGGCAACACACTGTAGCTGAGCCCCAAAAAGTCCTCACAGTGCCACGCTTTGTCAAATAAAGTCAGATAAAACACTCCGATGATAGCAGGCACTCGAACACTCCATTTCTGAACATCTGGAGACTCAGGCAGGTGCTAACCCAGGTCAGCCCTGAGGATCTGGTGCCATTGCCAGATGGCTGAATAAATGTAAATGACTGAGCAATCCTGGGCCCTCTAATGTAAGCAGAAACAACAATGTGGCTGGGCCCATGTAAAGCAGGACAGGGGTTAGACCACAAAATTCAAAATACAGGAAAAGATACTCCTCCCTCTCAATTTCAATCACCTGCTGTATGGCTCAAACAAAACAACCGTATGAGTCCTTTATTAGCGAAGAGTCACAGAGCAGGAACGCTACCAAATCAGACCGGTAGACAATCCCCTTGCTGCCTAAAAGTGATTAATTGTAGTGTTTGAAATGAGTGCTTTTAAATCAATTCTGTTTCGATAATTAATTTAAGTTTCAACAGTCACAAAATATAGTTGAAGTTCATACCTTTGGGAGAATGGTAGCCAAATGTCTTCAGTTATGGTAACTGGTTTCCAGCCTAATCCCTAGAAAAATACAATTGACACTACTCACCCTTAAAGTACACCAGGCAAGTCTTGATGAGATCCTGGAAGAGTGAGGCGAAAAAGCATTGACAATTGATAGGGCAAGGGGGTTGGAAAAACAAAGGAAATGAATTCAAGCTCTCAGTATTACGAATTACCAGCAGCCCCTTACTATTAAATACCCATCCCTTGTCACTATGAACATTAAGTAACTTGTGAATCAAGACTGTCCCTTCCCCCTCACCCCCTTGAACTCCAAAACAATGGACTTATTTATTTTCCTTATGAATTCCTGGTTGTGTTGATTTGTTTTGGTTGGAAGGGTGTGTTACTAGTTTTACCAAGACAATTTACTGTAAATGTATTACGCACATGTAGTGAGACTCAGTTTGGATGAATTTGCATTAATCACTGCAGTACGGTGTATCATGGACACACATTCTGCACTCGGATATATCCTGCCGATTATGGTACAATGTGCTGTGTTCTGCTGTTTGAAAATTGATCAATTAAGGTTTTGTCTAAAGCAAAAAGTAGTCTAACAATTCAGTTGTAGGATATGGCTGATTCATTTGAACTGTACAGCGGTTTATTGGAATTGGGAGGGATATATTTTTCTCTAATGTAAACAGACACACACAAAGCAGAAGCTTTGAAGTGCACCCTTGGGATATCCTAACCCTCCCCAGAACCATAAAAACTGCTAACCGGAGGAGTGCTTCAGGCATGACAATAATCCTGATGAAAGGGGGAGGGGTGATGTTGAGAGCCCAAGCAGCATAGTCACTGCGACACCACCTGTAAATTGAGCACGCAGAGCAACCTTACATGCGACTAATTGACTGATAATGCTAATAGTTGAGGTGGCAAGAATTGTTTGGTCCAGAGGATCAGCTTGTATTCGAGATTGCCAGTTCAACTGCACAGCGGTAAGTGCTTAAGCGATCCTAGGCCCTTTGATGCAAGCACACACAAGAGGCAGAAGAGTAGAAGTGCACCTCCCACAGTTTTTCAACCGTTCCAAGAACTGTAAAAGCAGCTTACTAGAGCAGTGTTGCTGGCATTTGACCAATCGTGATAGAAGTGGGTACTGTTAACAATGAGAGCCTAAGAAGCATGGTCACAGTGACATCTGACTTCCCGGAGTCAAGATGAGCACACAATGCACCCTTTTCCTAGTGCCTAGCTGAGAAAGTCAGTGATTAGAGAGAGGGTGAGCCTCAAGCCTTGCCTCAACTATTCTAAATGCTACATTCTTGGGATGGTGCATAAAAAATTTCAAATAGCTTACAAGGACTACATAGGGAACTATGTATCATGGGAGCCTTAAGTGCCTTTGTCTTTATATATTGAAACTATCTGTTGTGCTAAGTTCATTCTGACTGTTGAGCTTTGAGAAATGTGTGGGTTGTCAAACCACGATATGGCCTGTGTCTAAAATAAAGCAGCAAAAATCTCCTCAATTAAGGAGTTCCTGCATTACTCCAGAGAGGACAAGGGAGCAACCACTGACTCACTGGGTTAATCCAAACCAGATTCCGAGATGGTTCTTGACCAATAAAATTTGCAAACCCCAGCCACCAAAGCTTACATCTGATTGATACTACTTGAGTTTTGAAATGATATGGCATATTTGTGACAAGATTTCAATAAGGCCCTGTCAGATCTAGACCGATCACTACAAAAGGCACAGTCATCAGTAGATCATCTTGAAATCAACCTGGCAGAACAAGTGCATGACAGGTGAGCTAGTGGTTAGATTTGAAACACTTGAATGTAAAAAAGCTTCACTGCAAGACAAGCCGGAGCACTTTGAAAACAGAGCTTGCAGAAATAATATTCGTATGCGAGGGCTGAACCAAGAGATATCAAATGCAGACCTAGAATCGTGTGTAAAATCACGGTACAGGAGATTTCTTCAAATGTCTGACAACATGGAGATTGAAATAAATTGTATCCATTTGGTCTTCTCACCCTTCAAGAAGAAAGCCTAATCCATACGTCCTAATAAGAGTACACTTTTTCAAAATAAAAGAAGCCATCATCGTAGCGATCCACACCCATTATACAACCCATTTTAAAGGAGCCAGCGTCTCATTGCTGTAAGATTTCTCTGTCTCAAGTTTGGGCAAGCAACAAGAATTTAAGGACATTATAGCTTTTCTGCGTCAATAGATAATCCCATAAAGGCGTGGATACCTGTTTTGTTTAACCTTTGCCAAAGTCCACATGAAATACTAAGTCAAAACATCAAATAAAGCAAGAGGCAGTCTGCATCTTGAGCAATTGGAAGTTTCTCAAGGCTCAGGTATGGCTGCAACTATTAAAGATAAAGCTCGAGCCAAGGCCTGTACATAGGCATATAATGGTTATAGTTATAGAATCTTTGTTCCTGTTCCAATTGTTTGGAATTCAGAACAGAAGAAGTCTGTAGCAGAGTACTTTCAAGGATCCAGGTAGGAAGTTGGAGGCTGCCTCTTTAATGTTCATTAACATGTTTTGCATGCTTCTCATTGGTCATCTGCCATTTAGATAGCATGTCCTGTTATTCTTGTTATGTGTTTCAGTGTTCAGTTTTGTTACTATACCTATGTTTTTGATTTACTATGTAGATTTGTTCCTGCAAAATGATTCCACCACGAACTCCCCCTTATACCAGGCTCATAAGATTAGTCCCTTTGGTATATAATAATATTCACACATTACTTCAATTGTTAATAAATTGACAAGATATCAGCAGCGGTGTCTATACCCAAACAAATGCAGTCACTTCAGCTTGCTACTGTTAACTGTAAGAAATGTAAATCTTATTTGGGTTGAGTGACTACTCACCTCAAAGAATAATCCCAACCCTTGTTAGGGTGAACCACTAAAGACAGTCAGTAAATCTGAGCTCAACCCCCTGTTAGCTATGCCGCAAAGCAGACAGGCCTCTCATGCAAGCAATGTGTAAAGTATTTATACAGACTGAAACAGTAATGAAGCTGAAGTGCAAAACAGTATAAAACCCAAACTAATTAGGAAAATAAATCAAAATTCAATAAACAAAATGACAAAAATCCAATAACTGGGAACGGGAAATATGAATTTTTAAAGTTGTAAGTAGAAATAAGGCCAAAAAGCACTAATTGCCAATGAAGAGTCAACAGGTCGAAGTAGAACAGGACCTCAATGCAATTTGACGCGGACTACGATGGAATGCACATTGACTACACCAACCAGGTTTATCCAGTGCAAAAGGTTTTACCTTCTGACTTCTAGGTTCCAATCCACCAAAGGAGTACACTTCTAAAGAGGAGGCATTTAGAGGCTCATAGAGTGTCTGATATAGGCCAAACAGTAGGGCCCATTCCAGGTCCAGTTCCTGCTGGTCAGCTGGACAGTTGGAGGAAAAGGCCTTTTGTAGCTTGCTGTGTCTCACTGTGTAGCATTAACAGGAGATCAACCTTATTTCCCTTGGAGTCCTCTTCTTTGTCCTGGATACAAGAATGGAGGGCAGGTCCAGCCTTCTAGGCATTTCCCAGGTCTCCGACAGTAAGTTCAGTCCCAAATTGATCTCCCAAAAGTCCAGGAGTGTTGTTAAATGGGTGACTGAAGATGCCACTTTTATGCCTGGCACGGGATCGTGGCTTGGAATGACCACTGGGGAACGCCATAACCAATTGGAGAAAGGTTCACTGGGCTAACCCTGCCCACTTTGGGCATTTCCAAGATGGCGAAAGTCTTCAGTCACACTAACTTAGGCTCCGACAGCTGAGAGGGTGTGTGTGAGTAGTGTGTATGGTAACCATAGGGTCCTCCCACATCTCACACTAAAATTCAAGTTTAAAGCCACCTCAGGACCACCAGTAAACTCAGAGCCAGACTCTGGGAGAACAAAAAATATGCATTTCAGCGACCAGACAGCAGATGCGCAAGAATTATTTTGGTGTCCTGTTTCCCTCCTTCTGAAGTTATGTTACATTACATGTATTTGTATAGCTCACAACTCACTTGGGAGAGTACCAATGATGCAAGAGCTGTATGGGCCAAGCCAGGGCCAAGGATGGCAAACAGCCAGTCTTCACTTTTTTTGCAGTGTGTGCCACAGGTGTTGTATGTAAACCCAGCTGACTTGTCCAACATGCTTTGGCACTGTAATGTCAAAAGAGACCCACTGTGATTTGGGTCTGCAGGGCTTGGGAGACAAAGAAAGGGCCCTCCCTGGTTATCAGCTGACATTTGCCTCTGACAGTGGAGGCCTCTTTGAAGTATGACCAAGTGTTATATGAAAAACCCCATTAGCTCTGTCAAACCGTTTTTGACATTTAAGCAGGATTTGACACTTTACTGTCGGGGGGGGGGCGCATTTCACACCCAGTCTTGCTCCCGCATTTTGAACCAACTGCAGCTAGACTATTGTAGTCTTGTTGATGTCCAAATAGAGCACATTGCAGTAGTCCAGCCTGGATTAAATCAGTGCCAGAGCCACTTGCTTGTGTGCCGAAAGGGGGATGTAAGAAAGGACCTTCCTGAGAGTCCTGATTACCCAGAAACAGGTTGAGATTGTCCAATTGACCTTAAAGTCAAATGAAAGTTTTTTTGTCTACCAGCACACCACTGTTTTTTTTTTTTTTACAGTCTCTGGGAGTGGGTAATGTACTCACCATTTCTGGCCACCAGGAATTAGTCCAAATTGATAGTTGACTGTAGGAAGCTGGGTTCGTGTTGCAATAACCCCCCTCCCCTCTGCAACACACTTTGTACCTTTTTTTGATGCAACTTTGACTGAAGTGCACTGGGGCCCTGCTAACCAGGTCCCCAGTGTCAGTGTTTCTTCCCCAAAACAAGAAACCTGGTCACTTGATCCCCAAGTGGCCAGTCCCTTTAGCACCTATGTAAACCCATAGTCAATGATACCCCTGGTATCTAGGGCATAGGTACTGAAAAGGGCCCCTAAAAGCTGCAGCACAACTTGTTCCACTTTAAGAAACCCTGCACCAACCTCATGCAGACTACCATTGCAGGCTGTGTGACAAGGTGCTCTCTAAAAGTGAAAACACAACATGGTGCACAGCCTGTGTTCCCTGTCCTCTAACCACTGCATATAATATATGTATATCACCCCTACATCAGGCCTTACAGCCCTAAGGCAGGGTACATTGCATTATATTACATGTGTGGACATATCTGCAAGAGCAGATATTCCTCTGTTATGTCTGTGTCAATTCTTAGACATAGTAAATGAACAGGAAAGCCATTTTAATTAGATATTCTGGACACTGGTCAATACGAGATCCCCAGCTACATCATGGCTTCACTGAAATTCGGGAAGTTTGGTATCAAACATCTTGTATTAATAAACCCTCAGTGATTCCATTGATGGGTTTATTAATACATGTACCCAGAGTGCACCTTAGAGGTGCTCCCTAAAAATCTACCAACTGCTGATGGGCTCACTGACTAGTTCTAACCAGATGAGAATCTGACCCCCATGGATGAGAACCGTTGATCTCTGGAGGTCAGAAAAAAAGCCTGCTTAGGGAGAGATGTTTACACACCTCTCCCAACATGATGACCTGCAAATCTGCATTCCAAGGAAGGAAACTTCAAAGAAGCCCCGCTGCCTTTGGTATGCAGAACTGGCCTTCCTCAGATGGAGACGCCGACCTCCCTGCCCCAGGACCCATCTGGCACCTGGACAAGCGGAACAATTATCTGTGTAGGAGGCGTATTGCATTCCCTGGCTGGACACACCCCTAGGGTGACCAGCCTGAAATGAACACAGCCTCAGGGATTCCACAATCTTGTGTGTGATAGAATTCTGGGACAGGGCGATGCCCATCTCCCAAAGGAAGTATTTATCTAGTGGGTGTATTGACCCTAAGGGTAAGTAGCCCAGTGGCCACTGCCCTTCACCCCCCTAAAACCCTCTAAAGTGAGTATTTGGGGACCCCCCTGATACCAGGACTTCATATCTTCACTGGACACAAAAGAAGGAGTGAACACTTAAGACTGTTGACCTGATATCTGAGGAGCACAACTGACTAGGCGCCAATCTGGCTAGCCTGTCTGCTGCTTCCGAACCTCAAGGAGCAACTTACCTGTCCTGCCGCCGCAGCCTCAAAGAAACCAGGAGAGCTGCCTGTGCTTCGCAGATCACCAAGATAAACTCCCTTGGAGCAGAGAAGCTGCTTCCCTGCACCTGAAGATACCCAAAGAAAGAACTGTGTGGACCGGGACTGCCAAAAACCCAACACTAGACAGCACCACTGCATGCAAGCTGCCTAGCCTAGTTGAAGTGGGTCAACAGTAGAAGCGTGGTTCCCAGGCCCTCCAGAGACACAGCCTACCATGTGTTTGCCCACTGTGGACTTCCCAATGGCTTCTGCAGCCTGTTTCTCCAGACCCCCCCCATCAAGCGCGAGTGACCTAGAGACAAAGACCCTCAGGACACCTCTGCACCTGTCCACCCGGCACTGAGGAGAAGAGGACCAAGGGTGTCCCCACGTCTCACAGTCTCATGAGACCGGAGCCCATTGTTGGCATGGTCGGACTGGACCCCCAGGCCAAGCCTGGAGCCTCTTTCTGTAGGCCCCCCTCCAACCGCAAATGACTCCAGCACTGGACCAGACACCGAAAGAAACCACTGCACCAGAGTTGCACAGCCTGAGTGGACCAATGGTGTCCCCACGTGCCCGAAGACCTCAAGGGTTGACCCCCACTCTGTGTTTCCCCCGGACTGACCTTCCAGTCCCAACTTGCAGCAACTTCCCGACCAGACCGTTTCCCATTGAAGTGAATGGGACACCCCAAGCCATAACATCCCTTTGCACACGGATGCCCGAGAGCCTCCTGAGGTGACCTGCTGGTGTGGCCTTGGACCCTGCCCTAATACTCACCTAAAGTCCTGGAGGATAGTCCCGTAAGTGTCCGAATGCAGTACATGTTTTCCCCATAGGATAACATTACTACACTCAAATATTGCACTGTCAACTTTTAAAAACTCTAAAAACTCCTATATCAAAAAGTACTCACCTGATTCCAGTGATCTTGGTATCAAAGTTTATATGAAAGTACATGTTATTTTTTATAAATTGGTGTCTGATTTCTTTGAGTGTCTCTCGCTTACTGTATGAGTGTCTGCCTTACATGCTTAGTAGTACCTCTGATATACCTAACTGCTCGACCACACTACTACAAAAGAGAGCATTTGGGATGTCACTCGTGCCTCTGTGATACCTCTGGGGTATGTCTGGACTCTTTGCACAGTGTACCTCATTGTGGCCCACTTCATAAATAGCCAGCTTCCATTACTGCCTTTTTGACTGTCTCTCGAAACACCTGATCAAACAGGGCTGCCTGTGGTAGTCTCCAGCTGGATTGCTGGGGCATATATGTGGGCATATGTAATGAGAGGCGTACTGGGGCATGATCAGAAAGAGTGCGGGTAGATGCCTCACCCCTTCCACCCATCCATGCTGATTTCCCGTTAGCAGCTAGTAATCTAGCCAGGACCATGTCCCCTGCACTGATGATGCATATGTACCTTCTTCACCTCCCGGGTGCCTCAGTCGCCAGACGACGTCTATAGCACCGTATTCAATCATGTATTCTCTCATAATTTTGGCAGCTCGCTTATCCGGGTTATTTGCTTTGGCCGATCTATCTATTCCTGGATCCAAGCATACGTTAAAATCCTCTCTACAGCAATGGGAGGTTGAGCAGTGTGTGTAGTCTGTTCATAATGTGTATAAAAAAGTCTGAGTCATCTATATTGGGACCATATATATTCAACATAGTGACCATGGTACCAATAGCTTGCCTTGCACCATCACATACCTTCCCTGCTCATCTACCACCGTATGTCCTGGTTCGAACTTTATCCCTTTTTTATATTAGTATCATTACCGGGCAGGCATACGTTGAGAACAGGCGGTATCCCGCCCACCTTGCGCCCACCATTTCAGCAGTATGTCATGAGAGATGCGTTTCTTGTAAATATGCTACCTGCACATTGTGCCTATCTAAGTACACCAGTACTAGTCTAATTTCTTTTCAGATTGTTTAGCCCCTGCGCATTCCAGGACAGAAAGCTGAGGTAATGTCTGGTTGGAGTCCTATTGCAAATCATATTCCCAGGTTGATGATAATAATATAACATATTGTAACAGCTCAGCTTCACAATAGGCAATAGGTTCATTTCACAGTTTATCTGGGCAAAGTAACACATATAGTGTCTCTGTTTTGTTATCTATTGATTGTAGACTGTGCTGCATGGCTAGTAACATAGGTTCCAGGGACCCACTTTTTCCTGTGGATTCAATTTGGTCACTTCCTACTGATATGTCTCTGGCAGATTTAGTAGTGCGTTTAGCTTTGAATGTGATATATGACTGATGCTTATCTGCTTATCCACTTTTCCCATTGCGCCTAGTTAGTTATATCTGCTGAGGTGACAAACTAGTTTGTTAGATAGGTATCTGAGAGGCTACCCAACTGTACCCTTCTCTGAAGCAGTTCAGTTCTCTTAGTAGTTTCTGGTGGGCAGAGGGCATAATAGGGAGCATGCGTGTTATCTGTGTCTTTTGCTGCCAGCTGTCTATTGCTCTTCTCTCAAGTCACTATTCTGTCATCACACCCAGGCTTAATGCTTTTGGCCTGTACTGATAGCACCAATAGCATCCTTTGGTTTTGCTGCTAGTACTGATGAATTGATTCATGCTGTGCTCCGTTATGGTTCCCACCCGGGCAGCATCTCAGCGAGATGCCTCTCTTCTGGTACTCAGCCCTTCAGCCTCCGTGTGCGATTGCCAGTGCTGAGTCCCCACATTTTGTTCAGTCCTGTTCAGGGGATCGCCAGAGCTCTTCTGTTTTCCTAGACCCTTGAGCCCTCCATTCAGTAATCTGCCATTCTTAGGGCGTGAATCCCCGAGGGGCCCCGCCATGGCGACTGCCCCAGAGACAAGCAGGAAACTACTGTGCCATTTAAAAAAGGTCAGAAGCGTTAACCTTTGTTTTTTAATTGGGAACTTACTGATGCCAGTGCTTCTGGTATTCTGGGGTGCTTATGTTAATCAAGTCGTGCCTGTCCAGAAGATCCTCGAAATGCGTTTGGTATGTGTGTTCACTGTTGTCAGCCTGTGGCCCAGATTGACTGCAGACTCCCCAGGTCAGGCACCACTCTCCAGCTGGAAAGCTCACCCCTCAGTATTCATCAGCGCTTCCTAAGCCCATCCCCGCTGGCTCCACTCTTTCGGTAGCTGCAGGTGCAACCCAGCTGCCTGCACATCTTCCCCGCAGTGCACACCCAATTTCGCTGCGCAGTCCGGCCGCAATCGCCACAGACCAGGCACCCTGCCTCGGAGGGGCACACTCGCCCTTGGGCCTCCAGCAGTGGCTACCTCTCAAGGCTCGCTCCATGTGCACCAATCTCTCCTCGGATTCCAGGTATCTCAGCCTCATTCACCGCCTCTCAACTGAGGTGCCTCCTTGTCCCTGCTCCGTCCAGCTCTGCTGCGCCGGCCAGAGGCGACCTCTGCTAACTAGACTCCTTGCCCTTAACTGCGCACTCCCACTTGGGCCTCTGGTAACGCCTCCTCACCTCTGAGATCTGTCCTCTCGAGCGCCAGTATCACAGCAGCTGCCAGGTCATTCCGGTTACGCTCTCAGCCCAGCAGCAGCCGCTTCTCATCCGCACCGCTCCACTAGACAAGCAACTAGGCCAGGTTTGCTGCCATCTTTGTGTTTCTTGCAGCCCAGCCCCGGTTACCTGTTGATCAGCAAATCTTCAGTTTGTCCCCCACTTCTTGGCATTTACATAAAGTAGTTGCTTTTATTGTCTTATCCATCGACTCTGGGAGTGGATGGCCCCTCAAGGCCAGGATAAATACGGGATGTTGGGCCATGGTCTACAGAGCCTCACTACCATGTGGCCATCTTGCTTCGGGCTCTGTAGCACCCCCCAACTCTGTTTTTAATTTATGACCCAAAAAAAGGCAGACAGCATTTTAATGATAGAACGTTCCTGAAAATAGCTCTCTGAATCAGTTACTTGACAGGTCGACACCTAGAGATGTGAATGAGCAGGCACCTCCCTCTCTCACACATGGTATGAAGGACATGGCCTCATAGATATTTGGAGACTGCAGCATAATGGAGAGAGGAACTACATATTTTTCTCTAATGTCTACAGATCATACTCCAGAATTTATCTTTCCTTATTGGACTGCATATTTGCATCTCCAATAGTAGATTGTTACATAGGAACGAGAGTGCTATCCAATCACAAACCAGTCCTTGTACACATTTATTTGACACCACCGCATAGATCCACTAGTAAACCATGGGTAATTATTGACATAGCGTTCAGGGACCAGATATTAAGCGCTTCTGTTGAGAAGCATTAGAAAACTACTTCAGTAAGAATGATCATGGTGAGGTAGAATGGATGTATGATGTGGCGCAAACATGTATCATGAAGTTAGCAAAACAAAAAAAACTGAACTGGAGTGGAGTGGCAATAAAACAGATAGATTACTACCTTATAAACTGAGGACAGTTCATACAAGAAGCGAAAGCAGCACACACTAGTATGACACAGCTGCAATCATTAACACCTTGTATTCCTATTTCTCCACACTATGTAGTTCACAACAGCTTGATGAAGTGCTTCAAGATCACTATTTGAAGAATCCGCTATTTTCACATGGAGGTGATATAGATTTTGCCTCCCTAGATGAACCGGCAACTACTAAAGAAGTTAAAATAGTGATAAGGAATCTTAAAAATAATGATATGTGTGTCTTTTTATAAGGCTTGAATAGACCTGCTAGCATATCCTTTGTCTGTGGTGTATAGCAAGTTTCTTTTGACTGAAAGGGTCACAAAATCTATCCAATCCAAGAAAGATTTATAGAGCGCACTTATCAGCCCGGGGGCTATCCAGGGGCTGGGAGTCATGGCTGCGAGCTGGTTAGGTTATTACTCAGAAAGCCTTGTCTTGAGTTTTCTCCTGAATTCGGTGAGGGTGGATGTAGTTCATAGGTGGAGTGGGTAGATTGTTCCAGTTCTTTGCGGCGATGTAGGAGAAGGCGCAGCCTCCATTTTGGGTGCAACGGATTCTCTGGATTTCAGTGAGGTTAGTTGATCTCAACTCTCTGGCGGGCTGGTAGGAGCGTCTGTGATTCATGAGGTTGGGTCAGATGCTGTGGAGGGCCTTGGAGTTATGGGTGAGGACCTTAAACTTGCATCTCTTGTGTACAGGCAGCTAGTGTAGGTACTTGAGGTGGGCTCTTCAGGGTAGATCCAGGATGAATCTTGCTACTGCGTTCAGGATGGTCTGGAGTTGGTGGAGGAATTGTGCGTGGAGTCCCAGGTATAGGACTTTTCCGTAGTCCAGTCTGCTGGTTACTATTTTTCTGGTTTTGGTGGGAATCCATTTGAAAATCTTATGAAGCATACAGAGTTGGTGGGAGCAGAATGACGCAACAGTGTTTACTTGTTGTCTGAAAGTGAGCTCGTTGTCCATGATGAAGCTCAGATTTCGGGAGCATTCTATCAGGGTCGGTGTTGTCCGAGAGCAGAGGGCCAACATGAGACGTTCCAGGGAAAGGAGGTGTTCACAAAGAAGATCAATTCTGTTTTATTTGTGTTAAGTTTAAGGCTGCTGCCTCTCATCCAGTGGGCTACGTGGCACATGACTTTGCTGAAGTTTTCTTTGGGGGATGCGAGGCCTCTGGGATAGGTGTGTCCTTTAGCGAGGGAGAGGATGAGCTGCTTGTCGTCAGCTTATGAGATACTGTTGAGTCTATGGGAGAATACGATCTCTGCGAGTGGTGTCACGTAGGTGTTGAACAGGATGGGGCTGAGGGAGGAGCCTTGGGGGACTCTGCATATGATGTCCTTGGGTTCTAAAGTAAAAGGAGGGAGGTGGACTTTCTGGGTGGGTCTCGTGATGAAGGTGTGGAACTATTTGAGGGCGGTTGCTTCTGATCCCAGGGTGGTGGAGTCTTGAAATGAGGGTATAGTGGGAGATGGTTTTGAATGCTGCAGAGAGGTCAAGTAGGATCAGCACCACCTTCTCTCCTCTGTCTAGGAGGGATCTGATGTCATTTGTTGCGACGATGAGGGCAGTCTCGGTGCTGTAGTTGGTGCGGAAGCCACATTGGGAGTAGTCCTGTAAATTGTATTTTCGAGGTGTTCCAAGAGTTTTTTTTTTTCTTGTTTTTTTTCCCCCCGTATTTTAATCTGGGAAAGGGAGCAGGGAGATGGGTTGAGTTTGCTGCTGTCTGCCATGGGTTTTCTTCAGGAGTGACTTGACTTCAGCTTGTTTCCAGGTTTGGGGATAGTGGCTGTACTGATGGATGTATTGATGAATGGGATGAAAATGTGGCTGATTTCTCACTGGTCCATGTTGAAGATTTGGTGGAGGGGCGGGGGGCGTTAGGTGAGCCGGAGTTAGTGGATAGCATGAGGTCCGTTGTTTCCTGGGTTGGTAGGGGCGCCCAGTCCCTGATCAGGCTAGATGTTCGATACTGGTGGGTTGGTGAGGAAAATTGCTGTGATCTTGTTGTGGAAGTATTCGGCCAGAGAGTCTGTGACGGTTGGATGGAGTTTTCGGTATTTGCCAGGCAGAACTCTTTGATGATCTTGAAAGGTTCCTTGGGCAGTTTGTGCTTTCCTCAGTGCGGTTGGGGAGGGCAATCTTTTTTTTCTTTGGTGCGGAGATGGTATTTTTTCAGCACTTTTTTTTGTAGGTTGAGACGTCTATTTTGTCTCTGCTGGTGCGCAACAGTCTTTCTAGTTGCTTGCAGTTTCTTTTGAGTGTGCAGGTTTCAGGGGTGAACCATTTCACGCGTTTACTGGATTGTCTCGAGGTGGAGCTTGTGATGGGGACTACTTTGTTGACGCAATTGAGAAGCCAGTCAGATAATTTGTTGGCGTCTTGTTCCAGGTTGTCCGAAAGCATGGGTCTGTTGAAGTGGAGGATGTTGCTCCTTTGAAAATTTTTGATTTTCTTCCATCTGCGGAGGGGGAGTGTCATGGGGTGATCAAGGTCCCGGGTCTGTAAGCTACAGCAAAATGTACCAGGTGGTGGTCAGCCCATGTGAGTTCTGATGTGTGTGAGAATATGACTGTTTCTGGCTTAAAAGATGGGGTCGAGGATGTGTCCAGCTGTGTGGGTGGGACCGGTGACCAGTTGTCTGAGTGCTAAGATACTGAGGCTGTCCTGGAGGTTGGCGGAGGGGATCGTCCAGGTGAAAATTGAGATCTCCTAGGAATAAGTATATGGTTGAATTGATGGCCAGCAGGGCGATGAAGTCGGTGATGTCTTAGCAGAAACCAGGGTGGGGACCTAGTGGTCTATATGCGAGGTTCCCCTGATGGTGGTTCTGTCATCGATTCTGATGAGAAAGAATCCATGAGGTGGGATGTCTTGTCTTAAAAGTGGTGCATGAGAGGCTGTCCTTGTGCATGATGGCGATGCCTCCACTGTGCCTCTTTTGGCAGTCTTGTAAATCATTTTGTAGCCTTCAGGGGTGGCGCAGGCGATGTCCAGCGCTGATGAGGGTGTGAGCTGTGTTTCGGTGATGAACATTAGGTCCGGGCTGAGGGTGGTTAGGGTGGCCCATATCTCCACGGTGTATTTGCAGATAGATCTTGCGTTGATCAGTATTCAGTGCTGATGTTTCTCCGGATTGGCGTGTTGCAGTGATGGGTCGGTGGGGGGTCTTTGTGGAGCAGGTGAATCGGCATCTGCAACAAGCAAAGATTTGGTTATGTTACAGGAGGAGGTGGGCAGCAGTTCTTGTCTTTGTTTTTGGGGCAAGGTCCTGGAGTTTTGTGGCAGAGTAGCGGTGGTGGGAGGGCCAAGGTTCCTGGCGCAGGCCACAGTTTAGGCGCGGACGGGTGCAGATGAGCTTGGCTTTGTCACGCCAGGGCTGCAACTGCCATTAAGTAGGTCCTGAGTACGGCACGATGGGGGGAGCGATGAAAGCGGGAAGCAAAACAGCAGGAAAAAGGAGGCAGGGGTGCAATGAGTGAGAGCGCTAAACAGCAGCAGCAGATCAAACAGAGGGCAATGCAGTCAGGACAAACAGCAGACATAGGACAATACAGAAAAGACAAGTGTACACACAGAGGGAAAAGCAGTCAAGACAAAGAGCTGACAAACAGAGCAATGCAGTCAAGACAGAAAAACAAAGCATTACAGTCACAACAGAAAACTGAGGGCAGTACAAGGTTAGACAGACTGTGAGGTTGACAGAGTGCAATACGGGCAAGACAGCAGGACAATGCAGGCAGGACAGTGCAGGCAGAACAAAGCAGGAGAAAGGCTCAGTCTAGAGCACATAGAGCTTGGCAGCAGGGGAGTAAGATTCAGGTCCTTGGCAGAAACTATGTCAGAATACATTAATTCATCAATATTGAAAGCTGTTAAGGACCCAACTACTTGTGGAGCATATAGACCCATAGCCTTACTATACTTCGACGTACTTGTAGCTCAGTTGTGAGATATGTATAACCTTTACTTATCTCAGCAGAAAAATCAGGGTTTAATAAATGGACACTCAGATGATAATACCCGACTAGCCTATGACTTAATTGATTCTGCTGAGCGGCAGAGAAAACAAACGGTCCTTCACTCACTTGATGCAGAGAAGGCCTTTGATAAAGTAGATAGGATGTTAATACAGAAAGGTAATACCAAAACTAGAGCAGGCCCAAACTTGACCAAGTACATAATGGCCAGCCTTAAGAATCTCTCAGCACAACTCAAGATCGATGGTGAATATTCTCTGACAGTACCACTAACTAGAGATATGAGATAAGGGTTCCCAGTCTCTGTTAATACTGACTCTGTCAGTGTAATCCCCAGTTCAGAATCTGAAGAATAATCCCAACATGAAAGGAATCATACTTGTACAGAGAGAATATAAAACTGTACTTCTCTTGGCTGCTATCTTATGCTTTCTTACAGAACCTGAAATGTCCTTTCCAGCTCTGTTGTCGGGATAAGATAAATTCACAGAAGTTTGGGGAGCTAAAGTTAACTGCTCTAAGTCATCCACAATGGTTATCGCATATCAGGAGAAGATAGCAAACACACATTACAGGCAGTGTGTGTTAAATAGAATAAGAGACCCATACAGTACCTGTTTATCTACCTGACAAGTACATCATAAGACAGATATCAATATAATATATGATTACTGCTAAAGACCCTGTGCAAGGCCTTGTATAGATTGGGGTGGGTGGTTTGGGGGATTGAAGATTACGTGGCTAGGTGGAGTGGCTATATTAAAATGTATTTTATTACCCATTTCCATTATCTGCTCTAATGGTTACCATTTAAACTCTTCTGCATGATGAGCACTCAGACTGAGAATAGATTGATGTTGTTTACCTGTCTAGGATACAAAGATCAATGTTATATAAGGCCCGTCGGAGGGTGGGATGAAACTCTCAAATGTGGAAAGTTGTATATACGCAGCCCAGCTGCAGCCTGCAGTCTCCTGGGACCGCGATCCTACGGCAGCGCCATGGGCCGAAGTGGAACAAACTCACCCCACTGTTCCATTAGTTTATGATATAATTATCTCATAGACATAAGCCGTATGAAATTGACACCCTTGCCTCAATTACAGTATTGCTCCATTACTGGAACATACGTACAAGAAGAAAAGCACCAGAGCATTCCTTTCTCCCTTGACGTCAGTCACCTATAATCCTGAGTTTCCTCCTGGACTCTCAAATGCTGAGATGAAAAAAGGGGTTGCTCTGAGAATTGGTGACCTGTATGCAGATGGGGAGCTTTTAGATGGGGATCCATCCAGAGAGCGCAATTCTGCCTTCTGCTGAATTATAGTTATAGGCTTACTCAGTTACTGCACTGGGCAGGCTGGTGCAACATAAGGCAAATAGAGGAATAACCTTTCTGGTATTTAATTGGATTAAGGATCAGGGAGTCGCTATCCCTGACCAGACTTAGACAAGGATGTGGATGATAATGGTCAAGTTTTCTATATGCATCCAGTACAATATGAGTATGCATATGACATTTTAGCAAGATGAAACTCTGACCATTATCATCCACATCGATTGTTGCTTTGATCTGTGTTGGAATGGCTGCTCAAAACAGGATGACTTTATTCAGATGTGGTGGATGTGCTTTTTTTTCATACAGAGATTCTGGGAGAAAAACTGACAAATACACAAGGCATTACTGGGACCCACAGTATTATCACTAGGACGTCCTATGAATGGCACTGTTTTTACAAATAAAGACTTACTCCACACCTACAAGTGTGGTGATCCAAATCTGAAACATCAGTGCTTTAGAAATCTAACTGCTACAATACATGATAAAATGCATAAATGTGAAAAGGTCTGGTTGCCATTTAAAACTGATATGAAACCCAAGAGTCGATATAGAGGAGGACCTATAGCTGTCATGCCTCAGTGGTCAGGATTGGGTAAGATATCATCATTATCGAACTCAGATGTTCATAAGAAAGCATGACCTGGTAATGTTGAACTGAAACTATTGGTTGTTGCTTTACTATATATTCCTATGAATGTATAATTTGTTTTGCTTAAAATTGGGTATACTGTTCATGTATATATTTACTCAAATAATGTAAATAAAGTTGTTAAAAATGTATTAGAAGAAATAATATTTATTTTTTTCTTTTCACTTTACTTACCTCACAGAGGGGAGAAATCAGTAATTTTCAGTATTTGATGCACCTTAACACCCTTGCTGGGAGATCATACAATGATCTCATGCAGTACCCAGTCTTCCCGTGGATCCTTGAAGACTACGATTCAGAGGTAAATGTTGAAGGTGATGAAAAGTCAACTGTTTAATTCACAGCATTATTAAAGTATTAAAGTAATTTAATTTCAGTTCCTCAATTACAATGTTTGCCTTCATAATAAACTTCTGTAAAAAAAAAAACAGTGATTTGTAAAAGCACCAAATAAGTGTTATGAACTATGATTTAAAATTAATTAGCACACATTACATCACATTGTTTGAATAAATGTTAAGTTAACTTAAAAAGGAATATGATTTCTAATTTGAACTGTCACACAACCATAGTAGAAAGTTACAAACAAAAATTACAAATACTAGCTGAGGAATATTGAAAATATTTAAGCTATAATTGTTTAATATATTGTAAGGAAATGCCTCCTTTGCATGGTCACCCCCTGACTTTTTGCCTTTTGCTGATGCCAGTTATGATTGAACGTGTGCTGGGACCCTGCTAACCAGGCCCCAGCACCAGTGTTCTTTCCCTAAACTGTAGCTTTGCTTCCACAGTTGGCACAGCCCTGACACTCGGATAAGTCCCTTGTAAATGGTACCCCTGGTACCAAGGGCCCTGATGCCAGGGAAGGTCTCTAAGGGCTGCAGCATGTCTTATGCCACCCAGGGGACCCCTCACTCAGCACATGCACACTGCCTCACAGCTTGTGTGCGCTGGTGGGGAGAAAATGACTAAGTTGACATGGCACTCCCCTCAGAGTGCCATGCCAACCTCACACTGCCTATGGCAAAGATAAGTCACCCCTCTAGCAGGCATTACAGTCCTAAGGCAGGGTGCATTATACCACAGGTGAGGGCATTTGTGCATGAGCACTATGCCCCTACAGTGTCTAAGCAAAACCTTAGACATTGTAAGTGCAGGGTAGCCATAAAGAGTATATGGTCTGGGAGTTTGTCAAACACAAACTCCACAGTTCCATAATGGCTACAGTAAAAACTGGGAAGTTTTGTATCAAACTTCTCAGCACAATAAATGCACACTGATGCCAGTGTGGAATTTATTGTAAAATACACCCAGAGGGCATCTTAGAGATGCCACCTGAATACCAGTCCGACTCCTAATGCTAGGCTGACCAGTTTCTGCCAGCCTGCCACAACCAGACGAGTTGCTGGCCACATGGGGAGAGTGCCTTTGTCACTCTGTGGCCAGGAACAAAGCCTGTACTGGGTGGAGGTGCTTCTCAGCTCCCCCTGCAGGAACTGTAACAACTGGCGGTGAGCCTCAAAGGCTCATGTCTTTTGTTACAGCACCCCAGGACATCCCAGCTAGTGGAGATGCCTGCCCCTCCGGCCACTGCCCCCACTTTTAGCGGCAAGGCTGGAGGAGATAATGAGAAAAACAAGGAGGAGTCACCCACCAGTCAGGACTGCCCCTAAGGTGCCCTGAGCTGAGGTGACCCCTGCCTTTAGAAATCCTCCATCTTGAGATTGGAGGATTCCCCAATAGGATTAGGGATGTGCCCCCTCTCCTCAAGGAGGAGGCACAAAGAGGGTGTAGCCACCCTCCAGGACAGTAGCCATTGGCTACTGCCCTCCTGACCTAAACACACCCCCTAATTTCAGTATTTAGTGCCACCCCAGAGCACAGGAAATCAGATTCCTGCATCCTAAAACAAGAAGAAGGACTGCTGACCTGAAAGGCCTGCAGAGACGACAGAGACAACTGCTTTGGCCCCAGCCCTACCGGCCTGTCTCCTTACTTGAAGAAAACTGGAACAGCGATGCATCCGACAGGGACCAGTGACCCCTGAAGCCTCAGAGGATGCCCTGAACCAAAGGACCAAGAAACTCCCGTGAGAAGCCCCTCTGCTGACAACAAGCAACAACTTTGCAACTTTCTTGCAACTTCTAAAGTCTTCACTCTTCCCACCGGAAGCATCAGACTTCACCCTCTGCACCCGACGCCCCCGGCTCGAGCTCTAGAGAACCAACACCACAGGGAGGACTTCCAGGTGACTGCAACCTTGTGAGAAGCCCGATACGACCCCCCTGGACTTCCACAGCGACGCGTGCAGAGAGAACCCAGAGGCTCCTCCCGACCGCGACTGCCTGTAACAAGGAACCCCACGCCTGGACCAAGCACAGCACCCGCGGCCCCCAGGATCAGAAGGAACCGAACCTTAATGCAGGAGTGACCCCCAGGCGACCCTCTGCCTAGCCCAGTTGGTGGCTGGCCAGAGAAGCCCCCCCTGTTCCCTGCCTGCACCACTAGAGTGACCCCCGGGTCCCTCCATTGAATCCTTTACAAAACCCGACGCCTGCTTTGCATACTGCACCCGGCCGCCCCTGTGCCGCTGAGGGTGTGTTTTGTGTGCCTACTTGTTTCCCCTCCCCAGTGGTCTGCCCTCCGAAGACCGTACTTACCTGTAGGCAGACTGGAACCGGAGCACCCCTGTTCTTCATAGTCGCCTATGTGTTTTGGGCACCTCTTTGACCTCTGCACCTGACCGGCCCTGAGCTGCTGGTGTGGTAACTTTGGGGTTGCCTTGAACCCCCAACGGTGGGCTGCCTATGCCCAGGAACTTAGACTTGTGAGTGTCTTACTTACGTGACAAACTAACCATTATTACCTCCCCCAGGAACTGTTGATTTCTGCAGTGTCCACTTTTAAAATAGCATATTGCTATTTTTACTAAAACTGTGTATACTATTGCTCTAATTCAAAGTTCCTAACTTACCTGTGTGGAGTATCTTGCATTTTTTGTATTTACTTCAAATTTTGAACTTGTGGTTCTAAAAATAAATTAAGAAAATATATTTTCCTATATAAAAACTATTGGCCTGGAGTTAAGTCTTTGAGTGTGTGTTCCTCCTTTATTGCCTGTGTGTGTACAACAAATGCTTAACGCTTCCCTCTGATAAGCCTACTGCTCGACCACACAACCACAAAATAGAGCATTAGAATGATCTAATTTTGCCACTATCTTACCTGTAAGGGGAACCCTTGGACTCTGTGCACACTATCTCTTACTTTGAGATAGTATATACAAAGCCAACCTACTACATATATTATCTACAGGATAACACTGTTTTAGTGATCTAAATGAAATGTCTTTTTAAAGATTTGGTGATAGCATTAGTGGCATATCAACAGCCTTTAAAAGGAATCTACAGTTAGTGAAGAATATAGATACTTATGTACCATCTTGGAGATTTTATTTTTTTTAAAAACATTTTTGCTGTCTTTTCAGTATCACGAACTATTCTGAGATTTGCTGTCCAGTGGTGAAATATAGCCTACTGAACATAATATTTCTAACAGAAATAGACGGGCTTACTCTTTGCATTTACTGTAACGGTTGTGGATGCCCATGCAATAACATTTGTTTCACTTAGCTGCTCTTTTTAAATGTATTCTACTCATTGGAAGCACAGTGCCATGTGTTATACAGTAGCCCGCTATGCTTAGACATGGTTCGGGCCTTGCTCAGTCAGGCTTCCTTTATTTTCCTCAAATCAGTAGGCAGAAACAATGTGCTGCTGATGGAACGGACACCTTTTTGATTGTGTCTGTGCTGCCACGCTAAATATCCACACGTACACCTTCACTGGTTTGCAACCTTTGCTTATCTCCTGACAACAACGAGGAAAGTTGTGAGGCCTGTGGATCGTTTCGATCACAGAAGACGTTACATGATCGTTGGGCGCGTAGAAAAAAATTGCAGCGCATGGGGATGGAAGAGACACCAGACATCTTTGGTATCCAAGACCTCAAACAGAATGAAGAGCTACATGAAGCTTCCGCAGCATAGGAGGAGGCCTTCTCCATTCCAGACACCGAATCGGACTCTGAGGCGGAGACCAGCTTGCATAAGCAGGAAAATTACATAGGCGCAGCACACAGTGAGTACAAAAGCCCCTGTCATACCCACCCAAAAATATTCTGCACCGACCAAACATAAGGCTGCTGGGCAACCACTGCTGTCAGGCCATGGTAGGCCCCAAACAATCGCCAAGTATGCCCCGCCCTCTGACTCAGCACGAAGGCTAAGCCTAAAGCTCCTGCCAATCTTCCGAACCCAACAGTTTCGGCACCACGCCAAATATCGATGTCCTCCATTCCAATAACATTGGCACCGACCGCTTCGGTACCGAAACACAAGGCTTCTTTGGCATTGAAAGTTTCAACACATGTTCCAAGATTGACTGTTTCGGCACCAAAGCTTATTTTACAGACTATTGCAGAAACACTCGATCCGAAACAAAAGACAATACATATCCAGCCTAGTACTCGTCAGACCATGGCAAAATCAACAAAGCTGACTCCAACTCAATCTAAATATCAGCCTTCATTCAAGGAGGCCATTCATCTACCAAAATCCCCTAAGAGAAGGAAAAAGGACATGGCCACCAATCCAGTTCCTCCACCTTTACCACCCTCTCTTCCACCTTCATCTTCTTTACCACACCGCTCACAATCAGATATAGAAGATATAATTGGGGGAGCTCCACAAGGATATCCACTATCCTATGTAGAAGATCAGTGAGGGGATGATGATGATATACAGCAGCCACAATTCGATCCTTCGGGCACATATGAAGTTGGCCCACCAGGTGATACAGACCCAAAAGTATATCCAACTAAACCATCTCCACCAGATGACACCAAATCTTTTAGCAAATGAATAGCTAGAGCGGCTACATATTATCAGGTTCTCTTAAACAAGGACCCTATAAAAGTAGATTTTTTATTTGAAACACTTTCCTCCACCACTAGGGCTTGTCAGTACCTGCCCATGTTGAAAGGTATGACACGGCATGTTGGTGACATTTTTTAACACCCCGTCTGTGTTAGAATAATTACACCAAGAGTTGATTAAACAAAATTTAAGGGAGTTCCTTTGAATTATGCTTATATAAGAGGTCATATTCCACGGACTGTCTTGTAGTGTCATGCTCATAAACGAGCTAATTCACAAACCTCCGCAGATGCACCTCCACTAGATAAGGAATCTAAACTAACTGATGCATCAGGCAAAGGGGTGGGGGTTCAAGCAGCCAACCACTGGAGAATTGCTAACTCCCAAGGGCTGTTAGCAAGTTATGGTAGAGCACACTGGGATGAAATGGAAGACCTTCTTCAACATCTCCCAGAGGAATTTAGGAAAAAACGTGGCAGGAGTGCAGGTTAATCTGAAATAATTCTATTAGATGTCTTGATGCAGCAGATAGCTGCCAGGGGTGTAAACACCAGCGTACCACTACGCAGACGCATCTGGTTGAGTATATCAGGTTTTAAACCTGAAGTGCAGCAAACACTCCTAAATGCTCCCATTTGATCAAGAACATATTTTTAGCCCCAAAATAGACCAAATACTAGAAATGCAAAAGGGCAAAATCCATGGGGGGGGGGTGCTCTTCAAACTCCCAATAATTGTGGTTCCTTTCTGAGGTCTACATTCAAGCATGGCAATCAACAGTCGGCCTCAGACTCCTCTGCCTCTTTTAGGCAACCCCATTCACCATCCCCTTCTAGAGGTCTTTTCAGAGGCACATATAGGGGAAACAATACAAAAGGTCAAGGAAGAGGTGCCTTCACTCGTGCCACCCCTTCCACATCAAACATACTTCTCATTCCCCCTGAACATAACAACAGATCAGTGGGTGTTGGATATTATCCAACATGGATATGGCCTGGAGCTCATCCATACACCGCCAAACAAACCACCCAGAAAACACAAACTCTCTGTGGAACACTTACAATTGTTAAACCAGGAAGTACAGGCTCTCCTTTAGAAAGGAGCAATAGAGCTAGTACATATTCATCAAAGAGGAACACAAGTGTTTTCACTCTACTTCCTTATTTCCAAAAAGGAGGGTTCACTTTGACCAATTCTAGATCTCGGACCATTAAATCACTACATCTTGTCAGAGCACTTTCATATGGTCACCCTCCAAGATGTGATTACCTCTGTTACAGCAAGGAGACTTCATGTCTGCACTAGATCTAAAGGATGCATATTTCTACATCCCAATACATCCAGCACAGAAAAATACCTCTGATTTGTCATACAAGGAAGGCATTATCAGTTAAAGGTACTTCCTTTAGGAGTAACAAGTGCTCCACATGTACAAAGTATTCATGTCTTCCCATATCTGGACGATTGGCTCCTCGAGTACAGTTCACTCCAGCATTGTCTACAACATACACAGACAATGCTTCGTCTCCTTCACCTGATAGGATACAGAAATCCCACCTCCAACTATGTGAGATACAGCCATATCGAGGAGCTGTTGTAAACATTCAGGGTTAGCATACCCATGCTACTACAGGTGTACCCCAGCCAACAAATTGCAGTGAGGACAGTTCAGAGAATTCTAGGTATGGTGGCATTTTGTATTGCAATAGTGCCACATGAACGGCTACACATGCATCTGCTGCAGGAGTGTCTGGCGAGTCAATGGTCCCAAGCATAGGGTCAGCTACAAGATCTAGTGTTGGTAGACAGCAGCACTCACTACTCTCTGCAGTGGTGGAACACACACAATCTGACAAAAGGGCAGCTATTTCTAGACCTTGTTACCGAGATCGCTCAAGGCGGACGCATCCCTCACAGGTTGGGGTGCTCACCTATGCAACCTCTCAGTACAAGAATTGTGTGACACCAAACACCAAGCCCTAAACATCAGTTACTTAGATCTCCAAGCCATTCGCCTAGCACTCAAAGCTTTTCTGGTTCATCTGCAAGGCAAGATTGTTTTGGTCTGGACGGACAACACAACAGCTATGTTTTATTTGCATAAATGTGGCGATCAAGGAGGACACTCTCTTCTATTCCAGACAATCTGGCATTGGGCAATTCAGCATCGCATTCACTTGTTAGCGGAACACCTCCCAGGGACGGATAAAGACTTTGCCGACCTGCTAAGCAGGATGCAGAAACAAGTGCATGAATGGGAACTCCACCCCAAGTCCTTTAAACATATGTCCATTGAGGGGGGTTTCCGCACACAGACCTGTTCCCAAAAACAGACACCTCAAAGTGCCCAAATTTTGCCTCCAGGCTCCCACACCCACTGTCCAAGGGCAATGCTCTGTAGATGAGTTGGTCAGGTATATTTGCCTTTGCTTTTCCACACCGCCCTCTTCTTCCATTTGTGGTGAGTTAGCTCAGGCAGACCTCTCTCACTCTTACTTTAGTAGCTTCCACTTGGGCACGCCAACCATGGTGCACAACATTACTCAAGCTCTTAGTAGTTCCCCACTAAAAGCTTCCCCTACGCCTGGACCTTCTCAAGCTGAACCATGGGGAAATCAGGCACCCAAATCCCGAAGAACTCAATCTTGCGATTTGGCTCCTGAGATCATAGAGTTTGGATACTTAAAATTACCTCCAGTGTGCATGACCATTCTTGAGGAAGCAATCAAACCCACAACTAGGACATTTTATGCAGCTAAATGGAAAAAGTTTGTTTTCTACTGCCAAAACAAACAGATTTATCCGTTTACTGCAAGTATTCAAAATATTGTTTGCTATTTACTCCATTTACAAACTTGTGGGTTAGAGTATACTTCAATATGAGTACACCTTGCAGCAGTAGCAGCATATCTGCAAAACAGGCAACACTTAAGGTTGTTCAAAATACCTGTATTTAAGAAATTTATGGAAGGTCTCAAACAAGTGATTCTACCTAAGGTACCTACAGCACCAATATGGAACTTTAACATTGTACCTACTAGACTTGTGAGACCACCGTTTAAGCCTTTGCATGACTGTCCACTCCAATTTCTATCTTAGAAAGTGGCATTTTTGGTAGCAATCACTTCACAAAGTGAGCTTTAACATTGAAGGAACCTTTTTTTCCAAATACATTGATAGGATAGTCTTCGGTACCAACCCAAAATTTCTTCCAGTGGTTTTTTCCACTTTTCACCTAAATCAGTCAGTTGAAGTATCAGTTTTCATTCAACACCCTGATTAAGTTGCAGAAAGCTCCACATACCTTAGATGTTAAAAGAGCATTAATGTACTATATTGATAGAACTAAAGATTATTGTAAAAAAAACTAAACAACTCTTTGTTGCTTTCTCATCTCCACACATAGGGAAAGCTATATCTTAAGCAGGTATCTCAAGATAGATAATTAAATGTGTTCAAACTCGCTATGGAGAAGCTAAAAGAGTTCTACGCATACCTCCTAGAGCACACTCAACTCACAAAATAAGTGTATCTATGGCTTTTATGGGTAATTTACCAATAAGTTACATTTGCAATGCATCCACATGGTCAAATCTGCACACATTTACTAAACACTATTGTGTGGATGTACCAGCATGACAACAAGCAAATGTTGAACAAGCTGTGTTTCATACTGTTTTTCAGACCATTGCAACACCCAGGGGTTAGCCACCGCTTTTGGAGGGCACAGTTTTACAGTCTAAGCCGAGCATGTGTATCTACATCCACACATGCTATCGAACAGTTTGTTACTTACCATGTAAGCATCTGTTAATGGCATGAATAGCAGTAGATTCACAAGTGCCTGCCCTCCTCTCTGGAGTCCCGTAGCTGTTGCAGTATTATCTTACACTTCATAATCATAGACATCTCTTTCTAACACTCTATTCACATTCCATTCTCACTCAAGTGAGGGAAAACAATCTAACAATGAAGTTGATGCCCACACACACTATCACAGAGAGGAGGTGTCACTTTACCTTTTGACTCCAACAGCTTCTTCGAAGAAAAACAACTTGCACACATCCATATTTGTGGAAGTATTAATCTCGAACACAATTTCTCTGTGGCGTTAGTGGTAACGATATTCCACCATCCATAGTTTTGTGTAATTACACAGTCCTGCATTTTGCATAGGTGAAGAAGAGCTTGGCATACCTACTAACTTGGCCGAAAAAGTGCCTCAGCAGTGAGCTAACACTGGAAAGACATAATTGTATTCTGTTCCTGGACCTTTTTGCAGTCAGGGGTATTAAAAAGTGCTGCTTGTAAACATTGACGTTGAGTGTAATAGTATTTAGCTGATGCCCTGCTGCTAGATTGTTGGTTCTAGGAATGTGAAACTACATATTGTTCTTTCTCTTGTGGAAACGTGTCTTGAAATTGAGGATGGTTTGCTGGTAAGCCTCTGGTTCTGCTGAATCTTTTCTGGTTCTGCTGAAGTCCCTCTTGCAGCTGTCCTCAGGAGAGCTGTCCCTCAGGAATTGACTATTCAGGTAGGGGAATTGCACGTGTGTCGCTCTGCATTTCTCTGTCTCATCTTTACCGCAATAGTATTTGCAGAATTTGATCATGTCAAACTAATGCAGATAAATTGGACGTTGTGCAAACCATTAGTCTGCCTTTTCACTAGGTAATGATGTAGTTTAGTGTTGAGGATTTGTGTTTCCGTAGTGGAAGAGTAACACTCTGTTGAAATATAATTAGTTCAAATGGCTGAAACTCTTCATGTAGCCATATTTGTGATTCATCCTTGAGTATCCATGCCTATACTCCTGCCTCTTTAACTGCTCTTTTTGGTTAAGGGGCCTGAAAAGAATATATTTTTGGTTAACAGGCCTAAAAAGAATATCTGTGTTTGTGCTTTGGACGTCTGTGAGTTGTGGGAAGTGGCTCCAGCAGTTAGATTTTGTTAGATTCTTTTGAGACCCACACCTTAAGAAGCAGAACAGGATGGAGCACAAAGAAAGAAAGAAAAAATGTTTCATGTCCTGACAGGTGTGCCTCTATCCCCAGCAAATATGTTTGTACAAATTGATATCTATATCCGATTTAACACAGCCTGTTAAGGGAGAAGTCTAGAGATTTGGTTCATACTCAGAAAAAGAAAAGCAGAGATCAATAATCCCTGCCTTGTGTTACAGCAATGCAATCTCAAACATTACAAGCTGGTTTAAAAAACTCTACAGTATTCTCTACAGTATACAAAAGCAATTGGATAGGGGCTGAACACATTTTAGCCAACAGTGCAACACATCCAAACAAAGATATATACCAAATAAATTAAGACTTTTTTAGCAAACATTTTAGAATCCCCAGTGGATGCAAATTATATCAATTGAAGTGTACTTTTTCTTCATTTAGATTTTAATCCAATAGTTTTTCAGTTCTTGAAAGACTGATAAGTGTTGCAGTTTCTTTTAACACTGGCTTGAGGTTACTAGATTTATAATCTTTGTATTATGACCTCCTTTTCTTGGAGCCAGTAATGGTTTATTGGTCTCCTTTCCAGACAGTAGTCTTCATGTCGCATGTGATACCTTGACCACTTATTTGTCTTGTCTTTAAAATCACAGTACTCCATCTCTTCTACAATTATGAATGAGTTGCTCATAATTCCTTCTTTTACGGAGACCTACTAGATATGTTCGGTTATGTAAAATTATTGTCCTGTGGCCTATGTAATTTGTTAGGCATATCAGGACCTTATTCTTCACTGCTTCATCAAATTCTCTACCAATAGTTTTTTTTGATGTTGATGATCCCACACTTTATTTAGTCCTGATAAGTTCATGCACTTTGTTTTCTTTCTTCTAGTGAGTGACAAAGGTTTCGAGATCCTGTCAGATCCCCCTCACAGGTGACTTTACTCCTATAGTTCGTGAGAGAATAATAATTTGTGGTGCAGAACTATTTTCCTCTTTTCCACATTGATACTGAGATTTATTTAGGTACACAGGATAAATAAGGGATTGCCTTGGAAACAACTTTTTACAAGAAGTTTACATTGTTACCTGCAGGAGGGACTACAACAACAAAAAGTGGTCAAGCACTCAAGTCACGTCATGCATGATTGGCGTGTTGAAATTATTTGCCCAAAGTGTGGCTGTTACTCTGACACAAGTATTTAATGCTTTTGTATGCTTTACTTCAAACCTAGCAATAGGCGGAAAAACTTGGAAATGGACTGCCAACATTCAATTGTTGGAGAAGACTGCTAGACGTGAAACGTCCTGTTATGAACCCATTTTGTAGTTCAGCTCCTTTGCTCACCTACATGATCCACCACTGTTAAATTGGAACCAAGAGTGGGTATGGGAATATGCTGTTCTGCTGTCTAATCTGCAAGGTGGGTGTCATGGAAGAATAGGGACATAAGAACACCAGCTGTGCTTTAAGACCTCTAGTATGACGATGTTACATTGAAACAGTGTCGGCTGTTGTTGGCTTTTAACAATTTGAGATTTGGGTGTAGGAGGCCCTGTTGGTAACAAGTGTTAACATTATCACTAATCCAGTTTATTTAAAATTTAGTCATTTTGTTATAATCATTTGGTTACCTTTTGGCCTCAAAAGAGATCTGTTGGGAGCGTGTGTCCCCGTAGAGTTCTGCCCCACCTTGCTATTTGGAGTTTGCTTTCTTTTTTTGTACCAAATGCATCCCTTTCCAACAAGATACTGTTTGAGGTAGTTACATGAATAAATCCCTAATATTCCAGTTGGAAAGGTCTGCCTTGATATATTTTGACTTGCCTGCTTACTGTCCGAGTCAACATACACTTACAAATATATTATAAACATAAGTTTTTCAGAGGAGTGTAAATTAGAAACGTTGAGTTGTAGCTTGGCCATTCTTATTTGATTAACATATAGAAAATGTATCTTGATGTCATGCTGCTCCAGCTGGCACAAGTTGAATGGTATTTTTTGGATTTGAGATTTTTTCTTATTGGAGTTAAACAAAATATTATTTTTTTTCATTTGTGTTAACAATGATATACATATCATAAAGAGAAGTGTAGATACTACAGGACACACTCACGCCTCTGGCCTCTTCATAGAATGTGGCCACTTTTCTGGATTGCGCTGATAACAATCCTATAGACTGAGGTAAGAGTGAAATTGATAATGACTTTCGGGCTGTGTGTTTCCTATTCCAAAACTAAGGAATTTGTTTTTTCCATTTTAGAGAATTACACCTATTTTTCTTTCGCCTTATTTTTCCCTGTTAGTTCCACCTGCCACTTCTGGAATGATGTGATGTTTGGATTTATGTTCGTGCACATATGTATTTATTACACATAGTGCACACCTAGCTGGAGACCAGCGTGAGCGCTCATGCAATTGGGCTGTTGGGAGCTGATACAAGATCTTGTAGCTGAAGTAGGGATGTACCTCCTTGAATTACATAATCACGTTTCAAATACATATCTATAGAAATGATTTTCAGATATTTACATCTTTAGTTTCAGAGCAATTAATTGATCAGCCAGAATTACCAAATTTGTAGTCAAGTGTAAAGTTGAGATTCAAACCCAGGTCCCAAAGTCTTTATAATATTATACCATCCTAAATCAACACATGGTCTTGCTATTGTAAAATCAGTTCTTCTTGAGATAGGAGCAGATTTTCATTAACAGTATTCTTCTGAGTGCCTGATTTTGAACATGATGTAACTAGACTGTCATACGTGCTGGAAGATTGCTGTAGATAGAGTTTGCAAAATAAAGCAAGTACAATATTAATGGTTTAGTACTTCTTGTGAGCTGTGGATGAAATTTACTTACACCCACCACTTTCTTCAGCTGCTTATTTAAAGACAAATGGTAATTCAATCACATTCTCAAATGTTTTACATGTCGGATAGCTCTTAGGACACAGGATCAAAAGAAATGGGGTGGGTTTGTCACTGATGACCCAACCAACCGCAGCACCATCAATTCCGTCATTGCCCCCACTGATGCCTCTCATACCTTCATCCAGTAAACATCTAAAAGGCAGTCTCTTCCTGTGTCTCTTCTGACCACTCCATCTGCAACCCTACTTTTTATGTTTCGCCTGCACAGCGCTTGTGCATGCAAAATCTCTTGGAATTAAAGAAAAATAAAATCTCAAAAGGGGCTTACAACCACCCCCCACTTACGTATCATTAGTGGGCTTCGCAATCACTCTTATTTTCTGGCTTCTTCTTGATCAGAAGCATTAGGATCATGTCATGAGGTTACACTTCCTCTTTCCTCACCTGTTCCTGGGAGCTTGGACCAAGTACTGTTTCTAGCTGGCGGCTAGTGGCTGTCAGCCATTGTCCTTCCATTGGCTGCGTGCTTCTGAGGTGCTTTTTTTTTTTCCTTTTGTTCCCGCACTCGGAAGGTATCGGAGCGCTTTACATGATGAGTCAGTTGTATTAGACACCGACACATTAGTTTCCAGAAACACAGGATATTGAGCCTCCCGATGAGACTCAAACCTGGTTCCTCAACTTCAAAGACGACTGCTCTAGCTGTGACACCACATCCTTTCGCTACGAGTACTCTCATTAAATCCATCTCAGCCGTGCTCTACTTAGTGGGGATAGAGTCTTAACACTTGCATCACCATTACACACTCCACAAACTTAATTGAGGAATATGTTTTTATTACCGTGTTAATGGTGCTCTTGTCAACATTCTCAGGCGAATGAAATTCTGAGCTAGAATCTCCACAAGACTAACATGTAAATGGCAAGCAGTATACAACTCTGCATGACCTGTTGCACTACAGCACTGTTTAACTGAGCACTTCTGATCTAGTGCCGACATACTACGCACTAAGCCATCCACGTTCAGCCTGGCAGATCCTCACGGCAGACACTAAACTACATTCACCTGCCTGCTATCTGTTCTTAATCCAACATAGTCTCCAGCTTTACCCAAACTCAGTACTACTACTTTCCCTTCCTCCAGGCTCCCTTTGGAGTCCTCATTTAATTCACGGACAGTTATTTCTATCCTTGTCTGCTAAGTCCATCGTATTCACGCTGTGCTACTGGTTGTGTTCATATAGCGTGCAATATCTAGGAATGTCTGGGCGATTTATTCATTTTGCAGTAGAGGCTAATAATGCCCATAGTACGACTCCGGGACAGTTGAAAGATGAGCCCATCACACAGGATTCAAGTCTGTAGTTTAGAGCAGCGGTTCCCAAACTTTTGACTTCTGGGGATCCCAACATTATCATTACTGAAACCCGGTGACCCCCATTGAATCATTATTGAAATCTGTCATGGGCAGTGCAGGGGCCCCCAGGGGGGGAACCCAGAGCACCCATTCTGCCAGCCAGGAAAGGCTGGGGGAAAACAGGTTCATTATCCGGTGGGCAGCGCTGCTTGCAGCGCTGCCCTGTAGGATAAGGAACTCCGCAATCGCCAGGCTGCCTTGTACATTATATGGTGGTCTGGACTGCCATGGCGGTAATTTCTGCAACCGCCAGCATGGCGCTCCAGACCGCCATGTTCATAATGAGGGCCTTAATCTCTGGCTCCAGAAGATCAGGATTGGCGTAATGTTATCTGAACACCTTAGAATGGCTTCCCATTGAAGCCTATTGCTTCTTCAAATCAATCTGTTTTTTTTGTTTTTTTTGTATCGCTGTGCATCGGCAGGCAGGTAAGTAACCTTACTTAGAAATTAAATATCTCTGGAGATGCTTGATCACTCGGAAGCAAAGACATACTCCACCAGGGAACTGCCTTCAGCATAAAATCAAGAATTTTGAAGCATCTGGACGTCTATTCTCCCAGCAGTACAAAGAACGCCATCCTTTTTAAAATCCCTACTCTTCAAGCAAACACTCCAGCTATAATTAACTACAAGCTGACTTTTGAAGGTTGCTAAAGAGCTGTGAGGTTCAAAAGCCATTTGGACTATTTCAGTCTACTTAACGATGTTATTCTGCCACCGGCTAATTTCAAAGCATAGTGCATAACTCTTGTCTGCACAGGTGGCTTTTCGTATCTGTTATTTCCTTGAGAGTTTCGTATACTCTTTTTAAAAATGTATGTGTTTCAATACTGTACTGTTTGTTGTATACCTTTCTTGCCTTTTGTAAAGCACTCTGAGACCCCAGTGACAAACGTTCTCACTGCAAAACAGAAATGCATAAATAATAAATTAATCCAAATTCCCCAGGTTTTCAATTGGCCCTCAATCAACAGAAATGCCTAACTAAATCAATCTTCGCTCAGAAGGTCCTATTTTATGAAACTGTTTGCTTCCCTGTGATTTTGGGAATGGTGGAAGGGAGGAAGGTTGGCTGTAGAAAAGAAAGACTTGGATGATAAAATGACAAACCATAACCTGACAAATGCTCTTTTGCCCAGTGCACTTAACCATAAGTCTGCATAATGTGTATTGTCTCCTTTTTTGTGGGTAAGATCTTGGACCTACTCCGTGGAATTAAGGTCTTCTTCTACATTCTTTGACTGTTGGTTTAAGGAGTCCCTCTAGTATGATTCCCCCAAGTATTTAAGTTGTTGCTTAAAATAATGTTGTGATGCAACTATTTTCACTAATACATGATTTTGCTATTGTCACTTACGTCCATACATGTTGGCTCTAAAGAAAAACACTAGCCCGCCTAGATGTTAATAATCTGCAGTCATAGTGGTCGTTTCTGTTGTTATGCCTTATATCCAAGAATCATGGACTATAAGTATCAGATCTACACCTGTTGTTGTATAGGCAAATGCATTTATGGCAGCATTCATTCTTGCTGTAATTTTAGTCTGCTTATTTTATTTATTTATTGTGTTGATTGGTTGGTGTAGTGCTTAATATTGTGTATGGCCGTTGTACGAATTCAGTGAGCAGTTGTCCAGCCAAATAGTTAAGAATACCCCTCCTAGTTGGCAAAATGCTGAACAAATAATGCAGTTTTGAATTAAAGTAAATCAATTTTGCTGTATTAACATCTGCAGTTGTTAATGAAGAAACGTGGTAATGATTGGTGATATACATTTGTATGTCAAAGGGTTATTTGTATTAGAGAGGTTACATTTTTGGTTGTTCTGTTCAAAACATATTGTTTTCGTGATCATTGTCAGTGTTTTTTAATTTGGTTAACTCTTTTTTTCAGGAATTAGATCTTAACAGTCCTAAAACATTCAGAAATCTTGCCAAACCTATGGGAGCTCAAACTGAAGACAGACTTGCTCAGTTTAGGAAGCGTTTCAGAGACTGGGAAGACCCCAATGGTAAGTTGTGGCAATGACACTGCCTTCATAAGGCAATGCTCATCACACTCACTATATCTGCAGATAGTAAACATATTTCCTTAAGTTACTGTTAATATAGGGCTTCAAAGATTTAGCATTTCTGTCTAAGGTAATCAGAAATTAGAACATATTCAAGTGACGGATATGTTTCTTTAACGGCCTACTCAAACAGCAGAAATGTCATCCTGCTTGTGAATAGAAAACTACTTAACCTATGTTGACAGTGGAAGTGTAATGCATGCAGTGATTTGGTTGCCCTGTTTAACAGGGAACTGTTTTTGTTTAGTCCCTTATTTGTGCCTTAACGCACAACGGTGCAGAACCTGTTCTATAGATCCAGTGCAAAGCTGTTGCTCTGTATAGACTCTTAATATTAGCTGTTATCAGAGCACCACTTGCCAAGCACCTCCTAAAAAGGCAGGGACACACAAGTCTTTCCATTGATTAATCTATACATGCTTGAAACGATCTGTGGACATGACCATTTCATCCTTTATCCTAGCAGCATGATATATTCATACTAGATGCCTGCTCAAACACAAAAATCTGACTTAATCCAGTTCAGCAGTTTGGCAGTAAGCAATTCAATATCTAACTGTCAATCATTGATACCAGCTCAAGATGAATGACTTGCGTGGGTCTGTCTTCCCTGTGTGACCATCTATGGCCTCACCGCTTTCTATGCTACCAAAGACTATATGGAAATTGCAAAGACCCCTCACAATGTAGTTGTACTTGCTGTCCAGTGAATCCACCTTTTCGTGATCAGTTGGTGCTCTACCTTTACCTTTTTTGTGAAAGCTGAGAAGAAAATCCTGAAATGATACAGTCAAATTTGTTTGACTTTTAATCTGCTACCCCATATACTAAAGCCTTGGCTTCCCACCGGTACCCCCTGTTTAGAATATAGGCTATATTTGACTGGACATCTAGAGATGTTTTGTGGCACCAGCACAGAGAAACGTCTGACTAACAGTAGATCTGTGGGTGTTGCCTTTTCACCCTAAGGCTACGAGTAGGCCTAGTGTCTAGAGAAAGTCCCGTTAACATGATCTGCCATGGTAAAAGAGGTCGGTATACTCTGTGATGCATACGGTGTAGCTAACTGCAGAGTAGGAGGAGAAGAAGCAAAGCCATGCTGACTGAAGCCTGCTTGGAGGCTGTCTTGAGGTAGTATACTGTGCAAGAGCACAGGAAAATTGCAGCACAGCTGTTAGGACTGATGTGAATTTGTGGGAGCCATATCACTTGTTTTCTAGCATGAGTGACACAGTGGATTTACACTTATACCATAGGTCTTAGTCTAATCCTTCGTTGGTTAAATCCGTTCATCCTGGTTCAAAAACAAGTTTACTAATTTTAGCCCTTACAGTTCCAGAGATGAAGATGTAGCAGTTCTACAGATCAGGCTGGGAAACAATAGGTTCAGTGAGGGTCCACACCATCTAAAAAGTTCAGCCACAAACTGATGTATACTAGATAAGCTTGATACTCTAGGGGTACCTGTTGTGAGTTGTTACCCCTTTCCTTTACCAGTAGTCCATTGGTATGAATTTTGACTTTGGAGACCATTTGAACCTTTTAGTGTTGTCTCTTTCTTACTACAGTGGCCCAAAAGCACCAATTAGCTGAACACTATAACTTTTGTCTTTGTCACTTCAGAGTGTACTATAAAAACATCACTCTTCCAGTGGTGGGAGGCCCAGTTCACATTTGGCTGGTAGTATGGGCACTGATTCACCAAAATGCTAGGGATAGCGCAAGTGACATTACATACCGTTTGACCTTAGACATCTCAGTAAGTGACATCATATGACCCTTGATCCTAATTTATTCCAGGAAAGCATATCACATGACCCTACTCTCACACACTCTTACACCCCCTTATAATTATTCTTATTCATTCTCACTGAGTCACTTGCATTCACTCTTAATCTCACTCATACTTACTGACATTCAGGTCCAGGTTTACTAACACTTTGCACTGTGTTTATATTACATTTGTGATGCAAAACCAGAGTGTTAAGGTTAATTTATTATCCAAAGCAAATCCTCACTGACTATCTCTCACACATTTTCTTACACATGCAGACACACACTCATCCATGCACATGCTGTCCCTCTTAAAAATACACTGTCACCCACAAGCATGCATTTTAAACTGTTTTTACTTAGCACATCTGCTTCCAAAGGTCCTGTTCCAGCGAAGTGTGCTCCATTTGTTATTACACCAATAGTGAATAAGAGAGTGTTATTCACCATTAGTATAATAAAAAATTAGCAGAAAATAAGATGTGTAGAACCCACCCCTGTGTTCTTGTTACTAATTTGCTAAGCTTTGACGCAAGGGGTCTCAAAGGCAGTGTCGGGAGTCGTGAGAGACAAGCTAGGGGTCGCAGCTGCAATCCTTGGCGACCCCTAAATTACATCCATGGGTGATTTGTTTTTGGGTGTTAAAAAATGTTGGTGCTATGCAACATTTTTGACAGATGCTCAGCTGTCTGGGCTCAGTCACACTAGCTACTCCCCCCTCCCCTGCAGGTGGTGGGGGCACTAAAAAAACTAGGACAAAATGTAGAGTTGCCTACAATACTTAAGGAATTGTCACATTCTGTGTCATGCCTCTGTCCTGTTGCAAGGATGGTAAACAAATCTGTGGTAAAGACAAAGAGCCGAAGGTTTCTGAGAACAGCCAGCACCTCAAAACCAATTCCCTGCAGAATAACATTGCCCATAGTCACGTTTGTTAATTGAATTGTACCCCCATACTAAGTAAGTATCGTATTAATAATTTCAGGGATATCTCTGCTTCAGAAGGTACTAGGGTGTCTGTTTTTGTAGTGTTCATCCTTCTAATAGTCCTGCATTATGTGAATATAGACCTAGACCCTGATTTACAAAAAAATATCTTAACTCTGCACCTACATTTAGTACTTTTTTCTATTCGAAAAACGTACCTGAGTACATTTAGAAAGCTACGCCTGTTGTATTTTTCCATACATGGGGAAATAATGCGATTGCCGCCTTTTTATGGGTGCTGTTATTCCACCAATGTGAAATGTGTATGCAACAATTCTTCCTTGAGGAAATCAAGTGCCTTTGGGCAGTGACACAATTTTTCTTTTGCTTTTATTGGGGAGGGGGGTTGGGGGGTTTATATTTTTTTCCTGTGAAGAAACACCTTTCCATAAGCCCGGTGAATTTGGGGGGGTTTCTGTTTCCCTTACCAACTTGGAAAAAGTATTTTACCTCTGCTTTTTGCCAGGAGTAAGTCTTGCTAAAAGATCAGAGAGGAGTTTGTGAATGCCCATATACACAGCAGTGAAATGATTAAGAATTACAGTCACCTTTTATGAATTCATTGCAATTGTATTTTTTCCATTTGTACTCGGAGATATGAGTTCTGAGCTCATACAGCTTTGTGAATCAGGTTACTATTCTTTTTGAAAAATGTAGTTTAACTAAACATTGTGTTTCCTATGTGTACTTAGTTTTCCGTACTGTATCTGAGTTACAAGGACTCTACGACCTCTTGGTGTAAGCTGTGACAGCTCAACCTACTCATATTTGGAGCAGTAGGTGTATGAAGAAAGTAACTTGTTGATCAGTTGGGATGTGCTCACACTTGATGACCAGGCACAGCATTAGTAAATTACATTATCATATTACTTTGTCCAGTAACATTTGACTTCTCCAGAGCCTAGAGGAAGGGTCTATCTGCTACTTATGCCCTATTCACACTCTACTTGTGCCCTAGTCACACTCTGTGAAATCATAAAACCTACTAAAGAGCATTTTAACCCTCATTTTTTGTGCTTTGCTAGTAACTATGACATTGACTTCATGTGATATCGTATGCTCTACAGTTCCCATCATTTAATGAATTTCGTCCTCTCTACAACCCCAACACAAAGTCACTGCCGTTAAAGTTAGTGTTCCATACAGCTCTCACTCTGTTTGCTCCATTACAGCTTTCTCTACATTGAATGTAAAATATTTTTTTTTCTATCAGTACACCTGTCTTTCTCTTACCAGGACTTTCTGTATTGATTCTAGCATTACACCAACATTTTAAGAACCCCCCTTTCCTTATGCAGGACTCGAGGTGAAGTTTGAAAGTGTAATGTTATTAGGTTGTGATACCCCATTCTTCTAATTAATATTACACTCACTGGATTTCAGTTAGAAATATGGACCACATTTCTTTCTTCCCCAATGATTTAGCACCTTTTCAAAGCAACCGTGCCATTCTTAAAAATACATTTAACTTTCATATCCCTTCACTCAAATATCTCCCCTGATTTGTGTGGAAATCCCTAGCTCTTATATCTGATGCCGTCTATCTCTTAATAGTACAGCATTCACTCTGCCGTACACTTCCCTAATGCAGACCTATTTGTAAATAAAAACACAATGTGGAAAAGGCTGCTTTTCCTTGCAATGCAGACTCTTCTAAGGGTACTCTATTTAACAGTCAGTCATCCTACCCATCACATTTCTTCTAACGTCTTGGTTGTCTTCTTTGCACCTTGCTTATAACTCATCTTCAACATCTCCTTTGTGTAGTAGATGTTAGCTCCTTTTGAACCAAAATGAGATCTATTCTTTGGTCTGCTGCTGTTCTTTCCCCTCTCGCTTTCCTCCTTCATTTAGCATGTGTTACTGTCCTTTACTCTGTTCTTTTGACTTCTGTGTTGTATGCCAATTACAGATTTTGCCCTCATTGTTGCCTTGTGGTGCTATACTTTTCTTTGCATCCCCTTCATTACCTATTCAGTGTCTACGTTTTTTTTGGCCTCTGTTCTGCCCAACATGACCCTCCAATGATTGCAGTTATTAGTGATTGCTGCCCAATTCATCTTTTCCGTTGACGGCTCAAGAGCACCAATCACATTCAGTCACTTCATATCTTATGTCGTCCAACAGCGTATTTTTGCGGATATCAACAGGATAAATAACCACAAATGTATTAAATGATGTACTGAACAAATAAACAATAGAAGCCAATCAACGAGACGCCATGTAAACTTCACACATCACTGTCTCTTTTCCTTACCCAGTCTCATCGTAATATGCAACTACCAGACCTTTTATTAGCATTTGTCAGAGTTTCTCTTACCTCATTATCTTGTACTTTTCTTAGCTTTTCTCAAATCCAGGTACAGTTTTCTGATAGTAAATAACGTTTTCCTTCCATCTTTTGTGCTGTTCTCCAAAGTTTTAATTGTTCATATTTTCGTTTTAATTGTTAATATTTTCCTTTCCTTCACTGCATCCAGCGGTGTCATACTTTTGTTTTCCATGCACCCTCATGTGATCCACATGCTCTATTTATTCTTTGACATTCCTGCATTATCTGTTCACTTCTAACTTGCATCTGTAGAAACATAGATGCAAGTTAGAAAGAAGCATTTGATTGTGTTTTTTTTTGCAGCCAGTACTCTTTTCCCATTTTATAAGCTGTTGTGCATGTCCACTGCTGACTGTGGGATTCCATATGCTCTAAATGTATTCGAGAAAAAAATGAGTATTTTTTTTTTTTTTTTACTTTTTACTGAGGGGAGCAGGCATTTCAGAAGTAAATATAGTCGGCATATGGTGCGGGATACATTTGGGAGGCAAGGGAGAAGCAGACTGCAGAGTTGTGGTGAAATCATGTGTAATACTAACGGGCACTCCCTCCAACCGTTTGAGTTTTTCACAGATGTCAGCTCACGCTCTGACTGACAGAAAATATAGGCCCGGGCACCAAAATAAAAGTTGCTCCCATTAGCGAACCAGTTAGCAAGAAAAGTGGCCAACATTTGCAAACAAGGCTAGTTTTGAACTTGTAAAGACATGCTTTATGGGTGTTTTGCGAGGTATGGTAGAGTGCATGCATTTGTGTTTGCTGCAGGCAACCTTGTGGTACTATCAGGGAAATTTACAGTCGAAACCGACCCACCTGGCCATAAAACAGGCCCACACACTGATCTGTTGGAACAGTCTATCTTGCATTGCCTGATTGCTCTATGGGCCAGTTCGACCCCATGCCCATCCACCAACAAAAACACAGGGTGTAACATGGAGGAGATGTGGGGCATGTCGGGAATTCACAGTTAGTGGGTAAGCAACAGTGAATTTCTTGAGCAGAAATGTCCTGAAGCTATAACAGTGTATCGGATCCACATGGTTGGACTGGCATTTGAACCAAAATATGTGTCCTTCATTAGCGAATCTGATAACGACTAATCCACATTTGCAAATTTAGGCATTTGTCAACTTGTAAAGACACACTGTATAGGTGTTAGCAGGGTATGGTAAACTGTTGCTTTTGTGCTTGCTGCAGACAATGTTTTTAGGCAGATCAGTGACATAAACAATAAAAACCGTACACTTGACCATAAAACATGCTAACAAACACCTGAAAAAAGTCCCATGCACTGACCTGTCAGTCCAGCCCTTTATGCATTGCCTGCTTTCCCTAAAAGCCAGTCTGACCCTGCACATTCATGTGTGTGTCCCTTTTGGAATGGATCCTGTAATGTATGTATGAGAATGCATTTCTGTTCTCAGCTGAGGTGCAGACAGGAGAAAATATTGGACTTTTTTTGAAAGCATAGATACATGTTTAATGGTAAACTCTGTATCCAAATCATATTTCCCAAATTTATATTGTGCTTAATATGCATATGGAAAAAAGCCATGGAAACAAAAACAGCTTCGGCAGTAGCTGACTCTTGAGCCTGTCACTAAGGATATGCTATAAATCTACTTTATTTAGAGTGTTGAGATTTCCAGCTTTAGTAATAATATATAATAATTCATAGTATTACAAAAGGGAAATGAACTGAAACCCGGGCCTTCTAAGTAGTGCTGTACATGAATCCGTTCTTGTCGCTTTTACCCTGAGTATAATACCCAGAAATATTAAATAGCAACAGTTAATACTTCAAGACTAAATATTTTTATTGGTTGATATGGAACCAAGTAGTGTTGTCATGTGTACTCTTTGGCCAGCAGTGATAAAGTTACCTCACAGTGATTCAGCAGGTCAAAAGAGAAACCATGAAAACTAGGGGCTCGAAAAATCTACCCACCTGTTCTCTAAGGCGAGTTTTATTTTATGAGGTTGAGCTATTTTTAGATCCTATTCGCCCCTTCTGGCAAGTGGACAAAGCATGTGTTCAGAGACAGAGGTCAAAAGTCAGTTTGTCTTCTTGCAATGCAAATACTTTTCCTTGGGAAGTTCTTGGATTTTGTAAGGTGAACTGTCTGACCTATGTGAAATGAAAGGCTGTTGGTATCAGGTTTTTCCTAACACACAACATTTATATAACTAAGTCAACTTTACAGACATTTCACAATGTATTTCAGTAGCTGTGAAAGACCATTTTTTGTACTTCTGAATGATGAAAAAAATATTTTAGCGGATGAAAAATGAGTTAGAACGCTTTACTTGGTGATGTGCAAATTATAAACTTTTTCTGAAACTCAATTTTCACAGATTATTGTTAATACTCAATATCGTTTTATCAGTAAAGCTTTGAACATTAAAAGCTAGTGTTAAAACATAAACTGAGAAACACTCCTGCCCTAATGGCAAAGCTATTAGTAAACTAAGAGGCAAGTCATGCATGGATCATGTGTACCCTATATGAAGGCTATATTTATTATGCATGGAATAAACGTTTAGTATATTTAATCAAACAAAAGAGGATTATTTTTACTTCAGAAATGCTGAGCTCACATTTTTGAAGGTACACTCGTGAGAATGAAGAAAAAGGCAACTGTAAAATACATTATTTGCCTAGGATCACACAATTTGAGACCCGTTTCCAGGTCACGTACATTACAGTTAGGTAGAGTAGATTATTCAAGCTGCAGGTCTAGTAAGATGTTTCGAGGCCTAAACACTTTAGGAAATTTCCCACCTGTCCCCTGTCAATAGATTTAAGACTTTGCACAAATGAGTGACAAATTATACCTTAACACTGTGTGATTTGTAATAACTAGTAAGTCACAAACCACATCCCCTAATTTAAGCAAAGGTCTAGTGTTCTCTAGAAAGCCTCAGGAGAACTTTTCAGATTTATCGGGAAGGGTAATTTGGGGTTAGAACACTGTGTAGCTGCATTTGTATCAAAAGCATCAGGACCAGGAAGGCAAAAAAATAAGTATTTGCATATAATGTAAAATGCACATCCTCTGTACCAGACGTTTTTTTCTGAATGCACAAGAGAGTTGAATCCAAAATAGATTTCTGGAAATGTATTTCCTTTGTACAATATTTCAGTTAGAATCTTGGTATGCATATTATCTTATATTGATGTCCTGAAAATCTGGCATAGATACATTTCTAAGTTAAATATTTAAATAACTGAGTGAGTTACAGTTTTGTACTTTTAAATAGGTAATAAATGTTTGCTTAATACTACAAGCACTAATGCAGCCTGCGCTTCAGAGGCTAGGACTAATGGATTGAGTCCATGGTACTTATTTACCTGGCTGTCCTCAAATGTTTTCTTTATTGTACGAAATGTAACTTAAACCCCAGCACTGATAAAACCACCATCACATGTAGAAATGATCATTGTATTTGCTTGCTCAGTTGTTGTGCATTTGTGTCGTTTTGAATGGCACATTGAGATCTGTTGTCAGAATGCCTTGTTACATTATTGATCAAGCTCACTTAAGTCATTTTTAAACTCCTGGAGCTTCTATCAAGGTATGTGGTAAAGATGAATTCTGTGTCAGTGTGTTTTTTATGTTGATATTCACAATTTCTTGGTTAGGGTTAGCCAATGTAATTCAAGTATTTCATCGTAGTCAGTTAAAATGATACTTAATCTTTTTTGAAGCGTTCATTTACAATGGCAAGTCTTTATTACAGGAGAAACACCAGCTTATCATTACGGCACTCATTATTCATCAGCTATGATTGTGGCCTCTTACCTTGTTCGCATGGAGCCTTTCACGCAGATCTTCTTGAGGCTGCAGGTTAGCTCTTGATTGTATTTTATATGTTTTTATTTCATTTTCATCTCTCTTTCGTTCCTTTGAAATATTCTTAGAAATCTATGCAAACTGCTTATATATTAAAATCAGTAATGACATTGAGATAGCATGGAGGAAATTAAGTTGGGAAAAAATCTTTCTAATTGTAGATTTTTCACTCAGATAAGTCTTCCAGGAGTGCATCAAAAAGTGTGTGTCTCAGTATAATTTCAAAGAGCCATACTAATGGCATCTCAGCTGTTCAACTTCTGTCCTGTTTAATTGCTAACGTAATGAAATGTTTGCCTTTGAAATAAGCTTTCAGTGTGGATTGCACATGGAGCAGGATGAACGCTGATTTGCATACATTTGGTCCTATCTGGAGTGATTATATATATATATATATATATATATATATACAAATATTCCATGTATATGCTGCCTTAAAAACTCCATAAGCGCATGAATTCCTATTTCTATCACCAAGAACGAATTCCTTGAATATTGATTTCCTTGAACTCTGTGACATTTTCTTACACCTGTTTACCTGGTAGAAAATGTTAAAACTGGATGTTTGAAGATTTTAAGTCATGGTTTCTATTTTTCAGGGTGGTCACTTCGACCTTGCCGACCGAATGTTTCACAGCGTTCGAGATGCCTGGTATTCTGCTTCTAAACACAACATGGCAGATGTGAAGGAGCTTATCCCAGAATTTTTCTACCTCCCAGAGTTTGTTCTGAACTCTAATAACTTTGATCTAGGTATGCTGGCATGTTCTGTTGTATGTATAGATACAGTCATTTTTTAAAGTTGACTCTGCACAATTTACCACTTATAAAAGTGGCAGAAAAGACTCGTCCTTTTGGTATAAGTGTAAAGCACAAATCTGCATCATTCGTGTTTGCTTGCAGCAGCTCACATTAATAGTTTGAAACCGTTCACAGTAGCACAGTATGTGTTAGGTTGAATGTAAAAGGCTAGTACCATTGAAATTATAGAAGCTCCAGATGATGCAGAAAAAGTTTGCTGTTGGCTTGGGTAAATATGGAGGCCATTTTGGTATTTAGTTGACTACTCATTTCATTGTGCAATTCACATGAATCTGATAACTATTTAAAAAAATAATTGGTTTAATTCTGAAAAGTAATCAACATAAACATTGATATTAACAACTAAATTGGCTGTGAGAATGCACTGAATAAAAAAAAAATAGCAACGTATGACTCTCACCAGTTTCAGTACAGTTTGCGAATATTTAAACATGTTAATGTCAAAAAGATTTAAGAATTTAATGTTACTACTTATTTTGTAAAGAAACTTTTGCTAATTGACTTCGTAGTACCCAGGTACATGTTCCGTGCAGAGATGCCTCTTCATGTTTAATGCCTGATTGACTGCCCAGGTGTGGTCCAAGATGCTATTGTTTTATGAGCAAAAAGCAGCCATTGTCGTTCAGCGGCAGTTTCCAAATGATCATTGCATTCCTGCTCCTTACATTCCTACCTAAGGGTCAAATATTTTCCATGCATACAGAACTTTTACCTTTATTTTTGGATATATGTCATGAGAATGCTACTTTTAGAGTATGCTTGTTGCTGTTCATCGGTGAGCCCTGTAGACATATTCTAGTCAAATCTCTGATCCGTCAATTATGCCCCTTTTGAAAATATCTCTTGTTAATTTGAAAGACCTCAGATTAACTTTACACCATTTCAAAAACATCTCACTTCAAAATTCCGAACACACATTCAGAGCTATAATAATCTCAATAAAAGGAGATTGAAATTTAGGCTGTGTTGCAGTGCAAATGAATGGGGTTGATCTAATTAGTATTGGAGAAGAATTATAAAATTATCAGCAAATAGATTTCTTCTTTGTTAAAGCAATAAATAATCAGAATGTTTTTCTTCTTCATAGCAATCACTCATCCTATAGCAGATAGGATTTGTTATTCATCTTGTGTTCATGTACTCCACTTTTGCATGCCTGGTGCAAGTGAGTGGTGATTGAGAGGTTTCCTTTCTGCAATGTCTAATCCACTGCACGTTTTAGGCTGCAAACAAAATGGAACAAGGCTTGGGAATGTACTTCTTCCAGCGTGGGCCAAGGGAGATCCCCGTGAATTTATCAGAGTTCATCGAGAGGTAGGAAGTAGACCTTTAGTCATTGAAGCAAAACATTTTCTTGTGTGTAATGTATGCATGCAGTTGTGTACTTGAAACTAGATGTAAACATATATATATATATATATATTCGATGGCATGTGTAGCTGCAGATACACATGCTGCGCACTGTTCCTGCCATCTAGTGTTGGGCTCGGAGTGTTACAAGTTGTTTTTCTTCGAAGAAGTCTTTTCGAGTCATGGGACGAGTGACTCCTCCCTTTCGGCTCCATTGCGCATGGGCGTCAAATCCATCTTAGATTGTTTTCTTTCCGCCATCGGGTTCGGACGTGTTCTTCTTCGCTCTGTAATTCAAATTGGGAAACTTAGAAAATCATAGAAATTCGTTGGTATTGTTTACTTTCGGGACCGGTTTAGTATCATTACATCGGCACCGACAACAAGACCGCTTCGGCTGCCCTTTGGGGCTTCCGCCTTTGACCAAGGCCTGGTCGGCCCGGCCACACCTGTCGTTGAAGACTAATGGACCGGACCCTCTTCCGTTTCTGTCCAAAGTGTCACGCCAAGTATCCTTATACAGACCAGCATCGGGTCTGTAACCTGTGTTTATCGCCCGAACACAGAGAGGATACTTGTGAGGCCTTCCGAGCATTTCGATCCAAAAAGACCTTAAGGGATCGACGCGCAAGACGATTACAGATGGCATTGAAGCGGACCCAGCATCTCAACGTCGAAGAAGAAGAGATGCGGATATCCATTCAAGGTTCGGACTCTGAAGAATCTGACGGGGATCGACCTTCGACAGCAGCGCGAAAGTGAGTACACCTGGCCCGTCCCACACCCTAGGTCAGAGCAAAAAACAAAAGGTCTCGGGGACGCCACTGCCAGAAGGCCATGGCTCGACCCACAGAAAGGAAGGTGAACAAGTAACATCGGCACCGAAAAAGGCCAAAATATTGCCGAAGACTTCCGACTCCGGTCGAGAAACCGGCACCAAAAAAATTTGGCGTCAAGCAAGCCTCGAAAGAGCCTATCGGGACCGAAAAAGACAATTTCGATGGGAATTTTGGTACCGAAAAAAACGGCTTCGGAGCCGAAAAGGACTTCCTACACGGAAAAACAAGGGCTCTCTCTACAGCTCAAAAAAGGCACAGATTCGAGCAGGAACTGGATTTGGAAGAGCATGACCAACCTCAGCAGAGGCTACAAATCCAGATAGACACAGGGAAGATACAAACCATCCCTCCCCTCAAATTTAAAAGAAAGCTGGCTTTTCATGAGACTGAGATGCAACCAAAAGCCAAGGTGGTTAGAGAAAAGTCACCACCCCCACATTTCTCACCACAGGCGTCCCCACTTCAATCACCACAGTTGTCACCAGTGGGTACACCAATAGCACAGTCGCCCACATATACTGGGATGACTCAAGATGATGTAGACCCCTGGGATCTATACGACCCACCAGTTTCGGACAACAGTCCAGAGTGCTACCCAACAAAACCTTCACCGCCAGAGGACAGTACGTCCTATACGCAAGTACTGGCCAGAGCAGCAACATATCACAATATGACAAAGCACTCCGAACCAGTGGAAGATGACTTCCTATTTAACACTCTAGCGACCACGCATGCATCGTACCCAAGCCTGCCAATGTTACCGGGCATGCTTAAACATGCACAACAGGTTTTTCAAGAACCAGTAAAAGGGCGAGCCATCACACCAAGGGTCGAGAACAAATATAAACCACCCCGTCAGACCCTGTGTTTATAACACAACAGCTCCCTCCGGAATCAGTGGTTGTGGGGGCTGCAAGAAAACGGGCAAATTTGCAGTCGTCAGGGGATGCGCCACCCCCTGATAAGGAAAGTCGTCAATTCGACGCGGCAGGGAAAAGAGTGGAATCGCAAGCAGCCAATCAGTGGCGAATTGCCAACTCAAAAGCCCTACTTGCCCGCTACGACAGGGCGCATTGGGACGAGATGCAAGACATCATCCAGCACTTACCCAAAGAGCATCAAAAACGTGCCCAACAAGTGGTTGAAGAAGGACAGGCCATATCAAACAACCAGATCCGCTCTGCAATAGTCTCTGCTGATACAGCGGCACGGACTGTCAATACAGGAGTAACAATTAGAAGGCATGCATGGCTGCGAAGTTTTGGGTTTAAACCAGAGATACAACAGGCGGTATTGAATATGCCGTTTAATCAACATCAGCTATTCGGGCCGGAAGTGGATACCGCAATAGATAAAATGAAAAAGGACATGGACATGGACACAGCCAAAGCCATGGGCGCGCTCTACTCCTCTCAATACAGGGGAACATTTAGGAAACCATAGTTTAGGGGAGGATTTAGACAGCAACCCTCAGAACCATCCACCTCCCAAGCAAAACCCACTTACCGATCTCAGTACCAGAGAGGGGGGTTTCGTGGTTCCTACAGAGGACAGTTCCCAAGAGGAAGAGGAAAATTCCAGCCTGCCAAGCCAACCCCTAGTAGCAAGCAGTGACTTCAATGTCACACTTTACCGGTGGGGGGCAGATTAACCAAATACTACCACAATTGGACACACATTACCATGGACACGCGGGTCCTATCAATTATCCAACATGGTTACTGCATTGAGTTCACAAGATTCCCTCCAGATGTTCCCCCAAGAACGCACAAAATGTCTTTACAACACTTAGACCTAATACAAATAGAGGTCCAAGCACTGTTAGCAAAAGAAACCATAGAGCTAGTACCTTATCACCAGAAAGGAACTGGGGTTTACTCCCTGTATTTCCTTATCCCGAAAAAAGACAAAACGTTAAGGCCTATTTTAGATCTCAGAACACTGAATCTCTTCACCAAATCAGATCATTTCCACATGGTAGCACTTCAGCACGTAGTCCCCTTACTAAACCAAAGGGAATACATGGCAACACTGGATCTCAGAGATCCGTATTGTCACATACCCATCCATCCATCTCACAGGAAATACCTCAGGTTTGTAATACAAGGCAAATATTACCAATTCAAGGTGTTGCCGTTCGGAATAACCACAGCCCCCAGGGTATTTACAAAATGCCTAGCTGTAGTAGCAGGTCATATAAGGAGACATCACATGCACGTATTCCCATATCTAGACGATTGGCTAATAAAAGCTAACACTCAACGACAATGTCACGTTCACACGAAATACGTAACAGATACTCTACACAAACTAGGGTTTTCTATAAATTACCAAAAATCACATTTGCAACCATCCCAAATACAACAGTATATGGGAGCAACGCTCAACACACAAAAAGCAATTGCCACTTCAAGTCCACAAAGAGTTCCATCATTTCAAAATATAAGATCAACCATGCAGCCAAACCAACAATACACGGTCAGGTTTGTGATGAAACTGCTAGGCATGATGTCATCATGCATAGCTATTGTCCCAAACGCAAGGCTAAACATGCGGCCCTTACAACAGTGCCTAGCAAGACAATGGACGCAGGCACAGGGTTAACTACAAGATCTAGTGTTGATAGACCGCCAAACACACTCTTCACTTCAATGGTGGAACCCTGTAAATTTAAACAAAGGGCGGCCTTTTCAAGACCAAGTGCCTCATGCCATTATCACAACAGACGCTTCCATGATTGGGTGGGGAGCACACCTCAGCAATCACAGCATACAAGGTCAATGGGACAATCAACAAACACTACTTCACATAAATCACTTGGAACTGCTAGCGGTATTTCTAGCATTAAAAGCATTTCAGCCACTTCTAGCCCACAAACACATTCTTGTCAAGACAAACAATATGACAACAATGTATTATCTAAATAAACAGGGGGGGGACACACTCGTCACAGCTGTGTCTCTTAGCACAAAAATATTGACATTGGGCAATTCACAACAACATTCGCCTCATAGCACAATATATACCAGGCATTCACAATCAGTTATCCGACAATCTCAGTCGAGATCACCAGCAAACTCACGAGTGGGAAATACATCCCCAGATTCTACAAGATCACTTCTACCGCTGGGGGACACCAAACATAGATCTGTTTGCAACAAAAGAAAACGCGAAATGCCAAAACTTTGCGTCCAGATACCCACACCCTCAGTCCAAGGGCAATGCTCTATGGATCAGCTGGTCAGGGATATTTGCTTACGCTTTTCCCCCTCTCCCGCTTATTCCTTATCTGGTCAACAAACTGAGTCAAAACAAACTCAAACTAATACTTATAGCACCAACGTGGGCTCGCCAACCGTGGTACACCACACTGTTGGACTTATCAGTAGTACCCCACATCAAACTACCAAACAGACCAGATCTGTTAACACAACACAAACAACAGATCAGACATCTGAATCCAAAATTGCTGAACCTAGCAATCTGGCTCCTGAAGTCTTAGAATTCGGATATCTAAACCTTTCAAAAGAGTGTATGGAGGTCATTAAACAAGCAAGAAAACCCACAACAAGACATTGTTACGCTAACAAATGGAAAAGATTTGTTTTGTACTGCCAAGCTAATAAAATTATGCCGTTAGATGCCTCCACACAAAACATTGTAAGTTATTTACTACACTTAAAGTCAAATCTAGCCTTTTCTTCCATTAAAATCCATCTCACTGCAATATCTGCTTATCTGCAGATTAAACATACAAAATCGCTTTTTAGAATCCCAGTTATTAAAGCCTTTATTGAAGGACTAAAAAGAATCATACCCCCAAGGACACCACCAGTACCTTCGAGGAATCTTAATATTGTATTAACACGACTCATGGGCCCACCATTTGAACCCATGCATTCTTGTCAAATCAAAGTTTTGACTTGGAAAGTAGCCTTTCTAATAGCCACTACATCACTTCGAAGAGTTAGTGAAATACAGGCGTTTACTATTCAAGAACCCTTTATAGAAATACATAAACCTAAAGTGGTTCTCCGTACAAATCCACAAGTTTTAACAAAAGTCATATCACTGTTCCATCTAAACCAAACTGTGGAACTCCCAGTCTTCTTTCCACAACCAGACTCAGTAGCTGAAAGGGCATGGCATACATTAGACATAAAAAGAGCGCTAATGTATTACATTGGCAGAACAAAACAGTTTCGTAAAACAAAACAATTGTTCGTAGCTTTCCAAAAACCTCATGTAGGTAATCCTATATCCAAACAGGGCATTGCCAGATGGATAGTTAAATGCATTCAAACCGGTTACCTTAAAGCTAAAAGAGAATTACCCATTACACCAAGGGCACACTCCACTAGAAAGAAAGGCGCCACAATGGCTTTTCTTGGTAATATACCAATGACAGAGATTTGTAAGGCAGCCACCTGGTCTACGCCCCATACATTTACTAAGCATTACTGTGTAGATGTGTTAGCAACACAACAAGCCACAATAGGACAGGCTGTATTAAGAACATTATTTCAGACAACTTCAACTCACACAGGCTGACCACCGCTTTTGGGGAGATTACTGCTTTGTAGTCCATGCACAGCATGTGTATCTGCAGGTACACATGCCATTGAACGGAAAATGTCACTTACCCAGTGTACATCTGTTCGTGGCATGATACGCTACAGATTCACATGCGCCCTCCTCTCCCCCCCCAAGGAGCCTGAAGCCGTTTTAGTTATATGTAAATAAATATTATTTTACTACACACTATGTACATACATTTCTACTCCATTGCAAGGGCACCTTTAGTATCCTTCCTTTACCAACTTCTACCTCAGTCTTTGCGGGGAAAACAATCTAAGATGGAGTCGACACCCATGCGCAATGGAGCCGAAAGGGAGGAGTCACTCGGTCCTGTGACTCTAAAAGACTTCTTTGAAGAAAAACAACTTGTAACACTCCAAGCCCAACACTAGATGGCAGGAACAGTGCAGAGCATGTGAATCTGCAGCGTATCACGCCACGATCAGATGTACACTGGGTAAGTAACATTTTCCATATAATATATATCATGAAAGCCACCTAGAAGTTTGTCTCGTTCACTGTCTTTTCTCTCCTGACTCCTACATTTTGAAATTATACTTGGTTGTGGTATCAGCAGCTCAGGAAAATTTGCTCTTGCATTTATTGCTTAGGGCCAGATGTACTATTATTCCAATCACAAAAAAAGTGGTTGAAAATTGAGCACTGACTTATTGCAAATATAAGTGGATTTGGAGAACCAACCGACATACTAATAGATGGATTCACAAAATAAAGAATTACCAGTGGTCACAGAATTACTTGCCTAATTAATATTCATTAAATAGGTCAAAGTTTTCAATCCCCAGTGGCTGGCTGCAATCCCATGGATAATAGCCTGTAAGGGACAGCAGACCAGAATCCCTGAGATTGCATTCCTAAACTAAATACTTTGTGGGGTTTTTGTTGTTTGTTTTTTCTTAGCAGCCTGTAAGAATGTGATCACAGTTGAATGGAAGCCCCTTCCAAACTGCTATTCGATATGGCTCACAGAACCCATTTTACAAGTCAGTAAAACTTTTCCCACTCATAAAATTAATTTTGTCCCTTTTGCCGTCGCAAACTCAGCAATTTTGCTAATCACTTGGTATTTCGGTCTCAAAAAGGCTAAAAACATCTGGCCCACGGTTCCTAAAATTGAGCCCATTCTGACAGTCAAGCCAGTTTATTAAATCACTAATGTCATGGGACCTAAACATATGGTGAATGGTAATGATATGAGTGGCAAGGATTTTCCAAGAATTGCAATTTATATATTTGTATATCCAATTTTCATGCTTGAGGTTTTCTTTTTTTTTTTGTAGGCATCAAGATTACCCATATTTGTCTTGAGTGTTTGACTACTCTGCTATTCACAACATGGTGGTGGTTCATCATGCTTAAAGCAAAGTCTCTTAGTTTCGCTATGAACAGTGTTTTTAATGAGTTCTGAGATTACACTGTATAAGCGCATGCATATTTCACTTGGAAACATTGGTGCAACACAGTGTGAACCAACTACATTTAGTGCTGAATTAACCAAACATTTCAATATTGAAAGTTTTGAAGGGATCGATGTATACAGAGGAGATCTACCTGATAAATAACATTCATTCTCCCAGCTGTGAATGCCATGGCTTTTTCCATTCACTGTACTAACCTTTGAAATTGTGTATTTTGTTTTGCTCTATGGCCATTGTATTTTGAGCCTGTAATATTGTCTGAAGGATTTCTGATAGCGCATTGGTTAGTTTGTCATTGTTCCCTACTAGAATCATCTGCCTTTCCTATGGTACAGACTATTCTTTCATGTCCTGTAGACACTCTAAGTGTAAGGACCACATTATTGATCCATTTGACTGCAATGTTCCAGTTACCTAATACAAATGCCAGCCTTGTGGCTTTTTTCTCATTTGTAGTGGAGAAATAGGAGCATCACAACAGACAAGCTTTAAGGGATTTCTGTACACATACATTAGTATATCATAAATCTACCAACTTCTTGATCTCAATAATAAGCAACAGTAAGGCCGTTGTGAGCCAGAGCCATGTGGAAGTAAGTACCGTATGAACAGTTTTAATGTTAGGCCTGTGTGGTGTTTTCAGGTGAAAGTTCTTGGATCGGTTTGACATCTGTATTCTTATCTTTTTTGTAGAGGAGTAATGCATTTCTCTTTCCTGTACACACTAGGTTAACTTTTGTTTTGAACTGTATGGACATTATAATTTTTTTAGCAGGTCTCACAGGTGTCTATGGGGGAGTTTGGGGTTTCAGCATTTCTGCAGGCTAGTGTCTGGATTAATTTCCAGGGTCCAGTTTCTCCACTCAGAGTACAGGAATTTTGAGTGGTGACATTTTAAATGACTTAAAGCATCCATGTTCGTGTCTGATAGATTTGTGATTCACAACTGTTCTGGTGTCTTTAACACGTGACTTAGGGTTTAGTATACATTTTTCTTGTAGCCCTTTTTACCTAGACAGATTTGGGTATGGCTGCCTTTTCTCAATTTGTGCTAGAGCTACACAATTGCTTGTTCTCAAGATGTTTATTCTCATACATTTAAGTGCATTTTTTCATTTCTTCATATTTCCATAAGAATGGTTTGTCAAAAGTATCTCTGATTCTTAGTTGGTGAATCTTCTATAAGATCAAATGTGCTCCTATTTAGCCTGAGCACGTCTTCTAGCATACTCATTAAATGCATTGCATTTAGTGCTGCATATATAGGAAGGCTGGATACCCAGCTGTTTTCAGCATGAGACATTAGCTTGTGAAACTGCAGTCAGAATAGCTGGTGGTCCGTGAACTTCGTTGAGTCTGCTTCCCCTCATTTATATCTTCCACTGAATGAGGAGAAACCCTAGTTAAGTTCCAAATTTTTTGTTTTTGAGAAAGTTGCTGAATCACACTGGGATGGTTTTTCCTTCTAAAGAGAGATTCTCTTCCAGTGAGCGTTCTCCTGGAAGGTTAATTTCAAGAAGTTTCTCTCCTATGTAGATATTCCTCTGTCACTTGAACATTTGTACTGTTGTATTCAAGTGGTGTCCCAAACAAGGCCCAAAAAAACATAAACTCCATTCTTGCAAGAGAAGGTCTTGCATGTCAGATTCCCTCATCAAGCCCAGCAGAGATTCTCCTTAACATGGGATTGGGAGTGAGATGTATATTCAGGACACTGCACTGTTTGGAGCTGTATGTGAAATTGTTAAGCTATGGCTAAGGTGGACATGCTAGAGTATCATATCCATAAACAACAGAAGAAATTGTATTCCAAAAGCCTGGTACAGAGCTTGGTGTTCATTAGTTTCCATTTGCCTGGGAATAAAGTTAGTGATCCTGATTGATAGCACAACTCAGTTAGTCTACATTGGTGGTCTAGTAGGTACGTAACCTTTTCCTTAAGGAGATCTAGGAAATTGAGTATCGGATACACACTGGCAGTCCAGCAGACGTGTTACCTTGACCTTTAGGTGATCTATGAAATTGAGTATTGGACCTTACCATTTTCTGTTCATTTGTGGTTTGTATTCCCCCAGGTTTCTTCTGTGGTTCAACACTTGTAAAATTCTTAAACTTGCCTTCTTAGCAGTCAGGCAGATATTTGTTAAATATTTGTGTTCTGACTTCTTTATATGGTGCATAATGTTTAATGAAATGCCTTAAAGGTCTGCCTTAAAAGTTTTAACTATGAACCAACTGCATCTGGCTAGATGCAATTCAGGGGGTTCTGTTAAGGTCCACTCCCCCCCCCCCCCCCCCCCCCCCCCCCAATAACCTGATTCAAGAAGTACTCCTCATTTTCAGTTCTCTTTTTGGAGGGTTAATGCAATTCAGACTTTTAGGAGTGACCTTTCATTAAATGTCTTTCAGAAGACAAAAATATAATTGGATCCTAATTTACTTTTACTAGTGGTGATTTCTTAATTTGAGATCAGTTTGTTTAGCGATATTGCAATATGTATTTGTTGTAGCTAGCTTCTGAGGAGGTTTATAGGTCAAGAAAGTTTTTTTGCATACACAGCGTGCTTCACAGATTGGTCATGATAAAAAAAAAACAATACCTAGATGAGATTGGCAGCCATTATATGTAGTATAAGGACACTAACAAATAAGATGGATCTAGGTTTGATATAGTATACTGTATACAGATTACAGTAGTGTAGGTGGCAGCTGTGGAATGCTTTCTTACCCAGACAAAAAAAAAACTGAAATTAGGCTAAAGTAACACAAATGCAACTGACCCTCAAATGATAGCCACTAAGAGTAATGATCAACTTAGTACATAGGTGACTGGAGCGAACTGCAGTGTTTATTTTAAAAAGGTGGTTTTGAGGAATGATGTGTGGAAATACATATTGTAAATTATGTCAGTTATTGTAAAACTGGCAAATTTGCTCTTAACAATTTTCAGTTAGGCATGTTGGATACATCTAAAACATTGTTTGTTGCATACACGCAAACCATTAGCTGCTGATAAACAAATACATAAACAGGTCTAAAAATGCGAATAGACCACAAATACTTTGACCTACTTTTATTACACTGTCAAAATCAGTAGCAATTATCTATAAGAACCCCAGGAACTATTTGTAATCCTTTGAATAAAGGGGTACGAGAATTGTAAGGATCCTTTCAAGTACCACTAATTAGTTTAAACATATATGTATATATATATCAATTTTAAAGGTGAGCTTCTTTTATACAAAAAACCTTTTTATATAAATATACTGCTGCATAAAGCATAGTTAAACCAACAATTAACTACATAGATTAGTTTTACAATATTTACAGTGCTCTGTGTGGTGAGTGATCAAAAGGTGCACGAGTGAGAATAACATATCGAACAAAAAGCCCCTTATTGTGATGTGTGAACAGCAACAGACCAAAAGATGGCCAGAAAAGTAATCCAGTTATGAAATATCCGGAGCAAAACAGCAATCAATAAATGAATAGAAGAACTCACAAAGCTCCTTACTGGTCATCATAATTCCACAAACAGTCTTTTTGATGATGATTGTCAGTGACGTATCGACTCAAAAGTATCAAATCAAGGGACATTTTCAGGACAGTCTAAGTTAGAGAGCACATAGTAGATTGTATGAGGTAGAAATATATGTATGCTAATGAGATAAGGAAACCATGGACAATTAGAAAAATTATATATAGGTCTCCATAGGTCAAAAGTGCTACCTGGGATTCCAGTGGAGAAATATCTGTGTAAAATAATCATGTAAAACAAAAATTAGGCCTAGACGGACAAGAATATGGACCAAGGTGCTTTGGAAGTCAAGGTACACATTTGTGCAACTTACAGAGCAAATGAAGAAAGTTGTGGTTAAATAAATTAACGTAAAAGCACAATACAACATGTATGAATTACAGTCATTCATATAGAAAACATATAGACCCAAAGATAAAGGACACAACACAAGTATTGGGTGACCAGATATAAAGCCCTATCAAATTAACGAATGCCATTCATCTAGTGAGTTCAAGTCCAAAGTGGTAGAAGAACACTTCATGATCCATTTGGACTCATAATGGTTCAATAGTGTCTGTATGTTCCCTCCCCTGGCAGGCAGTTTGACCTTATCAATCACTTGCCATGTGAAGGAATTTTCAGAGTGGAACTTATCTATGAAATGTGTCACCAAGAGTGCATTCTCAACTAATGCAGCTTTTATGCTGAATAACATGATAATTGACCTTTTGTGTTGTTCGGCCTATATATCATAAGTTGCAAAGGCAGAGAATTGTATGTGGCACATTACCATATTGGAAGAATTTACTATCCAGAGCTTATGCACTTACAGATAAATTCCCACATGTGAAATGCCCTTCTGTGGAGGTAGACCCAAGAGCGAGGCAGTACTGGCTAGTGCAGAAATCCAAAAAATGGCCTTCACCTGAGGATCATGTTAAAGTTTGTCTCGACAGAGTGAGAACAAAGTGGCTTTGTTGAGCAATCACCAGGTTGTAAGGATATTACAGTGTTTCTTTATAATGCTTGAAAACCTTCTGAAAACTGGGATTTAAGGAGTTACACAAGCAATACGATTGGTCTTCTTATTTGGTCTGGGGGGAAGGAGGGCTTCCCTTGTGCAGAACTAAGCTCTTTTAAGTTCCCTGGAAACCAGGTGTTTCAGATAACCTTGTTCTTTTTGAGTTTGTTGGATAGCACCGCCGCCTCTCCATTTGCAGTTTCTGCTAAAATGCAGAAACTGGCTAAATGGGAGACAATCTCTCCTGTATAACACAGTGCCAAGTTTCATAGACTTTAATTGTGAGGTCTAAAAACAATAATTACTCACTTCTGGGTATAGGTGAAATGTAGATGTATGTGGGTGGTGTTAAGCCACTCGGTGAATTAGGCACGTTCAGGCTCACTTCCTCTCCATATCATGAAAATATCTTCTATGTAGTGTTCCCGTAGGTGAATGCTGTTCAAAAAGGATTAACTTAATTGAGCACTATTTGTTGCTCAAAATTATCCACATAGAGAATGGCGAAGTTGGGTGCAAAGCATGCTCCCATGGAAACTCAGTCTGTATCCTTAAATAGCAAGAAGTTCTTCCTCAAGGCAATTTCCAGGAGTGACACTAGACAAAATGTAGATACTCGATGAGGAGCTGGTCTAGATTCCTAAAGAAAGTTAATTATATCAAGATCCTCAGTCGTTGGGATGTTCGTATAAAGGGACTTGATGTATAGACCAACCAAAAGATCCAGTGTGGTGTCAAAATTGGAGTCCTCAATTTAGTTAATGAGATCCATCATGTAAAACTCAAATAATTTCCCTATAGGTTCCAATATAGACCCACAGCCAGAGACGGTGAGGGTCTCAGGTGGATGTGTAATATTTTTGTGTAGTCTTGGTAATATATACATATAATAAGTATTCTTGGAGTTTTGTTATTTACAAAAGGAAATTCCTTATGACTAAGGAGCCCTGCTTATTCACCAGCCTTAGTCATTTCTATGACACTTTTTTGGATACCTTTAGTAGGATCACTTCTTGAGGGTAAGTAATGTTGGCCTTCATCTCTCCTTGTTTGTTTACTTCTGCATAGCTTGGAAGTGTCCAGTGCTCATGCGGAAACGCTGACTGTCAGATTAATTCTTTGTATGGGTTTTGACATTCTGGTAAATCAAGCGAGTGCCCTTTTTATCACAGAGGGAGGTGATATATTAAATGAGCCTCTTTCTCCTTGAAGTGATCACTTCCTTCTCTTCCTGTTGTTAACATCAGTTTAACCACAAGCTGATTTACTTGGCATTTTTGACGTTGCCTGCCATTATCCAGTGGACTCAGTTCCCACTGATTCAATCCTTAGAACTCTTGAGAACCATCAGTTATCGATACTTTGACATTCTTGAATTACACTCTCTGGTCATTCCATTTCATGAAACTATAATTAATAGGTTTCTGGTTCTCATGTGTATCATTATATTTTAGGTTGATTCGTCAAACATACCCTTTTTCATTTGCTCAATCAGTTGCATTTGTGTATACCAGAGAATTTGATCAATTCTTGTGCTTCCATGCATAATTTTAGTTCTACATGATTATATTGCGGGGAAATCTCTCCATTGGAATCTTGGGTAACACTATTGACCTATGAAGACCTATATCTATATTTTTCTAGTTGACCATGTTTCTCTTCTCATTAGTAAATATAAATTTCTACCTCAGAAGATCTACTACGTGCTCTCTAACACAGTCTTTCCTGATGATGACCCATGAATTGACGATTTGGGATAAAATACTGCGTGCAATTATCAACAAAAAGACAATTTGTGAAATTATGGTGACAAGGGAGGAACTTTGCAATTTGTTTCTCTTGCATTGATTGTTGATCTGCTCCAGATATTTCATAATTGTATTATTTTCCTGACCATCTTTTGGTCTATCGCCTTTCTCACTAATCACAATAAGGGCCTTTCATTTCGTTTGTATTCTTTCTCACCGGTACCATGTAATCAATCGCCACATAGAGCACTGTAAATACTGTACACCTGATCATATGTACTTGATTGTTGGTTTAACTATGGTTTATATCGCTGTATTTTTTAAAAAGCTTTGTGTATGAAACAAGGTCTTCTTTAAAATTGAATTACACATGTATGTGCAAAGTTGATACTATCTGTGCTATCTGTGAATCGTTTAAGCTAATTAGTGGTATCTTGAAGGTTCTTGTCCTTACAAAAAAAATCAATAGCGATAGCAGACACATTCAGAAGAGCTTACCATTGACTGTATAATCTTCAACTCTTAGTGGAAAGCCAGACATCAGCTGATTTATGGAAAGAGCAGTTTGGGGAAAATGGTTGTAGCGTGTGATGTAGGCTTTTATCTGTGTGAACTGTGCATCACTTGATGTTCCTTATTCCACTGGCAACCACTTTGTGTCCCTTATGTATAAGTAGAAAATCAAATGCACTTGTTTCTAGCTTACAGGCTTGACATGTTTATTGTGTGTGATCTTTACTTGTGTTAACTTGCAATTAAAACAGATATTGCATGCTCTCTCCGACAGAGGAAGTACAAGGGATTAAAATATGTTGCTAGTAACTACTTTTATCTGTATGAAATGCATACTGTTTGTTCTACTGAAACAATATTAACAAATATGCTTCCTCTGGCATCTACTATTAAGAATCTCTGCTGACCCTTTCTGTATGATGATGCTTCTTTGCCAATGCAGGCCCTGGAGTGTGATTATGTGAGCGCACATCTGCACGAGTGGATTGACCTGATCTTTGGGTACAAGCAGCAAGGTCCTGCAGCAGTAGAAGCTGTCAATGTCTTCCATCATCTCTTCTACGAAGGGCAGGTGGACATTTACAACATCAATGACCCCCTGAAGGAGACGGCAACCATTGGATTCATCAACAACTTTGGACAAATACCCAAACAGGTTACAGTGCCTTCAAGTACTGTCTTCTCTTCACTGCACTCTTTCTTAAAATAGAGGTGCTGGCATGGCAGATGCTAACTTGATCCATGACAGTTGAGGTTTACTTTGTAGTTAGTTAATCATGGTTAGTAACTGATAATTAAGTACTGTGGTAACTTTTTCATTTGTGAACCAATGTTAGCAATGAAACCTGATCTGTTTGAGTACAGGTGACATCCCTTGCTGTTTCATAATGTAATGTTGTCAATAGGGATTAGCCAGAAATTTAAAATACCTCCCTCTTAGAACTAAATCTCAATGACACACAGTGAAAAAACAAGTTACTTACATGTACACTATGGTTCTCCAGTGTTGATATCTTTTATAGAGTCACATGCTTGAATCAAGCCCTTCGTCATGGTGGGATTCCCACGGTAAGAGTACTAAAAGCTGTGCTAACGCCTTAGCATTCATCTCCAGTGTAAAATCAATGCACATTGTTAACCTGTTGGCATTGTTTTAATACACCCAAACTTTAACCAGTAAGAGCTCACACCCAGAAGCACTCATACTCTGTGGAGCCACCATACCTCAGATTTCGAGCACAAGTGTAATACAAGCTTAAAAGGTCTGAAATGGTGAGCCTTAACGGGGAGGAAGGAGGCATGCATATGAATTTATAAAAGATATCAATATCGCAGAACCACAGTGTACAGGTAAGTAACTTTTTTTTTTTCTCCAGTATTGTATCTTTTATAGATTCACAACCTTGAATCAAATTAGTTCGCAGTATCAATTTAACCATGGCGGTGGGTAAAGAGAACCATCCCACCATGAAAGAACTTAAATAAGAAGAGTAAAACAAAGCACATTGAAACTGTAGAGGCATTGAAGAAGCAACACAGCAGCAAGCAATAACAATAATTGAAAAATTTGAGAACACAGTAGATGTAATAACAGATATGGGCTGAAACTGAAAACCGCATATCTTTTGAAAACCGGCGTTGCAGAGTACCCTGTCGAACTGCCTCATCAGCTTTACACCAGGAATCCAAGCAGTAGTGCTTTGTGAAGGTGTGGGCATTAACCCTCATCCCCACCCTGCAGATGTCCTGTAGTGACGCTCCTGCAAATAGGGATGAAGACGCTGTGATCTTACGGGTTGAATGAGCCTTCACTTTAGCAGTAGGCAGATGTCCTGCCTTTTCATGACAGAAGACTATAGTCGCCAAGACCCAGCAAGCAATGCTAGCCCGCGATAAATCTTGACCCTTTCTTGGATATGAGAAGAAAATGAGCAGTTGACTTGATTTCCAGAAAGCTTTTGTTCTTTCCGCAGGTGAGGACGATTCATAGGAGAACTTTCCAAGAGAGTAATTTCAAATCAGACATGTGAAAAGGTTCAAAAGGAAATCTCATAAGCTGTGATAAGACTGTGTTCAGCTGCCAAAGAACAGGAGGAGGCTTGACCGGAGGATAAGCGCCCGAACAGACCTTTCATAAACGCCTCCACCAATCTATTGGACCATGAAGATAACTGCCCAGAGCACTGTCTGAGCACCATCTGAATCTATAAAACGCAGCTAGATGCACCCTAATGAATGCATGTATGAGACTTTATTTGGCTCGATGCAGCAGATCGGGGAGAATCTGCTCAGGTGTAGAGGAGAAAAGGATGGTAAGACTGAGAAGCACACCATGAGCAAATCTCTCCACTTTGCAGAGTAGTATTTGTTTGTAGAAGGAGTATGAGCATTATGGAGAATTGAAGCACATTCTTCAGAAAGGCCTGGAGCTCTGAGTTCAGTATGCTGATGAGCCAGGCTAACAAGTTGAGAGCTTGAATCTGTAGGTCACTGATAGGAGATCCTTCTTCGGTTGGAACTGAATGTGCGAGCACTCTGAAAGGTGAAGAAGCTCTGTGAAATTAAACTGTCTTAGCCACGCCAGGGCAATGAGAATGAGAAGGCAAGGTTTTTTTTTTTTTTTGTATGACCTTTGGAATGAGTGGAAACTGGGGAAATGCACATGCGAACATCCCCATCCAAGAGAAGTGGAAGGCAATCCCCAAAGAACCTGGTTTAAGGTATCTGCTGGTGAAAAATGTGCACTTCTTAATAAGTTGTGAAAAGATCTTGGGTTGGGTACTCCCAAGACTGAAAAACCTTCTGTAACTGACTCTGGTTGAGCTCCCACTTATGGCATTGCTTGTCTGTTTTGCTGAGGGAATCCGCCTATTCGTTCTGTGCTTCTGGAACATGCTCTATTTTTAACACAATGTTTTTGGTTAAGAATCATTTTCATATCTGTTGTGCTTGAGCTGACACAACCTGTGATTTCGTCCCTCCTTGTTTGGTGAGATAGAACATGGTGGTAGTGTTGTTCATTCCCACCAGTACCTTAGAGTTGTGGATTCTGGGAAGAAAGGCCTGAAGGCCTAGAATAACCACCTTCAGCTCTAGGTTTGTGTGTGTCAATGCTTCCTGAAAGGACCACTTCCTGTGAACCTCTAAGTCCTGCAGTTGAGCTCCCCAGCCTTGTACGGGGGTGTCTGTTGTCATCACCACATGTGATGTCACAGGAAGTAGAGAGAGACCCTGTGAGTCGTTGTTTCTGATAATCCACCAGGACATCACTAATCTCATCTTTGGAGTGATTGAAATTCTGTCCTTGAAAGATCTGCAACATTGAGTCCACTGTGCCTCAATCAGGTCCTGAAGAGGTCGCATGTGAAGGCAGCAATTCGGAATGACATCATCCTCCACAGTAAGAATTCTTACTGAAATGAACTCTATTTAAGAGAAGGATGGCATGATCGCTTGTAAGCAAGAAATCCTGTCTTCCGTGGGAAAAGCTTTTGACAACCTTGTGTCCGGGATCGCTCCTAGGAACACCGTCCACCTGGATGGAATGAGTGATGATTTTTCCTTGTTGAGTTTGAGGCCTAAGAATTGAAAGAGCCACATAAAAGCCTATGTTGACCTTTTTGCTGAAAGAAAAGTGGGATCCTTTATCAACCAGTCGTCCAGAAATACCTGGTGAGCTGAATGTATGAGAGAGGCTGCCACTGCCACTACCACTACCATCCATTTGGTAAATACTCTGGGAGCCAAACCTAACCCGAAAAGGAGCACCTTGAACTGGTAATGGCACCCTGCCACCTGAACCTGGGAGTCCTTGGGTACTTCGGATGTATCGGAATAGAGAAATATGCGTCCAGTAGATCTAGGGACGACAGGTAGTCTGTGGAGTCCACCAGCTGCAAAATCTCATGAAGAGATAGCATCCCGAAGGGCTGTTTTTTTGTTAACTTGTTTATGAGCCTCAGATCCATCACCTGCCTCCACTTTCCTGACTGCTTCTTGATGAGGAAGAAGTTGGAGTAGAAACCTTGATTTGCGCTGATTGAACGGCACTTCCTTTATTACCTCCTTGGAAAAAAGCAATCGAATTTCTTTCCTCAAAATTGGAAGATGAAAGGAGATGCCTTGCGCAGAGGTAGGTTGGGAGGCTTTTGAATGAATTCCAGGGTGTGACCGCGTTAGATTGCATCTAACACCCATCTTTCGGCAGAGATGAGCTTCCAGTGATTGACGAATTGGAGAGAGGGTTGTCGAATTGAAGTGGGACTGAAGTGACAGGAGCCTGTTTCACTTCATTGTCTCCTGTTAGTATCCTGTGTCTTTCCTCCCGCCAAAGGACAGTGACGCACTAGCTGTCCGGAATACCAAGATGTTGGTCTGTAGGACTGGGCTGAATATTGTGGTCGAAAGCTCTGTTTTGAGTATGGTTGAAACCTCTGCTGAACCTATGGTTTGGTATTCAATGGACCTCTGCCCATGCCCCGAAAGGTCTGTAAACGCATCTCCTGCAAGGTGCCCAACGATTCTGCAGTCTCAGTATCAGCCTTTATGGACTGCAAAGCCTCATCAGCATGTTTCCCAATCAGGTTCCTGTCAAAAGGCAAGTCGAGGATTTTGGCTTGCACATCTGGGCGAAATATAGTTGCTTTAAGCCTTCCTTGGCATTGCAATACTGACGCTCTAGCCATTTATCTGAAGTCTGCGGAAGAATCCTCCATGCCACTTCAATGATTTCAGACAAGGCCTTCTCTCCTTACATTAAGATTTCCTAGGTTTCCTTTGTTTTGTCTTTTGGGAGAAACTCCAATAACGATAAAATATCAGACCACATCTGAAGGTCTTGTCTCCCAAGGATCGCCAGAGCATTGGAGGCTCTTATTGAAGTAGCACCCATGGCAGATAACTGCTTTCAAATATTATTTCGCTTGCTTCCTTCTTTAGCCAGAAGAGCCATGCACAGCGTGGGCAGGTTCTTTGCTCTTCTCTGAGCAGCCTGCATAATGACAGAGTCTGTTATAGGTTGATCAATGGAGCATCTAGGTGAATTGTCTGGAGCTTTGTATTTTTTTATCTAGCTTTTGGATAATAGCAAATATTGATTGCCAGATACAGTTGACAATAGGGATAGCATGAGTTGTGTGCTGCGCTCCTGCCTTAAAATCATAGAGGAAGCACTCTGTCTGTTTAGCTGGCAGAGGTAGGTCAAATCGCTTGGATGCTCTTTCAAGCAGGTCATGGAAACTACCAATGTCCGCTGGCGGAGAGTCCACTGTAATAGGAGTAGGAGACACTGGCATTGGTGTCACATAATAATCCCACTCAGGCTGGTCACTAGGATTTAACTGGATCGCTCCCTCTTCTGGCCGCTGGTCACCATCACTGTCCTGAAAAGTATCTGGAATAGTAATCATTGGTGGTACAGGTCTTTCTTTTTATGGCTTGGGTATACTCTGTGGCTCAGGAGTGGTTTCAAGGACTTCCTAGGTGTAGGCTGTTTAATGGCATTAGCATATGGGAACTTCTTAAAATAGTCCTTCATCATGCGCAAGTCTGTGACTAGTGTGACTGGGGTTGCATTAGCTGGCTCTTGCCCCTGGTGCAGCTCTTCCGCTTGCTCTTCATACCGATAGTGTTCTTGGAATGTATCATATTCTTGGGCAGATTGATGACCCCTGTCAGAGAAGGAATATTCGCCCTCAAGATATGTTGAATGGTCAGGGTCTGCTTCCTCATCCTCCGTCTCCTTGCACTGATCATTCAACTGGGAGGGACTATATGCAGCACCAAAAAGACCTTCATCCCTAGATTCATGAAACTGCAGTAAATGTGCTGGAGGCAGGGGTGAGATCTTTGAAATGCCCTGTGGCAGAGAAGAGCCTTTACTAGAAATGTCAAAGTGTCTTTTTCCGCCATTGAAGGGATCATCAACAGGTTCGTCGATGACCTAAATCCGGCAGTAGCCTTCATTGACAGAACAGCTGTGGATGCGACTGTCGCTGTTGAAAACTTCACCGTTGGAGATGTTCTTGTCGATGACGCCATCATCAGGGTCTTCATCGGTGATGAGGAAGTTGTTCTGTTTGTCAGTGTAGTTGAAATCACCGTCCATTCCCATGTCAGCAAGGACACTCTAGGTGACATGGTAGATGTAGACAGCACAGTTTTCGCCTACGGTTCCATAGACTGATGAATTTTCTTTTAGATGGCTCATTGAATGGAGTATCAGGAGCAGGTATGGGTGATGAAATAGACTTTTCATGAGAAGAAGGATCAGCCAGCTCCTTGCTTCTTTTTCTCTCAATACTGGTCTCCCTACTATGAGACCTGGATTTTTTAGAGCCTCTGTCCGAGGATGAAGATTTCCCTTTTTCTGGTCTTTGAGAAGGAATGAGCCCTCTACTCACACTCTGAATCCATCAGTCTCTCTTCTTTTTCTGCAGCCACATGAGTAATCTACCCTCCCGGCCTTTGAGGGTTTAACAGAAAAAGTACAAAAGTATTTGCAGTCTTTAGGCTTAAGTTGAGGATTAAGGCACTATAGTCACTCTTTGTGGGGGTCCTAAGAACAGAGACTGGACTTTTCACAAGTCTTACAAGGCCTGAACAGCCTTTTCGTAGCCTTAGGCATTCTGCCAAAGACAGCAAAACACACTCCCTCAGATGTTCTTTTGATGTTTGAAGATAAAATGAAGAGCTGTAGTTCAAAGGTTTAGCAGTGAAACACTGACTGAACAGAGCTCAGGGAGACTCCCAAACACACACGCGGTAAGAAACCTGAGGTATGCTGGCTCTGCAGGGGGTGAGTGCTTCTGAGTCTGAGCTCTGATTGGTTGACATTTGAGTGTATTAAAACAATATGAACAGGCTAACAGTGTGTTTTACATTGGAGATAAATGCCAAGGCTTCAGCACTGCTTTTAATTTCCTTACCGTGGGACTTCCACCATAACGACAGAGAAGATTCAAGCATGTGAATATATTAAAAAAATATAATCCTGGAGAAGCAAAGCGACCCTCCCTCGACTAGTTCCATTCATCCTACATCCATCATTCTACTCATTCATCTTCCCCCACCTTCCATCCACCCTCCTAATCGTGCATACTTTCACCATTCCATTCTTCCATCGTTTCACACTGCCATCAGTCCTTTCACTGTTTTACTCATCTGTTCATACATTTAGCCATTCTTTCATTTATCTAGCCGTCCTCCATTCTTTTGAATACCCTTTCATAAATCAATCCTTCATCCATCTTTTCTTCCATCCTTGCCCCCTTTCTTGCTTACTTTCATCTATATTTTAACTTTTCCTTCTTTCTATTTTGGTTCCTTCTTTTACATTTAATTTTTCCCTTTTACCTTTCTCTCTCATTCTCTTCTGTTTGCTGCCTCACCATTTCATTGTTTTCATAAAGTATTTTTTAACTCCTTGAATTAACTTGATTCACTTAGCTGCCCTTCTCCCCCAGTCTCAGTTCTCATCTGATATCCTCTAAACGTGCCTTTATGAGGTTTTTTTCCAGCAGAATCTAAAATGAAACTATTACATTTTTAGTTGGTCGTTTTGATAGCCCATCTGGTCCAGTGGCAATCCCCATTTAAGCAGTTGTTCATGACCCTAGTGTTGTCAACACATTAACATTTTACTTTTTCATTGTAACAGTTGTTCAAAAAACCTCATCCACCAAAGCGTGTTCGAAGCAGAGTCATCAATGAAGTTGGTGGCATAGCTCCCCCATTAGGTTCCATGTGTGACAAGACGTTTTTCCACCACTTAGACAACCTGCGGCCTTCTTTTGCACCTGTCAAAGGTAATCATATTTGAATTATTGTTCTGTTATCTTTATTGGTCATCATTCTTTCCTGTAAACACTGTAATCAAGTCATCTTGCATAATGTATTTCTGGTCCTGTACATATAATACTGTCACTAAACACAGTCTGTAATTTACAGACTACATTTTGCAAATGACAGCTGTTTGATTGGTGTACGTCTTAAAGAATTGCAAAACTCAATTCACCGGAAAAGACAATGTGCAGCAGGCCAGATGATCCTGCTTTGTAAGTTCTGTAAACTTTCAAATGCCAAAAGAACATGCTGAAATAAATGGGTGCATCATGGGACATACACAATTGCAATAGAAGCAATGATATTAAACACTTCCCTGCAGTAAACATCTTTTGCAAGATCATCCCTACAACACTTCAGTTGTTAGACTTTGAAATAGCATATTTTATTGCAGAATTTGCAATTTCACATTATTTACATGACTCAATACCTTTTGTTGCACAAAACATCAGCAAGCAAGCTTATTATGCACGTTATTCAGGTTAGGTTATGCATGGACCACTACAAAATCATTCTGCGGAATAACCTCTTCCGACTGGAGCTCCCTTCATGTTGTCTTAGGATCCTCAAAAGATTTCCTCCAGTTTCACAAACAGTTTAAAGGGTTATTTTTTAAACTCTGCTTGAACTAGCTGCCTTTTGTTCCTCTGATAGCCTCCTGCAACTCTCACCTTTTCTCCCTTTACTTTTGCCATCCTCTTTCCTCCTTTCTCACTAACTCTGTGCTTTGAGTCTTAACCAGCTTTTCTCTGCTCCCCACTTCATATTTGTTTCATGCATAATTACTGAAAATCATTGCTCGTATTCAAAACATAATTTTAAAACTATGTTTACAGATTGAGCTGAGAAAAATACTTAAAAATTTCATACAGAATTTTGCATACTGTGTTGTAGCCCAAGTATGTCACCTGATGAACATGCTAGGTGGCAATGTTCCAAACATCACCAGCACATTCCTGCTACAAAGGGTCAACCTTTTTTTAATACAACCATAAACCTACAGTATGTTGTCTGGTCCGATGCCCAATTTCCTCAGCACCTGCTACTAGTATTGCCAGTGCAAGTAATCAAATGCCTGTGCTATGTCCAAGAATAATAGGGCCGTTTCCTCTGGTTTAGACTGTGTGGAGTGGTAAACATGGGCCAGTTGGCGCAAACTGTGTAGAGTGCTGCATTTAGGGATACACCCAGATTTGTCGGAATGTACTAATGATGAAAGGTGAGGAAGAAGACGAGAGGCTGGAACACTACTCAACAGTTTGACATTGAAATTTAATACGGAGATTGGCCTATTTGCAGAAGGCGTAGTGGGGTCCTTACTTGGCTTAGGAACCAGGAGTTCGATGGCATCTGTAGCTGTAGATACGCATGTTTTGCATAGCTCGCCATCTGGTGTTGGGTCGGAGTGTTACAAGTTGTTTTTCTTCTAAGAAGTCTTTCGAGTCACGGGACCGAGTGACTCCTCCTTTTGTCTCCATTGCGCATGGGCGTCGACTCCATCTTCGATTGTTTTTTTTCCGCCATCGGGTTCGGACGTGTTCCTGTCGCTCCGAGTTTCGGAACGGAAAAACAGCTAAATTTCGGAAAATTTTCGTCGGTATTGTTGCGTTCGAGATCGGCGTAGTTAGAATCAACACCGCATCGAAGAGCTCCGGAGCCCTTCGGGGTAGTTTTCGATCCCCGTCGGGGCCTACTCGGCCCGACCGCGTGTAGAAGAACGCCGATGGAACGGACCCCGTTCCGTTTCTGTCCCAAATGCCACAAAAAATACCCCTATTCAGACCAACACTTGGTCTGTAACCTGTGCCTGTCACCTGAGCACAGTGAAGACACTTGCGAGGCCTGTCGTGCGTTCCGGTCCCGAAAAACACTCCGAGACCGTCGAGCCAGAAGACTTCAAATGGCGTCCACGCCGACAGCGCACCGAGAGTTCGAGGTACAGGAAGAGGAAGAAACCTTTTCGATACACGAATCGGACTCCGAGGAATTCGACGATCCACGAACCGTGAGTAAGACGTCGAAAACCACGCATAAGAAGATTGTCAAGGCCCAGGGGACGCCACTGCCACCAGGCCATGGCTCCACCCATAAATTCGGTGACCGACCGTCGGCACCGAAAAAGGCCCAATCAGTGCCGAGACCGTCCGACTCCGGTCGAGACACCGGCACGCAGCCTTCTCGGGACCGAGAAAGTGCTGGAGACATACATCGACACCGAGATAGCGGTGTAGACACGGCTCGACGCCGAGACAGCGGCACCGATGAAGATCTACGCCGAGATGTTTCGACTCCGAAAAAGAAAAAAGCCACCTCGGAGCCGAAAAAAGATGCAGACAGGGTTTTGGTGCCGAAACAACCTGCAACCGACCCAGTTTCAGGCTCTTATACCGAAGAGCAATCAATGACCTCCCAAATGCGAAAGCATAGGTTTGAGGAAGACCTGCAATCCACCGATGTAGACCATACGCAGAAACGTATTTTTATACAGCAGGGGACAGGAAAGATAAGCACCCTTCCCCCTATTAGGAGAAAGAGAAGACTGGAATTTCAAACTGACCAAACACCACAAACAAAAATGGTGAAAAGGGTTACTCCGCCACCCTCTCCTCCACCTATAATTCACGTCTCGCCAGCACAAACTCCATCACATTCCCCGGCTCACACCACCATGAGCCAAGGTGACCAGGATCAGGACGCATGGGACTTATACGACGCCCCTGTGTCAGATAACAGTCCGGAGGCATACCCTACAAAGCCATCACCACCAGAGGACAGTACTGCATATTCTCAGGTGGTGGCTAGAGCAGCACAATTCCACAATGTAAGCCTCCACTCAGAACAAGTCGAGGATGACTTTCTATTCAACACCCTCTCTGCCACCCACAGCTCCTACCAAAGCCTGCCGATGCTCCCTGGTATGCTTCGGCACGCAAAAGACATCTTTAAGGAGCCGGTCAAAAGTAGGGCAATCACACCAAGGGTGGAAAAAAAGTATAAAGCGCCTCCTACAGACCCTATTTTCATAACTTCGCAGCTGCCACCAGATTCTGTTGTTGTAGGAGCAGCTAGGAAAAGGGCCAACTCCCACACATCTGGGGACGCACCACCCCCAGATAAGGAAAGCCGCAAGTTCGATGCAGCTGGAAAGAGAGTCGCAGCACAAGCTGCAAACCAGTGGCGCATCGCTAACTCACAGGCACTTCTTGCGCGCTATGACAGAGCCCATTGGGATGAGATGCAACATCTCATTGAACATCTACCCAAAGACCTACAAAAGAGGGCAAAGCAAGTGGTTGAAGAAGGACAGAACATTTCAAACAACCAGATACGCTCCTCCATGGACGCAGCAGACACAGCTGCAAGAACAATAAATACATCTGTGACCATCAGAAGGCATGCATGGCTACGAACGTCTGGGTTTAAACCAGAGATTCAGCAGGCAGTTCTCAATATGCCATTCAACGAAAAAGAACTGTTCGGTCCAGAAGTGGACACGGCGATTGAGAAACTTAAAAAGGACACAGACACTGCTAAAGCCATGGGCGCACTCTACTCCCCGCAGAGCAGAGGAAATTACAGCACCTTCCGCAAAACACCCTTTAGAGGGGGGTTTCGGGGTCAGGCCACACAAGCCAGCACCTCACAGGCAACACCATCCAGTTACCAGGGACAGTACAGGGGAGGCTTTCGGGGCCAATATAGAGGAGGGCAATTCCCTAGGAATAGGGGAAAATTTCAAAGCCCCAAAACCCCTACAACTAAGCAGTGACTCACATGTCACTCACCCCCTCCACACAACACCAGTGGGGGGAAGAATAGGTCATTATTACAAAGCATGGGAGGAAATCACTACAGACACTTGGGTTCTAGCAATTATCCAAAATGGTTATTGCATAGAATTTCTACAATTCCCTCCAAACATACCACCAAGAGCACAAAATTTGTCAAAACATCATTCCGAGCTCCTGGAAATAGAAGTTCAAGCACTATTGCAAAAGAACGCAATCGAGTTAGTACCAAACACACAAATAAACACAGGAGTTTATTCACTGTACTTCTTAATACCAAAGAAGGACAAAACGCTAAGACCAATCCTAGACCTAAGAATACTAAACACATACATCAAATCAGACCACTTTCACATGGTCACACTACAAGAAGTGTTACCATTGCTGAAACTACACGACTACATGACAACATTAGACCTCAAAGACGCGTATTTCCATATACCAATACATCCATCGCACAGGAAATACCTAAGGTTTGTATTCAAAGGAAAACACTACCAATTCAAGGTACTGCCTTTCGGTTTAACAACCGCACCAAGAGTCTTTACTAAATGTCTAGCAGTAGTCGCTGCACACATCAGAAGGCAGCAAATACATGTATTCCCGTATCTAGACGACTGGCTAATCAAGACCCATTCGTTAATAACGTGCTCACAACACACAAATCAAATCATACAAACCCTCTACAAACTAGGGTTCACAGTCAACTTCGCAAAATCCAACATTCTGCCGCGCAAGGTACAACAATACCTAGGAGCCATAATAAACACAACAATAGGAGTAGCCACTCCAAGCCCACAAAGAATTCAAAATGTCAACAACATCATACAACGCATGTATCCAACACAAAAAATACAAGCAAAGATGATATTACAACTCCTAGGCATGATGTCTTCATGCATAGCCATTGTCCAAAACGCAAGACTGCACATGAGGCCCTTACAACAGTGCCTAGCATCACAGTGGTCACAAGCACAGGGTCGCCTTACAGATCTGGTGTTAATAGACCGCCAAACTTACCTCTCGCTTCTATGGTGGAACAATATAAATTTAAACAAAGGGCGGCCTTTCCAAGACCCAGTGCCACAATACGTAATAACAACAGATGCTTCCATGACAGGGTGGGGAGCACACCTCGATCAACACAGCATACAAGGACAATGGAACGTACATCAAACAAAACTGCATATAAATCACCTAGAACTGCTAGCAGTTTTTCAAGCACTAAAGGCTTTTCAACCAATAATAGTTCACAAATACATTCTCGTCAAAACAGACAACATGACAACAATGTATTATCTAAACAAACAAGGGGGGACGCACTCAACGCAATTGAGCCTGCTGGCACAAAAGATATGGCGTTGGGCAATTCACAACCAAATTCGCCTAATAGCACAATTTATCCCAGGAATTCAGAATCAACTCGCAGACAATCTCTCTCGAGATCACCAACAGGTCCACGAATGGGAAATTCACCCCCAAATTCTGAACACTTACTTCACGCTCTGGGGAACACCCCAAATAGACTTGTTTGCGACAAAAGAGAACGCAAAATGCCAAAACTTTGCATCCAGATACCCACACAGGCAGTCCCACGGCAATGCCCTATGGATCAACTGGTCAGGGATATTTGCCTACGCTTTTCCTCCTCTCCCTCTCCTTCCTTATCTGGTAAACAAACTCAGTCAAAACAAACTCAAACTCATATTAATAGCACCAACTTGGGCAAGGCAACCCTGGTACACAACGCTGCTAGACCTATCAGTAGTACCCCACATCAAACTGCCCAACAGGCCGGATCTGTTAACACAACACAACCAAACGATCAGACACCCAGATCCAGCATCGCTGAATCTAGCAATCTTGCTCCTGAAATCCTAGAATTCGGACACTTACAACTTACCCAAGAATGTATGGAAGTCATAAAGCAAGCCAGAAGGCCATCCACCAGGCACTGCTATGCCAGTAAATGGAAAAGGTTTGTTTGCTACTGCCATATTAATCAAATCCAACCATTACACGCAACCCCAAAACATGTAGTGGGTTACTTGCTTCACTTACAAAAATCTAACCTAGCTTTCTCTTCCATTAAAATACACCTTGCAGCAATATCTGCATACCTGCAGCCTACCTATTCAACTTCCCTATATAGGATACCAGTCATTAAAGCATTCATGGAGGGCCTTAAAAGAATTATTCCACCAAGAACACCACCTGTTCCTTCATGGAACCTAAATGTTGTCTTAACTAGACTTATGGGTCCACCTTTTGAACCCATGCACTCCTGCGAAATACAGTTCCTAACATGGAAGGTTGCATTTCTCATCGCCATTACCTCTCTAAGAAGAGTAAGCGAGATTCAGGCGTTTACAATACAAGAACCTTTTATACAACTACACAAAAATAAGGTCGTCCTAAGGACTAATCCTAAATTTCTACCAAAAGTTATTTCACCGTTCCATCTAAATCAAACAGTGGAACTTCCAGTGTTCTTCCCACAGCCAGATTCCGTAGCTGAGAGGGCACTACATACTTTAGATGTCAAAAGAGCATTAATGTATTACATTGACAGAACAAAGAGCATCAGGAAAACTAAACAGCTATTTATTGCATTCCAAAAACCTCATGCAGGAAACCCAATATCAAAACAAGGTATAGCCAGATGGATAGTTAAATGCATCCAAATCTGCTACCTTAAAGCTAAACGACAACTGCCCATTACACCAAGGGCACACTCAACCAGAAAGAAAGGTGCTACCATGGCCTTTCTAGGAAACATCCCAATGCAAGAAATATGTAAGGCAGCCACATGGTCTACGCCTCACACATTCACCAAGCACTACTGTGTAGACGTGTTATCCGCACAACAAGCCACAGTAGGTCAAGCCGTATTAAAAACATTGTTTCAGACTACTCCCACTCCTACAGGCTGAGCCACCGCTTTGGGGAGATAACTGCTTACTAGTCTATGCAAAACATGCGTATCTACAGCGACAGATGCCATCGAACTGAAAATGTCACTTACCCAGTGTACATCTGTTCGTGGCATCAGTCGCCGTAGATTCGCATGTGCCCACCCGCCTCCCCGGGAGCCTGTAGCAGTTCGGAAGGTACCTTCAACTATTTGTATATATATTATTCTAACCTTAAATAGGTACATACTTAGTCACTCCATTGCATGGCCACTATTACTACAATACAACTCCTACCTCACCCTCTGCGGGGAAAAACAATCGAAGATGGAGTCGACGCCCATGCGCAATGGAGACAAAAGGAGGAGTCACTCGGTCCCGTGACTCGAAAGACTTCTTCGAAGAAAAACAACTTGTAACACTCCGACCCAACACCAGATGGCGAGCTATGCAAAACATGCGAATCTACAGCGACTGATGCCACGAACAGATGTGCACTGGGTAAGTGACATTTTCATTATGGCGGCCTCGTGCATGGTAGGGGAAGGCAACCACATTGTATTGATTCCTCATGTACCTTTAGGAGTTTGTCCGCTAATATATTGGCATACTTGCGGTAAAACGCTGCAGGGAAGCAGGCTCTACCAGGAGCCTTCCAAGCTTTGAGGGAACAGATTGCTGTGTTTTTTTTCTCCCTAGTAAGAGGCCGGTCAAGTTTTTCTCAGGCATCAGGGTGAGTGTGGGAAGAGACACCTGGGATAGGTAGTTCTCAATTTTGTTTATGCGCATATGTGGCGGGGGGCATAACATAAGCTGAGATGGAAAAGAAATATATCATTGATGGCGCTTTGAGAATAGACCAGTTGGCCACTAGTGTGGGTCATGGACACAATAGGGTTATGAAAATCTTCCTGTTTGACCAGCATGGCTCCAGTCTTATTGCCTTCAGCCTGGAGACATTGTTGACGAGCTGTGTGTAGATGTTTTTCTAGGAGGGCCCATGGTCTGTTCTACGGGTTCTACTCCATTCTTCCAGGCGGTCTGGCAGAAGATCCTGTTAGATTGCTCCCAAGTCTTTTTCGACGGGCTGGGTGTCCCTCTATAGTTGTTTGCAGACCCATATTCCATTTTGAGAAAGACTCCTAGCAGTACGGATTTCATTGCCTCCCAGTCCGTCGCTTTAATAGTTGATGTACCACTGTTTTCTTGATAGTAGAGGGACAGTGATTGCACAACCATCTGTTCAAAGTGGGGATCGGAAAGAACTGTCGCATGAATGCGCCACAGTGGTATGGGTGGTCTCCTGGTGCATTTTCCCAAGAGTGAGGAGCACCTGGAAGTAATCAGAAAGAAACCCCGAACGATATACCGTATTGGCCTGTGATATTAAATAAAAATCTAGGCGACTACGAGTGCCTGCTGCAGGGGTATAACAAGAGAACTGCAGGATGTCAGGGTTGCGGATCCTCCATATATCCCTAAGTCCCAGATCCCTCATCAATATACCGAGGTTGTCGGTCATGTGGGATTTAGAATGCAATCAGGGGGGTAGGGGGATTGAGGGTGGTGGTAATGGTCTAAGTCACCATTTAAGACACGATTACAGTTGCCCGCCAGTAGGACATCAGCATTGAGAAAAGGAGCAGCAGCCTGGGCCACTGATGTGAAAAAGGTAAAACAATCAGGATTAGGTGCGTACACGTTAATCAGGAATAGTTCATGACGTCCCAGCAAGCCATATAATATCATGAATCGGCCCTCTGGGTCCAGTATGTGGTCCCAGGGTATGAAAGGGTCTCCTTGGGCCACCCATATCAATACCCCCGCGGCATAGTATGAAGTAGCGTAGATATGTCCCCTCCATTGTCTTTTAAGAGACCGAACACAAACCCCCCCCCATATATGGGTCTCCTGCAGAAAAGCTTTTGAGGACCTACATTGTCTTAAGTAGGCATGTACACATCTACGTTTCTCCAAATGAGAAGTACTCCAGACGTTCCATGTTATAAACTTAGTGTTGGGGTCCATGTGGTGTTTGGAATAGTATATTTACAAATCCCATTTCTATCCCCCAAACTGCTTTACCACCCCAGCCAGGAAAAGGATTATCAAGATGCCAGTGACTATCACATACACAGATGCAATGAACACGGACATATATTGAACAATATACTTCAACAACCCAAACTCTGATACCTAAAACTCCTCTGCCCCTCCCACCCCCAATCCCCTGGGCACCCCTACCACATACACCTATACACCTATGCACCTGTAGAGACCACCCAATTATCCTCTCTACAAGGGCAAAACCAAAATCCCTTATTACATCAACCCATTAACAATAGTAAAACGTTGTGTGCTATACAAGAGGGGAGGACCCTGGAAAGGTTGCGAGGCAGACCACACTCAAGCCTCTACTTCGTATCCCCCTACTCATATGTAGAGACTCATGTCCCTAAGGGGATTCATAAAAAATAAAAAAAAGTGGGATTAATATAATTCAGAACCATCCCAGACCATGTCGCTCGACCACAGTCCCATGCAAATCATACGGTAAGCTATAGATGTTAAAAAGTGGCCCTTTATGCCATGGTTACCCCCCCTTTTTTTGCCTGCTATTGATGCTGACTTGATTGAGGGTGTGCTGGGATCCTGCTTACCAGGCCCCAGCACCGGTGTTCTTTCCCTAAAATTGTACCATTGTTTCCACAATTGGAACTGATGCCAGTGTTGGATTTATTGTACAATGCACCCAGAGGGCATCTTACAGATGCCCCCTGTATTTTAACCAACCATTTAGTGTAAGGCTGACCAGTCTGTACCAGCCTGTCACTAAAAGACAGGTTTCGGATCTCATGGGGTGAGAGTCTTTGTGCTCTCTGAGGCCAGAAACAACGCCTGCTCTGGGTAGAGGTGCTTCTCACCTCCCCCTGCAGGAACTGTAACATTTGGTGGTGAGCCTCAAAGGTTCAGGCCTCCTTTTACAGTGCCCCAGGGCTCTCCAGCCCAACCCACTGGACAAAGCCCCACTTTTAGCATCATGTCCAGTGGAAATAATGAGGTAAAACAGGAAGGAGTGACGCTCCAGTTAGGACCACCCCTAAGGTGTCCAGAGCTGAATTGCCCACCCACTGTAGAATCCTCATCTTGGTTTGGGAGACGGGGACTAATAGGGTTAGGAGTGTGCCCTCCTCCCCAAAAGGAGTGGGCATAGGAACGGTGTAGCCACCCTCAGGGACAGTGGCCATTGATTACTGCCCTCTGACTCCTGTAACACCCCTAAATCTAGGATTTAAGGATTACCCTGAACCTAGCTCACCAGATTCCTGGCAACCTCAAAATGAAAAGAAGAAAAAAAGGACTGCTAAGTTGACCCCAGCAGAGAAGACTTCAGACACCAACTGACTTGTCCCCAGCCCTACCAGCCTCTCTGTAGCTTCAGAAGCCCTGTTACAAGAAGGTGACACATCCTGCAGGACCAGCAACCTCTCCAAACCCCCAGAGGACTGCCTGCCCACCAGAGGACCAGGAACTCCAGAGGACAGAGGCCCTGTCCACAAGAAATGTCAAGAAGAACATCAGAACCACAAGTCCTGCCCACTCTGCACCCATCGCACATGACCCGTGTCCAGGTGGCCCATCAGTCCAGAGCCGGACCACAGGCTATTCTGACCATGTGTCCAGCCTGGGTTTACCCCTCCTGTCCAACACAAAAACTCCTGCAGCCTAAATCTGGAGGACCCCCCAGACCACATGAGAACCAGATGAAGATTTCCGACGTCTACGATACGCCTGCACCCCCAGCCCTCTGGCCTTGGGGAAGCCGACCACTGTACAGCAATGTTCAACAGGAGGCCCTCCTCCTTGTCCAGCCTATGGTTTCCCAGAACCGACCCCCTTGACCCAGCCTGCAGTATCTTTGTGACCCTGGGGTCTCCCTATTAAAAAACATTGGGAGCCCAACGCAGTGTTTGCACCCTACACACAGCCACCCCTGTGCTGCTGAGGGTATGTCTTTGGTACTGACCTGTGTACCATACCCCCTTCCCAATCCTCCCCACTGTTCACCTAAACCCCTCAGGTCTGCCCTCCAAAGTCAAAGGGTACCTACATACTTGTAGATCTGTTTCCGAGTGCCCCCAGTCTCTATAGGTTCCAATTTTAAATCCAACACCAACTTTGACCTCTGCACCCGGCCAGCCCCGTGTTGCTGGTGGTCTACGTTTGAGGTCAACTTGAACCTTGACCTGTGGACATCCTTACTCCCAGAGACTGGAACTGTAAGTTGAGTACTTACCACAAAACTGTACTGACACATTCTCCCTCCCAGACCCCCCCCTCACTGTGTTGAAAATTGCACTGTCAACTTTTTAAAGTGAAAAGTGTTACTTGCCATTTTCTTTCCCAAATTGAAACAAAGTGCTGTTGATACATACGCTTTATACTTACTTGCTAATGTACATACCTGCAACAAGATCTTTTTGGTTCTAGGAATAAAGTAACAAAATACATTTTTGCTATATAAACACAATTGGCCTGGAGTTAGTCATTTAGTGTGTGCCTCATTTATTGACTGAGTGTGTACAACAAATATTTTGCACTTCCCTCTGAAAAGCCGAACTTCTCGACCACACTACCACAAAAGAGAGCATTAGTATTATCTACTTTAGCATCTGTTAAGCCTCTGGGGAACCCCTTGGCTCTGTACACACTATATCTCCATATGATATATTATATATGCAGAGACAACTTCCTACAATAGATGACTAGTTTCAGGCATTCCCCCAAGTGGCCTCATATGCGGCCCCTTGGGGAGGCATCAGGACTACGATTCTGGTAACTCCTCTTGAGCCCCAGGCAGTCGTTCAATCATAGGCCAACATTAAAAAGTATGTGCAGGTCGAGATCAATAAATGGAGTCAATCTATACTAGTACTATCATTAGAGGACTCAGGAGCACTGCAGTGTTGCTAAAAAGAGTATTCCTGGATGAGCCGCTGCATGGATTCTTTTAGTGTGCCATCGGCACAAACCTTGATTGTACTGGAGGAGCGTCTGTCGCTGCAGCTTTTTCATCTAGTTTTGCGGTGACCAAGACAGGTGGGCCATTACAAAGCAGAATGAGGATTCCAGCCCTGCTGATATTGACAATTTTCCATTGATTGTGGAAGTGTGTCTAACAATTCGCAAATCCATTGTTTGACAGCCAGAAATGATTTTCTTTGTTCCTGTTCCCGCAGGGTATAGTTTGGAAAAATGGATATTGGTTTCCCTTGCAAGTTTTGCTCTTTTGGAGGGTGGGGGGGGGCAGCCCTCGGCGGTGGGCCAACGGCCTATGGGCTCCCTCAAGCTTGAAAAAATGTAGAGTTTTTTTTGGGCATGACGGATGTAGTTATACATCCTCTAGGAATATTTCCGTGGAGGGCCCCTCTGCCTTTTCAAAGAACCCCACAAAGTGGATATTGTTCTCACAGGAGCAGCTCCCTGCATCCTCCACCCATTTGTCCAAATGCACCATCAGTTTCTGGAGGTCGTTCACTGTGGAATGGAGGTCACGTACCTCCTGTTGCAGGGCCTCCACATTCTTCTGGGTGTCAGCCAGGCCCTCCGAGATTTTGCACAAAACTATGCAGAGCAAATTGACCTCAATGGTGACTCTGTTGATTTTATAGACCGCCTCAGTCTTTAAGCCCTGAATTGCGGCCGTAAGGTCAGTCATGGAGGGGCAGGCATTCCACCTCTCTCCGTCGCCCCTGGGGGTTCGCCATCAGAGCTCCCCACAACCGGCCTCGGTGGCGGCAATGATTGTGTACATTTAACAATTTTATTTGTTTGCTGCATCTTATGGCCTCTGTTGTTCATCATATCGACTCAGTAGCCGTCAGAGCGGCACCTCACAACCACGGCTTGTCAGGGTCTGAGTAGAACTCTTGATTGAGCCCCTCCTGGACTCCGGAATCATCGTTATCAACACATGGATTATGAGTGGAGAGATCAATGATATGAGGGATCTCACGGTCCATGCGCCGTGCCACAAGCACAGTAGGTGCCCCCACACTATCAAGTAGGCACTGCAGTGTCTGGGGAGGTGCAATCTTAGTATGTGCCTTAAATGTGAAAAAGTACTAGTCCACAATCAGGGATCATAGCAGGGTCCGTAGTTTAAGCAGCCAGAGAGTGGCATTAAACACTAACAAGTAAGGGAAACCCTACCCCCGAGTAATGGAGTATCGCTGCAGGCCTTGTAAACAATGCCCAGAAGAGTCCACAGTCTCTAGAGCTCTGATTACAGTGTGTCATGAGGGGCCGATACCCATGCCACTTCACATGAGGCAAGGCCGGCATTTCAGATCCTGGCCCCACATGATGGATGACAGGAGGTATCTCGAACATCGACAGACTGCTCCTCCCCTCCGTGTGGCCCACCGGGCCCCCTCCACCTCACTCAGGCGCTTGTCGCCATTCCATCACTCAACTGCCCACGGCCTGCAATCAGGGATTCTCGACCACCAGGGATGCAGCGCGGGCCTGTCCGGGGGGGGCAGAGGGGTGGATTGCTGCATGATGACAGTATAAAACAGGATAAAATATGAGTGGAGACGATGCAGAATAAAATGAGTGGGGATGGGAGCTCGAAGGGGTACGTCTAGCCAGCCATCTTGCTTGGCTACGTCCCACATTACTATCTTGATTTGCGGGTTTGCAGAGAGGGACATTTTGCCAACTCCAATCCTGCTGGATTTCCACTCATCAGACCTGCCTCCTTAGGGAAGGTACTGCTTTGGTATCTACTCAAAAGGTGAGGAATGTGGAGCTAAAAATATTCATCATAAGAAAAAGTTACTTACCTTTGGTATAGCTCATTCTGGAGGATAGTTTAACTGCAAATTGCCTAATGTGTGCCCGCCTCCTTCGTTCTCTGTAGTGAACTTCTAGATTTTAATAAGGTTCCATGTTAGATTCTGCATACTGCCCGTTACTGATGCTACATGTCTTAGGGCATGGAATGCTTTATGGTTAACAATTGTCAGCATGCACGGGTGACGCATATTTCCACTGGTGAGACAAAGTTGTCATTCCGATGATGCCACCTATTGGCATGCAGTAACAATTGCTGGAAAGGTTTCTAGATCCAGTTTTATCCCTGAGGGAGTTCAAACGGGGATGAACCTGTAGGTGGTGCTCAACAGAAAAAATATTACCCTAGGTAACTAACTTGTTCATCGCTTACATTGTAACAGGCGGGTTGTTAGTAGAGCCAAAGGCAGTTGCATCCAGGAATTTGTGTAAATCTACTACATATCATCTTAGACCTCCTACACCTACCATAGTTGAAACTACACTGGACGCACTGCATACACACTCAAAACAATCCTGAGAAATTCCCACCAGAAATCCTAAGAGGAGTGTATTTCTTTGATAAAAAACCACAGATACCAAAGACATACCATCCCTGGAGGAGGATTTGCAAACTGATTCCATTGAGAGTCTCTATCCTGAAAAAAAACTGTCTAGAACAAGAGAAATAGACTGCACGTTCATAAGTATATATAGGAGTCTTTACTAAACGAACTGTGTAAAGGACCACAGTAAGAAAGTCATTCAAATGAAAATAACATCACTCATTACAGAGACCACTAAAAGTCTCTCACTAGAACAAAACCATTCCAGAACAGGATAAAACACCAAACATTTCTACAATATAAAACATGCGGAAGGAACTACAGGTAAATAAAGTCCTAAGACATTAAAAAGCGAAAGAAATAAAATTATCTATGTTAGTATGACCCATCGGTGTCAGCAGCCAACCAACAATATGAATACAAAACTATTTGCACCCTTAATGGAATCTGAACCCATGCATGATCATCCCATAAGAACTGTGGAAAGGACCACAGTACTGAAAGATACAATGAGTAAATTTGGAAAACAATGCTACCCGTGACAGAAGGACAATTTTGCCAAATGACCTAATGAAGATAAATGTATTTGCTCTTATATCCAGCCACAAAACTGCATTTGTGATACTCTTGGAACACAGAGCAGCAGGCCCCACCATTGAGCAATATCTATTTGTCATATAAGGGTATACTCTAACCAGACCTACTCCACAAACACAGAGAATGAGCATCTCCTGTGGAGAAAGCAGAAAAAAATGCTCACTTTAAAAAGAAGTTGAAGACAATAATAGCAACCATTAACATTTAAGCAGACTTTTCCCTAGGAAACTTAACTAGAGATAATACAAATAGTTTTAGGATATCCCTAATATTTATACTGACATGGGAGTAAAATAAATAACCGCCTATGTACTTAACAAAAGATATAAAGAAACCACAGAGTAATTAGTCAGACAATACTGACTTAATAGAATGCTACCTATAGTGGATATTATACCGATAAGGAAACCAACAGCCCTCTAAACCATCAGAGTAGTGCAATTTGCTTGAGATGCCATCCTCAGGCAATAGTAATATAAGGTTAAATAAGATAGTAGGTATGGAAAAGCCTTGATAGTCTGGCAAAGACCAAGGTTAGTCTGTGACCCTATTATACTAATTGAGACCCATGTATAGAAGATACAACAAAAGTCTCCATTCTTAAACAAAATCATGTAAAAGATTCTGTAAGAAAATTAATCCAACTGATTTTTTATATTCCCTCTAAGGACAACACTTCACAAAGTGTGAACCCAAACTACAACAGCTAGGGTGAGTCAAATGATGAAAACAGTTGTCACCTAGAAGAGCAATGATCCTTTATAAAGAAATAAAAGTATTCTACAAAAAGTCGACATGATGAGGCAAACCCATATTGCCCTCATGTACAATGAATACGAATATCCTTGCAGAGAAGAAAATGTACCCCCGTAAGATGGTTCATTCCTTCAGAAAGAAGGAATTGCTAAATAGTAACTCAAAAGCATTAGAACATCCTAAAGAGGGAGGACTATTAAATACCCAATACACAAGAGTGAATGGTCTCTACCGAGAGACTATGGGCAGATTTTAAAAAACATGTTGCGCTGCACCTAGTGCAGTGCCACTTTCCTTGTGCCCCTTAGCTCCCCACTACCGCCACCATGTGTGCGCCATATTTAAAATACAGCGCACCATGGCGCAGGATAGGGGGCATTAGCGTCAGAAGGTTTTACGCTATTGATGTACTGTTCAGGGTTAGTGGCCCATTTATAAACAATGGCATGCCCCCTTTTAACACCTGCTCTGGGCAGGCGTTAAAAGTGCCAAAAACAATTATCTTTTAGATTTCTTCGCACCATTTATTCATCCCCATATACCCCCCTTGCATACATTATGCCTGGTGCAGGCATAATGTGGTGCAAGGCGTTATAAAATGGCGCAATGTATGCATTGCTCCACTTTGTAAATCTGGTGCAGCATTTTTGCCATAACATTGCCACATTAGTGTAAAACAATTACACTAATATGGCAATATTATGGTGAAAGTGGCTCTTAAATCTGCCCCTATGTCCCAATGGAGACCCATGATAACATGACAATGCCAAGAAACTGAAAGAACAATATTTAATTAACATGTCGAAACTATACAAATGTCTACACAAAAGTGTATAATATACACAAAACTGTGATGGCTTAGGAAAGAAAACCTTTGTGAGCCACACCAAATAAAACCTTAAAGCCTTAAAGTCCACATAATTTTACGTTCTGGTTTATAATGAATCAAAGCTAGCAAAAGTAGAAAAACGTCTTACTAGTAAATATCAAAAGTATCGGGACCACTTCCTGCTCTGAAAAAATGAAAAGAAAACGTTTTATTTTTGATTTTGAAATGCATCTCGTTTTTCTTTAAGGAAAACTGGCTGCATAAAAAAAAAAAAAACTGCTTTATTTCAAAGCAGTCACAGACATTGTGGTCTTCTGACTCCATCAGACCACCATTGCTGTGAGGGTGGCCATTCCCAATGGGGTCGCAAATTGCGACCTACCCAATGAATATTCATGAGATAGGTCATTTGCGACCTAATTGGGAATGGCAAACAGTGTCAATGACACAGTGTTGTACATCAGGATTTGACTCGCAATTTGCGAGTCGCAAAACCTGATTTTCGTACATGTGGCCCCTAATCTATTAATAATGTTTTGTTTTTCAAGCAGTCGCAGACCCCCTGAGAAGGCTTTGCGGACCCCCAGGGGTCCCCGGACCACAGGTTGGGAACCACTGTTCAAAGAAGTTCACTAATATTATATGGACATGCCTTTTCTGTTAAAAATAAACTTCCCCATGCTGTGGGCCTAACATTGCTTCAGTTCGCTGGTTGTGAAAATGTAGCACTTACTGTAATACAATGCTAGTCTCTCACTCATCAAGAACATCATTTAAAAGAACAAATTCCCTGGTGCATGTTAAAATTTACATAAAGGCAAAGCAATACTAAGACTCTGAATTTCCGGTGCAAGAGTTAAAATGTAACAATAGACATTGATGCCTACAGGTTACTTGCCAAAAACGCTCAAATCTATTTATTCTGTTTATACTGTATCACCTTGTAATGCATCATCATTCTTTAATTGCCGATAAGGATCAAAAATCAATAGTGAGGTATTCTAGGATTTGGAACTAAACCAACTGACCCAAATTATTTTTTAGCAATGTTTATAAAACCACTAACAATTTTAGAGCAAAAACATCTACATTCAAAATCTTCATGTCATTAAAGTTTTATTTTAATAGAGAAAAGAGTAATTTGAATGACACATATTTGGATAAACACAGGGTCATGCTGCTTTTACTTTGAAATGGCTGTCCTTTCTGCTGATGGTGTGTGTTTCTGGTGAGCAAAGTGTGTTTAAATGCAAAGTGTGTTTAAGACTGCAGTACCGCTCCTGTCTACCGGGGCAGAGCGGACCACAAATATAAACACACTTAATGAAACACAGGTCCCCACAAGGCAATTTTTTAAAGAGTTGGAAAAATCGACACGGATGTTCCTGATGTCTTTTTTTATCATTTAGAAGGCAGTGCCTTGTGGGGACCTGGGTTCAGGTCCCCACAGTGCAATCAAGTTCAAGCACACTTCGGTTCAAGGAGTTTGGTCTCCAGCATTTATAGGGATTTTTCCAGCTTAGTGGGCTGGTTAACAGATGGGCCGGGGGTGATCACAGACAAGCCATGGCCAGGACGTTGGCCTGACACTCACAGGAACAATTGAAACATCTTCTAAAGGGAATTAGAATACAAAATAATGTACCAATGATACATGATGCCTTTGTGCCTTCCAATCCAACCCGGATGAATGCTGGACATGTGGTGAGTTCAGAAGAAACTTTATCCATATCTGGTGGTCCTGCTCAGTAATCTATTTTGAATGGGAACCCTGGTGACTATCAAAGGGGTCTCGGGCTATCTCTTCCCAGCCAATACAACATTCACAATCCTGGGAATAAGATCAGAAGTCCTAGAGCACATTACCTCACAAGACTAGGCATTAACACTGCTTATGCTGGGGTTGACAAGGCAACTTATTGTACTATTTCAGAGAAAGAGTGAACTCTAATTTTTAAAAACGATGGCAACTCTTAGCGATGGACCTGTTAACAAATATTTCATTCCAGACAGCTCAACTGACAAACCACTTTTAGATACTGGGGCTCCTCTGTTTTATGTTTTATGACCCTACCCTTGGGGCTTTCCAGCAATTTGACTAACCCTGGAAGATGTACCCAATAGTGCTGTTTCTCTCCCACTCCATCTAGCAACTCATCCCATTGTACTTGGGGCATTCCGTGCCAGGGAACTCCAAGTCACATACAGGGTCACCCATGCACCCTCTATTATTCATCAGCTTCAATGTTGCTTAACCCTTGCACCACAGAACCATTGCGCTCCCTATCCATGTCTGCAATTACAATTTCCTTTTATTTGATATAGGGTAAATGGAAGGATACTTGTCGGTCCCTCCCACGTTCATAAGCAGTTGATTGTTTATTTGCCTCCTGATGACTGAACATCGGCTAGCCAAAGGCTGGAAGGAGTAAATCCACACAGACAGGGGTGAAACAGAACAGACAGCGCAGTTAGTTTGTGTGTTTCATAATGCCTGTTTACTTTGTCAGGCACCACTGGACCTAAAAATCTTCTCTCTTCACCCATAAAAAAGAAAGTTTACAAAACCACTGAAGTAGGCTAAAGTTGGCACTGTACACATTTGAAATGGAGACCTTAAAAATGGATAAATGTACCCGACCTCTACACATTGGGGAAAATAGGTTCTTTAAAGTAGCCCAAGAAGAAACATAATCTCAGTATTATTTTGGTGTTTTGAGAACAATCGTTACTGTTTGAAAGAAACTGTTAAGCTAGACTTCTGACATTTTGGAATACAGCCAGACACGCTATGAGGCTATATTTACCACAAGGCTAAATGTTGCACATGTTGGAAACTGACATGTAGTGAGTCCAAATTACTACATTTTACGCACATGAATTGTATGCAACCTGATATGCAGATACCGTTGTAAGGAGCACTTATGAGTGTGAGAGTTACATCATAGCCTTCCATGTTGCCCAGCAGAGTCTCTATGTGTAAAACCAGCTACAAAGCACCCCAGGGGCTTCATAACGTTTGTGATGATACTAAAAGCTCGAAGTCCATAGAAGGATCCCATTATGCTCCTTCCACTCTGAGAGATGTTTTTTAATTGCTTCAGGTCTTTGATGAAACTGGTTGCTGCTGTACATGATGGCCACTGTAGGAGTAGATACACCAGTAAGGTGGAATCTGTTAGAGACTTGTAGTTGCAGATTGTTTACCTTTGAATTTCCCACAGGCGTCAGAGTGGATCCGGAGAATTCTGTGTCCATAAACACCATGCTTTTTGGACCGTTAATCCTACAAGCTGTGGGATACGGTTGCACAAGTGCTTCCACAGATCCAAAGGGAGGCCTGGGGTGTACTCTCTCAGGCTGTTGCCGATGGGAGAGACGAAACAAAGTTAACAATCTGTTGTGGACTGGATTCGTTTGACTAACTAGACAGAGCGATTTCTTTGTCAGTGGCCTTGAGGCTTCACGCCTGGCTGAGGACATCTGACTTTTCAGGAGATTGCCAAGCTACTTTGATGGACATGCCCTTTGATGGCCATGCCGTTTAATGGCATCCGTCTCTTCCAAGACAAGGCAGTCTCAGCGCTCGAGCGCTTCAAGGATTCTCGAGCTGCAGCCAGGTCCTTGGGCCTCACTGCGGCCCCTCGTCTCAGAGTATTTTTTTTGCCCCTTTTATGGCTACAGAAGGGGTCTCCAACCGCATTCACTCCTGGCCAGCCCTCGTGCCATGCATGCTACCCACTCTGTGCATGGTAGAGGACACTGGATCTACTGTCCTCGAGGATCGGGTAGCCAGCGGTCTGAACAATCTGCTCCCTTCTGCAACAGCCTCTAAGCCTTACTAGTCTGACCCGCACCTAAGTCCACTTGGCGGCAGGATTCACCATCATCTGCTTTGCTGCCAATCCATCTCGTCAGGCAGGTGTGTTTTGCAGACAGTCCGAAGGGGCTACTCCCCTCCAAGACTACCCCTGCATCCTTCCTACCATCCCACGATCTGATGGCAGAGGATCACTTCTCCCTTCTCCATGAGGAAGGTACGGCTTCCTTGGCCAAGGGAGCCTTGGAGAGGGTTCCGATGCCAGAAGTAGGCTGTTGTTGATTTTTCCGCTACTTTCTGGTACCCAAATACAACAAGGGCCTGGCGAGTCCAGGATATTCAAGTAATGATACTGATGTTTCAGACTCTATCCTGGATTTCAGTGAGAATGACTTTGAGGCCAGTGGGCCTCATGGCCTCCTGGCCTCCTGCATCCTGCTGGTGACACATGCGGGCTCTGCAGTGGGACCTGAAGTTCCAGTGGGTGCAGCATCAAGGGAGTCTCTCTGACAAGGTCCAGATCTTCGAGGGAACTGCAGTGGTGGTTAATGGACCACCATTCGGTCAGAGGCAGGTTCTTCCCCTACCAGCTCTAACAGAAGTGACAGATGCCTCACTCCTGGGATGGGGTGGCCATCTGGGAGAGGTGGAGATTAGAGGATTATGGTCTCCGACAGAATCCTGACTACATCAATCTGCTGGAGCTCCGGGCGACCCAACTGCCATTGAAAGCCTTTCTGACCTCCATCAAGGGAAGGGTAGTGCAGGTGTTCATGGATAACACTGCCGCTATGTGGTACTGCAACAAACAGGGTGGGTGGGGTCGTGGACCCTTTGTCAGAATGCTTTACGCCTATGGAAATGACTGGAACAACAGAGCATTTCCCTGGTGGTTCAACGTCAAGCGAACACCAGAGCAAATTAACTCAGCCGACAGTGCGTAGCAGATCACAAATGGTGACTCCACCAAAAGGTGGTGCACGGTCTTTTTCAGCAGTGGGGGGAGCCTTGAGTAGATCTGTTCTCCTCTGCAGCGAACGTGCAGTGTCAGCAATTTTGCGTGCTGTAGTTTCCAAAGCAGCTCTTGCTCTGAGATGCGTTTTGTCTAGAGTGGAATTCCGGCCTCCTCTATGTTTTCCTGCCCATGCCACTCCTGCCCAGAGTTCTCAAGAAGATCAGCAATGGCACAGTGAGTGTGGTATCCTGAGCTGTTGAGCATGTCCATCGATCCTCCGATCAGACTCCCCCTTTGGGAAAATCTTTGGTCACAGCACCAGGGGAGGGTTGGGGCCCAAGAAACCCCTGTGGCTCCAGACTGGGCATGGAGAGTGGGGTATCCCAAGCTGTTGACTATGTCCATTGATCCTCCAATCAGACTGTCGTTTTGGGAAGAACGTCTGCCGAGCAGCACGGGAGGGTTCTTCATCCGAACCTCTCCACCGTCTTACATGGATATTGAGTGGCAACAGTTGACAGCTTTTGACCCTCCTCTGGAAATCTAACGTCATCTTGGCAGCCACGCATTCCTCCTCCAAGTTGGTTTACACCTGTCATTGGAAGAAATTTGTGGCATGGTGCACAGATGAGTCTGTTGATCCCCTTGCTGCTCCTCTTTCTGAGGTTCTACTGTTTATTTTTTCTTTGCCCAGCAGGGCTCTGCTTTGGGCTCTCTTAAGGGCTATTTATCTGCCATTTTGGCCTTTTTTGCTCTTGCCTGATCAGCCCAATTTGTTTAAAACCATCCAGGTTTCTCAAAGGTCTTACTTATCTCTTCCCTCCTTCCCCATTCATTAAGCCCTAGTGGGATCTTAATGTGGTTCTGAACTTCTTGAATTGTGCTCCTTTCTAGCCTCTTCACAACTGTCCCCTTCAGGATTCTTACATTGAAAACAGCCTTCCTTGTGGCAACTACATCTGTCTGCAGATTGAGTGAGCTGCAGGCCTTATCATCTAAGCTGCCCACTCAATATATCCTGACAGAGTGGTGCTTTGCATTAGGGCCTCTTGTATGCTAAAAGTAGTCCCACCTGTTTTTGTAGGTCAATCAGTCACCTTGCCTACATTTTACTCCCCCCAAACCTTCTAAGGAAGAGGTCCACCTGGCCCCAAAAAAGAGCATTGGCGTTCTACCTTGATCAAACAAAAGAGTTCTGGGTGGACGACCAACTCTTCGTGGGGTATGTAGGTGTGAAGAGAAATCAGGTGGTGCAGAAGCGAACCCTCTCTCATTGGGCCGTACTCTGTATCAAGTTCTGCTACGCATTGGCGAAGAGAGCAACCCCTTGAGGGCTTTTTTATGCTCATTCCACCAGAGCTAAAGCTGCGACCACTGCATTAGAATGCAGAATTCTGTTCCTGGACATCTGCTATGCAGCAAAGTGGGCATCTCTGCACATGTTTACCAAACACTACTACCTGGACAGTCAGGTCTGTAGGGATGGGCACTTTGCCCATCCCGCAGCACTTTCTTGTTTGAAATTGGTTTGGAGACCCACCTTCAGAAATGGTATTGCTACAGTATCTATTGAAAGTTAAGGAATCTGTAGCTAAAAGTCTCTGTCAGATGGACAAGTTACTTACCTTCAGTAATGCCTTCTCTGGTAGAGACTATGGCCCTCACTATGAACTTGGCGGTCGAGACCGCCATGCTGGCGGCGGCGGAAATTTCCGCCACCGGCATGGCGGTCTCAACCATCACATAATGAACACAGTGGGGACCGCCACAGGTGGCTCTCGACCACCACCAGGCTACCACCGACAGGCAGCCTGACGATGGCGGAATTCTTCATCCGACAGGGCAGCGCTGCAAGCAGCGCTGCCCTACAGATAAAGAACCCTTGTTCCGCCAGCCATTCCCTGGCAATTTCACCCGCCATGGAAAGGCTGGCAGAAGGGGTGCAGATCACTGTCCGATGGGTGCTGCTGCACCAGCAGCACTGCGGCATTGACGACAGCTCCACATGGAGCCGTCGGCATTCCGCTGGGCCTGCTGGCAGAAACACTGTTTCTGCCGGCCCGCCGGACCAGTGGAATGTTGTTTATATGGCCGGGGCGGTCTCAAGCGGGCTGGCGGTCTATGTTTAGACCGCCAGCATGAACACTGCGGGGAATCCCGCCGTGTTCATAATGACCTCCTATATCTGGTAGAGACTGCAGCTCTGATTTAGATTTCAGTAAACAAGTTACTCCTTCACAACGGTGGAGGATATCCCATCCGCTGAAATATAAATCCCAGTATGTCCTATGGGGTTTATATTTCGTACCATTGTGACCAAATAACCCGTCTGCCAAAATCTAAATTAGGCTCTTAGTCTAGCTGCAGATTCCATCCAGACCCCCGCCCCCCCCACTCTGCAAACAGGTTTCTAGGGGCATGTACTTTATTTTCAGGGCCCTAGTTTTGACAGCAGTGGTCAGTGATCTTTATGGTTCTGCACTTCTGGTGTGGAAAGTCAGCAAAGAAATTGACTTCAGCATGGCTGAGTGGTGCCTCTATAGGAACTGCAGCATAATTTCCAGTGCGGATGACGCAGACGATGGATGCAAAGCTGATTGATGCCATGTACCGGCGCGCAGGGGTGCTGCTCATGAAAAATCTTCCAGATCCATTCTGGGAGAAAAAGATATGGATTCTGCAGCTAGATATAATCTCCAAAAGATAAGGCATTACCGAGGGTAAGTAACTTGTCCTTCTGGAAGTAAAGGCAAAGCAGTAGGCAGACTGTGGGAAGGTGGATAGTGTTATGCTTTATGACGCGCACACCTCAATGAAAAGACCGTTGTCGAGGTCAGTGGGGGTACATTTGACAAGAACTATGACAGCGACAACTGCATTATTAGGAGGCATTTCTTTAAATGAGATTTGTAATGCAGCAACATGGAGGACCACTCATGCTTTTGCGAAGCTTTAGTGTATTGATGTGCAGTGCAACAAGGAGATGGTAGTTGGTTGGGCAGTGTTAGGAAACCTTTTCAATAAAGTATGCCTCACTCCTACCGGCCTCTTTAGTGAAGGTGAAATATGGTACTGCTTTGAGAATCTGAATTCAAGAATGTGAATCATTGAAAGATCCAATGCTTGTTGGAAGCCTCAGTCAGGGTATCAGCTTGGTGAGGTGGCTTCTGATATCTTTGTGTTTGAGTCATGTAAAACAAGGTGGATAAGTTTAGATGCAAGACAGTGTAAATGGGGGAAGAAGTACATTTCTGTGTTACTACCAAAGGTTTCCCAATCTATGAAAGATACCAATGCTATGGTACTGGAGTTACGAGTAAGTAACGTTATTCCTTCCACAGAGGCCTCTTGGCTTCTTGTTGCTCTTCAGCAGTCATTAGAGAATTCCAGTTCTCTAGTGCCAAGGCCACTACTACTTTCACTTTGTTTGCTTTTCAGAGGGGCTCATCAGTGTAATTATTTCTACGGTACAGAGTATCTTTGCTGCACAAGGTTTAGATTGATTTTTCCACTGCAGTAGCAGCAAATTTGCTGGGGCACGTAGTACTGGAACATCTAATAATCCAGTGTGCCTTTTGCCATTGCGTAATGCAAAACGAATGTCACAGATCTGGGCCTAAATCCATCATTTTTTGCCCATCATTGATGGATTTATGCTATGATCTGAAACTGGGTGTGAATGTCTGGCATTTTTCAGCATTCCGTCCATCATCTGTTCTTTCTGCATTTCTTGCCATTGAGGAAGCAATATTAATGTAACTTTAGTCAACGAATGCACCTATCGGTATTGGTTACTCTTTAGTCACACCTCAAAGAGAAGTCCAACGTATTAAGTAACAAGAATGCCATAAAACCTGCTGTTTATCACCTTCTTTTTTTAATCAGTTATTGTGCTGTAAAAAATGGCGTTACTGTCAAAAATAAAGCTTTGGTACACTTCAGCTGCTATAAACCTATCTACCTCTACCCACTTTTGTTCACTTTGTATAAAAATGCTGTTCCCGAAAGGAAGTACCATTCCTGATTGTATATTAATTCATCTGGGTAACAGCTGAAAATGTTATGCCTATTTGACCTGATGTAGCATTGAAATTAAAGATGATAAGTGGTGATATTATGTTGTACAATTAGAATGTTTGTTGCGGCAATGACACTAATGTGTTTACAGTATTTCTTCTGTCCTGTAGTTTTGCAGTAATGTGTCTGTGTTTGGTCTTCTTTCTAGAACTTAAAGAACCAGTCGGACAGATTGTTTGTACAGACAAGGGTATCCTGGCAGTGGAGCAGAATAAGGTTCTAATACCTCCGTCTTGGAACAAAACCTTTGCGTGGGGCTACGCAGACCTCAGTTGCCGATTGGGAACCTACGAATCAGACAAGGTTTGTGAGCTGATTTTCCAAATTATTTAATGCATAGAAAGCATCAGGGCACTTTTATTTTTTATGTAGGAAATGGGATGTATGTCAAAATCTCCCCAGATACAGTAGGGCAGGATTATGGATTTCCTCTGTTTGTGTTTCACTCCAGCTCTACTTCTTCACACTGTGCCTATGAGAGATGGTGATCATGCAGCACATATGATAGTGAGGCGAACCAGTGCATGCTCAGGGCATCCTGCTGTGGGCTACAATGTCAATTTTCAGTGGCTAGTGAAAGTGTGCTGTTTCCCCTGCTGAGTGAACCGGGGAACGTAATGGAAGTGCCTTCCTTTGCTGCCTGTGTCCATTTAGGGTCACTAAGAAGATTGCTGGAATGTCTAAGGAATACAATCATGATTTTTCACAAAGCAGGAAAATGGATAGCAGGCTTTCAGCAGTTACATGCCCAGAAGAAGCATGGTCGCTTTTTCGAAGAAGATGGAAAGAATGGTATCTTCTATAGGAGCCTGTTGGAACAATCTTGCACCTCCACCATCCTTGAGTATAATACTGGTTTAGAGAGTCTTTTTTTATGAAAGGCAGAGGTCGCCTGTACAATCAGCTTTTCATAGCTTATGGGTCTCGCTTGGATCAATTTGTACTATGGCATGTTACAGCAAGTTCACAACAAGGTTTTAAATGTAAGAGTTTTGATTACAAAGTGGACCTTCTGTTTATGCTGAGAGAGAGATTACCTCTAGAAAGGAAGCAGCTGCAGAGACAGGTGTGCTTGAGAGTACATGTTAGAAACTATGAAAAATAAAGTGTAATTCGTCCAGAAGACTGCTGACATAGCATGCATTATTGACAGTTACTAAAAGGTTTAGGGAAATAAAGGTTCACAGAGCTGTTCAAGCTAGGGCCATCTAAGACTAGGGCAGATAGAACACACTGTAAAGGAGGTTGCTGGAAAAGTTTGTGTCACTGATAGTTCATATAAGTGCACAGAAATCATAGTATGTAATATATTAGTGTTTAAGTATAGTTTGAATAAAGTGCTCAAACCAAAAGTTGCCAAATCAGCACTCTGGGGAAAGAGAAACAGCAGGACATTGCTAAAGGCTGTATACCATAGAGGGCATACAAGAAGATGAAAAAGAAGTGATCCAGTGAGCAAAGCCTTTGTATCTAAAGATGAAAAGCCTAGATGAGGACCTCCCCCACCACCACATTCCACCCTCTATCCACCCTCCCCCCCACCTCCCAGAGTCCGCGCTGTAAGAGAAATTGAAAAATTGGCTCTTTAGGCGTCGCTTCAACTGTAAGAAGTATTTTTCCATTCTCAACAGCAGAGGAAGATAGGGAGGAGCCCTGTGCCAGGAGAATTGTGCCCCTAGATCTTTCGAATTTAGGATGATGAATAGTCAGTGCACTTGCAAAGAATTATCTCTGAAACCTGGATGGATGGCATGATTGAATGTTTGTGTACCTATATCCTAGCACACTCTATGAATAGACTAATGAACAGTGCTGCACAACTTTCTGAAATTGGATCTTTTAATTGATGCCAGGTTGTGTTTCGTCATTCCCTTGCTCCCTTTACTAAGATCTGTACACAAATCAGTTTTACTCTGGATTTATTTTAATTAAATATCAAACTAATACACTTTTGTTATCCAAAGCAGCATGTTAATGTTAAATTGTAGTACAGGAATAGAAGCATTTCCACTTTTCAACAGCTAACCATCGTTCAAAAAACTAATCCTTAATCAAACTCCCAAGTGACTTGTTCACTAAGATTAAAAAGTCCTAACTAAACACCATTAGAGTATTTTTTTTTAACTTATTTTAAAGTTTGTGTTTTATGACGAGGAAACTCTTCTGCACTTCCTTGTCCGCCTTCTCCGCTGTGAAGAGCCTAAACATTTTGAATAGTATTCTTTACGTTTTATCCTGTCTTATCCTGAAATCCAGATCTGGAAGAAGGCTAAATTAAACCCTTTACAGAATATCATAATGATGGATGGATTGATCAACAATGTGTTCACTGTTAACTTTACGTAAGACTCTCGGCTCATCTGGGTGTGCAAGGAGTAGAGTAGGTTTGCTTTACCTTCTTAGAACTGCTAAAGTGGCATATTATCCATTAGATCCTGAACTATGCTGGAAATAGCCAACCAAAATGTTTTTGCAACTTTGTGAAAGAAGTACAGACAAACTACTGTAACTAAAAGTAGAAGTTACATTTTCAGTCAAATTATTTTATATATTGTGTGGCCAGTAACCAACAAGGGGTTTAACTGGTATGATTAAGGAAAATGTGGCGAAAAGAGCACTGAAAAGTATAGATGTTGTGATAAAGCTAGGATACCCAGGGGAAGTAAATACATTTCAAATAATGGTCATCTGTATTGTGTCTCACCCAGAATCACTTATAGGCTTACTTGCAATCTGCAGGGCACACTTTGTTATGTTAACTATTTTAGAAACATGCTGTCACCTAGTTTGAAACCTTGTGCTGATCCGTTCTGAACAAAGTAAACATGTACAGAGGTTTGTTCTTGTTTCCCTAACATTCTGGGTTGACGGAAGTTACGTCCATGTGAGCTGTCTTGCAATACCTGTGTTAGCTGCGTACAACTTTGTGGCCGTTCACCTTTGTAATGTGCACAGAATGTTAAAAAGTAGTCACAAACCTCTAGGGTGTAACGTGGCCGCTAATTTGCTTTATTTTTATTTTTTTATAGGCTGTCATTGTTTATGAATGCTTATCGGAATGGGGGCAAATTTTATGTGCAATCTGTCCAAACCCGAAGCTGGTCATAACAGGAGGAACAAGCACAGTGGTCTGTGTGTGGGAAATGTCAACTTCCAAAGAAAAAGCTAAAATGCTAGCTCTTAAACAGGTAACTAGCAACATGTAAAAATGTATCCACACTATGCATAAAGTCAGTAGCAGAGAACCATGTTTTTTGGAAATTAGACAAGCACAAAATTGTACTCCTTAAATAGTACCCCAATTCCTATTGCTACACTAGTAACCACGCAAATATGAGAGTTGGAGGCAGAGTTATTTTTTTTCTTCTTCCAGTGCACTCATCAATGATTTCTGATCATAGATTTAAGTTGTCACTTTACCAAGGCACAAGTATATTCAGTAGATTGCAACCTGAGAAGCACGATAAAATTTAACGCATCACTGAAAATGAGAGACACTGTTAACCAAAGGAAACAAAAAATATGTGAGGTGCAACAGAATAGCAGTAGCAACATCAGTCCACATTAGGCTGGCAATAACATATCCCTATACGTTACCTTTAGTAAATAACAATAATTTATTATCTCATATATTTACCTCATTAGCAGGTAATCACAGAAAACATTATTGTACCTAAAAGATGACATTGTGTTTTTCTTGGCATCTTTTGAACAAATCTAGCTTTAAAAAAAATAAATGGCATGAAAAACACTATTAACAATGGCTCTAGTAACTTTGAAAAAGTTATAAAATAGCATTCATTAAAGTTATTGGATACTACTAATATTTTAGTTACCTGATAATAACCACATAAGTAAATTCAAACTGTTGAATTAGTGGTTAGCCATTTGGCTGCCCTTATCACATGTATACCTCTTGAAAAGGTGTTAACAGAGTGTCCTCATGACTTATACATGTCCTTATTTTTGGCCCCTTTTTTTTTTTTCTTTTTTTTTCTGCCCCTGTTCGGGACTTAGTATTTTTTTTTATTGTTGGGGTGGTGGCAAGGAGTTTGTCGGTGCCCAATTCCTTAAAGGGTATTATCTCCTCCGAGGTACAGCTAAGAATCACACTGGTGAGCAGTGTTACTCGAAGGGCCCTGGGCAGCTATTCCTTTCCCAGCTCCTTTTTAGCCATGTCCACCAGCTTAATCCACTTTTGTCTGCTTGGGGAGGGAGGTAGGAGAGGGGCCAGGAAGTGAAGCCCAGCTTATACAGCTATGCCACCAGCACTTTTCACCCCACTGACCGAAGTGAACAATGCGGTTGCAGTTGAAAGGGGGTGTAAGGATTTTTACACAGGTGCTTCAGTTCACAATACTTCTGCGTCCAAGAAAAGCATTGAGAAAAAAAAGTGCTGTTTCTGTGCCCTGCAAAGAGCTAGTCACAGTGTGGATTTGATCTTTGACTACAAAAAATCTAAACATCTTTTGTTTCCTTTCTGGGGCACAGATACTTAGTTCTGGGTCGCAGCATGGAGACAAATGTAATTAGATTTTTTTCTTAGCCTAAAAAAAATAAAAAACACTTATTCCTTTCCCAGGCAATAAACACAGCAACTCAAGTCGGAGTTATTCTGTATAACATGGGACATGCGGAAACATTGGATGGTGGGACACTTACTGGAAGTTTTGCAGTTTTTGGTCATTGTAAAGTGAAGAACTTGCATTTGTTTTACCTATACGTTGACATTTGTGAGGCATTGTGGGTAACTATACATTGTGGGATTCACACAAGCTACATCACTATGAAGGGCCACTAGTCTATAGTTTTAATAATTATCTGCAGTTGGTTGGCTTCCCTGGGTGCCAGACTAAGCTGGGCCCAAATACTGGAGTAATCCCCAAGGAAGCGTGTCCCATTCAGATATTCTGGCTGTCTAGTGTTTTGATTTCTGCTCAAATCCACTGAAAATTCTCACGTCTGACACATCCACACTCGGAAAACCTAGTGAAAAACACAGTTTGATGGCATGTGTAGCTATAGATACACATGCTTTTTGCATAAGTCCGCCATCTAGTGTTGGGCTAAAAGTGTTACAAGTTGTTTTTCTTCAAAAAGGTTTTCAAGCCACACGATCGAGTGACTCCTCCTACTGGTAATACTGCACATGGGCATTGAGTCCTTTGTTAGATTGTTTTCTTTCTGGCGTCTGGTTCGGACAGGTTTCCTCTCGCTATGGTGGATCTCAGTTCCTGCATTCTGAACTTATTCTACCTTTCTGTAATACCATTGGTATCGTTTTGATCGTGCTTTCTATCTGTAGTCAATCCGATTAAACCATTGGGGTCAAGTTTTTCGCCCGTACAACAGGCCTCACCCTTTTAGGGCATACTTTAATGTCTGGCTGATGGAACGGACTCCTTTTCGATTCTGTCCTCTGTGTCATGGCAAGTTTCCATACACCAACCAGCATTTAGTGTGTAATCTCTGTCTGTCTCCCATCAAGAAGAGACTTGCAACCCCTGCAGATCATTTTGATCTAAGAAGACTCTTCAGGGCCGAAGGACTCGTCGACTGGAAATGGTGTCCAAGTCCACAGAAGATACACCCAATATTTTCAGTGAGGAACACGCGCAGGAGGAGGAAGAACAGACTATGGCGCTTTCCATCAGAGATCAGATTCCGAACACTACTCCTATTCGGACAGCCACTCCATACCTCCGGCACAGTACATGAGTACACCTGCACCATCACACCACACACAGACATCAAAAAAGTCTCCAGCATTGGTCCTTGGTTCTACCCTGCCTTCAGGCCATGGTCAGATCCGGAAAATAAGTCCGGATGACCAGCCTTCGAGTTTGGCACAGAGAATAAAGACCAAAGTGCATTCAGCACTGGCAAAACAGACTGTTCCAACGGTCTCCATACTGAGACGAAAAGTAGAGACATCGATTTCGGAGCCAAAAAAGCATTTATCCATTCCGGAGCTGATACTTTAGATTTGATCAAAACACTCTATAACTAAATCTTCAGAGCCGAAAACTACAAGTAGTAAGCCTACCACTTCCTCACAAGAAACTTCGAGCATACAGCCAATTTTAGAGGTCATGGACACTAGGCAGTGCAAATTACAAATTCAGAAGGGCACAGGAAGAATAATTGCTTCTCCTCCGGTGACTATTGAAAGTAAGTTAACCTTTCAAAAGACATTAGATGCTGGACCTCCACCAAAAAATGTCTCAAAGGACAGAGAGAGAGAAAAGGCTTTTCAACAGATACAGCCTCCCCTACGACATTCTCCTCTTCTTCCTCCTTCCACACCATCATCACCCACATATAAGATTCAATTCACACCACAGACATCCTCAACATCACCACACAGGGATGATCTTGGTAATATTCAGCAAAATACAGACCCATGGGATCTATATGACTCTGATCCCCTTAACCTTAAATGATCCAGATTTGTACCCCACTAGACCTTCTCCATCAGAAGACACTACACCATACAATCAGGTCATAGCAAGAGCAGCTGCATACCATAATGTGCTGATGCACATATACCCGATAGAGGAGGATTTCCTTTTTAATACATGAGGAATATCAATGCCTCCCAATTCTACAAGGGATGCTTAGACATTCATCTGATATTTGTAAGGAACCAGTAAAAGACAGAATTGTCACTCCTAGAGTAGATAAAACAATATAAACTGGCTCCTTCAGACCCAATCTTCATAAGAACCCAATTACCACCAGATTCAATAGTGGTTAGTGCAGCAAGAAAAAGGACTAACAGCCAATTGACATGGGATGCTCCTCCTCCAGGTAAGGAGAGCAAAATGTTAGATTGTGCAGGCAAAAGGGTAGCTTCACAAACAGCAAACTACTGGAGAATAGCTAACTCCCAAGGTCTTCTAGCTAGATATGACAGGGATCACTGGGTCCAGATGGAAGAATTGCTACAATACCTTCCACCAGAGCATCAAAAACGGGGACATCAAATAGTAACAGATGGACAGCCAATTTCCAGTAACACTAATAGATGCGCTACAGATGCGTCTGACACCGCAGCCAGAGGCATAAACACCAGTGTAGTCATCAGAAGACATGCTTGGTGAAAATGTTCAGGCTTCAAACCTGAAATACAACAAGCTGTATTAAACATGTCCTTTGACAAGGAACATTTGTTCGGCCCAGAAGTGGACACAACTATAGGGAAGCTGAAAAAAAGATTCTTAAACGGCTAAAGTAATGGGTGCATTATGCACCACACCTGCTAGAAGGGGATTTCGTAGGCCACTTTTAGAGGTGGTTTCAAGCCAGCAGCCACAGAAACAACATCCACTTCACAGCAAAAACATACCTCACAATTTTACACAAGAGGTTCATTGTGAGGTTCCTACAGGGCATCCAATAATAGAGCAATAGGCAAACCATCTACATCCAGAGGGTTCCTCTACTGCAACTAAACAGTGACTCACTCACCATCCCCACAGCACACACATCTCCTGTGCGAGGAAGACTGATACATTTTTATCCACAATGGCAAGACATCACTACAGACCAATGGGTTCTGTCAATTATCCAACATGGTTATTTCCTGGAACTTATTACTGTTCCGCCAAACATTCCCCCTCGTTCACACTCTTACTTAGGACCATCTCAGCCTACTAAAGGAGGAGGTACAATCACTATTGCCCGAAGGAGCCATAGAGTTAGTACCCATATCCCAACAGGGATAAGGAGTATATTCGCTATACTTCCTAATTCCAAAAAAAGACTGCATATTAAGGCCAATTCTAGATCTTAGGCCTCTCAATCTTTACAGTCTCTCAGAACACTTTCATATGGTCACTCTATAAAATGTAATTCCCTTATTACAAAAAGGAGATTGCATGACGGTATTCAATCTCAAGGATGCATATTTCCGGGGGGCGTGGCCAAGGTCTCGGAGATGGCGCACGCCTAAATTCCGAGCTCCGGAGGGGCCGGTGAATAATTGAGCGAAAAAGCGCCTCTGCCGGGCCGACCGAAGTCCGGACTGAGGGGTAGACTCACAGGAGGGGGCTAGGCGAGAGAGTGCCCCTCTGGTGACGGCGAAGTGAGCCCGGTGCCGAAATCGGCCTCCTGGACGGCTCGGGGGACGAGAGGCCTGGGCGCACGACTGCATCCGCGGCCTCGCGCTGGGCTGTGGCCGGGCCCGCCGGAGAGGGAAGGAGGCGACGGGACGTGAAGGTGCGGGGCCCTGGGCGTGGCCTTATCAGACGGTGAGAGAGCAGGGGGCGGCCGTGCCCTCGGGAGAAGTCGCGCCCAGTCGGGGCGTTGCAGGACGGAGTGGCTGAACGCGGGCGGCCCCGGGAGCAGACGGGCGCCGACCCGGGCGAGAGACTGCGGCCCCTACAGCGGCCCTTGAGGGTGTCGGGTGGCGGAGCTGACCGGCCGGCGTGCCCAGAAGCGGGCGGCTCCAGCGGAAGACGGCGGCACCATCCCGCGGTAGGAGCGGGCAGCGCGAGGGGGGATAGTATGGAGTCCCCTCCTCATAGCGGCACAGGTGCTGGAGGGGCCTGAGAGCCCATGAGCTCCCGCACCGGAACGGGTGCGGCGGGGCAGCGCCCCGGGAGGCGAGCGGCCCCGGGTGGACTCGGAGACCTGCTTGAGGCGGTGATTGAGACCCGGGTAGGGCTGCAGGCCGGGGCTGTGATCAAGCGTCTGGTCATTGGACCCCAGGGGACAACGGAGGAGTTCTCCTCCATCGCGTCGGTGCAGCCAAAGAGCGCCCAGCGGCGAAGAGTTATCGGGAGGCTGTAAGAGGGGACCAGTGCAGCGAAAGGCCGGAGTGATAAGGGAACACATGGAGAGGTCACTGGAACGGAGACGGAACCCGGGGCCCTGACATTCCCTATGGCGGCGTAACGTGCAGTAAAATCGGTCCCTTGAGGACTGCTGTGGACATTGACGAGCCTGCGTGGGACTGGTAGGCTGTTTGGGGCAAAAGTTGAAAAAGAACGATCTGGACCCGCACCAACGTGGGGCCCCTGGGGGGCTGATCTGATCCCTGGGACGGGGGGACCCATTTGTCTGGACTGCAATAGGGGAGCAAAGGCGCGGAGCACCCAACGGAGAGACTCAGAAACAGTGGACCCTGAAGGGTACGGGGACCCGGCTGAGGAAAAGCCTGGGGCAAGGCAGCGGCTCATGGAGGGGAGGGAGTGACGTCTTGGAGAAGATAGACAAACACCGCCGAGGCTGCTGTCAGGGGTCCCTGGGGCGGGGCCTGCGGCCGCGCTGATGCCCTCCAAGGCTCGCCCCAAGGCCAGAAATATGGAGTCCAAGGCTCAGGCCGAGTGCGAAGAGTCGGGCGCGCAGGACCACACACAGGTCAAGGTCCAGGACACGCTAGATAAAATTCTTGGAGCGATAGAGGACACCAAAACAACGCTGCAGCGAGAGATCAGCCAGGTTGCGGTTGAGGTGAGCTTGCTGAGAGCGGAACACCACAAATTGGTAGATAGAGTCAAAGAAACAGAAACTGCCCTGGCGGACATAGCACCGAAGCAGGAAAACCTGACAGCTGAAGTGTCCTCCCTGGTTGACAGAGTGACGCGCCTCGAAAGGAGAGTTGAAGACGCAGAGGGGAGGAACAGAAGGAATAACGTACGTGTGGTGGGTCTCCCGGAGGGGACCGAGGGTACGAACATGGTTGAATTTTTGGAGAAGTGGTTCGGTGAGACGGTGGCTCCGGGGCGCCTGACCCCCTTCTACACGTTGGAGCGGGCGCATCGGGTACCGGTGAGGCCGCTGGCCTCGGGCAGGCCCCCCCGGGCCGTGATAGCTAAACTGTTACATTATAGTGACAGGGACACCCTCCTGCAGAGGGCCAGGGAATCGGGCCCTTTTAAAGTCGGAAACGGGGAGGTGACATTATTCCCGGATTACACTCTGGAGGTACAAAACAAGCGAGCTTCGTTTCTGGCAGTCAAGAGAGCCCTAAGGGAGGAGGGAATCCAATATTCGCTACTCTACCCAGCCAGATTGAGAGTGATTCTGGAAGGGAAGACATCGTTCCTTCAGTCACCTGAGGAAGCCTGGGAATGGCTAGAGTCACACAGCTCCCGGGCAGGAGGGTCCACAGGAAGGGTCGCGCTTGGGAACGGGGCGCGCCGAGCGCTGAAGGGAAGGAAGCCCAGAAACCGCAGACGTATGGTACCTACCCAAACACAGAAAGAGAAAGGAAGGAAGGAGGCATTGGAGGCAGCGGCACGCATGAGCGGAGAGGCGTCACCCCAGGAAGAATCCGGGAACGAGTCTGACGACACAATGGTTTCATCTGCAGGTGAAGCGGATCATTCAACCCGAGCCCCGAAAGTAACCCCGCAAACAGCTGACGAACTTGGCAAGCCTGGACGCACGGAAGGCCCTGGAGACAGGGCGCGTATTGGGATCGACCGGCCCCTCCGGGCAAGGCCACCCCCCCAGACCAGTACTCTGCCGTTTGACAATAATGGCGGGTACTGCTAATCAGAGACTGAACAAGTTGCACTGTTGCACAATTTGCTGGGCGACCTACAAGTTCGGAGGCGCCCTGGGGACTGGGAGTTGGGTCATACAGTTAAAAGTTAATAAGGCAATGTGGGAATTGGAATTGGAATGTGACAAAGTTATAGATAAAGGGAGAGGAGGCTCCGAGGCTTGGGAGGGCCGGGACAGAGCCACCAAACCGAAAATGGGCAATGGCAGATTACAATCTCATGACCTGGAATGTTAGAGGGATGGGCACTCCGGCTAAAAGGCACAAGATACTCTCCTATCTAAAGAGAAGGGGTGTACAGGTGGCTCTGTTGCAGGAAACTCACCTGGCGCCTGGAGAGGGAGAGAAGTTGAGACGTAGGTGGAGGGGGCAGGTATTCGCAACGGAATACTCTGCCTACGCTAGAGGTGTATTGGTATGGATCAGGGCGGGGGTCCCCTTCACGACGATCTCTTCCAATATTGACAAGGAGGGTAGATTTGTGATACTGGAGGGGAGGCTGCATGGTGTACCGATAGTCTTGAGTTGCATCTATGCCCCTAACCAAGACCAGGTAGCCTTCATGTCAGGGTTATCGAGTCACCTTACACGCCAATGCACCGGAGAGCTATTAGTAGGTGGGGATTTTAATGCGGTGCTAGACACTGAACTGGACAGGTCTACCCCTCCTATACAGGGGGCTGCGGCAATAAAAACAGCCAAAAGGGTAGGGGAGTGGTTGGACGGGTGGGGGCTATCGGATGTCTGGCGAGTGCATCACCCAACTGACAGAGATTATTCTTATTACTCGGGTCTTCACCAGGTACATACAAGAATCGATAGAGTAGTATGCACTGCAGGCCTGTTAATTAACATGACACGCTCGGAATACTTGGCCCGCACCTTGTCTGACCACAATCCCTTGTTAATAACGATGAGGGTGCCGGAGGACAGACCCCCCATACCGTCTTGGAGGATGTCCCCCTCAACACTTGAGGACCAGTCGTACAGAGAAGCCTTACGCTGTCATTTGACAGAATACATCGAGACAAACAACGGGTCCACCCCCACTAGGGCCCTGGAATGGGAGGCACTTAAGGTGGTGACGAGGGGCTTTTGCTTGGGGCAGTCGTCGGGGGTTAGACGTACACTTGAAAGGGAGCTAAATGCTCTGGAGAAAGACATACACGAAGGGGAGTTGGGACAGGGGAGAACTGCGCAGGAGAAGGAGGATTACAGTCGAGCCCGCAGGGAAAACTCCCGCATTGAAGAGCAGCTTAGATGCCATGATAGACAAAAGTACACAGCATCCCTGCAGGCGGAGGAGAGTAGATCGGGGAGAATGTTGGCGTGGTTGGTCCGCTCCGGGGGGCAGGGTGAGCCTATCACATGTGTACTAGATGGGGAGGGTTCACGCAAGCTCAGCCCGGCCCAAATAAACAATGCATTCAGGGAATATTATATGCAGTTGTACGGGAAACCCAGTGATCTGCGGACAGAGTCCTTCGACGAGTACCTACAGCAAATCCCGCTACCAACTCTGAACGCAGTGGATAAAGAGGCCCTGGGGGGCCCTGTGTCAGTGGAGGAAGTAAACGAAGCCATAGCACAGCTAGCGCCAGGGAAGACTCCGGGAACAGACGGGCTCCCCATGGACTTTTACAAAAAATATAGGTCACTGCTGGCTCCCCAACTGACTGAGATGTACGCGGAGGCACGGCGACAGGGTGAACTGCCACAAACGTTGCGGGAGGCTGTGGTGGTCCCTCTCCCCAAAACTAAAGACAGGGAAGCACGGGTGACGGAGTTTAGGCCTTTATCAATGCTAAACAGTGATTTCAAAATTCTTAGCAAGATCATGGCTGCTCGATTGCTGCCCCATATGACCAAGCTAGTGCATACTGATCAGAATGGCTTTTTTCCTGCCCGAAGCACCTCGTTGAATTTAAGACGGGTTTTCTCGGTGCTGCATATGCCCAGGGCTTTGAGACCGCCAGCTGGGGTTTTGTTGGCGGTGGACTTCGAGAAGGCCTTCGACTCAATCAGGTGGGATTACTTAAGGAAGGTGATGCTCAAAATGGGACTAGGGGAGGAATGGGTGAAGTGGGTGGACCTACTGTACGCTTCCCCCCTGGCTAGAGTTAAGACCGGAAAGTCGATCTCCAGTGCATACCCAATATACCGCGGAACTAGGCAGGGCTGCCCCCTATCACCGATGTTGTTTGCCCTGGCAATTGAGCCCCTGGCGGCACAGTTGCGGCGAGAAGGAGTGGGCAAGGGAATTATCTGGGGTCCGGCTGAGCATATCGTTTCTCTATATGCCGACGATATACTCCTTTACCTGAGGGACGGGGCGGGAGGTGTTGGGTGGGCGCTGGGGATTCTGGAGGAATTCGGGAGTCTATCTGGACTCAGACTTAACAGGAGAAAAACATTTGTATTCCCTGTTCTGGCAGGCTGCGCTCGTCCGGACTCGTGCCCTGCGGACGTAAACTGGGCCCCGCGGACTTTTAAATATTTGGGCATACAAATATTTCACGAACTGAGCGATCTTAGGGACGGCAATCTCGGCAGGACACTTAGATCCCTGCGCACCTCGGTGGAGTTCTGGAGGTCATTGAAACTATCAATAATGGCCAGAGTGGCGCTCTCCAAAATGGTCATGCTGCCACGCCTACTCTATTACTTTGCGAACCTGCCAGTGCAGGTCCCTCCTACATGGTTCCGAGAGTTAAATGCACTGCTTAGAGAGTTGATATGGGATGTGGGTCGCAGGAGAACGGCGCTAACAACCGTCTGTAGACCGGCGCGTCTGGGGGGACTGGGTGCCCCTGACTTCGAGGCGTATTATTTGGCATCTCAGCTCCAATGGGTGGCCGGCTGGATGGCGGGCAGGGGACAGCTAGACCTGGCAACAGCGCAAGGAACAACAGACACAGCTCGTATAGCGGCAAATATGGCGGGTACGAAGGTCGCCCTCATAGGTGACAGCATAATGTGTAACGTGGCGTTGAAATGCTGGAAGCGTTGCGTGAAAAGGACCGGGGTCGGGCCGCCATACTCTCCCGCTTTACCACTGGAGGTAGTCGCCCTAGAACTACGGGGGCGTGAGCGAGGGGGGCTAGGCTTGGGGCCATGGGTGGGAGCGGGGCTGGGGCAGTGGGGGAACTATTCAAGGAGGGGTTGCTGAAGAGCTTCGATGACTTAGTAGTAGGAGGGGTACCGCAAGGTCAATTCCTATTCTTCAGGAAGCTGATGCACACCCTAAAAGAGCACTGGAGTACAATTAATGCAGAACCCACAATCCATGGGGTGCTGCACCTCTTGTTGACGGCAGGAGAGGAACCTCACATGATCACAAAAATATACCGTGCCCAAATAGAGTCAGCTGTGGACCCCCTGCACTCCCTAAGAGAAAAATGGGAGAAGACAGCCGGGCGAGACCTGTCCGAGTCGGAATGGGCCAGGGCTCTAGCTTATCCTAGAACGATCTCACGCAACACGAGGCTCAGATATATTCAATACAATTACTTACACAGAACTTACCTCACCCCACATCGGTTGCACCGCATATATGGGGGGGCTCCCAAGGTATGCCCCAGATGTGAGGGCGGTGAAGCTGACTTTGACCACATGATGTGGGTATGCCCGAGAATCCAGGTGGGTTGGTTCGAGATGATGGCTACCCTCACGAAGTTATTCGGCTTGGAGCTCCGGCCAACCCCTGATTTGTGCCTACTGGGTCTTCGAACCGGGATTAGGTGGGGCAAGGTTGGGAATCGTTTCCTTGACCTGTCTCTGGCTCTATTTAAAAGACTGATCACGAAGGGATGGAAGTCCCCAACCCACCCATCACTAACAGAATGGAGGAACGATGTCACAAGGTGGTCCAGGGCAGAGCTTCAGGTCCTTAGGGCTGAGGAGGCGAGGGGCGTCCTTCAGACCCCAATCGCGGCGGAGTGGGAAAACCTAGTGTCTAACTGGGAAGACTTAACAAAGAGTCCGATGGAGCCTGAGGGAGTGGGATGAGCTAATGGACACGGTCAGAAGATCCCAACATAGGGGAAGTTCACTGTAACTAAGACTGAATGACTACTAAGAATCAGTTTGATCCGGATGCGGTATGAGTGTGAGGGGGAGAGCGGGATGGTATAATAAAAAGGATAAGGGAGGGTAATGACGGAACGCAGGGCAATAAAACACGACAAGCAATACCCGGGCAAGCTATCTCCCTTTTTAGTAATTCAGCAATTAAACAGTTCCTCCCACATAGGCCTAAAAGTTCATATACAGTTTGAAGTTGAGTTAAGTCTGTTAACAGGTCACAGAATACAACAGTAACGTAGGATAATGAAAATGTGAATGCCATTATAAAGTTTCAATTGGGCGAAGAAATAACTGTTGATAAGTTAAGTAAATGCATGGTAAAGGCTAACCAAATGCGTAACGTACTGCATGGACCGCAAAGCCCGGAAATGGTATAATTAGCAGAAATGTATAATCACGACAATACGTTACTGTAAGAAGAATTACACTTGTAAAAACAGCAAGTAGTTGATAACAATAAAAACAAATTTAAAAAAAAAAAAAAGGATGCATATTTCCACATTCTCATACATCCAGCACATCACAAATACCTAAGGTTTGTCATTGCAGGAAAGCACTACCAATTCAAAGTACTACCATTCCGGAGTAACAACAGCACCAAGGGTGTTTACCAAATGCTTAGCGATAGTTACAGCATTCCTCAGAAGGCAACACATACATGTCTTCCCATATCTAGATGATTGGCTAATAAAGTCCAAGTCTGTCAACAACGCACTAAGTATACGATAGATCTCCTACACTGTTTGGGATTCACCATCAATTAACTCAAATCCCACTTGCAACCATTACAAACACAGCCATATTTGGGAGCAGTTCTCAACAATCAGTCTGGATTAGCACACCCAAAACCTGCAAGGATTCAGGCACTTAAACACTTAATATCTCAACTACAATACAGCCACACTTATACAGTGAAGATAGTGATGAAATTATTAGTAATGATGGCTTCATGTATAGCTATAGTTCCAAATGCAAGATTGCACATGTGGCTACTGCAGCAGGGCCTCTCAACAGTGGTCTCAGTCACAGGGTCAACTTCTGGATCTACTGTTGTTGGACCGCCAGACTTAACGTTCTCTGCAGCCGTGGAATCACACCAATCTATCAAAAGTACGGCCCTTTCAGGACCCTAAGCCTCAGACCACTATCGCAACAGATGCGTCACAGATAGGTTGGGGAGCTCATTTCAACAATCTCACCATACAAGGGGAATGGGACTCCAACCAACAGACTTACCGCATAAATTACTTGGAATTACTAGCAGTATTCCTACCACTCAAAGCTTTTCTGCCACAAATTGCACACAAAGTTGTGTTAATACTCACAGACAATATTACAACAATATATTATCTGCAAAAACAGGGGGGGGGCACACTCATTCCAATTATCCCTTGTAGCCCAGTCAGTTTGGAGATGGGTGATTCACAATCACATTCAAGTAGTGGCAGAGTATCTCCCTGGGATAGTCAATCAATTAGCAGACTTCTTAAGCAGGACGCAGCAACAAATCCACGAATGTGAAATTCACCCGCAAATAATTCAGAAATACTTTCAAATGTGGGGGACTCCAGACATAGACCTATTCCCCACAAAAGAAAACTCAAAATGCCAAAGCTTCACATCCAGGTACCCACACCTACATTTCAAGGGCAATGCTCTATGGATGAACTGGTTAGGGATATTTGCTTACGCTTTTCCACCTCTCCCACTCCTTCCATTTCTGGTAAAGAAGATGAGACAAACCTCTCTCACCTTGATTCTCATAGTTCCCACATGGGCACGTCAACATTGGTACACAACTCTGCTAACACTGCTGGATCTATCAGTGATGCCTCATCACAAGCTACTACACAGACCAGATCTGTTGACCCAAAACAAAGGTCAAATCTGACACACAAACACCAGCATACTTAATCTTGCAATATGGCTCCTGCAGTCACAGAGTTTGGTTACCTATAACCTCCATCTGAATGTATGAACATTCTAAAGGAAGCACGCAGACCCACAACTTGACATTGTTATGCTGCTACATTGAAACGTTGTGTGTGCTATTGTGAACCCAAAATATTGACCCACTTAATTCTTCAGTACAGGGTATTGTATGCTGTTTGTTACACTTACAGAAAGCAAATCTGGCATATTCCTTTTTTGAGCTGCTACTGATGCTAAATGAAGCCGATCTCCAAAACAGGGAGCATATTTCTCCATTTAGAATTCCTGTTATTAAAGCTTTTATGGGGGGGGCTTAAGAGAGTAAACCCACCTAGAGTTCCCCCAGCTCCTGCATGGTATTCAAACATTGCACTCACAAGATTTATGGGCCCACCATTTGAACCCATGCATGCTTGTACCCTACAGTTCTTATCATAGAAGGTTGCCTTTTTATTAGCAATAACTTCTTTAAGAAGAGTTTGTGAAATCCAAGCTTTCCCTTTAGAATAACTGTTCTTTCAGATTCATAAGACAAATTAGTTCTTAGGACAAATCCAAAATTCCTACCAAAGGTAATTTCACCTTTTCATATCAGTCAGTGGATTAGCCAGTCTTCTTTCCACAGCCAGATTCAGTTGCAGAAAGAGCCCTACACACCCTTGATGTTAAAAGAGCTCTCATGTACTATATTGACATAACAAAATATTTTAAAAAGTCAAAACAACTTTTTGTAGCATTTTTCAGAACCTCACAAGGGTAATCCTATCTCAAAAATCAGATTAGCCAGATGGATAGTTAAATGTATTAACACTTGTTATCTTAAAGCGAAAAGACAGTTACCAGTAGCTTCTAAAGGTCATTCCACTAGGAAAAAAGGAGCTTCAATGGCATTCTTAGGAAACATAACAATAGCAGACATGTAAAGCTGTTACACAGTCTACACCACACTTAACACTATTGTATATATGTTTTAGCTCGCCAATAAGCAACTTTTGGACAGGCAGTACTTAGGACATTATTCCAAGCTACTCCAACTCCTACAGGCTGACCACCATTTATTTGGTGGGAACTGCTTTACAGTCTATGCAAAGCATGTGTAGCTACAGCTACACATGCAATCAAACGGAAATGTTACTTACCCAGTAGACATCTGTTCGTGGTATGTAGTGCTGTAGATTCACATGCACCCTCCCTCCCCCGGGGGCCTTTAGCCGTTGCAGTACCATATATTGTAAACATGTAAATACATTACTTGGACATCTCATTTCTTATATCTATCTATGAACACATGTACACACTCTTTACTTCACTCGCCTGCGGGGAAACAATCTAACAAAGAGACTCTATGCCCATGCGCAGTATTACCAAGAGGAGGAGTCACTCGATTTTGTGACTCGAAAACCTTCTTTGAAGAAAAACAACATGTAACACTCCGAGCCCAACAGCAGATGATGGGCTTATGCAAATCATGTGAATCTACAGCACTACATGCCATGAACAGATGTCTACTAGGTAATTAACATTTACCTTTTGCTTAAGTTTTGGCAAAGCTGGAGGCTCGGGGGAAAAATTGCTGAAAATCCGACAGATCTAATTTGGTGGTGGGGGAACTAGCCATTGGTGGTGAGGGAAATCTGGAAAATAGGAACCTTGGGTTGTGTAAATGTTGAAAACATATGGTTGTGGTGCGTTTATGTGCAGCCCAGCGATGATACCTGGGACCAAAACATTGGTACCCTGAATTGACATTTTGCTTTCAGTTACTTTTGAAACTCCCCAAAGGCACTACAGTCAATCAGTTAATTCAATCAGTTCATCCTTTATTGGGTTTCCAACAAAGTAAAACATAAGACATAAATGAAAACAATACATCAGTCACTTCCCAATTGCTCCCTCAATTCAGCTGTGCTAGTTAAAAAAACAAGCCACATGAAAACAAATATGCATATCAGATAGTAATGTCGTAGTTGGACTTTTGCTCTGCTGGCTTAAGGATGATACTTATGTTTGTAGGTGACTATGCCTATCCTACAACAAGTCGCAACTGTAGTCCCAACCCTTCCGGCTCACTAGCAGTACCTCACCAAAAACCCAAACAGTTCAAGGTGATTTGTGGCAGCCTTCACGCTGGACTCTAGTATGACATCTCAGGGAGTGTCGTGGTTAGACGGAGATCACCCCTTTCTCACAGTTACACATGTCTCAACCAAACACAGGCAGTAACGAAGATGCAGTAATGGGCTAATAGTTTTTATTTAATACAATCTGCGATAATTCACATGGGCTACAATGATTATGCTATTGAACAGTGCAAGAGACAGAATCGTAAAGACGAGTCATGATTATAAAGACCCCCCATCATCTTGCAGTAATATAGAAAGACAGAATGTATAATATGTCCTAATACCCTATCATAATAGGCCTAACCTACCTAGAGGAGAGCTGGGTATGTTAAACCTAATCTGCCAAAGCCATGTCCCTGGAAGGAGCCACCAGCCCTTGTTACCTTGGAATGAGGTCTCAAGCTCAGACTCCGTAGGAACACGAAGTCCGGGTCAGCGTCAAGGCGATGTGCAGCATCGATAGCAGCGATGATATCTGGTCGCAATCCCTCTGATTATCTGTTTAAAGTGAGGTGTATTTATACAGATCTACTTGGACCCCTGACGTATGTTGTTCCCAAACAATAGATAACACAACATGCTTGGAACGGTAATTTATGTAAACAATTCCCTCAAAAGCGTGAAGAGTGAAAGTACCTAATGTGAACACCTATAGTTTGTTTGTCTTTGTCACTTGATTTGATGCCTTAGCACGTTGGCACTGATAACATAAAGCTAAACAAATGGCCTAACTATAAACAAGGCAGCCATCTTAGAAGGATTAATTAATTAAATAAATGGGCTAAGACAGAGCAAGCTAAGAAGGTTAAAAGTCACTATGTGACGGGGGCACGAGTCTGCAAGCCAAAGGCTAAGCTAACTCCTGTTATCCCATTAAAACACACTAGGATTCATTACAGTAACTGTAAATACAGCAACACAGATCTTACTTAGTTAAAATGCTTATTGGCCAGCAGGGGAACAAAGAAGCCTTCCAAAAGGTTTGATAAAAAAAGACAGAACATGACAAAGTGCAGTGTCCTGATTGGAAACATGATCACGTTTACATGGTACAGGGTTATTTTCAACCGTTCTCCCCTTAGCAATGGCCAATAAAAATGAATAAAAATCAACCTAAAATGAGTCAAAAACAATAATGGTGAGGCATATCAAGCAAAAAATATAATTCTTTAAACAGGGAGGGTTTTAACAAAACATAAACTCTTACAGATGCCCCTTTAGTGCACATGGTTCTTTCTCGTCTAATTTCCAGCCCTTAAAGGCCGTTTTAGCCCCAAAAATATCGCCCTTAACAATGGTCTTGGGCATTGAAAAATCTCAGGATGCCCCAGCTCAGTGAAGCATAAATTGACATAATTCAACCACGGAATTGTATGTGTACAGTCAAGGGACGTGCAATCCTTTATGATTTGGAGATTAAGCCCTGTTTTGGGTCTCAGTCAGACAATGAACCAGAAGCTCAAAGGTCACAATTGCAAAACATCTGTCAGATACCCCTGGCCAAGTTCCTTGTGTATTCTAAATGAGACAGAACTTTGGGGAAGGGATAAAAGTCTTCCCAAGAAAATGTTTTCTGCTGATTGTTACACAAGTGAGTTGGTAAAGCCCCAACTCTCTATGCCATGCACAGTGATAGGTACACATTTATCTTTGTAGATATTTAACATTTTCTCTATTGGTCTACGACCGAGTCTGGCTGTAAAGTCAAAAACAGATGCTAGGCTCCTGGCAAAGATGTGTTTTCTAGAGGCTACCAAGGAGGACCACAACGTGGTAGGATTAAAGAACATGACTACACAGGGAAATGATGCCACGTGACTGCTGGGATTGCCTTTTGCAAAAAAAAGTATCTGGCTTTAGTTGACCTGGGACCAACCACCATAAAATTAGATTTATTAAAATTAGTGCCCAGGTCCAGACTGTCCGTAAAACTCACAAAAGAATCAAGTAAATTCTGTAGACCTTACTCTGTCCTGAGATAAAAGGACAGCATCGTCCAACCAAGGCCAGTTCAAGATGATTAATATACAATGTGTACAGGAAATGTGGCAAGATGCAGCCGTGGCACACACCACATTTTAAATTAAAGTTCTCTGTGCATTCCCCACTTTACCTATACCTGACCAAGTCAGACACATTCAAGCGCAAATCGTAAAGCAAATGGATTATGATATGCTCAAAACCCATGTGCAACGTTATACCCCAGAGTTTGTCCCTGTTGACCCTGGCAAAGGCTAAACCCTGGTCCTTAAAAGCCTTCTGTATGGATCCTTGTTTAGCAACTGTGTATTTGTTGACAAGATGTTGAAGGTTAAGGCATTGATCAACAGTCCCTAGAGTAGGTCTAAAACCATACTGTATGTCTGACTAACTGTTTCATTCTTATGCACGTCTCAACCTGTTCAGTACTATCCTTCCTATAATCTCAACCACAGCACATATCAGGAAAATAGGGGTGGTAACAACCAGGGCAGACTTCCTCTTTTTTAATTTGGCACAATCGCAGATTTGGACCAAGACATTGGTAAAGCCTTTCTGCAGGATTAATATAAGTAGTGATAACCGTGGCCCAAAGCCATACAGAGAACTGAAATAAATCTAGGTGCACTCCATCTGGACCTTGAGTGCATCATAAAGTGCTTCGAAATGACACACCCATGAATCAGGCTGGAAGACAAGAAGGCCTCTGCATACTGATTAAATAAAGGGTGGTTAATGATTTCGCAAAACATAGAGATGTCCCTAGTGCTAGTTGCAGGAATTAGTTGGTCCCATGCCTCAGGTTGCAAAGAAGGTTTGCAAGCTTTTAAAGTGTTTTATATGCAGCACCACAAGAAGCTACACTTAGTCGGTTCCTCAGTTTCTCTTTTAAGCCCTAATAAGATCATGGTGGGCACTTGAGCACAAGTTATTGAACCATCTAAAAGGTTTGTCTTGAACGGGTTTTCCCCTTGCTAGTCAACAGGGACTTACAGATGGACTTAAAAGAATGACAGTAAATTCATCAGGGGAAATAACTTGCAAACAGATATCTTTGCTTGCAGAGCAAATTGGAACGAGTCTTCCTTGGGCCCCAGGGAAAAGTTGCAGATAAATGGGTATGGTCACTCCGGGAGTCCCCATAGTAACTCAAAGTTATTAATAAATGCATCAAGGAAGGTGAGACAGAGGTAAAATCAGTCACATTGGAGCAGCCTCTACCAGTAAAAGTGGGGCTGTTCGCAGTTGATGCAACCTCAAGACATGACTTGTTTATGAGGGAAAGATTAAAACCATAAATAAAATAGAGTTGATCAGTTCACCCTACAGCTTGTGAATAGAACGAGAAGCATTAGATAAAATAGTCTCTGGTGTGCTATGCTCTAAGAAGCAACACCTGGTGCAAAGGTGCAGATTAAAAATGCTCACTAATATAACTATAGTGCAGACACCATTAGTAAAAAGACATTTCTCCGAAAGATCTGTAAGTGAACGTACAAGATCTAGCTGGTGCTGCTGACAATTGGCATTATAAAGATTAACTATTAGCAAGCTACATAAATTGGGAAATAGAAGTAAGACTGCAACCAGGTTCTTTGAGCCAGTATTAATCATCTCAGCTTTGCAGTCCAAATTCAAAGCAGTCAAAAGAAGAAGGCCACCACTGGCCCTCCCGAATTTAGAAGACGTGACAGGAATGGAGAAAGAACCATAGCCATCCAAAAGGAAGTTATTGCCAACATCCCATGTTTCCTGAAAACAAATTATATTTAATTTTGGAGAAAAGAGAGAAACTCATGTCTGCTGTTTTATCCACCAGGCCGGCTATATTCCAACACAATAATTCTGATGTGTTAGAACCCCAATAGTACCCAGTTAACGGGTTATGATTAGAGGGCAGTCCGTCATTACTGGCCAAGGCACTTGAAGGTGTGAATCTGTTAGAAGTGGATACTTCATAGACTGGCCTATTAGATATATTACGAGCAGCATGTATTGCATCCACAGCGTGCTTTCCAGGGCCACTAAATATTTTGGGTTTGGTGACCAAATAACAGAAAAAGCCTACTGCATGGGTGGCAGATCTGATAACAAGTGATCAGCCATGATCACTTTGTTAAAGTTCACCACAATGCAACCCTCTTCTAGGTTTTAATGATTGGCTAGCCATGGTACTCCTCTTACCATATTAATGTTTGAATAACTGATAGTTACGCTCCAGGTGCCCATCAGTCCAATGGACTATCTTTATTTCTAAACCGTGGGAAGTGTTTGATGGAAACAGTTTTCATGGGAGGAACCTTAGCCAGAACAAGAACATAGGGTGTAGTTGCAGGGGGTAACTTAAAACAGTAGGGCACCGGTAATGGTTTTACATCACTGACTGGCTCCCTACTAACAGGACCAGCAGCAGAATTCCTGTTAAAGATAAAATTGTGGCTCACCTTTGACCTGATAGGACTGTGGCTTGGTGGCATGCTAGAAGCAGAACTGCTTTGCATGTGAGCAGCAGTTAGGTCAGATTCTCTATTATTGACCCCTCGAGGACCACCAGAGTGAGCCAAGTAGTTGGAGGCTTGAATGGCATTGTTATGCGACAACTGGGTGTCATGCAAAACAAAGTTGGGCCTATTCATAGCTTTCTGCATGTACCGGGATCCCAAGAACATTAGCGTTAGCAAAGCACCTAAAATACTCCGCTAGCTTGGTGATGGTGTTTTTCATCCAACTGGGTCTTTGATTAAACAATGCAAAAGAGTTAGCCACCTGAGATTCCAGTTCACAGTCAGTTTATCTAACAGTACATCCATACACTCGTCCACGACTGCTGGTACCTCCACACCGAAGGAGGGTACTGCGTGGTCCTTCCTTGATGAATCCCCAGTCTTTCTGTTTCTCTTTACAGCGTACAGGGGAGCAACAGGACCACTGCAGCCCGGTTGATGCATAACAGCATGCATTATTTCCTCTGTAATAGCTCCATCTGCTGAAGTAAGGGGTGTCATAATGCTTAAGCTGTTAAAGGAGCTCTTGACATCCCCATGGGTAGACTCGTGCTTAGCCTTATCATCAAGATCCAGAACACACAGCTAAGAGAAAGGGCCCAGTTGATCTTGATGGGGTGCACGTGGGCCTGTTCTTGGCCTGGGCACACACCAGTTGTATTCCGCCCTGTAGGCTCCAGGCGTGCTTAAGTATAGTGTGATTATGGGCCTTGTGGTCCTGGCCCCAGCAGGCAAACGGCAAGCAAATGACACCTGCAAGGCAAAGCGCATCCTGCAGGGTCAGGTGCACTTAAGTATCTCCTTTACCAGTCGCCAAGACCAAACGGCAAGCAAATGACACCTGCTAGGCAAAGTGCATCCTGCAGGGTCAGGTGCACTTAAGTATCTCCTTTCCCAGTCTCCAAGACCAGCAGGTTTATGGGCCTTGTGGTCCTGGCCCAAGCAGGATAGTGGCAACTGGCAGGAAAAATCATGCACTGCACTGCGTACTCCAGGCACGCTTAAGTATCTCCTCTCCTTGCCTTCCAATTCTAGTGGGATTGTGGTCCTAGCCCCAGCAGACAAGCAAGTGGCAACATGCAGGCAAAAGCCCTGCACCCCAAATCTATAAATAACCAACACCTGTTCGACACTGAACACCCCCTCCCTCCCTCCCCCACTGCCATGGAAACAGAGGTGCGGGTCAATTTGGGAAATGCAACACATTAATCAGAAAATGTGTTAAAAAGAAAGTTGGTCTCCTTCGATGCACTGGGAAATCAATGTGTGGTTTACACCAATAATTGTACCTAAATAGAAAATAACTACTGCACAGAGCTATGCAAGCATCACTACAGTTAATATGCGACATTTATCCAAAACTCAAACAATAGCATGAATATTTACAACATCCGGTGCTATATTTTATTTAAACTGCAATCCAGTAACTGATAACAACAGATACTAAGTACCTTTATGATGGCAAATATTCTTAAGTCAGTTTTAAAGCTTGAGTGAAAAATCAGCAGACGAGGTTGTCTGACATAACCCAAGTACTGGTGTCACTGTTCTAGATAAAAAACAAAGGCAACAAGCCTGCATGGTAAGAAGTTCTCAGTATATATTAACCGGTAAGTCCGTTCATTAAAAACCCAAAGCACAAGAGCTTGACTTACTTGCCAGAATAAATATGTGATAGCTTGACTCGTTAGATTTACCAAGCAGTCATCCACCTGTGACATAGCATGGCTGCCTTATTTAAAGTGGCAGCAGTTTACGTCCTTTATTTACATTTTTAGATGGCTTCACGTTTAATTTTACAGACTTAATTGATCTGCAATTCATTTAAATAGTTGCAAAAAGGGCTTGATTTATCCTTTACTTGTCTATGGCAAACTGTCATTATTAATCTTCCTGTTTTGCTGCCCTCTGAAAATAACTTTCCTTCAGATTGCTCCAAAAGAATATTTGCAGTGTATCATAATGATAGCCTAAGCAAACTTTCGGTTTTGTTCTTACTGAGAGGGCCATCTTTTAATGACGCAGAAAAGATGTATATGAGAAGGATATGTTTTAAACAACTATACAAAGTGTCTACTTTAGAAGCTCATCCGTACATACAATGGGTCTGTAGCCCCAGGCAACAGGCTTCATTGCTGCCATTTTCCAGATGAGAAGGTATTGCTGCTTCAGATAGTATATTACTGTGCCTCACGCTGCAGACATCAACCTACACATTGTGAGGTAGCTAAATGATTTAAAAATATTTTCATCACTGTCTCGTGTACCGTAAACCTATTGCTTTATTGCACTTGAGAGTCAACAGACTTGGGTCCAAAATGCGTGTTATGACAGGTTTGTGGGTACAGTTTTGACTTTTTGAGGTGTGTTTAAATTACTATATAAATATTCTCTCAGAATTCAATTTAGCGCGATTTCCAGCAGGATGAAACCATAAGTCTCACGTCACAATGAGGATACGTTTATTTTGTCGTTGTCACTACATGTATTTTGTGTTTTTTGTACCACAGGCGCTGCTAGGCCACACTGACACAGTTACTTGTGTAACAACATCACTCGCCTATCACATTGTGGTCAGCGGGTCACGGGACCGCACGTGCATCATTTGGGATTTAAATAAGTTAGCGTTTGTAACACAGCTCCGAGGTCACCGAGCTCCAGTGTCAGCCCTCTGTATCAATGAATTAACGGTAAGAACGTTCATTTGCACACTGAAATCAAATGAAGATTGACCACTGTTTTTCTGTACAAGTTTATATTTGAGCTCTGCGGTCTGTCACCATCTTTGAATTTGTTAAATATGGTTCACCTGGTTTGTTAATTAATATGGTTAATCTGTTTTCATGAAATTTGTAATAATTTACAAATGGACTAGTAGCTTTATTTTACGTGCAATCTGGCAAAGCTAACCTGATATTTAAATCACTGTATATCAGCTCACCCAAACAGAGGCTGTCTTTATTCACAGTTTATAGTTGCCTTTAAAGCACCCATATTAGTCTACAGGAGTCTCAGGATCTGAGGGCAGTATGACAGGTTGTAAGGAAAAAGCAGAAGAAATGAGACAGACAACGTAGAGCTAGGGCTAATTAGAATTTTAGAGTATTTTAGATCCATCCGGTCCTTATTCTTCTTAAATTTATGAAAACTCCTAAATTCGACAAGTGAGTTTGGTGGTCACAATCCACTCATTCGGGCATGCTCCTTACAAGATGTCCCTGAGTCATTGCTGCCATACCATACTTTCCAAGAAGCTCCTCCATGTGAATCTCCTTCCTGCCTGCTGTGAGCAGCGATAACCATTTTCAAGGAGGGAGGGGCCTAGTTGCCTAGGCTGGTAGCTCCCTAGCAGGGTAGGACACTTATTCACAGCCATCATCCGTGAATCTATAGCCAGGGTAGAGCTCAGTGAAATTGTTGCTATGATGGCATTTTTCAACTTGTTGGTTCCCTTTGTTCTTTCTTTTTTTTTATTTTTAAAAAAAATAATTTCTGATAGTATGAGGTAAATGATGTGGTTGATTTGAGATCAAGGGAGAACTTTTTAAAGATTATCTATTGAGCTTTGAGAGGCATCATGTACCAAAAAGGAATACTGTCTCTGCTGCTGAATATGCACCCTCTGTATTTTCAAAATGCATTGTGTACATTGTTTTCCTTTTGCCTCAACAATAATCAAGACATTTCGTTGAGTTGTAGTGGCTCTTGATTTATATACTATGCCTGCAGTATTGATACAACTTTTGAATTAATTCTGATTTTCTCTCATGCATCAGGGGGACATTGTGTCATGCGCTGGCACTTATATTCATGTGTGGAGCATTAATGGGAGCCCAGTTGTGAGCGTGAATACCTTCACAGGAAGGAGTCAGCAAATCTTGTGCTGCTGCATGTCAGAGATGAACGAATGGGATACCCAGAACGTCATTGTAACAGGGCATTCGGACGGAGTAGTCAGAGTAAGTATTATATGAATGGGGGATGTTGGTGTATCTTACCTGAAAGTATCTTCTAAAACACAATGAGCCCTCTACATATGTTTTTTCAGAAACATGTCTGAGATGCTCTCTTTGATCTGGTAACCAGATTAAGTTTTGTAATGTGGAAAATGAATACATTGTAAAAGGCAGAGCCTTTGTGTTATGTGTTTACCAACAATGAACATTAATTGTGAGTCTTGTAGAAAATGTAAACATTTCCAGGCAAATATGGAGGAACCAATATGGGTTTCAAAGTAGAAGGTGCTTTTTGTGAAACGCCAGTTGTCTACAACACAGTAGGCTAATGACTTCTGTGAAACGTAATTCTGAATAGATAACATCTCAAGCTTACCGCAGTACAGTTACTAAATCCAGCTCCCCAGCACTGAAAGTATACTGAGGAAAGTCCGTGTGACATGCATCTGCTGCAGTCAATTTACTAAATTTCCCTTGCATTAAAGCTTGGTCAAATGGGACACAGGGAAACTTCTGCCAGGCTGGAGGACATGGTAGGTGATTTGGGATTTCCTCAGCCCCTCCTTCGTTGAATATTACACTGCCAGAATCTGATGTAATTATATATTTTGTGATTTTATATTAAGAACTGCATTCAAATTCTAGTCATTTTGCCATCACATTTACAAAATTGTGCTGAAAAAATATGTTGGGTTCATTTAAGAAAACATTTCTTGGAGCAAGAACATCCTTAAGTCCTCTTGTATTTGATCACTGTTCTTTTTTCCTCTGTATTATAGCCAAAAACGTCACCTCACATTTACAAATCTGTGCCATCATACTCCTTAAGTTACAAGTGGATGTTGTTGGCTAATTGCACACCACTGATGGAGCTGCAAATTTATGAATCTACTGAAGCATGAAACCATATGGAGAGATTTTTGGCGTATCAGCTTAAAACAGGAGTCTCTGGACAGCTCTTGTGATGACATGCTTTAGTTACTTGCATCTTACAGGGGATTTACTAAATTCTTTTTTTGTGGCCTAATTTTCACTCTGCATTTGGATGGTTATCAGCAGAATGTGTTTATATAACTGATATACCCTTTTCTTTGGCTTTACCCAGAACCCTCAAAGCTGCTCCTATGGTAAATTTGTGAATCCATCATATGTTAAGATGTTATCTCTGCTGAACACTTTTTTCTCTACAGAAGTTAGTGATCCCCTTCAGGGCCTCACTCCTTAAGTTGCCAGTAGTATCCTTCTTTAAAAAATATATTTAACCATATATATCCGGTGAGTGGGGGAACTGTTGAATGGCTGAAAGCTGCATGAAGATCATAATTTGTGAGTGGAAGCCCTTTTACATGCTTTCAGACTCTTGGGTCCATCATTTTTCATATAACGTTTTGTGTCCTCGTTTTTATTAAATGGGCATACTAAAATAAATTGCATTGGCCCCATTTAACACAGAGAGTTAGACTATGACTAACTTACGTGCACAGAGCCTGCTGCCTCAGACACTCCACCTACTCTCTGCTAGGCACTATTAGTGCTGTGTGGAAAACTGTTGTGGTGGGTACATGGGGTTTATCAGGGCAATAGGAGATAAGAACCCATAGTTTGAGGTTCACCAAGATGTAAGTGGAGAAGGGAGCCTGGGGAGGAAAGATTTGAGAGAAATGCCAGGAAAAAGAGGTAAGGTGGGGCAGAGGAACAGCAGCAGCAAAAGATAGTGGTCATGCGCCCCACGAAGCTGTGTGGGTACTGAAGGGAACAGTGATGTTCACAAGGATTGTCTTCTTCCCAAGAAGACACATCATGTAAGAATCATTAGCCCATCTTATTGAGAGAGGGGTAATTTCATAAGATAAGCATGTCAAGAATAAAGGGAAAGGTGAAGATGTGATCTCAGCTGATAGAGGACCCAAAGAATAGCAGGGTACTACTGTTGCAGTGTAAAACAGATTCATGTCACTCCATAATAGCCCAGAACGTTCATCTGTATTTGTTGCTGCATGACTGAGGTAGACAAAGAGTACATCTCTGAACCTTCATCTGGCCACATGAGAGGAGGCAGGTAGGCAGTACCCTCCCAGCTTGTAGTGAGCAATAAAGTACTCACAGCCTTCTCGTTGCACAGAAGAACTTTCATCCGTGTTTGGTGCTGTGTGACTGGGGAGATGGAGACTACATTTCCCAACCTGCATGGTACCTGTGTAGGGGAAAGAGGTAAGTGGGGAGCGTAAGGTCATCCTGCCAACTTCAACAGATGAGAAATAAACACTACGTGGCTGAAACAGTCAACTTCTTTCTGGAAGACTGAATAAACCGCCTCTTGTATCTTTGTCAATTAAGAATCTTGTGAGGGGGAAGGTGAGGTTGCTAACTTACCTATCTAGCCTATCATAAACTTGAATTTGATCACCAACTTGAGTTTGCCCAAGTGTCTATCACTAGATCCTGCTAGCAGTAATACCGTTACCATCATGGCAGAAATTCAGTGAATTCTTCATGAGTCAATTACTCTAGGTGACCTTAACATGATTCTGCTTTTAATATCTCCATCCAAAGGAGGAAACCAGTCAACCCCATTTGCACCCGGGCCTGTTTTTTGTTAGATCTTTCCGGTTTGGGTAGACAAACTAGTTACTGCAGTTTAGCTGCTTATTACCAAAACAGTTAAAGAACTAACTTCAATTGAAGATCAGCTTGTGTATACTCTGTGGCCTAAATTTGATCACTTTTATTTTCAATCAAGCTGTTCTGGTACAGGATAGCCACTATAATGCCAAACTAAATTACATTTCACAATATTGTTGCAATCATGTCATCCCCTCCTTTTCAAAGAATGAATGAATGAGGGAAGCTTATATAGCACACATGTACTTGTCGAGTGTCCCAAAGCTTGAGGCAGCTGGAGGCAGAAGGGAAGCTGAGAAAGCTAACAAATGTCAAACTTTGAATTTAATGTTTTCAGCTCCTTCTTAAATGTTGCTTTCTCCATGATGGATCTCAAATGTTCAGTCAGCTGATTCCACATGCTGGCTGCTTTGACAGTAAAAGAAGAACCTCCTCTACATTGTTTTTTTAAAAACGGGGAATCACAATTGTCCGGCATTACTGGAAAGCAGTGACCTTCCTGGTTGGTATACCTTAATCCTCTCAGTTAGGTACAAAGGCCCTATGTTATGAAGAGCTTGATGTGTCAACATCAGTGCCTTATACATTATACGTTGTTGAACTGGCAGCCAGTGCAATTTCTTCCGTAACAAAGGTACCAATGCAAACGTAAGTATTTTGGAAAGTAGGTGTACTGCCATGTTTTGCATAACTTGTAGCCGTTGGATCAGATAGTCAGGAAGACCCAAGAACAGAATATTGGTGTACTCCCACCTAGGAAGAATCAGTGCCCTGACCACTGTGACTTGTGCATCATGCAGAAGCAAGTTAAGGAACTTCTTCAGGATGCAACAGATCCAAAAACTTGCTATATGTATAAGGCACACATCAAATAAAAAGTCCATTTGAGGTCAGTTTTCTTGTCTTATATTCTTTGGATCTTGATTTCCAGCCGTGAGACCCAATCATCACTTGCCACTTGCCGCCAACACGTGTTTCGTCCGGGGTGTACCCCGTGACTTCATCAGGGCTGCAAATTATTGCAGACCTAAGCACACCCCTAAATTTAGTATTTAGTGGCACCCCAGAACCCAGGAAATCAGATTCCTGCAGCCTGAAACAAGAAGGACTGTGGACCTGAAAGCCCTGCAGAGACAACGTAAGACAACAACTGCTTTGGTCTCAGTCCTACTGGCCTGTCTCCTGACTCGAAAAACTGCAACAGCGACGCATCCAACAGGGACCAGCAGCCTCAGAGGGCTGCCCTGAACCTAAGGACCAAGAAACTCCTGTGAGCAGCGGCTCTGCTCAACAAATCGCAACAATATTGCAACTTTTCTGCAGCTTTCAAAGACTTCACTCTTCCCGCCGGAAACGTGAGACTTCACCCTCTGCACCCGACGGCCCTTGCTCGAGCTCCAGAGAACCAACACCACAGGGAGGACTCCCAGGAAATTGCGACCTCGTGAGTAGCCCAAGACAACCCCCCCTGGACTCCCACAGCGACGCATGCAGAGAGAATCCAGAGGCTCCCCCTGACCGCTACTGCCTGTAACAAGGGACCCGACGCCTGGATCAAGCACTGCAGCAGAAGGAACCGAAACTCAGTGCAGGAGTAACCCTCAGGCAACCCTCTGCCTAGCCCAGTTGGTGGCTGGCTCGAGAAGCCCCCCTGTGCCCTGCTTGCACTGCTAGAGTGACCCCCGGGTCCCTCCATTGAATCCTATACAAAACCCGACGCCTGCTTTGCACACTGCACCTGGCTGCCCCTGTGCCGTTGAGGGTGTGTTTTGTGTGCCTACTTGTGTCCCCCGCAGTGCTCTACAAAACCCCCCTGGTCTGCCCTCCGAAGACGCATGTACTTACCTGTAGGCAGACTGGAACCGGAGCACCCCTGTTTCTGCATAGGCACCTATGTATTTTGGGCAGCTCTTTGACCTCTGCACCTGACCGGCCCTGAGCTGCTGGTCTGGTAACTTTGGGGTTGCCTTGAACCCTCAACAGTGGGCTGCCTGTGCCCAGGAACTGAGACTTGTAAGTGTTTTACTTACCTGACAAACTAACCATTACTTACCTCCCCCGGAACTGTTGATTTTTGCACTGTCCACTTTTAAAATAGCTTATTGCCATTTTAACAAAAACTGTATATGTTATTGCTCCAATTCAAAGTTCCTAACGTACCTGTGTGGAGTACCTTGCATTTTATGTATTTACTTCAAATCTTGAACTTGTGGTTCTAAAATATAAATCAAGAAAATATATTGTTCTGTATAAAAACTGTTGGCCTGGAGTTAAGTCTTTGAGTGTGTGTTCCTCATTTATTGCCTGTGGGTGCACAACAATTGCTTAACACTACCCTCTGATAAGCCTACTGCTCTGCCACACTACCACAAAATAGAGCATTAGAAATATCTAATTTTGCCACTATCTTACCTCTAAGGGGAACCCTTGGACTCCCTTTGAACCTCTGTTTGGGCACCCTGTTAGGGGTCCTCTTGCTTTTGTAAGGGAGGGCTGGGAGCAACCTCTCAAGCTCCCTAAACAGTACATAGTGGAATATGTACTTGGCCTCAGATCCAGGATGGCTGACTACATGAAAAAGCCCACTAAAAACCCTCAGGCCAACCAGGAACTGCAGAAGCAGTGGCATGACCAGAAGGCTGTTCTGAGTGTTTACCAGCCAGGAACTGCAGAAGATGTGGGTTTTGGAGCCTGTGCCTCCCAGGGCACTCCAAGACAAGTGGGGAGGTCAGCACACAGTAGTGGAAAAGAAGGGCGAGGTCACCTACTTGGTGGACCAAAGCACTCCCAGAAGCCCCCTCAGGATGCTTCATATGAACTGCCTGAAGACCTACTATGACAGAGCTTACATGACCCTGCTCATGGCCATTGATGAGGAACAGGGTGACCCTCTCCCTGACCTCTTCTCCAATACTGCAGCTGATGGCTCAGTTGATGGGGTAGTCCTTGCTGACTGCCTTTCTGAGTCACAGAACGAAGACTACAGGAATCTCCTAGGACAGTTCTCAGAACTGTTCTCTCTAACCACTGGTCAGGCAACATGGTGTGAACACACCATTGATACAGGGGACAGTTTACCCATAAAAAGCAAGATCTGTAGGCTACCTAACCATGTTAGAGACTGCATTAAAGCAGAAGTGCAAAATATGCTGGACCTAGGAGTAATTGAGCACTCTAACAGCCCCTGGGCTAGCCTAGTGGTGTTAGTCCCAAAACCTCACTCTCAGAATGGAAAAAGGGAAATTAGGTTCTGAGTTGACCATAGAAGGCTCAACACTATCACAAAGACAGATACTCATCATATCCCTACGGCAGATGAGCTAATAGATACACTGGCATCTCCCAAGTATCTGAGCACATTTGATTTGACAGCAGGATACTGGCAGATCAAATTATCAGATGATGCTAAACCAAAGACATAATTTTCAACCATTGGAGGACATTATCACTTTACTATGATGCCCTTTAGTCTGAAAACTGCACCTGCCACATTTCAGATACTGGTGAATACAGTCCTCCAAGGTTTGGAAGCCTATAGTGCAGCTTATCTTGATGATATAGCTGCCTTTAGCGCCACCTGGGAGGGTCACCTGGTCCACCTGTGTAATGTTTTGGAGGCTCTGCAGGGAGCAGTCCTCACTATCAAGGCCTCTAAGTGCCAGATAGGGCAGGGGAAGGTTGGCCAGCTTCCTACAGGAGTCAAACATAACACCCAGATTTCTGGCTGCTGTCGTTGGAGGGGTCAGTGGGGGAACAGTGTTAGGACATGTTCCTGGACATACTTGAATGGGATTCTGTCCAAACAATAGGATTTCCATTTTGTCAGGGTTGCACTGTAGTTTGTTGGCTCTCAGCCAGTTGAACAGTGCAACCATACAGCGAGCAAAGCCATCCTTTGCATTTTCAGAATCCCCATTATACGTTAGCAGAAGCTGCCTATTAACCATGTATGAAATTGCCTTAATGTCAAATGATTTAACCAAATAAGCCAATGGGGTCATATAAATATTGAAGAGTGTAAGACTTAGGGATTAGGCTTGCTGAACTTCCCACTTCAATGTTTTTGCTCCCGAAGTATAGAGCGTCATCCAAACGACATGCTCTTGTCTCTGCAAAAAAGAACCCAGACAGATTAAGGCTGAGCCCATCATCCCCAGGTGTTCTAGCCTGTACAGCAAGATACTGTGATTTACCATATTGAATGCTGCTGACAGGTCCAATAGCACTAGGGCAACATTAGGGCCAGAATTCAGACTGATCTTAATAGATTCTGTAACCTCTAATAATGTTGTCTTGGTGCTGTGGTGTGCTCTAATCCCAATCGGGATGGATGTAACAAATTGTTCTCGGGCAAAAAGGTTGTTAAATGTTGGTTCACCACATTTTCCAAGACCTCTGAGGCTGCTGGGTGTAGACACTCGTCTGAAGTTAGGACTGCGTTAGCCATTTTAAGCAAAGGAAACACGTTAGCTCTCGTCCAATCATCTGGCAAGATACTTAAGTGGTGAGACGTAACAAATAACTCCCGATATAATGGTGCAATAATATCTGAGATGGACTTCAAGATATGAGGTGTCATAGGATCATATGGGGACCCTGATTTACAGTTTGCAAATAAAGCTATCACTTCCTCCAAAGACAGAGCGAGAAAGGACGACAGTTTGGAATCTGTTTTTAGACCTGCTAAATAACCAAACCCAGGCCACAAAGACAAATTATTTACCCCTGCTAGATTAGACTGAAATGTGAGGCTTTTGTCTGAGTCGGGAGCAAAGTGACTGGCTAGGCTCTAGTGGGGGAGACATAGTTCTAGTAAAGCTGGCGACAATTTTGAAAATCTCCTTCCCAACGTTATCAGCCTCCTTGATCAATGGGAGTAAAAGACGCAACAAGCCCTCTTAAGCATGGACGTCAATTCACCAAAATGCTGCGACCCCTAAATGACATCCATGCTCTTAACGTTCTTACGATAATTTTTAAGGGACATTTTGTACCATAGTTTGTCAGCTTCCAGATAATGTTGCTGCCAAGCTCTCTCCAACTTTTTGCACCAAGCTCTTTCCTTAGCTAATTCCTGTGTGAACCAGCGTGATGAGCGGCTAGTTGAGTGAAGTTTGCCAATAGTAATGATTCTGGTGAAGTCACCACTGTTGTTACCACAGGGTCACCATCTAATCAAGGTTTCACTTTAAGCCAATCTCTCAGTAAAAGGCCTCAATTGATTAAGGCTCCTGTCTCCTTTAATTAAAGATGTATCTCGCATGTATTTTGCACTTGGCCCCGGGAGCAACTTCGTATGGTATTGTACTAAAGAATTACCCCCACTCCACCCCATCTAATTCCAACACTAGAGAGGTTTTCACTTTGCTCCTAAACAAAGTGTTTCTTTGGTCAGCTCATACTTAGCTAAGTATGATAACACAAAAATTGTACATTGTGATGCTAATACGATTAAGAGAGTTGGCTGGGTTGGTTATTCTGGGAAATGTGCTACTGTGGCCAGCATTGTCATAATATTAAGAATTTTATGTTGGTGGTACACTTGTGGCACAATTTTGGTAAAATCAATTTTTCACCCAGTTCTGTACAAATTGCACTTGTTTCCTTTTCTACAACCACAATCATTTGCATATGGGTTATAGCCTTCTGCTCCTCTTAAATCTTCTCTGGCACTGAGATTTCATAGTGAAGCAGTAATCAATAATGGTAGGCAACTTTGCTTGAAATGTATGTTCCCTGCCTATATTTTGCATAAGATAAAATCTTAGGCTTTCTTAGTTCTTGGCATGCCTATCTTGTTAAGTGAATCCTCTCACAATTAAATCAGCTGATGACTTTTAGGCGGAATTATTAGCTACACCTTTTGTGTGCCCTAATCTATTGGCCATGCCCTTAAAGGAAATAATTGTAGCGGAGCTAATCAGAAACGGAATGCTGCGCTGAATAAACTTTATAGTGACCCTAATAATACAATGGTGGGTAAAACTGATTTATAAATCCAGTTTACGTTCAAGGATTGACCTTACAAGATAAGTTGTGGGTTAAGCTTTGTTCTGGTTCTGCTAAGAGTATCTCAGCTGCATTCTGTAAAGTGGTGAATGGCCAGGCTTTCCATTAGGTGTTTCTGTGAGGGTTGATTTCCTGCTCAGATCAATGCAGAGACGAGGGGAACATTTTAAAAGATTACATGTTTGAATGCAGGAGTAAGGTGTGGTCTGAATATGGAGTTATCTGATTGTTTAAAGTTACAGAATGGGGTCCGTCATGATTGTATATTTGCCCTGCTCTTGTTCACATTATACTCCAGTGGTCTAGAGACTGAGTTAGTTGTGGCCAGGTCTCGTTCTCATACATGAAGAATATCTGAACGTCTTTATGCCACCAAAGCGGTCCTAATAGGCAGGAAACTAATGGACTAAAGATTTATTTGTCTATTAATTGTATAGACAATTTGGATTTAGCCACTAATTTATCATTTGCTGTCTTAGTTACTCCAGTATTGGAACTTTCATAGATCCACATGCTTGAATCATTCCCCGTCGTTGAGATGGGAGCCCCCAGTATATTTAACCAAGTAGTATTAACATAGGTTTAAACCTAAAGGCCCTTTGGCCTCTCAGTTTAACAGTCTATCGGAGTCATTTTAAGAAAAAGGGCCAAACGTCAGGGTCCAACAATCAGGTGACACCACACTTTAGAACCTTCCTGAGAGAAGCTCCAGCACCTCAGAATTTCTACCGTCTGTCGTGCTAGGAAGTCTCCTCAGAGCTCTGCTCTATTCTTTACATCTTTTGGGATAGCTTCAAGTTGATATTCTTCAAAACTTGTTCCTACTGATTGTGGGTAAGGCCTACAACATGTCAACAAGGAAAGGAAAGGTTTGTTCAGATCCTGCAAGACCTGTGGGAAAAAGAGATTACACTCTGAAGACCCTCATCAGGACAGCATATACTGCCTTTACCCAGACCACTCTGCCAAGGACTGCAAGGTATGTTGCACCTTCTATTCTAAGACCCTGAAGAATAGAAAGGGCAGATTATTAATATGGCTGCAGAAACTTAAATCTAGAGACAACCCAGTCTCTGATTCAGACAGCGATGATTCCTCCACATCATCCAGAAAGTCATCCAAGAGACCTTGATCTCATTCAAGATCTTCCTCGGAGCAGCCAAGAAAGGCCCAAAAAACACCACCTCAGGGTCTTACAAAGGCTGCAGCTCTTCTTCATCACCTCACAAATTCTCCTCAAAAGGGGAAAGAGGACATGTCAGCAGTTCTGAAAGGCCTAGAAAATCATCTTCTGCGCCTCCATCTACGTCTGCTGATCCTTTTAAAAGGCCCTCCTCTGCTCCTACGGTTGACAGACCACTGGTAAAAATTATTCCGTCAACGACAGCCTCATCGTCGACGACAGAGGTGAGTGCCATTTCAATGTTGATGACGGTTTCCACATTAATACCGCTGACGGCCGTGCTGACGGGGACAACGTCGATGATGTCAGTGACCAAGGTCTCCTCATTGCCTTCTTCACCCAATCGACAGTAGCTCCCAACTTGAAGCTGTCAACGGTTAAAATTTACATGCGGACAACAGCGACGACTACACTGTCGACAAAGGCGTCTACGACTCCGTCGATGAGGAAAACAATCTGCAGAAGTCAGGAAACGGCAAAATTACTCCAGAACATACTTTTCCTAGTAAGATAACCCCTCTAATTCCAGTACATCTTTTGGAGGGTGATGAAGACTCGGATGATGAGGGACCATTTGGGACAGCACACAGCCCCTCACAGTTGAACGTAAAGTATCAGGATGACAGTGAGGAGTACGGCGAAACTTATGATCAGTACTACGCAGGGGATTAGCCATATCAGGAGGATGTGTATATGCCAAGCTCATTACTATCTGGTCTTGCAGCGATGCTAGCCGACTATAGTAGGCGCTTTCCTCCTCCAGAACAGGTGCAACCGCAGCATCCTTCATCACCTGTTTCAAGGGCAATCACCCCACGTCAGAGGCCAACCACTCTACCACTAGCGAATGTGGCCACACCGAATATGACCATACCACACAAGACTGACATTTCGGAGGGAGATCAAGAGGAAAGTGAGCTCCTCGACAACCAGTCGGAGTGGGATGAATATATTATTCCAGCTCCTCTGTCGCCTTCTCATCCAAAAGTAGATTCACCCCCAGATGACATTGGAGGATTCCATAATCTTTTGGAAAGAGCAGCTAAGCGTTTTGCACTTCCATTGCCATCCAAGCAAACTGATTGCTTTCTATATGATTTTAAATAACGTTTCCAGAAGTCAATACACTCCATACCACTAGTCAGTTACATATGGGAGGAGGGTTTGAAGGTTATGCAAAACCCTGCTACAGTCACTGCAGTACTTCCTCGCTTGGATTAGAAGTACAAAGCGCCGTAGGATGCCCCAGCATGCTTGACTGGTCACCCCCATCCAGATTCCTTGGTAACACAAGCAGCAGAGAGAAGATCCAAAACTCCCTCTGCTCCAATTTCCGTACCTACCAACAAATAGGGCAGACGATTGATAACATCGGTAAGAGGTTTTTATCAATGTTTATTCTCACTATAAGAGCAGCTAACTCCCTGGCAGTGTCAACCAGATATGATAGACAATTATGCGCAGACATCGCCCCATATCTTGATCAGTTGCCGGAGGACATTAAATATGAAGCAAGAAAGACACTGCATAAGGGAGAACACACATCGGCGAAAATAATAGATTGTGCAATGGACATAGCCACTACTGCGTTTCGTCAGCTTGCAGGTTCGGCTGCCCTTCGGAGGCAAGGTTGGTTAAAAGCCATATCGTTCCGCCCCGAAGTGCAGAATAAGATCCTAGATCTTCCTTTTGATGGGAAGGCATATTGACGAGGAATTGCAGTCGATTAAGTCCGACACAGACACAGCAAGGTCTTTGGGGACACTCCAATTTCGGAGGCCTTCCTTTCAAGCCATGAGAGGGCGTGGAATGACTTCATATAGGGGAGTCTACCAGCAATTCAGATACCTGTTGTTTCCTTCCTCCTCTCAGCAATTTCATCAACATTACACCCAAAGACAGTGGCCACAAGTGGCGTATAACAGGTCTGACTCCAGGGGACGGTCAGCTCAGCACGCAGAGCATGATGTATCCAAGGCTCCGGTTACCCCCAACCATTCCCCCCCATGTCTAGGTGGAAAGATATTTTTGTTTTTCCAGCAATGGCAAACCATAACATCGGACAAGTGGTTCTTACAGCTGATAAAGTGTGGACGCACACTAGAGTTTGTCCAAATGCCTTCTCCCAATCCTCCTCGCAGAACTTTCCCAAAGTATCCAGAACAACTCGAGAGAGATCAACAAAATGCTCCTCAAAGGTACAATAGAAAGGGTGCCTCCATCACAGCGAGGAAAAGGTTTTTACTCCAGATTCTTTCTCATTCACAAAAAGTGGAAGGACTGGAGACCGATCCTCGGTCTCAGAGAATTAAACAACTACTTGAGAAAACAGGATCTCAAATCAGGTCGTCCTTCTGCGGTTGAACCAGAGAGACTTTGTCTTCTCTGGACCTAAAGGATACGTATTTCCACATCCCCATTCACCCAGCCCACAGACAATACCTGAGATTCATGGTAGCTGGAAGCCATTTTCAATTTCGAGTCCTTCCATTTGGCCTAAGGTCAGCTCCCAGAATATTCACAAAGTGCCTAGCTCCTATTGCAGCCTTTCTCAGGAGGAGAAAACATCAAGTATTCCCATACTTAGACGATTGGCTGATAAAAGCAGGCACCTATGCGGCAGCACGCAGGTCAATAAGAAAGTGCATTGCCTTGATCAGCAGCTTAGGCCTGACTATCAACTGGGTAAAATCCAAACCTCAACCATCATGCACGATCACTTTTTCTAGGGGCAAAAATGGACACTCAATCCACCATGGCCTTCCCCACTGGGGAAAGACAACAGAAACTGATATCTCTAGCAAAATCAATACAAAGAAAAGAATACATTTCAGTACGCCTGTAAAAGTCCTTATTGGGGATGATGTCCTCATGCATACCTCTAGTTCCTCTCTGCAGACTCAAAATGCGCCCCCTGCAAGAGCAGATCGATCTGCAATGGCTCCAGGTTTCAGGAAGCTTTGAAGATCAGATAAAAATTACTCCGGCAATCACCAAGGCTCTGGAGTGATGGTCTAAGAAACATCATTGTTCTATCGGTCTATTTTTTCTTCATCGCCCAGCACCATGGATGATCACCACAGATGCCTCTCTGGAGGGTTGGGGAGCGGTTTTACAAGACCTTCACATAAGTGGCAATTGGCCACTGGAGTTGCAAATAATGCACATCAATGTGCTAGAGCTCAAAGCGGTCCGTCTGGCTTTACAGGCTTTCCTCCCAAAGATTGCCAGTTCAGAAGTGGTAATAAGAACAGACAGCACCACTACGATGCATTATCTCAACAAACAGGGAGGCACAAGATTTCTTCCTGTCTCCAGGGAAGCTCAGGAGAGTTGGAAGTGGGCTGTGCAGCATGGCATCCTACTCACAGCAGTGTACCTTCCAGGCACACAGAACAGGATAGCAGATTCGCTCAGCAGGCAAAAATCAATATGCCACGAATGGGAACTTGACCAGTCCATGGTCAACCACATTTTTTCTCAGTGGGGAACACCCAACCTCGACCTCTTCGCCAGCCGGTCAAACGCCAAATGCCGATACTTCGCAAGCTGGCATCACCAAAAGGTTTGATGCCGGTACGCAAGAGCCCGTTTATACGATGGAACGCTAATGGACAAGTCACAAAGATAATACACACTTTGGATTTTTGACTACTTCTTGGCAATACAGGTTGCCTTCATGACTACAAATACCTAACAAAAACTGAACTATTTACTCCATTGAAGATTAATATAGCACAGACTCGTGGTGGTTTCGCAAGAAATTTGGGAATTCCAATTTGAATTGAACCTAACGATCTTAAAAATAAGAAGCCTTGATAAAGTCCTTCAGAGGACGAAACACGTGTCTGCTGAATTTGGTTGAATTTCAAGATCAAATTTCTCATTTGGATGGAAAGACAAAAGATGAAATATCTTACCAACTGAACTGGGTTGGATTTTCAAGATCAATGATTTAGTTTGGATGGAAAGGATAAAGATTAAATGTTTTATCATTGATTTAGACACATAATGTGTGAGTTAACACTGCTTAGATTAGGTATAACACTAGTTTTGTATAAAATTAGTCTTATCACAACCATTTGTATATTGTTTCGTTAAATTGTGTTATATTAGTATTTTGTATATTAAAATTTTCTTAATGAAATAACACACATTTATATTGTTTGTGTAATTATCACTTGCTATATAGATGCCACATCTTGCTTTATTCATGTTTGTTGTACAAAATCTCTAAATTTAAGGATCCATCAATAGAGTTGATAACTTATTAACTTTGCTAATGTGTGCTCCAATCTCATCTTAGACACAAAAGATTCTTTGTTGGTACAAGTTTTCTTGTTCCATTACACATACTGGACAACAGGTATGTTTAGAATGTATTGAGCACATGTACAACACCTCACATTATAGGAAATTGCGGCCTTTATTAGGTTTTCTGTTGTCAACCAGCTCTTCTAATGAAATAAATCACCAAATGGGGTCATGGGGAAATGCGTTTTTCATAGCATGGTCAGGAATCTTTGCATACGCTTTTCTGCCAGTTCCCTTGGTCCTGAGAGTCCTAACGAAGATGAAGAGAGAACCATGCACGGCCCGTACTGGCCTCGTCAACATTGGTTCCCGGAGCTTCTTCTCCTGTCAGTGAAGCCTCACATCTCACTAAGAATATCTCTGCAACAAACAAATCTTCCATCCGAATCCTCAGTCAATGCGAATATCAGTACCATGAGTTTGCACATGTAAACATTCCACAGGAGTGCAGGGATACTCTGTCCAGGGCCAGAGCAATTAGCACCAACAAGACTTACTCATGTAAGTGGAAAAGGTTTTGTTTGTGGTGTCATCAGCAACAAATTTATCCTCTTTCTTCATCTCTGGAACAGATATTATCTTATTTGCTACATTTAGTGCACTCGGGGCTTGCGCATTCCTCCATAAAGGTTCACCTGGCGGCGATTGTGTCGTATAGACGCTCAGACTCTTCACCTTCGTTATGGTCCTCTAGGTTGATTTAAAATTTTCTGAAAGGGCTTTTCAGAGTGTTTCCACCATTCAGACCTCTTCCTCCCTCTTGGAATTTAAATATTGTTCTTGTGCAGCTTATGAATCAGCCTTTTGAGTCAATCCATAGAGCTTCTACGAAATTCCTCTCCTGGAAAGTCGCCCTCCTTGTTGCCCTGAAAAAGACGTTTGAGATACATGCTACATTTTCATTGCAGTGTTGCCTATAATGTTTAGATTTTTTTTTCTATGTATCGGTGTATGTTAACGTGCTATTAATGTATGTATTGAACAAAATAGATGCGTAATACAATGTGCTTTTATACTGCTTACTACTCTGATTCAAGCATGTGAATCTATGAAAGTTCCAATACTGGAGTAAGAAAATTAGTTACTTACCTTTAACTTTAGTTCTCCAGTATTGGAATCTTTCATAGATTCACATGCAACCTGCCCGCCTTCCCGGAGGAACTCACCTTCACCTCTCTTCTTTCTTTTTTCCTCTACATCTTATACACACTTGTGCTTAGAAAATCTGAGGTGCTGGAACTACTCTCAGGAAGGTTCTAAAGGGTGGTGTCATCAGATTGGTGGACCCTGATGTTTGGTGGACCCTAATGTTTGGTCCTTTTTCTTAAAATGACTCTGATAGTCTGTTAAACTGAGAGGCCTAAGGGCCTTTAACTTTAAACTTATGTTATTACTACTTGGTTAAATATACTGGGGGCTCCTATTTCGAAGATAGAGAATGATTCAAGCATGTGAATCTATGAAAGATTCCAGTACTGGAGAACTAAAGTTACAGGTAAGTAACTCATTTTCTTATCTGCCCTAAAGCTGTTAAATCAAGAATGGCCTCTGTTAAAGCGCATCTCTAAAAGAAAGACACTTAGGGCCTGATTACAACTTTGGAGGAGGGTGTTAATCCGTCCCAAATGTGACAGATATCCTGCCCACCGTATTACGAGTTCCATAGGATATAATGGACTCGTAATACGGCGGGTGGTATATCTGTCACATTTGGGACGGATTAACACCCTCCTCCAAAGTTGTAATCAGGCCCATAATTCTCTTGGGGTGACCTATTGCATACCAGAAGACTGCAGTTCATTAGGTCCCTTAGGGCTGTTAGTAACTTGTTTTTGATGTAGATAGTAAACAATTTAAATGGATAAAAACTATGTATATGGTCAAATGTATTTATGTTGTTCCTAATGGTGCTGGTATACCAGAAATTTCACTTTTCTACAAATAGAGGAAAATGGCTTTCCTAGAAAATTATTTGGTTTTCCAAGGTTTACTCCATCTACTTTGGTTAGCTATTTGGAGTTGGGATGGAGATACCTTGAGGATTTATTCCATCTATCTCCCCTTCTTCAATCAACATTGATTTGGAATAGCAAATCTGTGAAACTTCTGCAGGAGGTTATCCATGACTGCTTGAGTCAATGTTGACATATTGCCCTGGTGCAGGTACATTAAATCTATCTCTTCTGAAATTGGTTGTCCGAATGTTTTTAACAATCCTGAGAGCAGCTGCATGTTTGATAAGGCAAACATCAAGAAATAGTTTTTATCTCTCAGATCATTGCAGGGGGAATAGAGTGAAATATGTAAACCCACAAAGAGGGCTTATGGGCTTGTACGGCAATTCAGTTTTACCTCACCTTAGTTTAGTAGTCTTTTTGAGAAGAACTTGCTTTCCAGTTCTGAAGTAGGTGTTGTGCAACTCCAACTCTCCGATCCCACAGTGTGGAATAGTCTTACCTTCCATCACTTTTTTTATTTGTGATCAGATGATGTTGGTTTTTGTTTTCTTTGTAAACTATTCAGAGTGCCTAGGTCAAGATATTTGAAACAATATTGAAAGCTAGAGTTTAATAAGCACAGAGCCATTTTTTTTCTACTTACCAATGCTCATTTACCAGTTGTAATTTTGTATGTGTGCACATTTTTTTTAAATGTGTTTTTCTTTTTAGATCTGTTTGCTGATAGCCTATCTTATGTACTTAGCTTATATAATTCAGCTTTGTATTGCTTTGTGTGTGTATTGTCTGTTATTGATTTTATGTATGTATTGTATCATTGTTTGATTTTATGGCAACACCTTGCAGAATAAAACTATGTTGTGCTGCTAAGTAAGGAGTGGCTGATTTCACTCTAGTTTAAGGTCTGTGAGGCCAGGTCTGTTCAGTTCCTTTCCAGGGTTCTGTTGACATCTGACCACTGAAACCTATCACTGGTTTACAGTGAACAGTGCTTATTAAAACACACCCTTTTTAATATTGTGTTCATTGGTAGTTTACAAGTTATAAACTGCTTTTTTTCTGGATTCTGTATTTATACACAGTTCTGGAGAATGGAGTTCTTGCAAGTTCCCGAAACACCAGCCCCAGAATTGCCAGAAGTTATGGACGTACCGGATATCTGTGGAGAGGCACAAATAGGTTTGTTTGCTTAAAATTTTGACCACTAATTTGCATATTTAATCAACCGATAAGTCCTTATTATATGGGACAAATTGTACCCATAGCCTGTAAGTTAAATGCCCTTGGTAGACTGCAATATCTATTGTGCCACGTACTACAGTAACAGTGCAAACATGACTGCAGGCCTACCATGTGTAGCCTAGCAGTTGCAGTTTTTTAAACTGCAAATCCTACCTGTCAAAATAACCCCTTTAAATTATTTATAAGTCATGCCTTAGTAGGCTTAATTGTCCATAAGGTAGGGTGCATGTTATTTAAAATTAAGATATGTAAAAATGTAATTTTAAACATGTCCTATCTGATAGAGACTTCTAGTTGCAGATTACTTACCTTAGAATTTCCCCCAGACATCACTCTGGATCTGGAGATTTTTCTCGAGCAGTAGCCCTGTGTTCTTCAGATGGCATCAATTAACTCCATGTCCATCGCCGTGTGCACCATAAATGAGGTAGCGGAACCTCTGTCGGCGACATTCCGGCGCGCTGAAGTCAGTTCTTTACTTTCCCCGCCAGCCAGTGCAGATCTGAAGAAGAGCTTCTCCTCAGTCGCTTTTTGACTGGTCCTTTGGACTTTTTGTCAACGTTTTTTGAGTGTTTACACTCCTGTAATCGACTGAGGCCTTTTACTGAGAGATGTCGTCACGTAAGACCAGATTCAAGCCCTTTGGATCCTGTCATCAGGCGAAGTCTGTGACGGATCCGCACCTCGTGTGCTTGTGGTGCCTGGAGCACGGCCACAACCCGAAGCCATGCTCCGAGTGCCGGTCCATGTATCCGAAAGCTTTAAGGGAGCGGTCCCTAAAGCTCATTGTGGCCCGGCGCTCGGCTCTGCATCGCTCCGATCTCGGTCGAAAGGAAGGTCCCGAGAACAGTTGCGGAGCGCCCATTCTTCATCGTCCCACTCCAAGTCCTCAGGGTGGTTGTGTAAGTTGAGGCACAAAAAGAAATGGAAGAAAAACAAGCGTTCTTTGACTTCATCACGTCCTTCAGCAGACGAGATGAAGTAAAAGGAGTGTTGCAGTTCCAGGCCTCAGTCCTCGGAGTCTGGGTCGGCTCCGCGCCACCCTGAGTTTCCGGGAGGCAGAGTGACCCTGCCCAACTCCAGGAGTTTTATGAGGTCATGTTCTTGATATTTGGGCAATCCGACTCCGCTGGAGTGCCCTCTGGGTTGACAGGGGCACCCATGGATCCGTTCCTGGATACGAACAGGCGTCGGTCGTACCGCCTCGATCTTCCCTGATGCCAGTTCCGTCTTTAATGCTCCCAGCATCTCCCATGCCCCCAGGTGGCATCGAACGGACCTCATTGCCGACTCCGACATGGAGCCAGACTGACGTTGTGCAATGCCGATTCCAACTTGACAGGCACCTTGTGCTCGAAGTTGGATTCTGACCCTTATTCTCTTGGGTTGGGGTACGGTGAGGATTGGGAGGGGTTGCTGGGCCCTTTAGAATACCAGTTAAAAGAACCCATGGACTGGTGGACAGACCTTGGTGAGGCCATTGGTCTGGACACTTCCCCTGACACTAGCATGCTTTCGCCCTCTATGGTGGCTACGGAGGAGAAAACATCCTACTCAATTGTGGTGTGAAGAGTGGCCAAGGTCCTGGGCATCGGACTAACCTCCTGACTGAGGTGCTTCAGCCTGGGGCTTCCTCTTCCGAACTCTTTTTACCCTTTAATGAAGCCCTTACTGATGTCCTGCTGGGTACCAGGTCCAAACCCAGCGCAGGCATCCTGTGAACAGGACAGTCACCCACTGCCATAGACACGCTCCAAATGACCCCGTGTTCCTGACGCAACACCAAACCCCAGAGAGCTTGATTATCCAAGCCTCCAGGACCCCAGGTGCATTCCCTTCCACACGCTTGGATAGGGAATTCAAGATCAACTTGGGAAGAAGATGTTTTCTTCCTCCAGCCTGTCATTGCAGTCTGTAAACACTGCATGGTTTTCGGGGCATTACACCCATACTTTATGGGACTTGGTTGCGCAGGTACTTCCACAGATCCCAGAGGAGGCCTGGGCCATTCCCCCCAAACTGTTGCTGATGAGAGAGATGCAGTGAAGTTCACAATACGATGTGGGCTGGAAACGACCGACTTACTAGGCAGATCAGTTGCATTGATGGTGGCCATTATGTAGTTGGACAACTCGTGTTGACCAGTGTCCACTACATGCCCTAAGATGGCTTCCCCCCACTTACAAAGCCCAGGGAATGATGTCTGGAGTTTGTAGGTGGCACCTCTGCTAATGCAGGAGTGCCCTCACACTTAAAACCATGTACCTTGCCCTTGGGATAAAGGGCCTACCTTAGGGGAGACTTACAGGGTCAGAGTGCTGTGAGGCAAGGCAAACCTTGTATCTGGAGTGAAAGGCGCATGCAACATTTCACACAGGCTGCAATGGCAGGCCTGTAGTCACAGTTTGCATGGGCCCGCAGGGGTGGCACAATACATGCTGCAGCCTTGGGATAACCCCTGGTGTACCAGTGCCCTGGATACCGAAGTACCATATGCTAGAGACCAGTGCGCCAATTGTGGAATGTAAAAGTTACCATACAACTAAATTTAGGGGAGAGGATTGGTAGTTGACAGCTTTTGAACTTCCGCCTTAAGTATCTAATGTCATCTTGACAACCAGGTGTCCCGCCACCAAAACAGTATACGCCTGTCATTGACATAAATTTGTGGTATGGTGCACAGACAAGTCTGTTGACACACCTCTCTGCTCCTCTTTCCGAGGTCCTCTTGCTTATACTTTCTTTGGCCCAGCAGGGCTCTCCTTTGGACCCTCAAAGGTTATTTGTCAGCTATCTCTGCATATCCGAGGTTATGTGACTTAACCCTCTTTGTTAAGTCTCCTATAGTTAGTAAGTTCCTTAAGGGTCTTACGTACATGTTTCCTCCATCACCATCATCATGCCCTAAAGGGACTGACATTTCTCATGTGTGTTCCTTTCAAGCCTTTCCACATTTGTCCTCTCAGACTTTCAATATTAAAAACAGCTTCCTTGTGGCCATTACATCTGCCTGCAGGTTGAGGGAGCTGCAGGCATTGTCTTCTAAGCCACCTTACCTTTCCATCTATCCTGACAAAATGGTGCTTCGCACCAGTGCTTTTGCCAAAAGTGGCCACGCCCTTTCTTGAAGGCCAAACCATCACCCTGCCTGCTTTTTAGGAAACCCCACATCCTTGTAAGGAATTGGAGACTCCATTGCCTGGACCCAAAGAGAGTGTTAGCGTTCTACCTTGATCATACCAGAGAGTTCCAGGTGGATGATCAACTCTTTGTTGGGTATGTGGATGCAAAGAAATGTTGGGCAGTGCAGATGAGAAGTGGATCGTTCTCTGCATTTAATTGTGCCACGCACTGGCTAAAAAGCAACCCCTGGCAGGTTTGCGTGTACACTGTAAAAAAGCAACAGCTGCAAACAGTGTGTTAGCACTTGGAGTTCCAGCCCTGGACATCTGTCGCGCAGCAACATGGGCATCATTGCACATGTTCACAAAACACTACTGCCTGAACAGTCAGAAGGAGCGGTTACTTTGCCTGTTCGGTCCTGCAGGACTTCCTAGTATGCTCTTGGTTTGCAGAGCCTGCTCTAGGGATGGCATTTCTTGGGTATCTATTCTAAAGTAAGAAATCTGCAACTTGCAGTCTCTGTCAGATGAACAAGTTACTTACCTTCAGTAACGCCTTATCTGGTAGAGACATATTCTAGTTGCAGATTCCTTACCGACCCACCCATCCTCCCTGCTCATCGAACTGATTTCTAGAGATAGGGACTTCCCTTTCAGGGCCCTAGGTTTTGGCACACCACTGGTCAGTGTTCTTCATGGCTCTGCGCTTCTGGTGTGGAAAGTTGTGAAAAGAAACGGATGTCACTATACCAGGGGATGCCTGTATAGGTCCTGACGACAGACGCAAAGTTGACCGACGCTACCTAGCGGCACTCAGGGGTACTGCTCGACAAAAATCTGCAGATCGAGACTGACACCTGAGGGAAATTCCAAGGTAAGGAATCTGCAACTAGAATATGTCTCCCTCATATAGGGCATTAGGGAAAGTAACAATGAAAAAGCCCCAAAACATGTTTTCACTGTAGCAAGGCTGGCTTTTCCATAGGAAACATAGGGTTACATTATTACATTTAATAATGCTACTTTCGGTTAGGAAATATCTATAAATATAATTAAACAGCTATTTTTTAATGACTTAAAAATCCAACTCAGTGGCTAAATTAGAATTTTTGATAAATATTAAGGAAAGATACTTTTAGAAGGTTACCTTTTCTCTGCCTAACTCCTCTGGAGTCCCATTTACATTTGGTGGCCCACTTCTGCTAACCAGTAATTATGTTTGCAGAGGTGTGAAATGCCTCCCAGGAGCAAACAATAAGCTGACCTGAATGGGTGGGGGTGACCCTTCTGAACCTGATAGAATATGCAGGGTGAGCTGTGAGCATCCTTTTTGACATTATGTCAAATCCTGCTTGAAGTCATATCCTGTCTTTGGGTTTATTCTAGGCACACCCTCCCTAAGTAATCAAATTTCTTACACTTGTTATTCTCAATCACACTCCGACTTTTCTCTAACAAAACATCAGCATTTTCTACTGCCCTCCCTGGAGCTGGATTCTCCTGCTTACAAAACCTGACTATAGGGCTGCTTTTAGATAAAAATAACTGTTACCTTTTACGCCTTTCTTCAACAGTACCAATTAACTTAGATTCCAACAGTGTGTGCATGAATTCCATAGACAATTGGTAGAGCTGACATCTTGTTGTCTGAAGCATGTGAAATGAGAGATGGATATCATAGCAATGTTTGATTAATCCCAGTGAAAAATATTCTAACACATTGTTCTATGGTGTTTAATGTTTAGGATGTTTTTCCCAATCTGGGGCCTTATTACAGATTGGGAGCACTTTTCCTGTTTTCGCCGTGGCCACCTTTAAATGGTTTTTCCCTGCGCACACAAGGGAATTACGACCTATTATGAAGAGTGTGCTGCCCTCAGGGCAGCCACGAACTTATGCTGCCATTGGGGCAGCTCTTTCAAGGGTAATACGGAGTCGCTGCTTCAAAGCCGCTCAGTGTTTCACTTTGCAGGCAGCTACATGTCTGCACTTTTAAGAGGGATTAAAGATCCCCTTGCCAGTGGGTGCAGTGAGTGAATGCACCCACCCACCTGCAAGGTGATCTCTAGAGGGCCCGTGGGACTGTCTTACCCCCATCCAGAGAGGTGCCATCATGGGACGCACTGTCAGTGCGCCAGCTTTTTGTTGAGCACTTTTAGTCCGTCTGCTGACAGATTCTTTATCTGTGCCCACGCATCCATAATGCAGCACGAGTGCAGATATAAAGAGATTCCCTCATTTGCATAGGGCCACACCTTCTTGAGGTAGCGCTAGGGTACCAAAGTGCCCTGATGGGCGCACTTGCCTGCTGCGCTCCCAGGGCATTTTCTGTAATACGGGCCCAGATGAGGATATGTTTCAATCGCTGGCTTATTTTGAGCAATTATTTCTAGTGGTGCCCTTCTCCGCAAGAATGGCATCGGATTAGATTTGCACCACAGAGGCTTATGGATCTTAGAGGAAACATCCTTGACCTATGGCCCTTTTATACTGGTGATAACATCTAGTGAGTGGAAAATAAGTCAGTGGGGCTTCTGGTGATAAAAGAAAGATAACATTTTTGGTTTTGTCTGCAGAGTCAGGGATATAGGTCCATACTTGGTGTAATATTTAGTAGCATCAAAGTTACTCTTATTTAATTTTGATTTTTCTGTTACTAACACCTGCTGGGGGTTCCCACTTGCACTTTGATTAAAATCCAACACTGGCTTAGGGCTTTGTCTTTAAATATGTTTTACTAAGACAGGTTTAGAAATGTACAAATTAAGTATCTCATTTGGGAGTCCTGCTACTGCAATCATGCCTTTTTTTGAAAAAACATTCTGTCTTATTACTATACCCTTTTTGTATCAATGCCACCACACTCTTCATATCACTGAGACTGATTTCTCTTTTGGCAGTTAACAACAAACTAACACATTTCCCAGAAACTAACACATAAAAAATTCTGTAGCAAACGGCTTTAACAGCCACGTATTTGTTTTGTATTATACATGCTATGCTTGCTTCTTGTGTCTGTTCATACTTTTGGGTTTCTGTAATGTGTCATAGGTCAAGAAGCCCATGATGATGACAGCAGTGACTCAGATGGCGAGGATCAAAGTGTAAACCAGGAAACCAAACCCAAAGAGAATCAGAGTAATTCTAGTGCCAACTACAGGACTCGAGTGCCATCCGGAAGGGCAGGGGCGTGGTCAGGAGATAGTGGCTCGGATGATTCAAGACGATGGTCGGATCATCTGAGTTTGGATGAGAAGGATGGCTTCATTTTTGTCAACTATTCTGAGGGGAACATTAAAGTACAGTACCCACAACCTCAAAACAGTACCCACGTCAACAGCACGGAACCAAGGAGTTACAGCAAACTCAAACTGGGTAAGCAAAACAACCTATTGCTAGAGGTATGCTAGGGTCATATTCTAGATAGTTGTTTAATGAAAGTTTAGCAAAACTCATAAATATATGTATGACTGTCTAGGAAGTCAGCCATTGTTTCATTTCAACAGGATTAGCTTTAGATATTACTGTGTGACCTGGAGCAAGTGTGACATTATTGGGTCCCATTAATCGACATAGCAGAAACATATAACAGACAATCCAGGGTCAACGTCAATTATTCATAATTTTTAAACAAACTAAAGTTCTAGATGCAGTTACTAGGTAGTGCACATTAACTGTATTTATACCTGGAAAAAAGCATTTGATTTGGTTGTATGGGATACACTCTTTGCAGTATTGTCTAGCTATAAGGTGCCCTCTCAGGTCTCTGCACTCACTAACTCAAAGGTTGTATTCAAACTCTGAAGCTAATGTTATTATTAATTCAGCGTGTGTTGGTCAACTTCAAGTACAACGGGGGACTCTGCAGGGTTGCCCTTTATCTCCTATACTTTTTGCTCTCTTCATTGAGCCCTTAGCCATTAAAATAAGACAAAATAATCGGATTCAACTTCCTCTAAAGTCAATGGGGAAGGTTAAGCTCTATGCTGACAATATCATTATGTTTTTAGATGAAGAACGTACTTCCCAGGAAACTGCTTTTAATGTCTTTGCCAAATTTGAGCAAATTGGTGGCTACAAGATTAATATGAGTAAGACCGATATTATTCTGTTTGGCATCTCTTCTATTAATCTGCTCCCCGAATTACGACATTGTGTGAATACTAGGCCAAGGAGATACTTTGGGATTTATTTTTCAGCCGACATGGGAGACCTTTATGACCTTAATTACGCCCCTTTGCTCTCGAAAACTCAGGCTTTGCTTGCCCGATGAGGGTCTCTCCCCCTTTCTATATTAGGTCGAATTGCATTGATCAAAATGTCAGTTTTACCATTATTTAACTTTCTGTTTTCAGTCATCCCGTGTGTTTTAACACAAATCTTTTTTTTTTTAAACTGGAGTTTATGTTTCGCCCATATATTAGGCAAAATCAGAAGGCTTGAGCTGCATTAAGCACATTATATGCAGATAAAGAAAGGGGGGGGTTAGCTTTGCCCAATTTTAAAGAGTATTACTTTGCCCTTTTTTGCACATTATCTCACTAGTTTTAAAGCAGATCAATCTGTAGGTTGTACATTCTGTATTGAATTTTGTGAGTTAATATGTAGGGGGCACGATATTCAGAATCCAGCACTTTTGGCAAAATCTCCCCCAAAAGTTCGCTATAAGATTTTTAAATGGCTCTTTAAGAGAAAATCTGTTTTTTTTTTTTTAGAAAATATTCAATCCCATATTTGCATCTCAACACCCCTCTTACACAGTTCACGCTACTCTCTGGTGCTCAGCTCAATGCAGACTTAGTAAGGAGGTGGAGGCATGCAGGATTTAGTAAAATCGGGGATTTTCGCATCAATGGCAACTGGGAAACTCCCTCAAATATCCAGATGGTTGTTAAAAATGATTTTCTCCTGGTGGGATCCTATAATACTATGCTACACAGTCTAAGGGATCTGGATATCAATTTAATCATTGATACTCAGGCGTTAGTCTCTGAATTGGTGGATCCTCCTGGGATAAGGAGTGCAGGGCGTGGAGAAGGCTATTGCTAGACAGGGATAAGGTCAATCTTGGGGCAAAGGCACAAAAAAAATGGGCTTGTCAGGAGGACTTCGATCTTTCAAGTGAGTGCTGGGAGAGAATCACTTAAATTTCTCAGTTCTCAGGGGTGCGAACTGGCATCGAATTATATTTTTTTTAGTAAATGGCTATTATATCGAACCCCACAAGCCTTATCCTGTGCGGTGCCCAGCTGTCCTGATCTCTGTTTTCACTGTAAAGCAGTAGGGGTGGTGGGTTGGATACATGTGATTGGGGCATGTCGATGTATACAGGAATACTGGGATGGAATATTCAAGATGCTAACAACTATGGCTCAGGTTAATATTTTTATTTGGTTGATATGCTTAGGCTTCGACCCCGAGGCAAGGCTCCCTCCCAGGTGGGAGAAACTCGTTTTTATCACCACTGTGGTTGACAGATCTCTCTTGTTAAGAAACTGGCGATCTGAGTTATCTCCCACCCCTCAAGAATGGCGGGGCAAAATGATGTAAGTCAGAAATCGGGAAATGAGATATGCTAGCAGAATAGGAAGTGGTAAAAAGTTTTCCTCGATCTGGGGCAAATTCTTTTTAGACAATCATGGGTAAAAATGTTCTCGGTTAAATCACTTATTGAATGAATTTGCATAGCTACCTAGTCTCATTGTATCTGTTTAGAGCTCTCTCTCTGGGAACCATTGGGGAAGTTATTCAAGACAAAATTTGGAATTGCAATGTATTTTTTCTTTTTGTTATCTTGGTGGATCCTGATAAAAACTCAATAAAAAGAAGTTAAAAAAAAAGTGTATTTATACCAGCTAATAAACTTAGACATTTAAAAATGTTTTATTTATTTTCCTTAAGCATACAGCATCACTGCATGCACCCTATAAATATGTAACCCGAAGTGTGCTCGAAGAACTTGCACAACAACTCCCGGTTAGGGCATTTGACCCTCAGACCTAAGCTGAATCTTGTCTGAATGTGACCCATTCAGATCATGTACGTACACAACCAGGCCGTTCATGGGTTTTTAGGGGTCTCCAGAAGGGATTTCGGTCCCACTAGAGACAGAATCACCTCTTTAGGTGCATAATTGTCTCTCTCTCTCACTGGGACTATCCGAATAGCTTTGTTCAACATTTGTGTACGTCCACAGTATTTCAGGGCACTCTAAAGGGAATGTGAGGCAACATATCAGTGCTGTATAAAACAGCTAAACAAACAATATTGGCATTTCTAGGTCTTGTATTTAACACTGAAAGCGGAAAGTACTGGTCGTCTCTTTTCATGGTGGTAGCCAAGCGGTGCCAGTTTAACTAGAATTAAAGCAGGGTATGCATTTCAAAACCACACATCACTTTGTGTACAATTAAGAAAGCTGCACCAGATTCTCACAGTTCCCTCCGAGGAGGATGGAATGTCCTCAAGGCACCCTTACATATGGCCAATGAAGATAAGCCTGTTAAGCCAATGGGTGTAACTTGATACCATCCAGCATAGCTAGGATGCAATTATTAGAAGTTTGTTACACCTTAAACAGTAGCATTCCAATTTGGCAGAACATCAGTTAAAGGGGTTCGGAGCCTTCTGAAAAGATACTTAGGGTGTTGATGACAGTCAACCACATTCTGGCACTACGTGCAAAAACAAACCAACGATGATAGAGCAGCGAAACCTATACCAGCCCTAGCACGGTTAAGGGCCTGAGTGTTCCTGATATAATGTTTACACTTGGTTTAAATTTATATTGGATCAATTTAGTCCTATGCTAAATTAAGACTTGTTCCAGAGATGCCCAGCTTTCGCTCCATCCAGCAGTGGTCAATGGACGGTCAAAAATCATCCTCCCACTTGTTTTGAATGCATGGCTCTACTTTGGGCTTCTCTGCATGGTTTGTGTGGTATAGGTGATTCAGTTGGGGCCTTCTCAAGTAGAATACCTTTATTTGAAGTGACGTGAACAGAGGAAAGGTAGGTGTAGGACAGTATTGTTACATGGCAAGTTTGAGATGCTCATGAAATAGAAATTGAGTGGATAGGTCAGTACATTCTGCCATCAGAGTTTGAAAAGATTTGAATAATGTGTTTGAGTAAGTGTCTGAGTATGTCTTGTCAATTGAGCAAAACCAAGTGTCTCTTCAGGTCACTGCAATATCATAAAATTAGTACGTTTAAAGTGACTCACCATTCTGTGCCATATAGTAAGTAGGACGCGCACCATCCATTCCCATGTGTTAGCCTACTGGCAGGCTAGATCGAAAAGTTTCAAAAAAGCAATGGAATTTTAACATGGATCAGGGGAGTTGTATTTTTTGCAATGTTCAGACTTGTTTTTTTATTATGATATTGCCACAATTTTGACGGTGTTCTGTTATTAACTGGAGGCTGATACAAAACTACTGGAGTTTGTATGGTCATGGTATGTTAGTGAGTGCAGCAGAGGGTGATTGTTGATTAAATTATAACAGCAATGTAGATTTCAAGCAGAGCTTTGTTGACTGGGCGTGATGCATGGCTTTGTGAAGGCTTTTACTGCATGAGGAAACTTAACACAGCATGGTGAACTGAAACTTTAAGTTTACTCTATTGTGATATGATCATGATGAGAGGTATGACCAAGCATATGTGTTTGGGAAAGTAATCCCCACCCAGGCTGTGGGGGGCTCCCTTTCAGTGCTTAATTTGAGCCGATGGTTGACGGCGGGGAGCACCGGCGCTTATTTTCTGGGACCAGGACTTACTTTTTGCATCAGAAATTTACTGCAAGCAAAAGATGGGAAAACATACAAAAGGGAACAACGGAGAAAGATAAAGAAGGAAAAACCGCCACAAAAAGGATTAATCAGGGACTTGCAAGAGTGAGCTGACGGGGCAGGGAGTGAATGTTAGTGGGTTAAGGAGGCCCAAAGGGGATTTAGGATTAAGAAACGTTGGTAATCTCTGCCCGCACATTTAATTGCATCAGCCGCATGTTTCAGAGCTGAGGTCTGGCAGGGGCACTCTTTCATTTACAAGTAAAGCACTGCTCCCTTTGCACCCTGCCAAGCATCTCTTGTTACAAGATGTTATAAAATTAATAACTTTATGGTCACCTCCTTTACTTCAGTGAAGTAGAGATCTGGAGGAAGGAGAGGCTACAGTTTTTCTTCCATCACTAAAAACAAAATCACAAACCTCAAACATACATTAGGAAATCTCAACAAGTGTACAAAGAAACAGAAATCTAACTGCGCAAGAGAACACCCATAAAGCAAAAAAGTTCTGCCAGCACCACTGTTGGTTGGGAGCCGTTTGTGGTGATGCTGTGTACTCATGGTAGTCTGTCACTGAAGCAGGGTTGGTCCAGAGCTCAGCCACTGCATTTGTTAGATGAGTGGTTACTACCACATGCATTATTCAGGGGACTTATGACCAGTGAAGTGAGTGGTGAATGGGCCCACCCTTCAGGGGGATGGTGAGAGGCAGACAGTAGGATGGGCGAAAAGTTGGAGTCTGGTGGGCACTCAACCTATCAGCACTCTGCAATCAGAGTCCAGTGCAAGGCCACCCTGAGACATCAAATATAACTGGGTATAATCCTTCGCACATACCCTTCTTGGTATTTTTTGTTGTTTATGTTTTAAGACTTTTCTTGCCGTTGCTAATGCCAATTGATGGCTCACTGCCCACTTGCTGGTTGTGCACAGTCTTGTGCCTTTGTAGGCTTACTTAGTTTTATGCCACCAACTTGCAGAGGCACCTTTCAAAATGAGGTGGCGTGCACCTATCTTGCTCCATTCAAGTGTGTCATGGTGCAAAAGATGTGAAGGCTATGTACAATTATATTAACAACATTGTAATATTCTTTCGTTCTCTTTTTAGTACAAAATGATGTATGGTAAAACAAAATGTTGATAAAGAGAAAATAAAACTCTATTGAAAGTGCTGTATGATATTTCACAGTGTTGAGAACATATTCTATATACCTCTAGGTGTAATGTGAAATTCTGTCAATGAATTGGTCAATCAGAAATCTAAGAAATTTAATGAATGTGTATGTGCAGTTTCACTTTCTTAGTATTCCTTATTGTCCCTATGTAAACCACTATATATTCATTTCGTGTATTCGGACAATCTAAGTATTTTATTTGAATAATTTTTCTTCTTTTTATTTGAAGGCTATAGATGGGAGAGACAGTTAGTATTCAGAAGCAAACTAACTATGCACACAGCATTTGATCGTAAAGATAATGCTCATCCAGCAGAGATAACGGCACTGGGAATCTCAAAGTGAGTATTGTGGAGATGGAAGATGTTCAGTGGATGTGTTATAACATTTTGCATGTGATCAAATAATTAACTCTGAAAAACTATCATCTCAGATTTCTTTCTGGTTATTACCGAGGTTCAGTAGTTCTGGCTCAGTGAGTGCTGTTATGGATTCTGTGAAAAGGCACAGTGCACCTGGGTGTAAAAGCATTGTCATTCAGAGCTGAGCTATCTTGCCCACCGTGCTCATTTTGTAGGACGTTGACGTCTTTTATTGGCTTTTAGTTTACTATCTCCACCCCTTGAGGCTGATTTGCAGGTTTATTCCACTGGCCCACTGAGGAAATCCTAGTAAAATTATTCAAAGAATTCCACATTCTAAGTGAAGTAATGAGAAGATCTTTTGTGAGTGGAGTAAAGATTCACAAAAGCAATTAACAAGAGAACAACGTGGCAGACGATCATGAGTTATGTCCTGTGTTGTGTATGTTCATACACATAACTGGTACTTTTATGTTTTTGAGTCCGAATCATAACTTTTCAGTGAATAAAATATCTAAATGTATAATATATGTATGTATATATATATATATATATATCTATATAAATAGATGGAGTCAATGCCCATGCGCAATGGAGTCAAAATGGGAGGAGTCCCTCGGTCTCGTGACTCGAAAAGACTTCTTCGAAGAAAAACAACTTGTAACACTCCGAGCCCAACACCAGATGGCGGGATGTGCACAGCATGTGAATCTGCAGCGACCAATGCCACGAACAGATGTACACTGGGTAAGTGACATTTTCCATATATATATATATATATATATATATATATATATATATGTTCGATGGCATGTGTGGCTGCAGATACACATGCTGTGCATATCCCGCCATCTAGTGTTGGGCTCGGAGTGTTACAAGTTGTTTTTCTTCGAAGAAGTCTTTTCGAGTCACGAGATCGAGGGACTCCTCCCCTTTCGGCTCCATTGCGCATGGGCGTCGACTCCATCTTAGATTGTTTTCTTTCCGCCATCAGGTTCGGACGTGTTCCTCTTCGCTCCGTGTTTCGGTTCGGAACGTTAGTTAAATCTCAGAAAATTTGACGGTATTGTTTGCGTTCGGTATCGGGTTAGTTATAGTAGATCGACACCGAATAAAAGAAAAGCTCCGGTAGCCCTTCGGGGCTTCTATCCCTCGGCGGGCCCGGTCGGCCCGACCGCGTGCGTCTCCAAAGCTCATGGAACGGACCCCATTCCGCTTCTGCCCCGAATGCCACAATAAGTATCCTTACACAGATCAGCATTTGGTCTGTAATTTGTGTTTGTCCCCCAAACACAAAGAGGATACTTGCGAGGCCTGTCAGGCATTTCGGTTGAAGAAGACGCTACGGGACCGGAGAGCTCAAAGGCTTCAAATGGCATCGGCGCCGTCAGGACACCACGACGTCGAGGAAGAGGAGACTTTCTCCATTGCCGACTCGGACGAGGCCGAAAGTGAGCAGCCGGCGAAAACCGTGAGTAAACGTTCCCCGGCCAAAACTCACGCCAAAATCATGAAGGCCCAGGGGACGCCACCGCCGGCAGGCCATGGCTTAACCCGTAAACTCGGTGACCAACCATCGGCACCGAAAAAGGGCACACACGTGTCAAAGACATCCGACTCCGGTCGAGATACCGGCATAGAGTATACTCGGCACCAAGATACTGGCTCCGACCAAACTCGACACCGAGATACCGGCTCAGAGCAAAGTCGGCACCGAGAGATCGGCACCCCGAAACCGAAAAAGGTGGCTTCGGAGCAGAAAAAGACTGTGGAAAAGGTTTTGGTGCCGAAACACCCAGCATCGGAGCCGAAACAAAGTTCTTATTCCGAAGAACAAGGCCTTTCAGCACAACTACAAGGCCATGAATTTGGACAAGAATTAGAGATGGGGAGCCAGACTATACACAAAGAAGGCTCCATATTCAGAAAGATACAGGGAAAATAAGAACTCTTCCCCCTATTAAAATGAAAAGGAAACTTGCTTTCCAAGACACAGAGAAACAGCCAAAAGCAAAGGTGGCAAAAGAAAAAACTCCACCACGTTTTTCGCCACAACCATCGCCACAGCACTCACTGCAACTGTCACCAATTGCAAAACCCCCTATGATGCAATCTCCAACGCACACAGGGATGACCCAGGATGACCCAGATGCATGGGCTCTATATGATGCACCAGTATCTGACAATAGTCCAGACTGCTACCCAGCAAGACCTTCACCACCTGAAGACAGTACTGCTTACATGCAGGTGGTGTCCAGAGCAGCTACTTTTCACACTGTAGCACTGCATGCTGAACCTATTGAGGATGACTTTTTATTTAATGCTTTGTCGTCAACACAAAGCCAGTACCAGTCTGCTGATGTTACCAGGGATGTTAAAACACGCAAAACAAGTGTTTCAAGACCCCGTCAAATGCAGAGCCATTACACCTAGGGTGGAAAAAAAGTACAAGCCTCCCCCTACGGACCCTGTGTACATCACGCAACAACTAACACCTGACTCAGTGGTAGTAGGCGCAGCACGCAAAAGGGCAAACTCACAGACTTCTGGGGATGCACCACCACCCGAAAAAGAAAGTCGAAAGTTTGATGCAGCGGGGAAAGAGTTGCAGCACAGGCAGCCAATCAATGGCGTATTGCCAATTCACAGGCTTTATTGGCAAGATATGACAGGGCTCATTGGGATGAAATGTAGCATTTTATTGAACATCTTCCCAAGGAGTTTCAAAAGCGTGCACAGCAAGTGGTGGAGGAGGGCCAAAGTATCTCCAACAACCAGATACGATTGGCAATGGACGCAGCGGACACAGCCGCCAGAACTGTGAATACAGCGGTCACTATTCGGAGACACGCATGGCTCCGCACCTCCGGATTTAAGCCAGAGATCCAACAGGCTGTGCTTAATATGCCTTTTAATGGACAACAGTTGTTTGGGCCGGAAGTGGATACAGCTATAGAGAAGCTAAAAAACGACACTGACACGGCCAAAGCCATGGGCGCGCTCTACTCCCCACAGAACAGAGGCACCTTTAGAAAGCCACACTTTAGAGGGGGGTTTTGAGCCCAAAGCACAGAACCCTCAACCTCACAAGCCAGACCCACATACCAGGGCCAGTATCAAAGAGGAGGCTTTCGGGGACAATATAGAGGTGAACAGTTCCCTAAAACCAGAGGGAAATTCCAAAGACCCCACAAACTAAACAGTGACTTCAATGTCACAAATCCCCAACACATAACACCATTGGGGGGGAGACTCACAGATTATTACAAAAATTGGGAAGAAATAACTACAGACTCATGGGTCCTAGCCATTATCCAACATGGTTATTGCATAGAATTCCTACAATTACCACCAAATGTGCCTCCAAAAACACACAACATGTCCAAACAGCACTTGGATCTATTACAACTAGAAGTCCAAGCGTTGTTACAAAAAGAGGCAATAGAACTCGTACCCAACCATCAGAAAGGAACAGGTGTTTATTCCCTGTATTTTCTAATACCCAAAAAGGACAAAACTCTGAGACCCATCTTAGATCTCAGAACACTAAATCTTTACATCAAATCAGATCACTTTCACATGGTAACAGTTCAAGACGTGATCCCCTTGCTCAAACAACAAGACTACATGTCAACATTAGATCTAAAGGATGCGTACTTCCATATACCCATACATCCTTCACACAGGAAATACTTGAGGTTTGTAATCCAAGGAGTACATTAGCAATTCAAAGTGTTACCATTCGGAATAACAACAGCACCAAGGGTATTTACAAAATGCCTTGCAGTAGTAGCGGCACATATCAGAAGACAGCACATATACGTATTCCCGTATCTAGACGATTGGTTAAAAAAGACCAACACTCAGAAACAGTGTCTTCAACACAAAAAATACGTCATAGAAACCCTTCACAAATTAGGGTTCTCAATAAACTACCTAAAATCACACTTACAACCGTGTCAAATACAACAATACTTAGGAGCAACTTTCGACACAAAAAAAGGGATTGCCACTCCAAGTCCACAAAGGGTACAAGCATTCCAAAATGTAATACAATGCACCCAAACCAACAATTTCAAGTAAAATTTGTGATGAAACTTCTAGGCATGATGTCTTCATGCATAGCCATTGTCCCAAACGCAAGATTACACATGCGGCCCTTACAACAGTGCCTAGCAATACAATGGACACAAGCACAGGGTCAACTTCAGGATCTAGTGTTGATAGACCACCAAACACACACCTCGCTTCAATGGTGGAATCCTATCAATTTAAACCAAGGGCGGCCATTCCGAGACCCAGTGCCTCAATACGTGATCACAACAGATGCTTCCATGGTAGGGTGGGGAGCACACCTCAACCAACACAGCATCCAGGGACATTGGGACACTCCGCAAAAACAACTTCATATAAATCAACTAGAACTACTAGCAGTGTTTCTAGCATTAAAAGCATTTCAACCACTAATAGCCCACAAACACTTGTCAAAACAGACAACATGACAACAATGTATTACCTAAGCAAACAGGGAGGGACACACTCAACACAGTTGTCTCTCTTAGCACAAAAGATTTGGCATTGGGCGATTCACAATCACATTCGCCTAATAGCGCAATACATACCAGGAATTCAAAACCAGTTAGCCGACAATCTCAGTCAAGATCACCAACAGATCCACGAAGGGGAAATTCATCCACAGATACTACAAACCCACTTCCAAAACTGGGGAACACCGCAAATAGACCTATTCGCAACAAAACGCAAAATGCCTAAACTTCGCATCCAGGTACCCACAACCTCACTCCAAGGGCAATGCGTTATGGATGAGTTGGTCAGGGATATTTGCTTACGCTTTTCCCCCCTCTCCCACTCCTTCCGTATCTAGTAAACAAATTGAGTCAAAACAAACTCAAACTAATACTAATAGCACCAACTTGGGCACGACAACCTTGGTACACAACACTACTAGACCTGTCAGTAGTGCCTCATATCAAACTACCAAACAGACCAGATCTGTTAACTCAACACAAACAACAGCTCAGACATCCGAATCCAGCATCGCTCAATCTAGCAATCTGGCCCCTAGGTCTTAGAATTCGGACATGTAGACCTTACACAAGAATGTATGGAGGTCATCAAACAGGCTAGAAAACCTACTACAAGACATTGCTACGCAAATAAATGGAAACGATTTGTTTTTTACTGTCATAATAATCAAATTCAACCATTACACGCGTCCGCGAAAAACATTGTAAGCTACTTACTACACTTACAAAAGTCTAAGTTAGCTTTTTCATCCATTAAAATACATCTCACAGCAATTTCTGCCTATCTGCAAATTACACATTCAACTTCACTATTTAGAATCCCAGTCATAAAAGCATTTAAGGAGGGTCTAAAAAGGATCATTCCACCAAGAACACCACCAGTTCCTTCGTGGAACCTCAATATTGTATTAACACGACTCATGGGTCCACCATTTGAACCCATGCACTCTTGTGAGATGCAATACTTAACCTGGAAAGTAGCCTTCCTAATAGCTATCACATCTCTCAGAAGAGTAAGTGAAATACAAGCCTTTACGATACAGGAGCCCTTTATACAAATACACAAACATAAAGTGGTTCTGCGCACAAATCCCAAATTTTTGCCAAAGGTTATATCACTGTTCCACTTAAATCAAACGGTAGAACTCCCAGTGTTCTTTCCAGAACCAGACTCTGTAGCTGAAAGAGCATTACATACATTAGACATAAAAAGAGCACTAATGTATTACATTGATAGAACCAAACAAATTCACAAAACAAAACAATTGTTTGTAGCTTTCCAAAAACCTCATGCAGGGAATCCAATATCCAAACAAGGCATTGCCAGATGGATAGTTAAGTGTATTCAAACCTATTATGTTAAAGCAAAGAGAGAAATGCCTATTACACCAAAGGCACACTCCACTAGGAAGAAAGGTGCCACCATGGCCTTTCTAGGAAATCTACCAATGACAGAAATCTGTAAGGCAGCCACATGGTCTACGCCTCATACATTCACTAAACATTACTGTGTGGATGTGTAAACAACACAACAAGCCACAGTAGGACAGGCAGTATTACGAACATTATTTCAAACAACTTCAACTCCTACAGGCTAAACCACCGCTTTTGGGGCGATAACTGCTTACTAGTCTATGCACAGCATGTGTATCTGCAGCTACACATGTCATCGAACAGAAAATGTCACTTACCCAGTGTACATCTGTTCGTGGCATGAGACGCTGCAGATTCACATGCGCCCTCCCACCTCCCCGGGAGCCTGTAGCCGTTATAAGTTGATAAAAAGAAACTTGTACATTTGTAAACTTGTAAATATAACACTTTTAATCACATTATGTACATACATACTCCATTGCATGGGCACTATTACTATATACACAACTCCTACCTCACCCTCTGCGGGGAAAACAATCTAAGATGGAGTCGACGCCCATGCGCAATGGAGCCGAAAGGGGAGGAGTCCCACGATCTCGTCACTCGAAAAGACTTCTTCGAAGAAAAACAACTTGTAACACTCCGAGCCCAACACTAGATGGCGGGATATGCACAGCATGTGAATCTGCAGCGTCTCATGCCACAGATGTACACTGGGTAAGTGACATTTTCCATATATAATTTGTACAGCTATATAGATTTTATTTTACAAAACGTACTATTCAAGGTGTAAAGTGAAGGTATTTCTTATTAAATACCTGCCAGTATAAAGGTACTCTGGATGTACCTAGTCTGACATTGCAAAATCACGAATAGGAAATCAACACTAAGGGTTATCAAGATTACTTACACCGCTGGAGAAAATCATTGGTTGACCTGACCTTTTTGCCACGCACAAGAACACTATATGCCAAAGCTTCTCTTCCAGAAGATGTGTAATATTGAAGATGCATCAAGAACCCATAAGGCTAATTTTGATAACCTTCTTATGTGTGAGTGAGCCCTGGTACTGACTGCTGCTGAAAATATCCATGCAACCTCAGGAAAAACCACCTTTGTGCCCAGACCTCCTCACATAGCATTGGTGTCATCTGCAGCATGCCAAACTCAGTATTGCGATTTAGAATCTTAGGTTATCATTATGACAATGGTGGCCAGCTGATCACCATGCCGGCGATGGCTGTAGGTCCGTCGCCAGACTGGCAGTGAAGACCGCCAATTTATGACCATGGCGCTGATCCCTCCCATAGACAGTTAAAGTACCACCCGAACCTCCAGTGCGGTCTGTCCACTGACCACGGCAGTTGCCATCTTCAGGCTGGCGGAACACCACACCCAGCCCACCATATTATGACATAGCAGACTTCCAGGATTTCTGGGGCGGGAACACCGCCACCAAAACCCTGGCGGAAACAAATCATATGAAAGAGACAGTCACCTCCAGGATCACTGAGGAGTCTGCAGCCGCTATGGAACCCGAACTGGAAGTCCTGCTGATGCTGTACCACATGATGGCAGTCCAGGAGCCGCATGCCGCTGCGGACAGAGAGTACAGCCGCCTAGCATACGAGAGAGGGAGGGGAGAGTGACACCTCCCCCACACACACAACACACACCATAAACACATACCACACACCGAGAGCTATCTGCAGAGCAATTCAACAACAACATAAGCCAGGAACAAAGAAAGGGAGGACACATACCTTTGGTCCAAGAACTGTAATTCAGTGGGAAGAGCGACCTCAATAGAATAAATGATATATTATATTGTATTGTATTGTATTATATATCCATCCTTCCACTGGCCAGTCCAGTGTTAGTGAAAAGCCACAGAGCAACGTCCAAGGCCCAACTTGACTTCTGACAGCCCAAGCCACTCCGCTGGGCAGGGGCATCATGCTGATGGTAGGCAGGCACCTCAGTGGGGAGGGGGGAGATTCCTTAGACTTGGGTTTGGGAGGGGGGCGGAGGTAGTGGCTTGGGGTGGGGGGCCCGGAGTGCCACTCTTGTGCCCCTTAGTGGCAAGTGTAGCTTTAGGGGGAGGGACATGAGTGGACTGGGAGCTGGAGGTACTCGGCTGGGGTGAGGGAGCTTCCTCTTAGGGGCAGGACGGTGGGAGGAGGGAAGAGGTCAAGGTGGGAAAGGAAACGTTTCTAAGGGCCGGTTGTGGGTGGAGTTAGAGGGAGTGGTTGTAGGAGGAGTAGGTGTGCTGGACTGGGTTGCAGGTGCATGTACAGTGTGCGTGTGTGAGGTGGATGGCTGTTGCATGTCAGATTGGGAGTGTTTGTGTCTTTGGAGGGGGCAGACAGGGTGGGAGAGGACAAACGGAGGACGTGTGTATGTATGTTGTGGTGGTGTCTGCTAGTGAGGTGGGTGTGCTGCATGAGGTGGTGGTGGTGGTGGTGGTGGTGGTGACTGCGCATGTGGTGTATAGGGTGCTATTCTGCGTGTCTGCTGTTGTGGTGACTGGGCAAGGCTGTACAGGTGGCAGGATCTGGGACTGAAGATGCAGTGTTTGCAGGTGTGAGTGTTGATGTGACTGTGAGGGAGGAGGAGGAGGGGGAGGTAGTGGCTGTTGTATGTGCTTCTGTGTGTTGGCTGTGTGTGTGCTTGTTGAGTGAAGTGTGATGTCTGTGCTTGTCTGTGTGAGTCCTGTCTGTTGTCTTGGGTGCATGCTGGTCTGATTGTGTGCGTGGGATGGGTGGGGGTAGAGGGCTTTGGGACTGGGAACAGATAGTTGGAGGAAGGACGGAATAACCACAGATACTGGCTGCCATCAAAGAGGAGGCCAGAGCCTGAAACGATCTCTGTAGGGCAGACAAGTCACCATGAATGCCCTCCAGGTAGGCATTACATTTCTGCATCTGAGGTGCCATCCGCTGCATGGCATCCAATATGGTTGACTGCCTTACAGAGATGGATCTCAGGAGGTCAATAGCCTCCTCAGTGAGGGCAGCAGGGCTGACTGGGGCAGAACCTGAGGTGCCTGGGGGGAAGGAGACGCCCATCTCCCTGGGTGAGCGGGCACAGGTAACTGGGTGGGGGCCTACTTGGAGGGCGGTGCTGGTACGGGGGTGGTGGAAGATGTTGTGGCTGGTGTGGTCCCAGAGGGGTCCGCCACCACCAGGGAGCTTCCATCGGAGGAGGAATCAGAGTCAGATGTTGTGGCTCCTGTCTTCCCCGTGGTGCTTCCCTCGCCCTCCAACCCACTGGTCCCCTCAGTGCTGGTGGACTCTGCCTCCTGGGTCCCGTGGGCTGCAGCTGCCCCACTCGCCGGTGCCCCTGCTCCTTTGCCAGATGATGCTAATGCACACAAGGACAGTATGAGAAAAGGAGAGAGGTAGGGGAGAAAGAAAGAGAGCACAGGGTCAATTACAGCAACAACAACACATGTGGCATACACATCACAGTCACTTATTGGGATTAACACTGTGCAGTATGAATCACAATGACAAACAACTACCTGGGAACAACAGCAGAAATTAACCCAAACGCTACCATCTCCACACCTACTCGGACTCACTAAGCCGTGTCTGCCATGGTATGCCAGCTACTTGCCATTACCAAATATACATACCACCCTACATTGCTAAACAGGACTCCACAAGATTAGCTAATCCGGCATATTGGGGCATCCACTGACTAGAATCTTGCACCCAAACACCATGGCAAGCAACAAAAAAGAATACCACACAGTGTGTACTCACCCCCTTGTGGCTGCTGTGCTGCCCTCAAGCGCTCATCTAACTCAGGTTTGACCACTTCCAGTATGTGGGCCATTAGGGGGATCAGGGTCCGACGGGCACCCCTCTGTCCTTAGGAGGTCGTCCCCAGCTGGGCCTCTACCAGCGTCTCAGGTCCTCCCATCCTTTCCTGCAGAGGGTGCTCCGCCGGCTATCGACCCCTAGTGTCCGCACGTCCTTGGTGATGGCACGCCACAACCCTTTCTTCTGATGGGCGCCAACCTGCATAGGGAACACAGACAAATGGACACCATGAACTCAACACTCCATTCTGTAACACAAATGGCTTACATACTGCATAGATCTCACATCAAGCCCACACGTGACCCGTACATGCAGCAAAAATACACTCCCTAAATGACACACTGCCAGCACACACATACATCTTCAATACAGCCATGTTGCATCCAACCTACCGATAAGATACTCACCTGCTGGTCTGAAGGCTCATGCAACTGCCCATACAAGGGTAGGACCCCATCCACAAGCTTCTCCAACTCCTCTGATATGAAGGCTGGGGCCCTTTCCCCTATTGCACGGCCATCGCGGGTTCCAGACACAGGACGCAGCAGCACATGCAGTGGAGGTGTTGATCTGTAGAGAGTCAGGAATTGAGTAAAGTAGGACAGAGAAAATGGTGGTCACGCCCGGGGCGGTGAACACCATCACCGCCAGTTTTGATCATCATTGGTTCCTGTGCTCCATACACCTCCATGTGAACCAATGAGTTGCACAGCGGTGAAGACCACCTTCCGCCATGATGCCAAACGTCGGCGGAGGGAGGTCACTTCCACGTATTCCTGCATACAAGACAGGCGGTTGTCAATTCCTTATACTGGTACTCATGGCAGACAATTTAATGTGTGTCATAGGTACCAACAATTCCAGTCTGCTACATACATATATGCTCTGCGTACTGTTATATTGTGTGTCCATACTTCCTGTAGTAACACACATCTCATATTTGGTTTACCTAGATAGCTACCTCTGCGGAGGAGGAGAAGGAGGAGGCAAGCACCCGTGCACAGACCCCTAGTGGACTTGGCTACACTGGAGGAATGCCACATCATTATGACCCATCGTCCGGACCGGGCCACAATTACTGAACTGTGTCAACAATTGGAGCCAGATCTGATTCCTGCTATCCGTAGCACTGCAGCAGTACCCCCTGCAGTACAGGTACTGTCAGTGCTCCACTTCCTGGCAAGTGGTCCCTTCCAGGACTGTTGGCTTCGCTGCAGGAATGTCACAGCCAATGTTTTCGAATGTGTTTGAAAGAGTTGTGGCTGCCTTGCTAAAACACATGAGCAGCTGCATCTCATTCCCCCAGAGTGAAGATTTGCCCACTGTGAAGGCTGGATTCTACGCCATGAGACACATACCACATGTGATTGGGGCCATTGACGGGACCCATAGTGCCTTGGTTCCTCCCAATACAAATGAGCAGGTCTACAGGAATAGGAATAGGAAGAGTTACCACTCTATAAATGTCCAGATGGTGTGCCTTGCTGATCAGTACATCTCCCATGTCACTGCCAAGTTTCCTGGATCTGTGCATGATGCCTATGTGTTGAGGAATAGCAGCGTCCCACAGGTGATGGCTCGACTACAAAGGCAGAGAGTTTAGCCTATAAGTGAGCTTGAGTCTTCACCCAATGTATGTCCCTGTATGCCACCTGAAGTTGTACTCTGTGCCATTGTACGGAGTAATGTGTGTCCCTCACTACTTCCAGGTGACTGCGGCTACTCAAACCTGTCCTGGCTGTTGACACCAGTGAGGAATCCGAGGACAGGGCAGAAATTCAGTACAGTGAAGCACATGGGTGTACTAGGAGGGTTATTGAACGTACATTTGGGCTACTGAAAGCCAGGTTCCAGTGCCTCCATGTAACTGGTGGATCCCTATTCTACGCCCCTAAGAAGGTCTGCCAGATAGTGGCGGTTTGCTACATGCTGCACAATCTGGCACTCAGACGTCATGCTCCCTACCTGCAGAATGAGGGGTGATACAATGCACCTGTGGCAGCAGAGGACACTGAAAACAGTGATAAGGAGGAGGATGTGGACCACAGTACACATATAATACAGCAGTGCTTCCACTGACACTCAGGTAAGACTGTACTTCTGTTCATACCTCCACTATATTTAAGTGCTGTGTGTCTGTTGCGTTGTGCCAAACACTACATTTACTTCTCAATTGACTGTCACTTATGCTTTCCCTTTTTGCAGATGTTGGTGTGGGCACAACTTTGGGATGATTACGGACTGCTTACACACATTTAATGGATGGACAGAACATTTGCACAGTATAATGCAGTTGAAGACATTGCATATTGTTGTATGATAAAGCACAGAAACTTCAGTTGTGTTCAAGGGTGTTTATTGAAGTGACAAAAAAGTTTGGAGAGTGCAATAGAGTGGGGTGATGGTGGACGTAAACTTCAGTGTAGTGGCCCAGTTGGTTTGTTGCACAGGACCAGTATCCATGGGGCCATAGGAAAAGGAGCAATTGCAGTCCAAAGTGAACAAGATGTCTCAGTGGCACACAAGGGAGACATTCAGGAGGGGCTCATTTCCTGGTAGTGGTTTGGGTCTTGGTAATAGTCTCTGGTGTCTGTCTGGGTCACAGAGAACGTTTGCAGGGTGGTTTACCTTCTGCAGGGGGACGGGTGCTGGTGGCCTGTGAGTGATGTGGCAGTTCTTCCTGTCGACTAGCTGCTGCAGATGTTGTTGGCTGGTGAGTAGACTGGCTAGTGGAAGATGCCCACTGGTGTGCTGTGTACTCCTGCATCGTGCTGGCCATGTCACCCAGCACCCTTGCAATGGTGGCCATGTTGGCATTTAAGGCCTGCAATTGCTGCATGACCCCCTGCAGCCGCTGGTTCTCCTGCAAGATGGTAATCACCTGGCCCATCCTGTTCTGGAATTGTCGGTAGACCCCCATGACCTGTGTGAGTGCCTCCTGGGCAGTTGGTTCCCTGGGTGGGCCCCCCTCTGGCATACAGCTAACCTCCCACTGGGCCTGGGTCCCTGTGCCTGTGTCCCCTGAATGGTGTGCCCAATCCCACTTAAACCAGGGCCTTCCTCGTCTTGCCTGTGCGGTGTCGACTCAGGTCCCTGCACAGGTGGGCACACAAGTGATCGACTTGTGCTGGGGACAGAGGTTTGGGGACGATGGGTGGCTTCTGTGGTGTTGGATTGGGGGAGGGGGGGCCTGCAGTGGACTGGGTGTGGGATATGGAAGCCGACTCACCAGTGGTGCCAGATGGGCCAGGGATATCATCCAGATCGGGACATCCAAAGTTGCTGTCATCACAGAGGGCATCGTCTGGTGGGGGACTGGGTTTTTGTGGCACATGCTCGCCAATGACATTGGCTGGGGTACCTGTGGACATGTGAAAGATTTGTTATAGTCATTGTCTGTCACATATTCAGCATTTCTGGCTTTCCCTATGGGCTGGGTGTTGTCCTCTCACCTTTGGTTAGTGTATGTTGGTGGATTGTGGGATTGGTAGTACTATATGCTGCCCATGCATTACTGTTACGTGTGCGTGCAGAGCTGGGAGGGGTGTGCTTGCAGTGGGTAGGTCATGCAGGGGTACACAAGTGAGGGTGGTTATGGGGGTGGTTCACTGTTTGGGATGGAGTGGGGTGAAGGGAGTGAGGGGGGTGACATTCGTGCAGGTATCTGTGGTGTTAGGGCAGTAATGGTGACTTACCAGTGTCTAGCCCTCCAGTGAGGCCCTCAGGATGCAGGATTGCCAAGAATTTCTCCTCCTGTGCTGTCAACTGTGGGGGAGGAGGTGGGGGTCCACCGACAGTCTTCATAATGGCAACTTGTTGCCTGGAGGCCACTGCACGCACCTTCCCCCGTAGGTCGTTCCACCTCTTGCGAATGTCGTCCCTTGTGCATGGATATGTTCCCACAGAGTTCACCCTGTCCAAGATCCTTCGCCATAGCTCCATCTTCCTGGCAATGGATATCTGCTGGACCTGTGCACTGAACAGCTGTGGCTCTACCCTGACTATTTCCTCCACCATCACTCGCAACTGGGATTCTTCTGTGGAGACATGACTATTGTGTGGTGGATGCAGTGTGTGTGTTGTGCAGAGAGTGATGGGTGGTGAGGTATGGTATGTGGTATGTGGTGTGTGGTGTGTGAAAGGTGAATAGGTGGCTCTGGTTTTTGTGTGCAGTTCTTGTATCATATTTGCTGGCAAGGTGAGGCAGTATTTTCGTGTTTGCTAAGAATTGTGGGTAGTGTGGGTATGTGTTTTATAGTGCTGTTGGTGGGTGTCTACAGTGTGTGTATATGTGTCAGGTGTGTGTTTTTCAAACTGGCCAATGTTGGCTTCTGTTAGCGTTGGGTGCACAATTCTACCACAGCGGTAGGCACCGCCAATGGCTGACCGCCGTTGAGTGTCCGTTGTGGTGATTCGTGGTCCATAATTTGGAGGGCGGTGTATTGCTGGCGTAGCTGGGAGGGTGGTAGATCCGACAGTTTTTCGCCTCCTTTGGGTCTGGCAGAATTGTTGTTGTGGCTGGTTTCTGTCGGTTTTGTATTTGTGTGCCATAATCTGGCAAGTGGATTTCCGCCTCTGCGGCAGTCTGTTGGCAGCCATCACCACGGCATTCTTTGGAAAAGATCACCAATGTCATAATGACCACCTTAGTGTTTGTGTAGCTTCATCTTCCGGAAGCATGCATGTACATTCTGAAGAAGGCCTGCATGCCCACCACAAGGGCCTGCTTACAATGTCAAATGGAATAGATAGACCCGCAACTTCATCTGTCGCCACATGGAGCCCTTAATACAAGTCTTTATGTATTATCTGCTGTACCATTCAAAAAGGTAAGATTCATGCACATTTCCTTAAATGGACATCTAGCTGCAGCTTTGGCAGCTTAGCTGCAAAAAAGTCAACATCAATTTGATATTCAAAATACCTGATGTTAAAGCATTCATAGAAGGCATTAAAAGAGTAATCCCCTCAACTCCACCAGTCCTTCATTGTTGCTCACCTCGGCTTATGGCCCAACCATTTGGGTTGTTACATTCCTACCCACTGCAGTTCCTGTCATGGAAGGTAGCTTTCCTCACTGCAATCACATGGTCTTCTGTCCACACATTCACTAAGCAGTAATGCATGTACATTCTTGCCTGACAAAGTTGGTCAAACTGTGCTCAAAACACTTTTCCAAATGTCTTCCTTTGCTGCTCACAAGCCACCGATTTAGGGGATAGGTACTGTTTTATAGTCTGTGCACAGCATATGCTGCAAATAGAAAGTGTAACTTAACTGTTACAATCTGTTTGCAGCTTTTATAGTACAGTAGATTCACATGTACTATCCTACCTCCCAGGGTGCAAGCTTACAGTTAAAAAAAAAATTCAAACATTGCTTTGTTAATGCATACTCATCCACCAATACACATAGACATCACAGGTGCATATCTCTACACCTACTGAAACTTACCTATGGTGATAAACACAATCTAAGGTCGAGGCTATGCTGTGGTCCTTTGTGGATTTTGGGAGAGGCGCCATGAGTCACCTTTAAACCGGAACCTCTTCTTTGAACAAAAGCAGTGTGCAACGCCCGCGCCCAACACTGTATGTCAGGACTGTGAACAGGATGTGAACTACAGTAAGGTTATTATTTCCTCAATTAAATATTGCATACCGACAAGCATTTGTTGCAAAAGATATTGAGTTTAAGTGCTTTATTCGATGCACCAAATTGGTGCTCGTGATTCGTGTACGAGGCAAACTATGACTAGGACTGTCTTTAGGGCGGTGCGACCGGTGCAGCAATTAGTGGCGCTGACTTAGGTGGAGAGTGGAGGACTGTATTTGAAAATAACTTTTGGTTTAAAAGCATTTGAGCTTCCTTGTGCGTTCAATAGTTTTCAGCCAACAATAAAAATGTTATGATGGCTCAGGTGATTAATGTTCCTACTGGTGAGCAGTGCCGGCCCGTCCTTTAGGGTGGAGGGGCCACACCCCCCCCCCCCCCCCCACACCTTTTGCCCCTCATGAAGAGTGTCTGTCAGGCTGAACAAAGGCCAGCCTGACATGCACTCTTCATTTTCAGCTCAGACAGCCAGGAGTGAGCCATGCGCGATTTGTGCAGACTCCTTGCTGCCTGAGCTGAACTTTGGTGGGCTGAGGAGGTCACAGCTCCTATGGGCGTGACCTCCTCGGCTCAGGAAAGGTGCCTCGAGGCCCTCCCCTGGGTGACGAGGAAAGCGTCACTTATTGACACTCGTTTAAGCCCTGAAGCGCCCAGGGCGAGTGTCAATCAGTGACACTTCGTCACAGGGTGGGGTCAGCAGTCTCACTGACCCCATCCCACTCTGTGATGAGGCTGGGACTGCTGCCTTCCCTCATTGGCTGACCTAGGGTCAGCCAAAGAGGGAAGGCAGCAGTCCCTACCCTCCTGGGACCTGCAGGCTGAAGGCAAGTGTGTGTGTGTGTGTGTGTGTGTGTGTGTGTGTGTGTGTGTGTGTGTATGTGTGTGATCTTTTAAAATGAATGTTTGGTGTATGCGTGCATGTTTGAATGTTATGAGTGTTTATGGATGTGGGTGCGTGCGTGTGTGAAAGAATGACTGTGTGTGATGTTTTAAAATGAATGTTTCGTGCGTGCATGTTTGAATGTTATGAGTGTTGTTAATGGATGTGCGTGCATGCATGTCTGTGTGTGAAAGAATGAGTGTGTGTGTGTGCTTCCCGTCGCCCCCCTCCCTCCTAAAGCTGCCGACCGCCACTGCTGGTGAGAGGTCGACATTTTGTCAAGTGGCAGTTTTGGCTCATCATAAAATATCGTGGAGGGTTAATGTGCCTACTGCGAAGAAGATGTACCATGCAGATCACAGAACTGATTGTGAGTAAACTTTGAGTAGCTCTATTAAAAAATGAAATGTATGTCAGAGAGACTATGGAGATAGGTGCACTTTTGGAGAGTGGTAGTGTGGGAATTAATAAAGAAGGTGGTCATCTGAGGGGCACTGATTTAAAAAAAAATGAAACGCCTATCAGACCGTTTTAAACAGCTGTTCTCATACATTATTTGTAAGAAGTAGTAGTAAGCACACTCCCATCAGTTTTTTCTACTGAGTCGTAATTTGGACGTTCCAGGGAAGCAGTACGTTTTATGAGCCCTGTTGAGAAATAGTGTGTGGATGTTTAATAAATCACTAATACTGGATGTACATTTGCCTATTAGAGAAAACTGTGCTTAATTTAGATTTTTTATGCAGACAGTGCAACAGAAAGTCAATTTCATTCCCATGCACCTCAGGGGAATCAAGTAACTTAACACAGTCCAGGAAGGAAATGTGGGGTGGGACATGCAGGTGAACTTTTAGACCGATTTTTGTACTCTAGGAAACAGCCTATTAATTATGGCCCTGACAGAGCGCCATTGGCATGAATTCCTGATTCTTAATCCAGGTATTCATTGCTTTAACATGATAACGGCGGAAAACAATTGATATTTCCCACAGTTGCTACTTCATAGGTGGAACCACTCTCTTCTTCTGCCAGGCCCGGGGTCTCTACTGATCTGCAGTAATAGGATGAAACATGCTGCACTTACGTGCTGCTGACTCTCTGCTCTCTCTCTGCTCTCATTGTGAGAACAATGATTACTGCGTTGGGCAGGGAGGGAATACGCACAAGGTGTATGTTTTTGTATGGCGGGAAAAAGTGAGGGAAGGGAATGCACAGATTGTGGTGTGGGAGAGCGGCACGACACCAGGTATGGAATATTTTGGAGATGGGGGTGGCGGTACACAGTGTAATATATATATATATTTTTTTATTTTATTTTTTTAACGTTTCAGTAGTAACCTAATGCCAAGGGTGGTTGGGTCCGGCGGCAAGTATTGCTCCCTCATGACTCCTACCTCAGCAGTGCTCATGTGAGCAACGGAAAAGTGTTGGAGAGCCATATATAACATATAAACATCATATGCAGCTTGAACCTCGCTCCTGTAGCCTACTTGATGCTGCTCAGAAAATAGCTTCCTTATTTATAGTTACATATCTATAATTGCTTAAATGGTGTGCCAGGCTAGAAGCCTCATAGCCAAGGAAGTACTGCTTAGTGTCAGTTAGTGCAGCTGTTGTCCTCTGATCTGTAACTGTCTTCAGTATTTGGATTAATGAATTCGCTGAAAGTAGTGTGCAAAGTGAGCATTTTTACAGGGCTCTTTATAAGTGGTGTTAATCTGTCCCCAAGGTTCTTCCTTGGTCAGGAAATGCTGTTAAATGCAGTGTATGTTATTATATTTTCAAATAAGTGTAAGTGTACACGTTATGTCTTTTATTGTGCTGTTTTGAAACTATACAGAATTTGAAGCTTCATTTTTAATTATTTAATTATTTTTTACTTTGTTCTACTTTTGCTGCATCCATGGGCCGACCCCATTAAAATTAACTAGATAAATTGTTAGTAACATCAAATAGCTACGATAAAAAAGGTGCTTTCACACGAATCTTAATTTTTAGTGTGACTGTCGCCTCTTCATATATATATATAAATATGTGAAATACCTAGACTCGTATGGTAGTGGTCTCACTATGTGCTGGGAAGAAAATAAATATTCCGCTTTTAAAGCACATATGCTCTATAGCATCCTCTATCTTTTTCTTTTCTTTTCAGGGATCACAGTAGGATTCTAGTGGGCGATAGCCGGGGAAGAGTGTTCAGCTGGTCTGTCAGTGACCAACCTGGCCGCTCTGCAGCTGACCACTGGGTGAAAGATGAAGGGGGAGACAGCTGCTCAGACTGCACCGTCCGATTTTCACTTACTGAGAGGCGTCACCACTGCCGGAACTGTGGACAGCTCTTCTGTCAAAAGTAAGTAAAGCTAGTTTTTCTTGTTAAATTGCTGTGCAGCACCTATTACTGTGTATAATAATCTTGTTACATGCTGTGCACTATTCTAACATCTGATGTTTGGGTCCAAAAGTCTACGAAATAAACTTTTATTTTGGTTGTCCACCAGCAGGACTAGCCATAATGTTGAACATAAGCCCCCAAAACCCCAGATACCATTCATCAACCTTAGATATTATTTCCCACCGGTGAGTTGGGAAGCAAGACCTAGATCTGTGAGTAGAGAGCTTTTAATGGTGCTCAGAACACCACCAAGGATGCTTTGCAAACAGGAGGCAACACCAACAAACTGTGATGAGAGTGGTTGGACATCGAAAAAGCCAAGACCCTTTGGTCCTCAACCATATGAGGTCCAGGCTGAAGGTTAATGTTTAAGACAAAATTGTCTGAAATATAATTTTTGAGATTTAAATTATGGAAATCAAGTTTTGCCCAAATTGTCATCGAAAATATGCTACTGGTACCATTTATGTAATCTAGGCAGATCCTATATTGAAGTCAGAGGACTGTGTAGGGTTCTGTTCATTTGAACCTAAGGTGCAAGGAGAAGCAACACTGAGCATATCGTGCTGTAGTCCATAATTATGATCTAGAAATGGTGCAAATACATCATCCTTTTTTGTTTATCATGGGTTGCTTTCAAGACAAGAGACCGGAATGCACTGAGAGCACAGAAGAGGCAGGGTGGGGGGGGGGGGGGGGGGGGTAATAATGCTAGGACTCTGGTGTCAAGGATAAAAAATCATGTAATAAAGAAGTATTGGATTTGGACACGTTTTATCAATGTCAAAAACAGTGATATCTGCATTGCCTCATGACAAAACGTTTCAGACTCCAAATGAAATATGTTCCTTTAATCTTGAAAAACACAGGCAGTGGAAAAAGGTTGTCAAATAGAAAAAACCTTTTGACTCGAAGCTGCTTACCACCACCAGTAAAAACCTAAAGGGTAATCGTCCTGACTTCTCAGTGTGTTCACAATCGAAAATTGACTGCTGAAAAAAACAATGCACCTTTGAGGTCCGTCAGCATCGAAAAACACAACCTCCTTTAAGCCTCCATAGCATCCGTACCGCACAAGAAGAGCTTTAATGAGGCATTGAGCTCATAAAATCCCTCACAAAACAGGTCACAAAAGATCAAGGCATGTCGTAGACGCACAGAATTGTAAGGCTAAAGGCAGATAACTTACACCCACACCGGAGGATAGATAGTATGAGGAAGAATACACAGGGGGAAAGACATAGTCAGCCTCAGAGTGGGGAAGAGGATACTTATGAAAATGAATCCGGAGAATGAAAATACATGGTGAAATGAAGAGACTGATTTCTTGCTGAAGGAGATAAAAGCATATCCATCAAGACTGTACCCACCAGGTAATATGGCTACATGCTAGAGAAAGCAGAAAACATGTGGGGCAACTAAAATGGGACCAGGAGGAATAATGCTTTCTCCTGAAAACTCTAAACCTTTTACAAAGAAAGAGCCAGTTTTTACTTGTGCTGCCAAGCATGTCCCAGCAAGGAAGGAGGTCTTCAAAAACACTTAAGCTTACAGAGCCGTAATGCATAGAATTGAAAAGATTTGTAACCAGTCATCACAAGACGTTTTGTGTTGGCAGATTCAATAGTATCAATAGCAAGAAATAGATCCAGCAGTCTAGCATCTTCTGTCCACCAGATAAGCACAGCAGTATACTGACTGGAAGCGGGGGGGGCAGAACATTGAATGAGCTACTGCTTCTCAGTGGTGTATTGCAAATTCCAGTACACTGTTTATTTGTCACGGTCATTGAGCTGGAGGCAGGCAGGTGGTGGGTAAAAAAAAAAATCACTACAGAGTCACCAATACAGAGTTCTTATCCTGAAAAATTGACATGGTTTATGAAGAGGTCTCAAGATAATAATTTTCTGAATTACGCTTGAGAATGTAATTCTGCAGTGTCTGATACATTTCCTTGTTGATAAACTGAGATATGCAAACCTCAGAGTAAATTTATCAGCAACTGCTCTGTTCATAAGCGGTGCAAGAGCAAAGAAGATTTTTTGTTTACTAGTCATTAACAGAGTTGTGGAAGGACCATTCACTATAGAATTTATGCATCTTGTTAGCAAGGTTAATGAAGATAGTTTGAAGTGATTAACTTTAAGCTTGCTTTTCAAATTACCCTTACGACATTACAAAGGATTAGGGAATTTCGAGAAATGGTGCAAGAGCTTTATCCATTCATTCATAAAGATAAATTAGTAATGAGAATACATCCAAAATGTATTCCTCGGGTAGAACGTGCAGATGATCTATCTCACACGCGAAAGACAAGTGGGTCAAGCAGTTTGAAATCATTGGTTTGGCACTACTTGCTCTGCACCTCTTCCTCTGCAGGTGGTAAGCACTGGTGTACAATCTATTCACAAATTAACATGTAAAACAAAACTACCCCCACCTTTTCAATACAATCCAAATCTGTTCACAACATGTGAATCTAGAATATATTGATGCTGCAAAGTCAACTAGCTACCCACCTATAACAAGGGCGTTAAAGCTTGCAGCTCATAGAATCATGTGGACCCTCTAACACCCTAGGTGAAGGACGGAAGTTACTGCAAATACAAAAATACTGAATTTAACATACCTAAGTTCAATACATGCACATCAAGGAAGAATACTACCGGGCAAAAGGGCATTGTGGGGTTACCGTTGATGTCATAGTCAGTCTGGCTATGGTCGACACCAAAATTAAACTTGATTTATTTTGAAGATTTTCGGATCCAGTCACTAGATTAAAGAATAATGCACAATATGTGAATACAAAATAGTTTCAAACTGCAGTGCCTTTGTTACAGGGAATAACTTTCTCATTATTGATTGTGCCTTTTTTGATTATTTTTTTCATTTTTTTAGGTCTGGCTTGACAGTACATCTGCCAGCAGACCTTAGATGATCAACCCAAAAAATGAGCTTCGGGGAGAGGAGGGGCTTTGGCTCCACACACTTGTTGATGGGCAGGAGGACGTTCTGACCCAGCAGAAGCTGTGTGCTTCCATAAAAGTAGTGCTTCCCCTCCATGCAGCTGGGATTATTTTGTTTACCCAGTTTATTGAACCAGCGTTTGTCTGCCTCGATAAGGCTCACATGCATAATGCTATTACCGAATCGCAAATAGAGAATCCGACCCCATTCGCACCTATGGGCCTGTTGTGAATGTTTTTGCATTTCCCAAATTACAAATTCCAGTTAGGAATTCGCAAATTAGGAAATACAAATCCCAGGGTGCTGGGGGCCTAAGGCCCCCTCTGCTGCACCCCAAAAGTATTTTTACGGACATGTGAAGCACACACATGCCTTAGGGGGCATGTGTGCGCTGCATGTCAATTTTAAAAATGCATTTATAATGCATTTTTTAAATTTGCACATGGTTACCACCAAACTTTAATTTGTGGTAATTGCATTTCCTAAATGCCCAATTCGCATTTAGGAAATGCTTGATACATGTGCTTTGGAAATCGCAAATAGGAATTTTCTATTTAGAGAATCGCAATTTGCGATTCTCTGAATGGGGTCGCAATTTTAAGGAATCGCTATTTTAGCAATTCCTTAAAATTGCACTGCGAATGCCTTTCATACATCGTGAAAGGCATTTTTGTATTCGCAAATGGCGGAATTTTGCAATTCGCACCGTTTGGAAATGCAAAAAAGCTTGATACATCTGGCCCATAAAGTATAAGCTTTCAATGGGATTGAGTTTGACCTTTAGGGGGTACACAGGACGTTCTAATGCTGCTAAAAAGTCTTGGATTGGTAGATAATGTATTGTTAGTTTTTCTCTGGCAGAAGGGAGAAAGGCAGTCATGAGGAATGTATTGCTATTTTCAGTCCTAGCATACACCTCTTCCCTATCCATAGTTAACCTCAGACTTCAGAATGCAGTTTTGTGTTTGAGAGCAGTATGCGATTCCCAGAGTTACATGAAGCTACATGCATTTGCACTTTCTTTTACAAGACACTCTCTGAAAGCATTGCGTGTTTTTTTTTCATTTTAATTCCTACAATGCCTTCATTGGATTTTAAAGACTTGTGCCTGGTCCAAGCGCAAGAATTGCAGACGGTGTGAAACGTAGCAATGTTTATGAAATGTGTGCATAATACCAAAAACCTCTTTTTATCTGTTTCCAAAATGTGAATAGTGAAATATGCTTTCTGTTAACGACAAAGTAGCTGCACTTGATATTAGACTGTATGAAAATGGCCTCCATGAAAGCACTTCTTCAAAGGTGTATATTATCCAAAGTACGTTCATGGTGACTCAGTTATATGTGGAGCACGTTTTTAGAGTGAATCTCATCGAGGAACTACTCCAGAAAATGTATAGGGACTGATTGCAAAACAGTTCAAGAGTCATCTAAAACATCCCCTGTGAAACTAGCAGATGATTAAGATGCGGAAAATATTTATAACTTGCGGCTTTCGGATACCGGATACATTAAAAAAATGAGCTGTTATTGGGGCATGTGTAAACGTATTTTTGTTTGTCAACAGCGTGACCAGTAGCAGAAAATAGGCATTGGTTGAAGCGTCACAGTGCTGGGTAGTTGTGAAGATGCTATTTGTCAGGCCGCCGGATACATATCAGAGAATATTATTTAATTGCCTGTTGTATGTGTAGTGGCAGTGTGTGTGATGAGCCGCTAGCAGTGTGTGGGTGTCTGCACTGAAACAGCAGGTGCTGCTGCAGGATTGAGGAATATCTGCAGTTATTGTTGAGTTAAAGCATTGTGCAGCAGGCACAGTTGCAGGACAGATGCATTCGTCACATTGGCGAGTGCACACATGGCAAAGTCAAAGGGTGCTACCAAAGAAAACTCTGGATCCCTGACTGAGCCACAAATGGGTTTATTCACTGTGAAATCAAGTGCTGCTGCAGACTTGAGGTACATCATCTGATCTATTTCTACATGCAAGGTGTGTACGACGGAGGTGCACTGGCAGTGTGTGCATGAACCTTTGTGCTGCAATAAGAGTGAGTTACGTTATCAGACATGTGTGTGCATGTGATTAAGCACTGTGTTAGCAGCAATGGCAGACACTGGTTGTGTTACAACAACCTATAAATATGTTTTTGTAGGGCAAATCTTTTCTGGATTCACACGCTGTACATTTGTTGGGTCCGGAACACTCTCCTTGGGGAAACATCCCCAACCACGACTCTGGAAAAACGAAGTCGTGAACAACGAAAGCGGAACAACGCTTTCATTAACCATGACTTCGTTGTTCTGTGCCTTAACCACGCATGAGCTGAACAATGCACATGTGTGGTTATGGCACAGAAGAAGGGAGTCGGCTTCTTCATCGTTGGAGGATGCGATCAGGTAAGTGGGTCTGGAGCTGTTTTAGGGGTGGGGAATTTTTAGTTTTAGGAGGGCTTGGGTCGCAGTAGTTTTAGGGGGTTGGGGTATTTTTAGTTTTTGGGGGTGGTGGTAGTTTCAGGGGCGTGGGTGTAGGAGGCTGGACTGGCTTGTAGTGAGTACCTAGGGGTACTTGCACCTTGCACCAGGCAGAGTTATCCCTTATTAGTGTATAGGGTGTCTAGCAGCATAGGCTGATAGATAATGGTAGCTTAGCAGAGCAGCTTAGGCTGAACTAGGAGACGAGTGAAGCTCCTACAGTACCACTTAGTGTCATATGCACAATATCATAAGAAAACACAATACACAGTTATACTAAAAATAAAGGTACTTTATTTTTATGACGATATGCCAAAGTATCTCAGAGTGTACCCTCAGTGAGAGGATAGGAAATATACACAAGATATATATACACAATACCAAAAATATGCAGTATAGTCTTAGAAAACAGTGCAAACAATGTATAGTTACAATAGGATGCAATGGGGACACATAGGGATAGGGGCAACACAAACCATATACTCCAAAAGTGGAATGCGAACCACGAATGGACCCCAAACCTATGTGACCTTGTAGAGGGTCGCTGGGACTATTAGAAAATAGTAAGGGTTAGAAAAATAGCCCACCCCAAGACCCTGAAAAGTGAGTGCAAAGTGCACTAAAGTTCCCCAAAGGACATAGAAGTCGTGATAGGGGAATTCTGCAGGAAAGACACAAACCAGCAATGCAACAACGATGGATTTCCAGTCGAGGGTACCTGTGGAACAAGGGGACCAAGTCCAAAAGTCACAAGCAAGTCGGAGATGGGAAGATGCCCAGAAAATGCCAGCTGCGGGTGCAAAGAAGCTGCTACTGGACTGTAGAAGCTTAGGTTTCTGCAGGAACGACAAGGGCTAGAGACTTCCCCTTTGGAGGACGGATCCCTCACGCCGTGGAGAGTCGTGCAGAAGTGTTTTCCCGCCGAAAGACCGCCAACAAGCCTTGCTAGCTGCAAATCGTGCGGAAAGCGTTTTTGGATGCTGCTGTGGCCCAGGAGGGACCAGGATGTCGCAAATTGCGTCAGGAGACAGAGGGGACGTCGAGCAAGACAAGGAGCCCTCTCAGCAGCAGGTAGCACCCGGAGAAGTGCCAGAAACAGGCACTATGAGGATGCGTGAAACGGTGCTCACCCGAAGTCGCACAAAGGAGTCCCACGTCGCCGGAGAACAACTTAGGAGGTCGTGCAATGCAGGTTAGAGTGCCGTGGACCCAGGCTGGACTGTGCACAAAGGATTTCTGCCGGAAGTGCACGGAGGCCGGAGTAGCTACAAAAGTCGCGGTTCCCAGCAATGCAGTCTGGCGTGGGGAGGCAAGGACTTACCTCCACCAAACTTGGACTGAAGAGTCACTGGACTGTGGGAGTCACTTGGACAGAGTTGCTGGATTCAAGGGACCTCGCTCGTCGTGCTGAGAGGAGACCCAGGGGACCGGTGATGCAGTTCTTTGGTGCCTGCGGTTGCAGGGGGACGATTCCGTCGACCCACGGGAGATTTCTTCGGAGCTTCTAGTGCAGAGAGGAGGCAGACTACCCCCACAGCATGCACCACCAGGAAAACAGTCGAGAAGGCGGCAGGATCAGCGTTACAGAGTTGCAGTAGTCGTCTTTGCTACTATGTTGCAGTTTTGCAGGCTTCCAGCACGGTCAGCAGTCGATTCCTTGGCAGAAGGTGAAGAGAGAGATGCAGAAGAACTCGGATGAGCTCTTGCATTCGTTATCTAAGGAATCCCAAGAGACAGAGACCCTAAATAGCCAGAAAAGAGGGTTTGGCTACCTAGGAGAGAGGATAGGCTAGCAACACCTGAAGGAGCCTATCAGAAGGAGTCTCTGACGTCACCTGATGGCACTGGCCACTCAGAGCAGTCCAGTGTGCCAGCAGCACCTCTGTTTCCAAGATGGTAGAGGTCTGGAGCACACTGGAGGAGCTCTGGGCACCTCCCAGGGAAGGTACAGGCCAGGGGAGTGGTCACTCCCCTTTCCTTTGTCCAGTTTCGCGCCAGAGCAGGGCTAAGGGGTCCCTGAACTGGTGTAGACTGGCTTATGCAGAAATGGGCACCAAATGTGCCCATGAAAGCATTTCCAGAGGCTGTGGGAGGCTACTCCTCCCCTGCCTTCACACCATTTTCCAAAGGGAGAGGGTGTAACACCCTCTCTCAGAGGAAGTCCTTTGTTCTGCCATCCTGGGCCAGGCCTGGCTGGACCCCAGGAGGGCAGAAGCCTGTCTGAGGGGTTGGCAGCAGCTGCAGTGAAACCCCAGGAAAGGCAGTTTGGCAGTACCAGGGTCTGTGCTACAGACCACTGGGATCATGGGATTGTGCCAACTATGCCAGGATGGCATAGAGGGGGCAATTCCATGATCATAGACATGTTACATGGCCATATTCGGAGTTACCATTGTGAAGCTACATATAGGTAGTGACCCATATGTAGTGCACGCGTGTAATGGTGTCCCCGCACTCACAAAGTCCGGGGAATTGGCCCTGAACAATGTGGGGGCACCTTGGCTAGTGCCAGGGTGCCCTCACACTAAGTAACTTTGCACCTAACCTTTACCAGGTAAAGGTTAGACATATAGGTGACTTATAAGTTACTTAAGTGCAGTGTAAAATGGCTGTGAAATAACGTGGACGTTATTTCACTCAGGCTGCAGTGGCAGGCCTGTGTAAGAATAGTCAGAGCTCCCTATGGGTGGCAAAAGAAATGCTGCAGCCCATAGGGATCTCCTGGAACCCCAATACCCTGGGTACCTCAGTACCATATACTAGGGAATTATAAGGGTGTTCCAGTAAGCCAATGTAAATTGGTAAAATTGGTCACTAGCCTGTTAGTGACAATTTGAAAGAAATGAGAGAGCATAACCACTGAGGTTCTGGTTAGCAGAGCCTCAGTGAGACAGTTAGGCACCACACAGGGAACACATACATATAGGCCACAACTTATGAGCACTGGGGTCCTGACTAGCAGGGTCCCAGTGACACATAACAAACATACTGAAAACATAGGGTTTTCACTATGAGCACTGGGCCCTGGCTAGCAGGATCCCAGTGAGACAGTGAAAACATACACTCACAAACAGGCCAAAAGTGGGGGTAACAAGGCTAGAAAGAGGCTACTTTCTCACAGTGGGTTAGGGGATTTTTAGTTTTTCGGGGCGGGGGGTCGGGGTAGTTTAGGTTTTAGGGGAGGTGGAGGGTCGAGGTAGTATTAGGGGCGGGGGTGGGGGGTTGCAGTAGTTTTGGGGTGGAGGGTCGCAGTAGTTTTGGGGTGGAGGGTCGCAGTAGTTTTGGGGTGGGGTATTTGTAGTTTTTAGGGGTGGAGTTGGGGTAGTTTAGGTTTTAAGGGGGTGGGGGGTCACTGTAGGTTTAGGGGTGAGGGTCGCAGTAGTTTTAGGGGTGGGGATGTTTTTTTTTTTTTTAGTTTTTAGAGGCAGTGGTGGGGGTCGGGTACTTTAGGTTTTGGAGGGTTGGGGGGATCGCAGTAGTTTTAGGGGTGGGGTGGGGGGGGTTGCTGTCGTTTTAGGGATAGGGTTGGGGTTCGGGATTATTTTTAGGGGCGGGGTGGGGGGCTCGGAGTATTTTTTAGTTAATAGGGGTGCGGTGGGGGTCGGGTAGTTTATGTTTTATGGTGTGGCGGGTTGTGGTAGTTTTAGTGGAGGGGTTGTTGTAGTTTTAGGGGCGGGGTAGGGGGTCGGGTACTTTAGGTTTTAGGAGGTTGGAGGGTTCACAGTAGTTTTAGGGTTGGGAGTCGCAGTAGTATTAGTGGTGGGGTGGGGGTAGTTTAGGTTTTAGGGGGATGAGGGGGTCACAGTAGTTTTAGGGGTTGGGGGGTCGCTGTAGTTTTAGGGACGGGTGGGGGGGTTGGGGTATTTTTTGTTTTTAGGGGTGGGGTGGGGGGTCGGGTAGTTTAGGTTTTAGGGGGGTTGCAGTAGTTTTAGGGATGGGGTGGGGGGTTGCTGTAGTTTTAGGGATGGGTTGGGGGTCGGGGTATTTTTAGTTTTTAGGGGCGGGGTTGGGGTAGTTTTGGGGGAAGGGGCGGGGTCGAGTATTTTTAGGGGAAGGGGGTAGTTTTAGTTTTAGGGGTCGGGTGGGGGTAGTGATAGAATTGTGTTTAGGGGTTGTGGGTTGACGTACGATTGTTATAGGGGTGGGGGAATCAGGGTGGGGTGAGTCTCATGCTGGAACCACGCATTCTGTTCCACTCATGCTTTTACCAGGAATGCCTTTACAACAAAAAATCTTTGTTAATGCATTCATGGTAAAGGCATTCGTGGTAACAACACGGTCGTTGTTCCGACCGCGTTGTTTAGGCATGCGTGGTTCCAGCATTCGTGGGTCCGACTCCTATTCCTCTCCTTGTATTGTAGTCCTTTCTTGCTTTCCCTTATTTTTTGTGGATGGGCGTCAATGGTCCCCACCATTTGGTGCTTGTTACAACCTCCTTTGATGTCAGATTGCCTCTCTTGAAGTACCCACTCTTGGTCACCAGCTTCAGATTTTTATTTCCGCCATGGAGTCTGGAAGCATTGTAAAGGTCTCCCAACACCAAGCCGAAGAAGAAGGTATAATAAACAGGATTTTCGTCGAGGAAAATGGACAACATAATGACCATAACATAGTAAGGGACCTTTTACTAAGAGGTTCCACCAAATGACAGGAAACAATCAAAGTAAGTGAAACTTGCATTGAGGGAAAGGAGGAGAATGTAGAAGAACAGTGGCAAGACCTAAAGGCACATACACCCAGTGAAGCTTAGACACTTATCAGTCGAGGCCATCGCCTCGGTTGATATTGATGTGTACAATCAGCTGGTTAAGAAAGGTGGCAGAACAGTATAGAGTCCAACTGGAGGAGGAAAAGTTGCAGACGTTTCCTATTAGAGACACTAATACCCTCTCAAAATTAAATATAAGCTAGTTCCTTCCAGTGCTCCCAAGCATCTTGGATCAGGGAAGAGAGGCATTTAAGGAGCCAGCAACCTGCTTGTCAATGACTCCCAGGGTTGAGAAAAATGCATACATTCCTCTAAGGACCCACCATACATTCAGGACAATGTGGTGGGAGATTCCATCATTGTGGACACAGCTGGAAAGCAAGCAATTATACCAACCTACTCCGGATAGAGACAGTAAAAGGATAGAAATGGTGGGAAGAGGTTGCAGCAACGCAATGGCGCATAGCAAATTTTAATGCAGCACTTAACAGGTATGCACCTCTGAACTGGGAGTAGATGGCAGAGTTAATGAAACACCTGCCATAACAATACTAGAAGAGGGAAAGTTCCCTTGCTGAGTAAGGAAGGAACATAGCCAACTATACGTCAGCATTGGATGCCAGGGACACAGCAAGAAGACAACTGGTAACAGGACAGCCTTAAGGCGCCATATGTGGCTAAGAATCTCGGGGTTCAAAAATGAGATGCAGGCCAACATTATTACAATCCCTTTCATAGGAAAATACCTGTTTGGAAATACAGCAGATGACACACTGCAACAAATCAAATAAACATTTGCAATGCAATAGGCCTCTCATTTGCTTGAGTTATAGCTGTTGGCATTGTAAGTTCATACCTGGACTTTTCTTGTCACATCAATTGGTCAACCCTGCCTTATAATTTTGTCTTTTCCTACCATTTAATTCCAGTGGCCCTGCATAGAACTAAAGCACTTCCTCTATCTGCAGCAAAAAATGAAAATGTTGGCATTTAGCATCCTAATTGAAATCTGCCATGCTAATTCCAGTAGAATATCACTTTCACCACCCCACCATCAGAGTAACTGGCTGGCTAACACAGTTCCTCCCAAAAAGACACAAGACAGCCACAGAGGAGGAATAAACTGGAAGGGTCACCCAAACATATCAAGAGTGTTCAAACAGTCCTAGTGTGATCTAGTGTAATGAGGATGTTAAGATGACCTGAATTAGGGTAATAATTGTAATAAGGATAGATTATTAAAACATATACAATTATCATATAAACCTTTATCAGAAATACGTGTTTGGGGTTTGGCTGTAATGTTTGAAACAGCTCCTAGAGGGCACCATAACAAAATATAATTTGTAAGAAACATGGTCACGTACCCATATTGTTTATCCCCCCCGAGGGGATAACCGCATGAAAAAAACAAGAGAAATGAATGTCATGTAACCAATTACTTAGTCCCTAGAGAGCATTTTTAGGGCTAGCAGACCTACTGCAAAGATGTACAAACTTCTCCCAGCTATAAAACAAAAGTTCGGTCCATAAGAAAGCTTAAAATACACTGAATGGAGGGATGGGTTATTATTGTGTGGTCCCCACTAACCTAGCTGGGGACCCAGAGGTTGTAGACTGAGCGTTTTGAAGGGGGTCCTAATGTCCTAGGACCACCACAGGCTGGGTTATGAGCAAAACTGTTGTGTAAAAGTAATGCCCTACAAAGCATTATGGGGCAAGTTTTAGTGCTGGAATATTATAGTAAGTTGACTGCAATGCTCAGAACAGCCCATAGGGGACACCAGAATAAAAATAGCATTTGAAGGAATATGGTCATGTAACCATACAGTCTGCCCTTAGAGAGCATAACCACATGAAAAAAGAATGGGAGAAAGTGCAGTTTAACCATATATTTAACCTCTCTGGAGAAATTAGTGCACAATACATTTTCAAGGCTAGCAGAACTATTGCAATTATATTACAAACAAGGCCCATAAAACATAACTTCTCCCAGCAATAAAACAAAAGTTCCAGCCACTCCAGAGCTTATAAAGATAATCAAGGGTGGGAGGTGTTATTATTTTGGAGTCCGCACTAACATAGTGTGAGGACCCAGCGACGATGTAGACACAAAGAGCACATTGTGGTCAATGTTTTGAAGGTGGTCCCTCTGTCCTACTACCACCACATGCTGAGTTATGAGTAAAAATGTTTTGTAACAGTAATGCCCTGCAAAGCATTATGGGACAGGTTACCAGGCCACGAATATTTTAATATGACTGTAATGCTTAGAACAGCCCGAGAGGACACCACAATGAAAATAGCATTTGTAATAAACATGATCATATAACTATATAGTTAGCCACTACAGGGAATAGCTACACAAAAAGGAAATGGCAATAAATAACGCAGTGTAACCATATATGTAGCCCCTAGAGGGTGTAGTGCATTACATATTTTCAGAGGTAGCAGGCCTATAGCAATGATATTACAAAAAAAAGGCCCTTAAAATACAAGCTATTCCCAGGTGTAAAACAAACGTTGTAGCCCTGAGAGCGCCTAAACAGACACTGAACGGTGGAAGGGGTTATTATTTTGAGGTCTCCACTAACCTATGCGGGGACCCAAACATGATGTAGACAGAAAGATCATGTTGTTGTGAACGTTTTGGTGGCGTTCCCATTGTTCTAGGACCACCACAGGCTGTTCTGAGCAAAAATGTTATGTAAAGGTAATGCCCTGCAAAGCACTATGGGTCGACGTTTGCAAGTGCAGTGAATATGGTAGTATTGGCTCTCCCACTGTGCCGGGAAAGCCCTTTTGCTTTGAGGATTTCTGCTTTACCAATTTCAAGTGTTTTTAAGGGGAGAGCCACAGGAAATGACTGATTAGGTACCTTGTGAACAATGTGACCAGCGTTTCAATACCACTCGGGTTCATGCTGTTGTGCCTGATCGCACTGTGAGCGCCATCGCCGCCATGCAGCACGAAGAGGACCGACAAAAGAAATTGTTTGCCCACTATATCAGCAATCGTGCAATAATCCATGTAACAGGGTCACTCTGTAAGGCATGACAAAACAGCCTCAAGGTGGGACAAACGTAAAGCATTTACCAATGACATCAAGTGATTTTTAAAAGGCAAGCCCATAAACAAATGAAAGTGATGGGCGTGAGGTGGGCATGGTTAAAAGCCCACAATGCTTACAACAGGTCAGATCGCTTGCTGGCTTGACCTTAGAAGATAACGACACAGCCAAGTCAATGGTGACCGTACAATTTAGGGGCACCAGAGAAAGGGGGCCATCCTCATTAGAAGACACACAGGAAGAGGAAGGTTTCAAACCCTGTCGTCACACCAAATCTTCCAGTACACGGGCCAGGCGCAAACAGCCACACCACATTGACAAATCTACAAGCCACAGAGACAGGCCTTGCGCAGGCAAGTGAGGGGGAAAAAGCTAGCTTTCAAGAGGAGAGGCAACAACACACAGGTGGCAAACTAAAATTGGACTCCATCCATGCACAAAACCTGTGGGGGAGAGAACAGGAGACTTTCTCCAGGAGTGGAGGGGAGGTCACATCGGACAAATGGATTCTCAACATAATATAACACAACTATGGCACAGAATTGAAAAACGCCCACCAACGCAGGGCCCAAAACATAACGTCCACACAAAGGAAGAAATTAACTGTCTTCAAAAGAAAGCGAAATAGCTGCTGCTAAAACAAGCAATAGAAAAGGTACCCTTAATAGAAACAGAGAACAGTTAAGAAGTCTACTCAGCATACTTCCTAATACCGAAACCAGACAAATCACTTTGCCCCACTAGACCTAAGCTTGCCAAACCAGTTCATAAAATCACAGAGGTTCACAATGACAACTCTACAGGAGGTTATTCATCATATCAAACAAAGGGTGTACATTGCAACCATAGACTTAAAGGACAGACATCTGTCTGCACATTCTAATGACTCATAGGCAAAAGAAGTTCCTGTGCTTCATAATAAACAAACCACACTACCAATTCAGAGTGGTGCCCTTTGGCATTATGTCAGCTCCCAGAGTATTCACAAAGTGCTTCACGGCTGTAGCCACTCTCTCAAGAAAAAAGGGAATGCATGTATAACCTTACTTAGACAACTGGCTGGTGACAGCAAGTTCCACACACAAGTGCAGAGAGCATAAAAACAGTGATGACAACACTACACAGATTGGGATTCACAATAAATATGAAGAAGTCTTCCCCTACTCCGGCCAGGAGAAACTCTTCCTAGGAGCAAGAATAAACACAGCACAAGCAAGGGCATTTCCATGTGAGAAAAGAATCTTGCCGATAACACAAGAAGCTCTCAGATACCAGATGAGTCAATCTCTGACAGTGAGGTCTGTGGGTAGATAATTAGGAATGATGTAGTTCGATGGCATCTGTCGCTGTAGATACGCATGTTTTGCAATAGCTCGCCATCTGGTGTTGGGCCGGAGTGTTACAAGTTGTTTTTCTTCGAAGAAGTCTTTCGAGTCACGGGACCGAGTGACTCCTCCTTTTGTCTCCATTGCGCATGGGCGTCGACTCCATCTTCGATTGTTTTTTTTCCGCCATCGGGTTCGGACGTGTTCCTGTCGCTCCGAGTTTCGGAACGGAAAAATAGCTAATTTCAGAAGATTTTCGTCGGTATTGTTGCGTTCGGGGTCGGCGTAGTTAGATTCAACACCGCGCCTAAGATCGAAGAGCTCCGGTGCCCTTTGGGGTAATTTTTTCGATCCCCCGACGGGGCCTGGTCGGCCCGACCGCGTGCAGAAGAACGCCGATGGAACGGACCCCGTTCCGTTTCTGTCCCAAATGCCACAATAAATACCCCTATACAGACCAACACTTGGTCTGCAACCTGTGCCTGTCACCTGAGCACAGCGAAGACACCTGCGAGGCCTGTCGTGCGTTCCGGTCCCGAAAAACTCTCCGAGACCGTCGAGCCAGAAGACTTCAGATGGCGTCCGCGCCGACAGCCCACCGGGAGTTCGAGGAACAAGAAGAGGAGGGATCCTTTTCGATCCAAGAATCGGACTCCAAAGGATTCGACAATACACAAACCGTGAGTAGGACGTCGAAAACCACTCAAAAGAAGATTTACAAGGCCCAGGGGACGCCACTGCCATCAGGCCATGGCTCGACCCATAAATTCGGTGACCGACCGTCGGCACCGAAAAAGGCCCAAACAGTGCCGAGATCGTCCGACTCCGGTCGAGACACCGGCACGCAGCCTTCTCGGGACCGAGAAAGTGCTGGAGACAAGCATCGACACCGAGATACCGGGGTAGACACGGCTCGACGCCGAGACAGCGGCACCGAAGAAGATCGACGCTGAGAGATTTCGGCCCCGAAAAAGAAAAAAGTCACCTCGGAGCCGAAAATAGATGCAGACAGGGTTTCGGTGCCGAAACAAACTGCAACCGACCCAGTTTCAGGCTCTTATACAGAAGAGCACTCGCTAATCTCCCAAATGCAAAAGCATAGGTTTGAGGAAGAACTACACTCAACGGATGTAGACCATACGCAAAAGCGTATTTTCATACAGTAGGGGACAGGAAAAATAAGCACCCTTCCCCCTATTAGAAGAAAGAGAAGATTGGAGTTCCAAACTGAACAAACACCACAAACAAAAGTGGTGAAAAAAGTTACCCCACCACCCTCTCCTCCACCTGTGATTAACGTCTCACCAGCACAAACTCCATCACATTCCCCAGCTCACACCACCATGAGCCAGGGTGACCAAGATCAAGACGCATGAGACTTATACGACGCCCCAGTGTCAGATAACAGTCTGGAGGCATACCCTACGAAGCCATCTCCACCAGAGGACAGCACTGCGTATTCTCAAGTGGTGGCTAGAGCAGCACAATTTCACAATGTAAGCCTCCACTCAGAACAGGTCGAGGATGACTTTTTATTCAACACACTCTCCTCCACCCACAGCTCCTACCAAAGCCTGCCTATGCTCCCTGGTATGCTCCGGCACGCAAAAGAAATCTTTAAGGAGCCGGTCAAAAGTAGGGCAATCACACCAAGAGTGGAAAAAAAGTATAAGGCGCCTCCTACAGACCCGGCTTTCATCACTACACAGCTGCCACCAGACTCCGTCGTTGTAGGAGCAGCTAGGAAAAGGGCCAACTCCCACACATCTGGAGATGCACCACCCCCAGATAAAGAAAGCCGCAAGTTCGATGCAGCTGGTAAAAGAGTCGCAGCACAAGCTGCAAACCAGTGGCGCATCGCTAACTCCCAGGCACTACTTGCGCGCTATGACAGAGCCCATTGGGATGAGATGCAACATCTCATTGACCATCTGCCCAAGGACCTACAAAATAGGGCAAAACAAGTGGTTGAGGAGGGACAGACCATTTCCAACAACCAAATCCGCTCCTCCATGGACGCTGCAGATACAGCTGCACGGACAATTAATACATCCGTAACTATCAGAAGGCATGCATGGCTCCGAACGTCTGGATTTAAACCAGAGATTCAGCAAGCAGTTCTCAATATGCCTTTTAACGAAAAAGAACTGTTCGGTCCAGAAGTGGACACAGCGATTGAGAAACTCAAAAAAGACACGGACACTGCTAAAGCCATGGGCGCACTCTACTCCCCGCAGAGCAGAGGGAATTACAGCACATTCCGTAAAACACCCTTTAGAGGGAGGTTTCGGGGTCAAAGCACACAAGCCAGCACCTCACAGGCAACACCGTCCAGTTACCAGGGACAGTACAGAGGAGGTTTTCGGGGACAATATAGAGGAGGGCAATTCCCTAGGAATAGAGGAAAATTTCAAAGCCCCAAAACCCCTACTACTAAGCAGTGACTCACATGTCACTCACCCCCTCCACACAACACCAGTGGGGGGAAGAATAAGTCATTATTACAAAGCATGGGAGGAAATCACTACAGACACTTGGATTCTAGCAATTATCCAACATGGTTATTGCATAGAATTTCTACAATTCCCTCCAAACATACCACCAAAAGCACAACATTTGACAAAACATCATTCCAATCTCCTGGAGATAGAAGTGCAGGCACTATTGCAAAAGAATGCAATCGAATTAGTGCCAAACACACAAATAAACACAGGAGTTTACTCACTGTACTTTCTGATACCAAAGAAGGACAAAACACTGAGACCAATCCTAGACCTCAGAATAGTGAACACATTCATCAAATCAGACCACTTTCACATGGTCACACTACAAGAAGTATTACCATTGCTAAAACTACACGACTACATGTCAACTTTAGACCTCAAGGACGCGTATTTCCATATACCAATACACCATCGCAATTCAAGGTACTGCCTTTCGGATTAACAACCGCACCAAGAGTCTTTACCAAATGTCTAGCGGTAGTCGCTGCACACATCAGAAGGCAGCAAATACATGTGTTCCCATATCTAGACGACTGGCTAATCAAGGCCCATTCGTTAATAGAGTGCTCAAATCACACAAATCAGATCATACAAACCCTCTTCAAACTAGGGTTCACCGTCAACTTCACGAAATCCAACATTCTGCCGTGCAAGGTACAACAATACCTAGGAGCCATAATAGACACAACAAAAGGAGTAGCCACTCCAAGTCCCCAAAGAATTCAAAATTTCAACACCATCATACAACGCATGTATCCAACACAAAAGATACAAGCAAAGATGATATTACAACTCCTAGGCATGATGTCTTCATGCATAGCCATTGTCCCAAACGCAAGACTGCACATGAGGCCCTTACAACAGTGCCTAGCATCACAGTGGTCTCAAGCACAGGGTCATCTTCTAGATCTGGTGTTAATAGACCACCAAACTTACCTCTCGCTTCTGTGGTGGAACAACATAAATTTAAACAAGGGGCGGCCTTTCCAAGACCCAGTGCCACAATACGTAATAACAACAGATGCTTCCATGACAGGGTGGGGAGCACACCTCGATCAACACAGCATACAAGGACAATGGAACGTACATCAAACAAAACTGCATATAAATCACCTAGAACTACTAGCAGTTTTTCAAGCACTGAAAGCTTTCCAACCAATAATAGTTCACAAATACATTCTCGTCAAGACAGACAACATGACAACAATGTATTATCTAAACAAGCAAGGGGGGACACACTCCACGCAGTTAAGCCTGCTAGCACAAAAAATTTGGCGTTGGGCAATTCACAACCAAATTCGCCTAATAGCACAATTTATACCAGGGATCCAAAATCAACTCGCAGACAACCTCTCTCGAGATCACCAACAGGTCCACAAATGGGAAATTCACCCCCAAATTCTGAACACCTACAGGGAGTGCAGAATTATTAGGCAAGTTGTATTTTTGAGGATTAATTTTATTATTGAACAACAACCATGTTCTCAATGAACCAAAAAAACTCATTAATATCAAAACTGAATATTTTTGGAAGTAGTTTTTAGTTTGTTTTTAGTTTTAGCTATGTTAGGGGGATATCTGTGTGTGCAGGTGACTATCACTGTGCATAATTATTAGGCAACTTAACAAAAAAAAATATATACCCATTTCAATTATTTATCATTACCAGTGAAACCAATATAACATCTCAACATTCACAAATATACATTTCTGACATTCAAAAACAAAACAAAAACAAATCAGTGACCAATAGAGCCACCTTTCTTTGCAAGGACACTCAAAAGCCTGCCATCCATGGATTCTGTCAGTGTTTTGATCTGTTCACCATCAACATTGCGTGCAGCAGCAACCACAGCCTCCCAGACACTGTTCAGAGAGGTGTACTGTTTTCCCTCCTTGTAAATCTCACATTTGATGATGGACCACAGGTTCTCAATGGGGTTCAGATCAGGTGAACAAGGAGGCCATGTCATTAGATTTCCTTCTTTTATACCCTTTCTTGCCAGCCACGCTGTGGAGTACTTGGACGCGTGTGATGGAGCATTGTCCTGCATGAAAATCATGTTTTTCTTGAAGGATGCAGATTTCTTCCTGTACCACTGCTTGAAGAAGGTGTCTTCCAGGAACTGGCAGTAGGACTGGGAGTTGAGCTTGACTCCATCCTCAACCCGAAAAGGCCCCACAAGCTCATCTTTGATGATACCAGCCCAAACCAGTACTCCACCTCCACCTTGCTGGCGTCTGAGTCGGACTGGAGCTCTCTGCCCTTTACCAATCCAGCCACGGGCCCATCCATCTGGCCCATCAAGACTCACTCTCATTTCATCAGTCCATAAAACCTTAGAAAAATCAGTCTTGAGATATTTCTTGGCCCAGTCTTGACGTTTCAGCTTGTGTGTCTTGTTCAGTGGTGGTCGTCTTTCAGCCTTTCTTACCTTGGCCGTGTCTCTGAGTATTGCACACCTTGTGCTTTTGGGCACTCCAGTGATGTTGCAGCTCTGAAATATGGCCAAACTGGTGGCAAGTGGCATCGTGGCAGCTGCACGCTTGACTTTTCTCAGTTCATGGGCAGTTATTTTGCGCCTTGGTTTTTCCACACGCTTCTTGCGACCCTGTTGACTATTTTGAATGAAACGCTTGATTGTTCGATGATCACGCTTCAGAAGCTTTGCAATTTTAAGAGTGCTGCATCCCTCTGCAAGATATCTCACTATTTTTGACTTTTCTGAGCCTGTCAAGTCCTTCTTTTGACCCATTTTGCCAAAGGAAAGGAAGTTGCCTAATAATTCTGCACACCTGATATAGGGTGTTGATGTCATTAGACCACACCCCTTCTCATTACAGAGATGCACATCACCTAATATGCTTAATTGGTAGTAGGCTTTCGAGCCTATACAGCTTGGAGTAAGACAACATGCATAAAGAGGATGATGTGGTCAAAATACTCATTTGCCTAATAATTCTGCACTCCCTGTATTTCAAACTCTGGGGAACACCTCAAATAGACTTGTTTGCGACGAAGGAGAACGCAAAATACCAAAACTTCGCATCCAGATACCCACACAAACAGTCCCTAGGCAATGCCCTATGGATGAACTGGTCAGGGATATTTGCTTACACTTTTCCTCCTCTCCCTCTCCTTCCTTACCTGGTAAACAAACTCAGTCAAAACAAACTCAAACTCATATTGATAGCACCAACTTGGGCAAGGCAACCCTGGTACACAACGCTGCTAGACCTATCAGTAGTACCCTACATCAAATTGCCCAACAGGCCAGATCTGTTGACACAACACAACCAAAAGATCAGACACCCAGATCCAGCATCGCTGAATCTAGCAATCTGGCTCCTGAGATCCTAGAATTCGGGCACTTACAACTTACCCAAGAATGTATGGAAGTCATAAAGCAAGCCAGAAGGCCATCCACCAGGCACTGCTATGCAAGTAAATGGAAGAGGTTTGTTTGCTACTGCCATATTAATCAAATACAACCTTTACACACAACTCCAGAACATGTAGTGGGCTACTTGCTTCACTTACAAAAATCTAACCTGGCTTTCTCTTCCATTAAAATACACCTTGCAGCAATATCTGCATACCTGCAGACTACCTATTCAACTTCCCTATATAAGATACCAGTCATTAAAGCATTCATGGAGGGCCTTAGGAGGATTATACCACCAAGAACACCACCTGTTCCTTCATGGAACCTAAATGTTGTCCTAACTAGACTTATGGGTCCACCTTTTGAACCCATGCACTCCTGCGAAATACAGTTCCTAACCTGGAAGGTTGCATTTCTCATCGCCATTACTTCCCTAAGAAGAGTAAGCGAGATTCAGGCGTTTACAATACAAGAACCTTTTATACAACTACACAAGAATAAGGTCGTCCTAAGGACTAATCCTAAATTTTTGCCAAAGTTTATTTCACCGTTCCATCTAAATCAAACAGTGGAACTTCCAGCGTTCTTTCCACAGCCAGATACCGTAGCTGAAAGGGCACTACATACATTAGATGTCAAAAGAGCATTAATGTATTACATTGACAGAACAAAGAACATCAGAAAGACTAAACAACTATTTATTGCATTTCAAAAACCTCATGCAGAAAACCCAATATCAAAACAAGGTATAGCCAGATGGATAGTTAAATGCATCCAAATCTGCTACCTTAAAGCTAAACGACAGCTGCCCATTACACCAAGGGCACACTCAACCAGAAAGAAGGGTGCTACCATGGCCTTTCTAGGAAACATCCCAATGCAAGAAATATGTAAGGCAGCCACATGGTCTACGCCTCACACATTCACCAAGCACTACTGTGTAGATGTGTTATCCGCACAACAAGCCACAGTAGGTCAAGCCGTATTAAGAACATTATTTCAAACTACTTCCACTCCTACAGGCTGAGCCACCGCTTTTGGGGAGATAACTGCTTACTAGTCTATGCAAAACATGCGTATCTACAGCGACAGATGCCATCGAACTGAAAATGTCACTTACCCAGTGTACATCTGTTCGTGGCATCAGTCGCTGTAGATTCGCATGTGCCCACCCGCCTCCCCGGGAGCCTGTAGCAGTTTGGAAGTTAGCTTCAACTATTTGTATATGTATCATCTCAACCTTAAATAGGTACATACTTAGTCACTCCATTGCATGGGCACTATTACTACAATTCAACTCCTACCTCACCCTCTGCGGGGAAAAACAATCGAAGATGGAGTCGACGCCCATGCGCAATGGAGACAAAAGGAGGAGTCACTCGGTCCCGTGACTCGAAAGACTTCTTCGAAGAAAAACAACTTGTAACACTCCGGCCCAACACCAGATGGCGAGCTATTGCAAAACATGCGAATCTACAGCGACTGATGCCACGAACAGATGTACACTGGGTAAGTGACATTTTCATTCCTGCTTACCACTAATACCACATGCAAGGTTACACATAAGATCAATCCAGGCGTGGGTTCGATACCTGTGGTCACAGACAATGGGGAGTTGGGAAGAGAGTGCAGTTGGCATGCAGAGAATACAGTTGTAAATGAGATGGTGGCGTAAAGAGTGTAACGGCAGGAAGACCCTTCATGATGCCAGCTCCAACAGTGACTATCACCACAGATGCCTTACATATGGGATGGGAAGCTCATATGGAGAAACTCAAAATCAGTACAAAACACATGAATCTGCTGGAGTTGAAGAACTTGCGACTCCTCCTCTCGATGATAATCCGCATGGGCATCGCGTCGTTTGTTCTATTGTTTCCTTCCGCCCTCGAGTTCGAACATGTGTTCCTCTCGCTCTGGTATTCCTCTGCTCGGTCTATTCCGAGCTGTTCATTTCCGTCTTTATTTCAGTGATGGTACTGTAATTCGATCGTAGTTTCTCTACCTAACGTGGTTGGCAAACAGAAGTCCGGGCACTCATGAATAAAAGTTCAGTTAATCATATACTCTGTGTCTTGGTATCTTGTTCACAGTCATCCAGCAAAGGTCGGACCAGGATACAAATGCAAAAAGTTCAGTGTATTCTTGAGATGAAGTGTCCATTTAGAGCAACAATAACCATGAAGTATCCATTTAGAGCAACAACAGCCAACACGTGGTTGGACCCAAAGAGAAACTTAATCTCAAAGACTTCATCAGGGCTTATGCAAGTATTGTGTATGACCACAGTTCCTGAAACTTATAAAAAACTCTCCTGATAACCTAACCGGCATAGCATCCCGTAAAGCAAAGTCCAAATTATAGCACATATTCTTAAATGGTGTGTGTACACACCTGTGAGTACCTTCATAAGTTAAAAGGAGAAGGACCCCGTTCCTTGTCTCATGCGGCGCTCTCATGTGTTGCCGCAGGAGACAAGGAACGGGGTCTCACGAATGTGAACGCCACCCACAAGTCCTTCACCAGTACTTTCAAAGGTGGGGAACACCACAAATAGATCTGTTCGCCACAGCAGAAAATTCAAAATGCCAACATTTTGTGTCCAGATACACACACCCTCAGTCCAAGGGTGATGCTCTATGGATGAATTGGTCAAGGATATTTGCTTATGCTTTTCCGCCTCTCCCAGTCATTCCGTCTCTAGTTCGCAAACTGAGACAAACTTCACTTACAATGATCCTTGTAGCTCCCACATGGGCATGTCAATCTCGGTTCACAAACTTCTGATTCTGTCTGTAGTTCCTCACAAGAAGCTCCCCAACAGGCAAGAACGTCTTATTCAAAGTCAAGGTCTGACCAGACATCCAGCTCCCAAGACGCTCAACCTTGTGATATGGCTCCTGAAGTCATAGAGTTCGATTACTTAAATCTTCCACCAGAAGGCCTGAATATTCTTAAAGAGGCATGTAACCCTACAACTAGACAGTGTTATGCTGCACAATAGAAACATTTTGTATGCTACTGTCAACCTAATCACATTGATCCACTGAAAACCTCAATCCAAGACATTGTTTGCTATCTGCTGCATTTGCAAAACGCAAACATAGCATACTCATCTATTCGTCTTCATTTAGCAGCTATAGCTGCTTACCTCCAAAACAGACAACATGTCTCTTTATTTAGAATTCTGGTTATCAAACCCTTCATGGAAGGTCTTAAGAGTAATTTCACCCAGGGTTCCCCCAGCACCAACCTGGAACCTTAATGTTCTACTTGCTAGGCTCATTGGTCTACCTTTTGAGCCTATATATGCATGCCTGTTACGATACCTCTCATGGAAGGTAGCCTTTTTAGTAGCTATCACTTCCCAAACACATGTAAGCGAACGTCCGGGTCTAACGTTAGAAGAACCATTCTTCCAGTTACGCAGACATATTCGTTCCTCGAACAAACCCAAAATTCCTTCCAAAAATAGTTTCACAATTCTACATCAACCAGTCAATTGAGTTACCAGTCTTTTTCCCACAACCAGACTGAGTTGCAGATAGAGCTCTTCACACACTAGATGTGATGTATTATATTGACAGAACCAAACAGTTTAGGAAATCCAAACAACGTTTTGTAGCATTTTCCCATATAAAGATAACCCAATGTAAAAAAAAATGGTATAGCCAAATGGATAGTCAAGTGTATTCAAACTTGTTATGCCAAAGCCAAAAGGCAGTTATCTATTACCCCCAAAGCGCATTCCACCAGAAACAATGGTGCTTCTATGGCCTTTTTAGGTAACATCCCAATACCAGATGTATGTAAAGCTGCTACTTGGTCTACACCAAATACCTTTACTAAACACTATTGTGTAGATGTTTTAGCACATCAACAAGCCAATGTTGGCCAAGCAGTGCTCAGAACACTTTTTCAAGCAACTCCAACTCCGACAGGCTACTGCTTACTTGGAGGGCACGGCTTTACAGTCTATGCAAAACATTTGAATCTACAGTCACACAAGCCATCGAACGGAAAATGTTACTTACCCAGTAGATATCTATTTGTGGCATGTACTGCTGTAGATTCACATGCACCCTCCCTTCTCCCCAGATGCCTGTGACTGTTGTAGTTGCATTCTTATAAAATTATTGTATATATGTAAATGCATTGCATGGACATCGCTTTTTCTGTTACTCTCTGTACACTACTTACCTCACCCGCCAGTGGGAAAACAATCTAACAAACGACTTGATGCCCATGTGCACTATCACCAAGAGGAGGAGTCACTCGATCTCGTGACTTGAAAAGATTTTTAGAAAAAAACAACTTGTAACACTCAGGACCCAACACTAGATGGCGGACTTATGCAAAGTATGTGAATCTACAGCACTACATGCCACGAACAGATGCCTGGTGGGTAAGTAACATTTTTCTTATCAGCTATCTTATACACCTGTTAGAAGAAGGCCTAAATTATGTGTCGTTAAAAGTACATCTGCCAGCGATAGTAGCCTACAAAAGGGGATGTGTAGGGAGAAGTTTGTCCAAACTGCGTTTCTATCTGCCATGATGTTGCTCCGCAGAGTATGTGAGCTATAAGCCGTTACCATTCAGAAACCGTATGTACAAATACAGAGTAGTCATGAGAACTGACCCAGGCTTCCTCCCGAAGGTCATATCATACTTCTACATAAACCAAGTTGTTCACATACTGAGGTTTTTTTCAAGAACCAAAGACTCAAGCAGAAAGAGCATTACACACACTGGACACCCGCAAGGTGATAATGTATCACATAGAGAGAAAAAACAGCAACCCTGAAATAAAAGCGCTTTTCATATCATTCGCACACAATAACAAAGTAGAACCAATTACAAAGAATACCATTGCAAGATGGATAACTCAGGCAATATAAATGTGTCACAAGAGAGCTTGCATACAGCTAGAGCCAAAACCAACGGCACATTCGACAAAAAAGAAAGAAGCAACAATAGCCTTTTCGGCCAACGTTCCAATTAACGACATATGTGTGGCAGCCTCATGGTCGTCAGTACGCATGTTCACAAAGCACTACTGCATTGATGTATAGTTAAACAGAGAAGCACATGTGGGACTAAGGGTCCTGAAACATCTATTTACAAGCTCAACCTTATTTCCAACCCAACAACCTCAATGAAAGAAACAACACAAAATCAATTAAACACTGCATGTGAATCCAGAAAAGATTCACACTGCAAAATGAAATGGTTACTTACCTGTAGGAGTAGTTTTGCAGCTTGAGGAATTTTTTGATTCACATGTGATCCACTTGTCTCCCCATGAAATGAGGCGATACAAATAAACACGACACATTAATAAGAGTACAGGCAGAGGAAGCCCACAGGCCTTTAAATATACCAAAGAAAAGAATCTGAAGATAGCGACCAAGAGTGGTGACTTCCGGGGAGGACGTCTGACGTCAGAGGAGGCGGTGGCCAAAAATAAAACTACTATACAAGAAGACAGTCCAGACCCAACAACTAGATGGGGGAATAATGCACTGCATATAAATCCAGCAAATTGTTCAAGATGCAAAACTACTCCAATAGTTAAGCAACCATTTTGTTTCTTTAATTTGTTGCCTAACCTGTTGTGTCCAGTGAATGGGGGAAGAGGGGGTTTAGATGGCTTCACATAGCTACAGATGCACCACATACAGCAGCCAGTCTGTTAATTGACTTATTTATTTTTTAGATGGAAAACCTCAAACCCACACTAAGATTTCAAAGAGTTTCACATAGAAAGGAGATACACTGTAATGGGAACTAGTGACAATTATACAGTAAGAACGTGAAGTCAGGGATGATGTTCAGCATTAACACATGCAGGCAGGACAAAATCGATGTCCTACAGGCTTTTCCATAAAGCACAGGCTTAAAACAAAACAGATATCCCCGCAATCACTAATTCACTTTTGCTTCATTTACATTTCAGGCACACTTCACATGTAGTCTGCCGCACAGGACCCTGAGTAAGAATCATGTTCAAACCTCAAATGTGCCCATTTTTTCACTGCAAGAGTTATGTCCTGTTTAAAGGAAAAAGGGACTTGAATATGTTTTAAGAGATTTTAGAACTTTTGATGCACTTCCCTTCCGTAGAAGCTTGTTAGCAAAGAGGCAATATTCACACTCAAAACACTAATCTGTATTTACAACTACAGATCAAATTCGACATGGGTTGTGAAGTAAGGACCCTACACAGGCTGCTTAACAGCAGAAGGAGGGGCACACAGACACTGATGTTTGGGAATGAAGGTTGGGTGCGTTTTGAAGGCTTGAGGTCTTCTGTGGTGTAGACATTTGATATTGAAGTCTCTGCGGGCAAGGGTATACAAGTTGGGAGTGGCCTTTCGTAGTGGACCCAGCAACACTTGACAAAGTGCTTCAGCAACTCTTCAGGGGTGATCCATGCTAATAAAAAGTAATTAGATAAAATGGACTAGACCATTTTGGGAGCTCCACAGAGGTAGTTGTAGTCAGCTGCACTCTAGTACCACCAAATAACAATCTTAATTTTGTGTCCCTGCCCTCCCCCCCTACACACACACACACACACACACACACACACACACACACACACACACACACACACACACACACACACACACACACACACACACACACACACACACACACACACACACACACACACACACACACACACACACACACACACACACACACACACACACACACACACACACACACACACACACACACACACACACACACACACACACACACACACACACCCCACCCCACCCCACCCCACCCCACCCCACCCCACCCCACCCCACCCCACCCCACCCCACCCCACCCCACCCCCCTTAAGAGCAGCCTTGCCGAGACCACTTAGTGTTATCTTAAATAAAACTCTCTGTTACACTTAGTTCCTTAAGGGGGCAGGAGGAGGTACTTTTTATTATGCAGAACTTTGTTCTAAACATAACTCTTCATTAAAACAAACTAAGAAGTGTTGATGTACAAGGGAGGCATGCAGGACTAGTGCAAGGATTTTTAGCACTCAGGGGCACGTTGGAGAGCGTCCTGAATTTTTTTTCCAGAGCATGGCGAAAGCCAGTAGGGGTGGCTTTCACGAGATAAACTTTAGGTGTGCAACACATGTAAACGAATGTCTGTTCACCTGCTTTAGCACATTAAAGCCGGACTTGTTGGCTTTGTCAATGTTCGTTTTTTTAAATACATTTTCTCTCCGTCTTTTTTATGTGTTATTAATTTTGCTAATCGCCTACCGATTACATTTATTTTCCGCAGGGGTTTAGTTTACATTTCTTACAAACTGAAGTTTTTTGCATTTAGCTGACGGAATTCAATAATTACATCCCGTTGTGAGGTGTTGTACGTGTTCAGAAGACACTGATTTGGCGAATCCTAAGGGCATTTCTAATTTGAGCAAGATAAACAAAAATTTTACCATTGGACACAGATTTAAAAATATATAGGCCAGAGAATTTGTATGTGTTGCCCTTACGCCTTCTCTTGCCGATGACACATGCATCATGCCCCTTTATGATGGCATATAAACTTGCAGAGCTGTTGCTATTTTACTACCGAAAAAGCTTGCAGACATTTAGCTGATTCCACAGGCTTCTCATTTAAATAAACTTTAGGAGATTTAGAAAGTGGGAGAACAACATTGCTTTGTGAAGAGAATTCTCTATCACCAGTACCTTGCCATCTACAACCAGAGTCGGACTGAGACAGCAAATAGGCCAGGGCCCTAAAATAAAATTACACAGCTAAAAATGTAGCCCATGTTTACAAATTGAAGTTGTTTTTGAACTTGTAAAGAGATACTGTATAGGTATTTTGCAAGATGACGAAGACGGCATGGATTTGAGATTGCTACCGAGTCGTAGTACCGACACGTTTTTTTTGGATCAGCTAAATCAACAGTAAAACGAGCATTGGCAAAGCCAATAGGTCTTATCAATCCGGAAGTTATAGACGTTGTTAATGTGTTTAAGCTTTGTGTAATGGAGTGAAGTGGATGTACGTGGTGTGGAGTACTTCAGAGAATTATAAAACAAATGTATATGATGGTACAAAGTTGCTGACTGTGTATTCTTGCCAGTGAATGTTGATCAGCCTGCAATTTGGCTCTGCCTGTAGCATTAATTACAGAAATGTAAACAAAGTGCCCAAGCAGCAACTGGTTGAGCCCAGCCATCAAAGCTGCTTCCCAGCCTGGACAATTCCCAGGCTCTTGCCCAACCCCCACAGCAGCCTGGCTTGATAAAGAACATGCCTTGTGGAAGAAGCATAATTGTAAAAGGCTTGTGCTTCATCAAAACATTAACCACTTAGCTGATATGAATGTGCAACAAGGCACAAAAGTTTGCATTCTGCTGAAAAGGAATGAAAGTCTTCACTGGTGCAAACAGCCTATCTCCTAAGTCTGGTGACCTACACCTATGGAAAAATCAGATATGGAAGATAGCGGTCCCGTTAGCAACAGTTAGGAAAAATGCATGCTCTTTTCTTCCCCCTGCTGTGAGAGCGCATCACTTCACCACCTCACATGGCCGTGGGAAAAGGAAGGGCAGAAAGCAGTCTGCATCCTGGGCCGGTACCACAGTCTAAGTTTAGTGGCGAAGAATTTGTTGTAGCCAAAAACAATCATTTGCAGTAATCTTATGGGAACTTTCTCCGAAGGCGAAAAGCGTTCATGGTTGTTCAGTTCATTTTGTTGTACACCGACATGTACAAGGAGATGATCACTCACATACTTTTCTACAGAAACAAGTTTGGTATCAGTAAACGGAGTGAGTGAAAACATGAGCGCTCATGTGAAAGCTTTCATGTTTGTACAATTAATTTACTTAATGTTGTACACCGACATGTACAAGCAAATGATAACTTCACGAATTTTTCTGCAGAAAGCAGTTTGGCAGCGGAGAACGAAGCGAGTATAGACATTAGTGCTAGTGTGAGAATACCTGTTTATACAATTAATTTATTTAATGATGTACACCGACATGTACAAGGAGATGATCACTTCACATGTTTTTCTGCAGAAAGAAATTTGGTACCAGAAACCGAGAACGGAGCAAGTGAACACATTGTGAAAGAGTTCATGTTTTGCAAATACTTTGCTTTATATTGTACACCGACTTTTACTAAGAGATGATTACTTCACATATTTTTCTGCAGACAGCAGTTTGCAAATAGCAAACGAAGAACGGAGCTAGTGAAAACATGAGCACTCGTGAAGTGCTCAAAAACAAACAAAGTAGCTCCTAACATGGGAGCAGTGGACGGATACAGGTCGGATAGAAGTACTTGATCCATTCTCTGAGGGAGGGCTGAACACACGAAGAGGCATGACCCATGCATGCCATGGACCAACGGGAATGAAGGATAGAAGAGTGACGAAATAGCGAACAAATGGCAAGCCTTTGGGCGGGGGGAAGCCCACAGATTAAAGCTTCGATACGCATGCTCTGTCTAGCCTAGACTAAACAGGCCAATAAACAGTCACATAACCAGCCCACCCACTGACCTGTCACAGCAGCCCATCAGGCAGTGCCTGACTGCCCCACAGGTCACTCCGACCTTTTATTACTACAAAGCTATCTTTCAAGTCAAGCGCTGTTGTGTTCCTTTCATTAAAAACAATCTTGCAATCGCCACAACCACACACGCTTGTATAGTAGTCTTCCATTTGAAATTACAGATCTGTTGCTCTTAATAGCTGTGTCTGGATTGTTTGTGTAAAAGGTGTGACAGTGAGAGACGCGGTTAGTATGCACAGTATATATATCTCTGTGGAATAGTTCAGAGATCTTTGAAGGGGTATGCGGGTCTTCAATAGATGTATTCTCATATTGTGGTATATTCAGAGCCTTATTTGTAAACGAGAGTGCAGGTGCCCAAAGCTGTGTTCAAAAGCCTGCAGCCAGCACTTTTAAATGTTAGGCCGCCGATTTTTAGGGCTGCTAGTCTTAAATCCCCCAAGTGCCTCTTTAATCTACTTCTAGACACTCCCTGCCCCTTTATCCCACTTCTGCACGTTCCGGCTTTCTTTCTTTGTGACAGTTTTGCTCTTCCTCCTTCTTTCCCCCGTGTTTTTATCTGGAATTGTTGGATGCAGAAAAATAAGTGCTGGTACCCAAAAATAAGTGCCAGTGGCCCCACCATCAACCACCAGCTCAAATTATGCAGTGATTGTATTCGTGCATTTACATAGAACGTACTATTCTTTTGTGGGGCCCTGAAGTGCTTGGCTACATGGGCAGTAAGCTATGCACATGCGTGGTTAGAAGGAAGTGGCCTTTGTTTTTTGTTTTTTATACTATGTGGAAAGTGTTTCCATGTCGTGCGTGAGGACCACAGTGATAAGATTATCGTATTATTGGGCGCAGCACTTAGGTGGATAAAGAGGTATGAGCGAGAGAACCACAACTTATGGCTTTCAGTAAGCTGGCAGCTTGGATCTGCAGGTCCCATTATGATATTTCATATGATGATAACTAGCACAGGTTGTCCAGCCTGGTCCTTAGCAGACATACTTTAAAAACGAAGTGGTGAGGAGATCTGGTGGGATGGACTTAGTTACTATCATTCCATATCTGAGTGTCATTGGGAGAGCTAAAGAAACAAACTGTTGCAGCATGTAGCTAGTTGGGACCTGCAGTGGTGGACTAGATTAGAGTCAACTGGTTGGCCGGTAGTATGTGACAGATAACTTCAGTTTTTTCATGTCTTTTTAGTTGCTGTCTGGTTGATTGATTGGTGCAGCACTGGGTGATGGACGAAACCTATACATATATGTCTTGCATGAGTGTAATAGGATTAATCTATAGTTGACTGCCACCACCAAGTGTTATGGTATTAGTATTAGTCAGAATGGTTAGAACTTAATTGACATTATTATATTATACCCAGGCTCCATAGGGAAGCCCTTCTTAGCTTACCTGCATATAGAAAGTAGTGTGCTGATTGGGTTGTTCCATATCTGTGGGTTGTAAACTGTAGATTTAACTGAAAGGTACCATTTTAGCTTTCCGGGTACATTTCCAGGGTTGTGGGATGATGTAGTTATGTGGGAAATCGGGGACTGGTATGTAGCCCGGTTGTTTTTGGGTGTATAGTATGCTTGATTGAAAAAAACTTGAAATGAAGCAGCTTATGCCTATCATTCATGGAATCCGGCTTGATCTGCATGCAGCGGTAGTCCCATTTTGCATCATTCAGCTCCATGCCCATGTCTTTTTCCCAGGCCTGTCTGAAAAGAGGGGAGCCACATTTTCTTACTGCTGTATCCATTGCGTATTTTGTGGACTGTGGGGAACTAATTAAATGGGTTATTAGTCGGAATTCCAGCAATTCCTCAGGGAACCCAGAGCTCCTCAGTCAAAAGGAAATGACTGTGTCTAGGAGAATGGGGGTCACATCAAATCTTGTGTGGCCCAATGTGAGGAATTTCCCCTCAACATACCAGCGGGCTATAGTTATCAAACTAGCCTTGGTCAAAGCCTGAATCACCATGAATCTTTGGTGAGTGGGAGGAGTGGCTTTTGAGTCAGGGGTATTTTAAGCTTGTATCCTTCTACCCCAGAATGTGGCTGCCATAGTAACTATCTCCATGCAAGGTCTTGGAAATCTGTGCAGTATCAGCATCCATTTGCTCTTTCCTTAGTATAAGATAAGTAAGAGTGCTGTCTTGATGATACCACTGACTGGCAAAATGTCCCTGTGCCGCCAAGTAATGTTTTCCACATTTCAGAAATTGAAGCCACTCCTTTCATCAGAGAGCATCCTAACACCCCAGCTGATCCCTGATCAGTGGATGCTTATTTGCTCACACCAGTATGATCAGCAATGTTTTAAGGGGCTGGAAAAAATTTTCTTTAAGGGAATGGATATTTTTTTGAAACGCTATAGAAATATTGGAAGCACTGCCATTTTTAACAGTGTGACTCGTCTGACTAAAGAAAGAGGTCATTTTATCCAGACATTTATTTTTTGGGTTAATGTATCCACAGCTGGACCATAGTTTCTTTATGGCCCCTGTACCTCTGTGTGGTATCATCTCTAGATAGATGACCGAGTTGTCTTTCCTTCTGATTCTAGCTCAGTTATGACTGTGTTGTTTGTGAGACATAATAGTTCGGATTTATTCCAATTGATAGATATGCTTGAGTATCAACTGAACCTAATAATCTCCCTTATCATGGGAGACAGTCTGTTGCCTGTCCAGCTAACAAAGATCAGAATATCATCTGTGTACATTGACAACAAAAAGTGACCTGAGTGAAAATCAATGCCTCTATACATTTGGCATTCTCTCAGTTTCAACTTCTCTGTCTTAGACATGTCAGTAGTGGTTCCCAAATGTCTTTCAGGCAGGATCTCAGCGGTATGAATTCCCCGTCTGCGGAGAGCTGTCCCTGGCAAAATGCTGTGTCTTGAAGCCAAGTCTTAACTTTTGGTAACACCCGTCTCCCCCAGTGTATCTCCACCCAACCTTTAGCCAAGAGCAGAGACATAAGGTGGCAGAACTCAGGGGGAACTTCCTTTACATATCCCAAAAGGTATACTAATGGTGTCTTCATCGTTGGGGGCTTGTTAATGTGGCACAGGGTCATGAATACTTTGTACCAGAAGTTCACCAACCTCAAGCACTCCCAGGCAAGGGATTGGAAGGCTGCCTGGAGAAAAGCGCAGCGCAGACAGCGGTTGTCATCAGCAAGTCCCAAGCAGAGCAGCTGCACTGGGGTGCGGTGCAGTCAAGGGTAGGAACTTGAAGTGGATAAGCCAAAGCCTATAGTTGGGTGTGAGGGGCGCTAGTTGTCCACAGCAGCATAACCACTGTGCATCAGTGATCAGTGGTTCCATGTCAAGGTCCCAGGCCTCTGGGGTGCACACCAGCAACTTGTCCTTCATCACGGAATATAATTGAGTGAAAGCTTATGTGGGGAGGGGTTTGTAAGCATGTGTTCGAGCACGGGGAGGGAAAAGTCTCATGCAGCGTGTGGCAGGTGGCCCTAAGCTGGTGATATAAAAGGATGTCTAGTGCTGTGGGGAAGGGGGTTTATCCGCCGCAAATGGACGTATAAATTTACCACTGTGGTATATGTCTGCAAATGTAGTGAGACCACACCTATGAGCTTGTGCTTTAACACCGTCATCCTGCAGCAGCAGGAGCATGGGGTTGTGTGCAAGAGAAATAGAGGAAGGGTTGATGCAAGGAAGCCGGGCGCAGCATCTCATGCCATCCCACAGCCATTGGGCACACTTCATTGTGTCAGTTTCTACCCTCGGTGGATTGTAGGGCTGTGACCAAGGGGCTACCCAATCAGCCTCAACCGCCGCTTGGGGCTGGAAGCACGTGGGATAGAGCCCGAAGTGAATATATTATGCCTGTGCGCACTGTACCTATAATGAAATGTCATGGGCACCTAGGCCTCTCCCTACTGAAATGGCAGAGTAAGTGTCTTCCATGTAATTCGTGGCTGCCTGCCCACCTTGGGCACCAGAAGAAATGTGAGGTCAGCGGTATCAGCAAGTTGAGGAATAGATACAAGAATTGAGTTAATACTACCATTTTAAGAATTGCAATCCTCCCTGTAAGAGACAGTTGTAGCTGAGTCCAAGCCGGTATGCGCTCCTCCAGCCACGCCAAGGCTCGGCCTTAATTGACTCTCCAGAAATCATGCAGGTAAGGGCTGAGCTGTATTCCCAGGTACCGTACCAGTTTTTAACCCCTTTGCAGTGGATATTCCGATTTGAATGGCAGTTTGCTGGCAAGAAGAGGAATAAAATGGATTTGGCCCAGTTGATGTGGATGCCCGAGTTGCCCCCAAACCTGATGACTTTGCAAATGACCGGGGTAAGGTTAGTTTGGGGCTCCTGGGCATAAGGGTGATATTATCCCCATGCATGGACACTCTCAGCTATCGGGATGTGAAATTAAGGCCTCCATAGCCATGGTGCCGCTGAAGTCGGGCAGCCAGTGGCTCCATCGCCACAGCAAATACAACCAGATATAATGGGCATCCTTGCGGGGTCCCACAAGTGACCAGGAACGAATCTGACAGCATCCCATTGAGTCGAAGATGGGCCGTCTGGCAGACATACAAAAGCTGTATCAGGCTGATAAAGCGCAAGCTAAACCCAATACGAATTAGATTTCAGAATAAATGTGGCCACTCACAAGAGTCGAACGCCTTTGTGGCGTCAAACAATGCAGCAGCAGACGTAAGCTGGGGGTTAACAGTGTGCATAAAAGCAAACAGTGTACGTAGGTTCTGCGCAGTGGAGCAACCTGGCACAAAACCTGACTGATCCGAACGGACAAATTAAGGTAGCAATGGGAGAAGGCGGTTTGCTAGGAGCTTGGCGAGGATTTTGGTGTCTATGCTGATCATGGAAAGTGGTCTATACGAGTCGCCTCGATCAACTGGCTTGCATATTGTTACCAGAACTGATTCTCACAAGGATGGCAGCAGCGTTCCAGTCTCCAATAAGTCTTCATGCATTGCCGGAAGGTGTGTGGCCAAGAGAGCTGCATACTCTTTGTAGAATGAAGTGGTGAGGCCATCAAGAATAAAGTGGCAGGCACGGTCCAGCCAAACCAGCTGGATAGTATCCAGATATGCTGACAGTTCTTCCCCGTCCTGGACCGTAGAGGTGCTGAAGAGCAGAGAATAAAAGGAGGCCATAGTTTGCAAAAAAACAGCTGGGGTTGTCTGCCACTCCTGCCGCTCATTGAAAAGGTCCACTGCATGGGCCGATGCCCATTAAAGCATAGCGAGTTGCGCCTGGATCACCTTTAGGATGCCAAATGTCATGGATTACAACCTTAAAGGCCTCCTACAGTGTTGATGGGGAGGATAGTGCTCCCTTGTTTGTGGTGATTTATTCAATGGTCGCTGTTTGGACCTCATCTCCGAAGGCTGTGTCCAGGTTACAGGGGTCAGTTGCAAAGTAAAAGCCCATAGGTCCGCCAGTGGGTTGAGGATCTCCAGCAAAACAGGAGCATGGTCCTATGGGGTGCAGGGCAGATGAGTTGCAGTGGCAGCCCAATTGAGGACATCCCGAGTGAGGAGCCAATAACCTGTGCACGACCACGCCTTAACGCATGTACTAGATGTGAGAGTCACACGTCAGATGTCAGAGGCACTTGTCAGTCATGAGTGTGTGAAGTTGTGCTGCAGCATGAGGATTGGGGCGTAGAGGGTCGCAAGAGCTGTCTACATCGTGATCAAGTACCACATTAAAAAACACCCCTGTAGCCCCAAGAGTACCGGACCCATGACAGCGATCAGGCACCACATTTCAGAGAAGAATTCTGGGCTGTCAGTATTGGGGCGGTACATTGAAGTTAGGATAACAAGGTGTCTGCGGAGTGTGTTGGCTAGTAGGACATCCTGCCCTTGAGCATCGCACACAGCATGCCAAAGCTGCCAGGGAAGCCCTTATGCAGGACTATGGCTGTCTCCCTGGCATAGTTAGAGTAGAGACACATGTGACTCAGAGTACCACCCCGCTCGCATTAGGGGGCCAGTCACCGGAGTCATATGGAGTTCCTGGAAAAAGCAGATGTTAATGCAGTGCCTGTTGAGGTAGGCGCAAACTAGCCTGGCCTTCCCCTGGTCGTTGTCCACGTCAGGCATCTGGTAGTGGTCATAACATCACTACAAGGTGGTGGCGTGTGTACATGAAGCCAGGCAGAGTGTGGCCTGTCGGTTGGATGGGATGAGGACGCAATGTTCTGTGGTGCTGGGGGAAAACATGTTAAGAGGAAATCTGAAACTTAACTCACCAAACAATACCATCCCCGCCCGCTTCAACCCAAAAAGTAGGTTGGGTTGAGAACCCACCCACAACCCAGACCCACAACCCAAAGAACATCAACCACAGGAGGAATCATCCCTTGAGGCATTGGAGAGCCAGGCGAATGCCCCAGTCAGAAGCTAACTAGAGGACCGATGTGGTGTGTAGCACCCAGGGTGGAGCTCCTAAGGTACAAACACAGTATTGCCTAAAAGGGAAGGCAAATTGAAGATGTCCACCCTACTCATGGCTGATGGATCATAGAACAGACCAGCAGCAGTCAACAGTCGGTGGCGAGGTGAGGTGGAGGGTAAGCACCCAAGGGGCAAGATAATGGGATCCCCTCCATGGTGATCATTTGGGATTGCTGAGGTGGCCGTTGTTGGGCTGAGAAGCATGAGGAGCAGTCTTTTGGTACGAGATTTAGTAGGAAAATTTCAGTGCAGCTTTGGCATCGGTGAAGTAGTGGGGTTTGATATATATGCAGTTTTGCCAGGTATAGTAGAGAGTAAGTGATATCTGCCTTTTGGAGTAGTCTTTTTGGCAGGACAAACTCATGATGGGCCACCTGCACCACCAGTGTGAAGTCAGGATAGAAGGAGATGCTGTACCCTAGGTATTGAGTGGAGAGCCGCTTGCAGGCGAGCTGAAGGGCCACCTCTCGATCCCAGTGGTTTAAGAGTCCGGCAAATATGTGTTGGGTGGGTGTGCCTGGGGAGGGATGCGGGCCAAGGTATCTATGCACCCGTTCCATGATAAACACAGTAGACAGGGAGTCCTTGAAGAGGGAGTGCAGCATTGTCTCAACAAATTCCTCAATTTTGCAGATTGCTGTATATTCCGGGATCCCAGTGATGCAGAGATTGGTGTACAGAGAGCGTTCTTCCAGGTCTTGGTTTTTGAGTTTAATGATCTTGAGGACTTTGTCCATAAGGAGGACATGTTCCACCACTGCCCACTGAGTGTCCTCCGCATCCAAGACGCAGGCCTCCAGGTGGTCCAGCCGATCCTTGTGCTTATCCACCCACTCCTGCATACAATCAATGTGGCTAGGGAGAAAGGTAAATTTTGGCATGAATGGCGCATTAGCTGTTTTTGACATCTAGGATGATCTTTTTGAGGTCCAGCAGTGAGGCCCCTTGCAGTCTCTCCCTGGGGTCGTATTGGTGTTTTATCTATCTCAATGTGGCCTGTCTGCTGCTTCCCCTCAAAGGCCAGTTTGGACTGGTGCACCTCCACTTCTCCATGTTTGGCCGCCTGGCGAGGCTGGTAGGCGTAGCTCAGCAGTGTCGCATGGTGGGTTCTCCGCCCCCCTAGGAAAGGCCAGAAAGGTGTAGGCGAACATGGGTCTATGCCACCACAAAAGATCACATGGCTGGTGTGTGTGGGTTGTGTATCACCGGTTGTCATTGAGGGCCAGGTCTAAAGAAAGGGGCGCCTCGCACCTAGAGGCCAGCAAGGGGTAGCGGATCTAATCCCTTCGCGGCAAAGGGCACCTCGTCTACAGAGCACTGGGCCGCCGGGGCCAGGGCACTGCCAGGGGCACAGTGTTGTCTAGTTTTATATCGGCAGAGGTCCTTTGGTGAACGTTGGAGGCCAGTAGTTCAAGCAGGTGCAGCAGTGCCCCTGCAGGAGGAAACCTGCCATGAGACTAGGGCTGCTGCTAAGGCACGCAGAAGCCCCACCTTGTCCCTTAGATTCCTCATAGCTGGGGCAGCGCCGCAGGCCACATCTGATGAAACTCTACCTCCTGGTTACTCTGGCTGTGCGTTGATGCAGCTTGCGGGGGCGGCAGCTCTGTCAAATGTAGTGTTTCGGGGGCCCCCTCACCTCTGATTACCAGCGCCAGGAGCACCTCCGGAGGCCCTGGCCATTCCTCCATTGTCCCATCCCCTCCTCTCGGGACACCAATTGTCCCTCCGTGGGGCCGAGCTGTAGATGCCTCCAGCAGTCCCCGACCAGCACAGGGACTCAATGCCAACAGTCCAGCAGTCTTCTCGCTCTGTAACTCTGACAGCACCCCCTACATTCCGACCTCACCCCCTACATTCTCAGCAAGGGCTCCCGCCGCAGAGTTCCGAGGCGGCCCAAGCGGTAGGCTGTAGCTCGGGCCGCAATGGATGCTCGCCATCACACCCCTGATGGTCATTGTTTCGCTGAGAGGATAATAACAGCTACTGCCTGTCTGCATGACAGGGATGTGCACCAAGTCTGTTGACAGGATCAGGCCCAGGGCCCGCTGATAAGTGCCAGATTGGGGCATCACTCAGCAGAGCCCTGTTAAACAGCATCCATCTTGCTGCTGGGCTCTCTTGCGCTATTCACCTTTCTTATTATCAAGGTTGAATAAGGACAGTGGGCTATATGACGTGCATTTATTGTGATTCTTACCCAGTTTCCGAAGAGCTATGATAATAGCCTTCTGCAGGTAGAAAGGGGGAAGCACACCGTCTTTCATAGTTTCAGTATAGACCTCAAGCGAATGTAGGACTAATATTTCTCTGTAAACTTTATTTCACGCATAGGTCAAGGGATCAGTTGTCTGTGCTTTCCCTCCTGCTTTGCTCACAGTTGCGGCCTTTATTTCATTAGCTATTGGTTCACTGAATAACTATCTAAGGCAGTCATCTAATCAAACAAGTGTAATCTCATTAACATATTTTTCTGTTGATCTGAGGGCTCAGCCACCCGTAAAGTAAATGATTACTCATAGTATTTAAGAAATTCTCCTATGATTTCTTCACTATCCGCTAATATCTCCTCCCACCCCCCGATTTGCATTATATGGTTGCATTGTCTGTCTCTCTTCAACATCCAGGCCATTTTTTTGCCTGGTCCCTCATGGGCTGTATATTGTTTGGCCAATGTAGATTTGCCACCATTATGTCAGAACAGTTCCTCTATTTCTGTAATATTTATTCATGTCCCGAGATAGACACTTAGAGTCTTTTCCTCCAGTGCTTTAATATCGCATTTTATATAGCCTAGCTGTGTTATTCAGGAAGGACCTTAAAACCTGGCTCTTCAACCGAAGTTCAGAGGACAACCCCCATAAGAGCCTTGAGACCCTTAGGGGTGAGTAGTTGTGCTTTATAAACCCTGATTTGATTTGATTTTGATTGGTTTATGTCTTTCAATATTCATGCATGTTTGGCAAATATTATGCCCTTATACAGGCCTTAACGGTTTCCCATAAAGTTGCATAATGGGCTAATCTTTATGTGGCAGTGTCAAGTTGAGAGATGTAGAAAGAATACTATTAGATAAAACATGCCCATGATATTGTAGTGTTTCTACAGATTGTGTGCTTTGAGTATGTCTCCTGCGAGATCCGTCTAGCTTTGGGTTCAGCACTTAATTAAAGTTGCCTCCCAACTCCACCATTTACAATTCAGTGTGTCTCCAAACACTAATGATTGCATCAAGGAATGTCAATGTGCACCATCTGGTGTATGTATTAATTAGTACCAACTTCATGTTACCAATGAAACCCCCCCACTAGGATGATATATTTATATATTTATTTATATTCTGATGGACACTTCTAACCACAGATTCCTCCTCTTCAGAATATCTCGAGACTGGAGCCAGAAGATTTTTCAGCATAGTGCATGCACACCTGTAGGTTGCGTCTTGCAGCTCCACTTCAAACCTGTTCTGCCCAAAAGTCTTGACTGGAGCGCCACCTATTGATGCCAGCCAAGCACACTGACATCAGTTCCTTTATTTCTGCACCTTCATAAGTGGATCAGGAGCTACCTCATGTGAGTTGGCAAAGTCTTGATATAAATTTATCTCCAGTATGCAAGGGATCATCCTCCCTCTTAGAACTACAGGGTTTAAACTTTGGATGCACTGCCCCAAGCAGATGTCTTTTAGATCATCTGCACAAAGTGTCTGTAGTGTTTGGGCTTAGGCCACATCTTCAAGTCATGTGAGAAGTGTGCGCTGATAAATTCAAAGATGCTCTAGGAGCTCTAAGCCAAGCTGTACATTACAGAACCCCGCAGAACTTGTGCAAGTCCCATTTGAAGTCAAGGAAAACAACCTGTTCCCGGGGCTGCAGCTGGTTGTTGCAATCCCGTCTTAGGGTAAGCCTGTGTCCAAACAGAACCATAAGGGAAAACAAGCTGCCCTTGTCCCCAGCCTCACAGCTTTTGTTCTAAGAAGTCGCAAGGACATCAACATGCTTCTCTGTCTAATCCCGGTCCCCCACTGAGGAGTTGATTTCATAACTGATCCCAATGCACCCCTGACTTTCCGATGAGATCACAAAAGGTAGAGGTTGCTTTGAATCTTTGGCACCTTGCTAGCTCTCTGTGGTGCACCTTTAGACTCCACAGATCTGCCGAGACTTACAGTTTTAGTTATCAAAAGTGGGTACGTCCTCGGTGCTGTCCATTCCTCCCGAACCCATATCCATTCAACTCTGGCTCCAGAACCAACACTACATCTGGCTCCATGATTCACGCTTGTTCCTGCCACATCACTACCACCACAAACACTGGAGGAAGACACAGATCTTATTGTTCTGTCAGGTTCCAAACCAAATTAATCTCTATCTTGGCTGAAGTCGTGCCACGAAACAGTTCTGAAGCGTCCATTATCAGTACAGTTTGAGTCCGAGAACAAGCGCCTTTGCTGAAAAACCACCCTCCAGTGCTCCAGCAACTTTTTGTATTAGATTCTGACCAGAGTCAACCAGCTTTTGGTGATGAATTTTCCCTACACAATAATGATGACAATTTTTACTTGGATCTTCAAAAGGCCAGTGGATTGGACACTTCCCCTGATAGGGGCTAGGTTCTCCCCTTGAATCTTCCACTAAAGAGTCAGCCTCATTTGCGGTAGTCATCAGATAAGCAGCTGAAATTCTGGACTTGCAGTTACCTTGTGTTGAGGTTAAAACAAACGTCCTCACTATAGCCTTACAGCCCGAACAAACCTCACCCAAACCTTTGCAGCCATTCAGTGAAGCTCTAACTGACACTCTCCTGGGTATTTGGACTAAGCCCTGCTCTGGACTAAGCACCTGAACAGACAGTTTGCATGACATCACAGACCTACTCCAGGTGACTCTGCCTTCCTGACTCTGCACCGTTCCCCTGGGAGCCTTGTAGTTTAGGCATCTACTAGCGGGGTTAATCCCAATTCTTTCCCTACAAGCCTCCCACTCAGCCAAGACAGAGTCCAAAAGAACTGATGCATTTAGCAAGAGGATGTTCTCATCAGCTAGCCTCGCCCCTAGGTCAGTCAATGCTAGCTACTTGCTGGATAGGTACTCTCACGCGTTCTGACATGGTTGTAAAAATCTTGCCAGCAGTCCCAGAGGAATTCCATGCCAACTTGGTGCAAACCATCCAGATTAGCCAGGGCGAACCCAAATATGTCATTAATACAGGATGATTTTTTTAGGCAGAGCGATCAGAACTAATTTGGTGTTCCGGAGCCACACATGGATGGGATCCACTGGCTTTTTGGGTGACGTCACTCATGCAATGCCTTTTGATAGATCTCACTTCTTTGTCTGGAAGGCAAACTCTGTCCTTGAGTGCCTTTAAAGAAATTGAGCCTCTGCATTCCACATGGCAGTATCTCCAAAACATTTGCCCCTTTCGAGGCATCACTAGGGGGTTTGCTTGCAGGCAGCATCCAGGCTAACTACCCCAATAACATGTACTCAAGTCCTTTTGGGGTAGGGGATCCAGCAGACAGCATCCAGACCCGCAGGGAAAGTGAACCTCCTAGTTCCCCAGTCTCCTGCCAGCAGTCTCCAAGTTGCTGTAGCCTGACTTTAGCGTCACACGATCTCCCAATGGAGGCAGAATCAGTCTTTTTGTCCACAGGGGGCAGGCCAACAGGTGTGTCCTGCAGATAGTTCAGTGGGGCTGTGCCCTGCCATTCATTTCCATCCCACTACCTCTTCCACCTACTTCACAGCAGCTTTGAGAGGAGCATTTTTATCCTTTTTTTTCAGGAAGTTCTGGCTCTTTCAGTGATAAAAGAACCATTGAGAGAATCCTGGCCTCCAAGATCGTAACTGTGTATTAACTCCCAATATTTCCTAGTGCTGAATAAGAGTGGAGGTGTTTGTTCTATTTATCTCCCACCATTCAATTGTTTCCTGCAGAAGGACAAAGTCAAGATCCTCACGTTGGCCCAGTTTCCATCTGTCATGGATCCAGGAAACTGGATGGCAGCAGCATTAGACCTGCAGGACACCTATTTCCATGTTCCCGTCCTGCAGGCCTACATATGCTGTCTACGATTCATGAAGGGCTGCAAGCATTTTTTCTTTGCTGTGGTGACTTTTGACCTCACCAGTGCCCCTTGAGTGTTCACAAAGGTGATTGTGGTGGTCACTGCATACAGTTGGATTATCAGTCTTCTCCTCTCTTGACACCTGGCTGGCTGTTGATAACAAATTTGCCACAGTCAGTCGCAGAATACATCCAGTTGACAATGAACCTCCTTACATCGTTGGGGTTCATGATCGACGTGCCAAAGTCCCACTGGTCTCCTTCGCAAAGGCTCCTTTACATCTGGGTCATCCTGAACAGTCCAGAACATTTGAGTTATGATTCCAATGTTTAAGCTTTGGTATGGAGTCTCAGAGGGGGTGGCTCTGAAGCTTCTTGACCCTTGGCTTCCTGCATTTTGCTCGTCAACTATGCTATATGCGTGTTTTCTTCAGCAGTGTCTGACGTCTGTGCTCCCAGCTTCAAATGACCTGTCAGACTGCATCTAAGTGTCAGAGGAGACTGCTAATTATTTACACTGGTGTCCGCATTTGGACTAGCGGCAGAATCCTCTCCCTATCCCACTCAGAGCCGATGGTTGTGACCAATGCATTGTTACTTGGTTGGGGACATCATCTGAGAGAGGTGTCGATAAGAGGATTCCGGTCTGCACTAGAGACCGTCCTCTACATCAACCTATTGGAGTTCCAGGCTGTTCACTTGGTGTTGAAAGCCTTCTTGCCAAACTTCAAGGGAAAGCTGGTTCACATCCTCCCACAGAACACCACCTCCATGTGATGTTGCAACAAACAGGGCAGAGTAGGGCCGAAAGCCCTGTGCCAGAGGTCCTCTGCCTTTGAAACTGGCTGACTCTTCAGGGCATTTTCCTCCTCTTACACCACCTGGCAGGATATTTAAACATGAGGGCAGATGAACTCAGTGACCCCTAGCTGATCACAAATGGCACACCCAGAGGTGGCAAAGGGTGTCTTCCAGCAATGAGAAGCCTGGCTCGATATCTTTGCCACCGTCAAGAATGTGCAGTGTCAACAATTTCGCGCTCTGTCTTTCATAAGACAGCTCTCTCTCTGAGAGGCATTCCAACTAAAGTGGGCTCTTGTGTGCCTTCCTGTCTCCACCTCTCCTGCCCAGAGTTCTGAAGAAGATCAAGAAAGACCAGGCTCAAGTCATTCTGCAAAAATAACAAGGTGATGGATGAATGGTTGAATGAATCTTAACCACTGGCAATCACTCGGTCACATTCCACTCTGTCGTTTTTCCCCCACTATTCTACTGTAGACAAAAGCCCACATTATGCAAATCAGTACCAAACCAGCTCTTCATGAGCGCATTCCGTTCCAAACTGTCAGGCAAGGCCTCCTCCAGATAGAACCAGTTTTGACTTACTGTACTTAGGTCTCAACTGTGAGGTATGGCTTCAGTCCTATGGCACATTGAGCACGGGACCCACATCTGAGCATACCCGTCAAATGCTGTGCATAAACTGCAACAACAACAAGGTGATGGATGGAATGATTGAATTTATCTCAGACAGTGGCAGATGATTGGGCCGCATCCCAGTACAGTGCCTTATGCAAATCAGTACTGACTCAGCCCCTCATGGGAACAGTCCATCCTGAACTGCCAGGCAAGGCCTCCTCCAGAAGGGACCGCCAGCAACCACAGACTGGTTTCGACCTGCATAGTCTCAATAGTGAAACATAGCTTGAATCATATGGCACAGTGAGCAGTCATCCTAGTGGCTCCCATCAGGCTGCTGCTTCAGGAGGTCCAGTGAGGGGACAGGATAGGTGCCTAGCGAGCGCCTCCTTTGGAGTTTGTGTGACTATAAGGGGACACTCCCCCTCCTGGCGACCTGGGGCCAGTAGCCTCCAGGTATAGGGCCTCCACAAGGTAATTCCTTGCTCACAGGTAGGCCCCATATCATTTCCTTTATTATCTCACCCACACTCCCAATTAGCGGTGTAGGTTCTCCTTGCATTGCATGACTATGAGGGATCCTAGGCCCTGAAGAATTCCCCCAGACCTTCCTTGGCTCTTTGTAGAGGGCAGAAACATGTTGGCCAGTAACCTTTAGATAGGTGACCCAGTGAGTCCTTGTTCTCACAGAGGTGTCCCATCCTTGTTCTTAATCACACCAGCAGACACCACTAATAAAAGTGTACTCTTACACAGCTGACTGTCTAGGTGTTTTTATATCTACCCTACTATAGCTGGATCCCACATTTTCGAGACAGATTGAATTTACGCACTCCCTGTTCTTTTAACGGTGAGGTTGAGTCTGCCCAGGTGGCACTGTCCTACCTGGGTGGGGGAAGGTGGTCATATGATGAAGCATGACACTACATAGTGTGTGAGACCACCTAGTCTGTAAAGGAAATGCCCCCCACCATCACCACACAACCCCCCACAGCATTGAACACAACAAACTCATAGAGTGAGTTCAAGGAGCCCCAGGGAAAACCCCCTGCTAGCAGCTCCTTAATATAAGTGAACCCCATACCCATTGTGTTTTTGCTGCTTCAGGAGGATCATCTATCACAGCAGCAGGGCCAGATCTTGCACACAGCCCTGAAAAATCGACACCTTCATGCATGGATATTGAGCGGCGGCAGTTGGAAATGTTTGATCTCCCTCCCGAAGTGGTTGATGTCATTCTTGAGGCCCAATGTCATTCAACAAAGTCTGTGTACACTTGATCTTGGGAAAAGTTTGTGGCCTGGTGCAGCACTTGTAATATAGAACCGCTGCAGGCCAAACAGTTGGATATCTTGGTGTTAGTTTTGTCTTTGGCCCAGGAGGGACTAGCATTGGGTACAATTATAAAGGTAATCTGTCAGCCCTTTTGTTCTTTGTTGCGTTTACTGGACCAACCATCCTTGCATTTACCAGACCAACCATCCTTGTTCAAATCACCTCTTCATTGCCTGGCATTTACCGGACCAGCCATACTTGTTCAAATCATCTCTTTCATTCCATTTTCTCGAAGGTTTTACCTACATTTTTCCTCCTAAACCTTTCATGATACCACAGTGGGACCTTAATTTGGTCCTTACTTTTCTTATGTGCACCGCTTTTGAGCTGCTGCATAACTGTCCTTTATGCCTCCTGACCCCGCATATGATTTTTCTCATTGTGATAACCTCAGCTCATCGTGTAAGTGAGCTTCAAGCTTTAATAGTCCAGTCACCCTACACCACTTTCTTTCCAGACAAACTGGTTCTGAGAACTAGAGTAGCTTTTCTATCCAAGGCTGTCCCTCCCTTTCACGTCAGAGTCCTTCCTTCTTCCAACGTCCTTTGCTGTGCTTCACCCCTTGATAGAGAAGGAGAAATTCCATTGTTTAAGACCCTAAAAGAGCTCCGAACTTATACATCGATCGCACAAAAGCCCATCACATGGCCAATAAGCTTTTTGTGGGGGCAAGTACTGCTTTGGTATCTATTCTAAAGGTGAGGAATCTGCAGTTAGAAGTATCCATCAAAAGAAGCAATTGTCTTAGGTAATGCTCTTTCTGGTAAACACTCATTCGAACAACAAATTCTTCACTGCCCTTCCGATCCATGTTCTGTGGAGGAGCCTCTTTTCCGTTTAAAAAGGCTCCATATTACAGATCTGCACACAGGCATAAATACAGGGAGTGCAGAATTATTAGGCAAGTTGTATTTTTGAGGATTAATTTTAATATTGAACAACAACCATGTTCTCAATGAACCCAAAAAACTCATAAATATCAAAGCTGAATATTTTTGGAAGTAGTTTTTAGTTTGTTTTTAGTTTTAGCTATGTTAGGGGGATTTCTGTGTGTGCAGGTGACTATTACTGTGCATAATTATTAGGCAACTTAACAAAAAACAAATATACACCCATTTCAATTATTTATTATTACCAGTGAAACCAATATAACATCTCAACATTCACAAATATACATTTCTGACATTCAAAAACAAAACAAAAACAAATCAGTGACCAATAGAGCCACCTTTCTTTGCAAGGACACTCAAAAGCCTGCCATCCATGGATTCTGTCAGTGTTTTGATCTGTTCACCATCAACATTGCGTGCAGCAGCAACCACAGCCTCCCAGACACTGTTCAGAGAGGTGTACTGTTTTCCCTCCTTGTAAATCTCACATTTGATGATGGACCACAGGTTCTCAATGGGGTTCAGATCAGGTGAACAAGGAGGCCATGTCATTAGATTTCCTTCTTTTATACCCTTTCTTGCCAGCCACGCTGTGGAGTACTTGGACGCGTGTGATGGGAGCATTGTCCTGCATGAAAATCATGTTTTTCTTGAAGGATGCAGACTACTTCCTGTACCACTGCTTGAAGAAGGTGTCTTCCAGGAACTGGCAGTAGGACTGGGAGTTGAGCTTGACTCCATCCTCAACCCGAAAAGGCCCCACAAGCTCATCTTTGATGATACCAGCCCAAACCAGTACTCCACCTCCACCTTGCTGGCGTCTGAGTCGGACTGGAGCTCTCTGCCCTTTACCAATCCAGCCACGGGCCCATCCATCTGGCCCATCAAGACTCACTCTCATTTCATCAGTCCATAAAACCTTAGAAAAATCAGTCTTGAGATATTTCTTGGCCCAGTCTTGACGTTTGAGCTTGTGTGTCTTGTTCAGTGGTGGTCGTCTTTCAGCCTTTCTTACCTTGGCCATGTCTCTGAGTATTGCACACCTTGTGCTTTTGGGCACTCCAGTGATGTTGCAGCTCTGAAATATGGCCAAACTGGTGGCAAGTGGCATCGTGGCAGCTGCACGCTTGACTTTTCTCAGTTCATGGGCAGTTATTTTGCGCCTTGGTTTTTCCACACGCTTCTTGCGACCCTGTTGACTATTTTGAATGAAACGCTTGATTGTTCGATGATCACGCTTCAGAAGCTTTGCAATTTTAAGAGTGCTGCATCCCTCTGCAAGATATCTCTCTATTTTTGACTTTTCTGAGCCTGTCAAGTCCTTCTTTTGACCCATTTTGCCAAAGGAAAGGAAGTTGCCTAATAATTATGCACACCTGATATAGGGTGTTGATGTCATTAGACCACACCCCTTCTCATTACAGAGATGCACATCACCTAATATGCTTAATTGGTAGTAGGCTTTCGAGCCTGTACAGCTTGGAGTAAGACAACATGCATGAAGAGGATGATGTGGTCAAAATACTCATTTGCCTAATAATTCTGCACTCCCTGTAATTCGTTTTTCAGCTTCATGTCCAAGGGTGCAGGTAGTGTTCAAAAGGAAACTGACATCAGTGCGATTAGGTGGTACATACATCTGGCTCAGGTTGTCACTTTCAGGGCAGAGCAGGGTTGAGGCAGAGCTGCACAACACCATTTACCAGCACATAGTCTATGCTGAAAAATCTTCTGGATCCTGTCTCGCCCTTGAGGATATTCTAAAGGTGAGGTATCTGCAGTTAGAGTATCTACAAGAAAGCGCATTACCCAAGGTAAGTAACTTGTTCATCAGAGTCTTCAAATTTCTGGATCAGTTTGAAACCAGTGGACTTGTGTATCAGAATACACACTCCCCTGAAGTATGTGGTGTAAGTCGAGAAATATCTGTACTTTTCTGATCTTCTAGCAAAGCTGACAGGGCGCTGAGTTCTATGTGTGTCTGTTGGAGCATGGACAAGTCAACTCCATGCATGCTTTCGGAGGATTAATAATTGTCCTAATGTCCCAAGATAGCAATGATAATGTCCTTCTAGGAGTGGTAATATTTTCCATTATGGAATAGCGCAGTTGTGTAATGAAACACTGTCCTGTCATCATGGTGCTACTCTGTTGTGAACAAGTGTATGTGGCTTGTGTTATACACAACGGAAGATAATTCTCCCTCTTTCTCCACATTCAAACTAATTACCCTGACAGTGACAAAATCCCAAACAGCATACCCAACCATGTAGGTATCTCAAAAGTGATACACACCTAAAGTTGTGGTGTACCTGCCAACATCCATGCTCTATGAGGAGTTTTACACTTTTGTACAGGTGCCTGTATCCACATAGTGGTCTTGTTGAAACATCTTCACCGCCTACCCTGCACTTACAAGTTCTCATCAGTGAATCAATACAGCTGGACAAGAGCAAGGCAAGTCCACTGCCTCTCTAGTTCTTCAGTTGCGGAACCTTATTTAATCAAATTATTCCGTAAGCAGCAGTTACAGTCCTGTTTATTCCAGTTGCTTGTTCTCCCATCCCCCATAGGATTTGAGCAGTTCTTTGTGGATGTCATTTGTTCCCAAGATATTGTGGGCCGCTTTACATTTATATACTTATTGCAAAATTTGACCACCACAAAGGTTTTGTTAAGTAATGTGTTTTTCCATTTAGTTCAATCCTCTGTTTAGGAGGGTATTGGATTGCATATTTACTGGGGGGGTTTAAGCTTAGAGTTTTCTTTTTATGTCAATAAATTTGTATCTGGAGTCCTGGACTTGCTGGATGGTTATAGATTAGATAGATATTCGTACACACCAATGGCGTTGCTGGTCTGCTCCTAATCATCAGCGGTGCTCTTCAATGATGCCATGCAATGTGTCTCTACAATCCACATGTTCTTCCACCTTTGACAAGGAAGAACAGGCACTCAGTGGTCCAGCAGGTATAATGTTAATTAAATCCGAACAGGAACAGAACACTTTTCAGCAAATTTCCTTGCCTTTCTCAACCTGCGTGCTGCCATTTTGTCTCTATTATATTTAAACATTTAGTACTTGCGTCATTCGTGGTGCTTGTCAATAGGCAAACTGTGAAAATACCATTACCAAACTTACAGATTTCTAATCACATTCTTTCTGTGATTATCCGAATTCCCGACATTTGTTTAAAAATCAACAAGCTGGATGTTTACATATTTCTTGATCACAGCGGCATAAAACTATGGTTATGGACTACTAATTATAAACGCTTATGGTGTCAATCAATCAATCACTTGTTGAGCGCGCTACTCACCCGTTAGGGTCTCAAGGTGCTGGGGGGGGAGGGGTTGCTACTGCTCGAATAGCCAGGTCTTAAGTCGTTTCCTGAAGGTCAGGAGTTCCTGGGTCAGACGTAGGTTGACGGGGAGGGACTTCCAGGTTTTGGCGGTGAGGTGGGAGAAGGATCTGCCGCCGGTTGTGGTACGATGGATGCGGGGGACGGTGGCGAGGGCGAGGTTGGCGGAGCAGAGCTGGCGGGTGGGTACGTGGAAGCTGAGACGCTCGTTGAGGTAGGCAGGGCCTGCGTCGTGGAGAGCCTTGTGAGCGTGGGTGAGGAGTTTGAAGGTGATTCTCTTGTTGACGGGGAGCCAGTGTAGGTCTCCAAGGTGGGCTGGGGATGTTGAGAATGAGGCGTGCGGAGGCGTTCTGAATACGTTGAAGTTTCCTCTGGAGCTTGCCCGTTCCGTTGTTCCCACATAGAGTGTGTTGCCGTAGTCCAGTCTGCTGGTGATGAGGGCGTGGGTGACCATTCTTCTGGTTTTGATGGGGATCCATCAGAAGGTCTTGCGAAGCATGCAGAGAGTGTTGAAACATGAGGAAGAGACAGCGTTGACTTGCTGGGTCATGGTGAGCGATGAGTCTAGTATGAAGCTGAGGTTGCGTGCGTGGGTGGTGGGAGTTGGTGCGGTTCTCTGGGTGGCTGGCCACTAGGAGTCGACCCATGCTGAGCGGTTGAAACCTGAGGATGAGGATCTCAGTCTTATCCGAGTTCAGTTTGAGGCGGCTTATCTCCATCCAGTTGGCGATGGCATGCAGTCCGTTGTGGAGATTGACCTTAGCGGTGGCGGGGTCCTTGGTGAGTGAGAGGATCAGTTGGGTGTCGTCCGCATAGGAGACGATGTTGAGGCCGTGAGATTGGACGATGTTCGTGAGTGGCGCCATGTAGACGTTGTAGGAGGCTGGACTGGCTTGTAGTGAGTACCAAGGGGTACTTGCACCTTGCACCAGGCCCAGTTATCCCTTATTAGTGTATAGGGTGTCTAGCAGCTTAGGCTGATAGATAATGGTAGCTTAGCAGAGCAGCTTAGGCTGAACTAGGAGACGTGTGAAGCTACTACAGTACCACTTAGTGTCATATGCACAATATCATAAGAAAACACAATACACAGTTATACTAAAAATAAAGGTACTTTATTTTTATGACAATATGCCAAAGTATCTCAGAGTGTACCCTCAGTGAGAGGATAGGAAATATACACAAGATATATATACACAATAGCAAAAATATGCAGTATAGTCTTAAAAAACAGTGCAAACAATGTATAGTTACAATAGGATGCAATGGGGAAACATAGGGATAGGGGCAACACAAACCATATACTCCAAAAGTGGAATGCGAACCACGAATGGACCCCAAACCTATGTGACCTTGTAGAGGGTCGCTGGGACTATTAGAAAATAGTGAGAGTTAGAAAAATAACCCTCCCCAAGACCCTGAAAAGTGAGTGCAAAGTGCACTAAAGTTCCCCTAAGGACAAAGAAGTCGTGTTAGAGGAATAATGCAAGAAAGACACAAACCAACAATGCAACAACGCTGGATTTCCAATCTGGGGTACCTGTGGAACAAGGGGACCAAGTCCAAAAGTCACAAGCAAGTCGGAGATGGGCAGATGCCCAGGAAATGCCAGCTGCGGGTGCAAAGAAGCTTCTACTGGGCAGAAGAAGCTGCGGTTTCTGCAGGAACGCAAAGGGTTAGAGACTTCCCCTTTGGAGGACGGATCTCTCTCGCCTTGTAGAGTCGTGCAGAAGTGTTTTCCCGCCGAAAGAACGCCAACAAGCCTTGCTAGCTTCAAATCGTGCGGTTAGCGTTTTTGGATGCTGCTGTGGCCCAGGAGGGACCAGGAGGTCGCAAATTGGACCAGGAGGTAGAGGGGACGTCGAGCAAGACAAGGAGCCCTCTTAGCAGCAGGTAGCACCCGGAGAAGTGCCAGAAACAGGCACTACGAGGATGCGTGAAACGGTGCTCACCCGAAGTCGCACAAAGAAGTCCCACGTCGCCGGAGAACAACTTAGGAGGTCGTGCAATGCAGGTTAGAGTGCCGTGGACCCAGGCTGGACTGTGCACAAAGGATTTCCGCCGGAAGTGCACGGAGGCCGGAGTAGCTGCAAAAGTCGCGGTTCCCAGGAATGCAGTCTAGCGAGGTGAGGCAAGGACTTACCTCCACCAAACTTGGACTGAAGAGTCACTGGACTGTGGGAGTCACTTGGACAGAGTTGCTGGATTCGAGGGACCTCGCTCGTCGTGCTGAGAGGAGACCCAAGGGACCGGTAATGCAGCTTTTTGGTGCCTGCGGTTGCAGGGGGAAGATTCCGTCGACCCACGGGAGATTTCTTCGGAGCTTCTAGTGCAGAGAGGAGGCAGACTACCCCCACAGCATGCACCACCAGGAAAACAGTCGAGAAGGCGGCAGGATCAGCGTTACAGAGTTGCAGTAGTCGTCTTTGCTACTTTGTTGCAGTGTTGCAGGCTTCCAGCGTGGTCAGCAGTCGATTCCTTGGCAGAAGGTGAAGAGAGAGATGCAGAGGAACTCGGATGAGCTCTTGCATTCGTTATCTAAAGTTTCCCCAGAGACAGAGACCCTAAATAGCCAGAAAAGAGGGTTTGGCTACTTAGGAGAGAGGATAGGCTAGCAACACCTGAAGGAGCCTATCACAAGGAGTCTCTGACGTCACCTGGTGGCACTGGCCACTCAGAGCAGTCCAGTGTGCCAGCAGCACCTCTGTTTCCAAGATGGCAGAGGTCTGGAGCACACTGGAGGAGCTCTGGACACCTCCCAGGGGAGGTGCAGGTCAGGGGAGTGGTCACTCCCCTTTCCTTTGTCCAGTTTCGCGCCAGAGCAGGGCTAAGGGGTCCCCTGAACCGGTGTAGACTGGCTTATGCAGAATTGGGCACATCTGTGCCCAAGAAAGCATTTCCAGAGGCTGGGGGAGGCTGCTCCTCCCCTGCCTTCACACCATTTTCCAAAGGGAGAGGGTGTAACACCCTCTCTCAGAGGAAGTCCTTTGTTCTGCCATCCTGGGACAAGCCTGGCTTGACCCCAGGGGGGCAGAAACCTGTCTGAGGGGTTGGCAGCAGCTGCAGTGTAACCCCAGGAAAGGCAGTTTGGCAGTACCAGGGTCTGTGCTACAGACCACTGGGATCATGGAATTGTGCCAACAATGCCAGGATGGCATAGAGGGGGCAATTCCATGATCTTAGACATGTTACATGGCCATATTCGGAGTTACCATTGTGAAGCTACATATAGGTAGTGACCTATATGTAGTGCACGCGTGTAATGGTGTCCCCGCACTCACAAAGTTCAGGGAATTGGCTCTGAACAATGTGGGGGCACCTTGGCTAGTGCCAGGGTGCCCTCACACTAAGTAACTTTGCACCTAACCTCTACCAGGTAAAGGTTAGACATATAGGTGACTTATAAGTTACTTAAGTGAAGTGTAAAATGGCTGTGAAATAACGTGGACGTTATTTCACTCAGGCTGCAGTGGCAGGCCTGTGTAAGAATTGTCAGAGCTCCCTATGGGTGGCAAAAGAAATGCTGCAGCCCATAGGGATCTCCTGGAACCCCAATACCCTGGGTACCTTAGTACCATATACTAGGGAATTATAAGGGTGTTCCAGTAGCCAATGAAAATTGGTAAAATTGGTCACTAGCCTGTTAGTGACAATTTGTACAGAGAGAGCATAACCACTGAGGTTCTGGTTAGCAGAGCCTCAGGGAGACAGTTAGGCACCACACAGGGAACACATACATATAGGCCACAAACTTATGAGCACTGGGGTCCTGACTAGCAGGGTCCCAGTGACACATAACAAACATACTGAAAACATAGGGTTTTCACTATGAGCACTGGGCCCTGGCTAGCAGGATCCCAGTGAGACAGTGAAAACACCCTGACATACACTCACAAACAGGCCAAAAGTGGGGGTAACAAGGCTAGAAAGAGGTTACTTTCTCACAGACGTTACAAAGGGTTGGGCTGAGAGCGGATCCTTGGGGGACTCCGCAGATGGTCTTGGTGGCTTTCGACGGGAACGGAGGGAGACGGACTCTCTAAGTTCTACCAGAGGAAAGATGTGATCCAGTCCAGGGCCTTGTGACGGGTCCCGGCGTCGTGGAGGTGTGCGCGGAGGGTGTGGTGACAGGCGGTATCGAAGGCTGCTGAGAGGTCAAGGAGGATGAGGGCTGGGTGTGACATGTTAATGAACATAAAAATATAAAAGCAACATTACAGAACATCCATTTTGCCTCTACATATTATTACTGTAATTGTCTTCATTTATGGCATTTCATTCAAAATTACCATGAATAATGAAAATAAGCCGTGCGCTGCAGGGGTTGGCCTCAGGGTTTGGCCTGCGGCCAGGCCCTTTACCCACCCGACCCCACGCTGCCCAGGGCCTTTGGCTGTGAGCAGCAGTAGTTTGCTGCAAGTCCTAGCCATGCAGTCAACCTCCCAGAGAGTTTTTCTAAACTTTAATGAATAATATAGTAAGAATTATATATTTTAGGGGAAATTGAAAAGAAAAATATAATTGTCAAGTAAAAAGATTGAGAACTCCTTTCAGTATGTACCTTAAACATTTGAAGTTGAAAAGAAATGAAATTAGGCAAACAGCCAAAGAACACACTAAGGGCCTGATTACAACTTTGGAGGAGGTGTTAATCCGTCCCAAAAGTGAGGGTAAAGTGACGGATATACCACCAGCCTTATTACGAGTCCATTATAGCCTAGGGAACTCGTAATACGGCTGGTGGTATATCCGTCCCATTTGGGATGGATTAACACCTCCTCCAAAGTTGTAATCAGGCCCTAAGACTGGAACCCTCAACCTTCAGTGTGAGGGTCACAGACGTTAATCACTAGTCCATAGATGACTCCTTAGTGTGTAGCGTCCAGACATAACTTTGACATTCAAGACAAAGATCTATTACATCACTAAGAATGTTTAACATTCAAAACTACACTAGTAAATAAACTGAGACAGTGCATGAAATACCAGGATTTGAACCTTCAACCTATTGAGTGACAGTGCAATAGCTATACCTGTAGGCCAGAAGTCACTTTTTTTTTTTTACATAGGTTCAAAACGTAACTGTAATGTTTGAACCAAACATCTGTTTAGTGTGACAATTTGAAGTTATTGCATGGAGAGACCATTGCAATAACAATCTCGCTCTCTTCCATCCCATCATGGGATGGAAGAGTGTGTGTGATCGGACCATGCGGGCAGCCTCAAGGCCTCTGCAGTCTTAGCCGGCTTCCTGCGTCCTGCGGGAGCAATGTTTTCATCTGTTTCCCTGCATACATATTTGGAAACAGATTAAAACTCTGCTTTCTGCAAGCAGGTGCTGTTTAACAACTTTATAAAACACAAAAAGAGAGTACTGGGAGTGCTACTATCCCACACCAGCTCCCAAGAGAAATCTATATAACCACTAAAGGTATGGGATAATTGGGGTTGAGGGTAGAGTCGGACAAGTGTTCCCTCAATTGTCAGTACCGGTTAGGTCGCGTTTCGTGAAAAAAAAGAAGAAGAGCATATGTGGAGAGTGTCTCTGGGGGGGGGGGGGGGGGGGGGGGGGGGGGGGGGGGGGGCGCGCGCGGCAGGGGCAGGGGGATAAAACGCAGCTCCCTGCTTTTCATTGAATATTTTTCACCAGAGGGCTGGTGGTCCATGGGGCTGCAAGGGGGCGCGCCCCAACAACTTTTCATTCAGTATTTACCCCAGGAAGGTAGCAGTCCCCAGGGATGGTGTGGGGGGGGGGGGGGGGGGGGGGGCGGCACAACACACACACACACACACACACACACACACACACACACACACACACACACACACACACACACACACACACACACACACACACACACACACACACACACACACACACACACACACACACACACACACACACACACACACACACACACACACACACACACACACACACACACACACACACACACACACACACACACACACACACTTACTTCCTTCAAAGAATATTTGCCCTGGAGAGGTGGCATTCCCCCAGAACAGCAGGGGGCACGCGCCCCTGTATTTCATTGGATATAAGCCCCTGGGAGATGGGGTGTCCACGGGCTGCGTGGGCCCCTCTGTGTTATTTTACTCTTTAGCACCAGGGAGGTGGCCGTCCCTAGGGCTGTGGGGAAGGCTGTACAGGCCTCCTGCATTTGAAATGAATCTTTTGCCTTGGGAAGATGGTGGTCTCCGGGGTGCATGGAGGGCTGCGCGGTAACAGTATCTGCTGTCTGCATCAGTATCTGCTGCAATCAACCCAAGGCTGCATTATTAGGCCCATCAGTCCCCAGTGAGAGTGGCAGGCCTGGGGAAGTAACCACGCTTGCAGGACTTGGCAGTCTCAGGCTGTCCTGCTTCCTGGTCTCTGATGCCTGACCCTGCATGCTGGCCGCAAACGTGTACTAGCCCACGCTTGTTCTTAGCAAGCAATACTGTTCCCCCATTGACCTGGCGGTGGTCTGCACTTCATCCTGCCTTTGGGGCCACCCAGTCATTTCTGGGTTGTACAGGATTGTGAGCCAGGTCTTGGAACAGTATTATGTGGCAATCTTGTCTACCAGCATAACCATAGCCCCCATTTTACTTTTTAATTTTGCCTGGTAATACTCGGTGTGTTGGCAACTGCTAACCATGGTGAAAGGTTCTTCTGGGTGCAGATGTTCAGAAAACATTTCGAATGCTTTCTGCGGAACTGGAACTAACCAATATTCGGTACATAAATGTCAAACAAATGTTCTAAACAGTTTATTCCGTCTCACTGTCAACGCTAGATAGAGGCAAGTTTTAAAACGTGTTTGAGTGTTTATTTGGAGTTCTGTTTTACTCTTTTGTTCTTCTGCTGGACAGTAAATGGATGGATGGATCGATATGTCCTCGTTAGTGACTGTAAGCTGTCAGGAAAAAATAACACCAGCGAGTATTCTGTAAAGCAAATAATTCAATCATGTATTTAAGTGACGTTCTACATGTGAAGTACTTTTAAGATTACTATCTCTGGTAGCTGCTACTGTCACACCAAAAGTCAATTGTAAGATACATTTAGGTTGAGTAGTTATGTTTTATTTATTGCAGGTAGACTGCAATGATGTGCTTAAGGATGTGTTTAACATTGTACTGCAGACATCCAATCTCCAAGGGTGTCATTTAAAAAGAATTAACGTTTTCTCATATTGCTCGTTATGTTAAAAAATAATTCTATGTTTATCTCAGGCAAGACTCCCTTCTCACTGATGTATTTTTGCCTTTTCCAAACCAATTTAGGTGCAGCCGATTCCAATCTGAAATTAAGCGTTTGAAAATCTCCTCTCCAGTGCGTGTCTGTCAAAACTGCTATTTCAACCTGCGTCACGAGCGGGGCTCTGAGGACGGCGGAAGGAACTAGAAAGCCACCAAGATGCCAAACGTGACATGGATGGTGTTTTTGAGAAGCATTTCTCATTAATCACTTTTTGCACCTATACAAAGAACTTGGGAAAGAGTTTAAAACAAACACAAAACCGGTCAGTTTACATGTATCCTTGTACTGTGTTTTTAAGCACTCACCTTAAACAAAACAAAATGGGATCATACATTTATATTGATTTCATTGGGCTTTTAGAGTAAGCAAATGCACCAAACATCAACCAAGTTTGGGTGATTCCAGGAATGAAGCTTTTCGCCTAGCCAACCCTTTGCGCTTAAAATTACATTAACAGAAAAAAAACAAAATGTGTAAAAACCCTCACTGGCTACTCATTCACCCGTCTCTTGTCTTGTGTTTGTAGAATTGCTCTCTTGTCCACGTAAAAAAAGATACTTTTAAGAATATAGTTGTAAATCTGCCTTCTGTACAAGCAACTTTGTGTATATTGTAAATACGTATAATGAGCTTTTTTATCAAAATATTGTATGAATTTAAGTAACTGCCTGTTACATGGGACATCAGTTTACCCTGATTCAATGACTTGCCTAATCCTCATTTACAAACAACTGTTTCCATCCTTCCTTTTACTACAAGAATGTGTTTAAAAAAACAGCCAACTAAAAAACCTTCAGCAGCATTATGGGTGTTTTCTATTATTTAAAAATTCCTCCTGGACATGTTTCTGTATTTTATTTTTTATGACTTTTTTTTTTAGTTGCTCACAGTATCTAATCAGGCGGTTCCTCTTTCAGGTGAAAGCAAACACGGGGACCTTATCCCAGGGAGTGTTTTTCCTGGTGCTCAATTGTGAATGACCGTGTCCTGTAACAACTATTGTGAATCGTGTTACCATTTCAGTGTTGTGCAATTAGTTGTTTTCCTCCGCATAGGAAATCTAGTCCACCTTGCTTAGTAGAGATAGGCAAACAGATTTTTTTAATGATGACGCTGCACCCCACATCACCTGCATGCCTGTGCTGGTAACAGGCCAAAGTGTGACCAGTTGTACATCTACGTGTATTTAATTAATTTTATGGTAATTCTTGAAAGGGCTCAGACTGCTATGCAAGGAGATTTTTTTAATTGTTATTCTGCCCTGTATGCAGATGTTGAGCACATTCTGCTTTCTAATGTTCAGCATTGTGATTAGCGTTGGCTGTTTATCTCACAGAGCCATTTTGTAATGATTGCAGTAGTTTTATGTTTTTTAATCATTCTTTGCAATTTCAGAAGGGCTAGAGTCGTGAACCCCCCACCCCGGGAAATTAGTGTTTGAATTATTATTTTTTTTTTTTTAATGCCACCTTACCCTAAATGAGTGTAGATAAATACCATGATGGTGGTAAAAAAATGATTTGGTCGTAACTTTGAACACGTATAGTGTGGGGTCCTACAGTGCAATATTTGACTCTTTTGTGCCCTTGAAACATGAGAGGTTTTGGAATTGACATGAAAACCCTTCTCACAGGTTGAACTCTGTTCCCATAAATAAGTGTTCTTCCACCAGAAGCAAGGTAACTCCTCAAGCTTCTGTGAAACAATCTTTAAGCATCTAGGGTAGATTTGTGTGCAGGATACCATGAGGAAAAGGAGAAGCATTAGGTTAGATTTAAGTAAATACGATGCACTGGTGGCATATTGTGGAGATTTAAAAGTGGTACATTGTTGAAGTGATTGCAAAGTCCACCAGCATTATTCGTTCTTGAGGCATTATTAGTCTTCACACCCTCTGCTGAATGATTTCCTGATCATTTCTTACTGATTGATTTTTCTCTAGCTGTTTATTTCTTAAACTATGTGACAACAATTGTTTACCACAATTAACCTCCACAAGGGTGTCTCAGTTCAGTAAACCAAAAATCAGAGGATGCATGGCACTCTATGCAGAGCCTGCAGCTGGCTCATATTTCTCCAATACATTCAATGGTACTTTAGTCATGGAGTCCGTTTAATAGAAATGTATAGTCTCAAAGAATCAGGAGCAGTTAGTCATTTAGATGTCGCTGTCCAAGTAACAAAACATTTCCTCAAGCTAAATTGCAGAAATAAAATTGGGTGCTAGGAAGTCGGAGGATACTGTCACAAACAACCTGCATTGAAACTTTTCTTGTTTGGGGGTCTAACGTCACAGTTGTATAGAACCAAAAGGATATATTGTTGGTCAAGGTTGAACTTAAATGCGGAGTGTATTCAAGACGCTGTATTTAGAAGTGGTAAACATTATTTTGTGCATCTTTAAGATGTTTGGAGGTGTTTTTCAATATGCCTAAACTACTTATAGCATTAAATAGCACACAGAAGTGTGAGACACATATTGAAGGGACAATATAAGTAGGCACATGTACACTCTTAACCAAAAGAAAAGTGTGCATAGCTAACTTTTTCAAGTTATGTGTAACCAAGTTATACCAGCATCAGGATCCCAAATAGCAAACCACTCCACAAAGCACAACATTTTTCACTTTCTTCAAAACTTTGGAAAATATTTTTCTTTTTTTACTTGTTTTGTTTATCCAATGCTGAGGGAAAAACATTATATGGCTTAGTGAGTCTCACCCTTTATTTACAAAAAAATGTCCTTAGCTTTAATGATATTTCGCCAGCGTTGGTATCTTTAATTGAGCCAAGCAAGTGAATCAATGAAAAGAGAATTTAAATGGTCTGCTTGCACATACTTTATTTCAGTTTGGTATATAGCTTTAACTAGATTAGAAGAGGCATGGTACCAAATACACACACTTGTGTTTAATCTCATCTATGCGGTGCTGTGGGCAACAATTGTTATTCATTTTTAATTTTATTTCCCCTTTGTTTACGTCTGCAAATTGACCGTACAGTAAACGTGTCTAAGAATGGCATTGTATTTCAGCATAATTATAGTCATAAGATGTACAGTAAATACAGTGTAAGGCAGTCCATATTCCAAATGCAAGCTCCTCAAGGCTTTTCTGTCGTAGTATTCTTAACCTTTTGTTAATCTTCCCTCCCGCCATCTATATGTTGCACGTTATTGTAATGTCCTGCTTTCAGAGGTGAGAGATTTCCTCTCCAGGGGCAGCCCCCAACCACTCAGTAGCAAAACACCATAGGTAAATTATTTTGCACCTTCGTTTGTAAAATATTATCAATTTTTTGGCTCTCCGTCCTACTAAGAACCATTTTAAGAACTGTGTACAAAATAAATAAATATTTATGCAGTTAAACTGTTTTTAGGAAGTATTTTTAATTTCAGCAAGTTTGGTTACTTGTTGCATGACTATTAACACTGCTGACTTTTTGTGTCAGTGCAATGTATATTTTTGTCCTGTTATTAACTTGTAAGCCATTATAGGTGGCCATTTATTTGTACAGCAACGGGGGTGAGTTGAAAGAGGACTAGCTTACGACTGGAGTGTAGAATTTTGTACTATATTGCAGAATCCAGCATCTGTTTTTGGTGGTTAAATGTAAAAGGCCCGAAGAATTGCTATCTGGTGTGCATTCTTTGATATCTGAATGTTGATTGTATATTTGTCTCTAATGCGAAGAAGTAGAGAAACACGAACACGATACATTAATAAATGCAATAGTTCAGGTAATCTTAGGTTTGTTTTTTCATTACCAATAAATACCTGCTATTTACCACCAAAACGTGTTGTCTATAGTTGTTTTTCAAGCAATGTTACAATAGTTAATATTAAGAGAAATGTTACCAGATCGCAGTTGCAGCTCATTGTACCATATTAGTAATGTATTTCTGATTAATACTTTTAACTGTATATTCCTCACCTTGAGAATATTGAACACCTGACTGGATTCAGAGAGCTTTTTATTTTTTGGTGCCATATGGCTCTGTGGTGAATTCCTACCACCCCAAAGTGATGGAGCAGAGCGCCATTTGTGTCATTGCTCTGAGCGGCGTCAGGATTGGCCACAGGGCAGGCTGGGAGTCTGTGCCTGCTTGCAGCGACGGAGGAGAGGAGAGGAGAAGAGAGGCGCAGCGCGACCGAGGAGGTAAGTGTTTTTTTTTTATTTAATTTTTATTCCCAGCGAACCACACACCACCACCCCGTATCCCACCTACCTGAAACACCCTTCACCCCACCCAGGGCCCCACCCCTCACTGCAACTGAAAACAAAGAAAGCAACCGAGGGAACGTGGAATAAACACATGCAGTCCCATGAAGTGCTGAATGTGAAAGAAGAAAGTTGTTCCCTGATTGTAAGCAGAGGAAGGATATAAGTCAACCAATCAAAAACACTGTAAAGCAGTTATGCTCCAGGGGAAGGACAAACACAAGAAGAGTAAGTTACCCATTGAATAATAACAAAACAAACGAGATTGACCACCAAAGCCCACTTTAAGTATTGCTATTGTACACAATAGTTCTTTTGGCAACACATAAAACTGACAATAGACGACAGATAAAAACACTGGTGAAAACATTGGAGAAATATTTGTGTGGAAATTATTACAAAAAGTGTTGTTCCACTACCAGTCGTTTAAATGACAGCCAACCCCAGCTACACCATATCTGTTGTATCCCGTCTATCTTACTGTAAACCCAAAACCCATGTGCTGTAATACCCTGAGGTCACTGAGGAAATTTTCTTTTTAAAGGTAGGGATCTGTCCTGCCAGGGACAGTTGTGCCACATGGGCAGACCTCCTCTGTGGCCATGCTGGGACACCTGGCAGGCCTTAGGGTTGATCTCAGGACCTGGATACCTTCTCCATTGATTAGCTGTGCTCTACAAATCTACTTTGCATAAGAAGAATGAGGTAGATTGCTCTACTGCATCTGGGCAGCCATGTCACTATCTGTAATCCTCAGCCACTCCACTGGCTCCAGAAGCATGTCTTGAAAACAGACACTATGGTCAATTGTTGTCCTGCCACCATCGGCTATGCGACAGCCTGTATGAGGATGACCGGCCTCCGAGCATTCTCCATGTGACATTCCCCATCCTCCTCATTACTTGATGGCACTTGGTAGTGCTGGTGCTGTGCTGCAGTTGGGTGGGTGCAGGCCTTGCCTCCTGCTGTCTCACAGCCACTGTCTCCCTCAGGGTGTCCCTCACTTCAGGAAATGTTTCTCAATCGCTGCTGCTTCCCTAGATGTCATGAGTAGGGAAGCATATCCTGCCTTAATGGCCAACAACTTGTGCCACATCTTTCTTTGTGCTGTAACTACGCTGCCCATAGGCTACAGAAGCAGTTCCCACTGTCTCCTACTACTCATGGTCTGAGGCAGAAATGTACACCTCAGTCTGTTGAAGCCTTGAGGTGAGGAATATGCTGATCTTCATCTGTCCTTATTGGAAGACCTTTGCAGACTTCCTTGTTAGTTAACCCAGCTGTGGCATCTTCAGTGCCTGTAGAGAGGGTGGTGCATCACTGGCGATAAGGTGGCAGCTGAACACAGTTGAGAGGGAGCAGCATCAGAGGCGACCTAGGTGGTTAGAATGGTATTAGTAGGAGGGGCAAGAGCAGTGACAGGTACTTCAGGTGATCAGTGGTGCCGTGCTCCTGCAACCTCAGCTGGGTCATGTGGTGTGTCTGATGGTCGTGTTTACTCTTCATCACTAGAATATTAATGCACATTATCTGCCGGTTGATGATTACTCAAATGCTATTGTGAATACATTGACCACAGCAAGTGAGAGTGCTACCATATTTTTGCATACCCATGCGGTTTATTGTGTTAGCACATCATTTGGTTTTCACACTGAATGAAAATTACACATCAAACAGGATAACTAATATTCCACACTGGCCCTCTAGGCATTTTCAACTCGGTGTGGGTACAATTTTGATGACTGCATGTACACCAGTACCAGCACCAGATCACCTAAGAGTGACATAGTCACTACAATGTTCCTGGCCTTTGTAGGTGTCCCTGATTTTTTTCACATGATGTCTCATGCCAGCAGCTGATCCCACCTATCAATCATTGTTTTTCCCCTTGCAATTCATCATACGGCCCCACTACACATTAAACTTGATTCACTCCAGCCTCCGTTGTTCATGCTGTCTGACATCCATGCAACATGTACTGACTTCTCCAGAAACCAGAATTCAAAGTTGACTATAAGCAATTTCTGCTTTATAAATTTTACACACATTTAAAATACATTTTTGACAAATTTTCCCAAAATCCGGTCTGGCCAGGTGATATCCTACATTTGTTAGTAGTAAGAGATTGGGCATGAATAATGTGTTATTTGTCATTGGTACATCATGTGCTCTGCTTTGCAATTACATGAGACACAATAGTAATCAGGACATCCCACAGTTAGACTATGGTGCTTGCCAAACCCCCACCCTCCTACCACTTTCACAAAGTTTGAGGTGCCTTTCAGGAACACAGCAACACCACGTTGCCATGCTGAGATGCAGACATTGCACCATCTCCTCATCCTCCATTTCAGGTCATTAGCACCATCTCCTCATCCTCCATTTCAGGTCATTAAACATTTTTTTCCTGATCGATACTTCTAAACTCAGATTCCTCACCTTTTTAATATCCTCAGGTGCCAGACTGCATGTGGAAGTTTTAAACAGCATTGCTCCAGTGCACCACTACATGGCCTGTTCTGCTCTGCTTTTATTTGGTTCTACTGTGGAAGTTATGATGGAGCAGCATATAAGTACCAACCATGAGCACCATCAGTTCCTTTCTTTCAGCTACGATGGTCGTGTGCTGAGGACATAACCATTACATCCTCTGCACACGACCACCAAATCCCTCTGCTGTTTACAGCAGATGTATTTGATTTTACTAAACACAGCCTTGGGATCTGGGATAAAGCTTTCCCAGCAACAGAGGCTGTTTTTAGTTTTCCCTGAAATGACGATCAGTGGGCATGGCGCGCTGACGTCATTCAAGTGAAGAAAAAAAAGTGAAATGACTCAATTGGCTCATTTCACTTTCACTGCCTCGGTGCTCAGGAGGCTACCTTAGCCCCCGAGCACCAAGGCAGATGGGAGAGGTATCATTGGATAGGGGAGAATCTCCCCTATCCAATGGTACCCCTCTCTAGGGGATCCCTGCCTGGGAATTGCCACAGTACGGCGATCCCCAAGCAGGGATCCACCCGCTAGACACCAGGGAGGAGGTAGAGGCCCCTTAAGCAAGGGCATTAGCTCCCCCATTTTTTAGGGCCAATCCTGACTTTCTGCCAGCCCCCCACCGGGAGATGTGTGAAATAGCCTAGTAGGCACCAGAGATTTTTATTTTGTATGTAGGGGTGGGGTCTGCCCAAAATGGATATGCCAATTCCCCTACCTACCCCAAACATAGAGGGACAGTCTTTCTGCCCCCAGCCCCCTGGGGCAGATGGCAGTTATTGCCTCCTGATCCCTGGGAGGCAGAAAGCCCATTAGACACCAGTTTTTTGTTTTTTTTTTAAATATATAGGGGTGGGGGCCTGGCCAGAATGGGAATGGCAGTGCCCCCCCCCCCCCAAAGAAAAATATAGACAGTCTTTCTATAAAGCCCACTAGACACCAGGGATTTTTTTTTAATTAAAAAAAAAAGGGGTGGGGTCTGCCCCATCCCACATAAACAGGGACCAAAGTCTTTCTACTCCCTCCCCCCCAGCAGCAGATAGGGTAATGACCCCCAAACTTAAACCCTCCCCCCCAACTAGATGCCAGGGAATATTTTTTAAAGAAGGGGTGGGGGCACAGTCTTTCTAACCCTCTGGGCGGTAGGTGGAAGTAATTACACCCAATCAGCCCCCCTCCTAACAGGCAGACAGCCCACTAGGTGCCAGGGATTTTTTTTTTTTTTAAAGGAGGGGTGGGGGCTGCCCACGACCATGGGCATGGTTATGCCTAAACCCCAACTGAAGGCGGTAATAATGTATCTGTCCCCTCCCTCCCCCACGGACAAAGCATCTCATCCCAGTGGTAAACATGAGGACATTTGACTCCTTTAGGTTTTAATTGTGCATATGGGCCAAGAGAGCTTGGCTAACTTCCAATATCGTCCTACTTGCAATGGTGAGCGGCTGCACTTTTGAACTTGGGCATGCTGGCACCTAGAAAAATCTACCAGACTATTCTGAAAACTAAACATCTGTGGACATGCACCCCACAATGCCTTGCAAACCTCCAGCTTTGCCTGAATTCACACATTTTCCTTACAGTTTTGTGATGGAAACGTCCAGAGTCCACAGGAATCGACAGAATGCCTACCTCCCATCATTGCCCCATCTGTACTGATAAAAACTCTGCCCCACTTGTGTGGGTGCCCAAATCAGTCAGCCTGAAAACATATGGAAAAAAACTGCCTTTTTGGACCCACTTTGGTTCCCCCTCAATTTTTACACGTTTTTGCCCCTTCCCTGCCGAAGGCACTTGTCCCATCTACACAAGTGAGGTATTGTTTTTATCGGGAGACCGAGGGGAACGCTTGGTGATAGGAAATGTGTGCCAGCGCGGTGATCCCACACAGTAATGTGAGGAAAATGTGATTTGTTTACTAGCTAAATTTGAGGTTTGCAAGGGATTCTGGGCAAGAAAACGTTGGGGGATCCTCACAAGCCACACCTACCTGGACTCCACCAGGTGTCTAGTTTTCAGAAATGTCTGGATTTGGTAGGTATCCCTGGATTGCCGCTGACTCGTGACCAAAAACACAGTTGCCCTCTTGCAAAAACAGGTCATTTTGTGATAGATAATTTTGATGTGTCCACAATATGTTTTGGGCCCTTCCCTGTCATGGGCACTTGGCCCACTCACACAAGTGAGAGGTAGCATTTCTATTGGGAGACATGGGGAAATACTGGGTGGTAGATTCCCCTGGGTGTCTAGTTTTTTTTAAAAGTACAGGGTTGCTAGGTTTCCCTATGTGCTGGCTGAGCTAGGGCCCAAATTTAACAGCTAGGCACTTGGCCCACTCACACAATTGAGGTAGCATTTCTATTGGGAGACATGGGGAAATGCTGGTTGGTAGATTACCCTGGTGTCTAGTTTCTTAAAAAGTACAGGGTTGCTAGGTTTCCCTTTGTGCCGGCGGAGCTAGGGCCCAAAATCCACAGCTAGGCTGTAATGAATTATTTCGGTTGCACATGTTTCATTGGTATGTTTACATCTGTCTATAGCATAGTAGTGTAAAAGAGAATATCCACAGAAATTTGACATAGATGAACTTGCATTTATTGGTGACAAATGCTGCATATAGAGTGCTTCCATAGCCACAGGTTCATAGCATAAGTAAATATGCCTGAGCAGGAGACAAACACTTATCATGTACTGCACCCCTCTTCAGCTCTCTCTTTGTACAGCACTCTGATACCGTAATGGTCACGACCGAGCTTTATAAAACACAATAAATAAATAAAAATGATGCCAAATGAAAGAGTATGCCCACAACACAGATCTCAAGACCTCGAATGATCAGCATGCCCACAACAGCGCCTTGAGACCCCACGGGTGATAAGACGCACTCTACAAGTACTGATTGATTGATAAATTATCTGTGAATGCTCAAGGGCTGTGAATGCCTAATGCTTAAATTCTTCTCTCAGCATGTGCCTGCAGTTAGTGTTTCTCCTCTGTGCATTTAGTAACAAGCTTGTTCTGGTGTACATGCTGCAACCAGCTGCCAATTCTTTGCTTAAAAATGCTTTATTTAAACACATTACATTTGAGAAAGAACATCTGAAAATAGTGGCAATGAGTTCCATATCGGTTATGTAGCACAAATGAATAAAATATCAGTACATACAGCTATTCAATAGATTAATACAGCTACAATAACATGTTAGAAATAATGTAAACCCAGTACTTTGGTTTAAAATAACATTACTTAAGAAGGAATGGTACAACCTTTATATAGCCGGGAACTTTCTTTTTAAAGTAGCATAGGAATATAAATAACAATGTATTATTAAAAAATTATAAAAAGATCAAAAACTGTATTTTCTATATCACTGTTATTATTATGCCTACATAAAAACGAAGTAAATGGCACAAAGAACCAATCTCTTTTAGTCATCATTTGGGGAGACCAAATATGTGCTCGATCTAGTTTGTGGTTGACACAGCATGTTTCACCATTTAGCAAAAATAATATTAGAAGTGTTTTGCCAGTTTGAAGCAATTATTTGCAAAGCAATGGCAATAAAAATTAGCAAGGTTTTCAAACAAAACCTTGGAATGTCAGTAATGAGAAGATCTATAAAAAAAAATCTGTACTTTGTCAAAATGTATTTAAATTATTGTAATTATTCGTATGAAAGTAATCTATGTAAAACATCACTATTTTCGTTGTGGCAGGACCAACACTTGTCTCAAAGTTTCACCTTATATAATGACACAGGAGTTAAAAATAGCCTATTGTAGAAAAAGAGTCTTGGTGTAGTTCTCACAGAAAGGTGGAATGTATCTTGGACCATACTTTGTTCCACAAGGGAATGGAGAAAGTATGATTCAAACATTTTCCCCATTGCAGTCCTACGTTAGATTTAAATCTGTCAATGTGATCAGTGGTTTTGTACAGCTAGGCTGCTTTAACATCAATAGGAAATGTATAAACATATTGGAAGGGGGTGCATTCTTGCCCTGTGAAACTATTAATGGAAGTGTAGGGTAAAATTCTTTAATAACATTTATTAACAGAGCACATTTGGATTTAAAAGAAGAGGGAGATTTTCGAGTCATATATTCCTTACCTTAGAATATTCCCATCCATCAGACTGGATCCGGAAATGTTTTTGAACAGAACCCCTGTGCGCTGGTAGGTGGTGTTGTCGTGGACTGGATCCTGAAGATTTTTTAGCACAACCCCTGCGCGCTGGTAGGAGGTGGTGTTCTGCTCATCGTCCTCGCTAACATCATCGTGCCGGAAGTGACATGCATGGTAACTATATAGGCGCCACCCCAGCACGCTAATGTCAGTTATCTCCTTTCCATACCAGATAGCACTGACCAGGTCTGAACTACCCTTCAGTCACTTTTTAATTGGCTTTTTTGATGTTTTGTCAAATTGTTTTGAGAACATTTCTTCTGGTGTGAGGATTGTAACCCAGGAAAACAGCTGATTTCAAACCATGTGGGGCTTGTCACAGGCAAATGTCAGTGGCAGACCCCCACTTGGTGTGTTTGTGGTGCTTGTAGCGGGATCACAAAGGACTACCATGCCATGGATCTGAATGCACTGAGGGAGTGCTCCCTCAAGCTCCTCGCCACTCTATTTAGGTCAGCTCAGCGACACTTGAGGTCCTGATCGCGTGGAAGGTCCCGGGACCGTTTGCAGAGCCCTTCCTGATAGTTATCGTCACACTCTAAATTGTCAGGAAAGTCCCACAAACATAAGTAATCCAAGAAGTTGAAGAAGTCTTCAACTTCACAGCATCCATCGAAGTCTTTCAACAAGATGCAGAAGCATAGTCAATTCACGCCATGAAAGTCGACAGAGTCGGAGTCTGAATATGTGCTGTGCTTACCTGAATTTCCCAGAGCCGTAGCAACCCCTGCCCAGCTAAAGGAGTTCAATGAGACCATGTGCCTCATATTTGGGTGGCCCAGCCTCTCTGGAATGCCTTTTGGCCCCACGGGCACTGCAGTGGGCCCTACCAGACCCAAGCTGGTGGGTTCGCCCTCGGTGCCAGTCAGGCCCCATGGATCCCTTGTTGGATACGGAGAAGAGCCGCAGGTGAAACTGGGACTTTTCTCACCACCCTTTCCATTGACGCCGCCCCCATCGTTATTTCCGAATGACACTGAGCTGGATGGGTGTTGTCTGATGCTAACTTTGGTGCCGACTGGCTCTATGCTTCTTGGAACGGACCCAGTGCCTTATTAATTTGGCAGGCCTGGGGATGGAGATGAGTGGGAGGGGTCTATGGACTGTATTGCTACCAGCTCCCAGATGAGGAACAGGACAACTGGTATGAGAAACTGGTGGAGGCCAGTGAGTTAGACACTTCACCAGACAATGGCCTGGTATTTCCACCAACCGTGGCTTCGGGGAAGGAGCCTCTTTTGCATTGATGGTGCGTAGAGTGACTGAGCTCTTGGACGGTCAGTTGCCCACAGTGGCAGGCAAGATGAATACCTTGACAGTGGTGCTTCAGCCAGGAGCCTCCCCTTCTGAACCCCTTCTCCCCTTCAATGAAGCCCTTACAGATGTCCTACTCAGGGTTTGGTCAAAGTCCTGCACAGGAGCTCCTGTGCATAGGACGATTGCCTGCCACCATTACTCAGCTCCTTGGGACACCAGTTTCCCTAGTCAATATCCCATCCCGGACAGGTGGTCCAAACCTCCACATCCAGAATTAATCCTGGCATGGTCCCAACCCCCCACCAGATAGGAATCCAAGTGACTGGATATATTTGGCAAGAGAATGTTGTCTTCCGCCAACATACCACTGCGATCAGTGAAAATCACTGATGGGCAAGATGCAGTTAAGTTCTTATAAGGTGTGGACATGACCATCTCACTGGGCAGAGCAATTTCATTGTCTGTGGCCTTGCGGTGCCACACCTGGATGAGAACAAATGGCTTTTCAGAGGTTGTCCAGGTTTCCCTCATGGACATGCCCTTTGATGGCAGATTCAACACTGGAGCGCTTTAAGGACAGCAGAGCTAAGGCCAGGTCCTTGGGCTTGTCTGTGGCTGCTCACTAAACCCAATCTGCCTTCTGCCCATTGGGTAGCCACCGCTTTGGGACTCCAGCAACGCCCATTCCATCCCATTCCATCCCAGACACCACAGGCTTCCCATCCTTTTCATGGGCGAGGGGTCCCATTGTCAGTCTACACCCCCTCCCACCCCCTGCCAAGGCAGCTGCTGGTTCCAAACCTCTTTAGTTTGCCCTCTGACTATCTTAGGGACCCAGTGGGAGGCAGGATATGGCATCACCTCCCTGCACCACTGGTGGCATTGACATCAGACAGCTAGGTCCTACAGATCATCCAAAGGGGTACTACTCCCTTTCCCTTTGTGACTATCCCACCACCAATGCCACCCACTTACGATCTGCTGACTGAGGACCATCTCTCCTTCATCAAGCAGTGCAGGTACTCTTGACCAAGGAAGCCATAGAGGGTGTGCCTGCATCAGAAGTAGGTTGTGGTTGTTATTCCTGCTACTTTCTAGTGCCAAAGTACAGAGGACTTTGTCCTATCTTCGACCTGTGCCTTCCCAATCTCTTCTTGGAAAAGAAGAAGTTCAAAATGCTCATGCTCGCCTGAGTTCTGTCCCTTAGACCTGAGAGATTAGATGGTAGCATTTGAATTGCAGTACGCATATTTTTACATCTCCATCCTGCCTGCCCAAAGATATTACCTGTGGTTCACAGTGGCCCAAAAGCACTTTCACTTTGCTGCGCTCCCTTTCGGCCTTTCCAGCGCCTTTCTAGGGTTAACCAAAGGGATGGCAGTGGTTGCAGCTCATCTATGGAAGTCAGGGGTTCCAGTCTTCCCCTACCTCGATGATTGGCTTTTAAAGTCGGGCTCGCCCCAGGAAGTTGTATCCCACCTTCAGACTACGGCGAACCTCATGCAGTCACTGGGGTTCACTATCAATGTGCTGAAGTCTCACCTGATTCCCTCTCAGACGCTCCCTTTCGTCTGACCGGTTCTGGACACAGTGCAGCTTCGGACCTATCTTCCTGAGCGGCAAGTCCAGGATATTCAAGCTAGGATCCTGATGTTTGATCCTCTGTCCTAGATTTCTGTGAGACTGACTCTGAGGCTGTTGGGCCTCATGGCCTCCTGCATCCTGCTGATTACTCATTGCATACACCTGATGACATATGCAGGCTCTGCAATGGAACCTACAGTCCCATTGGGTGGGGCATCAGGGGAGTCTCTCTGACATGGTCCAGATCTCAATGGGAACTGCAAAAGATCTACAGTAGTGGCTAACAAACCGTGACTGGGTCAGTGGCAGAACCCTCTCGCTTCCTCAACCAGAGCTGACCATTGTAGCAGATGTGTCACTCCTGGGATGGGGTGGCCATCTCAGTGAGGTGGCGATCAGAGGACTCCACATTTTAGCTTCAGGGGATTCACTTGACACTGAAAGCCTTTCTTCCTTTAATTAAGGGAAGGTTGGTGCAGGGGTTCATGGACAACACCACTGCCATGTGATACTGCAAAAAACAGGACGGTCTGGTGTTGGGGACCCTCTGTGAAAGGCCCTACATCTCTGAATATGGCTGGAACATCAGGACATTTCCCTGGTGGTTCAAAATCTGGCAGGCTCGCTGATTGCCAGAGCAGACAAACTCACTTAAAGATGCCTAGCAGATCACAAATGGTGTCTCAACCTGGAGGTGGTGCAAAGACTCTTTCAGCAGTGGGGAGAGCATTAGTTAGTTCTGTTCGCAACCACTCAGAATGCGCAGTGTCAGCAGTTTTGCATGCTGGAGTTTCCTAGACAACTCTTGCACTGAAATGCTTTCAGTCTTGAGTGGAGCGCCGACCTCCAGTATGACTTTCTGCCAATTCCACTCCTGTCCAGAGTTCTCAAAAAGATTTTGAATGAACAGACCTAAGTCATTCTTGTGGCTCCTGATTGGGCAGAGAGAGTCTGGTATCCTGTGCTGCTGAGCATGGCCAGTCAGGCTTCACAGTCCCACCTCCTTAGAGGTATTGCTTGGGTATCTATTATGAGGTAAGGAATCTGTGGCTATAAGTCTCTATCAGATTAACAAGTTACTTCCCTTGTGGAACACCTTATCTGGTAAAAACTCTTATCTAGTCCGAGATCTCTTACTGATCCTCCCCTGCTCCGTGAATCTATTACAGTGTAAGGGACACCATTCTCAGGGCCTTAGCTTGTCACTCCAGTGGTAAGTTCTCACTGCGGTTCTGCGCTACTGGCACGGAAAGTCACAAAAGCAACTGAGGTCAGTCGTGCCGGGGTGATGCCTACAAAGGTACAGCTCATATCACTTCTGGCGTAGACGATGCAGAGCCAAACAGCGCCACCTACCGGCATGCAGGGGTACTGCTTGAAAATCTTCCAGATCCAGTTTTTTTTTTATTTTATTTTTAGGGGAGCTCTCAGGTGGTCTTACCATTTGATTTTCGATATTATTAAGAGGGTTCTCACTTGGGAGACTGGAGGACTATTGGAAGAACTAATTCTTCGTCATGGGTGAATAATTGTGGACATGGACAATAGTTGTCATATAGCTAAGTCTATTCATTGACTCTGCGATACTGATTGGATTTAATTCATCATTAAATAGCCTTGAAGAAGTCCGCATTTGGACGAAACACGTGTCGCCTGAATTTTTCTGCTACAAGCATGAATGTCTTTGGATGAACTTATCTTGGACGCAATTGTCTATTGGAGTAAATCTTACACTTACAAACATGAATGCTCTTGGATGAACTCTTTTTTTTTTGGGGGACTTAATTTCTGACTTTAATTTTCAAAATTGGAATTTGTGGTTCAGGAGCTAAATGTGAAGCTTACGATTTATATAGGTTCACAATGGGAGACTATTTGTATTATAGTTGATATTTGTACATTAAAGTTTTTTCTTCTTTCTTGAATATTTGCCACATACTAGTTGTATGATTTATTTCCTTGCATACATACAGACTTTTTTTTTTTTTTAATTGACCATAAGCCTTCTGAATCCATTCATTTAGACAATGAACTATTTGTATAGTGTGTGCTCCACATAATATTTCTTACACAGATCCAGTCTGAAGCCTGGGTATTCTATTGTAAGAAATCTGCAGCTAGACAGAGGTTGTACCAGAAAAGGTGTTACCTAAGTTAAGTGACTTGTTCAAGTGAAATTACGTTGTAGATCTTGAAAGGAAAAAGAATCCCTGTCAGAAAAAACTGCCCTATATACTTGATACCTTTATTTATCGAATCCCTCCAACAAATCACGTGATCGTTAATTTTTATATGCTTGTACCAGATCGTGGATAGCCTAAAATTATTGAAATCAGAAAAAAGACTAGGTAGAACTATTTAAGCTATTGATGAGGCATGGTTAATAAAATGGATGATAGAGATTTGTGCAAATGTCTAATGTTGACCAGGTCTTTGATACTGAAAGGAAATATAGAACTGCATTCTAATTTCTGACAGACATTAAAGTCTTTGAGGGGCCCAACAAATAAAGATGTCCAAATTCCTTTAAGGGTAAACGTAGAATGATACTTAATAGCATTAGGAAAATTGACTCTTACCTCTCATTAAAGTAATTTAAGTTTATACAAGGATATGCATTCAGGCCCTCATTATGACTTCAGCGTTTTTTTTAGTAGACCGCCGAAGTCAAGCCCACCATATGACCGCCAGTGTTGGCGGTCTTCAGACCACCATATTATGGCTGCTGGCTGCTCTCAGCCACTATTTGGCGGGGAAGCCACCAGCAGCATACTGGTGGTCAGCGGTCTAGTGGAGCGTGCTCCATCATCACAACACCGCCCACCATATTACAACATTGTAAACGGTGTGACGGTGTTGTGTTGGCAGAGTGCTGGCAGCGTAGCTTGCTCCATGGACCCCGTTCCCTCCCGGATGACCACCGCGACCACCAGGTAAGATGGTCTTCCGACAGGGAGTGGGGGGTGTTGTGTGTGTGAATGGGTGTGTGTGAATAGAGGGAGGTAGGAGGTGTGTGTGTTTGTGTGTGTGCATGTGTCTGTGCTTGTGTGAATGGAATATGGAGGGGTGGGGGAGTATGTGTGCATGTATGCAGGAGATAGGGGAGTGTTGTGGCCTGTGTGTATATGTGTGTGTGAGAATGAGTGAGCGTGGATGTATGCGTGTATGTATGTGTGGTGTGTGCGTGGATCGAGGTAGGCGGGGTCAGTACGAGGATCAAGGGGGTCAGTATGGGGACTGGGAGAGGGGGGTCAATATGGGGATCAGGGGAAGGGGGGTGCCACTGCTTGGGGGAGGTGGGGGCTCCTGATGGGGTCGGAGGGGCTCCTACATGGAGGGGGTGGGGAGTCCTGTAGTGGCGACTGGAATTAGTATTCTTCTCACCAGTTTCCTTATTGACAGGGATTTCATGGCGGGGCTGCCGCCACCGAATTCCTGGCGGTAAGGATACACATTATACCGCTGGTAGTGTTAGGTGGACCGTCGAGCCGAAGGTGGTCAACCTTTGGCCAGGCGGTCCCACCCCCTTGGCAGTACAGGTGGTGAACTGCCTGCAATGCAGCCAGTTCACTGCAGTAGTGCAGTATTAATAATTTGGTGGCCCTGCCCTGCCATGCTGTCGGCAGTCTCACCCCCACAGCTGGTGTGGCGGAGCAGGACAGCCAGGGTCATAATGACCCTCTCAGTCTCTTTGTTCCACAGCAGAAGATCAATAGATAAAAAACAAATTCTGAGTAATTTTTACAGGGAGCGTGGTTAAATGAAAACTGATAACAAGTGACATAATGTTAATGCTATCCAATCTTCCCTACCATAACAAAAATAGAGAGGGACATTTTTCTGAGAGTGTAATGATTTTACAGTTAATAGCTTCTAACTTCATTGAAATTCCATCTTTAATGGAATTTGTATATACAATTTGTACGCATTTAATATATTTAGAATTCCATGTGAAGCTATAATCTTTAAATATATTTGAAACAATATTTATTAAAAGGCATGCCATCTGACTTATCAGTACTTAATTTATAGCCTAATACATCAGAATGAGAATCTAATAATTGATAGAACTCTCATATTATAGTGTTAGTATTGAAGACATAATAATTTGTCAGCAAAAGCTGTAAACTTAATTTATATATCTTTTGGATTAAAACCAACATAATTATTGGATCTGTGAATAATGTCCAAAAAGCGTTTGAGGGATAAGATGAAAAAGTAAAGGTAACAAAAGACAGACTTGTCTAGTCCCTGTCTACAAATTGAAATAAGTGGATTGCAAGCCATTGGTATATACTGAGTTTTCTGGTGACATATAAAGTAAACTAATCAACCTTTAAATCACAGGGCCACAGCCATGCCACAGTAAAGTTTTTCACATAAAATTCCTATTAATGTGCTCAAACAATTCTTACTGTTGAGGGTTATAGCTGCTAGTGGTGTGGTTTTTATTGAGGCCATATGTATAATATTCAGGAAGGGAAACAGCCATTACAACACAGCTGTTCCACGGATAGCCTTTACCATTACCACACGTCCTTTAGCACACGTTTATTTTACAACACATATGACTTTACAACTAATTTTGTTGTAAAAGCATAAATTGTATGGGCATATGCATTGTACTAGTGTTAAAGGCTACCGGCATGATAAAGACTATCAGTGTTGTTCGAGGAAATGAATAGACCCTTCAGTTTCCCTTTCACGACCTGTGCAGCACCTCTGAAGAGCCGGCTCTTAGTTGTGGTGAGTGAGGTAAGGGGGGGTATGGTTTTGGGGCTGGGGGACGAAAAGGGGTATGGTTTTGGGGCTTGGGGTGAGTTATGGTTTTAGGGCTTGGGGTAGGGGCTACGGTATTTGGGAAGGGCTACTGTTTTAGGGCGGGGGTACGGTTTTAGGGTGGGGTGCAGTTTTAATAATTTTTGAGGATGAGACATAACATGCCCTCAAGAAAAGAGCCTTGTGCAGTATCTTTTAAAATAAAAACTGCAGAAAAAAAATAATTTTGGTGCAATCTTGGTGAAACAATAATGAAACTGTGTTACGTATTTCAGTGATAGTGATTTCTTTTTCCAAAGATAAAAGATCTACAATCTGTTCAGTGCATTTTGTGCAGAATTAAAGAAACATCTGAGTTTTCTGATGAATCTTTTTCAGGAGTGTAAAGATGAATATAATAATATTTAAAACATTCTAGATAGCTAACATTTTGCCGGCTTTATTACACCTGCCATAATACTTTGCATTTACTTTCAATAAAGTACCCAAGGCCTTTCGATTGTTTTTTTGTTGTTAAATTCTACATTTTCCTCAGTAAGACGAGCTGAGGTATTTTTGTTATTAGTGAAGTACTGTTCGTGCTCAATATTTGTGATTACATTAAAAAAGGAAGAAGAAGAATCCTGGTTGGCTTTGCAGCCACATAGTTAATAATGAAACCTTTGTCTGTCTCTTTAAATGTGTATCATATAAAATTGCAATCAGATTCTTGACCATCTTTTATTTGAAAGAATGAATTAGAAAATCGCTCAAGCTCCCAAACAAAAATGTTGTCATATAATAAAGATTTATTTAATTTCTGCCTATTTGTGAGCAGACTATCAGGCAATAAATCTAAATCAACAATAACTGAGGTGTAAGCAGAAATAAAAGTTACACAATTTTTGGTATTTACCAAAGATCTCATATTATTGTGACTTAAAAATTTGTAATCAATGCTTGGTCCAGATCGATGTGCAGGGGCAAAGAAACTGTATTCCATGAGATCATTGTTATATGCTCTCCAGGCATCAACTAGCCCTCTGGAGAGTATTTTTAAGAGCATTTTTGCATTTTACTGGGTCTATACTCATAGTTGAACATCAGTCCATAAAGGGATCGATGGGTTGATTGCAATCTCGACCAAGTATGAGATTTGCATTTGGACGTTAGGTTTGCTGAGAAATGTTCCCAAAATTGTAGCTTCACACCATTAGGCCCATACATATTAAGTATTGATAGCGGTGTATTATTCCTAATAAGGTTCAAAACTAACCATCTACCCTCTTCGTCTTTCTTCTGATTCTAGGTTGGGGACTAAAGATTTGTGAAAAAGAATACCATTTTTATTATGCTTAACACAGGACCACAATACCTGTCCCAGCAAATTTCGCTTTAAAGAATGAATATCCCTATCGAATAAGTGAGTTCCTTTCCGTAGAGCGATTTGACATCTCAACCTTGATAAGTGAGTTAGAGTTTTCTCTTTTTGGATGGGATTCTAAAGACCTTTACTTTTCTGGTAAACAGTATGAAGGTTACTCAAAATACAAACAAGTTGAAGATTGTAGATAAATGACAAGTGTGGAGAAAAGTTCATTCAACCGCATCCCATCAATAAATATTTGAAAAAGGTGGGTAGCCTATACAGAAAAAATGCACAGCTTGAAGAAAAAGAAAAAAGGTGGTACAGTTAAAAATGAAGAAAGGTCTGTCTCTCACTAAAATACATATATAAGATGCTGTACATAAGAACCTCTTATTCACAATACACCCATACCAATTAAGAAAAATCATCCCTCTGGCCCTGTCTCATGCCAAATATAATCACATAACACAAATAACTACTAAGCATTCATGTTCTTGTTCCAATACAGAGCACCTTTCAACTATGAGGAGACAGCAATCCTTATGGTTTGATCGAGTAAAAGCTTTAAATACTGAAAGGCTAGGCGAAACTATCTAAAACCCCTTGACTTTAAAAGAGGCACTAGATATTTAAGCCTTAAAAAATCATAAGATTTACAAAACAACACTAAGTGCTCCAAAGTCTGATAAGAACAGCCATAGCTTTGGTTCAAACTGCCCAGGTGGGAAACATATCTATGTACGAATAATCCCCAGCCTAAATGTTGTTAGCAGTGCTCTTTCCCAAGGGTTTCTTATAGAAAGGAGATAAGGCTCTGGACCAGGTACTGCTTGGATTGATAAAATTACCTTCGTATTGGATCACAAACTCCCTTCAGTATCCCTTAATTCATTTAAATGCTTACTAAATAACTTCTTTATTGATTTTCTGTCCTCTTTCCTAAGGAGGTGTGGTTTAAAAAAATTAATCATCAAATCCCAGCTCCCTTGCTACTATCCTAATATAGATCAGCCAAGGTATTCTATAGTTGTACGTACAACTCAGATAGTCCTCAATCACATCCCTACTAAAGCCTGTATGCACACCACTCCAAATAGAAATCCACAATAACACCAGGGCCATCCTTGCCAGGTCCCCTGCATAGTCAGCCTTCTACAAAAATGGTGGTCCTCCTGTTGATCCACCTTACAATTCTGATACCCCCACATGGCAGAACTATACAAAAGCACAGGGAGACACTTCATATTATACATTTTAAAAAATCGGTTCAATGGGCCTACTACCCATTGTCTTAGAAAATCTAGAAATCGCGCTACAGGCGGATGTAAAACGGGAGCAGCGCTTACAAATACAAGCCAACCAATTATTCTGATGATCAAACAAGGCCCTCAGATAGGGGAACTCCGGCACCTTAGTGACCCTACTTCCCTTCATTGTAATAACTCAGATTTTGGGGGGATTCCTCCCACACACCATATAATGTGTCTTGCTACTATTGGCCTCCAAATCCAACCCATCCATAAATTTGACAAAAAAGGTAAACAAGAAGCTTAAGCCCATTAGCCGTGCAGTCCAGGAGTACGGCAACATCCACATATAACAAAGAGGGAGCTTGGCTGTTCTTTCCCATGTGTAGCCAAAGACCTATTCAAACCATTTATATATAGTAGGAATACGAGTGGGGCCAACACACACCCCTGCTTAACACTGCATGAAGGTACAACAAGAATCCATACATTCCCCATTCCTCATTTAAACCAAATGTCACAGAAGCATTTGCGTCCATGTGCAAAGCCCTTAAAAAGTTAACCGAATGGTCGGGTAAGACAAGCGTCCTCAAATTAAGCCAAAGGTTCGACCTGTTGACCTGATCAAAAGCACTCTTTAGGTCGATGAAAGCTAAATACATGAACCCCTGCTTCACATTCACATACTTCCCAGTGAGGAGATTTAAGTTCAACCACTGCTCCATTGTGTCTTTACCCTCCCTAAACCCATTTTGCACTGGACACAAAATGTTGTGTGTTTCAGCTCAGTTTTCTGTGTGCTCCAATATAATACACCCCGTTCCCTTCACAACTGAGTTTAATAAAGAAATGGGCCTATAACAGAAGGGATATAGCCGGTTTCCTTTTTTAAACACTGGAACGATTACCACTTCTTTCCAAGCCGGGGAGAGCTCTACCTGTACCACAGCATAAACTACATTGGCTAAAACAGGAGCCTAAAAATCAATATCAACTCTAGAGATCCATAGGGATACCGTCCGGGCCGGAGGTTTTATAAGATGGACCCTTCAGAATAGCTCTATAAACTTAATCTATATTAAACCTAATCTCTAAAGGGTACAGGTCCCACTCCTTGTCCTCTGCTGACAAACCACCCCCCTCTAGTTCATAAACCCTTTTAAAATGAGACAACCAGAGGTCTTGCGCAATAGAGGAGCCTATAATGTCAGGAATAGCTAATGTAGGCTGTCTGCCATTCACTATAGTCCAAAAACCTCTTGAATCGCGAGAAGCGCAAGTGGATGTCGATTGGCTCCATGAAACCTCCTTGAGTTCCTTGTTCCGCTTTTTCACAGCTTAATTTAAAGGTCAGTCTGGCCTCTGTAATCTGCTTTTGATCTTGGGGCCTGGTGCTAAGCACCTTTCTTAGTTGTCTATTAGCCACCCTACAAGCTTTGTCAAACCAGCCATGTAAAACATGAGTTTATGAGCTAGAGGGGGGCCTGCATCTGGACAACCCTCTCACAATATTGTTGAATGTCCCTGCTAATTGGGTATAAGCCACCAAGATTGCAGCCGGGATGGGTTGTCTGCCAACAAAACTTCCACAAAAAAAAATATTTTTAACAATTGACTCAAATAAGACATCCATTGAAAGATTACGCCATTGAACCCTTATCCTTAATCTTTAAATCAACAGGTGTTTCGCGTTTCACTAATGAACGAGCTGACAAAAATCTCTGGGATGCACTTCTTAGTCCAAAGAAGACATTTATTATTTCACTATGCGAGGTTCCTAAAAGGAGATTAGCATGTTGAAAGCACACATTTAAAAATAGTCACAGCAATGAATTGAAAACATACCAAAATGATTCTCCACTGCAATATATACACAGCAAATATATGTATCTATATTATAATGCAAAGCAAATAATGAATTAAAAATGCATCACTGTAGGGCCTGTCGGGTGCTTCATCTTTCTCATGCCAGCAAGCCGATGGCCCTGTTCGACTGAGAGAAAGAGAGGTCTCCGCCCTCACGGGAACTCTATATCAGGCATCCGATATCTGAACCCTGATTGAGGCCACTCCAACCCTCACTGTCGCACTGGGCCTTTTTATATCTTAAGAGCTTTCTGGTAAAACCCTCATTTTGCGATTCAAACATGCTGGCTAATTTAGGTATGCTTTGAAAATAACACGTTGGGGTTTGGTCACAATCCCAAGATGTCAAGTAAAAAAAAAAGGCCGTTCCCTGCCGTCTGACTACATCCTTATCGAACCAAAGCCCTTGGTGAGAAAAAGCACAAAAACAAGACAGAATACACAGTTTACAATGTGGAAAATTAGGGGCAACCTTTAACATGGCAGGGTCTAATGCTACGATAAAGTCAATAGGCAGAATGAATCTAGGGCTAAACTGAATAAAAAACGTAGTCTGTAACAGGTAAACATTGGACATCTAATCCAGGTGCAAAGTGGTGTAACACAAAGTCAGTGGTCAAAACACACATTTGACTACAACGGGTCCCAATACATCATACCTACTAACTATGGTAGGGAGCATTACTCCAATTTCTATAGGGTTATGATCACTAAAGGACCCATCATGAACTACCCCTGGTGTGACCTGATTCGTAAGGAATCTAGAAATGAACACATAATCCTTGGTTGTCCTTTTAACTCGCCCCACAAATGTAGACTGGATTCTGGATGAGCAGACTCCACTACCTATCACATTAAGCAAATCCACATCACCCAAGGCTTTAGCTAACTACCGGCCTCTGTGATCAGATACTGGCATACTGAGAGGAGAAACACCCACTCTAAAGGGGTCTTGTTCAACATCGAATGATCCCAGTTTGGTGTTAGTCACCCGCCAATATTCTATTAAAGCACTTAAAGCAGTCAAGAGAGCTGGCCTCCAATATTGAAATTGCTTGAAACCAAGGTGCAATCTGGCAGCCTAATTCCCAAACTGTTATGAAAATTTACCAGCAAGAAATGCATATCAGAGGACACTATCTCCCACTGCAATTGAATACCTGTGTGCTCATTGGCAAAAATAACAACCTTTAAGCGCTTTGAAATATGAAACAGTAGTGAGCCCTCCCTGAGCCCTACTGTCTTGTGAGCAAGCAGCAGGAACACTGTTGCTTTGGTACCCATCCCACGCTACTCGGTCCACAGCCCATGTCTCCTAAAATATCAAAATGTCAAACATAGTTGTAAAATTAAGCCATTCTGGATCATTAATACCTGCCACATTCCAACTAAGCACCCTAAGTGTTATGTCTGGACTGCAAAATAATGAGGAACCTATGTACCCACCCTGCATCAGATCTTGGGTAGAGAATCTTACCTTACTACAGCTCATATAGGAGTCAGAATGTGAGTCAATCAATCTTATCCAAACCCTCAAGTATTGAAAACCTATTAGCCATAGGCACTTCAAGCTGAGCTGGAACATGAGGTTCGCTTTTTCTTGGGTTTGTCCACTCATACTGCAGGGAGCTATAAAAGTACCCAAGTGGGAGTATTCCGATACCTGGACCACAAAGAGGTTTATAAACTGAACCAAAAAGTACTCTATTGGCAAGATTGGGTGACCTACAACTAATCACCACACAATTCCCAATTAAGTTTTTGGCCATGGAACCCATCCAACCCACCCTTCTAACCAACTAAATATCCTTATAGTCCCCAAGATTAAATTTGGTGTTATTACAAAGCCAGTGGCAAACTTTGTTCTTTAATTGTAAGATCATTTTGATCTCCCCTTCCCTGAATAGCCACATAGGGGCAGCTGTCTGGGGGAGGATTCAAGATAGGTTCCTCCAAAAGAGAATTTGACTTTCCTCTCCCTTCCAAGCAATCCTTCCCATTAGCCATATGTCTTATTTTAGTAACACCTTTAAGCCTAGCAAAAATAAGATCCCAATCTATGTTGCCACCAGCCGCTGACTCAGTATCACCATTTAGGATCTGACCATTTCTAGAGCAAGCTTTACGCTTGGGGGCGGCGGACATCCACTTAATTTGTTGCTTTTTTTGGCTGCAGGTGGACAATAACTCATATGCCAAACCTCTTGAAAGCTTCCCCCCTCCATCCAAGCGGACTCCCCATCAAAGCCATGACAGGAGGGGAATTATTCACTTCAGCGTTGGAACTTTGACAGACATTCAACAGATTAGGGTCACTACAATTATTAAACAAAGGGTGCGGCCCCTCTCCCGCATCCAACGAGAGCCTCCGCTCTGCTAAAAATATTTCTCATGTAATAACCCCCACAGCCCAGGCCAGAAAAGAGTCTGAGGGCGAACCATTATTATTACCACTCGTCTGCCCCACTATGGAGTCCTTCTTACTTGTTATCTTTTGTTTGCCCACATCCTAGGTAATGATACTCCACTTGTCTTAATGCAGATGTTAGATGGGTGGCCCAGCCCATCCCCTTACGGGCCGGACAGGCCCGCTCTTGGCCTGGTCTCTGCTCAGGTGGGGGCCTGCTGACTTGATTTATGCGCCTCCTGGGGCTGCCGTAGTCCTCACGGCCATCCCTGCTGCAGGCAAGATGGTAAGCGTAGTTAAAACAAGGCCTCCCTCAGTCGCCGTTAAGCACATCCCACAAGGTGGGCCTACTGACTTGATTTATGCACCTCCTGGTGCTGATGTAGTCCTTGCAGCCATCCCTGCCACAGGCACGATAAGAAGTGTAGTTAAAACAAGGCCTCTCCCGGTCACAAGAGTGAAAAATAACCCCAATATAATAAAATAAAAATGATGGTAAGAAGTCATCAAAACTATAGCCATGATAGCACAATATAAGTGAAGAGAAGCAAAAAATGTGAGGGTGGCAGAATGCAGCAAAGTTAACCAGACAGAATCCAGCAGCCCAGAATTATGAAAAGAGAATAGTAGTATAGGAGATACAATTTAGGATGACAAAAGAAATTAACAGCTCTGGAAAAAAACCTTAGAAACACTTACCAAATTAGAAAGTAGAGAAACACACTGATGGATTAAAGGGAGTGAAACACTGATGGCATGTACGATACAAGTATCAAATTTTAACAAGTAAGGCTCCTGCAAGAAGAAACAAAGTGAGATAGGGTCAAAACCATAAATTAAATTAATAAAGAATAAATCAAGTTTTGCTAATTTCCATTGCCTTGCCCTTATGTATATGAATAAACTTCATACAGTGATCCAGGAATTCAAAAACTGTAGTTTGTCTCTAAATATGACCTTAAGTAAGCAAGGATGAATCAATCTATAACTATCATTCATAGACCATGAGGTGAATGCATATCTTGGAAGTCCTTCTGTCTGCTCGCTAATATTTGTGCTATGTCCTGGGTAACAAGTAAGGCTCCTGCAAGAAGAAACAAAGTGAGATAGGGTTGAAACCATAAATTAAATTAATAAAGAATAAAATCAAGTTTTGCTAATTTCCATTGTCTTGCCCTTATGTATATGAATAAACTTCATACAGTGATGCAGGAATTCAAAAACTGTAGTTTGTCTCTAAAAATGACCTTAAGTAAGCAAAGATGAATCAGTCTATAACTGTCATTCATAGACCATGAGGTGGATGCATAACTTGGAAGTCCTTCTGTCTGCTCGCTATTATTTGTGCTATGTCCTGGGTATAAAATACCTTGTGACCCGACCAAAGAATTTGTTTACTTTGTTTAGCTGCTGAGAGCACACTTGTCAAGTCAGTGAACTGTAGGAAGAGAACAATAATACCTCCGGGTATAACAGAAGTAGCAGATTTGTTCCCAATGCGGTGCTCTTTTTGATATCCAAGTCAGAACAATCTGATAAGCCGACAAGTTTATGGATTTTGTGAGAAAAGTAAGCAAACCAGAGTTTTCAGCAATTCCAAAAATTCTTATGTTGTTTCATCTCTTATGATTTTCTAAGATTTCTGTTTGTTTTTTTAAAGATTTTTTCCATCAAATCTTAACCACAATATTGAGAAGTGCTTACCTTTTGTTCTATTTCCAAGACCCTTGATTCCAGATTCAACTATTTTTCCTCAATTCTCTGTAAAATGATATTTATTTCAACAAATGGTATTACATTTTTAATTTTGTCCATGAGGTCTTCCAAAGACTTAACTGGTGACTTAGAATCTTTGTTTGGTCTTTTGATGCCACTACCAAGAACGTCTTTGCCAGTAGTAGTTACTGAAGAGGCAAGGGGTTTATGTAAAGATGATGAAAGATTATCAGTTGTAATAGGTGCAGAGTCAACCATTGCAACAGCTTCACAAGAAAGGTCTGCAGAGCTTTTGAGACCAAAAGATACTTGTTCATCGACTTATTTGGTGGGCTTTGTCCTGCTTAATACATTTGAAAAAGCCTATTTAGTTGCAAATGGTGTCAGTGTGAAGTAAACAAGAAAAAGGGATGGTCAATAATTATCCAAATAAGTGAGACAGAAAATAAGGCAGCTTGAAAGCAGGCTCTATGAAAGTTGATTAACCAATTAATTGAATACTGGGAATTGTTAGGAAATAGGGTCTTGGGGGGGGGGGGGGACTGCTGACAGGAGGGAGGATGCCCCCCCAGGAAAATTTGGGGAAGTGGTGCAGTCCAAACTGCATTGGGCTATATGATTGCGTTACTGGCAGGGGTATATAGTGGCGCCATTTTAAGGTGGGGCACCGTTTTAAGAAAGGTGACACGTGATTAGCAGTAGTGGGAAATCTTTTGGCTTTTGGTGTCTAGTGGTCTCGTTGGTCGGGTAGGTGCCTGGTCCAGTGGTTGGAGGTGAGTTGCGAGGCAGTGCCGGGGCAGCAGATCAACATACCTAGATATTAAATAAAGTACAAGGAATTGTGCTGTGATGTACCTGGGGCTGCCTGCATGTCGTCCGGGCCTGCATGCAGGATAGCGAGTGGAGTGGCAGCGGCCGTATGGGCCTGCTCACCTCCATGAGGCGGAAGGAGTGCCAGGCCTCTGGTAAGGGGGGAGTGCCGCCCTCACGTACGGAAAGCGGCCTTCGCAAGGTAAGGCAGGAGAGTGAAGCGTGTGCATTGTTGCCGCTTCAGGGGGACAGAACGCCGAGGAAGGCTTGCCGATTACAGTGGGAGGAAGGGATGGAAGGCTCCTCCCACACCGCACTGGCTGTACCAGCAAGAGTAGCATCGGAGGGCGGGAGGCCCCACATACACAGGGAGGGCCGTGAAGAAAGCACAATTCGAGGCGTGGAAGGGGCGCGGTGGGACAATGCAAGGCACGTTGTGGATGGCTGGGGAGGGAAAGAGAAGTTTGGACTGCAGCACAGCTGATGGACCGGGGTGGGGATTATGGCGATGAGGAGTATTTGGGGGGAATGTGGAGGACGAGGAGGGGGACAGGCACGTCAGGGGCAAACCGGTGTAATTACACTGGCCAACCATGCTCGAGTGGAATGATGAGGTAGGTGAGGGGAAGGAAGGGGAAAAGAACAAAAGGGGGGGTCAAGGGGAGGGAGTGAAGGAACATCTGGCAGTCAGGCCCCCGGTAAGGGTATATGGTAGGTCCAGTGCAGGGGAAAGTGGGCTGCCTCGGCGGGAGGGGGATGCCTGGGTGGGTGATGAGAGTGGGGGGTGTAGGGAAGGTGTAGGGTGGGGAAAGGTGGGGTGGAAGTGGCAGGGGTGAAAAAAATAAAAGTCAGTAGTAGATTGGAGAAGGGATGGCACCAGCACATCGGACCTTTCTTCTTATTGGAAGGAAGAGACAGAAGTGAGGCAGCGGGACCTGGGTGAGCCCAGTACGGCTCTGCGATCCTGGGGAGAAGAGAAGGCGGGGCCACGAGCAGCCAGCCAGATGGCATCATTAGAGAAGGCAGGCGCCTGGGCGGGGCGAGCTAAGGAAGTCTTTTCGGAGCAGTCGCCCACTGATGTCGCAGCACCAAAGAGACAGAGTCCTGGCCCTACGTAGTGGCATAGAAGGCTTGATAGGGCCCCTCGGCACAAGCCACGGGAAGAAGTCGCATGGCAACTAGAGGATAGGCAGGAAGAGACACAAGGAGTGGATGCGCTGGGTGAGAATGGTGGGAAGGGGGAGGAGACAACATGGTTGGACTTTGACAAGGAGAGTGTTGAGGAAGGAGAGGTCAAGGCTGAGGAGGAAGGGGACAGGGAGCTAGGATTGTGGGGGGGATCACAATAATGCTGTCATTGTCGTTGCAGATGCCTTTCGTGCCGCAAAGGCCCAGGAAGGAGCGGACAGAAGAAGGAAGGACCCAGCCAGCTAGGCGGAAGGCATCGGAGTGGCCGCAGACCTTGACTGCAGGTAAGGGTAATAGTGCGGTGGAGGCCATGGTGTCAGTAGCAATTGAGGCCAAGGAATGTGGTGGAGGTGGGAAGGCCTGCTTGACAAAAGGTGTATACTTGGTGGACATGGGGGTGGCTACGGACAACGGGGGTGTTAAGAGTGAGAAGGACGCAGTGAATGGGGCACAGAAAGGTGTCTAAGACAAGGGGACGGGCGACGATCAAGGCACAGACAGCAAGGAGAAGAGTAGGAAGCTGCCTTACAATGGCACATTAAGCTACTGGGGGCCCACCTTATGTTGGTGACAAAAGAAAAAATCTGGAAGGGCGAGTACGTGGAAATACTCAAGCTGCTGCACAGGGAGGTGCGGTCAAATGAGGGGTCAAAGGAAGAGGTGTACGAGCTTGCCAAGCGCCCCAAAGTTCCAGTTACGATCAAGAACTGGACAGCAGCTTTCCTGATTTTCATTAGTGTTTACTGTGAACGTTATCCGGAAAGATCAGTTGTGCTGTTTAAATACCTTGGTATCATTTGGAAAGCACAGCTTAACTATGGGGGATATGCATGGGTGCAGTATGACGAGTAGTTTTGGGCGCACATGGCAGCAGTCCCTGAGGTTTAGTGGGGCGAGATTGACTCGGACTTGTGGCAGCATACCATGGGGCCAACTAAGTTTGGGAAGACCATATTTACGGCTAGTGGGCTCCATATTATGTATTGCCCTTTTCAAGACCGTCCCACCCAGGAACCGTTGGGGACAGCAGGAAGAGGACAGGCAACAGCAGCAGGGTCCGGTTCAGCACAGACGGGGGTGGACATGCTGGGAGTTTAATAAAGGTTTGTGCACTAGGGAATATTGCAAATTTAAGCACAAGTGCTCAAAATGTGTGGGCCAGCATGCTCTGGTCCACTGCTGAGGGAACATCGCCCCATCCACAAGCGGGGCAAGACAGGGACAGGCACAGTATGGGGGAGGAATACAACAAGGGTGGCAGCTGATGGGAAATCAGAAACGGGGACAAGGGATTGCTGGAAAAGGCTTGTACTCCAGTTAATCTGGAGAGGCTCAAATTTTGGTTGGAACAGTATGGGAAACAGGATAATGCAGAGTTGCTGAGGGAAGGGTTTAGTCATGGGTTCAGGTTGGGATACACAGGTTCGTGGGAGCATCGGTGGGGAGAGAATCTAAAATCGGTGAAAGGACACGAGGAAGTGGTGAGACATAAGTAAAGGAAGTAAGTAGCGGAAGGAAGCATGGCAGGCCCTTTTGCAGAGCGGCCAATGCAGAACCTTATTGTCTCACCGATTGGGGTGGTGCCTAAGAAAGAGGCGGGAGAATTATGAGTCATTTAGCATCTATCATGGCCAGAGGGCATGTCATTAAATGACTTTATCCCAGAAGAGTTGACAAGAGTGTAATATGCCTCTGTGGACGTGGCCATTGAGATGGTGGAAGCGTTGGGTGCAAAAGCACTAATGGCTAAGACAGACATTAAGTCCGTGTTCCGACTGTTGCCCGTGCATCAAAGGGATTTTGAACTCTTGGACATTCAGCTTGAAGGGGACAAGGCCTTGCCAATGGGTTGTTCCATATCTTGCTTTTTGAATGCTTTAGCTCATTTTTACAATGACTATTCACTAAGATCACAGGCCACACGGCAGTGGCCCACTATCTGGATGACTTCTTTTTTGCGGCCCCCGCGGGCTCCAGACATTGTGCAGAGATTCTAAGCCAATTTAAGACGCTCCTGGGGGATCTGAGTATGCCCCTGAGAAGACAATTGGTCCTTGCACTCTGTTATCCTTTTTGGGATTGGGTTGGACTCGGAGGCTCTGATGGCCCACTTGCCTGAGGACAAAAAGATTGCTATGTTGGCAACAGTCTCTGATGTGGCGAGTAGACAAAAAGTGACAGTTTGTGACATACACGTGCTATTGGGGCATCTCAACTTTGCTTGTAGGGTGGTGAGAGGAGGGAGGACTTTTTGTAGATGACTGGGGTTGGTGCTAGCGGGACACAGGTTGCCTCACCACCATGTGAGGCTGACAGCAGGTATGAAGGAAGACTTGCGCATGTGGTGTATTATTCTGCAAGCCTTTAATTGCTTCCATCTGCAGTTGTGGCAGGAATGTGAGTGGGATGCGCAAATATTTTTGGATGCAGCAGGCGCAACAGGTTTTGACATTTATGACAAGGAAAATGGTGTGCGGAAGAGTGGCCAGCTGAGTGGAAATGGGGGAGGAAGAGCATAGCCTTTTTGGAACTGTTTCCTCTGCTAGTGGCTGTCTGTGTGTGAGGACAGTATCTGAAGCATAAAAAGGTTGTTTTTCGGGTGGACAACTTGGCAGTGGTGCACGTTGTGAATAGGCAGTCTTTAAGGGATCCACAATTGAGGCAGCTGTTGAGGGTGTCCGTCTTGGGCTCCTTGCGTCATGATATTTCATTCAGTGGGCGAGGTTCCATGGGCTGGTCACAGAAGAGGAACTGGTCAGGACAGAGATGCCGAAGGGGTTATAGAGCATAGGCAGCAGAGGATTCTTCTCTTGGTGGTGAACTCTTTAGCGCCTTCCACCTACCCCACTGGCATGGCAGGATTTTTTTAGATCTGGGGCAAGGAGACTGGAGACGACAGGGGAGCGGGTGAAGGACGTAGTGAAGTTCATTATGTACATGAGTGGGAGAGGACAGTCGAAGGTCACTGTTGCGAGTAAATTGGCAGGAATTGGGTTCGTAGGTAAGCTACTCTGGGGATACTGGCCGGGGAGCTGGGGCAGAGGATTTTGGAAGGATGGGCCAAGGAGGTTGGTCATAAGGTATTTGCTAGAAGGCCGATTACGCTACTTTTGCTAAAAGAATTAGTAACAGGTCTACATTGCATCTGCATTTGGGAGGGGAGGCACTGCTTTTTTGGACATTGATGTCTTGGATGGTTTTTAGAGCCTATCGAGTCTCAGAGCTTTTGGGGAAAGGGTGTTTGAGTGCCATAACCTGACAGTATGTGCACGCTGGGCGAAGGGGAATGAGTGTCTTCCTGCCTAGCTCCAAAACAGACCTGGCGGGATTAGGATCATCAGTAATATTGTGGAAGTACCCAGTGAGGGAGATATGCCCTTTTTTCTTAGGCATCTAGTTGAGGGATCAGAGTAAGGACGGGGCGGCCAGGTTTTCTGACATAAGGATGGGAGGGGGTAACACCCTTCCAGTTACTTGCGATCATGAGGAAGGGCTTGACAGTGTTGGGCCATGACGCGGCGTTGTTTGGCACGCAGTCGTTCACAGTAGGGATGGCTACATAGGCCAGTAGGCAAGGGTGGGGCAGGTCAGAGATCATGGGGGTCGGGCACTGGAAGTTCGATTGCTATGAGCGGTATGTGCGTAGGGAAAGGGTGATGAGTAGGGGGGGCAGCATCTAACTGTGTGTTTTGTTTCTGCAGGTGTTGTTCCAGCTCCTGATGTGAGTGGCATCTCGATTTGGACAGTGCAGCATTCTTTCATAAAGTGGGCACAGCGTCAGGCAAGAAGAACCAACATTGGTGGGAATCTGGGATTGGATCAGGAGCATTATCAAGTGCGTTGGGAGGGGAAAGAGGGGATGAGATGGCAGGAATTGTTATTGGTGTTAGAGAAGTTAGCAATCGGGGAATCCTGCCCAGACCTGCTGTTGATACACTTAGAGGAGAATAATTTGGTGGTAAAGGCCATGAAGGGGATTTGCTCGAGATAAAAAGACAGTGGCGGGGATGTCAAGTGATTTGGATGACGTTTGTCCCGTGGGGGTTCTGGAGAGGTACTAAGAAACCGGGAGCGAGACAGCTCACATGCAGAAAAGTCAGTAAAGAGATGAAAGGTTTTTGCGTAGATGCAGGGATTACTTGTTTGGAGCATGTGGACTTGATACGAGGATGTGGAGTTCTTCCGGGGTGACGGGGTCCACCTGTCCTTTATGGGCATGGAACTGTATCTGTTGCACATGCGTGAAATAGTGAAAGAGCTGTTAAACGACCACTAGGCTGGGAGGGGGCAGAAAAAGTCGAGCGAGCTGCCTTTTTCTGGTGGCGGAGGCTTACACGGCATACAAATAGGTAAGGATAGCGAACCTGGCTACACATTGAGAAAAAAGGGGGTTGGCAACAGCAGACCAGGACAAGAGAGAGTGTAAAATGTTGCATTGAGAGTTATGATAGTTGCAAGTTAATTTATGTTGCATCAGAAGGCAATTGATGATAGGAAAATTTTAACAGGGAGTAAACAGTTGGATCAGTTAACAAGTACTAGATCGCAAGGTCAAGCTGAAAGGGTGGGGGGGAGGGGAAGGGAGTTTTGGTAGATGACTGGCTGTATAGTGAGGTGTTTAGTTTTATAAGGCAAATGCCAAAGTTTTGAATTATGAGTGCACCTGTTTTCCAATAAAGCGGCCTTTTTCACACACAAGTAGGTGTCAGTGTTGGGATGTCCCCTCTTCCCCAATAAATTTATACCGAAAAAATGAGACACCAGCTTTGGCCAAACTGTTAGAAGTAACATATACTGTGAGGCATAAGGAAGACATCAGTTCAATGTTCCAAAATAATGCTAAAGAGCATGTCCAGCTCCCAGGGGATTTGAAACAGTGAAAAAGAGAGGGGAACTGGGAGATTAATTGGTCCAGTGTACACTCTACCTATTCATGATATTACAGTAAATAAGTACACTGTTCCAAAAAGGACAGAAGGACGTACAGAACGTTGAGTGTCTCGGGTATGAATTAATTTAGAAGCAAGGACCCTCATGTTTCATCATTGGGCTCGCTTCACGTCAGACTGGCACTGCAGTGTCTGACGGGACCCTTGTGGGGGCCTCTTTGCCAGAAAACTCGAAAAAGTACAGGAAAACAGCTGGAGAGAAAGAAAATAGTAAAATTGGCCTTGGATTCAAGGTGGCAGAATCAAGTACCCACCTGGAGGAGCTCTGGGCACCATCCTTGGGGTTGTGATGGACAGGGGAGTGGTTACTCCCTTTTCCATTGTCCAGTTTCACACCAGAACAGGTACCCGGGTCCCTGGACTGGTGCAACCTGGTTTATGCAAGGCGGGCACCAAATGTGCCCTTCAAAGCATGCCAGTGGCTTGGGGAGGCTATCTCTCGCAAGCCATGTAACACCTATTTCCAAAGGGAGAGAGTGTTGCCTCTCTCTCCCAAAGGAAATCCTTTGTTCTGCATTTCTTGGCTTGAGCTGGTCAAGCAGCAGGAGGGCAGAAACCTGTCTGCAGGATGACAGCAGCACGGGCTGCCTGGGAAAATCCTGCAAACTGGTAGGAGCAAAGTTGGGGGTCCTCTAAGGAGCCCCCAGAGTGCATGGAATCATACAACAAATACTGTCATCAGTATTGGGGTATGATTCTGACATGGTTGATCCCAAACATGCCTAGGTTGCAGAGTTACTGTTATGTAGCTGGACACAGGTAGTGAGTGACCTGTGTCCAGTACATGGGTAAAATGGCTTACCCGCACTTACAACATCCAGGAAAATGGAGCTGGAGTTCATAGGGGCACCTCTGCTCATGCACAGGTGCCCTCACACACAGGTGAAGGAGTCACTCCCCTGCATCTGCAGACACCAACTGCAACAACAACCGTCTGCGTGGAGCTCCTCTCCTCCGGAGCTACCTAAATCCTGCATCATGGGTGGTGGTCTGGAGTTGTTCCCTTGGTCCTCTCTACCAGCTGTCCTCATTGGGAGACGGTAAGCCCTTGCCTTTCCACGCAGGACAGTATCCCTGTGCACTGCATCTCTTGCAGCTACCAAGGCTTGTTGGCATCTCCTCCAAGGGATCTTCAGGCTCTGTGTAGCCCCAGCCTCCAGCACTCTTCCCTGTGAAGCACAGCCCTCTGCATGCCGCTCCTGCGACGTGGGACTCCTTCCAAGATGTGCTGCATAGACCTCATCTTGACTGCTGTGCTTGCTGCCTGTGAGTCACCTATGGGGGCTGCCTCGTTTTCTTGTGTCTCTCCTCACTGCTGAGGGTCACCTGGGACTACCCTCTGTGGGTTGAGTCCTCCTCGACCTTGCTGGTCCCCGGCAGCTCCGCATTTCCTCTTCCACTACTTTTGCATTTGCCAAGGATTGTTGGTGGTTTTTCCACACCACTGACCGACTGTAATCTTGGTTTCGGCGTGGGATAGCGACTGCATTACTTCAGGAACTCTTCAGCTGCTCCATTGCTGCATTGCTGACTGTCTTCGTTCACCGTCGACCTGGTCCTACATCCACAGACGGGTGGGGTAGTGGCTCCTGTCACGACCATACACTTCAACGTGAACTGGACTTGGTCCCCTTCCTTTACAGGTCTTCCTATTCCAGGATCCATCTTTGGTTTCTTGCAGTCTTCTCTGGGTCTTGCATTATCCTCTTCTGAAGTCCTTTTTGTCAGTTTGGGGAAAACCAGATACTTACCTCTCTTCACCTGGTCTCTGGGGGGTCACTCTGGTACTTACTTTTTGGGGTTCCTAGTTCCTCCAGCTCCCCTCTACTAGTCCCACTTCCTTGAGTGGGGCCCGACTTGCGCATTCCACTTTCATAGTATATGGTTTGGTCCCCCCAGGACCTTCAGAACTATTACTTTCACTGTTTTCTATTGCCTTTTATGCTAATTCCTGACTTCAAATGTACATATAATAGTGTGTTTACTTACCTCCAGTTGGGGTATTGCCTATTCAGTATTTTAGTATTTGTGTACCAGAATAAAGTACCTTTATTTTTGTAACACTGTGTGTTTCTTTCCTGTGTGCAATTGCTATGTGACTACAGCGGTACTGCATATGCTTTGCATGCTCCTAGATGAGTCTCGGCTGCTCATCCACAGCTACCTTTAGAGAGCCTGGCTTTCTAGACACTGACTACACCTCACTAATAGAGGATACCTGGACATTGTATAAGGTGATAACACCCTAAATGCTCACCACACACCATGCCAGCTTCCTACATTGGTGGTGTAGTGGTGGGATAAGCACTTGCAATTGCCTTACCACTCTGTCACTTGGTACTTTACACAGGAAAGACCATTTGCTAACTAGTAGGTGCACACTGTATTAAGTATCAGGGATCTAGTCTGCTAAGTTTGGGTATGTTAGGGGTCTAGCATAGCCCTTTTTCCCAACTTCTTTTGGGAGCCTTGTAGTTAGAGTAGATAGGGTCACCTACACCACTCTAGCTAGACATCATGTCCTCAGAAGAGCACTCCTCTCAAGCGCTGGACTCCCTATATGGGGGTCTAACTTTCCAAGAGTTGAGGGAGATGTGTGCTAAGAGAGAACTGAAGACAGGGAGAAATCCAAATAAGAGTCTACTTCTAGGCCTACTTCTCTAGGCTTACCTGGAACATGCTGGCAACCAGGAGGAAGAGGAGGAAGAAGCAGAATCTGACCACCCCCCCCACCAGTACTAGAGAGAGTATATTTAGACGCTGAGGAAGGTCAGGAAGTACACAGGGAGGATCAGGAAGAACCTGGGAACCATCACAGCCCGGTTAGAAGCACTATAGGTAGTGGGGAAGGGGGGGGTCATACAAGGAGGCCCACCTTTGTCCCTAGAGGGCTGGTACAGAGGGTTCCCCAAAGGAGAAACAGATCCTCCTCTGTCCATTCTCATGTCTCGTCAGTATCTGAGGGGACCCACTGTTCCACTTCAGGGGAGGATTCCCTAGATAGGGAACTCAGGCAACTGAGGCTGGAGGAGGCCAAGCTGAGGCTGCAGCACCAATAGCTGGCCCTAATAAGGGAGGCCTTAGAAGAGGAGAAAGAAAGGCAGGGTATGGGGTTAGCACCCCATGGTAGCAGCAGTTTCAGGGACACCAGGGTCAGGGAGGATTCTTTTGACTCTAGAAACTTGAACAAAGTAGTCCCACCTTACAAGGTGGATGATGACATCTACAAGTGATTCACTGCTTTGGAGAGGGCCTGTAAGGTACAGAGGGTCCCCTAAAGGCAGGGGGCAGCAATTCTGTGGCTCTCCTTCTCAGACAAGGGTAGGGACAAGCTCCTCATTGTCAGAAAAGAAAATGCATGTAGGAAAGTAACCTCTTTTTGGCATGGTTACTCCCACTTTTTGCCTGATGTCAGTGTGTTTTCACTGTGTTTACTGAGATCCTGCTACCAGGACCCCATTAACTGTGGTCTGTCCCTCTGGATTTGGTTGTCCCTAACTTTTTACACCCCTACAATTGGCATACTGGTGCCCCCATAAAAGTCTCTTGTATATGGTACCTAGGTACCCAGGTCATTGGGGGCACCAGGGGTTCCCCATGAGCTGCAGCATGTATTATGCCACCCATTGGAGCCCATGCAAAGTGTGTCTGCAGACCTGCCATTGCAGCCTGCGTTAAAGGGTGCATGCACCTTTTTCACTCCAGGTCACTGCAATTCACCCCTATGGCAGGCCCTCTCAGCCCAGAGGATAGGGTGCAAGTACCTGTGTGTGAAGGCACCCCCTGCATGAGCATAGGAGCCCCCACGAACTTCAGCTTCATTTTCCAGGCCTTCGTGAGTACGGGGAAGCCATTTTAGCTGTGTACTGGACATAGGTCACTACCTATGTCCAGCTGCATAATGGTAACTCCAAACCTAGGCATGTTTGGTATCAAACATGTCGGAATCATACCCCGATACAGTTGCATGTATTGGTTGTATGAGTCCCTGCACTATGGGGGCTCCTTAGAGGACCCCCAGCGTTGCTCCTACCCGTTTGCAGGTTCTTAACAGGCAGCCCGTGCTGCCGCCATCCTACAGATTGGTTTCTGCCCTCCTGCTGCTTGAACAGCTCAAGCCCAGGAAGGCGGAACAAAGGATTTCCTTTGGGAGAGGGAGGCAACACCCTCTCATTTGGAAATAGGTATTACATGGCTTGGGAGGGGTAGCCTTCCCAAGCCACTGGTATGCTTTGAAGGGTGCATTTGGTGCCCTCCTTGCATAAACCAGTCTGTATCGGTTCAGGGCCCTCCTGTCCCTGCTGTGGCGGGAAACTGGACAATGGAAAGAGGAGTTTCCACTCCCCTGTCCATCACCACCCCAGGGGTGGTGCAGAGAACTTCTCCAGGTGGCCACTTGATTCTGCCATCTTGAATCCAAGGTGGGCAGAGGCCTCTGGGAGCATCTGAGTGGCCAGGTCAGGTAGGTGACGTTGCAGCCCTCTCCTGGTAGGTGGTCACCTTGCTAGGTGACCAACTCCCCTTCCAGGGCTATTTAGGGTCTCCCTCTTGGGTGGGTCCTCAGATTCGACGTGCAATATTCTAGAGGATTCCTCTGCAATGTTTGTTCAACTTCTGGCCACTGGAACTGCAACTGGACTTCACAGGAACTTACAATCTGCAGCTCTAGTGACGACTCTGCTCTGCAACAGCAACTGCAACATTTCCCTGGCTGTGCATCCTCTGAGGGCAGCAAGTCTTCAGTCTGCACCAAGATGCAAGAAGGAATTTCCCTTGGAGTGAAGGAGTCACTACCCTGCATCCCAGGCACCAACTGCAACGAAGACCGGCTGCGTTGGTCCTCTCTCCTGCAACTCTGCGAGAATCCTGCAACACGGGTGGTAGTCTTGAGTGGTCCTCTTGGTCCCCTCTACCAGCTGTCCAACTTTGGAGGTGGTGAGTCTTTGCCTCTCCTTGCAGCATGGTACCCCTGGCACCGTGACTCTTGCAGCTACCAAGGCTTGTTGACTCTTCTTCCGAGGGATCTTCAGGCTCCGTGTAGCCCCAGTCTCCAGCACTCTTCCCTGCAATGCGTGGTCTGCTGCCTGCCGCTCCTGTGACTCCTTTCCAGGTGTTCTGAGTGGGCCTCACTGCGACTCCTGTGCCTACTGCCTGTGAGTTGTCTGTGGGAGCTGCATCCATGACTTCTTGCTCTCCTTACTGCTGGGGGACACCTTGGACTCCCGTCCTTGGGTTGAGTCCCCTTGGACCTTCCTAGTCCCCAACAGCTCTGCAACTTCTCTTCTGTGATTCTTGCCTTTGCCAAGGCTTGTTGGTGTTTTTTCTACACCACTGATGGACTGCAACTCTTCTTCCGATGTGGGACTTCGACTGCATCACTTCTGAAACTCTTCCTCTGTTCCTGTGCTGCATATCCGGCTCCTGGTCTTCACCGTCAACCTGGTCCTGCATCTCCAGAAGGGTGGGTAGTGGCCCCGCCCCAAGCGGACACTCCAACTGCAACTGGACATGGTCCCCTACATTTGCAGGTCCTCTTGTGTCTGGCTCAATTGTCTGTTTCTTGAAGTCTTGCTTGGGTCTTGCACAGTCCTTTTACAAAGTTTCTCTGTGGGTTTGGGAAAAAAAAGGTACTTACCTCTTCTCTCCTGGTCGATGGGGGCACTCTGGTACTTACCTTTTGGGGTTCCTAGCTCCTCCAGCTCCCCTCTACAGATTTCACTTACCTGGGTGGAGGTCTATTAATCGCATTTCATTTTTTTAGTATATGGTTTGGGCTCCTCCTGTGGTCATCATTGTCTATTGTTATGGCATTGTTTTCTATTATTTTCAGTGCTCATTCCTGACAACTAAGGTGTATATAATAGTGCGTTTATTCACCTGCTAGTAGAAGATTGCCTATATAGTATTTTGGCATTTGTGTCACTAACATAAAGTGCCTTTATTTTTGTAACACTATGTAGTTCCTTCATGTGTGTGAGTGCTGTGTGACTATAAGTGATATTGCATGAGCTTTGCATGTCTCCTAGATAAGACTTTGCTGCTCATCCACAGCTACCTGTAGGGAGCCTGGCTTCCTAGACACTGACTGCACCTCACAGCACCATGGTGCAAGGATGCCTGCATTGGCGCTAGGCAGCCCATTGTTCGCCAGTGCAGGGGTAGAGGACAGAAATGCACCAAATCTTGTAGATACGGCGCATTTCTGCCCTTTCCCTGTGGCACAGTGCAGCAACGTCACTTGCTGTGCTGACCAGCGACACTGGGCTTGTAAATATGCCCCCGTGCTTAGACTGACTTTAGAACTTTTCCCACTTTGTATGTGTGCTGTACAGTGCAGCACACATGCAAAGTCATAGGAGAAAGCATTTCTCCATGATTGCGTCTAGTTGGAATGAGCGCTATTTTTTATATGCAAACCCCTTTTTGTTTTTTATTTTATTTATTTTTTTAGTAAATATGGTTTTGGGTCAAAAAACCATGGGTGGTTGCATGGGAACGCCCATGCATCACCCAGGGAATGCCCCCTTGGTGCTAAGTAATGCAAAGCAGCGCTATGCACTGCTTTGCGTTAATTTTAAGTGATTTTCCAACATAAAACAAGTTTTGCGCAAGAAAGTAAATAGATAAAAAAAGATTTTGCGTCACTTTTATGGTGCAAACACTGCGTAAAATCTTAGTAAATATACCCCTAGGATTTCTGAAATATTAATGGCAGATAGGGTTAAACATATGACAGGAACATTGAAAGTCAGATATTGAAAAAATGGTTGAAGAAACATGAAGCTACCTGGTGCATGGGCACATACCTTATGCAGTATGAAATATATTGAGTGAGTCTACGAACTGAGATTAAATGAATTTGCCTGCATGATCTTAAAGGTGAGAAATATGGTGCCCACAGACAGCTTGGTGAGCATACCCGGTTGTCAGTAGTGGTCAGTACTGAACCTTATCCGTGGTGCAGTGGTGTAACACAAAATGATGCCCCCCCCCACCTGAGTCTCCCATATCTTACAGATATTCCTTGACTTTAGAGCGTGAGAGCATCCTCAAACACCCCTCACCCGCTCACATCCCACCCCCGAAGGATTTTGTGCAACTAAAGGGTTGGAGCACCCCCTTGCGTCGCAGGGGCTTGCATTACACCTCTGTTGTGATCACTTGCAACTCTTCTGAAAAATGAGCTTGAATAAGATATATGGATAATTAAACTACGACTGTGCTGAGTCAGATAGCCACAAAATATGTTGTTGGTTTACCTTATGCAAAGGCGGATGCCAGACAGCGTTATTTGAAGCAGCCTTGAAATGGGTAACAGTATTCCATCTAAGCATTCATGGAGCATATTCACTTGGTCATGCAGTCCAGCTATCCCGAAGTATGGGCCTGTTTGTGACTTCCTTTGTCAAGTGAAAGCAGATGTATTCAGGAGAAAACAGCACTCAGGAGACACAATGGTAAGGGCATGGACATGCCAGCATCCAAGATGGCTGCCCGGATGTGAAGCTCTGGCTCCTGGATACCCCTAATTTGCTGAGTTTGGCCGCGAACCACTATCTGCAGACATCAGGGACATGGCTCTCTTCCCTCTAAAGAGGGAGGCATGCATGTTGAGATCACGGGAAGCAGCGATGCATACTATGAGTAATGATGCCTTGAACGGGCATCTGAGGCCCGGCGGTGACATGGACTGTGGGTGAGCCTGAGGAAGGGGCTGTCGAGCTCCCCTAGGCGTCCTTGCTGACTATTCAATTCTTGGCTCCCTGCTCCCTCCTTCACTAGTCAGTCGACAAGGGATGCACAGCACCGGCCAGAGACACTCCAACTGCACTAGCGGATGTGATGCATGGCTGCAGTCCCCACATTTGCTGCAGGCAAGATCAGCGGCTGTGTCAGGTGTCAGTGGATCGCTGTTGCGGCTGCCTCCACACCCCCCTCGGCATTTGTAAGACCTGAGGGGCCCTTGCTTCGGAAACATAAATGCATAGCTGTGAGCCACTGGGTACTCCTCTTCGCGGGCCTCCCTTCAAGTGAGTTGAGGCCTGGTGCTTCTCGGCGGCTGGCATGGCCTAGGAGCAGCCTGTGCGAGTCCTGGGTGTGACAGGAGGCCTCTTGGAGTGGCCAGCGGAGCAACGGTCCGAGGTGGATTACCCTTGTTGCCCGAGTTGTGGTACAGTGAGTAGCCCTGCTACGATCCTTCTACAGCTGGTGCTAGCACTCTATCTTGACTCCCACTACTGAACCCAGGACCAGTGCCCAACGTCAGCCCCCTTGGGCCGGTGCCCTGTTTGTTGTCTCTCGCCTCGCTGCCCTGTGCGGCCTGCATTACCTGGGAAATTGTGGATGCACAGGGCCAGCTTCATCTTGCTGGATTGCTTTCTCCAACAGGGCAGCGGCCTTGGACGGTTGCCCAGCTACTTCGCACCCAGGTCTAGATACCAACATGGGGTGCGGGGACCTAAAAGAAAGAAAGCTTCTGTTCGAACGTGCCAGGGGCCCGGATTGATCCGGAACCTCGACAGGTGGGGCTGATGTGGTGACTGAGGTCCCTGACTCTGAAAGACTGGGCAGCACTGATGCTATTATGGCAGAGATTTATTCTGGATTTTGTGCCATGAATGCGAGCTTCGACGCTCACACTAGTAGCCTGGATGGCATGGGCGAAACCTGGCCTGTTGGGAGGGCACAGAAGAACACCTTTCAACACTGGAGGATGGAGCGGCAATAACAGCAAAGTACCTCGATAAATTATAGCACCTCCTCAAAACGGTAGCTATAAAAAATGAGGACTTAGAAGCTGGATCGCACTGAAATAATGTACGTATAGAGGGCGTTATGGAGGTGACAGACACTGGTAGAATGCCTCCTGACAGAGTTTCTTGGCAGAGCTTTTTGGCAGTGAGTGCTTTACCTCTACCTTCGTGGTGAAGCAAGCCCACTGCCCTTTAGGCCCGCGGCCTCCTCGTAGCACCCTGCATTTCAGGGGCCATGACACCTTGCTTCTACTGACACATGAGGCTGGGCAGGTGCAGTATCAGGGCAATAGGCTTTCCTTTTACCCTGACTTCATACTGACAGTGCAGGAGGTACAGCGCAAGTTCACTGACACGAACTCCATGCCCCGGAAACTGGGCCTGAAATACGGTATATTCTACTTGGGCTGCCTGCCGGTCGAGATCTATGGGAAGGCGCAGATCTTCGACACCCCAGCAGATGTTCAAGCCTTCTGCAAGCAATATGCAAGGGACCATCCCTCGCCGCGCTGGGACACGTCAGAGTGCACTTCACCGGACACCCATGCTACCAACAGCTCTGAGCTATTCCTCCCTGACTGATCTACCGCCAGGGGCCATGGCATCACTGTGGCTAAACAGTCCATGTACTAACTATGCCTCCCCAATTTTAGTATGGCCTCATAGGTAATTTTCAGAATCCCATTCCCTCTCTCTGATAGCTGGCCCTCCCCACTTTTATGTTTCATGACCCTAATCTTCTCCTCAATGCTACATTTCACTGACATAACAGGGGACCGGTTGCTGCAGTGTTGCCTATCCCCATGGTGAACCCCGCACTAAGATTGGAATGTTCTTTGTTGTAATGTTGATTCTTTGCAGGACGGAGATATGCTGTGTAGTTCTGGGCATGGTGTGGGTAGAGGACGGATGGGTTAGATTTATTTGCTGGTCGTTGTATATTTAGCCTCTAATTGGATGTCCTATATTCCGCCATTACACAGTACACTTCTAGTATTCCTTTTCTAACTGTTCTCAAGATTTCAATGACCAAGAGGTATCAAATTGCCCATCATTTCCTGGAATATTAAGGACATAAACACTCCTCGTAAAGGTAGGCTAGCGTTGTGCCATATTAATCGTATTAAGATGGTATTTTTACAAGAGTCATCTCCCTCCTGGCGCACATATGCATGAGGTGTCTGCATTTTGATACACCGCTTGGTCCCGTTCACCCCTGGAGCTCACTTTGTCGACTGCGGAGGCCATTATGTGGCTATGACTGGCCTGCTGGCAGGCCATAGTGTGCTGCTACTCAATGTGTACATCCCTTATGTTGACTTTTTCATGAGTTCAGATCTCTCTTAGGTTGAGCTGAAGCCGACCATGTCCTACTTGGAGGGGGTGGCAGGGTGATGTTAATATGTTTCTAGACCCCCTGCTAGACTCCACTGCCACAGTGCGCAGCGGGAAACCAAAATCCCTAAGTGTTCTCAATGAAAATGCAACACAGGACGCTTGGCGGCTCAAACATGCTACACTCTCAGGATTCACATTTTATTTGGCACCCCATAACATGTGGTCCTGCATAGATTATTGGCTACTGTCTTCCACGATACTTTGCTGGTTACACTGCATTTCCCACCTCCCACGCACACTCTCGGACCGCTCGCTAGTTTGTATGGTACTAGTTGTGCCCTTTGGCAATGGCAGAGAATGCTACTGGTGATTTCCTTGTAATGCTCTCCATGATGATGTTTTCAGTGAAGGGCTCTGCACTGCTATAATTAAATACTTTGCCATGAATGTAGGATGAGTCACAAAACAGGCCACCCTCTGAGGTGCCTTTAAAGCTTACATTTGTGGGATCTGTATCTTGAAACATGCAGGGGTACTGCTCGATATCCAAAACGCCTTGTTGCGAGTCAAGACTGCCCTACAAGATTTAGATAAAGCTGTGCTGCAGTGGCAGGATGACCCTCAGTTGCTCCACTGTGATTCCCTCATGGATGAGTTTCGGGACTTGGCGATCGGGGTTGGCACACATGGGAAGATATGCTTGAGCTCAGCGTTACGGGGAGAGCGAACGTCCAGGTCGTATGCTGGCACAATTGCTCCATCACGCAGCAGAAGTTCCTCAGCGAAGCCATTTCTACAGAGGAAATCATAACCACCATTGACTCGCTGGACGGTTCCAAAGCCCATGGCCTGGACGGCCTTATGGAAGTATTCTTTAGAACTACAAACATCTCCTAGTGTCACAATTACTTGAAGTGTGTGCAGAATCTCTAGATACTGAGGTATTGCTCCTACCTTACGAGAAGCTGCAATTATACTCCTATTGAAACCAGGCAAAGACCCACTCAACTGCACATCCTACAGGCCATTGTCACTCCTCAATTTTGCTAATACAATACTGGCCAAAATTATAGCGACTTGGCTCCTGCTTCTATTAGAGACCATTATCTCTCCCTTACAGTCAGGCTTTGTTCCTCATCGTTCCACATCTCTTGTGTTCTCTTTTTTTTGGTATTAAATAGAATATCTCTGGAAATTCCCGAAGCAGTGGCACTTCTTGACGCCAAGAAGGCCTTTGACTCCCTGTTGTCGCCTTTTTTGTATTCCACGCTACAAAAACTGGGGCTGACCTGTGGATTTCTATCCCTAATTAAACTACTCCATTCTTAACCGCAGGCCAGCATACGTGCAAAGGGTTCCCTAACTGCCTCATTAACAGTTGCCAGAGGGACGAGACGGATGTCCGTTATCCCCATTACTATTTATAATAGCCATGGACCCACTGGTCCAGTATCTACAGGCAAAACATCTCCACCGAGGCCTGCAACTTAGACCTGGTCTGCTTCTTCTGTCGCTATATGCAGACGATATCCTACTTTTTCAGCAGAAATTTAGTGCCCATTGTCCGTGAAATCCTGCAATACGGCCAACTCTTTGGTCTCCGAATCAGCTGGGAGAAATTGGAACCATTCCCACTCACAGACACTACTATGCAGGTGCTGTGTGAATACCCCTTGAAATGGTGTGCTGATTCGTTCAAATACTTAGGCATCCACATCCATCAGGATAAAGAGCACGTTCTTTGTTTGAACTAAGGCCCAGCAGTTGACACATTGACCACGCAGATTGAAGAGCGGATACGACTCCCGCTATCACTGGCAGGTTGTATTGCAATTGTTAAGATGGGGGTATTCCCACGATTTTTGTATCTTTTTCTAAATATACCTATCCCTCTCACCAATGCCTTTTTTGCCACGTTACGGAGTCTACTCCTCCAATTGATTTCGGCTAGCTTGCGACCCCGGGTGGGACTGGACACCCTGGTGCCCCCCTATAAGTTAGGAGGGTTTGGCATGCCACATCTCTGGCTGCACACTCTAATGGCACGGTGCCAGTATATCTATAGTTGGTACAAAAGGAATGCCTGGATCCCTCACGATAGGCCTGAGTGTGACCAAGCAGAGGGGGCACCACTAAGCGCCATCCTTCCTCGTAGGATTCCCTTAGACCCCACAGACATCCTGACACTGTCTACCACTTGCTGGGCATGGCCCAAACAACTCGGAGTCTTAGGTAGGAACCGTTTATACCATCTTTCACTGCCCTTGGCAGATAATCCATGGCTACCTCCTGCTTTGGAGACCCTTGTTAAGAACACCATAGTGCGCCATGAGCTGTACACATTTGAGGATCTCTTCCCTCGTGGCCATGTGCGTTTTGCAGAAGCGACCAGTATGGACCATTTTGTCTTGTGACACGTACACAGTGCGCTTCATGTTCAGATCCCCTCTTGCCCCCGTTGCATTTGCCCCCTTGACTGCAGTGATCCATGACACTGGTGGAGGGTATCTGGTTTCCCAACTCTACCATACTAGTCTTGCCTCTCTTCCAACCCATGACGGGCGTCTTCAGGAACACTGGGAGCTTGACTTACAAGCCCCCCTACCGGATCGGTTCTGGTTTTATTGCTGTCATCAAATGAAACCTATTTCTCTCAATGACAGGCATAAACTTATACATTTCAAATTTCTTAGGCGTGCATACACCACACCTTGCAACTTTGGCAAGGCTGACCCAACAAGGTCCTCTTGCTGCCTTAAATGCAACATGGAGGATGCTGATTTTGCGCATCTCGCTTGGACATGCATCCACGTGGGGCGGTATAAGGCTTCTCATTGTCACTAGAGGGTGTCCTGGGACTTGTAGTTCTATCTTTACACATGGTACTTAAGGCTTGTACTGACAAAATACTGTACACTGGCATCTACTGTTCTATTAAATATTAGTTGCGGCAAATAATAGTGAGCTGCCAGTGTAATGTTGTGTTCATGATAATTGTGATCCATTAGTTCAGGTGAGACTTGATAAATCGTGTCTGTGGTCATGGGCATTGTTGATGAAATAGTTTGTGGGCTGGAAATGTGTCTGCTCTAGGTAGGTCTTATGGTCAGGTCAGTTCAGTATAAAAGTGGGACAAATTAATATGTGCTCCTGTATTCTGAATTTTGGACAGTCTACAGCAATGCAAGCATATAACTATCTGTTTGTAGATTGTAGAGCTGGAGATTCACATGTGCTCTCCATTCTCCCTGGAGGCAAGCCATTATCTAGGTTGTTTTCCATTTTCTCTTCCTTCACAATTCACAGCCCATTTATTCTCTTAGTTTTGCTCTACTCCACTGACATTGCTTACCTGCTGGGAAATCTTTGTCTAGGTGTTGTACAGTTACTGTAGACTAAGGGAGAGTCGCAAGATATCTCATGACCACACACGTTTTCGAAAAACAACTTGTATACGTCCCTGTCCAACACTATGCAGTAAGTGTATCCACAGCATGTGAATTTACACCACTAGACACTACGAAAAGGTGGTTACAGGGAAACATCTTCTTCCTTGTAGTTCAAATATATGAACACAACTATCACTGAATTATTTTCATGAGGTACTTCCCTAACAATGCCCGACGTGACTCAGATTTGATGGTCTCATGTGCTGGGTTTTAATAGCCAACAATTTCAAAATCATGAATACCTTCCAGTCATTTTTGAGTTAGCAGGAATTGCTAAATACCAGGCCCTTACGAAGGAACTATATGTATGGAATGAGTAGAAAATGCCCACTTCCTTAATAATCTTAAGGGGTGATTATGGGCATAATGCTCTCATTAATTTACAAGTTTCATTTTAGAAGTTTTTCTGTAATGGCCAAATCCACCACAGCCGATTGTGCCATTTAAATTTTGTCTGAGAGCTGAAATTCTATATATTGTTAAGAGCCTTTAGAAAAAGTTTACCTACTTTTTTCCTCTTCTTGCTGACGATGACTTTTCTTTTGCAGTGAGGCACATTCCCTGTGAGCATTAATATGTAGCCACAGGGCCTTCCAAAATGTCATATATAATGAGTATAAGCCTGGCTGCTGTATTCCGAGTACTGCACATTGAGGATGGTATTTGTTTAGAAAGAAAAAAGGGCTTGAGAAAGCCTGTTCGCTTATAACTTTGTTGTACGGTAATACTGAAGTTTTAAAAGGGATACCTAGCATCAACTCAAAAACTCCTGATACCATACACCCAAAGTCCCTTCATGGACAAGACGTCACCTCGGTGAGAACAGAAATGATGTCACCTGTGGGCCAGATTCGGCCGTCCGTTTCGGAAATTACCTCTTCCCATGCGCTGTGACCTGGATTCTGCCTCCTACCACAGACAGCCTGACCCTGTAAATGATGTGGCTCCAGGGGCCCGGAAGTGATGTCACGATTTCCCTATCCAGGCATTGATGGTACCTAATCTGGAAGCCTCTCCTTGAAACCAACAGCTCTCCTCACAAACATTGACCAGGAAGCAGTAGTTCAAACCGCCTGACCCTGGACATTGCCCGGGAAGAGGGAGTGGGGGATTGAAGCGGTGTCCACACATCCCCAACCTACCATGGTATATGGCCCAGAAATAGCACCTGCTGGCCCTCTGACAATGCAAGTAATGCTGTTGGTGATTAAATCCCCCCTTTGGAGTGTGGGGCAGATGTAAAGAGAATCTTACACAGCTGCTGCCAGAACCCAGCACTCGCAGCATGAAAGAGTTCCTGCCTTTAGTATGAGATACAACTATTTTGCAAAAAACACACCCCCTACAGATGGTCTGAACGCTAATGATAACTAATACCACAGCTGGATACCCTCTCCAATAGAGGAGGCCTCTCAACAGAATGTGTCTAATGAATCTGTTCGCAACATCACTCGTTTTAATGAGGAACTGTGCCCGAGGTTACCATAAAGTTAGACATACTGAACCGCAACAGCTGATCTTTCCAATTAAGGTACCCTAGGCAGTGATACTTTAAGTAATGAAATATTGCCAGAAAATGATATTACTCAAATGGAAGATACAGAAGGATCTTGTTGGAACCCTGTTTCAGGGGGCCACAGGGCAAGCAGGCGCTACTAGGCACAACAGTTCAGGTCGAGGCCTTTTATTTCTGACGTCCTGACTTACTATGGATCCTAAGCAACTGGGTCAATTACCCCTTCAGCACTTGACTCTCAGTAGTAGTGTGGGCCAAGCTGTTCTCTGGGGAAGGTAGATACTGGAGCAAACACAGGTTCACAACTCACAACACATTAGATAGTAGCATGAAATCAATGTCCAGTAAAATACTTGCTTTTATGAAAAAAAGGACTTTTTATATACAAACACAAAGTAAAATACGGCATACACAAACAATACACAGAATCCCCTGAATTTGAAGGTCTACCATTCGATATACAGGTACCTGATTCCACTTCCTTCTTGCTACTGGTAGTGGTTATTCCCCATTCACTCTATGCTACATTCAGGTTAAGCCTCACTAGTAGTCCGAGTCTCAGGAGTCCCACTCTGACTCTTCTAATAGTACAAATTGTACTGGTGCCTATGTGGCAGAACATGTTCTCCCTGGGGCATTCTGGCCCGACGAACAGTCTTACCTGCACCCGCAGGGCTTGTGTGTCTGGAGTCTTTGGGAGCATTTCAATTTCGAGCATCATGTAGAGCTGCAACGGCTGCTGTTGGTAAGTAGCAGTCATGGCTCTGCCAAGGCAGTGGCTGGGAGTCCAAAGCACTTTCTCCATGAAAATGGTGAGTTCCTCTATTTGTTCCCAAAGTTGGTGGGGTTGATTGCTCTGGTTTCAGTCCTCAGTCGGGAGTTTGGGCCTGCACCGGTCACCATGGTGGCCTCTCCTCTCAAAGACAGCTTGAACCAGGCAACAGTCCTTGTCCTTTTCAGTGGCCCCTTCTGGCATATGGGGTCACTGACCCTACTCTACACATGGGGGACTGCCTAATCTGCGTTGCAATAATTGTCTCTTCACGGCGGCCCCTTCTAGCATACAGGGTCACCTACTACACTTTGCACACAGACTACAGCCCGATCAGCACAGCAGTACTCTTCACAGTGGCCCTGTCTGGTCTACAGGTCACCTACTTCACTCTGTACATGGGTGCATGGGCCAAATGGCATGGCAGTGATACCAACCATGGCAAACTTCACGATGGCCCCATCTGGTATTTTGGGTTGCCAGCTTGAACCTGCACACGGTTTCCTCACACCTCGCTACAGGGATCCACTCGCCAGCATCCTCCACTGAACCTGCTCCTTCCAGCACTCTCCTCTTCCTCATAGGGCTCACTGGCTTTGGCAAGCATGCTGGCACTGGTGCTCGAGGGGCAAGTGGTTTGCATTTCCCTGGGTGATGTCCCCGCACTTAGCTGGGAGACTGGCAGGCCTTAGTTTCAGTCCTGGTGACAGGCAGACGTTTTACAGAGCTTCTCCTCCTCATGTAGCCCAAATGGCTGCTTGACATCTTATAACTTTGGGGGCCTCGAAGTCCACCTTCCTATAATCTATTTTCAGAGACCAAATGTGATTTAGGGTCTGAGTTGTGTAAGTTTGTGGTGGGAGTCTGCTTCCTTTTGAAGTTCCCACTCCTCTGCCTTGCCCTTCCTCCAGAAACGAGCCTATGACATCAAGAGCGACTCCAAATCTGATAGTTCCACAATGCAGGCCATGGAAGTATCTAGAGGTTCCCACCTGGATGTCAGCTACAGTGATATGTGCATCAAAAGTTTACCCCAGGGACCCAGCCTACTCCTTATGATTCTCTTATCAGCCCATATTCCTCCTGAGATGTGCCCAGGACTCTTTCCAGTGAGCTCTCCTTAATTTAAAGAGCACCCTTTGGAGTGTCCTGGGGTGCCTGACTCTCTTTCCTGTAGCCTGGGTCCCACCCAGCTTGCAAGAATGCAAAAATCCACAAATCTGTCTGCGGGGATTACTTTACCTCCTCATGCTTGTACATTCAGCCCTGCATTTCCCAAAATGAATCCCGAAGTCTTCGATGTATCGTACAATTTACAGGCACACATACACACAGAACATGCAGGAAACAACACACGCTGCACAAGGCTACATTCTAACTTGATGTAGACCAAGAGTGAGTTAAGCACACAGCAGCAAAAATGTACCTCAGTGAACCTGTAGGCCTCACTCCAGTAAAACAGGTAAAACATCCTGTTCACTTCAACTAATCTCTACACCATATGCTGCTACCACCGTGGTTGAGCTACTTAAGTTCTGGGCAAGGCACCATTATGAGGGCTGTACTTTGAGTGTCCCTCATGGTCACAAGACTGCAAACCATGAGACAGGCCTATGTCATGACAGACACACATGATTCGTGTTCACCCAACAAAAATCAGCACCTGGGATCCAGACGTTGTTGCACCTGGGGCACTCAGGGCCATCCCCATGCAAAGAACCTTTTTGTCCCAATGGCTCCTAATTCACCCCTTTTAAGAAGATATGTTGTATTTGGAAACCTTGTTACCCCATCCTGTTATCGTATAAGAAATGACATCAAACACTGATGAAAGTTTTGCGTTGAACGGCCTGAACAACTCTAATGATGTCAAACCACCCCTGAGCAAGCAGAATGTCCTGTGGTGAGTAAAGATTATTACTTTTGTTTTGCATTGTACACATGTATATATTCATTTTTTAACATAATAGGATGTTTTCCTTTCTTTTTGAACTACAGAAATCAACAGCGACAATCTCTATGGCTATAGCTATACAGCAGACGGTTAAAGAAGCTAATTGTTACTGCTTATGCTGTTCTAGACAAACTGAATGTTCCACAATCCAAGACAGAAAGGTGTGTAAGAACAGTGCTTATTTTGTATTTTGATTCTATTGACAAGTTTGAAAAGGGAGCCCTGGATGTGTCCCTCAATGACATCTGGGTGGTAAAACGTATTGCAACTATTGTTTTAAATACCTAAATCAAATGTGAGTTGTATATGCTCTGTTACAACCATAAAATCAACGATCCTCACTGGTATAGACACAAATGTCCAAGAACTACACCCTATTTAAGGGTTTTTGTTATAACCATACCAATTTATAAATTAAGACTATTCTGGGGGGAAAATGGCCATCCAGATAGAATTCAGAGAGATTCAATGTAATGTAACCCTCACAGAAAACCTGATTACATACAGGGTCAAGTGTTTGTATTTTGATATAAGGCTGATTGAAACAGCTACAGAAAAGTGTTTGTGTGATGCCTATATCAAAAATTGACAATGCAGGGCTTGGGGAAAGCTAAGATGGCGACCTCAGCAGCAGTGATCTCCATGCTTCCTGTCTGGCCCTATGAATTGTAAATATTCTAATCAAGCCCAAAAGATGAAAAAAGACAAAATGAACAATATACAGAGGAGAATTACCAAGAATATGCAAGAAATGGCATTTGTAAGGAATGAGCATGGATGGATGGTGAAACATTGACTCAACTTCAGCATAAAACTTAGCTGAAATTGGCTGACGACACATGAGGAGAAGCATGGTGGGATCACACTGAACAAAACAAATTATTCTTGTGGTGCAAATTGTGTGCAGCAACAACAACAAGAAAAGAAGACTCTGAAGCTGGACGCCCTGTGCAATGATAACAAACTGAGCTCCAGTGAACAGGTGCACCCAGAGCTGACCCTCAGAGGCAGAGCTCGAGCACAGTCAGTGACAAGCATGCAATGGCATCCTGAGTTGCAGGTACGGGGAAGGAAGCCCCACCATACTGATAGGTAAGCTTATCCAGACACATGCTGGCTGAGTCAGAAAAGTGGTAAGGGAAAAGTGGTAAGGGAAGCACGGAGAGGCGGCAACAGCAGGCAGAGTCCTTTGATAATTCAAACAGTAACGATAGGCTCTAGAGTCTACTGCACTCTGTGGAAGAGGAAGCAAAGAAATAGCTGGATCAGAGGAGAATGTATAACCTTGACATGGCCAAGATGGGAGAGGAGAGAGCACAGATGCAGAAGCTGCGAAGAGCAGCATGAAAACAGAGCATATATCACTATAACAAAAAAATCTAAGGCCCTTAAGACACTACAAACACATTTCATTGGATGAATGAACATAACACTTCTGGCAAGGGCCAGAAACACCTAGAAACACAGGGATAACAGGATCTGTAATGGAGGGGAAGGATAGGCAGATCAACTTTTGTAAAGACCCCGAGCAAGAGAGATCGATCTACACCCAACAGACATAAAACAGGTTAAACTGGGACCCTGAAAAAAACAAAAAATAAACATTCCTGGTGAAAGTTGCCCAAAAAAGTCTCAGACTGAGATCCCTCCCAGTGCTACAGAAAGTCCTACAATCAACAGAGGAACTCACAAAAATCTCAGAAGCTGTTTCAGTCAACCAAGACCGCAAATTGATAAAAGCAGAACTGCAGAGCACCCTGCAGTCCCTCAGACAAGATTAAAAAAAAGGCTTAAAGCTTAAAGAAAGATACAAAAGTGCACACATTTTGAAAAACACTCTTGGCTCCAAGACTGTCAAACTCTGTAAAGATCTAGACAGAGTGGGACTAGAATTCTTGTGATAGAAGCAAAACTGGATACATTTAAATAAACAAATATGAAACCATAGGGTACGCTTCAATCCCTAAAGCCACACCGCAAAGCGGCCATGGTGAAAGCAGAAGATATCAACAATAGATTGATGAGAGAGAACATGAGGATAATGGCCAACACAGAAGAAGCAGAGGTAATAGATATACTCTCCTTCATGACCACATTTTTCACAGCCTTAGTTGGAAAGGATCACAAAGAACTAAACCATACCCAGCTCACAGAGTGTGTCTAAAGAGACAACACCAACAAACTCTACAGCCCAGAGGCATTTTGGCAAAGCTTCATTGCTTTGATGAAAATATCCTCCAGGTCACAAAAAAACAGCCAGAAATCTCCTTAACTTCCAAGGTCACTCTGGTCAGATCTTTCAGGATCTAGCACAAGCCACTCTGATGCACTGACCAGACCTCTACCCTATCACAGACTTCCTAAGAAACCAAATGTTACAAACGGACCTTCCCATTTGGTATTACCGTTTACTACATGGAAAGCACACACCATGCGTCAAAGAAAATGGAGGTAGCAAAAATTCTAAAAATAAACTTAGAATCTAATGAATAGTGAAAGAGCAGAGCAGGAAATAATGCACATATAGAGATCCCAAGTTAGAACCATGGAAGAAATATCAATTATGGGGACAAAGGAAAAGAAGAGGTGCCAGTAGAGGGGACAATGGTGGGAATAAGATTTCAGGATTAGTCTTATAAGTGAAACGAAGTTGGGGATGTTCATTGGATCTGCTTGACAAATACTCTCATTGCTCGTTTTCTCTGTAGAAAATGTTTATACTTTCATAGAGGCGTGGAAGGTATATAATGAGGGCACACCGAGGGATGGAGAGCAAGAATCTGACAGGAACAGCAATAGAGTTAACAAGGGCCTTATTGACATAGCAAGGGTTAAACACAGCAGCGACATTGAGGGTATTTCTGCAGGCACTGCTGGGTGTCACACATTATGTAATCATTGTTGCTTGACACTTCCTATGTAAGTGTTTTAACACTAGCTGTTTTTATATGCATAGTTAACCTTCTCTCTGGTTACAGGAGGTTAGTTTTATCTATTTTTAAATGTTATAGTTTGTTCTTTTTTTACTATCAGGAGGTAGCCCTAACAACACTGATCATAGAGACACATTCTTAGGCACTTAGGTCTTTGACACATCAGACAAATATGCAAAGCCACAACAGATAAGCAGCCACTTAACCCACGAGAAGCTAAGGTACTTACAATTCATTATGGTGACGGCCTTCACATATAATGCTACAGGGCTTTATGCCCCTCTAAAAAGGCATTTTATCTGGAGGGTGATAAAAAAACATAAACACGGACATTCTCTGCCTCCAGGAAACATACTTCACCAAATCACATCAAAGGAACCTGTAATTGCAAAGATTAAAACAGAAGTCTGGATGGCCTCGTGATACTGAAGTCCCTTTATGCAGCACACAAACCTCTCCTCAGTCCATCAAAAGCAAAGTACTAAACTAACATCATCAATAAAGCAACCAACAAAAGAGGAACACTTTTGAAGACACTCAAGCACTGCATCCCTCCTGCCTGACCCTCCTATCCCACACTCCACAGGCAAGTGGAATGGCATCAAACTCTTCTTCAGTGAGACAATAAAGAAGGTCTGCCAGCACATCATGAACACCAAGCGTCCTAAGCCTTGAATGCTCATCCCCTCTCATAAACTCCCACAATGGTTCTTTAGAAGCCCTGTCTATCACAGGTTTAACTGACATACTCAACTCACTCAAAGCCATTTCTTAAGTAGATGTCTTACCCTGGTCCTCTCTCCGGGTAAGCTTTCTCACCCCTACTCACCATTGTCAGAGCCTCCCTCACTAAAGGTGTCTCCCCAGAAGCTCTCAAGCCAGGCCAGACCCTCCCAAACACCTAAATTAGACCCTCATGACCACACCAATGACCACCAGCCATCACTCACCTAATCGTCATCCGTTAGGTCATTGAAAAAAAACACTCTATGCTCAACTTCAATATCACATCAATGCTAACCATCTCCTGCATGACTATCAGTCTGACTGTGAATCATGCAGCAGTACAGAGACCACTATCTTACACATCTCAGACAACTCTCTCCTGATGGCTGATGAAGATGACCCTTGATATTGCTGGACCTCTCTGCTGCCTTCAACATCATCCACTCCTCATTCACATGCCGTAGTCTTGATTATGATTCACTGGCCATGTGCTTCACTGGTTGACCTCCTACCTTTCCAGTCAACACCATTTTGTTCACCTGTCACTTAACGTCCTAATAGATTCCCATCACCTGCAGAGTCTCCCAGACTTTCATACTGTATATGGAGCCTACTTGTTGCTCTTCAACCTCTATAGGGAGCCTGCTTGGCGTTCTTCTCACAGATAGCTGCCTCAAGATTCTCCAATATGACATAAAGCACAATTATACCCGTAAGGCTCCTCTGCTCCACACGTCCAACACAGCCTGCACCTTGCCCAGACCTTGAATTCCAGTGCGTCCCTGCAGTGTAATCCTACCAAGACAGAATTCCTGTTATTTGTCAAGAACAAACAATAAATATTACAATCTTAGCTCAGACATGAACCTTGATGCCTCAAACCCAAACTTTTACCAAATGCCAAGTCCTTTGGATTCACCTTGTTCACCAACCTCACCCTTAAGGAGCACATCAACAAAAACCAAAGGCTGCTTGGTACCAGCTCTCTCTTGTAAAAAAGTGTAAACGTTTCTTTCACAAAGTGACTTCAGAACTGGTGTTGAAGCTCTCTTAATTTTGCATCTGGATGCTGGTAAAGCCACGCTCTATAGCCATATAGACTCTGCACCCCTTTAGGGCTTCCTACAAGTCGCACCATGTCTTATTCAGAGCTGGAAGAAATATGATTGTATCACCCCATCCAGATGGAACTTTATTGGCTCCCCCTGCCGGGGTGTACCATTTTCAACACCAGCTGCATCATTTACAAGGGAATTATGACCAGCACTGCGCCTTTCCTGCAGACAAATTCATCATCTCTGGTTGCTCTCAGAAGAGTCACAGCCAGGCCACCATTGGACTGGGGACTAAGAAATGTAAAAAAGATAAAACAAAGCCTTTTCCATCTGTGCACCCAGGATCCAGAACAACATCCTCCTGTCCTTAAGGACAGCCCCAGTGCTGCTCTGCAATACCACATATAGACATGCATAAATATAGGACATCTTTCTTCTCGATTGACAAGAAGAAACAAAATGGGGTAACCATTTTCTTTTAAAGAAATCTTCCAGTTTTCATATATCAGATAAAAATGGAAAAGGAAGGGAGATGATTGATGATTAAGTGAACATGGGAGGGGCACCATATTGCCTTTGCCATCATGTACAATTCTAACACAGGCCAAGATGCTTATTTAGAGCAGAGGCCTTTTACTCCTAAAATCCAAGGGTCCAACTCACTTTGACTTCTCAGCAACTGAGTAAAGTACCCCTTAAGCACTTGACTCAGTGGTAGTGTGGGTGGAGCAGCCCAGGGCTTCTTGTGGTGGAGTTAGATGCATGGGTGGAAAACAGGCTCACAACTCAAAACACATTCAATAGGAGCAATACATGTTTGTCCAGTCAAATACTTGCTTGTATGAAAAAGAGAGTATTTATATATGAATACAAAGTAAAAAACGCATACACAAATAATTCACAGTCTCCCCTGAGGTCAGTACTCTGGTGTTCAATAAGTAGATCCCTGTGTCCCACTTCCCTCTCCCTAATGGTAGTGGTTAATTGCATTTACAATATGTGACATTCAGGTTAGGCACCTACTACCAATCTGAGTCTCAGGAGTCCCACTCCGACTCTTCCAAAGTCAAATGTGTTCCAACTACTAAAGCACTATAAAGCAGAACAAGTTCACCTCGGCCCTTTGGCCCTGCTATCAGTCTTACCAGCTCCTTCAGGAATTGTGCTACTGGAGTCCTTGGTAGTTTTTTTTACACTCAGACATAACGGAGGACTGCAGCGACTGCTAATGATAAGTAGCACTCTTGGCTTTGCAGAGGCAGCAACTGATTGTCCATGGCGCTTTCTCCAAGATACAGTAAGTTTCTTTGATCCTTCTCGCAGGATGGTCGCTTGGGTTTCAATACTTCAGTCGGAGCTTCTTTACACAGAGGTCACCATGGTCTCCATTCCTCTTGATGTCTGCAAAACTAGGCAACTAACTTACTCTTTAGGGCAGCCGTCTCTGGCATACAGGGTTGCCGACCTTAAATCACACACGGGCAGCAACCTAATTAGCATGGCAGTCATGCAATCTTCACGGCAGGCCCCTTTGCATACAAGGTCATTGACTTCACTCCACACACAGGCAATCACCTGATCGGCACGGCAGTAATGCAACCTTTACAGCGGCCCCCTGAGGCATATTGGGCCACCAACTTTACTCTGCACTTGGCAAGGCAATGGCCCTAATCAGTGCAGCAATGGCTCACTTCAAGGCAACCCTCTCTGGCATATAGGGTCAATGACTTAAATCAGACAATGGCCCAATGGGTGCAGCAGCTGATTCCTCACACCTTGCACTGGAGATCCACTCACTAGGACATCCAAGCACTCTCCTCTTCCTCACAGAAAAATTGCTCATGGTAAGCAGGTAAGTGCTGGTGCTGCAGGCTCCATGCAGGTTGTCTTGGATTTCCCTGGTGGATGTCCTGGTCACAGGCAGAAGTATTGCAGAGCATCTTCTCCTTTGAAATACAGCCCAACTGGCTGCTTGGTAGTTGGCAAGTATGGGGGCCTCATTCTCTCCTTATAGTCTATTTCCAGGCACAAAATGTGATTTAGTGTTTTCATCTTTGAAGTTTACCCTGGGGGGCTGCTTCCTTTTGAAGTGCCCACTCCCCTGCAATGCCCTTCCCCCAGAAAGATGTCTGTCAGAGCAGGAGTGACTCCAAATCTGATAGCCCCACTACTCAGGCCATGGAAGTGACTAGAGGTTCACACCTAAAGGCCAGTCACAGTGATATGTGCATCAAAGGGTTATTAAGGACTCTAGCCCTACTCGGTATGAGTCTTATCAGCCCCATCGCCTTTCTCAGATGTACCCAGGCCCCTTCCAAGTGACCTCTCTCTGAATCAAAGAGTGCCCATTGAAATGTACTGAACAGCCTGTCTCTTACTTCCTCAAGTGTGTGTCCCACACAGCTCACAGGAATGCAGCAATCTACAAACCTGTTAAAGGACCTCTGCCTCCTCCTGCTCCTCCAGTCAGCCCTGAATCTTCCTAAATGGATTGAAGATCTCCATGTATTGTACCATTTATAGGTACACATACCCACAGAACATGCATACAACACATACATGATGCACAGTGCTATATACAAACTTGATGTAGGCCAAGGGTGAGTTAAGCACACTGTATCAGAACTTTATATGAGTAAGCCTGTAGGCCTCACTTCACTAACACAGGTAAACAGGCCTGTTCACTCCTACTGATCACCACACTGTATGCTGCCATCACTGTGTTCATGCTGCTTAACTCCTGGCAAAGGCGGTAGTCTTTAACCAATAGTAGGGTAGTACTTTTGGTGCCCTTCCCGGTCTAAGAAAACTGCAATCAGTGAAACAGGCCTATGTCAAGGTGCATGCATAATCAGTGTTTGCCACTGACAACAAAAATCAACACCAAATATGCAGATATCTGTGCAGCTGGGGCACTTAGGGCAGAAGTACACACCTGTCGCCATGCGAGGTCCTCTTCCTTTCCAGCAAACCTGAGCTCTCCATATTGTTTGCTGCCAGTCGTCACTTTTCCACTGTCCAGGTGCCACTCCGTTGACTGCTTCTGTGTACTCCTGCAAGGCTGCAATCTTGCAACTCCAAGTGCTGCTAACAACTGCGCTCCTTGGTATGTGGCGCCTAGGTACTCCGTTGGGCCCTATCACTGCGTTCAGCAGGGACCAACCTGTTTCAGTCCAGGAGCGCCCCAAAATAGGCACCGCCCATCTCATGCTTGCATGCAGTGGGTGCCATCTTGTCTTTGGGGCCAAGCCGGGCTCCCCTCCCCGTCTTTCTCTGGAATCTTCTCAGTCCAAGGCTCATGGGCCTCATGCTCTCACTCTTGCTCTTCCCTAAACTTTGATCTCTTTCATAGGTCTCTAGGGGCCCAGGTTTACCAGGGGATTAAGGGTTGCAGCCAGAAGCTCAGCCAGCATGCAGCGCATGCTCCATGCACTATCAACCTTGCTCACCCACCACTGTCAGGGTCAGATTCCGCATGCATGCTGATAACACCCCTGCTAAAACTGAGCTTGTTAACATTGGCTCTGGCCAAGTCGCTCGAGCAGACCTACACAGACAGTCTACTATGCATCCCTTCACATGCCTAGACCTATTTTGCCCATAACCTGGGTATTTACCTTCATTCATGTCTAGCTCTGGAGATGCTGATAGCTAAGGTGGTCAGCCCAAGGTTTTTTCCAACTGAAGTTTCTTTGGTTCATCTTCCGTTTCATTGAAAAATTATTCCACATTGCTGCAGTGAAAACCCTGATACAGTCACCCTGGGACTATAGCAACACTGTCAATCTTGGTACCCATGAAAAAAATCTTAAAACTCTTATCACATAAACTACCACATGATGGCGGGGTCTGCCCACATTTCCTCTATTTCAAGACGGCTCATTTGGCTAACTTTTCACATTAGGGTAATTTTAAGGCTGTGGTCATTGTCCACAAAACTGTCTACCAGGGTTTCCCCGAGGTCTGACCTCCAAAACTGCCTGGTACAAACCTTCTAGAGCCATAAGGTCTACTCATTTGTTCCTACAAATTGTACTCCTATTTAAAACAAAGGAAAACCACCAGCACCAGCCTGTTTACAAAACTTCCCTCCAAGAGTAAGCCAGCCCAGCCTCTGCACTCCTTCAAATAAATATCACAAAGTGAATTTATGGGTCTGGTCAAAGCAAGCAGGTCTTCCGGCTGCCCTTCTAACCCTTGTCCACTACACATCTTCAAGAAAATGATTTTATCTACCTCTGCTGCCACACCAGTAAGAAAAATCATTAATAATTCTTTAACTACAGGAATCTTTCCTGGGACTTAAAAAAGGCATACATATGCCCATTATTAAAGAAAACAAACCTGGATGTGCTTGCCCTCTAAAACTGCAGGCCAATTACAAATGGACCTTTCCGGGGCAAACTTATAGAAAGAGAAGCTTTCACCCAGATGTTGCAAATCACTGAAGATAACGCCATTCTTCAATACTACCAAACTGCATTCTGCCCAGGAAAAGGAACTAAATCTGCCCTCATCGCCTCCTGGGATGATCTTAAAAACACACTAGACTGCAATGGAGTTGCTGCATTACTTCACCTGGACCTCTCAGCTGCCTTTGACACAGTTGATCATGACGCCCTAATACAAAGACTCTACGAAGCTGGCATAGAGGGGACTGCTCTTGACTGGATCATGTCCTACCTTTAAAACAGAACAAATGTCCATACGCCCCCTTTCTCATCCAAACCCTACTTCACAAAAGCAGTTGTCCCTCAAGGCTCAATCATCTCACCTATGCTTTTCAACATGTACATGATGTAATTACCGGCAATGATCAATGAATTTCAACCCACATGCTACAACTAAGCAGATGACACACAAATACTCATTAAACTGGAATGCTTCAAAAACATTGGAAACTCACAAATCTTCAATTACATGAGAACTGTTGATCAGTGGATGATATGGAGCCATCTCAAACTGAATACTTCCATCACAGAAATACTCACATGTGGGGATTGGAAAAATTATGACCCACTCTGTGCCTGGCCTGATGATCTGGGACCACCTCTAAAAGTATCTTAGGAAGTTAGAAACATTTAAATTACCATGGACTCCAAGTTAACAATGAATGCTCAAGTGGACACATTAGCAAGATCAAGCTTCATCACCATGAAAAAACTGTGATGCAACACATATTACCCACGTTGGATTTCCACACAAGGTGCAGGCTACTATCTCTCTTGTACTATCTAAACTGGATTACACCAATGGTCTCTACCATGGATCATCTCTATATACTGTGAAAAAACTACAATGTATTCAGAACTCAGCTGCCAGACTACTCCTACATGTAAAGCCACAAGCCCACATCTCCCCTGCTTTGAGGACCCTACATTGGTTGCCAGAAGATCCACCTTCATACTGCTTTGTATCACCCACAAAGCAATACATGGAACAGGACCGCTTTTCATCAGGAATAATATCACAATATAAAAAATAAAAATAAAAACCTCCGTTCAAGATTGGCACCCCGCTTCAAAACACCAACATACAAGAAAATGACAATAGGTGGTACATCTTTCTCTCTTGAGCGGCCAAACTATGGAACTCATTACCACCAGTTAAAAGATCAATGGATAACTAACTTATCTTCAGAAGACTACTCAAAAGTTGGCTCTTTTCTACATAACCACCATACTCAAACAGCAATGGACTGCATATCCCTGTATATGTGAACATTTATATTTCATTATATGTATATATTTAGATATGTGTATTTCTTTGTACAAATAGGTCTAATAACTATTTTATCTTAAAATGTATATGTACTCTTTACACCTGTTTTAACAAATGTATATTTTACTTATGGTTAAATGTGTGTCTATATACACATATATCTATATATCTATATACATATAGATATATGTGTGTGTGTGTATGTGTAGATGTATGTATGAGTATATACCTATTATGTATATTTGTAAGTATATAAGTGTATATTATTCTACGCTTAACATGCTCATAGGTCATTGCATAATTTCTATATAAGTTGTTTGATTAGATGCTCGAGTCTCTGTTTTTTTTTACTATTGCAATAGGTAATTATTATCTCAAATATATATCTACAAGTATTTCACTTTTGAAATATTGAGGAAAGATAAAATGTTATAAATGTACACAAATATATTAACTTCAAATATGCAACTCTTAAAAGTCTGTGTTTATACGATACTACTTAAATCTCAGGATATTATATTCCTTACACATATATCCCCTTGCTTTCTAATCACATATCTATATATTTATTACTTTAGTCCTACCATGCAAGAAAAAAAAACTTTTCCTATAGCTTTACTCTGTCTCACCATCATCCTATACCTCTATCAATCTATCCTTTATCTCCACTCTGACTCATCCCAACCCTATTGCACTACTAGGATCTCCAAAATAACCCTTCCTAGACTCTTCCCTCCTCTACCCTTCCCGGCTCACTCCAAACCTCAGTTTCCTACTATGATCTCCCAAACAGCCCTACTAAATTCTCCCTCATTTATCGATCCATTAACTCATCCCAAACCACATTTTACTACTATGATCTCCTCAATCCCTTTCTAGACTCCTTCCTCCTTCATCTCTCCTTTACTAATCCTAGACCTCATCTTGCTACTATGATTTCCCAAATAACAATTCTCCATTCTTCCCTCCTCTATACTTCCATTATTCTATTCAATCCAACTAACAGACTCATGTCTTCTGCTCAAATTAACTCATACCTCCCTATACTAATACTAATACCATACTCAAATTCCCCTATAGTAATCCACCATTAATACTTTTGGGTTCTGGAGTAGCGTGCTACTCGCCAAAAAGCTCTTTGGTGCCTTATCAGGGGTAGTAAGCGCTATACAAATACAATTACATTTACAATTACAATTACTTGTAAAGCGCAGGAATGCACCTTATTTAAGGGAGGCAGTGCATTCTTGTCCTTTCCTCCTGTGCTATCCGCAATGGGCTGCCTACCGCCAACACAGGAACTTTTGCACCATGGTACAAGGATGTCTGCGTTTCTTGCAGGACTGTTTTTGTGCAGAAAGGGGCACCTTCCTGCACAAAAACAATCCACTGATGCTTTTTCCTTTTTCTATGTATGCTGCAGAATGCAGCACACATAGAAAAGGGAAAAAACGAGGAGAAATGAAGGTACTTCTCATTGAGCCTCACCGGTGGAGGCGTACATTTTTGGTGCATCCCTAGGTTTACCAGGGTTAGTAAATCTGGGGATGCATCAAAATCCATGGGTGTTGCATGGAAACACCCATGGCAGCGCCCATGAACAACTCCCTTGTGCAGAGTAAAGCAATGCAGCCATTTGCGCTGCCTTGCCCTACTCCATATCTATGAGGCTAGTCAAAGCCACGCACAGTGGCTTTGCATAGGCTCATATATATGGTTGTAAGGAATGCGCCGCCATTGCCTCACAAAAAATTACACAACGGCAGTGCAAGGGGGTCATAAATATGCCCCATAGTTGGGCTCATTCCCAACATTTTCTTGATTACACTTTATATCAAATAGAATATATTTTTCAGTTCTGGTCTGAGGACGGTGTTTAGTCAGTAATACTTTTCTTTCCTTGCACCAAAAATGAATTATAAAACACAGACATTTTATCCCTTTGCATTCATAGTTATTCACTGATGTAATGGTGTCATTGCAATCAAATCAGTTTTGGAGATGAAATGAATTCAACCTGCACTCACAATCTGTCATATATAAACTGTTTTGTGACTGAAAGAATAGATTAAAGCATAGACTTTTCACTTTGTGCTTAGTGTCTATGACCTACATTTCCCGCCACACATTTTACAGTCCAATTCTGTGAACAGACTTCATTTTGTAGATATGCTTGCAATGCGTGCACACACATTTCACCCATTAAAAAACCTACTGGGTTTAACAGGGCATAAAAACAGATGTCATTGTGTTAAAAGTAAACAGTCTTATTTCTTAAACAGTCTCCGGACATGAATTACTTCCAAGATCTGCTTTGGTACAAAACTTTAATGATCATACTAAAATAATTTTGAAACAAAGCACATTCTACAAAGCTTACCAACCGGATGTAGGGTGTTTCAAGATTGACATGGTTTTGTGATGCATTCATAGTATAAGGGTGTCTATTGTGCCATGTTCCAAGAGCAACCTAATGATGTGAGTCACTAGACTTGTTGCGGTTAAAGTGAGTAACCAACTCTGGGTTTTTTCAATGATTTCACTTTAAATAACTTTTTTAGGGTTATGTACATATCTCTCTCTCTCCCATCAACAATAAAAGCCACTGTCCCAAGAGCTGGGATTTCTGCTTCACTTTGGAAACGTTTAGCAAGATTTACCAAATATTACACAGTGTCAAATACACCTTCCACAGATACCTTGTAAACAAAGGCTGTTAAACCTTTGCCCATTGTAAAGGTGCTGAAAAAAATCCTTAGGTCCTCAGTTTTGTAACATGCATTTGATAAGAGCGTGTATAGTCTGATGAGTAGCTAGAAGTCTGTGATCCATACATATCTTATGCACTATAGACTGACAAACCAAAATTCCACATAAGACTATATTGTATGGAATCCCACTACATGTCTATGGTACTTTCTCACATTCGCTAAGAACAGTCTCTGTACTGGAGTCCAGGGGCCAGGAGGCAGTACAGCGAATCCCTATGGGTCACAGTAGGAAGGCACATTCTGGTAGTGTTGAGCAGTCTTTTTTACTTAATTGGCTTTAATAATTTAATCTTCCTTTAATGTATTGATTATAAGCGTTCTTCATTTGGGAGAACTTACCTACTTTTGCTAGATCAACTGTTTTCACCTAAAACACTGAGGCACGTCTCTGGAGCATTTGTTACAGATTGCTCTTTGAGGGACTGCCTTTCACGATGGCTATGTCTCTTACCTTGAAGACTGTTTTTTTGGCATACCAGACTCTTTGATCTGTTAAGGTGTCAGCATTTGAAATGATGGGATTCTTGGGAGTTAGCTCTGAAACTAGTAGTAGGGGTTCTCTTGAGGGTGGGTTTTAGCATGTACAGGCTGGGTTTTGATGGTTTCAACTGCGATCTAGCAGGACTTTAGAAATTATCTCATAGACCATCTATGAATAGTATGTTTTTTATTTTATTATTAACTAAAATATTACCATGATTCAAATGGGACCTCTATTTCAGTCTGAAATATCAATCAAGGCAGATGCAGTTGATTCAGCAGCTTTTGAAACAACCTCTTCAACCATTTCCTAACTTTTTCTTTCAAAGGGAAAGTTCTCATAACCCCATTTCTTTTATTACTTCTCCACTTGTAAAGTCTTAAATATACAGTTTGATTTTAGCTTTCTGATGTCTGCAAGCAAACCAAGGTCTTGTAGGAGATTGTGGCTGTGGGTGGGACCCTAGTGTATGCTTGCTGCAACTTCACTTAGAACAGCTCTATTCACGCCTTCAATATTCAGCACCTGCAGGTGGACAGGTCATCATATTGTGAACCGCATGTAGAATAGTTTGTGGTGTTTTCTGCTCCTATTTCTCAACAATCTCTCTGATGGACTCTGCTTAGATGTGGATCTTAAAGTCCACAGTCCAAATGGATTCACTATCGAATCATGGGTGTGTGGGCAAGTGGATGTGGAACACTTTGAAATCTTCATCAGAAATTGGAATTGTGGGGGGCCAGGAGTATGGTGGGTTTTGCATGGTATTGCTATCATTGAGGTCAATATCAAAAGTCATAACCTTGTAGGAGGGTCTTGGGTTGGGGGGACGTCTCAAGACAGAGTTGTGACCAGACCTGTTCTAGATAATTAAGAAAATCTGAGGAAAACGATGCTGCATCAGTGGCATCAGACTGCTTTGAGCCATTTGCTTTGATATACAGGTTAAAAGGGGAATTGGTGTCTGCTGCTGCTCAGACTCTTGGTACCCATCTGTCTGTATACAACCATTTGTATACATAGATTAAGAAAGGAATTGAGGTACTGATCATAGGAGCATAGGCATGTTGGCCTTGCCAGGTACAACGTTTCAAAGTCTATAGGCCATTTTTTAAGCACTGAAATGTGCTCACTGGCTTTAAGAGGACATTCTGGGAGTTGGTGCACTGCTGATCAGTCCTTTCTATTCACTTCACATTCTTTTGTAGCGTTGTACCATCAGCGGGTGTATGGACTGCACCTATGGTTTAAAGTGCTTGATCAACCGCAACTTTCCCCAGGTACAATGTAAACAAGTCTTAAAACCTACATTCCTTGATCATTTGCAGCACTTTATATTGTATTAATATGTGGAAAAAATGCCCTCCTTAAGAAAATAAGAAATGTTCAAAATGAGCCCAACCGACTGCCGCAAGACAGTCACCCATGCCTTAGTCACAAGCAAAGTCAACTATGGCAACGCACTCTACACTGGCACCACAACAAAGAACATTAGGAAACTACAACTCATCCAAAACGCCGCTGGCAGACTTGTCCTGAACCTCCCCACCAGCAACATATCTCCCAACACCTGAGGATCCTCCATTGGCTCCCAGTGGAGAAATGAATCAACTTCAAACTACTCACCCACACCTACAAGGCCCTTCACAACATCAGACCGACCTACCTGAATCATTGCATCTCTTTCCGTAACCCCTCCCCTCCGCCCAGCAGGCGCTAGCCACTATCCCAAGCATCCAGAAAACCACTGGCTAAGGAAGATCTTTCACCTACCTTGCAGCTAAGAGCAGGAACAACCTGCCCACACACCTCAGACAAAGCCCATCACTCACCATCTTCAGGAAGAACCTCAAGACATGGCTCTTTAAATGAGGCCCAGACCCACCTCCAGCGCCTTCAGATCCTCATGGGTGAGTAACTGCGCTTTATAAAAACTAATTGATTGATTGAGCCATTTTTTCATTTTACATTTCATAAAACACATTTCTTTAATCCTTTGGAGGAGTACATTTCTTTTTGGCAGCCCTGGAATCAGCTCATTCGTTTTTTATTTCTTGAATATGTTCTCGATGACTCTGTGGCTGATATCTGCAGAAATGTCTAATGTGTCTGGATTTGAAACTTTCTATGTAGAATTATGGGATTTTGAGTGGTCATTGGTTTGGAAAGGAAAAAACCCCAAAATATATAATGATTGAAAGTTTACGGAGGCAGGGTTAAAAACACATCGAACCAGATGTTGTAGTGCTACTTAAATTATTTTAGGTATTTGCCTTTTCCACTGTGCTTAAGATCTCGCATAGGATGTTTTCTACTGCGCCATCGTATGGAATGGACTTCCACTCTGTAAACATAAGCTCAAGATGGCGGATGTGTGTTGGCGACTCGGTGCATTTACATCGTCCACCATCCTGACTAACCTGGCTTGAACATCCGCACCCAGTGCATCCAGACTCTCAGGGAGGGTGGTACTTTGCAGCTGTGGAGGAAGTGAAGAAAATAGAGGCCACTGCTTTTGCTCTGACCAGGTTGTGCCGATCCACAAGCCCCACCTGACAACCAAGTGGCCCGGCCGGCATTAAGTTGCATGCTCATCCTGTGCAGCCCTTTCCCTCAACTCCTGACAAGCAGATCGGCCTGGGTATATCAGCCTGTGATTGGCAGGCAGGCGGAAAGTAGTGAGCACAGGAGAACTGTCAGGCCGATGCTGGGGAGAGGGACTGCCCCTGTAGCGTGGTGCTATTCCTGCCAACATACATGGGCCCCTGAGGGAAGGTGGCTGTAAGGCTGACCAGGCCCTGAGACTGCCGCGGATGGCTGTGGCAGACAGCGTGGCACTTAGTGGGAGTGGACCAACTTCATTTACCCACATTACCGCCCACCCGGGTGCATCAGAGGCATATTGATGGTTTTGAGGCACATGTGGACTCTGTTGCTTGCCTGCTTATTTTAACTAGAGTTAACTGTAAGGCTAAAGGGACCCCTTCTGGGTCTTACCTTGGGCCTCCTCGAGTCTGCACCCCCTGTTGCCTGCAATTATGGCAATGACGTGCCTCGATTAGGCCAGGCAACACAATTGAGAGAGCCAAATATAGACTTTATAATCAAATAGCTGCCTCTGCTGTTGTCTGTTCAATGCTTGTATCATTTCCATTAGAGAGCCTCCGCGAAGAACTCCTTTTGCTGCCCTGGCTCCCTCTCACTTTTGGATCAGTTTCCCTCCTCTATCAGCTGAGGGCCCAATTCACAAAGGTAAACTTAGGCTTCAGGTCTATGTTTACCTTTGTGAACTGGGCCCTTAGACTTCAGGTCTAAACTTAGTGTGAGTTGGGCCCTAACTGTATTTTTTGCAATAGTGTCCCCGCAGCATGTGGGTAAAAAGCAGCCTGAACATTACAGGTATGGGCAAACATCAATCCCGTCCATGCCTTTACAGTTGGGGAACAATAACATATGCTCGACCTATGGCAAGGTCCAGTATTGCAAGAGATGGGGCAGCAGACACATAAAAAACATCCATTGCTTCAGAACAAAATCACTGACTCTTGCAGGCCCTCCAGGGGCAGAGCTGAGGCATGGGAACCACCTCTTTTCTGTGACAAGAACTCTGTAATTCACAGATTGTATGACTGATGTAGGGAGGAGACTCTGAGACAGAAGAGAAGGTTAGAATCCTTCACACTGAAGTAGACTGGCTCTAAGAAACCATGACGCATGAAGAGGAGGGCAGAGGATGGCAAGGGTAGATCCCGGTAAAACAACCTCAAGTTCACAGGAACAGGAAGGCCCTAGTCATGAGTCATTTCTGATAACCTGGCTTCAACTAACCTGTCAACATATTTTGTCATTGAAAGGGTGCACCATGTATTGGTGCCAAGGCACTGTGTGGGCTGCCACCAAGAGCCATGATTGCAAAAGTTTCAAACTACTTTGACCCCTAGGCCATGACACTATTTTGTGTGGTGTGTGCTTGGCTCAAGATTGGGGGCTACAGTTGTCCAAAGTAATGATTTCTCAGCCTATACATCCCTTTGCCCTGCTAAGCTGAAGATGCTCCACCAAGGAAAATCCTACTTCTTCAATAGACCAAAAGTGTACCAAGACTATATTGGAGAAACAAAAGTCCTCCAACCAAACACAGGCAGGCCTCCACTTGATTGGGGAGGAAGGGCTCTGTTGTGTTTCTGATCACTCTCCCATTGAGATATTCCTGGCTACTTGATGAAAAATGTACAGATTTCCTGAGAGAGGAAATAAGTGCCTTTTTGAAAATCAATTGTGAGTCTGCTTCCTTTGCAGCTCTTTATGGGAGGCAATCAAAACTCTCACTCCAGACTAAGCGATATCCTGTACTGCAGGGAAAACACAGGCAAAGGACCATGAAATAACCTTAGGAGAAACAATTTGGAACCCTGGCTCACATTTATATATGATTAGGATACTCTCTGTAAACTAGAGGTCGCTAAGGGTGGTTACCCCAGCAGCTCCCAAACATGCCCATGTTCGCTTGGGCTGCTGCTCAGTACAGGCTATACAAAGCCAGGGAAAATGCAGCAAACTCTTGTATTGGCTCACCAACAAAGATAGGGCGGCATGAGTGGTTCCTTCTATTGAGACACCCAGAGTGGAGCGACCGCCGACCCACTTGAGATGGCTAACACTTTTGCCTCTTATTATAAGCAATTATATGGTGTATGTGAAAACTCTCATGCTGAAATGGAAAATCCTATTTTAGGGAACTTATCATTTCCACCCAGTCAAAGGAAGACCATGCGGCACTCAACCTTCCATTGATGGTCAAGGAGATACAGGAAGCACTGGATGGCATGCCAACCAAGAAACTTCCTGGACCTAATGCTCTTACCTTAGAATTCTACAAGAAGTATGCTTTGATCAGCTCCCCTCACTTGCTCGCAAGTATGAAGAAAGCCTTGGTACGGGCTCTCTGCCATACAACCTCTGATGCATCACTATTATTGTCATAGCTAAGCCTGATATGGCACACACGAGCTGTGAATCGAACCAGCTCATTTTGCTGATCTATTCCAAAACCACAATTGTGGCTAAAATCCTGCCCACCAGCCCATCTCCAACACCCACATGAGATCTCCTAGCAAATCTTTATAGGGCTTGTCGGAGTTTCAGTTTAATTAACAGGGCTTACACATAGCCAGTGACCAAAAGAAAAGCTGGGAGCTTAATGTTGTCCCTCTGTTTTAATTAATACACTATGCATTTACTGGTAAAGGGTCCCAACATGTGCGACCCTAAGACGAGGCAGAATGAACAGAGGCTAAAATGGCTGGCTTTACATGGGCTATATCATCGCATGTCCGATTAATTCAAATACAATATTTCCGTAGATTGTATTTTACTCCTAAAAGGCTGTGGGAGATAGAAATGAGTCAAAACCCTAGCTGCCTCTGCTGTGGAAATGAGATGTGGAGGCTTTTTCCTTTTTTATCATATGGTATGGGACTGCCATGTTTTCACCGACTACTGGCCTAAGATAAACCAGCCACTACAACAAGTGATGGGTATTTCTTTCAAAAGAGACTCAAAAATAGCATGACTTGGAATTACTGAAGAGTAAGGGGATCGCATGGTTTGGACCTACTGGTAGCCATGGGAATGATGAATGTCAAAAGGGACATTGCGCAGAAATGGATGTCTGCTAGTGCCTCTGCGTTGGCCTATTGGCTTTGCGGTATGGACCTGGTGGAAGAACTGTCTATAAACAATATGGCTGCCCGGTGAAGCATGGCAAGATTTCTGGCCCATGGTGGACTCTCTTTGAGCCGTTCCTACACCAAACTATGAATAACTGCATCCCTAGACTAATTGTTTGTGTACTCTAGGAGTGTGTTTGTTGATTGGGCAGTAGTAGAGCGCTAATATATTTTTTTTAAAGCTGCAAAGATGTTTAAAATGGTGGTACATTGAACTGTTTGTTCTTAAAACAATAAACATAATAAAAATATATTTAATATGCTTTGCATATTGCATTTCATAACTCCGCATATTACATTTTTCAATTTTTCTTTTGTAGTTGCAAAAGTTAGTCACGTTGTCAACTCAGGCCCTGCCTTTTAGCTGTCTGTAACCCTATACATTCTAAGCATACCGTGTTGAATCATCAAGGGAATGCATATGGGATTGTATTTTAAATGCCATATATCTCGGGCCCGAGGTGGGGATACCAACTGTGAAACCCGCCGGCTTGCCAAAACAGCAGGGATTCGGAGCCCTAGAGACAGCTGGAACAGGATGAAGCTCAGCGGCTCGCTCGGAGTGGCTGCAGAGGCACATCACTTTAGACCAGGAGTGGTTCGCTGCCGATGGCCTTTATTATGCGACAAACTAGCAAAATATGCATGCATTTCTTCTGTTTAACAATTTATAACATTAGAGGCCTTTCAAAAGACAAACAATTGCATTAAAATCTAAGGGCATAGGATATATACACAGCTACTAGATGACCCCCTCCATTAAAGGATTAAAATTATTGTTCTTTCATGCAACACAATGCAGCAAAGCAACTTATAGGTTAATGGCAGACGCCTTCCCATCTGCACTACTGCCAGAAAAAGACAAAAAACAAAATGATCCCCTTATCTTAAGACAGCTTCATAGCATTACAATACCATGAGTGTCCCCCTGAAAGTTCAACCTCAGGCAGTTGGATATATAAAGCAATTACAGCTGTGAGGAGGGCAAGCACTTTTTTGTGGAAGCACACAACTTTTGCCCAATCAAAACATGTACTCCTGACTCCCAACATGTGGGCGGAGCCATAGTCATGCTCACATAATTGTCTAGCTACACCCAGACCTTAATAAATAATGACTTTGGGCGTTCAAAGGTATCAGGACTAAAAGCAGAGTGCATTGCCCTTAGATCAGACCAGAGTGAGAGACCTTGAGAGACAATGATTGACCAAAAAATGCAGGGAAACGTATTGTGGAGGTAAATAAAATTATTTTATGTATATGAAACGCCAGAATGTATCTTTACTATTTTTCAAATCAAAATCTAGAGCTGTTAAAGATATGGAAATAACTTTTGTATTTGATTTTACATTTTGAGGCGTTCATGCTTTTCTGCCAATGAAAAAAAGGAGGATATTATTATCTGTTTATGACGATTGTTAGTGTAAACCAAATCTGGTCTCTCTTCTCTTCGTCATGTTTTATATCAAAGTCACCCAAACTGTCCCCTAATTCCCAATTGGTCAATTAATCATACGGTATTACTCTGTCCAGTAATTTTCTTATACCAAATCTATTAATTCTAAAATTTCACACTTCACACGTCGTTGATTGGTCTGCCTTACGATGTTCTCATCATCCGGCTCGTCAGGTAGTGAATTTGTTGCATCTTCATCTCCAGTCAGTGTCTTCATTGTTCGAGTCCTGGGAAAGAACCTCTATCACACATTTCACACATTTGTTACACTTTTAAGGACATTGTCTCCTGTTAGTTGGTTCTCATGTAAAGCTTCTTCTAAGCGTTTTAACAAGACAATGAACATTTCACAGTTAGTTCACTCTGTCAGCATTTTTATTAAACACTGAGAAATACAGCTTCTGCATGAGGCCTGGCAAAACTAGGCCAAGACACTCGCTAAGTTAAGGCCTAAAATGTATAAGCTAGAACATATTTCATAACTCTTAATATGACACATTACTACATTATTCTAATACATTTTCAATATTTCATGTGTTTTAATAATTATTTAGTACAATTCATGGACACTGACGGCCGTTCTTCGAGGTCACAATTTCAAACGTGCACATTATTTTTCTATGTTATTAATTTTTCTACATAAGTCATTATTCAAACTACGTAAACACTCATTAATAATTTCAAATTAAGACGTCTGTTTCTAGCTCTGGTGCCACCCATCTTGCTCTAATGTTTCTCCGTTTTTTAACTGTTTTTTTTTTTAACTGATCCAACTCTGATCGGCCAATTAGAAGAAAAAAGGTGCCTGCATCACTGTATAGGTTCAAACATGTGGCTCCAACAAAATGACGCTGCTGGCTGCATCATAGTTTTTTGGGGGGCAGATTTATAGAAAGTGGCGCTGCACTGAGTGCAGCGCCACTTTACCTGTGCCCCATAGCCCCCCCTACCTCCACCATGTTTGTGCCGTGTTTAAAATACGGTGCACCATGGCGCAGGGTAGGGGGCAACAGCATAATTTCTCATGACGCTATTGATGTACTCTGGAGGACTAGCGCCAAAATATTGGCGCTACACCTGCAGAGTACGTAGGGCCCCATTCTAAAGAATGGAAGCCCCCTTTTAACGCTGGCATTAAAAGTGTTATAAAAAATGGCGCAAGGAAATCCCATAGATTTCCTTATGCCATTTGTCCGGCTCCCCTAACGTGGGAACTCTCTCTTTGCATACATTATGACTGGTGCAGGTGTTATGTAGCGCACAGGGTTACAGAGTGGCGCAATGCATGCATTCCACCACCCTGTTAATACAGTGCGGGGATTTCGGCCTTGTTGGGCCAAACTAATGTAAAAAATAATGACGTTAATGTGGTGCAAGAAATAGAAAAAATGGTGCAATAGTAGGGACAAATACAAAACTTGAATTACTCGCAATGAACTTCACGAATGCTTAAGAAACAGCAATATTTTGTTGTGATTATATTGGCAATCATCTGTTGATGTGGATGATAGTTTCAATATATATTCTGATTACCACATTTTCAAATAATCGTGGAGACCGATGAAGACAGTGGCCCTCATTCTGACCTTGGCGGTCGGCGGAGAGGCGGCGGTCGGACCGCGAACAGACCGGCGGTATTAAAAATGGCATTCTGACCCTGGCGGGAACCGCCAACACAGCCCGCCAACTTAACACTCCGACCGCCACAGCGGTACAAACAAACAGCGCGGCGGTTCCCGCCAACAGCCCGGCGGCAGACAAAGTACCGCCCACCCTATTACGACCCACCAATCTGCCACCTTTTCCGGGGCGGGAGCACCGCCGATAAGAACACGGCGGAAACAGACTACGAACGGGAAAACGCTCACCTCTACGCACTCCACGCGAGATTCCGGCAGTATGGAGCCAGAGTTACAGGTCATCCCCGCACTCCTATTCCTCCTCATATACCAGGAGCACGCCCGGCGGCGCGGAAGACATCGGTGAGTACTGCACCTACGACACAGGGGAGGGAAAAGATTACCGGCACACACCCACCCACCCACACCCACTACAACACACACATCAATGCATTCCCACAGATCACTGTCACAACCCACAAACCACCCCCCTCCGAAATAATGCAAAGACCAAAAGAAGAGATCATAAACGGGCAGATATATTGAAATATGTACGCCATTAATCCCAAAAAATAAATAAACTATGTACAAAATATATACAGCTACTAAATGTAGTCCAACCACTGTCCGTGGATCACAGGGGTCCTGTGCAAAGGGGCAAGGCCCAGTTCCACGACAAGAACTCCACGGAGAGAACACTGCAGGGGCATCAGAAAGAAAATAGGACAGGCACCTCAGGGGGAAGGGAAGGGGGGGCACCTCAGCCACTTGAGTACACGACGCCAGATCCACGAGGGGACTCCATGACCACTGGGCCATCCTGGGGAGAGCAAAGCCACAGTCCATACAGTCCATACAGTGGGTGGCCTGCCCACTGGGCCATCCTGGGGAGAGCAAAGCCACAGTCCATACAGTCCATACAGTGGGTGGCCTGCCCACTGGGCCATCCTGGGGAGAGCAAAGCCACAGTCCATACAGTCCATACAGTGGGTGGCCTGCCCACTGGGCCATCCTGGGGAGAGCAAAGCCACAGTCCATACAGTCCATAACAGACCCCACTGCCACTGGAGGAGGCAAGTTGGCCAGAGGACATCCTGCAGCCCTGCCCGAGATAGATCCTGCCCTGGCACGTCTGCCAAAGGGCCAGCGGTTCTTGCCCTGAAGGGCCCAGTTCAGCGGTTCTTGAGACGGCGGGCCCAGTTCAGCGGTTCTTGAGACGGCGGGGCCCAGTTCAGCGGTTCTTGCCTTGAAGGGCCCAGTTCAGCGGTTCTTGCCTTGAAGGGCCCAGTTCAGCGGTTCTTGAGACGGCGGGGCCCAGTTCAGCGGTTCTTGCCTTGAAGGGCCCAGTTCAGCGGTTCTTGAGACGGCGGGGCCCAGTTCAGCGGTTCTTGCCTTGAAGGGCCCAGTTCAGCGGTTCTTGCCTTGAAGGGCCCAGTTCAGCGGTTCTTGAGACGGCGGGGCCCAGTTCAGCGGTTCTTGCCTTGAAGGGCCCAGTTCAGCGGTTCTTGCCTTGAAGGGCCCAGTTCAGCGGTTCTTGAGACGGCGGGGCCCAGTTCAGCGGTTCATGCCTTGAAGGGCCCAGTTCAGCGGTTCTTGAGACGGCGGGGCCCAGTTCAGCGGTTCTTGAGACGGCGGGGCCCAGTTCAGCGGTTCTTGCCTTGAAGGGCCCAGTTCAGCGGTTCTTGAGACGGCGGGGCCCAGTTCAGCGGTTCTTGCCTTGAAGGGCCCAGTTCAGCGGTTCTTGAGACGGCGGGGCCCAGTTCAGCGGTTCTTGCCTTGAAGGGCCCAGTTCAGCGGTTCTTGAGACGGCGGACGGTCTATGGCCAACTGCTAAATGCCTGGTGGTGCCCTCCTGGGCAGCGGGGATGGTGCTCCTTCACTGCCCACCTGGGCTGTGGGTGGTGGGGCCCTCCTGGCCAGCTGGGCTGGGTCCTCCCTGGGCAGCGGCTATGGGGCTGGTGGGCTCTCCCGGGGCAGCTGTGCCGGTTCCTCCCGGGGCAGCGGCTATGGGGGTTGTGGGCTCCTCCTGGGCAGCAGGCCTGCTGCCTGACCTCTCCAACTTGCTGCCCTTGCCCTCCTTAGTCGTCGGCCTGTGGCCCTTTCCTCCCTTTGGAGCTGTGGCTGGTGACTGTCTCTGGGTGGTGTCCGGGGGGGATGTAGAAGGCGGGCTCCTGCGGCGCCCCTTCCGCCTTCTGCTCCTCTTCCCAGGGGGTGGGCTGGCTGTCCCCTTGCTGCTGGGCGAAGATCCAGACATGCGGGCTGGCGGGCTCCAATACCCCTGCACCCTTGTCAAGGGGGCTGCAGGGCTGGTGGTGGCTGAGGTGCTCTTCTTACCCCGACGAGAAGGAGGGGGGGGCTCAGGGTCAGGAAAGAAGTTAGTAGTGGCGAGGAAGAGCTTCTTGGGACAATGGAGAGTGGTAGGTACAGTGGGAATGGGAGTGGAGGGAGAGGATGTGGTTGTAGGTGAGTCACGTTTGCTGTCTTTGGGTGCAGGTGCAGGAGGGATAGGCTGTCGTGAGGTGGATGGCTGTTGGGTGGGTGGGTGGCTGCGTTTGTGTGGTGTGGAAGAGGGGGTGACAGACACAGTGGGAGAGGACACAGGGGACGTGTAAATGGCAGTGGGGGTGGTGACTGCACGTGTGCGGACTGGAGTGGAGGGTGTGCTGGTGATGGAAACACTGGCTGATGGTGAGGTGAATGGAGGTGTGAGTGTAGACGTCACAGGGAGGGAGGAGGGAGACGAGGAGGTGGGGGTCACAGAGGTGGTAGTGACTGTTGGCATGTCTGCATCGGAATGTTGCGTGTGTGAATGTCTGCGTGATCTGTGGTGCTTATGTTTGGATGAGCTTCTCTTGGGTGTTGAGGTGTGTGCAGGCTGGTCTGATGGTGTGGGTGGGACAGGCAGAGGAACAGGAGACTGGGAGGAGGGAGTTAGTAGAGGCAGGCAGGAGACAGGGACAATGGCTGCCGTCAGTGCTGAGGCCAGAGCCTGGAACGATCGCTGATGGGCAGCCTGACCCGAATGAATGCCCTCCAGGTACGCATTGCTGCGATGAACCTCCCTCTCCACCCCCTGGATGGCATTCAAAAGGGTAGTCTGCCCAACAATGAGCGTTCGGAGGAGGTCAATGACCTCCTCACTGAGGGCAGCGGGGGTAACAGGTGCAGGGCCTGAGGTGCCTGGGGTGAAGGAGATGCCCGGCTTCCTGGCAGAGCGGGCACGGGGCGAACGCTGAGGGGCTGCTGGGAGGGCGGAGATGGTGCGCTGGGTGGCGGCTGTACCTGTAATGGCGGGGGGCACGGATGGTGCCACCCCCGCAAGGGAGCCCCCTTCCGAGGACGTGTCCGTGTCGCTGCAGGCTCCAGTCGTCCCCGTCGTGGAGCTCCCCTCGCCCTCCGTCTCACTGGTCCAGTCTGACTCTGTGGCATGGCCCTCCTGGGCCATGTGAGATGCAGCTCCCTCCTGCCCCGATGCCACTTCTCCTCCGCCTGATGATGCTGATGCACACAAGCACAGAAAGACAAACAAAAAGGGGGGGGGAGAGAGAAATAAAGGGATATTGAGTACATGGATCTCCGGTACAGTTAGCGGACATGACAGACACAGATGCCCCCTGCACTAAGTTGCGCACTTGGGGTCCGCTACGCATTCCGTGGAACATGTCCTACACGCCTAGAGTTGACAACTGCACCCATGGATGACACGGCCCAGGGATGGCTGTACTGACACACTACTGAGGGTGGTGGCTGGGGACACAGGGGCTTACGGGGGTGCCCAGCCTACAGATATCGCCCTGGCCTAGGGGGACCCACAGCCCTCCTCCCCCACCCAGACACCTCCACTGCGCGACAACAGAGTAGATAATGCTTGGACTCACCCCCTTGTGTCTGCTGTGCTGCCCTCACGCGCCCATCCAAATCAGGGTAGGCCACCGCCAGGATCCGGAACATCAGGGGGCTCAGTTGACGGCAGGCACCCCGCCTACGTTGGGAGGCCATCCCCAGCAGAGACTCGGCGGTCTTCTTGGTCCCGCGGCGGATGTCCTCCCACCTCTTGCGGCAGTGGGTGCCCCGTCGATGGTGGACCCCCAGGGCCCGGACTTCCTTGGCGATGGCACGCCAAATCCCGATCTTCTCATGGGCGCGGACCTATGTGACACGTACAGGGAGGGAGAAATACCACGTTCAAGTTACTCAGCATTTTCCTTTCCAGTGGCCCAACGCCCCCCATCCCCGCCAGGCCCCCCGCCAGGCCCAACATGCCCCCCATCCCCGCCAGGCCCCCCGCCATGCCCAACATGCCCCCCATCCCCGCCAGGCCCCCCGCCAGGCCCAACATGCCCCCCATCCCCGCCAGGCCCCCCGCCAGGCCCCCCGCCATGCCCAACATGCCCCCCATCCCCGCCAGGCCCCCCGCCAGGCCCAACATGCCCCCCATCCCCGCCAGGCCCCCCGCCAGGCCCCCCGCCATGCCCAACATGCCCCCCATCCCCGCCAGGCCACCCGCCAGGCCCAACATGCCCCCCATCCCCGCCAGGCCCCCCGCCAGGCCCCCCGCCATGCCCAACATGCCCCCCATCCCCGCCAGGCCCCCCGCCAGGCCCAACATGCCCCCCATCCCCGCCAGGCCCCCCGCCAGGCCCCCCGCCATGCCCAACATGCCCCCCATCCCCGCCAGGCCCCCCGCCAGGCCCCCCGCCATGCCCAACATGCCCCCCATCCCCGCCAGGCCCCCCGCCAGGCCCAACATGCCCCCCATCCCCGCCAGGCCCCCAAGCCAGCCAGTGGCCCCAAATCCAGATAGAATTAAACTCACTTGTTGGTCTGGAGGACCGTAGAGTAGCGCATACTGGGGGAGGACCCCATCCACAAGTTTCTCCAACTCCTCTCCAGTGAAGGCAGGGGCCCTTTCCCCAGTCGCAGCAGCCATTGTCCCTTCCAGACCGAGGTCACAGCAACACTTGCAGTATAGGTCCTCTCCTGTGAAAGTTCAAGTCGCAAGTGGATAAGTAGATAGAAAATGGCGGTCACGTCCGCGGCGGTGCGTACCGCGGCGGTGCGTCCCGCCACCGCCGGCGCCCTTCGCCATTGGCTCCTGAAACCCATAGGCTTCAATGTTAACCAATGCGGCTTCGCGCCGCGGTCTTCGGCCGCCGCCCGCCGCGGTGTGCCACGCCAGCGCATTGACCTCACATCCCATTGTCACACTTCACAGGTCAGGCAGCCGCCATTTCCAGGGCCCACATGGCTCAATTTCAACTGCGTCACACAGGCCTAGGCCTTGCATAGCCACTCAGACACGCCATTCACTGCATAGAGAATCGTATACTGTGCTTGCTGTGAGTACGTACCTGTGGGTTGCCTGACTGTGTGCTCCATGTTGTCCTTCCTAGGCACCGTCCGCTGGGTTGGGCGAGGAGACGGATGAATCCTCCCGTGTACCGACCGCTGGTGGACCTGTCGACAATGGAAGAACGCCACATTATCCTGACCTACCGTCTTAACCGTGCCACTATCCATGAACTGTGTGCCCGGCTGGAGCCCGACCTGATGTCCCCCATCCGCCAACCCACAGGGATTCCCCCTCTGGTGCAGGTCATGTCAGTACTCCATTTCTTGGCAAGTGGGTCATTTCAGACAACCGTGGGAATTGCTTCTGGGATGTCTCAGCCCATGTTTTCAAAGGTGTTATCCAGAGTGTTGTCTGCCCTGATGAAATCCGTGAGGAACTACATCATTTTCCCTGAGGTGGGCGAATTGGCTACAGTGAAGGGTGATTTCTACGCCCTTGGACATATTCCCAACGTAATTGGTGCCATTGATGGGACCCATGTGGCTTTGGTTCCCCCAAGAGACAGGGAGCAGGTGTACAGGAACAGAAAAAGTTACCATTCAATGAACATCCAGGTGGTGTGTTTGGCTGACCAGTACATCTCGCATGTAAATGCCAAATTCCCAGGGTCAGTGCATGACGCCTACATCCTCAGGAATAGCAGCATCCCTTACGTGATGGAACAGCTACAGAGACACCGTGTATGGCTAGTGGGGGACTCTGGGTACCCCAACCTGTCGTGGCTACTGACCCCAGTAAGGAATCCCCGGACCAGGGCAGAGGAACGGTACAATGAGGCCCATGGGCGTACTAGGAGGGTGATCGAACGCACCTTTGGCCTCCTAAAGGCCAGGTTTCGCTGCCTGCATATGACCGGTGGATCCCTAATGTACTCACCTAAGAAGGTGTGTCACATCATCGTGGCCTGCTGCATGCTTCACAACCTGGCTTTGCGCCGCCAGGTGCCTTTCCTGCAGGAGGATGGTCGAGACGGTGGTGTTGTGGCAGCGGTGGAACCTGAGGAGAGTGACGAGGAGGAAGACGACGGGGCTGAAACAGACAACAGGGACAGAATCATTGAACAGTACTTCCAATAGGACACAGGTAACATTTCAAAGATAATTTAGTAAATGTTAACTACTCTGCAGCATCTCTGCTGCCTGTCTATTTGCCCCAGTGTATGATGACTGAGTTTTGGCTTTTCCCTCCCTATTTCAGATCTGGGGTCCCCACTACGAGTCCTGTGCTTCGTTTCCCCATGGACTACAGCTTTGTGGCAGCTGTTTGTTGACTTCACCATGTACAAGGACATATTTGCACTGTCATGTCAATTACAATCTATTGAAATCACAGCCAGACTCCTGATATTTTGGTGCAAAATAGGTGTTTATTGAAGTGCTCAAAATGGGATGGGTGGTTTCAAGTGGGTGGGGGCTATGGTGAAGGAATGTCCATGGCAGAGTCCAGAGTAACAGTCACACAGGTGCATTGTCCAGAGGCCTGTGGAGAGATGGAGCATGGGCAGTTCGAGGATGGACAGGGTGACAATGTGGGACAGTGGGATGACATCAGGTGGTATCCATTGCTGGCGGGGGTCTTGACATCCTAGGGCCCTCTTGCGGGGTGGTTCTTCTCCTGCAGGAGGTGGGGGTCTGGTGGGCTGCTGCTGTGCGGGGGCCTCCTGTCCACTAGCGCCGGCGGAGGTGGATGGCTGTTCTTGGTCCCGGCTAGTGGCAGGGGCCCTTGGGTGTTGTTCAGTGTCCGCCCTGCTGTTTACGAGGTCCTGCAGCAGCCCTACCATGGTAACCAGGGTGGTGTTGATGGCTCGGATGTCCTCCCTGTACCCCCGATAGTGTTCCTCCTGCAGCACCTGGATCTCCTGGAACCGGGCCAGTACTGTCGCCATCGTCTCCTGGGAGCGGTTGTATGCTCCCATGATGGTGGTGAGGACCTCGTGGAGAGTGGGTTCCCTGGGCCTCTCCTCCCCCCCCTGTCGCACAGCTGCCCGCCGAGTTGCCCTGTTTCCCTGGGCCTCTGCCCCCTGGCCGGTGTGCCCACTACCACTGCCCCCAGGTCCCTGTTGTTGTTGGGGTGGTGGGTTATCCTGGGTGCCCTGTAGTGGTAGACACACCGCAGATTGACGCGCCCTGGAGACAGAGGCATGGGCCCGCTGGGTGGGAGCTGTGCTGGTGTTCCCAGAGGGGTTAGGGTCTATAGTGGCCTGTGCCTGTGTGAGGGGAACCGACTGTCCAGAGGTCCCCGATGGTCCGGGCTGGTCATCGGTGTCCAGATCGACAGAGCTGCTGTCATCGCTGACGGCCTCTTGGGTGGGGGGTGTGGATAATTCTGGCCCCTCCGCCGCGGTGTGTTGACGGTCGGGTCCTGCAGGGGTATAGAGGTATGGTTATAGTTTAAATGTGTCGCATATGGGTGTATCTGTGGGTTCTCGTGTCCCCAAGTGCTGGCATTCGTGTGTGGGGGCTTTGGTGAGGGTGGCTTGTGGGGGGGATGTGTATATGCATTGGGCATGCTTTGGTGATGGGTGTCCATGCTTAGTGGACGCATGCAGGCCTAGGTTTTGGGATGTGTGGGTTGTGATGGTGAGACATTGGCGGGGAATAGGTGTGCTGGGGGTGGGGGTGAGGATGGTGTTGGGGGTGAGGATGGTGGTGGGGGTGAGGATGGTGGTGGGGGTGAGGGTGGGGGTGAGGATGGGGTTCGAGGATGGGGGTGAGGGTTGGGGTCTGATTTGGCATGCAGGTGGGGGGGAAGCAGTATTGAAGCTTCAACTTACCAGTATCCATTCCTCCGCCGACTCCTGCGAGGCCGTCAGGATGCAGGATGTTCAAGACTTCCTCCTCCCATGATGTGAATTGTGGGGGTTGAGGTGGGGGTCCTCCGCCAGTCTTCTGCACGGCGATGTTGTGCCTGGATACCATGGAACGCACCTTCCCCCGTAGGTCGTTCCATCGCTTCCTGATGTCTTCCCGATTTCTGGGGTGCTGTCCCACTGCGTTCACCCTGTCGACAATCCTCTGCCATAGCTCCGTCCTCCGGGCAATGCTGGTGTATTGTATCTGTGTGCCGAACAGCTGGGGCTCTACACGAACGATTTCCTCCACCATAACCCTGAGTTCTTCGTCTGTGAAGCGGGGTTGTCTTTGGGGTGCCATGGGGTGGTGTGTATGATGTGTGGGGTGGAGTATGTGTATTTAAGTGAGTTGAGTGTGGTGGTGTGTGTTGTTTTGTGTGTGGATAGTGTGTGGGTGATGGTGTTGAGTGGCTGTGGCTGTTATGTTTTGGATGCTGGTGTCTCGCTCTTGCCTTCTTTACGAATTTGTAAGCGTAGGGGTTTGTGGGTGATGTGGGTGGGTGGTTTATATTGTATTGTGTGTGTGGGAGTGGTGTGTGTATGTGTATCAGGTGTGTGGGATTCAAATCATCCAATGTGGGTGAGTTTTGTTCGTTTGTGTGTATTCTGACCGCGCCGGTGTGTCCCGCCAATGGAATACCGCGTTTGAATGACCGCCGCGTGGATTCGTGGGTCGTAATGGGATGGGCGTATTTCTGTTGGCGTGGCGGTGGAGGTTTGGTCACCTCCACCTTTCCGCCGACCGCTGGTCTGGCGGTCTGTTGTGGCGGTCGGATTTTCGGAGGTTTGCCTTCTGCGGGTCAGAATGACCGTGGCGGGTTTCCGCGACCGCGGCGGGATTATGGAGGATTTCTGACCGGCGGTAGGCGCCTTTTACCGCCGAGGTCAGAATGACCACCAGTATCTGTAAAAGTGTCTATATCTGTATATTTGTATATATGTTTTTGGTTTATAATTGTATATAATTCTATTCTGAGATTTTGTGTTCATCATTTAGTTATTTTGTCCTTTAAAATGCAGTAAAACGGTTTTTGTAATTAAAATACATTACCAATGACCAATTCATAAGTTCATTGCCAGTAATTCAAGTTTTGTATTTGTTCCTACTATTGCACCACTTTTTCTATTTCGTGTACATTAATTCTACCCAGGTATAGTAGGGTTATTAGGGTAGACCCCTTGGTTTTTCTTATATGGTTAATGTGGCGCAAGGGCATTATATATATGCCCCTTTGCTCTTTCTCTTAGTTATCCTGCATAGCATCAGGAATGCTGTATATAGCCTGACTGAAAACCACTGGCAAAGCCAATAGTTCACAAAGGGGAGACCTGTTGGCTTTGCAAATGCTTGAATTGCAGCTAATCAAGTGCCACCCGAGATGCTTTTTGAAACGTTTTGAAAGCACCTTCTCACACAGATGAAAACCTGCTTACTCACATACAACAGGCAAAAGAAAGACGCCTTCATACATCTACACATTCATAACTATATTGCATTTATATTACTTATCTGTTCATAATTTCAAACTTGTTGGACTCAATTCCTTCTTCAAGGTTTGCTTCACCTTGCAATGGTGGGCTGTATAATGGCCTACATAGTGTGATTGTGAGGACTGAAATGCTTTGGGGCTGCTGGTGAGAGACGCTGTGGGTCTTTGGACACCCTTGCGTTAGGAGACACCTACAACTTTCACTTTTGACCTTTTCCAGGTCAGACTGTTGTGATGTGATTTCTGTTCTGGGGTGCTGCTTCAGGGACCCAGAGAACCCTTGGCTACGTTTTTGCCAGGGTCAGATGGTTTGGGCTACTGCTGCAAGATCAGAGTTTATTGGTGGGAGCAGTCATTTCTAGGTGGAGAATTCTAAGTCATGTCTGGCGTGCCATAATTTCCCAGGTAGGCATGTGTGATGTCAATTTCAGTTCCTTTAGCCTACTGGAGGCACGTAATTTTCAGGTTCAGGAAATTTGGGGTACCACTTGTGTGTTACGGGATATGGGTTGATGTAATTTCCACGATGGGACTGCAGCGTCAGGGTTCACCGGTGATATCACTTCCCAAGTGTCGCACCTGTCACTTTAGGGTTGATGGAAAATATTCCATATTACATACGGGAATTTTTCAGTACAAATTGCATTTACTATGCTGATTATTCCAGCTCAGTAAATAAACACCAGAGTTGACATGGTTTACTCAAGAACAGATTTTTCAGTTGCTGTCATCTTTTTTTTGTTTAAAATTCTTGTTTACCTTTCCACGCCTTTTCTGTACCTCCTTTTCGCCAAAATGATAGGATTTTCCATATCTTCCTATGCCCCTCTGTTATCCTTGGCCACTCTACCTTGTCTCTTTTCTCCTTCCACCCCTTCATGGAGGTTCAGTCGTTACATACCATGGGTAGCGCAAGTGACATCACACAGACTTTAACCTAAGTGACATTGAAGGAAATAGTCACCCGCCCTTTGACCCCATAGTACATGCACAATTGATATAATAACACAGCACACTTACTAACATAATTAAATATCTATTTGAGAATCCACCGGTATCATAATGAGAATGCGGATACGATATTCGAAGTAAACATTATGGTTCCCCTGGTGTACACCAATAACTTAAAATGTATTGAAACATCACAGGAAAATACTTTAACAAGATAACGTTAGTTGTTATATCCAGCTTAACTAATTTACATGGGTCATGTATTGAGTATGAACTATGCTAATGGCCTACCGTGTTTCTTATCATTATTAAACGTTTTGGTTTATAATCACTTGAACTGCACTGCCACTGTTGCTAAGCACAAAGGAGAAGGTTTTGTTCAAACGTATAATTGTTCATGTATATACAATAATAATGAGAAAAGTTATTTCAAATGTTTATTTTTATCAAACTTTTTTTAAATTTAGAATTGCGGCATTATTCTGCTGAATTTATTTTCTAGAACTTGATCCCTCTCCGAGAAGCAGAAAATAAACAGCACTCAAGAGAGTGTTTGCCTTCTGTTCTTTGAACAGCGTTTGAGGCCAGGGGTTGCCAGGGACAAGCCAGGGGTCGAGGCTGAAAACCCTGGCGACCCTTTAATGCCTTGGTCCTACGCATTTAGACTGGGGAGAACTCTCCTCCTTGTTTCCTCCCTCTAGTCGTCGTTCCCTCCTTACCACTTTTTCCCCCCTAATTTATTTTTCAATATTCACCCATCCTTCTTAACATTGACATTTTCTCTTGGGCCCGTTTCCGCGTTACCATGGGCAGCGCTTTCTTCCTTCCCCTGTTCTCTTCTGTTTTCCCCTGGTCTCTTCCGGTCCATGTCAGACTCTGAAACTTTCCGATTTTTACCCCCAAAAAAGTGTTCCGTCAAATGGAGATTCAACAGCCTGGCTCGTTAGACTTAGTCTTAAAAACATGAAACACATCAGCATTGCCATAATATGGCAACTCAAAAAAGATTTCATCAAAGCAAAGATCACGAACATTAGAACATAGCACGACGTCAACATAGATTAACTTTAGCAGAGTATCATTAGAGCATTATTCAACAAAGCATTGATCCAGTCATTTGTCTATTTGCGTCCGTTTTAGTGAACCCCTTAACTAACCTCAAATTAGCATTGGCATGTTGGGCTTCATGCAAAACAATTTAGTAACACGAATTTGGAAAAACATCTATCTATGGTCTCTGTCAAAAGAAGCAGTTGGTACCTAGAAAGGAAAGGCAAATAGGCAATTACAAGTTCATCATCATATAGTTACCCTCCGTAATGGGTCAGCATACAGAGTCAGTCTTCGTCCTCAGGACATCAGTTAATTCGCCATCAGCCAGGGAATTTAGCAAGACGGGGTAAGTAGGGACACTTCCCTCATAAGAAGGAGAAGTATAGAATGGGCAAGATAAGAGCGAGGATGGTTTGAAGAACCAAACAGCAAAGTCTCTAGGCAGAGTGACAAAGTGTCTGGGTCATAGCAAAAGGTTGCAATGGCATCTCCTAATGGCTCCTCGTGTCAAAGTTTTTTTTTATCCCTTTTCTGTTGTACAGTCCCCTAATTTCTAATTGGTTAGGGTTGGCACCCCACTATCTCCATCCAATGGGTTTCCAGTGGTACTATCAAAAGTTGTCACCCCATAACAGTTCTCACGTCGTTTATTGGTTCTTGTGATTGACGTCTCCAGCGGGTAGAATGTCCGGTATGATTTCATGCTCTTGTGGTCCTTTCGCATCCTCAGTCAGTAGTTCCATTGTCTGTACTGGTTTAGGCGACCTTGTACCTGAACCGAGTCTACACTGTTGCATTCAGCAAAAATGTTTCATTAAGCAAGTCGAATTTCATGAGAACGGATCCACTACGGTTACATTCATCTTTTAGCTTTGGAAAAGTACGAGTGCATTCCCTTCAGCAAGTCAGCACACTGCATGTTAGACAAACACATTTAATATGAAACCGGGCAGCTAGGCCTCGGCTCATGCTAACTAAGGCCTATTGATTTATTAGCAAAACCTTAACATATAACTCTTAATCTTAGTGCAAGATCATACGTTAACGTATCATTATTTCATTATTAGTCAGCTTCATTAATCATTGTACACATTGGTGGCCACTCCCCATGGGCACATTTCAAGCGCATGTTTAGCTATAACACATTAATACTTTTTCTATGCGGATGCATTAGTTCATAAACATTTAATGTTAATTTTGAGTGTATTCTGCGATACCACCTTCGGTTTAGTGCCACCACCATTAGTGTGGTGACCTGTCAGATACTGCAGTGCCGGTCTGACGAGGAGTTAGCCCAATGATGATGCTTAGCGTCTTTAACGATGCTTGAGGGCACTCCTATCACAATACCGACACTTTTCGTCCCTATAGACAGATTCTTCTGGAACAGTGTACTCTTTTTATTTACTGGTTCACGCTTAGGGAGAACGTACACTGGACCATTAACCTCCCAGTCCCTCCCCTCTTTTTATGATATTGAACAGCAGTTTTGCTGTGGGACTTATCATCTCTTCAGTTGATTTAACTGTGACCATGTATAATTTCCAGGGTCTTAGCTTTGACGACGACGTTGTCTCAGCTATCTTACCGACTCCGTCTATTCTCGCTAGTGATGGCTCAGCCCCATCAGGTAGTTTGAAAGAGGATTGGGATAAACTATCCTCTTTGAAGCGTGAGTTGATTAAAACCATCATGCATGGTACAATCATGACCGAATTCCTGAGAGCCAACATCGCCCCGAATGGGTTACTGGTTTCCAATGTGCCCAGGATCTTCCTGCAGTATTTGGCCTTCAGGAAAGACTGGGCACAGATTGCATGGAAATGCACTCGTGACTGGCTAGTACTGATCATCAACACCTCGAAACGTCTAGCCGAGTCTATTACAATACAGATCAATTGTGTTGAGAGCTCAATCAAAACAACAGTTACTCTAGCGGCATTTAAGAGTCGCCTTTGCGGAACTCAACGAAACCAAAGAGTTCCTCACACAACAAAAAATCTCTAAATTACAAAAGGACATTGGCAAGTTTGAACGGGAAAAGGTCTATCCGTACATTAAGGAGGACTTTGAGACAGACACACAGTCTCGGTCATCAGCTGAGTCTTCAGTATCTTACAAGAAGACGCGGAACTACAGCAGTAGCTCCTCCTCTGATGGATGGAGCACTGATGAGAGCATGCCCCAACTCTTCTATAACTTTCCTCAATATCCTCATAATCAACCACTCTTCTGGCAACCTCCTTACCCATTTTTTCAACCTCGCCCTATGCCACCATATGGGCCTTTTTTAGGCCGCGGCCCGGGCAGAGGAAGAGGCAGAAGGAGAGGAAGAGGCAGGAGAGTATATTGGGGCCGAGAAGAACCACAGATGGTCACCAGGAGCCAGAACAAGATCGCTCCCCCGAAGACCTAGTGGTGAACCTGTCCCACAGGCAATTGTCTGTACAGGAATCGAGAGTCCTGAATCTAGGCCTAGGTTTCGTCCCTACGCCTCCGGAGGACCCATTCCGCTTGAATTGTGAGTTGTCTCAATTCTTTAGAAAAGTCAGTCTACACTTTTTCTTTAAAGACCGACCAGAACCCTCTATTATAAACGATACTGGTTTAAAAAAACCTTCCACCTTCATGCCCCCAGCTAATTCTCTTCCCTGTGAAGTTTTAGCTTTTGAGAAAGCTGTCCTGGCAGATCTTGAACAGACCATTCCCAAACGACCGTTTATCAATTTACCTGCCCTTGAACAAGAGGCACTTACGACTCTGTCTAATGATCTTTCTATAGTCATCAAACCAGCTGACAAAGGTGGAGCTATAGTTATTATGGACTCAGCGGATTATAGGCAGGAATGTCTACGCCTTTTGAGTGACACCACTTATGCACCCCTGACACGGGACCCTACCAATTCGTTACAGTCCCAGATTCAAAGCATGGTTGAAGAGGCTAAGGGAAATGCTTGGATTACTTCTAGGGAGGCAGAATTTTTGGTGACTACACATCCCCGTACCCCGCATTTTTACTGCCTCCCAAAAATCCATAAGGGTACTCTCCCTCCACCTGGACGTCCTATCGTGTCCGGCATTGGTTCGGTTTTGGAACCACTATCAATATTTTGTGACTTATTTCTTCAACCTTTAGTGAAGCGCTCCAGCACCTATCTTAAAGATACTAAAGACGTCCTGAATCTAATTGAGGTTATCAATTCTGCAATCCAGGTGGAGGCTCTGATTACTTTAGACGTTGAGTCTTTGTACACTAATATTCCCCAGGCAGCTATTTTGCAGGTTGTTGAGGCAGCCCTTCTCCAGCACTCATGGACCTCTCCAACTCCCATACATTTCGTGATGCACTGCGCTTCCTTGGCCATGACACAGAACTACTTTCAATTTGAAGAATCTTTGTACCACCAGATGCGAGGGACTTCGATGGGCAGCACTTGTGCTCCCAGTTTGGCATGCTTGTATATGTACAAGTTTGAAAAACTATCTTACCAACATCTAATCCTTTTTTCGACAACATTAAATTATGGCGTCGATATATAGATGATATCCTCATCATCTGGCAAGGATCCCTCCACACCATTGACCTGTTTACCAATTGGATTACCACGCTGGATCTTTTTTTCAGATTCACAGCGCACGTCTCTACAACACAAGTCCCCTTTTTGGACTTAATGATCCAAATTGTGAATGGTAAACTAGTCACTGACACTTATCATAAAATCACAGATCAGAACAGTTTACTCCTGTATGAGAGTCACCATCCCAAGGCCCTACGTGATAACCTTTCATTTGGCCAATTCTTGAGGCTGCGCCGTAATTGTTCCACAGCCCAATTATTTGAAGCTCAGGCATGCGATTTGAAAGATAAACTACGGCACCGACATTATCCCACCAAGATTATCAACCCAGCCTATAAGAGAGCCCGGCATAACCATAGAGAAGCTCTCTTAGCACCCACTATGCGGGAAGAACAAGTACGGTTGACATGTGTATCTACTTACACTCCCATGTCAAATACCGTCAAAAAACTTATTAATAAAAGGTGGAACATTCTACTAAGTGGGGGGATGCAGATCAATAGACCTTTATTTGCTTTTAAGAGATCCCCCAACATTAGAGACCTAGTTGTCCACACACGGCCACATAAACAAGGTGATTCACATGATCAGTCCACCTTATGGAATTTACCTCCAGTCATTACCCTTGTGGTTCTTGTAACGTCTGCCCACTGACTAAACGGGTAGATGAACTGGATCTAAAACATGTTGGCGTCTGGCGTTTGACCAAACACACAAACTGCAACACACAACACTGTATCTATTTGATTACGTGTCCTTGTAACTTACAATACGTGGGCATGATGACTAGACCCGTGAAACAGAGAATCAACGAGCATCGCAGCAATATCAGATGATCTCGCATCACCACTAAATTAAGCTTGCATTTCCTGTAAGCGAACCATGGCCCCAACGATTTGTGGTGGATAGTCTTAAAGGTGCCTAAACGCAATGACAATGACCCTAAATATCTGTTCAGGATTGAACAACGTTGGATTTTTAAACTCAAGACATCCAGCGAGGGTCTTAATGATGACATTCCTTGGTGGACCCTATCGCCTTAATCCATTCTTGACTCTCTTTATTTTGACGAGGGATACTCCCAATTTTTTTTTATAGCAATTCATATATTGACTGTATCCTCTTTTGTGCTTGTCTGAATTTTGCCCGTCATATTTTTTGGGCCATATTCCTATAATCTGGATTCCAGACTATATATTCTGTTGATTAGTATTATAGGGTTTCACCCTATTTTACTCTTGTTTATGTCACTTTTCATAAATCTATTTAGTTTACTAGTTGACTCTGTGACGAATTTTCACATTTGGGACTATCATCCACATGTTTTGGACCGGCTTTCTCCTTTTCCAAGATGGCCGCCAGTTTTTCATAAGCATTATCCCCCGTCGGTAGTCCGTTTTCAGTGTTTACCCTTCATGACACGGGTGCTCCTCGTCCTGGTTAATGTCCTCAAACTATTTATTACCTCCCGTGTGCACGGTGCCCCGGTTTTCAGGCACGCAACCTCGGGTAGGTGTATGGCAGGACCCTAGGAAGATACCAAGTAAGTCCTACTGCCGGCACATTTTCAATCTGTTTTCTAGAGCTTGGACCTTGCTCCGTTTGACGGTGCATACTGCCATTTGGCAGTCACCGAATCGCTTACAAACATGCTGCCTCAATTACTGTCAAGTGCGCTCGAGTAAGCGTCAGCCGCATTGTCGGCGTTTGCGAACTCGAGCGTTTGCTTATACACCCCGACAGGTGGTGTCTTCTTTTCCGCATGTCTTCATATTTATTTTTATCTGAACAAGTACTGTTTATGACTACCAGAATTGACATACCTTAACATTTAGAGTTTAGACCCTTGAACTTGCTATATAGCCTTGGTTTATTCACAAATGTTTCTCTTTTTGACATACTTTTGTTGTTACTTTCACCAGGGGTGCTTAAATTTGTTTGTTAATTCTACTTACATATAACTTTGTTTTGTATATAATGACACCTGAGCTATTCCGACAATGTTGGAGTGTGTTGGAGATCATTATCAAGTGATCATGATCATGTGTTCCCAGGTACCATCTGCGACAATACTTTTTGACAATATTTTTTACTGCCATTCTTCTATATATAGTGAACTCTCCTTTGGTCTGAGGTTTACGCGTCCCTAAGATGCCTTTCCTCCACATGGGATGTAAGCTTTCTATGTCATGTCTAATGTGCCTTACTATGTCATCGGGGTGCGATGTCTATCACTTTTATTATGGTTTACTTTTTTCTCAGACACCAATGTATGTCTCTTTGTTTCTGTCTCTTTTACAGGGCGACCTACCAATCGACTGACTGTGACAATTATTCCAGGCATAGTAAGTGACCTTTCAGCACTTACTGTATGTTTCTATAGGAGAAGTTACAATTCACGGTACTGATGAAGCGCCATTGGATCATTTTCTGACCGTACAGGCGCGAAACATTTCGACCCTTTAGTGTTAGGACAGAGTACATCTCCTCCTTTCCTTTTTTCAGGAGTACAGGGGGACATTATTCCCCCCAAGCACTCCCTTATTTATTTTAATCTTGGCCTGATCGCCATTCTGAGTAATTAAATCAAGATACTGGGTGTTCAGAGCTAATTTTATCATTTTTTTTCACCCTCCTTCTCTTTCCTTGTCAGCACGTACTGCACTCCATTGGATCTGCGATCCCACCTTCGGTTTAGTGCCACCACCATTAGTGTGGTGACCTGTCAGATATTGCAGTGCCGGTCTGACGAGGAGCCCAATGATGATGCTTAGCGTCCTTAACGATGCTTGAGGGCACTCCTATCACAATACCGACACTTTACGTCCCTATAGACAGATTTTTCTGGAACAGTGTACTCTTTTTATTTACTAAAAAATGGATATGAAAGAATACTTTGTTTTTTTGTCAAACTTTAATTATTTAATTTTATAAGGCACAGTACCATACAGACATAGTGCAGGTGAAAGAAGTCATCAGGAAGCTGATGGTACAAACAGGTGCTATATAGTTGTGACCTTTTTAATACAATAGTCATCGTGAAATGCATTACTGTCAATGGATTAGCATTCCAAGGACTATTACGGATCCCAGCATCCACCTGAATACCCCCTTCACCCTCAAAAACCCAAACAATAATCCATGAGTGAGTGAAGCAAGATTGTAAAGTGTTCCTTGTGTGGGGAGCAGTTTGGTGGATCCTACGTCACTGGCGTGTGAATTTAAGGCTCTCTGGGAGAATCAGAATTCAAAGAGATGAAATGCTCTTGTGAGGCTGGGGCAAGGCGGTAAGTGGGAGACCTTCCAACAGGAAAGTGACCAATGGCCCCCGTTGATATCAGGGGCAGCTCCTCCGCAATGGCAGAGGAGCGTCGCTGCCCCCATAAGCATTAGCGGCTGCAAAACTTTTACAAGAACACAATAATAAACTATGGCCCAGATTTAAGAGGGCTTAGTCCATTTCAATGGCACATTAGAGTTATTTATTTTTTTTTTTACACTAATGTGGCGCTGGAAGGCCAAAAACGCTGCACCATATTCACAAAGTGGCACAATGCTTGCATTGCGCTACTTTGTAACCCATTGCGACACATTGTGCCTGCGTCAGGCATAATGTATGCAAGGGGGGGCATTCCAGCACTAGGGGTGCTGAAAAAAATGGCACAAAGAAGTCTAAGAGATTTCTCTGCACTATTTCTATCTGCATTTTTAATGGCTGCCACGAGCAGGTTTAGAAGCAACAATTTTGACGCTAATCCTGCAAAGTGCCGTACTAGCGTAAAAAATTATACCGCTCGTTCCCCTGACAACCTCCACTGTGTCCCGTATTTTAATTACGGTACGCACATGGTGGCTTTAGGGGGACACTAAGGGGCGCAAGAAAAGTGGCGCTGCACTAGGTGCAGCACCACTTTTCATAAATCTGCCCCTATGTTTATTATCGTTTTCTTCTAAAAGGGGCGGGGCCATGCGACTGTGATGAGCACATGCACCCCCTTAGTGCGCATGTATGTTTGGCCGGCCGTCTTGGGCCGGCTAAATACACATGTGCACCGGGCTTTCTCCAACCCAGCAACGCAGGCACTGAGTTGCTGGGTGGAGACAGCAGGCAGAGACTTTCACTCTGCATCGGAGTGCCTAGCCAGGACTCTCTGTCCAATCCTAATGCTGCTTTCATGTTTCTAGCAGGAAAGCAGCATTAGGATTAGATGCAGAGCAGGCTGGGAGCCTGTTCCTGCAGTCAAGGATGGAGGAGCGCATTGGCGCGGGCGGCAATAAAGGTACGTTAAAAAAAAATATATATTATATTTTCTCCCCCCCCCAGCCACGCAGCCCCTTTCACTGCCAATTTCTTCCAGGCTGCCGCTAAGGCTGTCTTGCAGTCCCCAAACAGAGCCACATAATGGCACGGTCACTCGTGTTTTGTCATTGCAGAGTATTGTCTCATAAACCCAACAAATCAAAGCCCAGTGTAGATAGGAGGGGTTAGCCAAATACAGTTTTAGTTTGCCCCAGGATTTCTGCCCTGAAGGGCCGGATTAAATGTGTTGGAAGTCACCATGTAATTCACATCCCCTCTAGCACAAATCAGATGTAATAGGGTTGATATTTTTTAATTTGGTGGGTTAGGGGGTACTAAACAATCAGAATTTTATAATGGGCTTCTCTGAGCCCCAGGAAGTGTTTAAATATGGGAATGTCTTTCTAAAGTTTCTGCCATTGTTTTTCTGATATTAAGTAGTCAAATATATTAGCCAAAAATTATATTTGTTGTGGTGTGGCTGAGGGAAGGGTCTTGAGTGGGTGATGATAAAGGAAAGAGATAGAGCCCTTGGTGCCTCCTGCTCACCGTACCCATTTTTAGATGGGGGAGAGATCCCTAGTGGCAGCTAAGAGTTAAGCGCATTTCAGGGTGGTGGAGGACCCAGTATTTCATCTGAGTATAATGATATCTTTCGGCATCAGAGAAAGCAAAATCACGTTGGGTGTGTTCAAAGGTCAGTAAGTCCCATCCATGAAATAGATCAAAGATAGTGAGGCAGTCTCCCTCTCTACATCCATCAAAAAGGCCCAGCATTAAGGCAGGTGGGAAAGCAGAGTTACATTTAATGGGACTGTAGGAGGAAGGGAAAAAAAGTAGTCCACCCTCAGCTGCATTGCCCTATAATATAGCTGACAATCCAGTAGCGTCAGACCCCGGCCTCTTTTGTTAGTTGCAGTTGTTTGTAGAGGACGTGGGCCCTACATCCATGCCAAATGAAATGTATCACCAGGGAACAGAGCTTTGAGAAAAATTCCCGGGGCAAGTCAATCAGAAGGCCTTGAAAGAGGTATAGTATTCATGGCAGGTCTATCTTTTTGACTGCATTAATGTGTCCCAACCATGAGAGGTACATGGATGGCCAGCATTTAAGGTATAACTTTATTTGGCGGAATCATGGGGGAAAGTGAGCATGATAGAGATCGGAGAACTTAGGGGTGATTTTGATCCCAAAGTAAGTGGTGCCCTTTTTCACCCAATGAAAGGGAGTTGTGGTCACTAGTGCTTCCATCCCTGGCGTGGGTAGGGTCAAGTTAAGGAGTAATGATTTGTGTAGGTTAATGCAATAGACTGCCACAGACTCATAGTGGGCTAATTTGTGTTGTAGGGCCATCAGTGATGTGGAAGGGGAGGTAAGAGACAGTAACACATCATCCATGAACAGCAAAATTTTATGGTCCATCAAGCTGAATGGAACACCTCAGATCTCTGATGTGGCCCTTATTTTGCCAGCTAGGGGTTCTATGCTGAGTGCAAATAAAAGTGGGGAGAGCGGACATCCATGGTGTGTACTGCATTCTAGTTTAAAGAAGTCCAAGCCCACCCCATTAGCCACATATTCGCATAGTTTTGCTTGGAGCATGCTTATGAAGCGTTCACTGTTGCCAAATTTTCAGAGAGTGTGTAAAAGAAAGGACCAGATCACCCGGTCAAAGGCCTTTTCCGTGTTGAGCACCACAAGGATTGCTGGGATCTATTTTCTGGTAGCCTTTTCAACCAGGGGGCCACACTCCTCAAGTTATCATGAGCCTGCCTCCCTTCGATGAAGCCTGATTGGTCCAGGTGAATCAAATCAGGGAGAGTGCCCTCCAATCTAGTGGCTAGGATCTTAGAGTAGAGTTTTACATCCAAGTTAAGGAGGGCCATAGGCCTATAAGAAGTGCAGTATTGAGGATCTTTCCCGGTTTATGAATAACTGAGATGAGTGCTTCACTCATGGTGAGAGCAACCATTCTAATGGATGCCATATGTTTAACCAGCAGTGTAAGGTGGGGTACTAATTTGACGCTGAAGGTTTTAAAAAATTGCGCTGTAAACCCATCAGGTCCTGAGGATTTGTGTACCTTGAGAGCAGTTATAGCCATTCAGAGTTCATCCTCCTCAATGAGGCTCCCAGACCCTCATTCTGGTCTGAAGACACGGTGGTAACTCCATCCCTTCTAAATAATCTAGTTGGGTCTACTCGCCAGGTGTCTCAGAAGTCAGCAGCGGGCCCACCTCAGAACCACCGGAATTCTGCAGGTTGCAGTGTGGAGGCCCCAGGGACCTGACAGCCTTCCTATCCGAGGCTGCAATAAGTCAGGTGAAAGCGGGTGGGAGCAGATGGAGGCTCGTAGGTCTCTGAAGGTCCCTGGCTCTCACCAGGGCCACGCTGAAACCTTTTCACGTTGTGGGAACCAGCTCTGGGGCATTGCTTGACATCGAAAGTGGAGGGCCCCCTGGGGAGGGGAGCTAGACTCATACTTGGTCACTTATCATCCTCCTCTATGGCCCATGATACTTCGCGCTCTGGTGCAGCAGATAATTTCGCTAGCCCCAGGCCCTTCTGTGTAAGGCCCCTCCTCTGCTGCAGCCGGGCTCCCTGTAGTCACTCCCTCTCTATAGCGCTCTCAGCAAAACAGAGCGCCACCACTGAACAGAACCGCATGAGTGGCTGACATTTTGTGCTCCAGCGTCGAGCCTGCTTTGGGCTCATGGGCTCCGTAAATTGCAGCTCAGACAGCCCCAGGGCCCAGCAACCCCCTCCTCTGTGGTTGCAACCATGCAAGGGACAGTGGGTGGGAGTAAAGGAAGGCGCGCAGGCCTCCAGAGTCCCCGGGCCCCCACTAGAATCATGTGGGATTCTTCACCCGCCCAGGGTGTCTGGCTACAGGCACTACAAGTGTGGGGCCCCCATGGGGGGAGCGCAGTGCTTATTTGGTCAAGCACTGGGATATGAATTCCCCCGTGGTCCGTGGCATGACGGAGACCCCCTCCAATAGCAAGTTCAGGCGTGGCAGGCCTCCATGCTTACACAGGCCCCATGGCGTTCAGCTGCTCCGTTGAGTTGGCTGCTGCTCAGTCGCTCCATGGTGCCATGGGGGGAGGGAATTTGCAACTCCTTTACCGCCCCCCACCTCTGCATCTTCTACTGCATATTAGGGCTTGATGGGTCGTAGATGGGTGTCCATTACCTCACTTATTACGGGCAAATGTGGTGGAGCTAGTATGGATAACATCATTGTGTGCCAGGTTGGTTAGCCACACCTATTTGTACACCTCTGAATTTGGGATTACCGTGCCATTGTGTAATATAAAGGGTAATTTACAAAATGCAATCTTTATTGGAAGCTGACAATGGAGAGAAATTAAATGTTAAAAACAAATGCTACACTACTCTTTGTTTCTATCAATAAGAATGGTAAACTCCTTGTGTGGCTGGGCCTAGTGCTTGTGACTCAAAAGGACCCAAAACATAATATGGAGACATTACATTATCTGTAAGAAAAAATGACTGCTTTTCTTGTTGAGAGTAACCATGGATTTGAGGACTAGGTTTGGCGGCCCACAGGGAAATCATTAAACCAGACATTTTTTAAAACCAGACTCTCAGGGGAGTCCAGGGAGGGATCACTTGTGTGGATCCCACTAACGTTTGTTACCCGTAATGCTCTGCAGACATGCATTTTCCTCCCATTTCTGTGCGAGAAAGTGACTGAGGCATGAGAATTCACAACATGACTACCACTCAGCATTCCACATTTCTGCAGATAAAAATGGTCTCCCACTTGCCTAGCGCCCACACCCACCTGGGACCAAATCATGAACCATGCGAAGATCACCTTGGCTTCATATGCTCACAATTTTCATTAATGCCTGCTGCGGGTGCTAGGCCCAGCCATACAAATTGGGTGCCATTGTAATTCTAAGTAGTGTGGGAATGCTCGATGGAAGGAATTGTGTGGATCCCTTTACATTTGGGAAGTAACTTCACAGAAGTGTGAGGAAAACACGATTTTAGGCAAAGTTTGAGGTTTGCAGGGCATTTTGGGTAGAAAAATGACATGTGATCCATGCAAAGCACATCACTCTAAACTCCCTTGGGTGTCTAGTTTTCCTAAATATCTGTCCTTGGTAACTTTCCCTGGGTGGTGGTCAAGCCCTTGCTCCTCATCACCAAAGAGGCCATTGCTATCCTCATCACCAAAACCGGTCATTTTGACGAGGCCACATTATGTTTTTGAGGCCTTTTGTGATGCAAGACAAGCGAAACTAGTGGAGAATTGTTTTGATCTGGAGGAGTGTGGGTATGCTGGGTGGTAGGAATTTTTTTGGTCACTGCAAATCAGTCACAGAATTGTGAGGAAAATGCATGGTTTTAGGCAAACTTTGTGGATTACATGGCATTGCAGGTAACAAAAGGTATTGGAATTCATTCCCCTGTACTTCCTCTGGGTGTCCAGTTTTCAGAAATGTCAGTGGTTCGTAAAATTCCCTCAGAGCCTTGAAAACGGACACATACTTGTTGGTTTTGGCACTACTGAACAAGTTACTCACCTGCAGTAACATATTTTCTGGTAGATACTCTATCTAACTGCATATTTCTCACCAAATGCAAGACTGGATCTGGAAACATTTGTAGCAATTTGCTCAAGCGTGGCTCTGTGTTGAGTATGTCCCACCCAAAGTCACTATATTTGATCTACCTCTGTTGTTGTGGTTTCTTTCTGATCTCCATCCGTGCCAATAGACGTGGACCCATTAAAATCAGAGCATGGCTGTGTGTAGACGTTCATATTTGGATGCTATGAATGGACTATGTGAATCCATTCCATAGAATGGAGTGGATGGTGGGTTGGAGAGGAATCTGCCATTAGGTAGTGTCTCTACCAGAAATGGCGTTACCGAGGTAAGTAACTTGTTCTTCTGGTACTTTTTTCTTCCTATAGAGACTTCTAACCACAGACTCCTCACTTGTGGATAGATACGAAAGCAGTACCAGTACACCAGGGTTGGTGGAATGGCTAAAACCAGGACATTTTGGAGGACTGATTGGGTGAAGTGCCCGTCCCACCAGACCTGGCTATGCAGGCAGTAACGTTTTGTGAATGTGAAGAGAGTCGCCCATTTCAAATGACCAGAATTGGCACAGAGCATGTCTGTACAGTAGTTGCAGCCTTCTGACTGATTGAATGAGCACCCATTCCTTCTGAGGGCTGTTTTTTTGGCTAGTCCTTGGCAGATCTTAACACATAACACAATCCATATGAAGATGGTCATCTTTTCACTTCTTTGCCTTTCTTGGTCCTGCAAAAACAGGTGAAAAGTTGGTCTTGTCGGCACTCTATTGTTTGGCTGATGTAGAATCTAAGAACTTTCTTAGGGTTGAGGCGACTAAGCCATTCTTCCTTCTTGGAGGGATGAGGTAGACTATAGAAAGACAGCAAGGTGATAAATTGCCCTATTTAGAAAGGAGGAGCTATCTTGGGAAGGATGCCATTTTTATCCAGGAAAGAAGGATGTGTAGGTGGAACTACTGACAATGCTTGGAGTTCATTCACTTTCGTGGCCACTGTTATGGTGATGAGGAATGCCGTTTTGGTGATAAGTGCATCAATTTGAAGGGAGTGCACATTGAACATGTGGATGAGCTCCTTCAGAAAACACCTCACAACAGGTGACTTGAACAGTCCTTGCTGGGCTAAAGAAAAACAAAATATGAGAACATCTGAAAATGTATATTCAGGCGTGTGTCAGGAGGAACACCAGACATCAAACTTCTCCCAGTGTTATGCATAAACAGATTTGTTAGATGAATGCTTGGCTGCCAATATGACATCAACCAATTTGGGAGGAAGGTTGCAGGTCTTTCTGTGCTCAATCTCCACAAATGGAGGTATAGGTTGTGCTGACTTGGGGGGGAAAGACTCGACTCTGCTGTGGCAACATGAGGTCCTTCTGAAGTGGCAGCTGAATCGGAATACACTCTTATGGCCAGAGGTTCTGGGTACCACACTCTCCTCATCCAGTCCAGAGCCACTAGGATGACTTAGGCCCAGTCCTTACTGATTTTTCTTGTTCTTTTTCAACACTCTGGGCAGGAGAGTGAGGGGCAGAAAGCCATACGGGAGTCACGATCAACAACGCAGACAAAAAGGCATCTTTATTGATGTATGCCTTGGAAACTCAAAAGCACATACATTTGGACACTGCATGTTCCCTGGGGTGGTGCATAAATCCAGCCAGGTTTCTCTCCATTCCTGGAAGATTTCCTGTGCCACCTGTGAGTGTAACTGCTATCCATCATACGGTATGCACCATTAGCTGAGTTTGTCTACACTGGCATATAAAGATCCTGCTAGGTGCTGGGCAATAAGGGAGATGTCCTGAGAGTTCAGCCTTTTGCAGAAGCACAGGACCCATGACTGCACTCCACCCTGTTTATTGCAATACCACATGGTGAGTGATCATGTTCCCCATTGATGGTCAGGAGGAACGTTTTTGGGTCAAAGTAAATCGCTTGACTTCCATAAATTGATGTGGAGACAAGCCTTCGCTGGAGACCAGACTCCTTTGATCTCCACCTCACCCAGTTGACCTCCCCAGCCTAACACCGATGGATATGTTACAACTCTTAACTCCAGATGGGGTAGGGAGATGGGTCTGCCATTGGTCCAATCGTGGGCAAGTAGCCACCACTGCAGATCATTTGCTTTCTCATTTGACACTTGGATGGACTCTTATAGATTCCTGTGGTGCTCAACCCACTGAGGCTTTAGATTCCACTGCAGAGCATGCATGTGCCACCTGGCATGGTCTACGAGCTGAATGCAGAAAGACAAGAGGCCCAGAAGCCTCAGAGCTGCTCTCACCGAGACCCAATCTGAGGGTTGAAACAACAAAATACTAGCCCTGGGTGGGCTCATTAAGTTGGAGGGTTGCCTCAAAAAAGCAACATGTCCAGGGTGACTCCAATGAAAGGAACCTGTGGGTGAAGGTTCAAGTGTGATTTCGGCATGTTGATGGAAAAACCAGTGATGTCAACATGTTGAGGAGGTGGAAAGTGATGCGACCTCCTACCAGCCTATTGTGTGCCGCCAAAAAGAAATGTAAGCAGTTTTGCGGGGGAAGGGGCAGGGATTTGCATAGGCACTGACCTGCGAGCCTTATCCCGGGACTCAACCTAGAAAAGAGTGGGAGTTGCTGTTGCAGAATCAATTGTTTGTCCTAGTAAACCCTATTGAAGTCTCGAAAGGGGCACTGCTTTTGGGGTAAACTGACAAACTTGCCCCACTGAGCACAGAGAGTGGGCAGCGGCCTTATTTTATTGAAACTTTCAAAGTGTGAGTTTGCCTTCGCTCAGCCTAAAGCTGTTTAAGTTTAAGGGCATGTCCATGAGGAAATGCTGGATGTTAGATGAGAAGCTGTGGAGGGAATCAAGGCGTGGCACCTAAGCACCATGCTTTGGCCAACTGCCCTACTCAGGCAAGTAGTAATGGTCATATTGGATCTAATTGAGAATTTTGCAAGGCCCTACCTGCCCTAAATAAGGATCAGCAAGGCTGGACACAATTCCTCCAGAACAGCTGGCAGGATGTCTGTCACTCAGTTTCATAATGCATGTGAATATCTGCCTAGAGGGCATGTTGTATTGATGAAGTGAAGGACTAGGCTGATATTGGAGAACATTTGCTTTGCGAATGGCTCCGTCTTTTTTGGATTGCTGTTAGACGGGGAGGTTAAGATGGAATTGGAGTTCAGATGGCTGGTAGATATCTGCATCACCAAGCTCTCTGGAGTAGGGTGCTGAGGAAGAACATCTGGATCTCCAGGAGCAGGCTTACGCTGCCTCATCACTTGTCTATTTCACTGCTAGGCAAGATTGTGCTTTGGCTCAGGAGCCAACCCAAATTTCACGCAGGTACTCATTAAAAGGGAGTAGGGCTCTTAGCTGGATTGTGCTGGATTGGGAATCTCCTTAAGCACATTGGTTTTGACCTCTTGATTAGTAGTAAGGTGTAGCAGTTAAGCCGCTCTTTGAATCACTGTCACAAAGGAGGCAGACTCCTCAGTAGCCATACGGTTAGGTGAAGACAGACCAATATTTGTTGAAGTATCCAGACCACTGGCATCCTGAAGGTTGTCAGCTATTTTGAAATCACCCTCATTGGTTATTATTGTCAAAGTAAGTATCCCTAGTGTCATACAGTAAAGCATAATTGTCTTGTTCAGCATAATCTGAAGTCCTAGGAGGTTTTGGCATTGATCTCTGAGTCAATACTCAAGCTGGAGGCATCAGTTGTGACATCAAAAGAGGTGTTCAGAGTGGCGCCAAGGGTAAAATCACAGTTGGCGATGAGACTGGAGTAGGCAGCTCCGACAGCAGAGAAGACAACTCTGAATGAGATGAAGGGCACAGTAGGTGACAAGGAAGGATCACCTGAAGATAATCCAGCTGGGGCCCCCTTGGATCCATGGAGCTCCGAGGCTCTACAGACAGATCTGGTGCAGCACCAAAAATCTACTTGGCAACCTTTAGTTGCTGTAGCACTGAGGTCTGTCTGGAAAAGGTTGAAACAAGACTTACATAATGATCAGCTCTTTGTGGGAGACTTAACTCTGAGGCCTAGAGGTGCCTGGAGTATCACGTCACTTAGAGTGGCTGGAGTGGTAGGGCAAAGGAGACCCATGCTTTGATTTTTTAAAAATATTTGTATGTGTGATGTTGTGACATAAATGAGCCCTGTGACCTTAATGACGATCGATACAGGAGGAGCATGAACTTGTCTGTTCCCTCAACTTCGAACAGGACTGCTGTGGCGTTGACTTCAATTCTGATCTTTTTTTTTTTTTATCAACAGATTTCTGCCACAGCAAACCTGGCCCTGTGGGCGTAGATGGCCTTCTTATTCATCTTGGCGCAACTTGGACATGACGCAGTCATGTTTGGAGCCAAGTCACCATAGGTAGATATTGGTGTTGATCACTGACTTCTGTCGGTTAGTCATGACACTGCTTAAACGCTGTAGTCTTATGATGAGGCATTGTCTGCACACAAGAGAAAATTTAGGGGAAAAATCTGTCATATATGTAGGATTCGAGTTCTGGAAAAGAAAAGAACTGACATCAGCATGCAGATGTGGAGTGGGCCCAACATCATGTATAGGGTGGGACGGATCTGATGCAGAGCCCCATAACGCTCAAGGGAACTGCTACAAAGGTTTTCAGATCCAGTTTGGTGCCTGAGGAAATTCACATGGTGGAGAACCTGTGGTTAGACAACTGTATCCAAAGTGTTATTAGATTCATAGAGTAAATACTAATAACAGTATCAAAATACTGAGCCCATGAATTTCTGGTAGTGAACAGTAAAGCCACATCAAGGCATCAACCACTTTACTGTCCATTCACATGCCTGTCATGCACTCCACACAAATCCATTCATACCACCAGACACATGCTCAACACAACACCCACATTAACAAACTGACGCCATTTAAGGGCCCACCACATTCAAACGTACACATGAGTGGTGGAACACCAGTCACTCTGCACCAAACTTCTCCCAGTGTTATGCATAAACAGACTTGATAAATGAATGCTTGGCTGCCAATATGACATCAACCAATTTGGGAGGAAGGTTGCAGGTCTTTCTGTGCTCAATCTCCACAAATGGAGGTATAGGTTGTGCTGGCTTTGGGGGAAAGACTCGACTCTGCTGTGGCAACATGAGGTCCTTCTGAAGGGGCAGCTGAATCGGAGTACACTCTTATGGCCAGAGGTTCTGGGTACCACACTCTCCTCATCCAGTCCAGAGCCACTAGGATGACTTAGGCCCAGTCCTTACTGATTTTTCTTGTTCTTTTTCAACACTCTGGGCAGGAGAGTGAGGGGCAGAAAGGCGTACAGGAGTCCCGATCAACAACACAGACAAAAAGGCATATTTAATTGATGTCTGCCTTGGAAACTCAAAAGCGCATACATTTGGACACTGCATGTTCCCTGGGTTGGTGTATAAATCCAGCCAGGTTTCTCTCCATTCCTGGAAGATTTCCTGTGCCACCTGTGAGTGTAACTGCCACCCATCATACAGTAGGCACCACTAGCTGAGTTTGTCTACACTGGCATTTAAAGATCCTGCTAGGTGCTGGGCAAAAAGGGAGATGTCCTGAAAGTTCAGCCTTTTGCAGAAGCACAGGACCCATGACTGCACTCCACCCTGTTTATTGCAATACCACATGGTGAGTGATCATGTTCCCCATTGATGGTCAGGAGGAACGTTTTTGGGTCAAAGTAAATCGCTTGACTTCCATAAATTGATGTGAAGACAAGCCTTCGCTGGAGACCAGACTCCTTTGATCTCCACCTCACCCAGTTGACCTCCCCACCCTAACAACGATGCATATGTTACAACTGTTAACTCCAGATGCGGTAGGGAGATTGGTCTGCCACTGGTCCAATCGTGGGCAAGTAGCCACCACTGCAGATCATTTGCTTTCTCCTTTGACACTTGGATGGACTCATAGTTTCCTGTGGTGCTCAACCCACTGAGGCTTTAGATTCCACTGCAGGGCATGCATGTGCCACCTGGCATGGTCTACGAGCTTAATGCAGAAAGACAAGAGGCCCAGAAGCCTCAGAGCTGCTCTCACCGAGACCCAATCTGAGGGTTGAAACAACAAAATACTAGTCCTGGGTGGGCTCGTTAAGTTGGAGGGTTGCCTCAAAAAAGCACCATGTCCAGGGTGACTCCAATGAAAGGAACCTGTGGGTGAAGGTTCAAGTGTGATTTCGGCATGTTGATGGAAAAACCAGTGATGTCAACATGTTGAGGAGGTGGAAAGTGATGCGACCTCCTACCAGCCTATTGTGTGCCGCCAAAAAGAAATGTAAGCAGTTTTGCGGGGGAAGGGGCAGGGATTTGCATAGGCACTGACCTGGGAGCCTTATCCCGGGACTCAACCTAGAAAAGAGTGGGAGTTGCTGCTGCAGCATCAATTGTTTGTCCTAGTAAACCCTATTGAAGTCTCGAAAGGGGCACTGCTTTTGGGGTAAACTGACAAACTTGCGCCACTGAGCACAGAGAGTGGGCAGCGGCCTTATTTTTATTGAAACTTTCAAAGTGTGAGTTTGCCTTCGCTCAGCCTAAAGCTGTTTAAGTTTAAGGGCATGTCCATGAGGAAATGCTGGATGTTAGATGAGAAGCTGTGGAGGGAATCAAGGCGTGGCACCTAAGCACCATGCTTTGGCCAACTGCCCTACTCAGGCAAGTAGTAATGGTCAGATTGGATCTAATTGAGATTTTTGCAAGGCCCTACCTGCCCTAAATAAGGATCAGCAAGGCTGAACACAGTTCCTCCAGAACAGCTGGCAGGATGTCTGTCACTCAGTTTCATAATGCATGTGAATATCTGCCTAGAGGGCATGTTGTATTGATGAAGTGAAGGACTAGGCTGATATTGCTTTGCTTTGCTTTGCGAATGGCTCCGTCTTTTTTGGATTGCTGTTAGACGGGGAGGTTAAGATGGAATTGGAGTTCAGATGGCTGGTAGATATCTGCATCACCAAGCTCTCTGGAGTAGGGTGCTGAGAAAGAACATCTGGATCTCCAGGAGCAGGCTTACGCTGCCTCATCACTTGTCTATTTCACTGCTAGGCAAGATTGTGCTTTGGCTCAGGAGCCATCCCAAATTTCACGCAGGTACTCATTAAAGGGGAGTAGGGCTCTTAGCTGGATTGTGCTGGATTGAGAATCTCCTTAAGCACATTGGTTTTGACCTCTTGATTAGTAGTAAGGTGTAGCAGTTAAGCCGCTCTTTGAATCACTGTCACAAAGGAGGCAGACTCCTCAGTAGCCATACGGTTAGGTGAAGACAGACCAATATTTGTTGAAGTATCCAGACCACTGGCATCCTGAAGGTTGTCAGCTATTTTGAAATCACCCTCATTGGTTATTATCGTCAAAGTAAGTATCCCTAGTGTCATACAGTAAAGCATAATTGTCTTGCTCAGCATAATCGATACAGGAGGAGCATAAACTTGTCCGTTCCCTCAACTTCGAACAGGACTGCTGTGGCGTTGACTTCAATTCTGATCTTTTTTTTTTTTTATCAACTGATTTCTGCCACAGCAAACCTGGCCCTGTGGGTGTAGATGGCCTTCTTATTCATCTTGGCGCAACTTGGACACGACGCAGTCATGTTTGGAGCCAAGTCACCATAGGTAGATATTGGTGTTGATCACTGACTTCTGTCGGTTAGTCATGACACTGCTTAAACGCTGTAGTCTTATGATGGGGCATTGTCTGCACACAAGAGAAAATTTAGGGGAAAAATCTGTCATATATGTAGGATTCGAGTTCTGGAAAAGAAAAGAACTGACATCAGCATGCAGATGTGGAGTGGGCCCAACATCATGTATAGGGTGGGACGGATCTGATGTAGAGCCCCATAACGCTCAAGGGAACTGCTACAAAGGTTTTCAGATCCAGTATGGTGCCTGAGGAAATTCACATGGTGGAGAACCTGTGGTTAGACAACTGTATCCAAAGTGTTATTAGATTCATAGAGTAAATACTAATAACAGTATCAAAATACTGAGCCCATGAATTTCTGGTAGTGAACAGTAAAGCCACGTCAAGGCATCAACCACTTTACTGTCCATTCACATGCCTTTCATGCACTCCACACAAATCCATTCATACCACCAGACACATGCTCAACACAACACCCACATTAACAAACTGACGCCATTTAAGGGCCCACCACATTCAAACGTACACATGAGTGGTGGAACACCAGTCACTCTGCACCAAACCTCTCCCAGTGTTATGCATAAACAGACTTGATAGATGAATGCTTGGCTGCCAATATGACATCAACCAATTTGGGAGGAAGGTTGCAGGTCTTTCTGTGCTCAATCTCCACAAATGGAGGTATAGGTTTTGCTGGCTTTGGGGGAAAGCCTCGACTCTGCTGTGGCAACATGAGGTCCTTCTGAAGGGGCAGCTGAATCGGAGTACACTCTTATGGCCAGAGGTTCTGGGTACCACACTCTCCTCATCCAGTCCAGAGCCACTAGGATGACTTAGGCCCAGTCCTTACTGATTTTTCTTGTTCTTTTTCAACACTCTGGGCAGGAGAGTGAGGGGCAGAAAGGCGTACAGGAGTCCCGATCAACAACACAGACAAAAAGGCATCTTTAATTGATGTCTGCCTTGGAAACTCAAAAGCGCATACATTTGGACACTGCATGTTCCCTGGGTTGGTGTATAAATCCAGCCAGGTTTCTCTCCATTCCTGGAAGATTTCCTGTGCCACCTGTGAGTGTAACTGCCATCCATCATACGGTAGGCACCACTAGCTGAGTTTGTCTACACTGGCATTTAAAGATCCTGCTAGGTGCTGGGCAATAAGGGAGATGTCCTGAGAGTTCAGCCTTTTACAGAAGCACAGGACCCATGACTGCACTCCACCCTGTTTATTGCAATACCACATTGTGAGTGATCATGTTCCCCAGTGATGATCAGGAGGAACGTTTTTGGGTCAAAGTAAATCGCTTGACTTCCATAAATTGATGTGTAGACAAGCCTTCGCTGGAGACCAGACTCCTTTGATCTCCACCTCACCCAGTTGACCTCCCCACCCTAACAACAATGCATATGTTACAACTGTTAACTCCAGATGCGGTAGGGAGATTGGTCTGCCACTGGTCCAATCGTGGGCAAGTAGCCACCACTGCAGATCATTTGCTTTCTCCTTTGACACTTGGATGGACTCATAGATTCCTGTGGTGCTCAACCCACTGAGGCTTTAGATTCCACTGCAGGGCATGCATGTGCCACCTGGCATGGTCTACGAGCTTAATGCAGAAAGACAAGAGGCCCAGAAGCCTCAGAGCTGCTCTCACCGAGACCCAATCTGAGGGTTGAAACAACAAAATACTAGCCCTGGGTGGGCTCGTTAAGTTGGAGGGTTGCCTCAAAAAAGCACCATGTCCAGGGTGACTCCAATGAAAGGAACCTGTGGGTGAAGGTTCAAGTGTGATTTCGGCATGTTGATGGAAAAACCAGTGATGTCAACATGTTGAGGAGGAGGTTGAAATTGATGCGACCTTCTACCAGCCGATTGTGTGCCGCCAAAAAGAAATGTAAGCAGTTTTGCAGGGGAAGGGGCAGGGATTTGCATAGGCACTGACCTGGGAGCCTTATCCCGGGACTCAGCCTCGAAAAGAGTGGGAGTTGCTGCTTCTGCAGCATCAATTGTTTGTCCTAGTAAACCGTATTGAAGTCTCGAAAGGGGCACTGCTTTTGGGGTAAACTGACAAACTTGTGCCACTGAGCACAGAGAGTGGGCAGCGGCCTTATTCTTATTGAAACTTTCAAAGTGTGAGTTTGCCTTCGCTCAGCCTAAAGCTGTTTAAGTTTAAGGGCATGTCCATGAGGAAATGCTGGATGTGAGATGAGAAGCTGTGGAGGGAATCAAGGCGTGGCACCTAAGCACCATGCTTTGGCCAACTGCCCTACTCAGGCAAGTAGTAATGGCCAGATTGGATCTAATTGAGAATTTTGCAAGGACCTACCTGCCCTAAATAAGGATCAGCAACGCTGGACACAGTTCCTCCAGAACAGCTGGCAGGATGTCTGTCACTCAGTTTCATAATGCATGTGAATATCTGCCTAGAGGGCATGTTCTATTGATGAAGTGAAGGACTAGGCTGATATTGGAGAACATTTGCTTTGCGACTGGCTCAGTCTTTTTTGGATTGCTGTCAGGCGGGGTGGTTAGGATGGAATTGGAGTTCAGATGGCTGGTAGATATCTGCATCACCAAGCTCTCTGGAGTAGGGTGCTGCAGTAGAACATCTGGATCTCCAGGAGCAGGGTTGCGCTGCCTCATCACTTGTCTTTTTCACTGCTAGGCAAGATTGTGCTTTGGCTCAGGAGCCAACCCAAATTTCACGCAGGTACTCATTAAAGGGGAGTAGGGCTCTTAGCTGGACTGTGCTGGATTGAGAATCTCCTTAAGCACATTGGTTTTGACCTCTTGAATAGTAGTAAGGTGTAGCAGTTAAGCCGCTCTTTGAATCACTGTCACAAAGGAGACAGACTCCTCAGTAGCCATACGGTTAGGTGAAGACAGACCAATATTTGTTGAAGTATCCAGACCACTGGCATCCTGAAGGTCGTCAGCTATTTTGAAATCACCCTCATTGGTTATTATCGTCAAAGTAAGTATCCCCAGTGTCATACAGTAAAGCATAATTGTCTTGTTCAGCATAATCTTGAGTCCTAGGAGGTTTTGGCATTGATCTCTGAGTCAATACTCAAGCTGGAGGCATCAGTTGTGACATCAAAAGAGGTGTTCAGTGTGGTGCCAAGGGTGAAATCACAGTTGGCAATGAGACTGGAATAGGCAGCTCTGACAGCAGAAAAGACAACTCAGAATGAGATCAAGGGCACAGTAGGTGTCAAGGAAGGATCACCTGAAGATAATCCAGCTCGGGCCCCCTTAGATCCATGGAGCTCGGAGGCTCTCCAGACAGATCTGGAGCAGCACCAAAAATGTACTTGGCAACCTTTAGTTGCTGCAGCACTGAGGTCTGTCTGGAAAAGGTCAAAGCAAGACTTACGTAATGATTAGCTCTTTGTGGGAGAATTAACTCTGAGGCTTAGAGGTGCCTGGAGTATCACGCCACTGAGAGTGGCTGGAGTGGTAGGGTAAAGGAGACCCATGCTTTGTTTTTTAAAAAATATTTGTATGTGTGATGTTGTGACATACATGAGCCCTGTGGCCTTAATGACGATCGATACAGGAGGAGCAGGAACTTGTCAGTTCCCTCAACTTTGAACAGGACTGCTGTGGCGTTGACTTCAATTCTGATCGCTTTTTTTTTTTTATCATCAACAGATTTCTACCACAGCAAACCTGGCCCTGTGGGTGTAGATGGCCTTGTTCTTATCTTGGCGCAACTTGGACACGACGCAGTCATGTTTGGAGCCAAGTCACCATAGGTAGATATTGGAGTTGATCACTGACTTCTGCCGGTAAGTCATGACACTGCTTCAACGCTGTAGTCTTATGATGGGGCATTGTCTGCAAACAAGAGAAAATTTTGGGGAAAAATCTGTCATATATGTAGGATTCGAGTTCTGGAAAAGAAAAGAACTGACATCAGCATGCAGATTTGGAGTGGGCCCAACATCATGTATAGAGTGGGACGGATCTGATGCAGAGCCCCATAACACTCAAGGGAACTGCTACAAAAGTTTTCAGATCCAATTTGGCGCCTGAGGAAATTCACATGGTGGAGAACCTGTGGTTAGAAAACTGTATCCGAAGTATTATTAGATTCATAGAGCAAATACTAATAACAGTATTAAAATACTGAACCCATGAATTTCTGGTAGTGAACAGTAAAGCCACGTCAAGGCATCAACCACTTTACTGTCCATTCACATGCCTTTCATGCACTCCACACAAATCCATTCATACCACCAGACACATGCCCAACACAACAACCACATTAACAAACTGACGCCATTTAAGGGCCTACCACATTCAAACGTACACATGAGTGGTGGAACACCAGCCACTCTGCACCAAACCAGTCATCAGCCAACTTCCATACAAACACACCCCCAGCAAACTACTACAATGCATTCTGGCAAGCAACTGCCACACATGCGGCCAGGCAAAAGCCAAACAGTCGCTACTGGTAGTTAATACTTTGGGTATCATTCCTATCTTGACATCTTCCTCCTACCTACACAAGGCCCTATGAAAACAAGCCTAAGCTAAGTTTTTACTACTTTTTGAAGTCACTGTCTCAATCAGAGCCCTGACTACTATCGAGTGGGTGCCATGGGACACCTTTATTAATGTCTTTCCATAGCACACTGCTTAGGCTCAGGAAGACTTGTCTTTGATGTGCCGCCCGAGCACTCACAGTTCTATATCCAACTCCTTCCAGTGTATGAAAGTAAGCTGGGGGTATTTTAGGATGCACTTGCTGCCCATTCCTCACATGTAGATCCTGCCAAATCTATATTGGGGCACTCTCTCCCAAGTTTCCTAAACAGCATTTGCAGAAAAACAAATGACCATATTTACAAAGGAGTCATGCATCACAGCACAGTGCTGCAAGTAACGTTTCTGCACTGCTTGATCTGGAGAGTGCAAAACACCCATATCTCCTAAGATGTGGCTCTGTTCTCTCTCCCTGCGCTTGCACATAAAACAAGGATGTCTGTGCTATGGTATACATTGTTTTTGTGCAGGAAGAGGCCCCTTCTGGTGCAAAAAGTATCCTTTAAGTTACTTCTCTCTTTTTGTTTGTGCTATAGAATGCCGCACACATGCAAAAATAAAAAACAAGAAAAAACGAAATCATTTCTTCTCATTGCTTCTCCCTCAGGGAAGCGTTGGGGTTTGGTGTAAATCTCTATCTATAACTGTTCATAGTCAGAGATTTGCGTAAAAACCCATGGGTAGTTGCAGGGAAATGCCCATGCACCACCCATGGAAAGCCCCTTTGATGTAAAGTAACACAAGGCAGGGCATTGCGCAGCTTTGTGTTACTTTTGGTTAAATCCAACGTAAATCGCGATTGTAAATACTTTGCATTGTTTTTTTTTTTATAAACATTTTTTATTATTTTTCAAAAGGAAGGGAAAACAAAAGAAAACCGAACAAAAAGGGGGGGGGAAGGGTACAAGGCAAGGGATACAAACCTCTTACAAAATTTTCATTTCTGTCTTCATAGTAATAGTTAGATAGCATTTTTGTTGTTAGGGAGGTTAACAATTATTGTAGCAGCCTTTCCCTCCTTTTGAGCCTTTTTATAATCATGTGTCAATACAATATTTTCAGTGATTTGTATTTCCCCCGTGATCAGTCTGGTTTATGTCAATAGTTCCAACCATCGTCTCCATATCTTTCGAAATTTTTGTGGGTACCCTCTGGATTCGAAGACTATCTTCTCCTGATTGGCACACCAGTCCACTCCTCTCTTCCATTTTTGGAGCGAGGGGCCCCCTGGGAGGCTCCATGCTGCTGCGATGTCTCTTTTGGCCCATAGTAATGCTGTGGCTACTAGGGCACGTTTTGCACGTGTTCCCTCCATCTCCTCCATTATCCCTAATAAAGTTAATTTTGCAGATTTGTGTAGTTCTTGCCCCAGTGTTCTTTCCAGCTCCTGAAATACCCCATCCCAGTATTTTTGTATTGTTGGGCAGGTCCATACCATGTGGAAGAAATCTGCTGGGTCGCACGTGCATCTTGGGCACCTGGGAGAGGGGCGGGCTCCTATTTTGTGAAGCCTGGATGGTGTCAGGTATGCTTCATACAGGTAATAAAATTGTATTACTCGGAATCTAGTTGACATTTCCAGTGTCTTGGGTGCCATTAGAGCCTCTCTCCACTCCGCCTCCTCCAGGGTTCCCACCCAGGTTTCCCACTTGGCCCTAATTGGGACTAGTTTGTCCAGAGTGTTGTTAATTAGTGTCTTGTATATTTGCGAGATGCCTTTCCCCTGCAGGTTTCCCATGAGCAACTTGGCTACAAGCGGGTTAAATTCTGGCATGTGGCCTGTGGTGGGTAAGTGTGTTTTTAGTGCAAGTCGTAGTTGGAGGTATCTGAAGAATTGTGTCGTGTTTAGTTGAAATTCTGTCTGGAGCTCCTGAAATGTTTTCATGGTTTTCCCCCTCCATACGTCCCCCACCATTGAGATACCTATTCGGTCCCATTCTGCAAATCCCTTTAGTGCAGCTGGAGCGCTCAGCCACTTCCCCCTCCACAACGGGGTTTGGAGGGTGATAATGGTGTTCCAGTTGGTGTACCTCAGAGCTGCTCGCCAAGCCAGGAAGATTGCCTTAGTTATGTCTTCCATATCTCGGGGGAGCGGCGATCCGTAGAGCATATCAAGAACACCGGGGAAGCCTAGGATTGTCAGTTCTGTTTTGTAGGCTAGGTCATCCCATCCTTCGTTAAACCAATCGTGGATCACGATTAGTTGGGTGGCCAGGTAATACAGGTAGGGGTTTGTTGCGCCTAGGCCCCCATCGAAAACATCCTTTCGACAGTGATGCATTGCCACTCTATGTTGGGCTCCTCGCCAAATAAATTTCCCTGTGATGCCTTCGAGGTTCTGGAACCAGGAATGGGGGATAGGGAGGGGAAAATTCTGGAATATGTATAGGAGCCTTGGTAGGATCATCATTTTATATAATGCCACTCGGCCCATCACGTTTAGTGGCAGGGTTTGCCATTTCTGTAAATCTGTTTTAATTCGTGTTAATAAGGGACATAGATTTTTGGCCCATGTCATCTCAGGCAGAAGGGATACCCAGATACCCAAATATTTGAAGCTGAGCCTATGCAGGGGTATTGTGCTCTGCCAATCAAAGCAATCCCGCAAAATTGTCAGCGGGATTAGAACTGATTTGGCAGAGTTCATTTTGAGTCCTGATATTTGTTCATACTGTTGTAGGAGGTTGAGACTTCTTGGGCCGGTTATACTGGGCTCTTGCATGTATAGCAAGACATCGTCTGCGTACAGCGCTATTCTGTCCTCGTGGGAGGGGCCCCATTTCCACCCACGGTAGATTGTGTCGATCCTGATCATCTGGGCCAAGGGCTCGATGGCCAGGGTAAATAAGAGGGGGGGCAGGGGGCATCCCTGTCGCGTGCCCCTGCGGATATCAAATGCAGGGGACAATGTCCCATTGACTAGCACCCGAGCCGTAGGATTAGTGTACAGTGCTTGGACCCATCAACAGAATTGTGCTCCGAACACTGCGCGTTGGAGCACCAGGAGAAGGAAGCCCCAGTCAACCGAATCGAATGCTTTCTCGAAATCAATGAGCAGGAGGGCAATGTTTTGGGGTAATCGGTGTCTCTCTGCTAAGGCCACATGTAATCTGCGGATGCAGTGCCGTGTACTACGGGTTGCCATAAACCCACATTGGTCTGGGTGTATTAATTGCGGTAGGACCCTCTTGAGACGAATGGCTAGGATGGATGCAAAGATTTTAACCTCTGTGTTTATTAGTGATATTGGCCTATAGTCTGCGCAATGAGGTGAAGGGGGTTGGGTTTTGGGAAGTACCACGATCGTGGCAGTGTCTAGTTCTTGAGGGAAGGATCCTTTTTCGCTGACTTCCGTGTAGAGACGCAGCAGGTGTGGGGTTAGTTCATCTTTATATATTTTGTAGTATTCCGAGGGGAACCCATCAGGGCCTGGCGTCTTGCCCGTGCCTAGAGTAGAAATTGCTCCACCGATCTCCTCTATCCCAATGGGTTCTTCCAATGATTGTACCTCCACCCTGGGGAGCTGTGGGAGGGGGATCCCTTTTAATGTTTGACGGGCCTGTCGTAGGTCTACTTGTGTGGATGCTTGATATAAAGTGGTGTAGTATGTGGCGAAGGCATTTGCAATTTCTGCGTGTCTTGCAACCAGGGTGTTTCCCTTATCATAGACTTCGGGGACAATTCTGGAGGCATGTTGGTTGGAAATTAGTGAGTATAACATTTTCCCGGTCTTATCTCCCCACCCGAAAAGTTTCCCGGTGCTTGCCCTCCATATGTATTTTGCCGTTTCTAGGGAGTGGTCTCGGATTTCTTCTCAGATCAAAAAGAGTTGTCTCCTAAGCTTTTCGCTTGGGCTTGTTACGTTTTGATTTTCAAGGGCAATCGCCCGGAGTTCTAATTGTGTAATTTGTTGGGTTCTGGCACGTTCTTGATTGCGTATCAGGTGTTTTGCTACCCCTCGCAGTACCGTTTTACCTGCTGCCCATAGGGTGCTTGATTTGGACACTGATTTATCATTAAGGTGAAAATATTCTGTTAGTGCTTGCTGTATTTGTTCCCTGTATTGTTTTTCTTGGAGGTACCACGCGTTTAGTCGCCATATCGGGCGAGGCTGGGCTTGGGGTTGTCCCAGAGTGAGCCGGAGTGGAGCGTGATCTGAGATTCCCCTCGTTAGAATTTCAACGTGTGTAAGGGCTGCGCATTCTGTGCTTGGGAGGAGTATCAGGTCTATTCGAGATTGGGAACCATGGGCTGCCGAGGTGTGAGTGAATTGTCATTTTCTAGGATGCCATATTCTCCAGGCGTCGCATAGCCCTGTCGCTGAGAGCCAGCCGTTAATGCTAGTGTAGTCCTATATGTTGAAATTGGTCCGGTTACGTCAAGGGTTGGATTTGGAGTTGCATTGAAGTCCCCACCTAGTATAGTATGTCCCGGGGGTAAGTCAGAGAGGAGTGTGGTGAGTGCTTGGAGCGTTTTGTTGACCAGGGGTGGGGGAGTGTAGACAATGATTAAATTAATTGTGGCTCCCTCGATTTTGCCGGTGAGGGCTATGTATCGACCTTCCTTATCTGGATGTGTGTCATGGGGAATGTGCAGCGTAGTATTATAGCTACTCCTCATGATCCGCGTGTGAACCCTGCATGATATACTCTGTCAAACCCGCGACGGGCCAGGAAAGAACAGCTATCCCCCAGCAAGTGTGTTTCCTGCAGCATAAGTATTTCTGGTCGATATCTTTGTATATACGAGAATATTGCGGTGCGTTTGATTTTATCAAGGAGACCATTGACATTCCACGAAATAATTTGTGTCTGGTTCATGGTGGATGGGTGGTTTTGGGTAGCTTGTCACAGTGGCTGACCTCATTTTGGATTAAGGAGATTTGTGTTTGTGAGGGGTTTACGTTATGTTTCCTCTGTGTCTCCAACTTGTTTGGCGCCTCAGTTGTGTCAGTAGTGTTTTTAAATCCCTTGCCATGTGTGTGAGTTAACAAATCAGAACATGAACATTGCAGTAATAGAACCGATTGAACAATGGCCTTGAGAACTAGGCCTGAACCCCTTTTCCCCCCAACTCCCTCCCCTCCCCATACTTCCCCCCCAGAAGCATCTGTCACCCATAAATATGTGACACCTCACTTCCATAACTTGTGAGGTGGCTTTCAACTGGTGGGTTGTGGTATGAATGGCGGTGGACTCCTCCATTGTGTCGGATCATCGAAGACTGCATAGCGAATGAATAGTAGATATTTAGGTTGTTCAAGCTCAGTCTTGCTTTCATCCATTAGTTCAATTTCAGTTTCAATTTAGTTACAGTTTCCCCCTTTGGGGTGTTCTTGGCTTGTGGCTTCATAAGGTCGGGCTGCGGGATAGATCAGTATCCTCAGGTGTGTCCTTTGGTGTCTGGATGTCATTCCGGGGACTTTGGTTTTCGGTGGTTTTAACAAAGTCTTCGGGAGACCGCGATTTCCTCAGTGCCGGTCAGTGAGCCCCGGCAGGGGAGCTCGAGCGAGATCTTTGTCTGTCTCTCCCCCTCTGTGAACGAGTGCGTCCGCGGCGACCGGGCGGACCTCCCCCTTGAGTGGGTTGTTATTGTTTTGAGTGTTGGTCTTCGTCCCGGTTTGTCTGTGTTCAGCGGGATCTCCTCTGTCAACCACGTCCAGGCTGTGTCTGGCTGTTCAAAGAAGTGTGTCTTATTTTTATAGATCACCCGAAGTCTCGCTGGGAATAGGAGGCGGTATTGGATATCCATAGATCTTAGTTTTTGTTTTACTTTGATAAATGACCGGCGTTGTTGTTGGACCTCGTATGTGAAGTCTGGGAAAAGGAGGACTTTGGTTCCCTCGTAGAGAAGATCTCCTTGGGATCGTGCCTCTTGCAACACCATGTCTCTGTCTTTGAAATTAAAGAGGCGGATTATTACCGGTCGGGGTGGGGATCCAGGCGGAGGCCTAGCTCGCAGCGATCTATGGACCCTTTCAATCATAAACCATGGTGTGAGATGGTCCACGGGTACTCAGGTTTTGCTCCATTCCTCCAGGCGGGTGGCCAAGAATGATTCTGCGGTGGTTTCAGGGAGCCCCACCAGGCGAAGGTTATTTCGTCTCGATCTGTTTTCGGCATCTTCTGCTCTCTTATGCAGTTCTGATGTGCGCTTAGTTAACAACAAGACTTGGGTTTTGAGTGCAGCTATTTCATCCTCTGCTGTGGAGATCTTGGATTCAGCTTCAGCGATTCGAGCCATGGCATTGCGCAGGTCTTGTCGGACCAGGGCGACATCCGCCCTAACTTCTCCGATTTTGGATTCTACCGCCACCTGGGAGGCCTGGATCGCCCGAAGGATTGCCGCCAAGTCGCCAGATGTTGTCCGCTGCTCACCCACCCCGCCCAGATTTGGGTCCTCGGACCGAGGGCCTGTCGCCCCTGTGGTGAATTGGTCCATGCGAGTTTGTGCTGTTGCCTGTTTGGCAGATTTGTCTTTACCCATGGCGTTCGCTGTTGGTCTTGAGCTTACTTGGGCCGCCGTTCCATGGTATTTTCAGGTTCAGAGTTGTGGTTTGTTAGTATCCGGGTTCGACCTTCCATTCAGCGGCACCTCGTATTTAGGGGGAACCGCGAGGCCGTAGCGGGCGTTTCTGGCATATTACCGACCTTCTTCTTGTTGCGTATCTCTCTTCGAGATGGTTCATCGCGATGACTCCATCGCTCTTTCTTGGTGGGTTTTCTGCTCTTTAATTACTTTTGGTAAGGGGGGAGAGAGGAAATCGTGTGTTCTGGAGGAGCTTCGGCTTCGCGCCGCTTCCTGCGTGCCCCGTAGTATCCCTGCTTTCTTCAGTCCCCAGCCGTGGCCCACCTCCCAGGGTTTTGCAGAATTGAACCGGTTTGTTAGGCTCCCTCTGTGTTCCACCTTCGTTTATTACCTTTGCGTTGCCACAGGATCCCGACCACGATCCTGGGCCGGGGACCGCACCTTCACTGGGCGCCGCCTCACAGCCCGATTGTGGATTTTCTTACAGCTGAGGCGTTTCCTCGTCTCAGCGCCAGTCCAAGGTTGGGGGGGGGGGGATTTAACCCCCGGTCGTTTCTTCAGTTTCTGCCGGCAGCAGAGCGATGTCAACAGGAGGGAGGGGGAGGGAAGCGCGACCGCAGGCCGTGCAGCCGTAGGTCTTCCACCAGGGCCCCTCAGGGCCGGCTCTGTGTGCCGTGTCCCAGTTCCCAGAGCTCACCTCTCAATGCCGGGGTCATTCGTCAGGCGTCCAGGCACCGCGAGCCGATACCGCTTGCTCGCCCCGGGTTCCCCGTCTTCTGGCCTCACTCTCCGGCCGCCATCTTGGCCAGTGCTGTTTCTGACCAGATCACTCAAAATCGGGGCCAAGAAGGATCGGAAACCCCGCCGCCGGCATGGGGGAGGAAACTGTGGGACCCCCAGGGGTCGATCATAGTGCGATGGGGATGGATGGCCTGTCTTTATTTTAGGTGGATGACGGAGGGGTCCGGAGCACTATTAAAGTGCAACCGCCATCTTGACACCTTGGCCACGCCCACCTTGCATTGGGTTTTAGTTTTAAAAAATAACACAAACCTGAGACAAAGTCTTTGTAGATCTTGGCTTAAGAACTTTAGGGTTTGGTGCACAGGGTACTCTGTCAAATGTTGTGCATGTCTCGTCCACCCTTACGTGCAGTTCATTGTATGTAATGCAGTTGTAATATGGTGGATGGAACATTTGCTCATTCTGACTGAAGAGGAAGGTAGCAAGCTGGTCCTAAGCAAGGCCAATTTGTAAACATTTTCTGAACTAGATGGAACAATTGTGAAGGCTACTTGCTTCCATTGAAAGGAACATGTTATAAGTCTAACAGCTCCACTTCTGTCGGTTCCCCAAACCTTCACTTTTGCGTGGTACAAACTGAAGCAAGGTGAAACACGTAGGCCTGGGTGTGATGGGCACTAGAAAGTAACCTCCTGCCACTTTACTTTCCGATACCACACTGCAGATATATGGTTTGCTCTTTTTCTCTGTTGCAGGAATGCAGTTGACCAAGTGCTGATGCTGCTGCAGTCCTGCAACATCCACCACAACAGATGAAGTAGTGGCTGCTGCTTCTACAGAAGAAAGACTTCCTGTTACAGCCAACTGAAAACCAAGCAAAGACATTGGTCTTCCTGTGATGGTCTGACGGTCAATAACGTGTGCATTGTATGTCGCCAGCTGGATCAGGTGGGTAGCCAGTTTCTTTTATCATGTGTGTCTTACAACCTGCATTATATGATTAAAGTATCTAGTCCTTTTTATCTATTCCACTAATGTTCGTATTGTAATCAAGTATACAATTGGGCTTTTGAAATTCTGCAAACTGAACCCAAACCCTGATTGGAGAAGAACTTTCATCATGGATTGTGCTAAGCACATACGCTTCCCACCTATCTGAGAATATGACTTCAGGCAGTTCCCTGAAATGCAACACAGTGCTCTAGGCTTTTTGGAGCTTCTTACAAACATGCTCCCTTTCCCATGAGCTCTGATAAGATGGGAGGAAGGAAAATGTTAATGACAATACAGATTAATGGCTAAAGTGGGCTGACCATTTGCTGGATGCTCTGGTGGCAAAAACATAATGCGAATGTCACAATAAGAGATCAGTGGTTGAAGTGGGCTGACCCTTTCACACATGTACAATGATGTGGTGGGCAGAAGCAAAAGGAATGATACAACACATCAGTGACAGAAGTGGGCTTACCCTTTGCCCATGTTCTGCTGGGTAGAAGCAAAATGTGAATGTTACAGTAACTGATCAAAGGCTGAAGTGGGTTGATCCCTTCTCCATGATGTATGCCATGCAAAAAGCATAATGTGAATAAGACAATAACTGGTTTATGACTGAAATGATCGGGCTCCTTGGGTGCTGGCACATCAGTAAGTGGGAATTAATCCTGCCAAAAGATTACAATTCATGCTGGAGGGGCTGCTAACCCCAGGCACAGGCAAGCCAAAAAGAAAATGGTTGTCATGTCTCTGGGGGAACCAATCATCCAGTGCAAGGGGCCTGACAACTCCTACTGGAAAGGAAAACTTGAAAAATGAGTTTGGACCCCTGTTGTGGGATGAGAAGCCCCCACACAAAACCTTCCTGGCACCTTGTGGGGATTCCTGCTCAGGGAACATGGCTGTGCAGCAATCACGGAACAGGAATCCTTTTAGCTGAAACATCGCTGGAAAGGGGGTTTCTCCCTTTTCCAGCGATGCCTCTCTACTCCCCCTGGTGAAGGGGTTAAAATTGCAGAGGAGTGGTGCTGCTGCAGTCACCGATCCCCCCTTGATAATGTCTGGTAGGCCAATGATGTCAGTGTGCCATACAGCGTACTGACATCATTGATTGGGTTTGAGGGGGTGGGGGCTGATTCTAAGGCAGAAGCAATGAAGCCTCACCCCTGCCTTTTTTTTAAGGGGGTAGTCTCTGATGAAATCATCTGCTACAAAAATAGTGCCCATGACGTGAACGTCTTATCAGCCGCACTAAAGAAGTTAAACTAATATTAAACGTTTATATTACTCTTAATTTAATATTTCATTCTACTTAATGTAATTTTAAACTACTCATCTCTGACCCCTAAAAACTACTCACCACCCCCAAACGCCTTCCATCCCTGAACCCTAAAAACTTCTTACTACGCTCATACACTACCCACCCATGAACTCTAATAACTCTTTGCTACCCCTATAGACTACCCATCCCTGAACCCTGAAAACTCCTTACTACCCCTGTACACTACCCACCCATCTTTGAACCCTGAAAAGCCTTACTAACAGTCCCCACCCATCCCTGAACCAATTTACACAAGCTTGAATGGTTCTGTTATATACTGTTGCTGCTTAAATTTGTTTCAAATCCTGGGTGCCCACTTCCCTGAATTAACCATTCAAGCACCCTGATGTATTGTAACTTTAAATACACCAAAGCAGGAGAGGCACACCATAGCATGTAACAAATTTCTCTTTTTTAATTCATGCCATCAAAGAAATGTACAGTCCTGAATTCCAAAGCTGGTCCGAATATATAATTTGATGTGTTCCATCAAAGTCACAACTACAACAGAGACATTGTAGTGAGGACAAGACTTGTGATGAAAAACATGAATTATGATTAGTGACTATGATCGAGAGGGGAAACAAAACTGAGATCTCGAGGAAGACTATTAAGAGAGTTCAAGCTATCCTTAGAAGGGGCAAGAAGCAGAAGAGAGAGTGTCATTTGGCTTTGATCACACCATGCACTAGGTTTAGCCAATAAGTGTATAAAATAGTGACTTATAGAAGAGGACATATGATTAAAGAACTTATCAGCCCCAGTTATATTTGATGGGTGAGCAATACCAAAAGTACATGGCTACAGAGTCAACCTTCACTTTTCTACAGGTGTAGCAGTTGTTACACATGTAAATTGGGTATGAACAAGGTGTCATCTTTAAAATTTAACGCAGTTCAGGAATACCAGATCAGACACTACCTTAACTGCTGAATCAGACATGTGATATATGTCATTATTTGAGGCTGTGATAAGATCTATGTAGGTAGAACCAGTAGAGAGAGTTGAGATATTGGATCCTTGAACATGCTACGGGATGCCAACATGGTGATGCCACATATCCACTTGTGTCATACAATTGTGCCAGTATCAGGTGATCCGTGAGGTGAAGATAGGGAACTGCTTTTGAGACAATGTGAAGCTAAATGGATTTTTCATTTAAGAAGTGTGGAGTATGGTCTGAATGAGGATCACGAATTTCATCATTTTTCATAGTTCATTATTAAAAAGCGGATTTGTGCTAGTTACATATGGCCTTTTTAAATGTTACTGTATTCCTTGGGACAATATGTGATTTTGGAGTATTGTTCTATGATCATGGATTTCCATAGTGATCATTTAGCTGTCTAATGATAGCAGATAATTTAGATTTTACCTGAAAGGATTACAGGAGGACACAACACCATTAAGGATCTAAAACTTGTGTTGATTTGTTTTTGTTTTCAAGATTAATGTAAAACACTGGGATGGGAAGCGATTTAGATACCTGTTTATTTTATTGGATTCCTGCAACAGAATGTCATTTTGATGAACTAATTATAAAAATATGGTGGTTACTCTGAGCATTAATTCATAGGATGTGTGCCATTACATTGCTGTAGGTATTTTAAGTCTTTTGTGATTGTTTGAAATTGACAGGGCCGAAGGTTCAGCGGCATGACTTAACTTATGCATTTATGAAGATTTTAGGTGAGTGAGGTAATTATCACTAACATAGTGCAGACTTAGCCGGTAGTTACCTTATGTAGACCCCTGTAATATGGCTGACTCCTCTAACATTGTTGAGATGCAGATGGATGTGGAAGGGAATCTGTAGGTGAAATGTTTCCAGCTCACAAGGTATTAATGGCTGGGGGAGCCAATATGACACTTAACCAGTACGCAATTGTGATACAATTATGTTCTGCCATAACTGCTAGTGTAAGTATGGAACCCTATATGCCCCAGATAGGCTCCTGGAGTAGAATATCTTTGATGACCTTTTTTAGGGAATTAATGTGAACTTTAGTTTTTTTTAAACCACAGGTGTAAGGGAGGTTTTATCAAGTTTGGCCTTTGACTGGCACCCTGATAGATGCCACTAATATGGCCGCCGCCATAGAAGGGGTGATGCTTTCAGGTGATATTGGAATATTATGATGTTTATTTGCATTATGATTCCACTGAACTTTTCTATGAGTTGGAAAAGGCTTTATTACATTAACCTTTATATGGTCTTTGGATGGATTTTCCCAGATGGCTGGTGCCACCGGAATACTGTTGATTCCCAGAACTGTTACATTGACATGAAGCTGATTTGTACGAGTTAGAGAACATTTTTGAATATAGGGGAAATTTTGAGTTTTCAATAAACTTTTTAAACATTTTTTTTAGTTGAACGTATGATATGAATTAATATGTGATCATAGGGGTACACTGTTCATTTGCATATTTATTTCAGTAAGTTAGGTGTGGATTTGATGGCAAGACCCGGAGGCTAATATTATGCAACCTTCTTTATTGCCACTACTCACAGCAGCTCCTTTAAAGAACATAGAACTTTAGAATTCCAACTCAATAAAAACACAGAACATACAATCCTCATCCTTGTTAAATCCATTACAAGCTTCGAGAGCAAACACTGGTATAAGTTAGCGAATACCATGTTGTGGTATAGTTAGTTGAGCAACTGTAATTTAATTTTAATTTTTTATGTGCTGGTACAATAGACGCGTGTGCAGTCGCACTGTGGTTTGGCTCGATGTAAGTAGCAAGAAATCCTTTCATACAGTAAAAATTAAGAAAGGATTAATGTTGAAGGTGCCTGAGCCGCCATTTTAGGAAGTTGAGGTATTTTCTATGTTTTGCAATGTAAACAGGTTTTGACAGGTTACTACATTCTAGAATGTCACTTATTGCTGGCAGTTATTGTTTGTTTTCTTCACAGATCTCTGTGTAAGGTTTTTAATAACAGTGAGTAATTTCAGCAAGATTACATTTAGTTAGTTGCATAGTTGTTTAGTTAGTTGCATGACTTTGCTAGTGTCAGTTGTTTGGTGGATAATTTGTTATATAAGAAAATGAGAGAGGACAGGAGTCAGGTTGATGTCAGGAAGGTTACAGGAAGTTTTGGATAGAATGACCTCTGAGATAGGTAATAGAATGGAAAAAAGGTTAGAGCTTTGTTAAATAAGAAATTAGCATCTGAGGAAGAACAATTGTGGTCTGCTGGTGAGACTTCTCAGGTAGAGAAAGGAGGTAAAGCGGCAAGAAGGAAGAAACATCTCTCTATGGATCAAACCCAACACTAGAGAAGGAGATCTGCTTTGGCAGAAAAAATTACGGTGTTTACACAAGTCTGGGTGGTGTCGAGGACACACAAGGAGGGCACTTTCAGGCCCAGACAAGGAAGCACGAGGTACTGGAAAGCGTTGCGCACATGAGGTGATTCAGTGTGACGAGTCCTCAGGGAGTGCTGAGGTAGAGTTGAGCTGTGCATCGGCTTTTAATTCTGATTATTCAGATTTAGAGAATGTTTCCAGGAAACGAGTTGAAAAAGAAAATAGGGCATCCTTTATCTCCTTAATGGATGCCTGAGGATCATGTTGCAGATTACTTGCATTACTGGATCAGGAAACATATTCCTAAAGAGGTCAGAGTAAGATTACAGTATAAATGTCCGAGACCTTCTTTGGAAAATAAGGTCACGACGACACTGGAGCTGGATGCAAAAATCTTAGCTTCTTTAGGCAAAGGAGGCCGTGATCCACCTAAGGGTGTAGGTAAAGGATTACGATTGTGCCAGGATAGACTCCTGGATATTGTAGGTCTACTAACTAAGATGTTTGATTTAGTGGCAGAAGCATATTTAATGAAAATCCTTTGGATAATGGTCAATTGCATCAATGGGTTCAGTGTGTTGGGAAATGCAAATACAGCAATTTCTATTGAAAGAAGTAAGAGTATTTAACTTAAAATAGATCCATAGTTAGTGGATCTTGCAAACCATAAGGCAGGACCATTGGCTATTGGTTTGCTTTGCAGTGATGATTTTATCAAGTCTCTGTCAAAATTTGTTGGAGCTTATTCCTCGCCTCAGAAGTCACAACATGACATAAAGAAAGTTTTTAGTGAACGTGTTATAAATGGGAATTTTTGAGAGGTCGTTTTCCTGCAGTTATGGCCCCACTCAGGGAAAAGGTTCATGGAGATCCTCAAGTTTTTTATCCACAAAGGCAGAGGTGGAGGACGTGATGAACGTCAGATTTGAGGCTCAGGTAAGGTCAGACCTTACTGTTATTCCAATAAGGTCGGGCGGCAGACTTGCCTAATTTTATCACAATTGGTTAAAGGTAACAGGAGATTCTTGGATTCTTCTGACAGTAAGGAGTTATCACATAGAGTTCATGAAGGAACCACTTCAGTCCCAGATCCAAGAAGGGGATCAGTTCAGTCCAGAACAGACAGTAATGGTAAACAAGGAGATATCAGAGTTGCACAAGAGAGGTGCAATAGTGGAGGTTTATCAGGAAAAAGTGGGATTTGGAAGCAATATCTTTTTGGTCAAAAAGAAAGACAAGGGTGTGAAGCCTGTAAAGAATCTGAGGAGTCTAAATGATTGGATGGTGTATCACCACTTCAAAATGGAGGGTGCACATATGTTAAGGGACATTCTTCAATCTCAGGATTGGCTGACTCGTCTGGATTTGAAGGATGCTTACTTGACAGTTCATATTTGGGAACCACACCAAAAGTTCCTAAAATTCTATTGGGGCAAAAAGATGTGGAAATTTGTTTGTCTTCCTTTCGGTCTTTGGTCAGCCCTGTGGTTTTTTATGAAACTTCTATGTCCAGTGGTGTCTTTTGTGAGGAAGAGAGGTGTCAGATTGATCATTTATCTGGATGATATTCTTATCACGGAGAAGAACAAGGCAAGACTAAACGAGTATACACAAATGAATTTAGATTTACTAGAGCGTTTGGGTTTTGTGGTCAAATGGGAGAAGTCCAGTTTAGATCCAAAACAGGAAACTCAGGGGCATATTTATTAGCCCCTTGCGCCACCTTGTTCCACATTAGTGGAATTTTTTTACGCTAATGTGGCTTTAGGTTGGCAAAACCAAAGCGCCATACTTACAAATTGGCGCATTGCATGTATTGTGCCACTCTATAAACCCTTGCACCACATTATCCCTGTGCCAGACATAAGGTATACAAGGGGGGGCGTTCCAGCGTATAAGATTCCACTGTGCCATTTTTAGCGTCATTTTTAATGCCTGCCTAACGGCAGGCATTGTTTTCAATGGGTATCCTTTCACTTTGCAGGATTAATGTCAACATTTTTGGCGCTAATCCTGCAAAGCTCCAAACTAGCGTCAACATTTTTTATGCTAGTTCCCTAACGTGTGCCATGGTGCACCATATCATAAATAACACACACATGGTGGCGTTAGGGGGGGCGCAATGGGGCACAAGAAATAAATATGCCCCTCAGTTTTTAGGTTTTGTGGTCAAAATGGTAGAAGAGCAGTTAAAACTCCCCAAAAATAAGTTGAAAAGGAGAGAAACTCGAAGAGTGTTGCAACAGAATCTGATATCTTTAATAATGTTAGCTCGAGTGAATGGATTGCTTTCTTCCACGATCCAGGCCATTTTTCCAGGACCATTGGATTATTGAGCTTTGCAGAGGTTGAAGGGAATGCATCTGAGAAAAGGATTGAGATATTCAGAAGAGGTTATTTTCTCACAAGAGGCAAGGTTGGAACGCAATTTGTGGTTAAGAAACATGGAGGCTTGGAATGGGAGAGCGATTTTTGGAGAGAATGCAGACTTGGTAATATAATCAGATGCAAGCTTAGTTGGCTGGGGTGCTCAATGGGGGGCCGTGTCAACAAGGGCCATTAGTCAGAAGAGGAGGAGAAGAAGATGTTGCACATCAATTGTCTGGAATTATTGGCAGGACCTTTTGCCATAAAGCGTTTTCTGAATGACAAGGTTAAATATTCTGTACTGTTAAAGATGGACAATGTCAGCAGTACATTATGTAAACAAACTAAGGGGTCAGAAATTAAAGGATCTGGCAGACTAGCAAAGGTTTTATGGGAATTTTGATTGTCAAATGGGATTCATATTAAGACATAGCACATTCCAGGTGTGAGCAATGTGGCGGCAGATTGGTTTCCGCAGAATTTAAGAGGTGCAAGTGATTGGAAGTTGAACAGGTCAATATTTTGTCAAGTAAAAAGGATTTAGGGACCTTTTGGAGTTGATCTGTTTGCAAACAGACTGAACACTCAGGCCCATATTTATACTTTTTGACACAAACCAGCGGCGGTTTGCGTAATTTTTTTTACCGCCGGCTAACGCCATTCCTACGCACCATGCAGGTGCCTTATTTAAGAAATGACGTTAGCCGGAGCTGCGGGCTGGTCAGAGTAAAAAGAAAAAATGACTCAAACCAGGCAGCGCCGGCGTAGGGGAAAATGGGGGTTGTACGTCAAAAAATGGTGCAAGTCAGGTTTGAGGCAAAAATCGTGCCTCAAACCGGACTTGCGCCATTTTTTGACGCACAACCCCCATTGAAATGACTCCTGTATTAGCAAAGACAGGAGTCATGCCCCCTTGCCCAATGGCCATGCCCAGGGGACTTCTGTCCCCTGGACATGGTCATTGGGCACAGTGGCATGTAGGCCCCCCTATGCCACTTAAAAAAAATAAAAAAAAAATACTTACCTCAACTTACCTGCACTTACCTTGGCTGGGTCCCCCAGTCCATGAGCGTCCTCCTGGTGTGGGCGAGGGTGGCAGGGAGTGTCCCTGGGGGCAGGGAAGGGCACCTCTGGACTCCTTCCATGGTCAGAGACCATGGAAGTGAGCCCACAGGTCCCTTAACGCCTGCCCTCACCCAGGCGTTAAAAAACTTTTTTTAAGGCCCGCCCCCTCCCGTGCGTCAAAATGACGCAGGAGTATAAATAAGGCACACAGGCCTTAAAGTCATTTTTTGGGCGGGAACACCTACCTTGCATGTCATTAACGCAAGGCAGTTTCCCGCAATCAAACAATGACACACACACAGGAATTTTGACGTCCGCAGCCTCGGGCGTCAAAGTTGAAATATGGTGCATGGTTTGCGCTGAATGTGCGTCAAAAGTTTTGACGCACATTCGGTGCAAACAGAGTATAAATATGCCCCTCAGTTTGAGAGGTATTTCAGTTGGCCTCCGGATCCGGAGGCAGGAGTAGATGCATTTTGTCAGGATAGGAAAGGTCTGTCCATATGCATTCCCTCCTTTCTCAATGATTGCCCGGGTGGCTATGGTGGTGCACAAGTGGATGGAGACAGTGGTACTAATTACTCCTCTTTGAAAGGCTCAGGTGTGGTATCCTGTCCTACTGGAAATGTCAGTGGATTTTCCAATTCTGTTGCTGAAGTTTCCTCAACTCCTGCAAGGCCCAGCAGGAGAACTTCACGATTTAGTACAGTCAGATCAAATGACTTTAGTGGCTTGGAAAGTTTCAGCAGAGTATGGGAGGTCCCAGGCCTTTCACAACAGACTTCTAAACTTATTAAGGATTCCTGGGCTCCAGAAACCAGAAAAATGTATAGATTGGCCTGGCAGAAATGGGTTTTCTGGTGCATGGCGAGAGATTTTGATCCCGTTTCATTTTCTGCTGTGCAACTTGTGAATTATTTATCTGAAAAGTTTGTAGGCGGACTGTTAGAAATGGGGTCTTTGGTTGGCAGTCAGGTTACCCGCTGTCCAAGCCAGGACCCTCACTCGAGTCAGGGTGAAGGAGAATCACGCTCAGTTAACCCCCGCTCACCCACTTGGTAGCGTGGCACGAGCCAGCACGCTTAACTCAGAAGCAATGTGTGAAGTATTTGTACCAACACACACAGTAATAATGTGAAAAAACTACAAAATGGCTCAACATCATATTAGGAAAATAGCAAATATTTATCGAACCAAAGCAAGACCAAAACAACAAAAATCCAACATACACAAGTCAAGTTATACATTTTTAAAGATTAAATGCAAAAATAGCACTTAGAAACACAAATGCTTTGATTAGGTGATATCAAGATGTCGAGACGGAGTCCTTCCCAGCAATCTGACACCAAGGATGCCGGTCACTGAGTCACACAGACCCCCAGGTACAGTACCTTGTGAAAATGAGGAAACAAGCCGGTGCACAGAGTCTGGGATTGCGGCATCGCTGGATCTGAGGTGGCATTGGTTCCGGTGCTGCGGAGTGGCAGTGTCACGAAGAGGCACTGGGTCCTTGCTGTGGAGCGTGGAGGTGAGGTGAGGTGGCATCGGTGTGAAACGTTGGATCCGTGCACTTCCGACGGAGTCGATGTCCAGAAGTGACTGTGTGGTGAGGCGACTTCCACAGAGTCACGGACCTCAGCAAGGCTGCTGGGGCGTCGGGCCGGCGAGGTCATCGCACTCCAGCGAGGACCACGGCTTCGGTTGTAGGTGGCGTCACGAGATTCAGCAGCAGCATCGGTCCAGAGTCATCTGAAGTCAGTTTTCTTGGATTTTCTTGGTTTCCCACCAGCTTCTCCTTTCAAGGGTCCAGGGACTGGATTGGACACCACTAGGCAGGGCAGGAGTCTCAGCAGAGAGTCCAGGTGCGTCCAGAGGACGTCTTTGGTGGACCTGAGACTTCAGAACAGTCTTTGTTCCCTTTCACAGGCAGAAGCAGCAACTACAGGATTACCCAAGAAAGCACAGTAACAGGCCAGGGCAGCACTTCTCCTCAGCTCTTCAGCTCTTCTCCTTGGCAGAGGTTCCTGTTGATTCCAGAAGCAATCTAAAATCTGGGGTTTTGGGTCCACTACTTATACCCCTTTCTGCCTTTGAAGTAGGCAAACTTCAAAGGAAAGTCTCTGTTGTTCACAAGATCCTGCTTTGCCCAGGACAGGCCCCAGACACACACCAGGGGGTTGGAGACTGCATTGTGTGAGGGCAGGCACAGCCCATTCAGGTGTAAGTGACCACTCCTCCCTCCACTCTAGCACAGATGGCTAATCAGGATATGCAGGCTACACCCCAGCTCCCTTTGTGCCACTGTCTAGAGGAGAGGTGCAAACAGCTCAATTGTCAAACTTACCCAGACAGAGAACCAACAAACAGGCAAAGTCACAGAATGGTTTAAGCAAAAAAATGCCTACTTTCTAAAAGTGGCATTTTCAAACTAACAATATAAAAACCAACTTCACTAACAGATGTATTTTTAAATTGTGAGTTCAGAGACCCCAAACTCCTTATTTCTATCTGCTCTCAAAGGGAATCTACACTTTAATAATATTTAAAGGCAGCCCACATGTTAACCTGTGAGAGAGGTAGGCCTTGCAACAGTGAAGACTGAATTTAGCAGTATTCCACTGTTAGGACATGTGACATACATCAGTACATGTCCCACCTTTAACATACAATGCACCCTGCCCAGGGGGCTACTTAGGGCCTACCTTAGGGGTTCCTTACATGTATGAAAAGGGAAGGTTTAGGCCTGGCAAGTGAGTACACTTGCCAAGTTGACTTGGCAGTTTAAAACTGCACCTGCAGACACTGAAGTGGCAGGTCTGAGCTATGTTTACAGGGCTACTAATGTGGGTGGCAAACCAGTGATGCAGGCCCCCTAGAAGCATTTGATTTGCAGGCCCTGGGCACCTCTGGTGCACTTCACTAGGGACTTGCTAGTAAATCAAATATGCCAATCATGGAAAAGCCAATCAGCAATTCAATTTACACAGAGAGCATATGCACTTTATTACTGGTTAGCAGTGGTAAAGTACCCAGAGTCCTAAAGCTAACTAAAACTGGTCAGAAAAAATAGGAGGAAGGAGGCAAAAAGATTGGGACTGACCCTGCAAAGGTCCAGGTCCAACACATACTATTTTACAGGACAGTGAAAGTTTACAGCTCGGCAATTGCTGCAGGTCTTAAATTAGTGAATGGTCTTTCAGTTGATCAGGATGTTATGGTGAGAAGGTTGATGAGAAGTATTCAGTTTGCTAAGCCTGCTGTTTCAAGGTATAACTCAGGTTGGGATGTTTCAAAAGTTCTGGATTTGCTGGACAGTTGGGGATCAAATGATTTGTTGAGTTTGAAGGATTCAACTATGAAGTTAACAACATTGTTGTGCTTGATTTCTTTCAGGAGAGTTTCTGATGTAAAAGCGCTTGATATTACAAGCAGAGTTTACTCCCTGAAGAGTGTCTGTTTCTATTTGTCCAAAAGAACCAAGTCAAATTCTTTTTTCAATGTTATATCATTTTCTCCAAGAAAAAGTAAACCTCTGTGTAGTAAAATGTGTGAAGGAGTATGAAAAGAGAACTTCAAGGATCAGAGCTCTTGATGTGAATCGGTTACTAATTTCTTTTAGAAGTCCATTCAAAGCAGTTTCCGCACCGCCGCTTGCTAGATGGGTGAGAAATGTAATGACAAGCGCAGGTGTGTTTGGACCACATTCTGTGAGAGATGCAGCTGCATCAAAAACATACATGATGGGAGGTTTCTTGCAGGATATTTTGAGATATGCTGATTGGTTGAGTGATGTGATTTTCAAAAGATTTTATTTTGAACCAATTGAAAATATGATAAGTTGTTTGTTGCAAAAGCTTTAAACTTGCATAATTTTAGCCTCCAGGTCTTGCCACAAAATGTAGACTTTCCACAGCCTCATGGGCAGAAAATCTGGATTTTATCAAAGACACGGAGGCTAATATTATCCCTCCCTTATTACCATCCCTGGATTAATATCTTTTTTGTTAATTTATAGCTCGTGGTCCAGCTTAAAGGACAAAGGAGTTTGCAGGGAAGATGTGAAATCTCAAGCTTCAAGATCGTATTACTGGATGTCTTTTGGGAGTTTGGATATATTTTCCAGTTTACAGACTTTTAATAGAGTTTATTGTTAATGTCAGTTGCAGCGTGAGAAAAAGAAGAAGATTGTATGTTCTGTGTTTTTATTGAGTTGGAATTCTAAAGTACTATGTTCTTTAAAGGAACTTCTGAGAGTAGTGGCAATTAAGGAGATTGCATAATATTAGCCTCCGTGTCTTTAATAAAATCCAGATTTTCTGCCCACCAGGCTGTTGAAAATCGACATTTTCTCCATCAGCCTATGAGCCTGGGTACAACAAATCTCCATTAGGGCGAAACAAGAGATCAATGTTTGATATAGGTTGCCTTTGAAGTCATGTAACACCTTTCCAAGATGGCCACCACCATAAAATGTTATAAGTCATCATATACAAACAAATTCACCTCTAACATCTTTTTTTGGATTTTTCCTTTTCTTTGTACATAAGAGTATGTGCTATTGTTTAGCATAATTAATGAGTTTCATTTGATTATTTATTTGGTATGGAATGTATTAATTTGTGCTATTCTGAATGCTACATCACACAACGCTATAGAACCCATATGTATTAAAACTCAAAATGTGGTCATGTTATTTGTTCACAAGGCACTATGTGGTTGTCTAAGGACTCTTGTGCCTTTGAACACAAAGAAAAGAGAACCCAAACTTTTGAGGGTTACACACAAGGCAAACACCTATCTGTAGGATATCGTAGGAGATGCCAAGATCTAAGATATTTTGTATGATGATGAATCATGATTATCTTATAGGTTATGTGTCCAATTGTATATTGGAAATTATATCAATGTTTTGTTTGTAATGTTTTTAACTATAGAGTCAAGCACTAATTGTTTTTAATATGCTTGTCTTTGGATCTATTTATTAACAGCCCTGAGGAAGTCCTTTTCAGAATGAAAGGTGTTGGCTGTTTATCAAACTAAAGGCCCATATTTATACTTTTTTGTGCCGCAGTTGTGTTATTTTTTTACGCAAAAGCGGCGCAAACTTGCTAAATACAATTGTATTTTGTAAGTTTGCTCCGTTTTTGCATCAAAAAGCGTCACAAATGTGGTGCTAAAAAAGTATAAATATGGGCCTAATTGTTAAGAAAATACCATAAAGATTTTGTTTTACTGTCTTCATGTCTTTGATGATATAAATATATCAGTGTATATATTTGGACCCTTTGGAATCAGGACTCTAAAGTTCTTTGGTAGCATGAATAGAAAAAGAGACATTTGTTACATGCTCTGACGTGCCTCATCTGTTTTGTTTATTTAATATTAAGCCCATCCCTGAACTGTAAAAACCTGTTAGTTTTCTTATACACTGTCTATCCATAAATCCTAAAAATGCCTTACGATCAGGCTCCATATATGTGCTTTGGTCAAACTGCAGAACACGGGGCGCAGGAGACAAAACTCAAAAGACACACTCAGGAAAATGCACGGCATAGCCAAGGGTTTCCCAAACAGTGGCCAATGCATTCTAGAAATGCAGGTAAAGGGAGTTAATTTCTCCAAAAGAGGGATAAACAGGGGAGACTGGTTGGAGTCCTGCTTTTCTTGTCTAGTAGCCCAATCTGGCCACTGTTCAAGAGCAATGTTTACAGACTTCTAACTAAAGGATTGATGCAAATTTGATATATTATATGAGACTCCCATGAAGCTGGATCAAGAATGGATGCATGTAACAGGTAAGATAAGAGTACCTAGAATATCACTGAGCTGGCTGAAGGAATAAGGAGATGAACATAAAAGCTCCTTGATAAAAGAAAGAAAACAGGGGTCTCAAATCTCAATTGGAGAATAGACAAAGTCCAATTTTATTGAGTATCCTCGCATTTAGTGGAGTGTAGAAGATCCTGTTATTAAATAATTCTTCTGAAGCTGCTTTCAAGATTAGGTTATCTTAACTGCAGACTTACAAAGTTCAGTAACTTTACTTGCAGGTTGGGAGTAATAAGAAAGAAAAAAGGGAACACATCCTATAGAGAATTCAGAACTCTTTTATTTCACAGTGCGAGTCAATGACAAAGCCTCCTGATTGTCTATCTCTACCCCTTCCCTTTGTCTCTCTCACCTTGCTACTATGTTAAGTTCTTTCTTGTTCCAATTACTCTTACCATCTCAATCAGGAACAGATATTACACTACATCAATTGTATTTAATGCCTGTTTGGTTGTTCACTGTTTTCCTGTCCCCACTGTTTTGTTTCTGTATACAAAAGACTTCCCTCCTAAAAGATTGTTCCGCTGTTAAAGTGAAGCAATCCCTCTATGGTACAGTGGTGCAACAGAAAATGAAATCTAAAGTAAAAATAAACATTTAAGGCAATAAATCTAGAGCATGAATATCTCTTCCGGCAGAGTTTGTGATACAGGAGAGCAAGACATATCTGTGTGGACCCAGAATAGGCCCGAACTCTACTAGATACTTAGCAAAATGATGAAACAGCAACATAAGAAAGGGAAATCTCTGAAAATGTTGTGAACAGTGGCCTATGCGGTGTCAAAGGGGATCCTAGAATTTATCCGGAGACCACATGCTAAATTTGTACCCTACATCCAAAGAGGTATAATATAAGAATGCTCAATGTGAACAAATTATACTACAGCTGTGTGTTGAAATGTCAAGGACAGATATCACTGCTCACGACCGTATTATATTGTGGTCTTTTAATATACCACATTTACATAGATATAGTTTTACTCATAATATATGAAGTTAAATGCTTCCTTACTCTTCTTCCAACAAAGCATAATGGTGAGGCCAGGTTATGCTCTATCAATATCATGGCCAAAATACTGACAACCAAAGTACCACAATGGTAAACATATAATGGGTAAGTATTGATTTACTAAGCAAACTCCACATCCACATAGTTATAAGATACATATAATATTTCTGCTTTATGGCACAAAATGCAGTGGGATAAAAACCCAAATATTACAGTGACACATATCCAAATTATTCCGCAAAAAATGCTAATTATGTAGCCCATTCTTCAGCAGCATTAATTAATTTCATACATTTAAGCTAGAACCAACATTAAATCATGTGACTAAGCATGCAGTAAATACTGCAGATGCTGCAGTCACAGAATCACATAAATCAACTGATTTTATTGCCCATTGTTTTATCAAACTATTCATCAGTGCCCATTGTTAGCTGGACTTTGAACACAGCTTTTTAAAGTGAACTACCCCAAATAAACCTGTAATATAAAAATACATAAGTGGTACCATGTGTGATAGCACTGGGGTCTGGTGACATTTACAAACCACTCTGACTTCAGTCTCATGGTTTAATATATAACCAGAACATCTTAATAGCAATATTGGACCATATTATACAGTTAATCATTATGTATTCTCTCTATATAAAAACAACCGAGATACATATATCTGGAGTCAAGTATAAATAAATGATACCTACCTACATATATTTGCAACCATAGTATTTTGGTAGTCAATATTTAGGTCACAATATTTTTGTAGGATATGGTGTCCATAATATTAATTTTACACTGCAAATGTACAATTGAAGCATAGGGAGTGAAAGCTACATGATTACATGTCCAAGTGGGTACTAAACTGTTTTTCAAATGGCAATAGCAGGCTCTTCATGTGGTCAGGATCCCATAGTCTATGATCAAAAAAGACTTAGGTGCATATTTATACTAAAGTTTGACGCTAAAATGGCACATAGCTAACTCCATATTTATATTTTGATACTAGACACGTCTAGTATCAAAATATTGGAGTTAGTGCTGTGTTTAGGATGCACGAAACAACCTTGCATCAATAAGATACAAAGTAGGCGTTCCCTTCCTAAACAAAACGCTAACCCCCTAGCGCCATATTTATCCCCGACGCAAAAACAACGCTAAAGAAGGAAGCGGACTCCAAAAATGGCACAAAGTACGACTAGTGCCAAAACTCGCTACCTGGTCAGACCAGAGATTAAAAAGAGGCTCACACACCACCACTCAAGGAAAAAACACAGAAGGAGCTTTGGAAACTGCCACAACAACATGGAGGTGCTACTGCTCCAGCTTGGCACACGCCACAGATGTCTGCAAAGACAGCAGATCCAACCACCACCACCGAAGCAACCTCAAACCCCACCACAATAGCCAAAGAGGCAGCGCAGAAGGAGGAAGAAAATCTTTGGACAGCGAATCACCATCTTTGGAATGAGGGAACAAGAATTGAATACAGCACACCACTGTGTTGTCCCCTGCGCTGGTGCAAAATTTAGCTACCAACGCAGCATGCATTAAGTGGTGTAATTATTCATGTGCAGGAAGGAACACCTTCCTGCACATAAACCACATCGAAATAGCAAAAAACGCATTGGAATAAAAACATTCCTCCTCATTGTGCCTTGCTAACTCCACCCAAGGGGGGGGGGGTTAGATTTTGGTGCTGCCTCAGATTCACGAAAACTCACAAATCTGATGCAGCATCAAAATGCAATGGGTGTTGCTGTGGCACGCCCACAACAACACCCATTGCACGCCCCTTCCAAGCAAAGAAAGCGCTGCATGTGAAGAGGCCCTATTTACAAGGTGGCATCAAGCTACAAAAAGTGCCATAACACTACCTTTTTAATACGGGCAGGGCATAGCGCCACCGGAGCTTCAATAAAAGTGATGCTTTAGTGGGGTTAGGGGCTCTTAATCATGCCCCTAAGTGTCAGACTAAATGCATAGTGCAACATGGTAACATAGACGGCACAGTCTGGCTTTGTAGGGCAACTATTTTGTATCAACATCTGACACCATTGTGCTGCTAGGAAGTGGTATGTGCCATGTATGAATATAACATTGCTTCAAATATGGACTATACAACACTTGTACCTAAATCATAACGATCCCTTTTGGGAACAACATAAAAACTTCCCAGGCCCTTTAGCCACTTCCCAAGTTTGTCATGTCCTTCAACAAAGTCCAAAAAAACCTTTACACAAGAACAGAAACATACACTACACCACATGCATTTCTGTGTCACCATTGCAACTCAAAAGTACAACTGCCATGGGATGTTCCAAACCACTATCAACACTTACCAACACATCTCCTCTCTATCCTTTGCAGCTGACCAAGGGTACGGCATACAGCCGTGGGTGATGACCTTTTTGCCAGTCCCACAGTGGTCGAACAGCAGGCTTACAACAAGGGACACAGGAAAACCCGCAATGTGGTGGAGAGGAAATTTGGCCTCCTGAAATCCAGGTTCAGGTGCCCGGCCTCTTGTATGCTCCACCAGTTGTTTGCAAGATCATCTTAGCATATGCTATCCTGCACAATATTTGTGTCTGGACAAATATCCCCTGAGATGAACTGGATGATGTACCCAGCAAGGACAAGGATGACGATGGAGCAGATATTGTGGAGGGGAACAAATTAATGCTGCTGCAGGAGTTAGTAGGAGACTCCACATTGTGGAGAACTTCTACACATGACCATACAACTCTAAATATCACTTTGTGCAAGGCACTAATAAATCATTTTACACCTGAATCTCCTTTGTCTTCTCATTCTCCACTACATACACTATTGGAATGTGACTTAAACTTCGGTGAGCAGGTAGATAACACAAAGGTGACCAGTATGGTAGCAACAATGTTTGTGACATGAGTGGGTCTACTGCTACCATCTCAAATATCAGTGACATGCAATTTTCACGCATGTGACTCCTGAAGCTCTAGATCTATGCACCACCACATATATTGTCCTGTCAAGTGGGCAAAGTGCCAATACCTAGCCCATCCACCACAACAGCACCATGCATAACAGGTTGAATGCAAGGGGGCACACATGAGGTAGGGGCTGTCAACAAATGGATATCAAGTTATGTAGGAACATAACACTGTCACAACTCATGGTGACAGTAGCATTGCCTGCATGGTACATGTGTGACAAGGGTGGAACATCATTGTGAACTGTGGTCCCTAAGTAAATGCCCAGGGATTGTAACCAATGTCCAATGCTGCCCCTGCATAGTGTATCCATTGGATTGTGTCCTGGCACTGCCAATGTCACAACCCTGGCACATGCCCGATGGTACCTCATGTATGGCACACACATGTTGGCTGTGGATTGTGCAATGGGTTACCTTGACTACAAAAGCAGCTATGGGAGCAGAATCACTATCCAAACACATGGCCCGTAGTCACCATCCATGGATATTTTAGGACAATGAACCACCACATATTTAACTGGGTTGAATATAGGCAGAGTAGCAAATATTGACTATGTACATAAGGTGCACACTTCTCACACAAATCTACTGTCCTGACATCACTAGACTAAACCTAGGCAAACATGTGCAGACTGATGTATGGGTGTATGATCTAGGTAGCAACGGGTTTGCCAGGATCAACAATGCTTGATGTGTCAGCCTGTATATCTAGTATGCTGTGTACAACTACATCACACAGCACAAACCAATACACACCACCCATTGTCAACCACATGACAGAACAAGTGCATAATATCAACATTAACAAATAGTCCCATACATGTCATGGCCTCCAACATCGCAGTCAGGTGAGGGATGTGCTACTCTGTCCAGCATTGTTGAAATATGTCTGAGACACTACGCCAAACAGAGTGGGAGTAGACCTAGCCATATATTTAGCAATTGGCCAATGAACTCTCCAGCACTAAGATGATGTGGCACCTCAATATCAGTCAGTCATGGTAAGAGTTACCTAGCCTGTGCCATGCTGGAAGAAATGCAAACACATGCACAATGGACTTTCTGGATGGACTGCTTCCAGACACCCACACATACTTGCAAAAACAACACAGGAGTTCAAATGGAGACAACACAAGTGGTGTGGCAGGAGTGATGGCGTGTGTAGAACACATGACTACTCACAATTACTGACAATGGAATCGTACCTATCAAGTCAGCAGGAGAAGGAGATGTAAACATTTTCCATGAACACAAGTCACATGTTGCATTATGTCCATGTATGAATAGATGATGTAGCAGTATGAGATGTGCACAAAATGCAAACAGACTAACGAATCTGAGCAATGTAGGTGACAATACATGCCTCATAGTAGTGCAGGAATACATGGACAAGGGACATACATACACCAACACTGACTGTACAAAACATAAATGTCTACATGTCAACATTTCACATATGTAAAGAGAGGGTAGCCAGGTCAGTACATCACCCGGTCATGTTGGCCACTTGCAGAAAATGGTATTTGCCCATCACATGCCACCATGACAGGAGGCAGTGACAGATAACACCATCTGCACCCTGGCAAGTTTCCAATATTGAAGTCACAACAGAGATACAAGCCCAAAAAAATGCCCAAGGAAACTGCTAAGGACACAAAAACATGTCACATGTTAAAAATGTGCAAGACCTGAGTTTTGTACATGATAGGGGAAAGCTGACTACAAGTATGCCAGAGGTAAATGTGAGGTCCTGGACTATATGACCACAATTGTGCATGTGTCTGTCTGCTGGGGAGTGTGTATAGTACTGCTGAGTAGCAAACCTAAAGAGACTAGGGGGCATATTTATACTCCGTTTGCGCCGGAATTGCGTCGTTTTTTTTGACGCAATTTCGACGCAAAACTAACTCCATATTTATACTTTGGCGTTAGACGCGTCTAGCGCCAAAGTCCATGGAGTTTGCGTCATTTTTTAGCGTGGACACCTACTTTGCGTTAATGAGATGCAAGGTAGGCGTTCACGTCTAAAAAATCGACTCCGAGGCATGTGCGTCGGATTTATACTCCCGGGCAAAATTCACGCCCGGGAGTGGGCGGGTCAAAAAAAATTACGTACAACCGCTTTTGCGCCGTTTTTTAGCGCCTGCAAAAGGCAGGTGTTAAGGGACCTGTGGGCTCTGAAGGAGCCCAGAGGTGCCCTCCCATGCCCCCAGGGACACCCCCTGTCACCCTTGCCCACCCCAGGAGGACACCCAAGGCTGGAGGGACCCATCCCAGGGACATTAAGGTAAGTTCAGGTAAGTGTATTTTTTTTTTTTTTTGTGGCATAGGGGGGCCTGATTTGTGCCCCCCTACATGCCACTATGCCCAATGACCATGCCCAGGGGACAGAAGTCCCCTGGGCATGGCCATTGGGCAAGGGGGCATGACTCCTGTCTTTGCTAAGACAGGAGTCATTTCTATGGGGGTTGGGAGTGAAAAAAAATGGCGCAAATCGGGTTGAGGTGAAAAAATTGCCTCAACCTGACTTGCCCCATTTCTTGACGCCCAAGCTCCATTTTCCCCTACGCCGGCGCTGCCTGGTGTACGTAGTTTTTTTTAACGCACACCAGACGGCGCCGGCGGCTAACGCCGGCTAACGTCATTCAATAAATACGGCGCCCGCATAGCGCTTCAGAATGGCGTTAGCCGGCGCTAATTTTTTTGACGCAAAACTGCGTTAGCGCAGTTTTGCGTCAAAAAGTATAAATATGGGCCTAGGTTCCTGCTCAATAACCCACACACCACTGCTGTAGCTACATGAACATATCACATTGTCAGGGGCCTGATGCATGTGCACGGGGGTGATTACATTGGGGCTCCAATGACTTTCATCTTCACATGCTCCCATGGGTTTGTGTTGCTATAGAAACTCACACTGTTGTGATGATGTGTAGACTGGCAGCTATGCCAGACTGTAACATTGTGAAACAGTGGTATGCCAGTCAATACAAACATGATGTGGACAAATATGGGTGCCTAGTTGATGGCATGCACACATATGTCAGCACACACGTATTGGCTCAGGCATGGAAATGTGTAAGGATTGAGAGCGAAAGGCAACCCAGCACAAAAGTAAGGGAATAGGTATCACTAATCAGAAATGAGCTACACATGTGTTCCGACATACGGAAGCATGGGTAGCACTGACGTGACAACACATGCATTTGTCAAATGGCAACTAGTGTCCATGCAGGAAGATGGTAATGTGAGGTTTCACATCCCATGCACACACCACTGTTGTCATATGTGCAAGAAATCACAAAACACTTGTCCATACACACACACAGCAGATACCAATCCACAACACATGTGTACATGTCAAATATCGTGCAAGTACGGTGCATGGGGGCACCAATGGCACACGTGTAGCACAGCAACATGAAGGGAAATCCAATGACACACCACAGACTGAACACACATACACAGGCAAATTGGCAGGGTTGACGTAATGTCAATGCAGTCCAAGTCCACTGAGTAATGTGTGTAGAAACTTACATGGTTGTCACATGCATTACCATGTGTTGGACATAGGCCACCAAACAAGTTTGGTGTTGTAGATATGTGTACATCTGTATCTCAGACATAACAATGTAGTCCACCCCCAAATTAGTTTACGTATACATGTATACACACATAGTACACATGTGCCAACATGTTTGTGGACAACGTGTAGCTGCACATGTGCATGAGGTATTTAGTAATTGCATGCAGCAGACTCACAAACGAACCCATAGGTCCAACATATAATTGTCATGGTAATGACCGTACTGGACATCCACCCACATGTTGCCATACCACATATACACCATTGTTGCACACCCCATGTAACGTGTGAAGTCACTCAGGGTTCACTCAAGGCACACAGTGCAACAATTCACGCAATGTCGTCATACGTGAAAAGATTTTCACGCATATGCCATAGAATGCCCCTAAGCTAATAGACGCATAGCCCCTGTGCGTCTATTGCACGGCCACAGGCCTTTTCTTGCTTATGGTGTGAAAATACAATGCATAACCGTTATGCGTAAAAAAAAAAACACACATGACTGAAAAACGTGATGCACACACCCAGGAAGTGATGTACCAGGGCATCCTGCCTGCAAACATGCTGCAGAGAGTGTAGTTTCACTTTCATTTCGCAGTCTTTTTTTCTGGTTGTGTGGTTTAGGTGCTGGTGGATTTGTGGAGTGTTTGCTGTGTTTGTAGTGTACATTGTGCTGTGTCCTGTGTTATTTTGTATATTAATTGTCTCATAACTTGTATTTTGTATAGTGAGAGTACTGTTTTTGTTTTTGTATTGTCAGGTGTTCGTCTGGGGTAGTTTAGTAGTTGGGGTAGTTTAGTAGTTGGGGTAGTGTAAGGGTTAAGTTTTATTTCAATTTTTTTGGGTGAACTCCATTCATCACTGGGAATGTCTGGGAAAGGGAGGATGAGCCAGATGTCTGCAGATGAGCTGGGGGGGGTTCATCTGGCTTGTGGCACACTACCTCCCCAAGATGCTGCAACTGGGTGGCCTGGTGATACTTGGCTACCCCACGGAGGCAAGGCGGCTGCGGTGGGGCAAGGTGCTCCACCACCTCACCCGGATATTTGCAAAAGGAAGGAATAACCACCAAATTAAGCATTGATGCGCAGATCTGGTGTAAAGGGAGCAGGATCTGCTCAACCTTTTGGGAATTGAGATTGGTGGAACAGTTGTTAAGTTTCCCACTGCCATACAATCTCATTTTTTTGCATGTGCATGACAGTTGCTGATAAGTTTGAGTGCTGCAAGCAATGGATGTGGACATGTTGCATTCGAGCTGTATGAAGAATCCATGCCCCACGTTAGGGCTGCATTTCAAATGTATAACAAGAAAGCAAATGCAGGACAGATGTATCATTAACCCTGCACAACCATTACAAAGTGTTGTGATGCATGCATAGTGTAGCTAGATAATAAGCAGCTACAAACGAGGCCTGCACAGTGCTACATGCATGAAAGGGGGTTCCAAAACATTCTTGGGATGCCAAAGTAATCCTCCGTGTCAGAAGATAATTCCCTATGTATAATTTTCAAGCACTTAGAAGGGCTGCTGAGAGAAGGTGTATTATGTGGCCATATAAATGTACGAGAAGGGTCCCCATGTACTCAGCAGTAGTTGCGATGATCTGTTGCATCTCCTGCTGTGTGCAGCATTGACCTTCACATGAATAGATGATGTTGGACGACACCTGCATCATGCTCTGACTTATTTCTGACTATGTAAACACATGGTGGTGAGTAAAGGGTGCACTGAGGGCCACAAGGTTTGTACTGATGCAATTGGTGCTGCACCACAGTAGTTCTATCGAGCACTTTGTGTAATTACCCAAGGCCAAGTAAGGGTGCTTGATCATGCAATGGTCCAGAGTACTGGCAGTTCCATATTCCAGGTCATTGTTTATCACAGACAGCTTATACGATGTCCCTAACCAGATACATGTGCTGAGTCATTTCCACAGGCCTGCCCCTTCTCACTGACAGTATGGGGCTGCCCTGCATCAGCTCCATCACTGGCACAAACTCACTAACCTGCACCACCAGATGCATCCTTTGACCACTGAGCAAGTGTGTCCGTGTTGAGCCGTATTTCTATGCCCATGTTCTTATCCCTCACTAGACTAACAATGGTATACCATGGCAACAATGGCAGGCCACACACTATTGTCACTACATCCATCATTTAATCCAGTCAATGTGCAGGTAGGTACATCAACTTCACATGAGTAAACTCCCACAGCAATTTTGAAAGTATGTGGCCTTGAGATGGCACACACAAATTACTTACTTCACTGAAGGATGTATGATGCCATTCCTCAACACCTTGGAATACACACACAACCCCAGGGTAGTGGTTTGTCAGTTTGTTGTGACAATGATGTAGATGTATACAACATCTGATGCAGACTGAAATGCTATGGGTTTTACAATGGGCCAGGCACTGCAACAACCATTGCATGCCCCTCAGATGGAATATAGATTATCAAGCAGTCCCAAATGGAAGTGGAGGTGTCGTGCTAACAGATAGCTGCATGACAATGCCATGTATAAATTGTGCAGTGATAAGCACCACAGGAGTGTCAGGGACAGTTATGGTTTGTAGGTGTGTGGGTCTACCCTATCTGAGAGTGTGTGTGATTTAGTGATAATAGATGTTTGTCAGTTATTATGATCTACCACTAGGATGACTTCCTCACTCAGACTAACAAGATTACACTGAACAATGTTGTCCATTTAGTGAAACTTGGCTTTTACACTAAGCAATGTTTTCTATTCATGTCTTGCAGGCGGACCAGCGCCCTACACCATAGGAGAGGTGGCACATTTTCAAGACCCCGAAGCATCCAGTATGTGTAATGTTGTGCGTCCTGTGAGCAAATCCAGGGAATGGAGTCAGTCAGAAGTGTAGAATACAATGACAGATTTTTTTGCCTGACTAATGATCTGATATCATAAGTGTATGGATGGTGATATCATGTATGTTGGAATGATGTGCAATGAGAATGGCTTGCATGTAGTTCAAGGCCCAACGTGGGCTGGCATGGAATTGCATGTGATAGTAATGGCTGACCACATATACATTGTTGTATACTATTATAAGCTTCGGGCAGCTGTATATGTCCATAGCATGCCTGCTGACAACCACTTTGTTACAGCACCATTGTCAGCACTGTGTGCCACACATAGCATACACTTATTGACATGATGGTACAGATGTGGGTTCTATCTGCAGAAGTCACTAGGGAGATCATGTAGGATACACACACTACAGGTGCCTCAGTAACTTTCAAATATAATGGGACCACAGGACTGCAAGGAGCCATAATGTGCTGCACAACAGTCAGTAGTGTACACAATTTGTGGACAACACCACTCCAGATGGTTGTAGGAAAAGTCTATGATTCTCCAACACCAGATGTCTGCAGTTTTCACAACATGGTTCAACCACCACGATAATTGTGACTGATGTAGGTCACATCACATATGCATATGAAGTGAAGTGTGTGTGTGTAGCTAGTACTTTGATGATGTCTGACATGCATGTGCTAATGATGTGGCACGTTTCAGGATACAGTTGCAGCACCCAATGCAGTGCCTAAATCACTGTGGGCTTAAGGGCATCCATTCAGCCACCTTGGGTGTGCCGTTTAACACATGTAGGACTACATAGCACAGGGTAGAGGGCTTCAGTACTTTAATGTGGTGACTAGTATGATGTGCAGCTCTGGCTTTGCCCAAACTTTCTTCTGCCAAGATTGCATCAGTTGTACATGTGGGCACATCATGGGAAATGGCGTGGCCCCTTGTATCATATGCTTAGGCCAGGTCTTACACCAGGACACATGAATGTAGATTTCCCAAACCTCAGAATAGCAGGTTGCTGGTTAGCAGCCCCACTATAATATGGGCCACACCTTGACGCCATAACGAGTGTTCAGACCTTGATGGTTCACCAAGGATGTTGAGGAGATTGGTAGCTACCCAGACCCCTTTATGCCCAGGGAGACAGTAAATCCAGACCTGTAGAGGCACGTGATCCTCACAAGTTAGATGATACAAATGTTGATCAGGGTTGTTTGTGTTCCTATCAGCTCTGGGCCCTTTTGATTTACAATGGATTGCTGTCATCTCACTGACATGTACATGATACTGGTGATGTCTGGTTGGAAATAGACAATGATGAGGAGGAAGTCATTGTTGAGGAATGTGTGTTGGACTGTATCTGTTAGTTGCGTTTGCGGTGTAATTTACTTTTCTGTACAAACTCCACCCAATGCTGATACTGATGCTTACTTGTCCTCATATTTCAGCAGCCAACATGACTCATGAGCTGAGGCGGAATTTCATGAAGAGAGCAGAATGTTACCGCCACATCCTTGAGGTGGAAGCGGGACACCGCAAGATGGCCAGGTGATTCCATCATGAGAAAGCTTTGGGGGAATGGCATGACTTTGCACATGGTGGTCCTACAAAGCAGGCACCAAAAGATACAGGAGCAAGATCCTCAGGGATGCAGGGGGTCACAGCTTGACCTACGCCCTCCACATCAGCGCTACCTTTCACCACACAGCCACAGGTGCTGCCACCAGCAGACAATGTACCAACTCAATTCTAGCTAGACCTCAGGAGGGAACTGAATGAAATCCTCAAGAGAGTGGACAAATTGGAGGAGGAATCTGTAGACGACAGGAGAATGTTGAAGTTCGTTAAAAAAAATCAAAAAGGGAAAGAAATGTAAATTTGGACTTGTGGAGTACCTCCCGATTCCTTCCCCTCCCTGTTAAAGTTTTGATAAGTTTTAGGTTAAGTTTTAGATAGTTAGTATTAGGTTAGTGTAGGGTAGGCATTAGTTAGGTTAAGTATAGTGGTGGGGGTTCTTATTATGTTTTTATTGTTGAGGGATTGAATGGGGGGGGTCGTATTAGGATATATGTGTTTAAAAAAAAATATAAAAATATAAACAATTAAAAAAATATATATGTATTTGTTTAGGCCATAGGATAAGTTAGTACATGTATCAATCAATCAAATTTATTAAGCGCGCTACTCACCCGGTAGGGTCTTAAGGCGCTGGGGGTGGGGGGTTACTGCTCAAAATGCCAAGTTTTTAGGTGCTTTCTGCAAGTTAGGAGGTCCAGCGTCTTGCGTAGGTTGGTGAGGAAGGAGTTCCAGGTCTTGGCGGCGAGGTGGGAGAAGGATCTGCCGCCGGAGGTGGTGCCTTGGATGCGGGGGACTGTTGCGAGAGCGAGGTCGGCAGAGCGGAGCTGTTGAGTTGGGTTATGGAAGTTGATGCGTTTGTTGAGGTAGGCCGGTCTGGTATCCTGGAGAGCTTTGTGACAGTGGATTAGGATTTTGAAGATGATCCTTTTGTTGATGGGCAGCCAGTGTAGGGATCTGAGGTGGGCGGAGATGTGTTCGTGGCGAGGGAGGTTGAGGGTGAGACGTGCGGCTGCGTTCTGGATGCCCTAGAGTTTTCTCTGAAGTTTGGCTGTGGTCCCTGCGTAGAGGGCATTGACGTAGTCCAGTCTGCTGCTTATGAGAGTGTGGGTGACCGACATTCTTGTTTCTAGGGGAATCCATTTGAAAAACTTGCATAGCATGCGGAGAGTGTTGAGGCAGGAGGATGATATGGTGTTGATTTGCTGAGTCATGGAGAGAGAGGAGTCCAGTATGATGCTGAGATTGCGTGCAAGGGTGGTGGGTTTTGGTGGTGGTCCTAGGATGGTGGGCTACCATGAGTCGTTCCATGCTGTCTTGTTGGGACCGAAGATGATAATCTCGTTTTTTTCTGAGTTCAGTTTGAGGTGGCTTGCTGTCATTCAGTTGGCGATGGCGAGGAGTCCGGCATGTAGGTTATTCTTGGCGGTAAATAGGTTCCTCATGAGGGAGATGATGAGCTGGGTGTCGTCAGCGTATGAAATGATGTTATGGCCGTGGGGGCGGATAATGCTGGCGAGCGGAGCCATGTAGATATTGAAAAGGGTGGGGCTGAGGGAGGATCCTTGTGGGACCCGACAGATGGTCTTGGTGGCAGTAGACCAGAAAGGAGGGAGGCGAACTCTTTGGGTTCTTTCAGAGAGGAAGTAGGTGAGCCAGTCCTGGGCTTTGTGGCGAATTCCGGAGTCGAAGAGGCGTGTGCGAAGGGTTTGGTGGCATACAGTGTCGAATGCTGCGGAGAGGTCTAGGAGGATAGGACGACGGTTTCGCCCTTGTCCAATCAGCTCCTAATGTCATCTGTGCAGGTGATGAGGGCAGTCTCGGTGCTGTGGTTTTTGCGGAATCCAGACTGGGTGACGCTGAGTATGTTGTTGTCCTCCAGGAAGTGAGACAGTTGTTTTTTTACTATCTTCTCTATGACCTTCGCGGGGAAGGGAAGTAGAGAGATGGGACGGTAGTTTGTGAGGTCTTCAGGGGCTGCTTTGGGTTTTTTGAGTAGAGCGTTGACTTCGGCGTGTTTCCAAATATCTGGGAAGGTTGAGGTCTCGAAGGAGCTGTTGATGACGGCCTGGAGCTGGGGAGCGATGATTCCATTGGCTTTGTTGAGGATGTGGTGGGGGCAGGGGTCTGTAGGGGTGCCTGAGTGGATGGAGCTCATGGGTTTGTTGGTTTCTACATCATTGGTTGGGGTCCAGGATTTCAGTACATTGGTGCAGCAGGGAGCTGTGGTGTTGGCTATGTCAGTAGTGGTGATGGTGGGAGACGCCGATGTGAAGCTTTCCCAAATGTCTACGATCTTGTGGTGGAAGTAGTTGGAGAGGGAGTTGCAGAGGTCTTGGGAGTGTGGAGGGTCGGTGGCACAGGATTTGGGTTTGGTGAATTCTTTAATGATGGCAAAAAGTTCCTTGCTGTTCTGCGTGTTGTCGTCTATGCGTTCTTTGTAGAAGGATCGTTTGGTGGTCCGGATGAGGTGGTGATGTTTGCACATGGCTGATTTGAGATTGGAGAAGTTGCTCACTGAAGGTTCTTGGCGCCAGACTTTCTCGTTTTTCCGGCATGTATAGTTATAGTAGTTGCCATCCTACTTGTATCTTGTTTCTTAAAGGGGGTGGGGGGCAATGTTTAGAGTGTGGCGTTCCATGTGTAAGGTAAGTTTAGATTAGGTCAGATAAAGGCAGTTGTTTGATGAGTAAAGTTAGTATAGGTTAGTTTAGGATAGGGTAGGCTTTAGCTAATACATAGGTTAATGGTTTTATAGCAAATCCTCTTTACAATAGCATACATTTTGTGTAAGTTGCCTGAGTATCTGGGTTTTCTTGTGAGTGCACTGGGCAAATTGGGGGAATGGTCTATGGAATCCTTACTGTCTTGATATCCCTGATTTAACATGTGCTTCCCCTCTTGACGAAGGAGCTGTCACATTGGCTGCAATATAACGTCTACTGGTCCATGCATTTGCCATCCAGTGTACCCGCCATTCACAATGTCTATGTATACTTTGTCTTGAACAGGTAAGTCTGGTACTTCAGCTGTCATTGGTGGGGTCCTGTAGTTACAATTTTTAAAACTGTGACACATCTGACAACAGACACAATTGGAACTGTATCTTGCAACACTAACAGGTACCTCTCACTGATGAGGTTAGCTACCTCTGTACCACATAAATGAATTGTTCTGGGACTCCCAGCTGGCTATATTGCCATTGACTTGTTTCTCAGCCATACCTGACGTATATCAAAAGTAAATGATATATGCATACATTTTTGTTTTTTATACTCAGTGATTTGGTTGAATCAGACAACACCATCATACACCTTTCTCATGTTAGGATCCTTCTGTGTAGCTTTGTGTCCAACAGTCCTGCATTCATGTACTGCTATCCTGTAATCATTGACATGGATTCACACAATTCAATCATTTACCTAAGTAGATGGATCACAGAAAACGTAGACATGCTAAATGTGTACAAGTTGTTACTATACATGTGGAAATGTGAAAGTGAATTATTTACAATATCCAGGTCCGAAACCCCATTAGTGAAAGTCATGGATATGTGACACAATCAGAGTCCAGGGTTGAGTGACGTCATGAGACGTGCTTAGGACTAATGTCCATTAGTGAGGAGGAACAAAAATTGCCAATTGGCATGTCAGAGACAATGAAAGTACATAGCAGACAGGGCAACAGTGGGTGGGTGAAGACAGCACATTTCCTACTGTCACAACACTGGCACGAACTTAAGATCAGAACTAATGAGAATTGTCCATGTGGCACAGACTGGTGCTACCTGGTACTCTGAATACTGAAAGTTATTTCTTCCACACATTCATCCTCTCATGTGTGTGCGGTGCCTCTTGTACCACTGGTGGTGCTACTGTATAGGTAGAGGGGGCCACACACACTTCAGGGGATAAAGATGTGGAGTCCAAGTTCCCAGCAGCTGCCATTCGTGGTAAGACATAAGGCATCACTGCAGCAAGGAGGAACTGTTGATTTTTCAATATTGCTGCAACATCGCAGTGGTAGACAGCGATGTCTTCCCTGAGGGAGACCACTTCCCGCTGCATGGACTCCTGCCTGTTGTCTGCTATGCTGCTGCCAGTTTTGGAGGACAATTGTTGTGGCCTCTCTTTCATGGCAGCAGCAATGTCCGCCAGGGACTGCTGGAGTCCACGCAGTGGGGAGTGTATGCCTCGGATAGCGGCTCCTATGGGCTGGCGGTGCTGCCCGTCTTAACCCTCCAGGGCAGCACTGCAATCAGCGCTGCCCTCCAGATTATGAGCCCACTTTCCCACCAGCCTTTGCATGGCAGTCCGTCCACCATTCAAAGGCTGGTGGTAAAGGGGTATGGTGTGCCCCACGGTGCCCCTGCCCTCCCATGAACTTGGCAGTGAAAAGCGCACCCTAACATTGGCGCTGGCTATTTTACAAGCCAGCGTCAATTTTGTGGTGAGTTTCCCACAGTGCTAGCAGGCCGAAACACGGATTCCACCCACCGTCCCAGTGGGAATCTCGTAATGCCTCCGGCGGAGGGGAGACCACACTGGTGGTCTTTCCAACACAGGACTTTGGCAGGAAGACTCTGCCGGCTGCCAATGTCATAATGGGCACCATAATGTTCACAGACATGCACCATGTGTTATTTGTTCTATTGTTTGCCCATTCCCATGTGGATAATATGGCTGTGTCTGAGTTGTGGGTTCACCCTGTATGTGTTGTGTTCCACAGGTTGCAAGCTTTAGTGCAGATTTTTCTCTTGTGGCACGGTTCAGGTCAGCACCAATATGTGGAGCTCAACACTGCACCAGGTTAGTTACTCAGGGAAGTGCCATGTTTACTGGGATATGGGACAGACCTGCAATTCGCCCTGCGGATGCACTGATTTGTTCTCCCTGCACAGAGACAGGCATTGTTGCAACATGATGAAGGAGTGGCTACCTTGAAGGGTTGAATTGTTTATGTGCAGGGTGGTGTCCCTTCCTGCACATGTACTTGTCATGTTAGCTAAGGTGGCATTTCAATGTGTGCTGCAAGATGAAACACATGTGCAAGGAGGGAGGGGAGCATTTTTACAAGATACCCCACCCTGAGCCCACTCAATGGTATTTCCTTCCGTCCTAGTCTCAGATGTCTAGGTTGTGTGGGTACAGGAGCTTTGACAATATGCAAGGGGTGTTGTGATGGCACAGTATTTACATGCCCCTTCCAGCCAATGTGCTGCATATTTACGTGGTGTAGTATATCGTTGGTGATTGTCGTATATCCACGTTGTGCATACGTTGGAAGCATAGCACACTCAAGGCGTGTGTACATGTGTTGCTTGTGTGGGTATAGGGCATCTTGAATCAGAACGAGTGTTTCCCCATGCAATCCTTTAGCATGCATTGGGTGTGTCCTATCTACCTCCTCCTTCTGGCACTTGTAAGTTTCCAGTTAATTCCCCCCTGCAACTTATCCTGTATTTGTGGTGGTGGTTGGTAGTCTGCACTATCCTGTCCAGTGACCAGCTCCTCCGGAATGACCACTACAACCATCTCTTCCAGCTCAACCAGGTCCTCCTGTGGTGCAGGACTTCCACCTCCAGTCTGCAGTGCTGCCTTTCTGTTTTTGGCCAATTTCTCCTTAGTTCTGTGCTTGCAATCATGCCAGCGCTTCTTGAACTCAGTGACCGTTCTCTTCACCTCTGCCACGCTGTTGATTTTGTCCAGTATTTGCTGCCATATAGCCTCTTTCTTACCAGTTGGCAATTTGGAGGTGACAAGAAGCTGGTGTTGGTGCTCCGTCACCTCTCTGACAAGGATGCCGTGCTCCTCCTCACTAAAGTGACACTTGCACGTTTTCTTCTCCTTCTCCACGGACTTCTGTGCACCCTCTTGGCTGGTGCTTGGGCGATTGAGATCTCCCTGGGGTCACTCCTGGCCTGACGCTTCCATTTGTGGTTGCAATTGCACTGTTTCCTGCTTGTGCGTTTAAATTTGGCGCTAATGCGGGCTAAAAGTGGTGGTAACCCTTTTGCAACATGTTTACGTGCTTTTGCGCCACTTTTGCAGCATTAATGTCATCTTTCATTACAACAGGGAGCAATGGTTACCATCATTTGTTTTTACGTTCCTTAGCGCCGTCGTATGCTATACCTTAAATATGGCGCATGGCTGGCACTATGGAATGGAGCTAGCTCAGGCTAAATAAAATGATGCAAAACTGCGTGTGCTCAGTTTTGCGTCATTTTGTATAAATATGGGCCTTATTTTTCACACCCCCATGACTTCCTAAGAGCTGAGACCACAAAAGACAGGGTATTAAAGTTCTACGTGACAATTACTGTAATCCTTAATATATAGCTGTTCCTATATGGTAATTTAATAATATACCTCCTGTTACAGCACATATTGGTATTCTGAGTTCTTTGGTCATTAACTCACGTGCACAGTGATTTGTAGGTACATTTTGTCCTATCAAACCTGCAGAAATGTGGAAACTGCACAGTAAATACAGACACAGACGCAATGTAGTGCATTAAATGCCCAATTCCACATATTATGATCCATTTACCAGAGGGAATAAAAACAGAGCAGGAGGCACTTAATGCAATCTGTAACTACCTCACACCAGCGGCGGCTCCTCCGCTATGGCGAGGATCAGATAAAATGCTATCTGTTCGCAGTACAAGACCATCAATCGCTGATGTAGGCTGACTCATTACCCCATTATGTTGTGAGCGAAAGCAAAATATCAATCATAGCTGAACAGACTAATTGATAAAGTGGGCAAATACAAAGTCATATGTATACCTATATATGCTAGTATTTGTATTCACATTTCCACACAACAATTTTGTTACACAATAAACCTCAACACCTCTATTTGTAGAACTTTCCATGCACTTTTACGTTGTGAATGTGAATGTCCTGCAGTATTTGGATGAAAGTTCAATATTCTCAGAACAGTATGGCAACATTGTAGATCATGACACGTTTTTCTATATTTGTCTTATATAACATCTAGTTCTTCCATGTTAATTCATGATGTTACAGTCACCCCTGGGACCCTTACAGCAGACGATCCATTATGCAGTTCTTGTCCATTCCCACATTCCTGCCCTCCTCTGGAAGAGGCTTGGCGCATTTGCCGACCTCCAATTCTGACTGATGTCCAATTTGCTAATTTGAGGCATGAACCCAGGAAGACCATCAAAGCTGTCAACAGGCCGGAATTAAAAAGCAATGTATATTGTATTAGCCGAGAAAACTGAACCATATCTTTCTATTGACAATCAAAGCAACCATTAGGGAAGACACTTCATATTTGTTTTCGAGTAACACTTTTTTATGCCTCATATATGAAATTATGAGGCCAATTCAAAAACCGCAATTACAGGACTTTGGTTATTGCAGAAATAAGATAAATATTTTCAAAAGACAAGCTTGGAACCCAAGATAAGATAATACAAATAAATTGATGTGTAGACGGGTCACTCTCACAGGTAGTTGGACCACAAACACCGGCCATTCAATTGGAGCTTCTCTCTAACGTTTAATGAAATACATGGTGAAGGTTGAGCAACCCGGCCCGGTTTGAGGTCCTTCATATTCAAAAACAGTTTATTGTTTATGGCTTTACTTTTTTATCCTCACAGGAAACTGAATCAGCTCTAATATTGTTTGCTATGATGATATTTTTATCAGATGACTGTTGATAAAGTCTGTATCATCTCATTTTATTGTTTATTCTTTGTAAATTCGGAATTAGAAAAGGATCTGATCACTAGCATTTTAAACTGTTTGGCTTTTGTACTTTTTTGTGCCTGGCTGGTTTTGTTCATGTGATGCTAGATTGAATAAACATCATCAGTGAAATGGTGGGTGGGTATTGGTGGAGCACATGCAGCATCTGCATTTTAAGGCATATTTCACATTCTATTCAATCTTTGTAATGAAGCACTAGCTTTTTAGCCCTTTGGGCTAGCTTGTATTTGTCTTGAATCCTTGGGCAGAAAAATGTAGAATTATTAATGCTCATACAGGGGTGATCCCTATTCAGATTCCAGTAAAACTGTGGAATATGAAAGGAATGAACCATACATTGATCAGGGAAACATTCTTATGCATTTCAACAGGAGAGATGGTATTGTCCTTTTGTAGGAAACCTAGATTTTGGAAAGAGTTCATTGTTACATATTTAAAAAAAAACTATTTTAGCTGCTTCAGTTCCAAGTCAAGATTATTTGACATTTTTATATATGCTGTAGGTAACATGTTCAGTGAAGATGAAGGAAGATTGTTGGTGAAATTGAGGAAATCTCTGTCACACAGGAATTATTTCTGGAATGCAATTCTATAGCTCAATATTTGATCCTGTCATGGAAGCTCCCTATGATGCTGTACAGTATTGTTCCTGCAAGACATTCAAGGCCCAATTCACAAAGGAAATTTACGAGTGTGGAGTCTCAGCATTGAGCACTGCAGTGCGGAGATTCTGCCCTGCGTGTGAAAGGTCTGCATTTGTAACTTTACGTGACTGTTGGACCTGGTCCTTTTTGCAGGGTCATCCACAAACTTCTTGTCTCCTTCTTCCTATTTTTTCTGACCTCTTTTTGTTGGCTTTAGGACTCTGGGCACTTTACCACTTCTGACCAGTGCTAAAGTGCAAGTGCTCTGTCTAAATTGGAATGGTAATTGGTTAATCCATGATTGGCATATTTGATTTACTAGTAAGCCCCTAGTAAAGTGCTTAGGGCTTGTAACTCAAATGTACTAGTGGGCCTGCAGCACCGATTGTGCCACCCACATGAGTAGCCCTGTAAACATGTCTCAGACCTGCCATTGCAGGCAGTGTCTGTGTGTGCAGTTGTAAAATGCCATGTCGATCTGACAAGTGCACCCACTTGCCAGGCCCAAAACCTTTCCTTTTAGTACATGTACGGCATCCCTAAGGTTAGGCCCTAGGTAGCCCATGGACAAGCCGCATTGTTTTTAAAAGGTAGGACATGTACAGGTGTATTTTACATGTCTTGATAGTGAAATACTGCCAAATTATGTTTTCACTATTGCAAGGCCCAGATATCTCTCCCATTGGTTAACATGAGGATTGCCTTCAAATACCTTTCAAGTGCAGGTTCCCATTGGGAGCAGATAGGGATCTGGAGTTTGGGGTCTCTGAACTCACAATTTAAAAATGCATCTTTTAGTAAAGTTGTTTTTTTGATTGTAAGCTTGAAAATGCCACTTTTAGAAAGTGGGTATTTTCTTGCTTAACCATTCTGTGCCTCTGCCTGGTAGCTGAATACACATCTAGGTTAGACTGACAGTTGGTCTGTTAGTGAATTCACTCTAGACAGTCACACAAAGGGAGCTGAAGTGTGTCCTGCATATCCTGATAGGTTGTCCTGAGCTGGAGTGGTGGGAGGAGCTGACACCTGCACCAGAATAGGGCTGTGCCTGCCCTCACACAATACAGTCTCCACCCCCGTGGAGTGTGTCTAGGGCCAGGACAGGGATAGGCAGGGTCTTGTGCACTACAAAGACTTTTGTTTGAAATGTGCCTACTTCAAAGGCAGAAATGAGTATTGGACTGCTGAACCCACAACTTCAGAACACTTCGGGACTGAGGACATTCTGCTAGGAAGAAGAGCTGGATGCTTGAGGAAAACCTGCTACTCTGCCTGTGGCTTTGCTGTGCTGGTCTGCTGCTGCTGCTACTTCTGCCCTGGGAATGAAAGGATTGGACCTTGCTTTCTACATCCTGCTTTTCAATGTTCTCCAAGGGCTTGAACTGAGCTTGCCTCCTGTTAGAAGTCTCAGGGACATCAAAGACTTCATCTGCCAGCACTGGACTTTCTTGCTGAGAGCCCTGACTTGCCAAATGGTACCAAATCCCGTTGCTGAGTCCTTGGAAGTGAGTTCTGGTGAAGAACAAGATGATCCAGGCACGTTGACTCAGGAAGACTCCAGAACCGGCACAGCTGCCTGACTCCGCGACGCTGCATGTACAAAAGCCGTGGTCCCCACTGGAGTGCGATGACCGCGACTGACCCCACAGGCCCGACGCCACTGCAGTACCTCTGAAGTCCCACAACATCGTGAGTTACAAGACCTGTGTCACTGACATCCATGACACCCAACTCCGTTGCAACGCCTGTGGCCCTGTGGTGTGATTGCGACCCCCTAGAGGTCTCCCCATCGCATCTTGACCCACCAGATTCATCAACCCCGCCGGATCACCTGCAACCGTAAAGAACCAATGACTCACTTCCCCTGCCTCACAGTGAGGAACCAACGCCTCACCTCTCCGGTAGCAGTAATGAACTGATACCACACCGGCTTCAGTGACACCTCACCTCCCGAGTCTGTGCAGCGTCAGTGCGACTTGTGACCGGCGCTGGACTCCCTAGCAAATGGCATCGGACTGTTGGGAACAACTCCATCAATGACGTTGTATAACTCCAGTTGGAGCTATTGTGTTTCTAAGTGCTTTATTGGGTTTTTATTTTTTTAAATGTGTATGTTGGATTTTTGTCATTTTGGTCTTGTTTTACTTTTATAAATATTGCCTATTGCCTGTTTTCTGATATTAACTATCGTCCCTGCCTATGTCTTTATTTTCCTCCTCCCCCCAGAGTGTGACTATAATGGGACACTCCCCCTCCTGGAATCTGAGGCCAGTAGCCTTAGATGTTGGGGTAAGGTATTATTTTGTCGGTAGATATATGTTTCACCGCATTCATTGCATGACTTTGGCTTGCTGTGGCACCCCTCGTGTGTTTTACTGTGTTGTGCTGTTGATGTTCACATAACGTTATCCATGTTTTTATTCCTCCAGGCCTCCGCAAGGTATTTCCTTGCCACAGGTAGGCCCCTTCAATTGTTAAAAAATCCTTCCCACTCTCTTATTGAGGGTGGTCTGTCTGTTTGTGCATTCCATGACGTGTAGGGATTCTAGGCCCCGAAGAATGCCCCCAGACCTTCCTTGGCTCATAGTAGAGGGCAGAAACATGTCGGCCAATTTTTAGATAGGTGACCCAGTGAGTCCTTACTCTCACCTTGGTGTCCCATCCTTGTTTTTAATACACCAGCAGACACCACTATTAAAAGTGTAGAATACACACCGGTAACTGCCTAGGTGTTTTTATATATTCCCCTAGCTTAGCTGGATCCCACTAATTCCAGATAAAAATATATTTACGCACTCACTCCCGTTCCTTTAACGGTGAGGTTGAGTCCACCCAGGCGGCACTGTCCTACCTGGGTGGGGCTAGGTGGTCAAATGATGAAGCATGACACTATATAGTGTGTGAGACCACCTGGTCCGTAAAGGAAATACCCCCTCCCCCTACCCATCACCATCCCACAGCACTCACACTCCATTTTTTTGACACCCAGCGAGGTCTAGGAGCCCGTGGATAATCTCCTGTGGTTATAGCTCTGTATCATTAGTGAACCCCTTACCCCTTTGTGTTTATTGGTTTTATATGTAGGGAGCTAGTATGGGTCGATTCCTACCAAATACTTGGTTCCAATCTCCCTTAACTCTCCGGTTGTGATACGAATGTCTTCTAAATTACAAAAAATGACTTCAGGAACATCTGTGGCAATTTTTACAACTTTTTCAAAAATTGCCTTGTGGCAACCTGTGTTTCATCAAGTGTGTTTATTTTTTTGCTTAGCTCTGCCTCTGTAGACAGGAGGCGGTACTGCAGTCTTAAACACACTTTGCATTTAAACACACTTTGCTCACTGGAAACATATACTAGCGGCAGAAAGAATAGGCTCTCAAAGGAAAACATGCATACCCCTGTGCTTATCCAAATATCTTTTACGCAAATTAACCATTCCTTGAAAGGTTTTTTTCCATGAAGCTATTGAATTGAGATTTTCGTAGCTGAAAATTATTAGTGGTTTTATAAACATTGCTAGAAACAATTTGGGTCAGTTTGGAATCCCAGAATACATCACAATTGCCATTTGACTCTTATCTGCAATTAAAGAATAATGGTGCACTGCAATAGAATATAAACTGATTTGATCGAATTTTACAAATAACCTAGACGCAACCAATTCCTATTGCAATGCATGTACCAAGAATTTTGAGTCTTTATGTTGCTTTGCCTTTGTTTACGTATTAATCTGCACTATTAAATATGTTCTTTTAGATGATGGCTAGATGAGGGAGTGACTAGTGTTGCTTTGCGCCTTTGCTCATAGCAAGGCAGAGTTTATTTTTAATAGAAATGTTACGCTCTTATAAAATGTGTAAATGTCTTAGAAAATATATTAAAATACAGCCATAATATGTAATTACATTTAAAACATTTGAATTGTTTTATTTAAAAACTTCTTCTAAATCTTGACAGTTTGTTAATATTCCCAGTGGTGGGTGAAAGACAATCATCTAAAAAGAAGGATGCACCAAAACAGTTTTTTCTACTAATTGCAAGTGTACATTGTTCTACAGCATAGAAGTTCTCTGTTAGGAAGATTTTGAATTTTCTACACTATTGCTGCTAAAGGTGTATGAAATGTATGCTTGGCAAATGCATGGTTTTATTCATCAAACAGTCCTTCTTTGTTTAAATATGAAACAGCTGCAGGTTTGCTTCTCATTTCCCAATCTGAGAAAAATGTACAAACAGACTGGTACTAAAAAGACTGCACATTGTAGTTGCGAAAAATTATTACATATATACCACTGCGAATTGCAATATGATGTAATGCCTATTTTACCACCATCTTGCAGTTACAAACTCTTTGATTCTGCAAACCACAACTTTTGCAACCGCTAAGTGTTTATGGACATTAGGCCCCTGGTGCTGACATCTTGACCCAGATTTACTAACATTGCTACAAGGCAGTGCAGCAATCATACTAAGATATGGCATATATTTTTTTATCCCCCCCAGTGCAAGTGCACAGAGAAGAGAACCAACACACCCACCCTTGTGCCATAGTGCAAGAGTGTGTATGTTTATGTTTTATACCGGAAGAGGACTCTTCCAGTGCAGAAACTATGCATTAAGATTTTTCCACTTTGCATGTGTTCTGTACAATGCAGCATTCATGTACTGTTGGAAAAATGAGGAGAAGGTAAAACATTTTGCCTTGTTACACTGGCCTAGAGTAGGACTAATGTTTTGCCACACATCCATGTCTACCAACGTAAGTAGATAGGGATTTGCATAAAAATACATGCAATTAATGAAAAGAAGAGCATGGTGCATTGTTATGCTACTTTGGGATATTTCCCAAAACCTGATTTGTTTTGGATATTAAATTCCAGCCCAACATGCTGCACTGGGGTTGTTCCAGAAAAGTGATGTAAACCTAGGAAAAGCATTAGTAAATTTGGCCATTTAAGTCAGCCTCTTGTGAGAATTAAGCATTTTCATTTAAAGTCTGTGCGAGTGCTATTCTCAGATTACCAGCAAGATTTGTGACAGGTTTAACCAGACAAAATACTTCAGGTAAAAAACTTTCATGTAAAAAAATATTCAGAGAATCAATATTCACAAGTTGGAATCAAGTTTAAAGTTCAAACTCCTGAGTGTGCCCACAGGATAAGAGCTCACATTGGAATTGGGTTACTGTGCCATAACTTTTTATAATGTATCATTTGTATTTATAACTAAGATTGTGTAAAACAAATTATGTAAAACATTCTTTGGCGTTATTACCTACTTCGCTATTTTAAATTTTGTATACATGTTGATAAAACGTGAATTGCATTGCTAAGGAAAACAGTGGATTATTTCGGAAAGAAGGCCGCACAATTTGAGCAAACTGAATTCAAAAGTTATTCATCACTAATGTCTCGCAAGGAAGCCCATTTTTTATATTTTATAAATAGTCCTTATCACCACTGTCCTTTCCAACCCTTGTGTAAAATAGTTTGTGTAAAACATAAAATGCTGCACTCGAGAAAACAAACATTCATGTACCCACTTGTTGTGCTTAAGAACACACCTCTGAAAAGAGAAACACTACTAAAAGTGAGTGAGACTCCAAGTTGTAGTTGAGCTCATTTGGTTCATTAGGCTGGGTCCATACTTTGCCTGAATCCACAAACATTTCATAAACATATGTTCTGCGGAATGGGCAGCTGGGGGTGAAAGGTATATTTTGAGTGGTTCACCTATTCAGTAAGTTGCAGGAGATTTCAATGAATTACTAATTTTCTGATGATGCTTGCTGTAATTAAATGAAATTCAAAAGGAGAAGACTTGCCTAAGAGGTTGGGAGAGACTGAAATGTCTTTTGCATAAAAGAGCGGTCAAAATGCCATGTGTGAACATGGTTCCCATCTGACAAATTTTTGCCCTTCATAATATGGCACTATATTAGGGTGGCCACATGGCCAGTTTCCCTATTGGCATGACCGATAATTTCGTACCCCGGCTAGTTCAAAAGGCATTGGTAACTGCAATAGGTTTCGCTTGTGTGGTTAATAATAAGCTGCTTTTTGTTGTAAGTTGTAGCTTGGTGAGCAGATGTGCAATTTAAACAAAAAGCTTAAAAAAACATTGGCAAAGCCAATAGGTCTTGCCTATGTGATATTTATTGGTTTTGCAAAAATGTTTTAGCTATGTTGAAAACGGCTGACAGTAATGCTAAATGCCAAGTCAGCTAAAAAGCCATAAAAGTCAAAACAAACAAAAAAGACGAAAAATAAAAAGGGAACAATAATAGCAATTCATGTACAAATTCAAAATCAGTAGAACATAAATCAAATTGTGATATAACACATGTATAAAACCAATAAAACACAATAAATATCCAAATTAAAACAGATAACATCAATTAAAATAAACAAATACAGAGAGCTGTGATCAAAGCAAGGGGATGACCCCTGAGTTAGAAAGACACTTCCCTCTGTCTAACCCCCACATGAACAACAAATACCTAGAAACGGCAAAAAAATACACAGCCTGGTATCACTTTTTAAAATTCTGAGGGTAGCAAACGCTCCTAAAGCCCATAATATGGCATAAGGGCAAAATCCATCTCTTCCTAGAACATGGTAGGAGGGACAAAAGAAAATAACATGCTCCACAGATTCAACCACATTTGGACACATGGGGCAGCAACTAGTGCATTCAGATGTTCCTTGCCTCCTGTAATTGATGTAAAAAAAGCTGTACAACACTGCCAGCACTGTCCGTGTTATAGAGGTTTTTTTATTTTCAGTTATGCGGCACTGAAGCTAGCACTGCTGTATTAAATGACTAACAAAACATTGACAAAGCCGATAGAGCCTGCATAGGCGAGACCTATTGCCTTTGCCAATGCTTGGTATGGAATGTCATATGGTATGTTATAAGTATTTATATAGTGTTTACAATGGCTGTAATGCTAATGTTAGAGAATTGTGAATGCTCTTGCCAAGGTGTTAGTGTGTCCAGATTCAAAAGCATTTTAGGACCATACAAAAACTGTGAACATGTGCCATATAAATGCGCTGAGTGTAACATAAGATGTAGGTAGACAGAAAAGTCCAATAGTTCTCAGCTTTTATTACAGTGATACTTTAGGCTATGTGTTACTTTGGGTGCAATAGTTACAAGAAAACACTCCTGACTGCTTGGTAGTAGTAAACTATAGCAATAGTTGGTGTTCAGTTGGCTTCCTAGAGCATTTGGCCCCGTGCCACTGTAGCTGCTGCTCCATTCAAATCATGGCCCTGGTGCCTGCAAGGTAACTGCACTTGTGACTGCTTTTTTAGAAGCAACATAGAGCAATAATAGCTGTTCAGTAGCTTCCCGAAGCCTTTGGCCCCTGTGCCACTGCACCATTCAAATCATGGCCCTGGTGTCTGCAAGGTAACTGCACTTGTGAACTGCTTGCTTAGTAGCAACATATAGCTATAATAGGTGTTCAGTGGGTTTCTTGGAGCTTTTGATCCCTCTGCTGCTGCACCATGCAACTATGCAACTATGTCATCCAGGGGGCTGCCTTGGTGACTGTTCATAGAGATTAAACCAACGTTGAACCACTTGCAATGACCAGTGCCCCACAGCACAGCTCCTGGGTCCTGCTCCTCTGGCTGGCTGTACTTCTGAGAAGAGACATCTCCAGAAGCCATAGACTGAGAGGGGGGCCTCTTTGAGGGAGGTCTACAAGAAGCGGTGGTGAAGTGACCCAGCTGATTGCTGAAGGAAAGGAGGGGGCCACACTGAGGCAGGTTTCTGCAGTGTGGCTGGCTGTGCCTCCTCTGAGGAGAACGAGACATGATGAGCTTTAATATTTATTTATGTATATATGTAACAATTTTCGGTGGCACTCAAACAAAAATTAAGGTATAAGACAGCTTTGGACTCCAACAAAAGATACAATAGGGTTTATCTGTAACAACAGGAGCAGATGCAAGGGAGGCAGTAAGAACATGAGCTGTAGACTGAGGGGGGGCACATGGGGATGGGGTTTACGAGGAGCAGCAGCGAAGTGACCAAGCTGCGATTGCTAAACAAGTGTACAAAAATAGAAGAGAATGGGCAGGACAGAGGATATGGCATAATGGCCAGAGCTGTTGACCTTGGAGCTGGGAAGCCGGGTTCGAGTCTTGGCATTGGCTCAACATCCTGTACAAGCATGCCTAGGAGAGCAACTTCACAAAGAAGTTTGGTGAATGTAAAGGAGTACTTGGGCCTTGGAACACTGTTAAAAGCAAAACAAGTAGAACCACAGGAAATAGCATGCAACAACTAGTAGAAACAGAGGAAAAGTAAGTGACAAGCACAGAAACCAATAAAAAGTAAGGGTAGATGTAAGCCCCATTTAAGATCTATATTAAACACAATAGATTTGACAAGCACAGCACAAGCCATAAACCCTACCATCCTCAGCAGTGGAAATGTTTCATATTGTGTTATTTAAGGCAGAATACCTTAGTCCTTGCCAACATCGTTTTGATTTCTGAAGGAATACAGATATGTTTTGGCTAGCGCACCTATGTTGTGGTTATACTGGTGTTTCCAAGAGGCGCTGACCTGTGAAGGTTGCTGAAATCCTCAAGCTTTAATATGGAGAGGATATCTATTGAATGAAATAGTGGGTATATGGAAAGATCTCAGATCTTGTTTTGGTGTGTTTTTCTCTATCAGAATCTCACCATTCTGTTTGGACCTTTAGATCGTTCTGTGACTCTCTTCTTTGATTGAAAATACTCTTGTGACAAATGCAAAGAGATGGGTACTGCCTTAATCTGTGGTTCATTAATTGAACTGAAGTTCTGGCCCCAGAAACATACCACTGTGTTACCCACCAAAGACCAAGCTGGAAAGAGAAAAAGTTGTGGTGGAGATTCAGAGAGCTAACTCCTTAGATACTACAAGCTGAAAGGAAGTCCTTACCCAAGAGAAAGAGACCACTGGCTAGGAGGACTTGCAGCCGGGAGGCAAAGAAGATGGGCATTCACCACCCAGGGTCACATCAATGATTGAGGATGGGATCATATGACCTTGGTGCACACATGAGATGAATGATGACATGAGCACCAGACGAGCACCATGTGTGCACCAAGGTCATATGATCCCACCCTCAATCATTGATGTGACCTTGGGTGGTGAATGCCCATCTTCTTTGCCTCCCGGCTGCAAGTGTTTTCACTGGGATCCTGATAACCAGGATCCCAGTGATTGTGCTTTCTCCCTCTAAATTTGGTTGCCTAGGACTTTGCACACCCCACAACTGGCATACTGGTGCTCCCTTCTAAGTCCTTGGTGTATTGTACTTAGGTACCCAGGGCATTGGCGCACCAGGAGTTCCCCATGGGCTGCAGCATGTATTGTGCCACCCATGGGAGCCCATGCAAGATGTGTCTGCAGGCCTGCCATTACAGCCTACGTGAAAAAGTGCATGCACCCTTTCACCACAGGTCACTGAACCACCCCTATGGCAGCCCCCCCCCCCAGCCCAGAGGGTGCAGGTCCTTGTGTGTGAGGGCACCCCTGCATGAGCCAAGGTGCCCCTATGAACTCCGGCTCCATTACACTAGACTTTGTAAGTGTGGGGAAGCCATTTTACCTGTGTCCAACTATATAATGGTAACTCCGAACCTGGGCATGGTTGGCATCAAACATGTCAGAATCACATCCCAATACTGTTGCTAGTATTGGTTGTATGATTTCATGCACTCTGGGGGCTCCTTATAGTACGCCAGTATTGCTCCTACCAGTCTTCTGAGTTTTCCAGGCAGCCCGTGCTGCTTCTACCTCTCAGATGGGTTTCTATCCTCCTGATGCTTGACCAGCTCAGGCAGAGGAAGGCAGAACAAAGGATTTCCCGTGGAAGAGGACGGCAACACCCTCTTCCTTGGAAATAGGTGTTACAAGGCTTGGGAGGGGTAGCCTCCCCAAGCTACTGGTTTGCTTTGAAGGGCACATTTTGGGCCATATTTATACTTTTTGACGCAAAACTGCACCGGTGCGGTTTTGCGTCAAAAAGTTTAATGCCGGCTAACGCCATTTCTGTGTGCCACCCGGGCATCAAATTTATACTTTGACGCTCAGCGGCGCAAACCACTGGTTAGAGTCATTTTTTTTTTTTACTCAATCCAATGCGCCATGTCATAAAGAAAAACGACGTTAACACGCCGAAAATGACTTTAATCCGGTTTACTTCGTCGCAAACCGGATATGTGCCTTTTTTCACCACAATAGTGTAAAAAAGCAGTGCAAACACAGCAAAATGTGCAAAGGAGACCCAAAATGGATCCCAGAAGCTATGAGAGACCCCAGGAAGATGACAACCAACCAGGAACCAGCCAGGAGGACCCACACAAGACCCAGGAGAGGGAGAAGAAGAAAAGGAAGTGTCGGTTCAGTGCAGAGGAGCATGAAATACTGGTGAAAGAGGTGATGGAACACCAGCACTGTTGGAGGCTGGCCTGGCTTGCAGTGGGTACCAAGGGGTACTTACACTCTGTACCAGGTCCAGTTATCCCTTATTAGTGTAGAAGAGGTGTTTCTAGCAGCTGAGGCTGATAGAAGGTAGCTATAGCAGAGCAGCTTAGGCTGATCTAGGAGACATGCAAAGCTCCTACTATACCACTGGTGTCATATGCACAATATCATAAGAAAACACAATACACAAATATACAAAAAATAAAGGTACTTTATTTTTATGACAATATGCCAAAAGTATCTCAGTGAATACCCTCAGCATGAGGATGCCAAATATACACAAGATATATGTACACAATACCAAAAATATGCAGTAATAGCAAAAGGAAGTAATGCAAGCAATGTAAAGTTACAGTAGATTGCAATAGGAGCACATAGGTATAGGGGCAACACAAACCATATACTCCAAAAGTGGAATGCGAACCACGAATGGACCCCAAACCTATGTGAGCTTGTAGAGGGTCACTGGGCTGTAAGAAAACAGTGAGGGTTAGAAAAATAGCCCACCCCAAGACCCTGTAAGGTAGGTGTAAAGTGCACCTACAACCCCCAGAGAGCACAGAAGTCGTGATAGGGGGATTCTGCAAGGAAAACCAACACCAGCAAAGCAACAACAGTGGATTTCCAGACCTGAGTACCTGTGAAACAAGGGGACCAAGTCAAAGAGTTGCGACAGTGTCGAGAGTGGGCAGATGCCCAGGAAATGCCAGCTGAGGGTGCAAAGGAGCTGCCACCGGATGGAAGAAGCTTGGTGTTTTGCAAGAACAAAGAGGACTAGGAACTTCCCCTTTGGAGGATGGATGTCCCACGTCGTGAAGAAGCTTACAGAGGTGTTCTCACGCAGAAAAACCACAAACAAGCCTTGCTAGCTGCAAGGGTCGCAGTTAGGGTTTTTGGATGCTGCTGTGGCCCAGGAGGGACCAGGATGTCACCACTTGGATGAGGAGACAGAGGGGGCGCCCAGCAATCAGGGAGCCCTCACAGAAGCAGGCAGCACCCGCAGAAGTACCAGAACAGGCACTTTGAAGAGGAGTGAACCAGAGTCCACCTGAAGTCACAAAAGGGAGTCCCACGACGCCGGAAGACAACTCAGAAGGTTGTGCACTGCAGGTTAGAGTGTCGGGACCCAGGCTTGGCTGTGCATGAAGGAGTGCACAGGAGCCGGAGCAGCTGCAAATCACGTGGTACCCAGCAATGCAGTCTAGCGTGGGGAGGCAAGGACTTACCTCCACCAAACTTGGACTGAAGAGTCACTGGACTGTGGGAGTCACTTGGACAGAGTTGCTGAGTTCCAGGGACCACGCTCGTCGTGCTGAGAGGGAACCCAGAGGACCGGTGATGCAGTCTTTTGTTGCCTGCGGTTGCAGGGGGAAGATTCCGTCGACCCACAGGAGATTTCTTCAGAGCTCCTGGTGCAAGAAGGAGGCAGGCTACCCCCAGAGCATGCACCACCAGGAAACAGGCGAGAAAGCCAGCAGGATGAAGTGATACAAGGTTGCAGTAGTCGTCTTTGCTACTTTGTTGCGGTTTTGCAGGCATCCTGAGCAGTCAGCAGTCGATCCTTTGGCAGAAGGTGAAGAGGGAGATGCAGAGGAACTCTGATGAGCTCTTGCATTTGGTATCTGAAGAATTCCCCAAAGCAGAGACCCTAAATAGCCAGAAAAGGAGGTTTGGCTACCTAGGAAGGAGGATAGGCTAGTAAGAAAGGTAAGAGCCTATCAGAAGGAGTCTCTGACGTCACCTGATGGCACTGGCCACTCAGAGCAGTCCGGTGTGCCAGCAACACCTCTGTTTCCAAGATGACAGGGTCTGGAGCACACTGGAGGAGCTCTGGGCACCTCCCCTGGGAGGTGCAGGTCAGAGGAGTGGTCACTCCCCTTTCCTTTGTCCAGTTTCGCGCCAGAGCAGGGCTGAGGGATCCCTGAAGCGGTGTAGACTGGCTTATGCAGAGATGGGCACCATCTGTGCCCATCAAAGCATTTCCAGAGGCTACTCCTCCCCAGCCCTGACACCTTTTTCAAAAGGGAGAGGGTGTAACACCCTCTCTCTGAGGAAGTCCTTTGTTCTGCCTTTCTGGGCCAGGCCTGGCTGGATCCCAGGAGGGCAGAAACCTGTCTGAGGGGTTGGCAGCAGCAGCAGCTGCAGTGAAACCCCGGGAAAGGCAGTTTGGCAGTACCCGGGTCTGACTAGAGACTCGGGGATCATGGAATTGTCTCCCCAATGCCAGAATGGCATTGGGGTGACAATTCCATGATCTTAGACATGTTACATGGCCATGTTCGGAGTTACCATTGTGACGCTATACATAGGTAGTGACCTATGTATAGTGCACGCGTGTAATGGAGTCCCCGCACTCACAAAGTCTGGGGAATTTGCCCTGAATGATGTGGGGGCACTTTGGCTAGTGCCAGGGTGCCCTCACACTAAGTAACTTTGCACCCAACCTTCACCAGGTGAAGGTTAGACATATAGGTGACTTATAAGTTACTTATGTGCAGTGGTAAATGGCTGTGAAATAACGTGGACGGTATTTCACTCAGGCTGCACTGGCAGGCCTGTGTAAGAATTGTCAGATCTCCCTATGGGTGGCAAAAGAAATGCTGTAGCCATAGGGATCTCCTGGAACCCCAATACCCTGGGTACCTCAGTACCATATACTAGGGAATTATAAGTGTGTTCCAGTATGCCAATGTGAATTGGTGAAATTGGTCACTAGCCTGTTAGTGACAATTTGGAAAGCAGAGAAAGCATACCCACTGTGGTTCTGGCTAGCAGAGCCTCAGTGAGACTGTTAGGCATCACACAGGGAACACATACATGTAGGCCACAAACTTATGAGCACTGTGGTCCTGGCTAGCAGGGTCCCAGTGACACATAACAAACATACTGACAACATAGGGTTTTCACTATGAGCACTGGGCCCTGGCTAGCAGGATCCCAGTGAGACAGTAAAAACACCCTGACATATACTCACAAACAGGCCAAAAGTGGGGGTAACAAGGATAGAAAGAGGCTACTTTCTCACAAGCACCAACTATTTGTCACTTCTAAATTGCCAATTGGTAGGAGAGAGGCAATTTGGCAACAAATTGTCGATAAGATCAACGGTGTGGCAGAAGTACAAAGAACAGTCACCGAGTGCAAGAAATGTTGGCATGACTGCAAGCGCAGGACCAAGGAAAAGATGGCAAGGAACAGGAAGGCAGCACTGCAGACTGGAAGTGGAAGTCCAGCACCGCAGGAGGCCCTGGGCCACATGGGGGAGATGGTGCCAGCCATCATCCCAGAGGAGATCATCACAGGGATACAAGGACAGGACAGCACAGACTACCAGGATACAACACAGATGCATGGTAAGTGGCATGGGGAACAAAAATGCCTATTTGTTAATTGCAAGCGGGGGGGCATACCTCCTACACAATGCATGTCAGTCATGATAATCAGGTAGTGGAAAGGGCAAAGGGCACGGGGGCATGGGTTGTTCAGGGCAAACCTGGGGCACAGCACATCACTACACCAACAACCTTTGCATGGGGGTGCTCTGCCATGCCAAGGATGTTGGAAAAGCAAAGCCAGTCCAGGAGGGTAGGGTACAACGTAAAACTGGCCTGCTGTCACACTACTGCTGGTATTGTTGCTAATAAACTAGGGCTCAATTTCCAGTCTCAGGCCATATCCGCAAGTGGTGTTTACCAATGACAACAGTTGCCACTACCACCTCTGCTTTGTGTGCAGGTCAAGTAGCTAATGGCATTTACGTACCCATGGATCAAACACACCCAAAACAGAGGGTTCAGGATGACAACGTTATCAATCCCCTGTAATTAATAAAAATGAGCAAAACCTATCAAATGTTCATGTCTATAGGCGCTACAAACATCAGGTATTGTATGTAACATTATGAGGTACACAGCAGTAATGTCATACCCATGCTGCACATGTCAGGGTCTACCATGTGCCTGTGTCACAATAGCTGCAATGCCACTATGCAACATCTCAAGTGTCATAGTGCTAAGACATCAGCATTGAGGGGGAGGACATATGTTTCCAGCTAGTGAACACCCGCACAGTAATAAGAGGAAATGGACCACTGCTAGGACCATCAGTGCAATCCAATGTAGCACACATTCCCCAACATCAGCAGTACGCACTACCAATGCTGACACCTATATTGTGCCATCCCAATGCAATGCATAGTATATGCTAGGTCTCAGCAACATATAGGTGGATGTGAAATATCAGAGACTGGGTCAGTTCCAGATTGTTAAGTCTGGTGCAAGTGCCATCAGAACACCCACAGCCAGTGCAAGGCCACACCATGATAATGGAAGTAGATGGAGGGTTGAGTAGGACCAGAAGGTGGCAACATACAATTTGGGCAGAACCTACATCCAGAGGATGTGACGCAGACATTTCCTCAAACAGCCCACACTACATGTGACATGCAGGTGGGGCATAGGCCTGTGAGAATGCTAATCTTAATGACAGGAACAATGAACAGGAACCAAGATTACTATGCCTCACTAATAGGAAGTCAGTGCCGTCACATTACAACTGCCACAACACAGACACACTAATTGTACAATATCTTATTGCAGAGGACGATGGCTCTCCTGGGGATATGCCTGTCCTGGACTTCCCTGATGACATGGATGACGAGCTGACAAACATTAGCCAGCAGACCCTCCAAGATGTCCTTGGAACCCTCCAGACCCCACCTTCAGTCACAAGGAGGAGCACAGAAGTAGCAGCCATCACAGAAAACCCATCCACCACCCCATTGTACAACCTGCCAGCTCCAACCCAGATGAGGACTCTGACGACACTGCCACCAGCTTTGAGAGGACTGTAGTTGGAGTACAGCAGGAGCTGGCTAAGGAGGTGAGGGTGGGGATGCAAAATATGGCAGCCAGCCTTGAGGGGGTGTGTTCGTGCATGATGTCATCTGGAGAACAGGCAGCAGCCATGCAAGCGTGAACATCTATCCTGAAAGAACTTCAACAAAGTGTAAAGGAAATCAGCACTGCAGTAAGGGAGTTGCCCCAACACCTCGCACACCAAACCTTTCACTGCGTGCACAAATGCAATAATGACCCCCTCAGGGCTGACCTGGCTGCCTACCACTGTGATGTAGCTGCTATACTTAAGAACCAGCAGCTCCTCCTTGCTGCAGTACTGCCCTTAATAGCCCCACAGTCGGCAGCTACCGGAATTTCTGACTCCACGTCTTCAAACACTGAAGCGTGTGTTGCCCCTTCAAACCCACCACCACCAAGGGCAGAGGAGACGACATACACATCAGAAGAAGACATGGAACAGATCACCTTCACCCGTAAAAGTACCCGGTAGCACAGGTCCATGCCAAATGGGTCCTGTGCTTGTTAACATGCCAGTTTTGCAACAGCTGCTCACATGCACTGTTCTCCAGCCCACTGTTTACCTTGACACTATGCTCTGTGATTGTCTCTCACTACCTCATTGGCACTTCATGTTCCTCTGCACTGTCTGATAATTCACCCCAGCATGTCTAATGACATGTCCCATTGCACCTATGTAGTATCACAATCGAATGCGTCACACTAATGGACTCACAATCCTGGAATATGTAAATATTGCACTACAGCACTTTAAAATAAATAGCACTTACACAACCACTTTGTCTCTGTGTAATGTGACACATCTACTTTGCTGTAAATTTGTGATGTATGGCATATGTCAATGGCCATAGAATGTCAAGACAACTGCTTTGAAAGATTTTGGGCTGATAACTATGCACTGGGGTCTGGACTGTTTCATCATCTGCGCTTCCTGACGCTTATTTCTAAAGTAAATAGAAAACAGTATAATGCTGGGTTAGACTGAAAAAGTCTGCTTCAAGGGATGTTCAAGCAGAAAATCAATGTGTTCAAAATTTCCTTCTAGACAATCTTTATGTATGTGACATCTGACTATAAACTTTCATCACACAGAAACACCATACAGCAGGAATGGATGTATACGAGTGTATGGACAAGTATGTGACCTGGGAGTAAAATGTAAGAAATGATAGCTGTGAGTTATGTTTACAATACTACATAAGATTATAACATCACTCACCTTATCAGGGTTCACATGAACATCAGGCTGCAGGCAGACGTACGACAGTGCCCAAGATTCCAAATCAGGTCTCAAGCGATGACAGATTGAAAATACACATCCAAACTTAACAACACATTGGGAACCATAGTAACCTTGAGTGGTGGGTGCAGTGGATGGCAGATGCATAGAGAAGTAACTTTGGTGTAGCTGCCAATGTGACAGCTCAATTGGAAGTGGGAATAACCATGCCAGTAATGGGATTTGGATGCAGCATGGAACACAAATGCTAATACTAAGTTGACACTGTTCACCCATGCCAAGGCCCTGATCCCCAAGCATATGACTCATACTGTAAAGGAGTACCTAAATATTTATTTAACAGTAAAAAACGGATACTAAAACTAGGGGAAACACCTTAACTAACCTAACCTATCCTAACTACACATTACCCACAACTGGCCCTAACTACCCTAATCTAAACTTACTTATCACATTTAACTAAACACTCTAAACATCAACCCCCCTTATATGATGGGACACACGTAGGACAACATATACTAACCTAAACACATACTATCTTATCCTAAACAAAGATATATTTTGGGGGATTTTGTTTATATATATATATATATATATATATATATATATATATATATATATATAATACACAAAAACCCCAACATCATCCCCCAACAAATAAACATGTAAAAATATAAGCCCCTCCACCCCCAACCCCCTTATACTAACAGCCTATTCTAACCGAACACTAAGCCCCCGAAACCCACTAAATATAAGAACCAGAAAAGAGGAGGGAGGGGAGAGAATCATGGCTGAGGGTCCAACAGTTACAAGTTTGCCCTCCGCAGAATCTTCTTTATCCCACAGTCTCCTGCTATTGCGGGTCACCTCCTGTTGCAGCCTGTCCATCCTGCGCAACATCCTTTGCATGTCACGTCGCATGTTCATAAATTCCACATTGTCAATGACTGTAGCAGGGGTGGTTTGTGTGCCACTAGTGGATGGTTGTGCTGGTGCGGGTGCCATGCTTGTAGGGGGAGGTGCAGGAGCTGCTGTTAGTGGTCCAGGAACGGATGACGTACAGGGACCTGCAACGGTGGCTGTCATCCTTGGTGCCACTTGGGTCGGAGTGGTGGTGCTGGTGGCGGCGGCTGTTGTGGACACAGATGGGCCCCCTTGGGCAAATGCCCTCCAGAGCCCTGTGGCTCTCTCATGGTGATAACGCCGTGCCATGTTGCGGATCCCAGACTCCACATCCAGAATGTGGCGGTAACGCATCGCACTGCTCTGGAATTCTCAGATCTGATTGACATCCATATTGGCAGCTGTAACAAAAAAAAAAGAGTAAGCCAAACATTAGTTACATCATTGTGTGATACATCTACTGATGATATTCAAACACTTCCTCACAATTAGCTTAAACAGCCCAAATCACAGTACAGATCATAGATTGTCCGTGAGGAAGTACATGCCAACGCTACACATCTCCTATTTAATAGCACAGCAATGCTCAAAAAGGTGTGTACCTAATTAAATGAGCTATGCATCATTGTTCTGCCATTAGTCACATAACAAATGCTGCAAGTAGTCCACATGTGACAGGCCAACTAATGACTATCTTCTGGATGACAATCAAGGGCCACAAGATCTGTGATTTGTAAATGGAATTGCCAGGATGGTATGCAGTTGCTAATCATGAGGGGGTATCCTAGGTTGGAACAAATGATTGTTGGAATTACATGTCTGTCTTCTACACTGGGATCCTCACACCTAGGTACACATATTTCAGAACCCTAACACTGTGCCTCAGGGTGTCATGGACATGCAACACATACTTTCAAACATCAAGGACAGCCAGGAAGCTGTGGACAGCTGTTCATGGGTTTAGTCAGTCCACCAAGGTAAGGAGGGCTGCCAACTAGGATAGACACAAACATTGGACAATCACATCCACATTAATGTTCCTAATTGCGGACAATTGTCCACATCATTTGCTATCACTAATACCTTTCCAAAAACAAGCACATAGGTGCAAGCACCCATCTGGACTTGAGCTGCATGCACACCTATGACATTTTACTCAAGTGCCACATAAACGTAGCACAACATGTGGAGCTAGATGCTGCTAGGAAGTCAAACATACAGTCCTACATGTTCATTATTTAACAGGGAGGCTTGAATCTGTGGGTAATACTTCGGCATCACGTCTCTGTGTGAATCAGGGTATGACTTGCTGACTAAATCATGAAAATGGCTACCTCCAAATTTTCAATTAGCATAAATGTAGCAACAAATATCACCCTGTTCACCTGCCCATGCCTACAGCGCAGCACTAGATTCCCAAAATATGACTCTGCGCCACTGATTGTCCAACTCAAATATGGAAAAACAAGGCAAACTCCAGTCAAGTCACATATCAGATCATGTGCCAGCACAGCATACCTTGCTATGTGTCCGATACACAGGAGTCAATCACACTACAGCTGCAAACACAACACAGAACTAACATATCAACACTTACTGGATATGTCTGGGTCCGCAAATCGAGCCACTTCTCCAATTGTGTAGGGGGCTGGTCCACCTGTAAAACATGGGAGGGTGAAATGTGCTCAATGTCTGCGCACTGGCCAACACTTGGAACAAAAAATCACTGTGTGTGACATTACATATAATAGACCAGCACCTCAGGAGTGTAGACACACCAACAGACTGTCAAAGTCCAGCTCACCTGAGTTCAGCACACTAGTTTTTAAAACAGTGCACTAAGAACAGAAGCTGAAGGGAAGGGGGGAAGTGGATAAAATAAAAAAGAGAGACAACACCGTTCTTGCGTTTCCACTGTTGAAGTGCTGCACAAATCTGCGGCCCTTTCTGACTTCTGTAGAAACTGGTGCCTAATGAAACATAAACAAAGAACAGATAAGTGCAACCTATTCCTAAATGGGTTCCTGACTATCCCTTTATTTATTAGAAATTCTCTTCTAAAAGTACCTCTTGGATCCTGGTCTCTAGTTTCCAGGTTTGGAATGTGTTACTGCTCTGGGATGTGTTTTCTATTACTGTAAAGCTTCTAAAACATTAAACAAATACCGTTATCAGAATTACCAATATCAAACATTCATCATAATATAACTAAAGCCTAAATTCCCAATAGCAGACTCACTTTTCCCATATTTCCAGAATCTTTTATAAAACAAATACTGTACTTTTACATCAAAATACAGCATGTAATTTGTGCAAGTCCTTGATTTACTGTTTGCCTTGCTGTTAATGGTTTCCACTGTTCGATTCTTAAAAGTTCCATGAGAAAAAACAATGTTTGCTTCACAAAGTTCTGCAAAATATTCTTGTAACAAAGAGTTTGAATCACAATGTTCGTGGAAGGTATTTTGTTTCAAATTGTCTATACACGAATCCAGAAATTGTTGTCAAAGTTCTTTCAGGTAATAAAAGGTTTTGCACTTACTTGTTGCTGGCAAGAGATACTGATCAGTCTAACCTTGTCTTCTTTCTCTTTTGCAGGTTACTCATAGGAGAGAGGCTGAAGCAGGGAGGAACCGGAAACCGGAAGAAGGAAGAGCCAGAAGCTGCGCCCATTGAAGTCGATGAAAGTCTGTAAAGAGCAGGGGTGCCAGCGCCGAGGGATCTGTTCTCAGGTAAGCGGGAGGTAGACGAGCACAAGCACTGGGTGAGGCTCGGGGGATGCCTTTTATAGACAGGGCTGGGTGTGGTTTGAAGGGCTGGGTGTGGTCCGCACATGCTGCACATTTTCTTGGAAGGTGTGCAGAGCTGGGTGTGGTTTGAAGAGCTGGGTGTGGTCCTCACATGCTGCACATGTTCTTGAAAGGTGTGCAGAGTTTCAGTTATTATGCAAATGAGTTGGATTAACACATGGCCTAGGGAGGAGTATTTTAAAGAAGCCTTGGTAAAAGCTAGGCCCAATGTGTAAACAAAACAGCACATTAAACAACATACACAGAAGCCTAGGGGGGGGGGGGGGGAAGGTGAGATAACAAGAAAGGCTTTTAATAGTAAGTTTAAAAGGGAGCTATTACAGAACCCACTAGTGCAGTGAGAGGGGACATGCTCTTTGCTGTGTACCAAACCCTAACAGTTGCCCCCTCTCAAAGGCCCTCCTACAGGACGGGGTTTTCCTGGATTTTTTAAATAAAACCAGTCTAATCAGCTGTGGGGGCATGTACATATGATGCTGGTTCCCCATGAATTCTCAGATTCATCATATCCTTTCCATTCTACTAAATAAAACAGACGTCCACTAATTCTTTTTGAGTCTTTTATGCTTTTCACTTCATATTCCAGATTTCCCTTAATTGGTATGGGTGGAGGTGGTGGTTCAGGTCGGGTTTTTGAGTGTACGGCTTAAGCAAGGGACACATGGAATGTAGTATGTACTCGGATATTCTTTTGGTAAATCTTAATTTTTACTGTTACCGGGTTTACTATGGCAGTTATACTAAAGGGTCCAATGAAACGTGGTTGCAGCTTTCGGGATCCCTCTATGTTTAGGTTCTTTGTGGGAGAGCCATACCTTGTCACCAATTTTATACATTGGGGCCTCAGACCTGTGTTTGTCTGCTTGTCTTTTCATGCTTTCCTTGTACTTTAATAAATGTTTCCTGGCTTTGTCTTGTATGTCACCTAACCTCGTTAGTCTATCCGTTACTGTAGGCAACAGGGAATCTTCTAACAAAATGGGTATAGCTCTTGGATGGATACCCCCTGCAAGAAATAGAATGGTGAGCAAAGTAGAGCCTGAGTGCTCAGTATTATTATAAACAAACTCTGCTACAGGGAGAGCTTCCAACCATTCACTAGAATAATCAGCCAATAAACCAACGTAGCGTTTGAAGTAAGGTTTGGTTCAGTCGTTCAGTCTGTCCATCTGTCTCTGGGTGGAAAGCAGTGGATAAGGCCACATCCTATTTTCAGTTTTTCACATAATTTTTTCCAAAATCTGGAGTTGAACTGGCTCCCTCGGTCTGACACCACTTTGCTTGGCAACCATGTAAACACACAATTTCCTTATAAAAATATCGGCAAATTCTGCCGCCGTGGGTAATTTCCGTAATGGTACAAAATGTGCCATTTTAGATAAAAAATCCACTATAACCAACACTGTTGTGAAGGGATTTTACAGGTGGTAAAACCTACAATAAAGTCTACGCTCACAGTGTGCCAGGTTGTTTGGGTGTTGGCATTGGTATTAACAAGCCGTCAGGAGCCTTATGAGAAGATTTATGTCTTGCACAAATTGGACAGGTAGTGACAAATTGCTTAATGTCCTTTCTTATAGTGGTCCCACCAAAAGTGTTTTTGCACATTTTCCGAGGGTTTTTACCCAACCAGGATGAACCTGCCAACAGTGAGGCGTGATGCAAATTATCCACCTGTGTTTGTAATTCAGAGGTGGGCACTAATAGCATGTTGTCGTGATACAATAAACCTCGTTGTATTGTGTTATGGGAATCCTTTACCAATCCTGAGGTGCTATTTGCATGTGTGCATTATATAGATCTGTGATGAAATCCTTCTGTTGTACCTGTGCCACCAACTTTTGGGGAGGAATAAAGGGTTCTCCTATTTTTATCTTGTTTCATGTCTGGAGGTATGTCCGTATCTAGATAACACATCAGATTGAATTTGTTGTGCACCTGGTCTATAGGTTATAACAAAGTCAAATGTGCTAAAAAAATTTAACCAGCGCATCTGACGTGGTGTTAGTGCTTTATAGTGATCCAAAAAAACTGTAGGTTCTTATGGTCAGAAAAGATTGTAACTGGGTACTTGGCTCCCATTAAATGGTGCCTCCATTCTGAAAAGGCTACTTTGATAGCTAGTAGTTCCCTTTCAGCCACAGTGTAATTTTGTTCAGCTGGCAATAACTTTTTGGAATAGAAGGCTATAGGATGTAACTGGCCATCTACTGCATCTCGTTGAGAGAGAACTCCTCCTAAAGCTACTTGTGAAGCATCGGCTTCAACAAAAAAAGGGCAAGTCAGGATCAGGAAGTTTCAGAATTGGGGCTGAATGAACTTTTGTTTTAGGAGTTGGAAAGGCGTGTGCCGCCTCATCAAGTCCAAAGAAATCGTTGCCCTTTCCGCAACAAGGTAGTTATTGGGCCGCAATGTCTGCAAAATGTGCAATAAACCTTCTATAAAAATTGGCGAAACCCAGAAATTTCTGAATATCTTTTACAGAGGATGGTTCCTGGCCAATCAGCAATAGCACTGATTTTCTTTACATCCATAGTTATTCCTTGAGGTGACAGGCAGTATCCTAAAAAGTCCACCTTGTTGACATTAAAAGTACACTTTTCTAACTTAGCAAAAAGATGATTTTCTTTTAACTTTGATAATACTGTACGAACATGTTGGGTATGTTCTTCTGAGTTCTTAGAGTAAATGAGGATGTCGTCTATGTATACTATGACACAAACGTCCAGGAATTCGTGTAGGACCTCATTTATAAAGAACTGAAAGGCCGCAGGGGCATTACATAACCCAAAGGGCATTACTGTGTACTCAAATAAACCAAACTTTGTCTTGAAAGCTGTCTTCCACTCATCCCCCTCTTTTACTCGGACCAGGTGGTAAGCTCCCCGCAGATCTAGTTTAGTGTATACAGTAGAATGTCTTAATTGATCCAACAACACAGATATTAGAGGAAGAGGATATTTATTCTTTATTGTAGCCTTATTTAGTCCTCTATAATCGATACACGCGCGCAGGGATTTATCCGGCTTCGGGATAAAAAAGAGTGGAGATGACACCGGAGATGTGGAATGACGGATGAACCCAGACTGTAGTAGGTCATCTAGGTAGGTTCTTAAGTATTTGGTTTCTTCGTCAGTCAAAGCATATACTCTGTTATTAGGTAAAGGGGCCCCTGGGATAAGATCTATACGGCAGTCATAAGACCGATGTGGGGGCAGCACACTAGCCTTTACTGGATCAAAGACGTCTTTAAAGTCAGAATATTCAGGAGGGAGACTTGATTCATCTTGTGTAACACTAGCACAGTGTAATACTGTGCTCTGTTCTGTACCTGCTTCTTGATAGCAATTGGTTCTACAGAAAGAGGAATCCAAAGTAACAGTTCTATTCACCCAATCAATTTTGGGGTTATGAGTTGTTAACCAGGGTACCCCGAGAATCAAACCAAAATTAGGAGTATCTATCAGATCAAAGCTAATCACCTCTGTGTGCCCGTTCTGACAGACCATAACAAGTGGACTTGTTTGTTTTGTGATTAATCCAGAGGTCAATTCTGACCCATCCACTGCACATACTGCTTCTGGACAAGGCTTTAGGCACATAGGAAGTCCTAAGATTTCAGCTAACTTATTATCTACAAAATTTCCTGTCGCGCCTGAGTCCAGTAGGACAGGGAGAGAATGCCTCACTTGGGTAGTAACAATTAAAACAACCTGAATTATGAAATGTCTAGGTATGTGCGGTACCCTGGAGGCTGCAGCATTAGAGGTTTGATTAAGATGTTTTCTCGAACAAGTAACCTCTCCCCTTGTCGAGCTTAATCGTTTCCCAATTCAGTTGAGGAGGTGGAGGAAACAGCACCCTTTCGTGGAGTTTTAGGCTTTACTGGACATTCTCTGGCAAAGTGACCTGCCCTGCCACAATATAAACATAATTGAAATTTTCTCCTTCTTTCTTTTTCCTCTGATGTGAGTGGACCTCTGAGTGTCCCTATTTGCATAGGCTCTGGTTCAGGGAGTTTATTATCTGTGTCTTTCTTCTCGTGTCTAATAAAAGTTAACCGTGATTCCAGTTTGTATTTATCTCCCTTTCTTTCTCCTAGTCTATGTTCTAATTTCACAACTAAATCTACAAAGTCCAAATAGTCTTTTGGCAAATCAACGATATGAGCCAGCGCGTCTTTTAACTCGTCTCTCAAACCTTTATAAAAAAGGGAGACACGCTTTTCTTCTGGCCACTGTGTCTCGGTGAGTAAACGATTAAAACTAGTGAGATAGGTCAATAAATCCTTGTTACCTTGTTTAAGATTTAAAAGCTCATTATCACTTGCCTGCATGAAAGTGTGTTTTGCAAAAAGGCTGGTCATGGTACGTTTAAATTGATTCCAATTATGGAGGATGGGATCATCTCTATCCACGAAAGGAATTGACCAATTGGCTGCTGTGCCACCCAAATAAGACAAGACGAATGCCACTTTTGTATCATCAGTAGGGAACTGTTGTGGCTTACAAATGAAGTGTAATTGACATTGATAGATAAAAACATGGAATTTGTTACTATCTCCATGAAAACGTTCAGGTGCTGCTAAGGGCACAACATTAGGAACATTAACAGTAACCTCAACTGGGGAAGGCAAAGTTGTATGTTTTGATGGCGCCCCTGTCTCTGAGGAGGTTTTAAACAAAGGCGTAGAAGCTGTGTTCCACTGAGA